>NC_141565.1:10000000-11399583 GCF_036417535.1 Chlamydotis macqueenii | reverse complement strand
GATCACCCAGTGCCCACCCCAGCTCCTCCACCTCCATAGTTCACCCCACGATGCCAATCCTGCCGGACATCTCGCTGCTGCCTTCCCCGACGGTACCAGCCTGCCGTTAGGGTTCATCCCCCTGCTCCGTTACAGAAAAGCCCATCATTAACGAGGGTAGGGCACAACAGAAGCCAAATAGCAGCTCTTTCGAGCGGCCTGGGGCTAAGCGCCGTCCCCACCTGGATCTGCAGCAAAGACAAATAACCGCCGCATGTATCAAAGCTTCCAAAATCAATGACAGGCTCCAGCAGCCACCAAGGGGTGGCTGGAGTCCACATCCTGCATCCCCAAGTGCCGCACCGCACCTTCACCTCCCTCCTGATTTATGACAGATTTTCCTCCCAGTCTGGAGGGGAGAAGCGAGGAGGACAGCCCATGGGGACTGGGGATGGCTGACCTTCCCTGCTGTCACATCTCTGTCTGAGGCGGCGCTGGGACACACGGGGACCAAGGCAGCATCTTTCCTCCTCCAGCATCTTCTTCCCTCCTCCAGCAGACCACAGGCTCAGGGCAAACTCCTCAGGCAGCATTAATCTGGGTTAACGGGGCTGCTCAAAGCTGAGGCTGGACACCAGCACTGCCCCTTCCCACCCAGATGTACCCGCAGCAGGTCTCCCAAACTGCTGCCTTCCTGATGAGCAGCAGGGCTCCCTTGTCCTCCTCCTTCTCTGCTGCCTTTGGTGGGAGGCCAGGGCTATTCTCCCACCTGAAAAGCCCAATTAGTCAGTGTTGAAGCCTGTGAATAGGCACAATGGCTCCAACAGGAGGGACCCAACAGAGCTGTGGCCTCCCAGCTCATTTCCATCTCAATGGGGTGGCTTTTCACCCTGCCCTGTCCCCATGGAGCCACCGCAGAGGTCTCCAGCAAGAGCCCAGGTTCAAAGCAAGAGTCGTGCTCCGGCTCTTCCCAGCGGAACAGGGGTTGCAGGTGGGGGCCATAGCCCTGCATTTGGGGGCAGAGAGATGCAGAAGAAAATGCTCAGCAGCTTCATGCTTCACCAACCAAACCAGCCAGGAGGGAAATCCCAGTGCTCGCTGCCACCACAGCTGGTGCTGTAAATCCCCAACGATGGGCAAGTCCACACATCCCATTTCCTAACGCAGGCCCCCAGCCACTAGCCTAGAGGTTGAGGGGGGCTCAGCGTCCCCACCAGCAACCCTAAAGCATCGCTCTTCCGCCTCGCTCTCCCAGCGCTGCTGAGCCACGGCCACCACTGCCTTACACAGCCCCGCAACACAGCGACAGCAACGAAGCACCAACCCGCGGGCTCTTGCTTTTCCCTTTCCTAGACCCATTTCCACCCTATCTCTGCTCTGCTTCCGGGGCACAGGATGGCCTGCAGGGACCAGCTGTGAAGGTGATGCTGCTGTGTTTGGCTGGTACAGGACCTGCCAGCTCCTGACCATGTCCCATGGGGCAGCAAAAGCCACCTCAAGGGGCTGCCGAGAGGCATTTTGCCCTCAAGCCCCTTTTTCAGGGCGATTACAAAAGCCAGGTTCACACCCAGCAGCCCTTTTGAAGACGTGGGGTCTTAAGGGGTCCACCTCCATCCTTGAGCCTCCTCCAGCTTCTGCAACGCGCCGCTCCCTAAAAGTCACCTTGCTCCGACACAGGCAAAGCCCGGCAGCAACAACAACGCTGCCTTACCCGACGGCGGCTCCGGAGCGGGCTGATGGATGGGGGTTAGGCAGCACGCTGCCTGCGGGCGCCGGAGCCGGGGAGAGGCGAGACTGTGCACCGTCAGCGCTTTCGGCGGGGAAGGTTGGAGCAGGGCTGGCTGCGGCTGCCTCCCCGGCTGGCCGGGCGCCAGGATCCCAGCCCCGGCTCACCTGCTGGCTTTGTGCGGAGAGCAGAGCAGATGGGGGTGGGAAATTAAAAAAAGAGAGTTATGGCTTGTGAGTCAAAAAGCTTGGGGGTAGAGGGCATGGAGGGAATGGGGTTTGGAGGGAGGGAGCCCCCTGACACACCCTCTCCCTCCCCAAGGCTGCACGAGCGCTCTGGAGCATCGCTCGGAGAGCCAAGAGCCTGGAAACGCCCAGTCCCATCCACCCCGCACAGGACAGGAGCCCCAGCTCCAGCGGCGTCCCCCTCCAGGAGTCACTCGAGGACGGAGATGGCAGCTGCCTGCAGCCCCGGCCCCGCCGCCCGGGGTCAGTCCCCCATGGCCAACGGTTCACGATGAATTTCTAATTGTTTCCTCCAACAATGAGACATCCTGTTCGGAGCCAGGCGGCTCAACAAAGCCCAACGTCGGCAGCGGGGCCCCTTCCTGCTGAGCAGGAGCGGGGCGACGGCGAGCGCTCCCCACCACGAGCAGGGGGACGGGGAAGGCTCCCCCACCCCCTCCCCACCACCCCATCCACTTAACACGTCAGCTCGCCAGCCACCACCTTGATTAAAACAGCTTAACAACTCTAGCGAGAGCTCTCGAGGGGGCGGGGAGCCGCCGAGAGGTATTTGATGGATTCATTTTGGCAACCGTCGGCTACCTTGTCATGCCAATAAAATTATTGCCGTTGACTGGGGAGAGGCGCGGATGCATGCTCCCAGGAGTGGATCTCCCTCCTGGGGCCGGGCGCAGGCGCCCGCGGGGACTGCGCGCATGTGGGGAGACGGCGAGGGGTCCCCAGGGGATGGGATGCGGATGGAGCGGGAGAGGGCAGAGGGAAGAGGCAGGAGGAACAAAAGGCCCTTGTGCCGGGCAGCCAGCTGGGGAGAGGCAGCAAGATGGGCAGGAGAGGATTTCCAGGGGCTGCGCTGGGGTCGGTCCTCAGGGGTCACTGGCTGACACCGCCGGGGCCAGGGCAGGCATCACATCCCCAATCTGTACCCCTCCAAAAAAGCCTGCCGAGGCACAGGGAGTAAGTAGGGTAGCCGGCAGCAGGGTCACGAGAGGGGCCGAGCCCTCCCGCACACCCTGTGAGCCGGATTTCACGCGCCAAGACACAAAGGGGCCCTTTTCAGCCCGAGCTGCTTACCCTGAGCGCTAAGCAGAGGGTGACGCGAAGGGACTCGGGGGGACAGGGACCAGCAGAGCGGGCAGGGAGCCTGATGGCTTCTCCATCCAGCTCACGTGGACCACGATCAGGTGGTCCCATCATACCCAAGAGGCCGACATATGGGGGCTCTTGTGATGGGAAGAGAGCCAGCAGGTAACAGGGAAACTCCCAAAAAGCCCCCGGTCAGCAGCTCCCCTTCCTCACAGAATGTATTTTAGGCTCATACTGCCCAGACACACATCAAGGACTGGGAACACACCAAAGCATCCTTCTCCAAAGCTTTAAGACAACCCTACTCAAAGGGGGTGCCTCCACAGGCTGCCAAATCCTCCCTCCAAAGCACCCCCAACTCCCTGCCCTCAGCAGGACAGGGGGCTGTGAGGGAGCTCCTCAGCGCTCCCCAGGACAGGAGATCACCGCATCCCATTGCGTAGAGATAGGGATGACCCACTTAGAGTGAAGAGTTTATTTATTATTATTATTATTGAAGTGGAGAAGCCAAAGAAGCCAGACGTGGGGCCAGTTCAGCTGTGCTTTCCGTGGGAGAGAACAAACAAGCCGCAGCAAGCACGAGCCCCGGGGGGGAGCAGATTCCTGACAGAGACACGTCCCGATGCGTTCGCGCCCACGGCCAGCCGGTTTCAGGACAGGGCAGGGAGCTGCAGGGATTACAGTGGTGACTGGGCAGCCAGATAATCCTCCAAAAAATGAGAGCTCAGCTGGCTGCACAGGATGCGTGGTCGGATGTGATCCTAGGCTGGGATGCACCAGCTGTACCGCCCTACAACCCTGCCCACCTTAGGGATCTCCAGTGCCAGGATCTCCTGAGAGGCCACGGAAAGAGGGAGCATGGGGTTGGAGAGGATGAGGGCATCCTTCCTCACCCCGATGCACCAGGAGCCGATCCACACAGCACTTCCCACCCTGCCAACTCGCCGGGGGTCTGCAGTGTGCAGGGAGCCACTGGCTGCTTTGAGGGAGGAGCTCAGCTCACCCCGCTAAAAATAACCAGGCAACACCCAAAATTGGGTCAACCCACAGGGGCCACTCCATGGAGCCCTAAGGCTGTGCCTTGTTTGCGTAACGAGGAGCAGACGGCAAGCTAAGGAGGGCAGCCCCGTCTCCATGCTGCACCTCCCAGGATGCCCCACTGCCCCAGCTCCCAGCCGCTAGCCCAGCACGGCGCAGTTACTGGGATGGGGCTGCACCATCAGCACACCCCCTCCACCACCGTCCTTCTTCCCTCTCTCCATACAACACTTCAAGCGCACCCAAAACTGAGCCCTTGGCACACACAGGTTAAGAGGTGACGACGGGTGCAGCGTCACATGTGACTGAGCGTTCCCATTGCAGTTACACATGCAGCTTTCTGTCTGCCCCAAAAAAGAGGAAGGACAACCTCAGAAAGTCACAGCCGCCCCGTAACAGGATTGTCAAGTAAGGACAGGTGGTTTCTAGGAAAAACCCAAGCATTAGCAAGCAAGTCTTGCTTCCCTTGCCCGAATATGCCCTGGACATCCCCGCTGCAGCACGTTCGTGGCTCCTGCCCCCACCTGCAAGCACCCTCAGACCGCAGGGCGCGAGGCCGGGTCCCCGGCACATCCGTCAGGAGCGCGGAGGAAGCGGCTCAGCGCCAGCTGCAGCAGCGTGAGAAGTCATCCCCGCATTGCTCACCCGGGCAGCAGCAGGAATTCCCCAAGTGCCCCAATCCCATGACTGCTGGCACGGAGCAGAGCGAGCACGCGGGGCCGAGGGCTTTCCAAGACTGGCCTCTCCGCATACCTCGGGACCAAAGATAACCACCCGCCCGGTAACCCTGGGGAACAGATGGAGAGCAGGCTGCCACAGGCTTCGCCGCTGCCACCCGCTCAGCCTCCCAGGGGTCCTGCATCTCCACCCCCCCGGTGCCTCCCCATCCCAGCCCGCATCCCCTGTCTCACAGCCCATTTTGCAAATCTGACATTTCTTGCCATACGCTTCCACCCCCCTGGAATTAGGGTCTCCCTGCAGCTGCGGCGGCAGCAGGTGCTGCCCAGCACCCCGGCCTCGCGGCAGCAACTGTTGGCGGCGGGACCGCAGAGAGGCTGCCGGGCAGCCAGAGGCTCGCGTGGCCTTTTTTGGGGGGGGACAAAGGGAGGCTCTGTCCACACACAACAGCTTGGACAAATGCTGGGCATGGGAGCTGCCATCCAAGGAAAATCCAGACACAGCAGTGACTCTGCCCTGACCTTACCCCGGCCCAGATGGCGAAATCGGTGCCCCCTCGGCAGAGCAGTATCCATTACAGGGCTCCTGGGGACGGGGAGGGGAGCACCCAGCTGTCAGCGTGGCCCTCCCTCCCCACAGGAGATGCCGTGGGGTGCCGGCAAGGGCAGGGGGGACCAGCCGGAGGGCAGAGAAGCCACCAGGCTGCACCAAGCCAAATGCAAGGGGATGGCGGGGGAAACGCCAGGAGCTCAAAAGCAGAGGGAGCGCGACCGCTGCTGAGGGATGCGCCCCTCCCGCACCCTCTGCCTGGGGGGCTGCCTCGGCCGCACTCTGCTGCACCCCTGCCAGGCATCCCGTCCCCTGGCTGGGGACACATCGGCATCACTCGGGGACGAGTGGGAGCCCTTCCCTCCCTCCAGCCTCGCCGGCAGGCAGGCAGCAGGATCAGGTAGCTGCTGAGGCAGCGCTTTGCCAGCCGGGCCGGGCAGCCCCTGCCGCAGAAAGGTTGGGCTGCCCACCCAAGGTCACAGCAGGGGACGGCTCCATTCCCCCCAGCCCTCGTAGGGACCCGGCAGCACAGGGCTCAGAGCCTGCCAAGCACTCCCACCCTGCCATCGGAGAGCCTACAAAACCTGCCCAGAGTCCTGGTGCTGGGACAGGATCAAGACGCAACTCTTAATTCCTCACAGAGCTTCTGCTCCATGTCCTCGTGGTCTGCAGGGCAAGAGAGCCAGACCAGCTCTTTGTGGCACTGAGTTTAGAAACCAGCAAAAGGAAAGCTGGGGAAAGCCCTCCAGGAGAGGAGGATGCTCAAGCCACAGCTGGGCTCCAAGTCCTGCCCTCAGCCTTGACCTTGTAAGCACACAGCTCGCACCCCGGCCAGGCACCCACACTAGACCGCTGCTTGCAAGTGGCTCTGAAGGTGCAAAGATCAGAGAAAAACCGAAAAAAGGAGGGACAGGAAAAAAATAAATCTGTCGTCTAGATAAATAAGGAACTGGAGGTGTAACACTGTCCCCGTGGCTTTGTGAACCCTCCTCCCACACACTCCTTCCTTCCCATTCCCATTTAAAACCTCCCATCTGGAGCCCAGCGGCAGGAGAAGCCGCCAGCAACGCGACACCAGTCCCTCCGGATCCCTCATCGATCCGGAAGGGAGGACGAGCTGCCTCCGTCGGCTCCCCACAGCCCTGCTCAGCCCTGGCGCCGCCGTGCCCCCCTCCCCACGTCCCCCAAGGACTGCAGAAAGCCGAGCAGAGGATGCGGGGCTGGAGAGGACCACTAGCATCCTGCCCTCCACCTCAACACATGCTGCCCATGTCCCCCCTGCCCCTAAACACGCTGCTAATAGGCAGGGTCGCAGGCAGGTCAGGGGTCCGGGTGGTGAGCAGGACATACAGGGACTATCGCCCAGAACAGCACCCCGCTCCTGATTCCTGCCAGGAAAGCCACTCTGCCTCCCTCAGGGCACCCTGATCAGCAGAGATCAGGGGAAGTTGCAAAAATGCAGGGTGCTGTGCCCAGGATGGGGTGCTGGAACACCTCGCAAGCCACAGAGGAACAGGATGGACTCCTGCAGCCAAGTCCTGGTCCTCTCGCCCCTGGCAGGGACCATACCAGGACCTTGGCGCTGCCTTTCTCTGGCCGAGGATGCAGTTAATGCAAGCTGTGTTTAGACAGGGCATGTACGGCTGTAATTACAGGCACGATGTTATGATAACAGGAAATCCGTGCCCTGTGGAGACGCAGGCGGGGAAAGGCACGCACGGAGCTATTTGCTAATTGCCACCAACAAGCAGCCTTTTGTGCCGTGGCGGGGTACAGGAAGAGAAGTCTCCCCCGCACCAGGCTGGAGCCATCAGCACCCACCTCCACACGCTCTGCCCAGGTCAATGGCAAAGCCATACGGACCCCGGCAGACAGAGCCCACCCCATGGTAGCTCCAGGGCAAACCCACCTGCCCCGAGACACAACGGGCCGGGCTCTGATCCACCAGCGTCCAGGACCCAACTTCTCCAGGTTCTGTAACCTTTCCCAACTAAACTCTTCCAAAAGAGAGAGGTTTTGTAAATTTGGTCGGCAAAGAAGAGTAAGTAGAAATTGCCCCTCACTGGCCCTTTGCACGTTAACCCCAGTACACCAAGTCACACTGTGATGAAGCCACAGCCCTAACTGTGCCCCCAAAAGGCCAGCGGTCATCCCCCATCAGCATCACTGAGGACTTTCCTACCTTTTTGATCTTCCCACTCCGGGTGCCCGCAAAGACGACCGTTTGTCCTCTGTAGTCGTAGGCAGCCACTGAGGTCATCCCATCCTCCTTATCCACAAACAGCGGGGTCCCCTCGATGGTGACAGTCCCGCCCAGTGGCTGGTTAAAATCCTGGCCACAGAAGTTGTCGTCGATCTGCAGCGGCTGTTGGAAGAAAAGAGAGAAGAGATGAGCTTTTTGCCAATGCCTCCACACATCAGGCCTCCCAGATGGCCATCAGCCATCTCCCACCTCCACCCCATCGGCTACAGCAGCCCCATCCCTTGCCCTTCCTGTCCCAGTCATCTCACGTCACCAGCCGAGGGAAGGGATGAGCTGATGCTTCCCTAAAATTCCCTATGCGCTGACGTAAGGCACTTGGGACACATCCAAGACACGCAGCTCTTCTCTGCATCTGAACAAGCTTTGCAGAACAAGACCAATGCTCTCGGTCCTCTGCACCTCACAGAGCAGCACTTACAAACCCCGCGGGAGTCAGCGCAGCATCCCTGCTCCCCCTCCATCCCTGCGCTGCCGCCTCAGACACGCGGGATGCGGGCATGGGCTCCCCAGCACACACTCTCCTCTCCTCCCCACCCCGGCACTAGCTTCAAAGAGAAAACAGCCTGCCAGTAAGACAGGAGGGGCTGAATCCTGCACCCCAGCCTTTCCCCAGAGACAAAACGCTTCCCAGCCAAGGCCGTGCCAAGACAAACGGGTCAGGGCTCCTGGAGGAACCTCACTCCGCATAGCGGAGCCTCCAGCAAACACGCTACCCACCTGCCAGCCCTGTTCCTCCTCCCGCAGGAACGTCTTTGGGAAATCCCCACATTTCTTTCGTGCTGCCTTGCCCCAGACAAGGCGCCTGGCTCAGCCAGCTGCCTCCTCGGTTCAGTGCTCGCCCGCAGGTCTGGGAGAAGCTTCTGCAGACTCTGCCCAAAGACAGGCAGAGGCAGGGCTGCACCAACGGCCTCATGCGGTCACACAGCACCAGCAAAATGCACCCCCAGCAGCCCCCGGCCCATCCCAGGCAGTGAGGGGCTCCAACCAAATCCCAAGGGTGGCAGCGAGCCTGGCTGGAGGAGGTTAGGGCGGCAAAGCAGGCACAGCCAACCGGGAGACAGCCTGCTGCGGCCATGGGATTCTTCCACTTCACAAGGTTCCTTATGTAACTTTGAATTTAAAGGGGAGAGAGGCTTTTTGGCAAGCAGCAGCCTCCAAATGCATGCCAGTCCCCAAGGGGTTTTAAATCCATACAGCATGTGCACGGAGCATATGGGAAAACACCATGCTCCCGAGCTCCACGTCCGCAAGGGCAGCGCATAGCTCCGCGATTCCCGCTCGCTGCTGCCTGGGAAGCAAGGGTCAGCCCAGACTGGCTGCCACCAGCAACCCGCAGTCACCCACCACAGCAAGGAGGGAAAACACGGTGCTTTTCCATGCCTGGGCATAATCCATTCACAGTCCCAATGGCTTCAGCTTTCTCCAGCCACGGCAAAGCTGCTCGCCCTCCTCGCCGTCCCACCACATCGGCCCCAAGACCGGTGGTGGCTGTGGCGGGGACTCAGCACCGTGCCAGCCTTCCAGGTGGGGAGGACCAGAATGACACCAGTTGGTCACACTGGGCCTCCCTGGGCGGTCTGGGGACGCTGGGCTGCTTTCTCAGTTACTCTGACTTCTGTTTTTGCTGGGTGCCCGAGTTAGCCAAAAACAGATTCCCCTCCCTGCCTGACCTTTGCTCGTCCTTCCCTAAACTGGGGGAACTCCTACAGCCAGGCGGGAGAGATGCGGGGATTCCCAAAACAGGAACATGGGGCACCACGCATCTCTGCAACCACAGAAAAAGTGGGGAAGGGGAATTAGGACCTCTCCACCCATCCTCCGAATCCCAGCCTTGCACGCGCCCTCTCCTATCCATCAGCAGCACATGCACTAAGCATCCTCCTGCATCACCAGGCCAGGCGTTCCAAAACAGTACATCCAAGAGAATTATCTTCCAATCACGGAGTGAGACAGGAGCGACGCTCCAGCCGATACCCAGCTTCCATCCAGGTATCTGGGATCCTCCAGGCGCTTTCCTGGGAAAAAAAACCACTCTCTGGCCCTGACGGCCCCTCTGCCCCAGTAAAGCATCCCAGCACCTTCCAGTTGGCCGCCAGCAGCAGCAGCGGGGTTCGGGGCAATACCGTGAAGGTGTTGAAGCCCCGGCAGCCCCTGGTGCAGTTCCTGCTCTCTCCGCACTCAATCTGTGGCTTCCCCAACCCCTCGGCTGCTGAATATGCAAGAGGAGAGATGTTTACAGTGTTTACTCCCCTCTGCTTTGTCTCAACAAACTCTCTGGGAAACGACAAATACAGCTGTGCTCCAGGACCGCAAGGAGCGCCCACCGCCGCCGCGATGCCGACAGCACCTCGATAAATAATTATGACGACAATTAGCTCATTAACAGCAAACTGCCTCGTTAGGGAAGCGCAGGCAGGCAGCACAGCGAGGTCGGGCCAAGGGCGCAGTACGGGGGTAACCGACACGGCTGGCGGATGCGGGATGCAGAGTGATGGAGAGGCAGAGGGATGGAGGGACAGAAGGGCAGAGGGATGGCTGTCCCCCAGTCGGTGCCTGCAGGGACCGACACGCGCCATGGCACGCGAGGGCCAGTGACCTTGCAGCATTTCGGCGTGCAGACGCTGGGATCTGCGGGAGGCGTCGAGCTCTGCCCGCTCTCCCATTTGCACAGGTGTTTGCAGCGACCATGGCCTCAGCCCATTGCAAGCAGGGGCTGTTTGGGAGCATTTTTTATTTACTATTATTTTTTTCTTTTGTTTTTATTTCGGTGCTTTCCTTTGGCACCCCTCTCTCAGCTGTCCCAGACACCCCAGGCCCCAATTTCACAGCGCTGCAGCCTTCTCCTCTCTCCCAGCAATCACTCATCTCCCCAAAACAGGGTCAGGAAACTCAGATTTCCCTGGGGAAGCGGCCTGTGGGAGCGGGGAAAGCGGGTCCACAGCACCCAGCAAGCGGGCGCAAGCGTCTCCTTGACATGCCTTGTCTCATTGCCTCCCTTCAAGCCCACTTACGGAAGCAATGAGGGAGCAGACAGCAGAGGCGAGGCTCGTGCAGCTCAGCGTTATTAATTAGCCAGTAATTCGCCGGTTAACACCACTGCAGGCACATCCCATCCCCCTGTGCCGCTGCAAGGCCTGCGAGGGAGGATGCGGGATGACAACGAGCCCGGGAGGAGGCTGCAGGAGGCCCGTACCAAGCGCCAGGCTGGGATGCCAGGCTTTCCGCACGTTAATCGCTGCCCAGGAATAATCCCAGTGTGGTACAGTTCGTTAACACCTACATTTCTCTGGCTGCCCCTGGGAAGGATTTGGCTTATCCCAGCCCAGTTGGGGCCAGTTTGTCACCAGCCACTGCCCTGTGCCAGCAGGCTGGGCAGCAAGCCCCACCGAGGACTCATAACGCATTTTCTCCCTGGGGCAGTCTGGGAAAAGATGCTGCCCACGTCCTGCCGGCTCCGAGCAGTGCTGCCAGCCTGGGGGTCAAGGACTCCGGGGCAGCAACATCTCCACTCCAGCTCCAACCCGCTGCCCTTTCCCAGCCCTGCCATATCAGACCCTCGTATCCCCCGATTTGCGGACAGGCACGCTCAGCAGATGTGCTGAGCACGTCCGGCCGCAGGCACGCAGACCTCAGACCCTGCATTGCCCAGGGGGAGCAAAGAGCCGGGCTACACAACACCGAACCCCTCTTCAGTGGAACACTGGGAGTAGAAAAACCTCTGGATGGGCTCAGGAGCGATGCAGGCAGCAGGGATGCCACAAGTGAACGGACCGAACGGTTCCCCCAGGTGCCTCTGCTGCACGTGCAAGTCCATGCTCAGGTCTGAGGGCACCAGCATGAGGGGTCTTGCTCCCAAAACCAGCTCCACTCCCCTTCCCGCTGCCAGACTGCTGGATCCCAGAAGAGGAGAGAGAGAAACTGGAGACAGGAATTCTCTCCCCGCTCACCAGCACCAGGGACGAACCACTAACATCTCCCAAGCTGGCTGCCAGGCCTGCCGGCCTCTCCTCCTGGCTCCAGCACCC
Organism: Chlamydotis macqueenii; assembly: GCF_036417535.1. NCBI lineage: Eukaryota > Metazoa > Chordata > Aves > Otidiformes > Otididae > Chlamydotis > Chlamydotis macqueenii. Next base: position 11,387,997 of record NC_141565.1, on the reverse strand, counting down.
GCTGCAGAGAATGGGGGCCGCCCTGCAGCACCTGGGGATGAGCATCCCTCGGCCTCGCGCCGCTGGAGGTCTGGGGTCAGGGCACGGGAAAAGCCTCCTCCAGCACAGATCAGCCCCGGCCCCTTGCCGCCGGGAAGCAGTGGAGCAAGAGAGCTCCTGGGACTTTTGCCACATGGATGGGGTGTAAATCCCAAACAACTACTGATTTGAGCAATTACATTCTGCCTCCTTAAAAATAAAAAAACAACAAGCCCTGTATTTTCTGGCCAGCCCTCACCACCTAGAGAGCCATCACTGCTACGACCCACCCCAGAGGTGGCTGCATTCTATTAGGGGCACAGAAATTCCTGCCAGGAAGAGGTGACAAGCTTCACGGGGCCTGGTTTGGCTTGGGCTCAGCACAGCAAAGGGCTGAGGACCTGACTCACAATCCAGTTGTGCCTTTCACAGCTCTGCTGGGCAGCCGTAGCAGGATGGGGACAGAAAACACCACCTGGCCCCCCTCGGGGAGGGCAGCACCCCAAAGTCAACACATTAGAAAGCAGGAGCCACCTCATTGTGGCACGCATCCTTCCGGTGCCACGCATCCCTCCAGTGCCACACCACCTCCTCTTCCTCCTCCCTGGGGCATCCTAAACCCCACAAGAACCACCTCTGCAGGACCCAAAAAGCACCTGGAGATCCGCCTGCTTGCCCAGGCCAGCCACCAGGTAGCAATCCCAGGCTAGCATGAAACCATCCGCAAAAAGCAGTGGGGCAGACCCCCCTTCCCCAAACCGAGGGAGCATGGTGCTGTCATGAGGCACCAGGACAGACAAGCCGGGAGCACGGGGAGAAACGGCGAGCATCTCCTCCGCCGGAGCTAGCAGCTGCACGACCCAACAGGCAGCAGTGTAACGATTTCATCATTTTCCAGCAAAATTGAATTAGTTCAAAGCCAAAATCTGATTTGCGAGCCCAGCGCTCTTGACAGCAAACCCTTTACTTTGTCAGGCAGCTGTTAGCTGTCTCCTCCGGAGCTGCGGGGAGGATGGCGGGAGGGAAGGCAGGGCTGCTCCGCAGGGACCCCCTGCCCACCTGCCTGCACCGCTGGGCACCCAGAATCCTGCTCAGGCAGGGCTGGGGGCTCAGTGACGGGTGCTAAGCACCAGCAAGTGGGGCTGGGACGGGATGGGCAATAGCAGGGGTGTTGGGACCTCCACCAGACGCACACAGCTAGCAGAGCGGGGTTTTGGGGTGCTAGTATCTGACCCCGCCTGGGGACTATTCAGCCCAGCTTGGTGATGCCCAGTGTAAGATCTCCCTGCTACCGCTCGTGGTTTATAACGTTACATGGAAAACAATCCAGCAACAGTAATAGCTGGAAAACAAACTCAGAGAGTCAATGGTCCCCCGTTCCCCACCACTCACAGGCCCCACACAGAGCAGCTGAGCCACAAGCAGGGGCCACACACGCCCATGGGAGCACCAGGCAGGAGGACACATCTCTGGGGACAGAGGAGACTGCTCCCTCAGTTGGGAATCCTTGCTCTGGGATGCCAGCACTTGCTTTCCACACCCGTGGGTGACAGTTTGCACTGGCCATGCTCAAAACCCACCTCACTCACGGCACCTTGTGCTCTCTGTCCTCCACTCCAACAGCCCACAGAGGATGTGGTCTCTCCGTGCTGAGCATGACCAACTTCTACAGGGACCGCCAGCCTCCCTGCTTCCCTCCATCAGGTCTGCGCTCCCCATCTCCCACATCCTACTGCCACCAACACCTTCTTCTCTGCCACCCCCAAGCCCCATGTGACCGGACACTCACAGATTCAGGTGTACCATCCGCGAGAGACTCTCCAGCAGAGCCCCAGCAGATGCCCTGAGGGCTGAGCATCCTGTGCTCCCAGCCCAGCTCACAGACACTCCCCAAATCCATGCAGACACCTGCATCGGCGCAGGGCCTCTTGCTCAGGGCTCTCCACGGGCACCGATACAACGCAAATCCAGACAGCCGCCCCACAGCGCAGCCGCAATCTCTGTGAGGAATGCTACCGAGCAAGCCGAGCACCCAGCCCTAACCCTAACGGCACCAGTCCTCCCACTGGGAAACACTGCTCGGATCGTGTCACCAGCAAGGGTCCGACCAGAGAGCACTGCCAGGAGCCAGAAACAGGCTGGCTGGGGTAGAGACAAGCAGGAACTTACCGAGTTGATGCAGCCCAGCTCCTTATTCAAGAGCCAGGGCAGCGAGAGCTTCCCTTCCCCTCTGTAGCACGACTGGATACGCTCCTTGATCTTATCCTTGATCTTCTTCAACGTGAAGAGGCAGAGCACAGACTCCTTGGGAGGCTTAACCCTGTTTTTCTGGCCCTGGGAGAAGATGGTGAAGAGAATATCCTCCTGCTCCGAGATGCCCAGGTACTTGGCCAAAGCCTTGCCAGGCTTGGTCAGGTAGGCGTCCTGGATCAGGCGGTACTCGATGCCGTCCTGCACGCAGCCGATGGGGAACTCCACGTAGGAGTAGAACTTGGGGTCATCCACACAGAGGCGGACGATCTTGGAGGTGAAAAACTGCTCCCCAGTGGAGTCGGGTGAGGTGAGCTGGGTGTCCAGCTGCAGGGTCAGGTAGTAAACAAACTGCTCGCTGCTGAAGCTGTAGATGTAGTAGATATCAAAGGTGGGAAACTTGGAGAGCGTATCCGAGGGGATCTTGAGCTGGGAGGAGACAAACTCATCCTGGTAGACAAAGCCAAACATCTCTGCATTCTCCTCGTTGGCCATCAGCTTGCGGCTGGAGAGCGTGGGGAAGTACTCCGACTTCCCATCAATGGGCGTCCCAATGAAGAGCTTGTTCTGCCCGTTCAGCACCTCGATGATTACCCCAGACATGGTACCTGACTCGTTGACACTGGAGAGGTAGTGCTCCTTGCGGTGGTGGGGCTCACCCAACTTGAAGAGGTCATCCAGTCGCAGGAACTGGCAAATACCCTGGGAGGCACTGCCACAAGCAATCAGCCGGTTCCCCGAGTAGTCCACCAGCAGCAGTTTGTTCACGTTATTGGTGGTGACCAGCCCATGTGGGCAGGACTGAACACTGGGCGGAGGGTAACACTTCTCATTGTCCTCCACAGGCCCCGTCACATGGGTCCGCAGGAGCGTGAGGTTATTGGAGAGCTTGTAGATCCGATTGACGGCCCCCACATAGACCTCCCCAGTTTTGTTGTGGACCACCAAGTGCGTCAAGCTCCAGTCTGTAACTGGGAAAGTCCTAAAGGGAGACTTGGGGCTGCCTTCCGCCAGCGGTAGCCAGGTGCTCCCCAAGAGCAGCAAGGTCCAAAAGTTGACGGACAAGTGGTGCTTGAGCCAAAGGAGCCACATTGCAGCAGCCTTGCATCCAGCCAAGGCCATGCCCAAACCCAGCCACAAAATAAATAGAAACAAACCCAAACTAAAGGGATGAGGGAGGGAGGAAGAGCTAACGGGACACAGTCTCCTCTGCTTCCGCTGCGCTTGGCATTCAGGGCATTGTGGGCACGGCCAGTCCGGTCAGCCCTAGAGGGAGAAAGACAAGAAGAGAGGGGTTAGGAGGTTTTCCTGCATGGTGTCAAGCCTGCTCCATCCCACTCAACAGAGACCTCGCTGCTTTACACTCTTCTAGCAGGCAGACTAAGACGACGACCCCCACCAGCTCCTGCCCCGGAGGAAGACGCATTCCTGCTGCAGGGACCAAGGGACCCTGCAAGATGCTAAGGACAATCCCACCCGGTCGCACACCGCTGCGCACAGCACGTCCCAACCAAGGCGCTGCCATGTGCTTTGTCTCAACCACCAGCCAGCAGCCCCCTCCGAGGGGCACCCTGCTGCCCTGCCCTCCACCCAAGCCCCCTCGGGAAGAGCAGCAGCGGCCTGAGCACATCCACCAGACCAACACATCCCCAGCAGCCAGCAGCCTCGCGATGTGCTCCAGCACACCTACGGCATACAAACGCCTCGGCAGGGCGTAGCTGGCCCTGATCTGCTTTTAAGAGCACCAGCAGCACCGAAGCATGAGCCGAGGATGGCTGCTAACAAGCCGTGAGAGGAGCCCACTGGGTCTGCAACCCCTGCCCCGCTATGGCGGCGCTGGGAGCAGATGCAAAAACCCAGTTTGAAGGAAGCACAGCCCGAGTCCCTACACAGGAGAGGACCTTTTAAAGGAGCTGGGAGAGCCCTGGCATGCTGCCTGCTGCCCCTGCCTGTCTGACAAAGCCCAGGAGGGCCACGGGCAGGAGTTGGGGGAGCACGGCAAGGAGAAGCACGTCCTTCTGGCATTTATATGCATTAAGGAAACGAAGGGCCAGCCACCAGCACTTGGCTTGAGAGGCTCTGGAGGGACAAGGGGGCACAGGCAGGGAGGATGGAGAGCTCTGCACACTGCTGTGCCATGGCTGGGGCTCGCCAATACGGAGCTGCAAAGCAGCAAGGAGCCAGCCAAAAACCCACACCAGTGTGACCTTGCATCCCTGGCAGCGGGGAGATGGCCGCAGGTAGCCAACACAACAGCTCTGCCCTCCGTGTCTGCTGGGCAGCCCCTCGGTTGCACCCCCCTCCTTGTCTTCTCCATCCGCTTGCAGGCACAAGCACCCCTGGGCGAACGTGGGGCTGTGCAAATCCCCCCGCCAGCACACGGCTCATCCCACCGACACCGACACGGCCCGGCCGCCCAGGCTGGGACCCTCCCGAGGTCTGCAGTCAGGACACGAGCTCAGCCCTCAGCTCCCCACCCCAGCTGCAGCAGATAAGCCGCTCCAAAAGCAAGCGGAGGAGGAGAGCCTCCCTCTGCTTATCGCCCATCTCTGACTCAGCCCAGAGTAACCTGCGGGAGGATCCACAGCAGGGAGTGGCGTGCGGAGGGAATATGGCCTGCGGTGACTGCGCGGCTCTGCCAGCACCCCAGCCAACTGGCAGGGCTGCGTTGGGCGAAACGGCCATCCCGACAGCCAGGCCCCACACAGACCTTGGGGGGCTGCATCATCACCAGGCCAGCAGCTGGACCATATGGTTACCCCGACATCCCATACAGCATCCTTCAATCCTGCTGCCCCCTTCCCAAGCCAGGGAGAGGTGTGAGGAAAGGGAGAGGCCTTTTTCCCCCCACTTCTCCCACTCCCAATGGATCACGAACCTGCCCCTCGTCCCTTCCCAGGGCAAGCCCAGCCCCGGCCACCCCCGCAGCCCTGCCAGTTGCACTGGGCCCCTGGCGCTTTGGGCAAAGCCTCCACGCCACCTCCAAACCCTCTCTGCAGATCTGCCAGCTCCACCAGCTCTGCCCTGCCCACGCACTCGCCACCCTGCTCCCTTCCGCCCCCAACACGTCTCCCACCAAGGCAATAGCCTCCAGGGAGGTTGGGGCAACTGCATATGAGCAACACTGAGACCAAAGCCAATGCCACAAAGCTCTGTGGGCATGGAGACGAGAAAAGCATGGAGCCACCAGTCCTGGAAATCATCCCCACGGTCCTAATCCCCCACGTTGCCACCATCTTTTGCAACATCGAGTGCCTCCTAGAAAACAGCAAGCAGCCACACTGCTGCCGGGACGAGCGTGCTCCCAGGGGACAGCCATGCTGCCCAGCATCTTCCTTTTTACGAGCTGGCTGATCAGAGCGTAACCACAGGCACCCCAGGTCGGCGTTTATTAGCCCCAAAACCACACCAAGGTGCGAGACCAAGCCGCGCTGTCGGCAGCGCAGTTTCCTGGTGGGTTGCCAGCTGGAGGTTCCCCACCCCAAGAAATCGGCACGGCTTTCACCGAGCTGCTGCAAACTGCAGGGCTGAGCCCCTCCAGGAATAGTACAGCCAGCTGCCTCGCAGGGAGACCAGCACCGACACAAAACTCACGCGCCAACGACACGTCCCAGAAAGGACGAGGAGCAGAGAAAGTGGTGGAGGTGAAAGCAGGGACGGATGCCAACCAGAGCATCCTTCTGCTGGGACGGGCAAGGGGGACAGGGAAGCCGCTTTCCGAGTGCATTTCTATGATTCATCATTTCTATTTCAGGGAGCAGGAGAGCTGGAGGTCAGGCGGCTGCCACAAAGCAAGGCTAGAAAGCCCAACAGGAGATTCCCAAATTAATGTAAGGAACTGCTACGGAGGAGCTGGAATGAGAGCAGAGTGAGGCAGAGCTGGAGCGAGCAGAGAGACAACACTGCAGAGCTCCTCCGAGACCTCTGCTGCTAAATATACATCAACAGCAGTGTCTCGTCCCAGTGCCCTGACACCAGCGGAGGTTTTGTCCAGTCCTACTAAAAATCATCACAGTGATTATTAAAAAAAAAAAAAAAAAAAACAGCAGGAAAGGTTAACTTGTCTGCTTTCTTCAGGATTAAATGATCTGGGTAGCGGAGAGTCAGGTCAAATTAAAGCGGGGTCCAACCCCACAGCGGTGCACGCAGCGCGCAGCCCAGCACCACAGCACAGGCGCCCGCGTGGCTCCAGCTCCCTGCCCGCGGGAGCAGCCGGGAAGGAGCGGCACAGGGGCCAAAGGGCATTTCCCTACCGTCACGCCACCTCCAACCCCCACGGAGAGGCCACGGCACTGCTAACGGCAGGGCAGCTCTGCCATCGGCACGCACTTTAAACCATGCGGCACCTAAATCCCACGGGGTTGCATCCAAATACACCTCGCCCCGGGGAGTACCCAGCCCTGGACCACCACGTGAGGGCTGCCAGGAAGAGAGACCCACGCCGTGTGCAGCACCACCACGGTCCCAAAGTATGGAAAACCCGAAGCAGACATCCTGGAGCCAAGCCCAGCCCTGAAATGGGCTGTAATAAAATAACACAGCCCAGCCTAGAAGCACGTGTGCCAACCGGGAGGGCAGGACCCAAACGACATCCCGTTACGCTGCCCGGGCAGCAAGTGATGCAGCGCAGGGCATCCCGGAGAGCTCACCCCGCAGAGGGGCAACATCGCCGGTGAGACAGCATCACAGGCTCATGTTTGTTTTCCGTGCACACACACACAAATACACACGCAAACGTACAGCAGGAAACCCACCATCAGAAACAAAGCCAGCAAAGCAATCGCACAAGCACCAAATCCACCCCACTCCCTTTCATCCCACGCCAGAAAGGACATTTGCTCACGATTTCACCTCGAAAGCGGCCATGCCGAGACGGCCGCAGCTGCTGCATGACCTGGACAGGGCTGCCCGCCTCGCCACGGCCAACGCTCGCGCGCTCCGGCTTCAAAAGAGCCTTTCATCAAAAAGCCACCAGCCTGCCCCATGAATGCCTGCCTCCCACTTGCTCGCCGCTAAAGAGGTGGCGAGGGGCCGCAGAGTTCATCCCCTGAGGCTACGGGCTTCCCGGTCCAGCAGCACAGCCAGAAACCCGCATTTGGGACGGGAGATCCCAGAAACCTGGGTTTGGGATGGGAGAACGAGCTTTAGGAAAATAATCATCACTTTTGATAGCACAAAGCAGGAGTGCTGGATGGAAAACTAACCTTAAAAGGCAAAGACCAGACAGAGCACGATGGACCAGCTCTCTGCTCGTCCGGGCAGCGAGTCCAGAGCACCGACAGATGCTGAGATGCTGAGTCAGCATGGGCGGCTTGGCTACAAAGCAGCAGCCCTCGCAGAAACGGTCGAAGCCAGGTTTTAAAGCACGCTGACAACACAGAGGTGCACATCTGGCACCCAGAGACCCGCTTGCCTCCCCCACTCCTGCATCACCAAGACTGGTGGGCTTCCATCGCTGCTGGCGCTCCCCACTCGGCTACCAGGGTCCCAGGAGGGTCTGCACCCCCCAGGCTAGGGAAAGCGGTGCTTTTCCTGGGGAGAAGCCACTCAAGCAGTGGGAGAAAGCTGCAAACTGCCCCAAGGGCTTTCTAGTCTCGCTGAAGAGGAGCGCTTTGCCAGGGAGGCTGGAAGAAAGAAGTGATGGGAACGAAAACCCCCACATAACCGACCCTTGAAAGGGGAAATGGCACCTGATGGGTCTTCACCTGCCATCTCTCCGAGCCACAGTGATACGGAATTGACCGAGAAGGAACCGGCTCCATTTTAAAACGTGAGCTGCCGAGCCGGCGGTAATTAGCAAAGGGGAGAGAGGAGAGATTATCCGAAGGAACGAAAAGCCCGCGGGCCACAGGAGAGGCTGCCCCACCATACAGCTGGTGTATTTTTAGGTTCGTCTGCCTGGGAAAAGCCTTGCAACAATGAGGAAAGGCTGGTGGCAGTACCGGAGCTGCGCTACATATGCAATCGTCTGCAACAGGGCTAAACTTTAACTCCTTCCTTCACTGAGCAGTCATTAAAAACAATTTGGCGGGGGCCTCTCCCTAGCAAGCAAGTTAAATCATTACAAATCTTATCCCTGGCTGGAACCGTGCCCTGATGAAATCACTTGCAAGCTCTGAAGCCGCCCCACTCCAATCTCCATTACCATCAACCGCATCACGGGTATCTTCAGCATCTTCAGTTTCCTCCCAGGCTTCTGCCGTCCCCCCGGGCAGGGGCCGAGGACGCTGTCCTGCCCTGCCACCACGGCACGCGTAGGCACAGCAGCTTCCACCCCTGCCCTGCAAGGAGCTCAACCTCTCCTGTCCTGAGAAACACGACAAGGAGAAGCAGCCATCTGCTGCCCAAGGGCTTTAAGAAGAAGCTTGACCCTCAGCAAAAAGGAGCATAAAAGAACAAGTAGCAAGGAAATTAAATAGCATTTATCAAGCATGCAACTCCCCTTCCCTGGTCCTCTGCAAGAAGTCACGTCACGCCAAGGATAAGAGCTCTGGAACCACCACGTGCTCTCACCATCAAGGGACTGCACGCTGCCCGGCAGAGAGCCGTTCCCAAACGGGCTCGCAAGCACTTCCGAGATGGAAAGGCAGGCTTCCCTCAACCACAGCGTTCCAAGGCAGAGAGGCATGGAAGGACTGCTTGTCCCCGCTATGGAAACCAGGCATGGACCAGGACCTTACACGTGTTCCCCAATTCTGGTCAGCTACTCTGAAAGTGCAAGCCAACGGCTCTCTTTTCCCATATTCCCACAACTCATGTGGCTATCAAGGTTCCTACAGGTACTCAATAAGAGCTGTCGAGGGGCTTTCTACATATAGGCCATGAGCTGGACATGTAGTTCCCAAGAAGAGAGTGTACCTCGTCCTTTCCTTGAGCTCCTGCAGCCAAATGAGGAGAGGTCACCTCGGTCAGGCTGGACCTGCAGAGACCCAGGAGGCCACCAAGCCAGGTCTCCCAACAACCAGCAAGAGAAGCCAAACGAGAGGTCCTCTGGCATCCTTCCCTTGTCTGATCTCACTCCCTGTGGCATAATACATCGCTCCTCACTCCCGAACCCGCTGGTCCATGTCCTTCGCTGGGCCAGGGCAGCCACGAACACAAGCTGATGACCGAGTCCTCCTCAGACCAATGCACCTCTTCCAGCCTGGCTCTCCAGGCAGGGCTCTCCCCTCTCCGACGTGCACACACACACCTCCACACCTCCTGTCTGCCTCCGCAAGGCCAGCGGGAACGCTGCATTTCCCCCACATCTCAGAGTGAATCCGGGGAGCTCCCGCTTTCCAGTGAAGCGCTGGCACAGGGGGACCCCCTCTGCTCCCAGCAAAGGGAGGCTGTTCCGGGTCTGGTTTAATCTCAGCTGAGCTGAAATTCCTGTGCTTCCGCCTGGCCCCATGCTGACACCAGCACTCGTGCAGTCACGTGGTGAGCTGAGCACAGCCACTGCCAGAGTCAGTTCTGACTAAAACAGACCACAAAACTTCTCCAAACAAGGTTTTCCTAGCTAAACCCCAAGCTGTGCCTGCCCTTCCTTCCCCCCCGACCTCCTGTCCTTCCCTCTTCGCCATCCCAGCCACGTTAACCCCGAGCACCGCAGCTGGAATCAGCTCAGGTCCTGCTCCGCTTCCCCCTGCAAAGGTCCCAGCTCAGCACGGTGCTGTGTTTTATTTGCCCAAGGTGGAGCTGCCCTGGGAGCAGCCAGAGCTAGCGGAGCCTCGCTGGGCAGCAGGACAGGCAGAGAGTGGATGAGGAAGAGCTCAAAAGCCTCCCCAAAGCAAGACCACCACAGGGGAAACTGGCTGGGACAGGGAGCAGAGCAACGCCGCTCCTCTCCCTGCAGATCCCGGTTGCAGCCCCAACCCATGCCGGACACAAGCACCCTGCTACGGCCCGATGCTGTGCATGAGGGCCCGAGACCCCGACGGGTGTTAGCGTAACAGATCTACCATTTCCCACAAAAGCGAGAGGATGCGGCTGCCTTCCTGTGCTAGGAGGGCAGTCCAAGGGCCTCTGCCAAAAATCCACTTTCTACTAACGAAGGCGGCTGGATGGCAGCTCCAGCGAGCACCGTTACCCCACGGAGGGCCAGGGAGCCATGCAAGGCACACCCGCTGAGCCGAAAGACATCCTGCTCGGAGTCCCGGTGCAAGCCATCGCGTACCCTTGGCACGGGCACATCCCTCACCCTCACCCACGCAGGCATGAGGCCGTGCAGCGCAGGACCTCTCCCACGTCTGCCGGCAGGCCCGCAGGCACCGCCGCTGTGCCGATAATAAGGAATAATAGCGGGTGTCGGTGGAAGCCCGGGCTGCCGGCGGCGTCATGGGTTCGGCGGCGGGTTCTCCTTCGGAAGCCTCGCTGCCTTCCTGCCTTCCTCCTCCCCCATTTCTTCCCGATGACATCAGCCTGAAAAACAGGTTCTTGACTTTGGAAGGGCTCATTGGGCGGATTCTGGTCCCGCTGGAGAGGGGAGAGCCCCCCCGTGACTCGGGAAAGGATGCAGCCACCCAGGAGCCGGACCCCGAGATAAGCAGCAGCGGGCAGGCGGCAGGCAGGATCGCTGGCATTGCAGCACTTCTAGGAATAAAAATCACGGAGGACAAGACGGGGGTGGAGGGAGTGCGACACTGCAGCGCTAGGGAACGGATTTTAAATGTTTTACGGAGGCCTCGGCAGCTCTGAGCTTCACGTCCCAGCTCTGCCACCGCTCAGGTATGGGGCAGCCCGACCCACTCCGTGCAAAAGCCAAAATCCAGGGCCGATCCCCGGCCCGCTCCAGCTCCCAGAGACCGACAGCAAGTCCTCGGGCTGGCCAAAACGACAAGACAGGGTTTAACACCGCCCAGCAAAGCCTTCCGAGGGCCACAGGGCTGGACCAGCGGGGAACATGATTCCACGAAACATCCTGCCCACCGGCCAAGCTAGAAGATTATTTTTAAACTCCTCCTAAAATATTTTTGGATTTTCCTCTTCCCCTGTTGAAACTAAGTCTGCACAGGAAGAGCGAAGCAATCGCCCGTACACAGCGCACGGCCGCACGCACAAAGCAAACAACTTATTGCCATTATAATTACCCGCGATGTTATCGGCAGCTCTGACGGGGTCGGCATTCCCAGAAGGAAATGTGGTTTTCACATCGTCTCATTCCAAACGTGAGCCCATCCTTCCTCCCGCCCAACCCAACGGGTCGGCCACCAGTAGCACCCACTCGTGCCAACATGACGTTAACTGGGGCGGAGGGGGGAACAGCCCCCGGATGCAGGGCTGCATCACGCAATTTACCCCCTGGAGGGGGGTAGCACCGATTGTGTCCGGGGTCCGATCCTCTGCTATCGCAGAGGATCGGACCCCGGACACAATCGGTGCTACCCCAGGGAGGGGCTCAGAGCATCCCAGTCGGCTTCCTGGTAAGGGTGGGAAACCAGTCCCGCTCCTAACCCCTCACATGCCGGACCACAGCTCTGCTCCTCCAAACTCCCAAGAAAACGCGAATCGCTCAACATTTATCAGTTCAAAACACCCGTGCAATTAGCAAGATTTTTTTTTCCTTCCCTCCAGTATAATTATATACATTTTAATGCAATTACCACCCCTGTATTTCGTACATTAAACAGTAGGCAACCGAAGGAAGAGAGAGGTTTTATTTTTCTTGGCTTTGCCTTTCTGAAAATAATCGTATGTTGCAAAACAGCTTCAGCAGAAGGGCTTATCTTCACCAGAGAAAGAGGGGGAGCAGAAGGAAAACGGGAAGGGGGATGCAGGGATCTCCTGAGGGGAAAGCAGGGATTGCAGTGCCCCTCCACGCTGCCCATGCTCCTCCGGTCCCTACACGTACCCACATCTGGAAACCGTTCCCGATACCAGGGGCAGGACTCGGAAACAGCCTCAGCCTCCATCCTCTGCTGCCAACAGAAAGGAAAACCAAATCGAGCAAATGGTCGTCAGTTACTCAACCCCTGAAGCCGGGGTCATTAGCCGGATTAAAGTTCCTGAGCTCTGGCCGGCAGCATGGATAGCAAAGCGCAGCTAAACTGCCCAAATTGGATTACTACCGCTCCCAGGTCACCGTGCCAAGTTGGCCAGTGGATTGCGGGATGCTCGAGACGGGGAGGTGGGCACCAAGCCCTGGGGTTGACCCACGGGCTGCTGAGGAGGAGGAGAGATGGGGAGGAGATGGTCCCCACACAGCAGGTCCCCCAGAACCACGCAGCCCGTCCCCGGCACCCTTGCCATGCTCTCACCTCAGGCACTTTCTCCAGCGAAATCCCTCACAAGCTCAGCTCAAGGAGCAAAGAGGATATCGCGCCGCGGTTCGCACCAGGCCCTGGATCAACCCCAGTGATAACAAATCTCCTCTGCTGTCCAGGCGGCTCACAAGGGTCTCGGTCCCTGGGCACAGACCAGCACGCAGCCGCCCACGGGGCAGAGGTGGACTCGGCCCCCATCACGCCAAGGCACCCTGCACCATAGGGACACAGGGATCACCCAAAACAGTCCAGCCTTGTGCCACGCAAAGAGACTTCAAAGGAGAAAGGAGCAGAAGTGTTTGTGAAGCGCGAGCCCAATGGTCTGGACGCGGAGTTTTTCTCCAGGCTCAAACATCTCAGCACACCGGAAACAAGGAGGAGGTTTGCCAAGCCTTGGTTAAAGGCAAAATAAACTTTAAAATGTTTTTAATTCAGGCTTTTAAGTGGTGGCTTCCACCTGGAACAAGGGCTGGAGGCAGCCGCGGACGCAGAATGCTCAGAGAAGCAGTGCAAACAAGGGCACCGCCCCGTGCCTGGCCGTGCTCTGACAAGCCGGTAGGAAGAAGTGCGTTTTGGCTACACGACACACCGAGCACAGGGAAGATGAGCCACCTCTGCCCATATGTGGCACAGAAACCATCAAGATTTATTTATTGGCTGGAGCTTTTCTCCTCCACGATGTGGAAGACATTTGCTCAAACTTGGCTTCCAAGCATTGGCCATGTTGGGGTATCTACATGGCTTCCATTCCACATCCATGGCCAGGACTAAGAGGGACACGGCTGAGACTGCGGGTCAGAGCCTTTGCCAGAGCACACGTGTTCTCACCACAAACCACCCATCTCCAGCGGGATGGTGCCCACAGCACTGCCCAGAATGTGTCGCGGGCTGCAGCCACAGATGGTGGTGGTTGCCTCCAGCCTGAAGCCAAACCAGCCGCCCCAGTGCTGGACATTGGAGAACACCCTCTATTCCCCACTCCGCATGAAGCCACAGTGCTCAACACCTTGCTGGAAAAATGGGCCCCAGTCGAAACCTAGGAGAGGTGCAGGATCATGGGCCATGCTGAACCAAACCCCCACTGCCCGTAATTCCCAGCCCTTGTCTCCAGGACCTTCCTCTACACACACAGGACGCCACCAAGCAACGCACCAGCCGGACACTGACCAGGAACCCTCTGCCCAATAGCTTCTCCCACACTGCACAGAAGTGTCCAACAGCACAATTCAGAGGAGGCATCAATGGATCACAGAGAGTGACAACCCCAGGTGAGACCACCCCCCAAGGCACACCCCACCAGCCCAGAGCAATGCAAAAAATCCGAGCGTGCAGGCAGCAAGGACGACGCACAGGCATCGGGGTGACCCATGCCCAGCTTCCCATCGCCGCACGGAGGGGCGGCAGCACCCGCGCTGCCCTGCCTCTTCCAAGGCCCACCTTCCTCCCGGAGTGCCAGGGGTGCCGAAAAACACGCCTGAGCCCCGGCTGCGGACACAAACAACCGCAGCACCAAAACACCCTACGCAGAGAGGCGGTCACAACAAAGCCCCGCGGGACGCAGCAGGAGCCCGACGCTGTGGGCAGGCTCTCCTCGGTTTGCAGGGAGCCGGCGGCGCCAGCACGGCAGCACCAGGCTCTCCCGCTCGGAAATTCCCAGCTCGGGGCTGAGTCCGGCTCTCGCCGGCGGTTAGTGCTACGGCCGGGAGCGAGGCAGGCGGCAACAAAGGCCCCGACCTGCGCTTGGCCTGGAGATTAAACCCGTACAAGTTTCCTTCGTTAAGTCCAATCCCAGGGCTGGATCCTGCCCTTTGTTCAATGGATGTCGAACGCGGCAAGCCCACCGAAATAAATTGCCTGGCGTGACATTCACACCCGGGGAGCAGGGCAGGGGCCGGCCCCGGCCGCTGCCGGGATGGAGGAGGGGAGGCAGCCCTGCCAGCACGCAGCAGCGCCGCTTTTATTACCCTCTTCCATTTCGGCTGCGCAGAGCTCCAGCAAAACAGCGCTCGCCCGGAGCTGCCGGCGTGGCCCTCGGCCCCGTCTCCGCTGGAGTTGGGAGTTTGTTTATCTCTCGCAGGGCCCTCCGCCGCACACAGGAAAGCGGCTTTGTGCTACGGAGAGGCGCAAGGGCTCTTCTCCACGGCTCCGCGCACAGCCCGAGCACGCACGAAGGCAGATGCCTCCGCTCTGCTTCAAATCCAATGCATCTATTAAAAAAAAAAAATAAGCCAAGAAAGGAAAACTCTCGCCGGTGCCGCTATCGCCGCGCTAGCAAAAACAACACTACCGAAACTTTAATCTTCAGGGTACCAGCTGCAGAAAGCCCAGCCACCCAGCGGAGCGGGAGCCAGCCGGCCCCCGGCACTGCCTCCCCGCAGCCCCTCGGGAAGCAGCGCGTCCGGGTTCACCGCTCTCGGTGGAGCGGCACTGGCAGCCGAAGCCATGGGTGGACGGGGAGCACTGGGATCGCACGCATCATCGGGTATTTTGAAACCAAACTTCCTTACCAGCCTTCCTCACGGCCCCGTACCGCCACGCCGCTGCCCGCGCCGGCATCCACCGGCACCAGCGGATCGCACCGCGGCGAGCGGGCAGAAGCAAAAAGCTTCCTCCCCTCGCAGCCGCTTAGGAAATTATCCGTGCGTCCTCCCAGAGGCTTCTGCCCCGCTGCTTTCCCTTGGCTTCTCCACCTTTCCACCCCACTCGGTCACCAGTGTCTTCAGAGAGAGACATCGAGTCGCTCATTTTACCCACTGAGTGTACATACAAAAGACCCTGAGATTGTTCAGGAAGCAATTAGCCGCTGTTCAGAGGAAAATGGTGTTTTCAAATGGATAACCTTTGATGTAGTCAATAGCCTCAGCTCCTCTTTTTTTCCTTGCAGCCGCACACAAAAGAAATGGAAAAAAAAAAAAAAAAAGAGAAAGAAAAAAAAAAAAAAGAAATCCAGCGCAAGGCTGGTAATTCCCCCCGACACAGCCCTCGCTCAGCAAAAAGGGATTTTCTCGTAAGCCAGAGGAAAAGCAGCTTCCGAAAGGCAGCTCCTCTGCCCAACTTTTCTCCCCTCGGTGTCCCGGAGCAGAGGAGAAGGATGATGAATATTCATCCCCCCCATAAGCAGGTTCCGCTTTTGTTTTGTCCTCCCCAAAGCAGAGGAAGCAGGGAGCTAACAGGCGAGGCCAGCGCCTGTCTCTCCTCTCCCATCCATCTCCTCTTTAACCGGTGACCTTCACGTTAAGCCCCGTTTACACACCAGCCCCCCTCCCCAGCTCCCCCCACCCCTGCGCTGGGCCGGGGCAGGAGGAAGGAATTTCGCCGCAAGGAGGGCAAGGGAGAAGACGCGATTTCGGGATTTATTTCAGCACGCCACCGAGATTCTGCGAATCTCTCCCTGTTCACGCGCCGGAGCTGCCGTGCGGGTTCGCAGGGCAGAGACGGGGAAGGCAGAGGGGTACGGGAGCAGCCGGCTTTATTTGCCACCTTCCACGTTAACACACAGCCCCACGCGCGGGTCCCGCAGCCTCCCACGCCTCCGTCGGAGCGATGCCCAGGCGCTGCGCCGCAAAACTACAACACGGTCACAACAGGAACGATCGCGAGGAAGGCGACGGCGGCCATCCCGCAGGGTGCCCTGCCTCGCCGGGCAACCCCAACCCGGGCCGCCGGCATCCCCACGGCACCCCCACGGCGCGGGGAACGGCAGCTCTGCGGGTTTTGGGGTGAGCCCTGCCAGGATGCCACGCACCGCGCCCCGGCGGGATGCGAGAGCATGAATGCGAAGCAGCGGCGATGCGGGGATGGCAGCGAGGGCGTGCGCACGGATGCGGGGCAGCGGGATGCGGGGACGGCAGTGAGGGCGCCGGGCAGCGCGGAGGCAGGGATGACAGCGAGGATGTGAGCGAGGACGCGGGGCAGAGCGATGCGGGGACGGCAGTGAGGATGCGGGAACCCGAGGTGGGGCTGGTGCGGGGACCCGAGGAAGGGCGAGCCCCGGGAAAAGCTGTGCCCCGCTCGCGTCTCTGGCGGCGCCGGACTCGGGTGGGCAGCGGGGCGGTGGGGTCCCCGCGGTGCGGCACCGGGGAAGCAAAACCCCACCGAGACCCGCGGCCGGAGGGCTGCGGGAGGGAGGCACCCCCGGTCCCCCCCGACCCCGCCCGCCCCGGCCGGAGCAGCTCGGCAGCCCCCGCCCACACCTGCCCCGTCCCCGACACCCCACTGCGAAACCCACGCGGGGCGTGGGGTGGATAAAGACAAAAAAAGGCTCAGTCCACGGCGGGTTTTTGTGTCGCGTGTGTCACCCCCCGCCCCCCGCGGGAGGCGGCTCCCGCGGCCGCGCTCCCGGAGCCGCGGGGCGCAATGCGGGCTGGCCCCGGGCGGCACCAGCGCGGCACCGGCCCGGCCCCACCGCGCCCCCCCTGCCCTGCCCGGCCCGGGCCGGGCCAGCCCCGCTTCGCCGCCGCCGCGCTATTTTTGGGGGTGATCGAGACAAATCCGTGCGTTTTTAACAACCCCCCAACCCTGGCGCGTAAAGGAACGCGCGCCGCGCCCGCGGAGGAAAGTTGCAACCGGGTTACTCACGGCTCCGGTCCCTGCTCGCCTCCGCCGTGCCAGCCATAACCGCATTCCACACCGCGCCGCCCGCCGGGCCCCCGTCGCCGTCGCCGCCGCCGCCGCCGCCGCCTCCTTCTCCTCCTCCGCCGCGCCCGCCTCCCGCCGCCGCCACCGCCGCCGCCCGGGGCTCCGCGCCCGCCTCGCTCCCGCCGCCGCTGCTGCCCCGCATGAATGGGACGGCGGCGCGAGGCCCCGACCGAACGCCGCCCGCCGCGCGCGCGCCCCCGCCCGCCGCGCGCACGCGCACGCCCGCACCGGCGGCGCGAGGAGGGGGCGGAGGGGGGAAGGCGGTGGCGCCCGCGCTCGCCGCCTCCAGGGGGCGCCCGAGGGGAGGGGGAGGGAAAGGGAGGGGCAGGTGGGCGGGGCGACTCCGCCCTTAAAAGGGCGATGCCGCGAGGGGTGGGGCTCTAAAAGCGGCCATGGCGTGGTGGGGACCGACCGCCCCACGCAACGCGACCGTGGGGCCGGGAACCGCCTGAGGGAGGAGCAGCGCGGAGGGTGCTCCTCAGTGTTCTCCCCTGCACCCCGCGGCAGGACTGCGTTCCTCGGGGATGTCCGTTCAGCATCTCTCCACCGGCACCGCAGCCACTCTGCCTAGAAATAAAATTACAAAAGGGAAAATCACAACAAAAGCCATTTTAAAAAGTATAATTAGGGGGGCATGAGGGGATTAACTTTCTTTTTTTTAAGCATGCTAGGTGCCAGCCACTTTTGTCACTGTCATTGCCCTGTCCTCACGCCATCTCCCTTGCTTTTCCCCCGGCCATGGCGCCCACAGCCGTCCCTTCCCTCCGCGGAGGTAGGGGTGCTCCCCGGCCTGCCCCCAGCGTAGCACAGCACAGCGCAGCGCCAGGGCTCCTGCCCCTTGGTGTAGGCCCTACAGAAACGCTCCGTCATCTCTTGGTTGGGAAGGGACGGGTGCAAAGATCCACAGAAATAAATACAGCATTTGTAATCCAGACCTCCACTGGTTCCACGGACGACCTTTTGGGGTGGAAGTGGCAGGGAGCAGCTCTGTCCCGGCCTGGAGGTGCTCGTGGGCTACCGGGACCCCACCGCGTGCGGCAGCACTGGGGCCACCCCTCCAAGATGGTTTGTTCAGCCAGGTTTTCACAGGCACAATCAGCCAGCTCTTCATCCCCACCAACTCTCAGCGCTGGGACACGCTTTGCCTATTAGATGCGGACACGCTGATGGAGTTTGGGAGTTGCCCCCATTCATGACGGAAGGCAGGTGCTCACCTCGTGTGGGTACACGCGTGCAGACCTCCTCTTCCTCCTCCGCTGGCATCCCGTGGGCCAAGCCACGGGCACGTACGCGGCTCCTGGCTCTAGCAGAGGGGAGAAAGTGACTCCTGGAGCCGCGGAGACCAGGAAGCCTCCTTTGGCAAGAGCAGCAGAGGAGGACATGGAAGGAGAGCAGGGGGCTCCTGGTGATCCAGGACAGAGAAGAAAAGGGGCTCTTGGAGGCTCCAGCCAGGGTAGGAAGGAGGACAAAGGGGAAAACAAGTGATTTGGCCGAGTACAACAGCAGAGGTGCTCCTTCCTTCCTCAGCACCTCGGTGGTGCTCACGACTTGCTCAAAGCCCACCTGAGAGCAAAGGCAATGTCCCTGCACCTCAGACAGCAGGTCCCTTCCCACACAAACAGGGTTTTCTCCTCATTCATCCCCTCACCCTGCCCTCGCCAGCATCCGTGCCGGGAGGAGCAGGGAACAGGCACGTTCCCCCAGGACACGGCGTCGGTGCCTGCCACTCTCCCACCTTTTGTTTGTGCGCAGGCACACATGGGGCCCAGAATTAAAAGCTTTTGAGACAGAGAAGAGGAGAAATGGGCAAGCGCTAATGGCAGAGAAGCGGCTGGGGTTTGGATCGCTTCCCCCAGACTGAAAGAAACACTTTTTTTTTTCCCTTCCAAGAGACTAAATTTAGCGAGTTTCTTTCACTTTAAAGACTTGTCAGGTATTCACATCCAAAGAGGGGCTCTCAGGGGAGTTACCGAGACAGTGAAACCTCTTAAACGTATAAAGAAGAAGGGAGAGATATTCAGGCAATCCCCCACCACCACTTTTAAACCCGCTCCCTCCCAGGACCGGTGCATGGGCACACTGGTGCCACAGCTGCAGAGGCAAGAGGAGAGGGCGGAATCCTTCCTTCCCAGGGCAGGACCGAGCGATGCAGCAGCAGCACTGACCCCTGAGCCACTGCTGCTGGTCCCCCTGCTCCACACTGGTGAGAAGGAAACCGGAGCAATTTTGTTTTGCTGAAAGATGGATTGGCAACATCCATCCAGCGATGAGGGAAAACAAGGCAGCGGAGCTGAGAAAAGAGCAAGCATCCCGGCACCAAGGAGAGTCCAACCCCAAGAGAGAGGGATGAAAAAAGACAGCGAGAAAAACCAAGCATCCCCCACGCCCAGAGTCCAGCGCAGGGTCAGGGAGGGACCAGGCTCCTGGCAGGGGAGCATCCCGGGTTTGTACCGGGTGGGATGCAGCCCCCGGCTCACAGTGCCGCACAGAGCTCAGCCAGCTGGGCCAATGTCGTCCAGCACCGTGCCCAGCGGGCACTGGGACACGCTTGTCACTCACGTGGCTTCCCCTCGGGTTTGGGCACCTCACCCCTGCAGAGAGATCCTCGTTATCTCAGGCAGCCTGGCCTTTTATCCTGCCTCCCGTGGGGCTTTAATTACTCTGTCTGTTCCCCAACCTCCTTGTGCGTCCTCGCCCCCCTTCCCTGACAAACCCTGCGGGCTGACAGCCTCGCCGAGCCCCCAGGACGGCCGGCTTGAGTGGCACCTCAAAGGCACTCAGACCTCAGCGGGGTGCTGGGAGGAAGGGCTGGAGGCAGAAGATGGCTCCAGTGGCAGCTGGACCCAAAGCCCGGCGGTGAGGGGTTCGCCCGGCTCCTCCTCATTGTGCCAAAAGCTGACTCAGCACTTCTTACCCACAACTTTGACCAAAATTACATTGAGACACAATCTTGTTCTCTGCGTGTCTGGTGCATTTTCCCTATGTCGCCGGAAAGACCAAGGGACATTTTGTTCTCTAAAAGCAGCCTGATAACTATCTTGTTAAAAAAATAAACTAATTGGGAGAGGATTAGGTCACTGGGGAGAGCCCAAAGAGATGGGGGGCTCTTCTGCTCAGCTCACTGGGTTAACCCAGTCCAAGGGGTGAGGGGCTAAACATCATCAGCTAAACTCACAATTTTTCTACTGTTTGCGCTTTTTGTCTGCTGAAAGTTTTTGCTAGAAGGCAGGCTCCGGCATGGTGCACCCAGGTCCCTCAAGCACACACCAGCTCCCTCGGTTATCGCCCATGGACCATCGCAAAATGAACATCCCAGAACCTGAGACCAGGGTTTAACCCCCCCCTGCGCTGAACGGTGACACGCAGGGATGAGAAATCCCGCGGCCTCAGCCCGGAGGCTGTGCAACCTGGCTGGCCCAGAGAACAGCCTGCAGCCCAAATGTGGGGTTTGGGGACCTTCACACCCAAACCCTGCAGCTCAGCTCTGCCCACCCGGCCCCGGCGCATCCTCCAAAGGGCAGGGGCTGCGGGAGGGGATCAGCTCTGCCCAGATACCAGCAATTTTGGGTTTTTTTTCCCCCCTCCCATCCTCACAGACGTCTTTGCTAATGGGAACAGAAAGGCTGGGCAGACCGGCTGGGTCCAACCAGAAGGTTTGTCAAAGTTTTCCAGGAGGCGTCAGCAGCTCTCTAAGCTTCTCGACAGCCAGGAAAATAAACTGTGTCTGCAGAGCTCTGGGGATCCAGGGTGAAATTAAAATGGGTAATGAATAGAGGGGGATCGCAGCTGCAGAGGCAAGCGGGGCCAGTGGGCAAAAGGTGCCGGAAGGGGCACACGGGGAAGGGACCCGGGGTGGCACCGGAGCTGTCACCAGGGCAGGGTGTTCCGCCTCTCCGGCTCTGCCCGAGAAGGAAGGCGCTTCGGTCTCTGCCAGCGCAGCGTTTATCCTGCGCCTGCTGCTACAGGCACCCTGCGGATCAGCGGGGTGCACGAAGCGTTGCCGGCGAGCAGCCCTTTCCTCCACCGCACCGTGCTCGTGTTCCTCGAAATGGAGAATTTTCTGTTAGAGGCCTTGGTGGGCGGGCAGCCCCATGGCTGGGGCGGAAGAGGTCTGCAGGTGAAGTGGGTCACCTTGAAGGGGATCTGGAGAAAGAGGGGTCCAGGAGCATCCTTGTTGCCCCAGCCTGTCACACTGACAGCAATGCACCCTTTGATTCGGGAAAAGGTTTGGTGGGGTGGGAGCTGTGGTTGTGGGAGATGCTCTGGGGGCCCCTGCCAGGTCTGTAACGGGAGGTCCAGGCACCAGTGCCAGCACGTGGAGCCCAAGGGAGGACAGACAGCCACAACAGGAGAGGACGGACACCCAGTGGGATGGCTTGCTCTTCTCCAAGCTGATCCTCAGGTCCCAAAACACTTGCCTGCCCCAATGGCAGTGTATCCACCAGCCAACAAGCCACCCATGCACTGGTCCTTCCCCGATGGGCAGGGAGGTCCTGAGAGATCCTGCCTGGCCGTAGCCGCTCTGGCTGAGCTCCTTCCCAGCTCCTTCATCCCTCCGCCCTGTGACTCACAATGGTGCTTAATTAGCAGGAAGCCTGATGCAGACACCTGTCAACTCCTCCGAGACAACCAGCATTTCACGTTAGCTGCCCCGAGGCTGTTCGGCAGAAACAGCTCGCTCCCCGTATTGATGTTCCTTCATCTCAGCCTATTTTCCAAGCTGTCAAGCTGCCATCTCAACCCCCCCAGGCCCGGCAGTGCCGGGGAAAGCAGCCTCGTGTCCGTCAGCTCCTGGACTCCGTTCTCACCTTTGCAACCGCTCAGGAGCGCTGGAACCGCTTTGTGCTCCCCCTCAGCAGCCCGAGGGCTCCCCGCCAAGGAAATCAGGCAGCCCTTGATAAGCCAAACCCCAGCGTCCCCACACAGCGTGCACCAAACACCAACTTCCAGTTGGGGCAACTTTGAAGGGAGGAAAGAAAGTCATTTTCCAACTCCCACAGAGCCTCTGAGGTGTGGACCTCCGCCACCCTCCCGGCACTGTGGATGTAGCATCACCACAGGGACGCACATCCCATCGGCAGCCACGGCAACAGTCGGTAGAGGCTGGCTACATGGCTGCTTTGATCCATTGCAGCAGGCAGAAGGGCGCGATGCGATCACCAATGTGTTTTAGTGTCGAGAGCAGCTCATGAGGCAGGGACACTTCCCCCCCCACCCCGCTGTGCTGAGTCCTGCAGCAGGTTACCTGGGGTGGGCTCTGGGTCATGGCCAGGCTTACAGAGACAGGAAAGGGCAGGACAGATTGATTCGATGATTCTAATTGAGGTATAAAGAAATCCTTCTGTTAATTGCAACAGACGTTAACTCTGAAACCTAATGGTTGAGAGCTGAATAGCAAGCTCAGGGCAGCGCTCGCTGCCTTGGCTGGCCTCTCACCGGCTGGAACCAGGCAGTGCATCCCTCCTGGAGAAATGCTGCATCCTTTTGGAGCCTCCATCCCCTCTCCGCTGTAGCCCACCATCCTGCTTTAAGTCCCAACTGCCCCATACACACCCTCACCAGGGCCAGCTGAAGACCCCTTTCACAGAGCAAATTTGCCTCCTCTACACCATCAGGATGACCTGTGTCCTCACCTCCTTCCCAACAGCTTTCTGGTCCTCTACTGTGCCAGGAGGAGAGATGCTGTGCTCAGCGTGCAGAGGGACAAGGCAGGGTTGCGGT
The DNA here is from genome assembly GCF_036417535.1 of Chlamydotis macqueenii. Classification (NCBI taxonomy): domain Eukaryota; kingdom Metazoa; phylum Chordata; class Aves; order Otidiformes; family Otididae; genus Chlamydotis; species Chlamydotis macqueenii. The sequence continues at coordinate 11,365,126 of NC_141565.1, read as the reverse complement.
GCCCTGAGAGCATCCCCCCTCCCTTTCATGCACGGGGAGAAGGCAGAAAATGGCACAATTAAGACTCGATGATGCATCAGCCAGACTAAACCCCAGGCACCTGCCTTCCCCATTGCCACTTGACAGGAGGAGTTTTGCGTTAGGAAAAGGCACTTGCTGTGTTGCAGCGCATCACGTTCACATCTGCCGTAGCTGTCCCTGCTTCTAGGAGCCAGGCTCCATCCCCAGGCTGGCTGGTTCCCCCACGGCTCAAGTCAGCAGAAAGATCAACACCAAATCCTTTGCCGGGTCAGAAATTCACCTCTGTCACATGGAAGAAGTGAGTGGCCACGAGACGCCAAGGAGTCCCTTCCCTTTCTCCAGTGCCCATGTAAAATTAAAATGGACAAGGAAGACACTGCTGTAAATAATGCATTTGCGGTGCACTACACAGCTTCAGGATCATGTATTCATCGTCTAGTCTTATTTAAAGAAACCCAGCCCCGTCTGCGTCATTAAAAATGCATCCTGGTTTCAGCTTCATCCCGTGCACACTCACCACTGTGAAGCAGGTGGCTCGGTGGCTGTTTTCATGCCTTCCCACTCTCAGCTGGTCCCGGACAGCCCCATGCTGGTACAAGTGAGGCCTCTGGGTCGCATGAAAAATTCACGCGCTTGGCATCAGGCGTTTTCCATCCCTCTGCTCCCTGCTGCTCCCTCGGCACCTGGGCCTGAGGACCCGCTCTCTGCTGCTGCCTTCCTGACCCCAGCAGCATCCTCCAAGCTAGTAAAGGATGCTAACAAGAACTGCTAAGCCCCAGTCTGGCCACAGCATCAATCCCACCACTCTCCCATTCTGCTGTCTTGTCCCCGCTCCCTCTTGGCTGGTCTTAATTCTCCCCTGCACATCCCCCTTGCTCGCACACTGCATCTCCCCATCACGAGCAGCCCGCCCTGCTGTAGGGTTCACCGGCTCTTGGCTGGGTGTTCACAGCCAGCGGGATCTGAGCCCGCAGGGGGACAGCTTCCCTACAGCATCCTCCTGCCTCGCCGGAGACAGCAGTGAGGAGTCGGGCCCCTTACTTTGTGCAGGCTGCGGCATCGTGTTTGCTCATTTTCATTCCAGGGCCGCAGTGCCCAAGGCTGGTGTCTTGCACAGCTCCTGGCAAGCACTGGAGAGAATTTAATTCACCCTTGGTGCTCTGGAAACGGTGGCTGGGGGTGAGGAGAAGAGGCTGGACCCAAGGCTGTGGGTGAGGAGAGGAGGGTGAAGTTGCCCAACACTTGACTGAAATTCACCACGTGCCATTCAACAACCGAGCCGACTCACAAGGCCAAACGCCTCGTTAACGGGGCAGTGCTTCAAATAACACGGCTTCAAACCACAGGGTGGGATAAGCTGGCAGCACTGCTCGGACACACGGACACCCACCCATAGCCCCATGCACGCAGCCTGCGCCCGCCTGGGCACCCACCTGGATCCTCCGCATCCCCCTGCAGAGCAGCTCTTCTGGAGACACTGCAGGAAAACCTGGGAGATAACACATGCCTGCGACATTAGCAATTAAGGAACATTAATTATAATAATAATAATTATCACAAAATAGCATTTTTATGGCACAATATTATGCTGAAGGATTTACAACATACTGAATCATGAAGTTCGTAATTAACGTTATTTTAGTTTCTAATTTCGCCTTAATTCTATTCCAATAAAAGATATGATAAATATACCTTAAAAAAAACCCACAGAAACCATTAGTTAAGACAATTTCCCTGTACAGGGATGTTACATTGCTGCACAGAGATCCCATGAGGAGCATCACAAACCTCGGTGAGGAAGAAGCGTCCGGCCCTGTGAAATACCGAGCTCCCTCCAGCCTTGCCCCAGGGCAGCAGGACGTTTGCAGCCTGCGACGCATCTGCAGCCTCTTGGCTTTAGCTTCCCAGCCCTCCTGAAATGGTTTTGTAAGTCACTGTGTTGCTTCTGCTGGGAGGACAGGAGGAACGGGAGAGCCTGGTATCCGTGAGGCAGCTCCCCAGGAGAAGCCAAGCTGGGTTTATTTCCCACACTTGGCATTACCGTTACGTACAGAACACGCTGCCTGGATGGAGCGGGGACGTTTCCCTTTGGCTCTGACTTCCGTCCGTGCACCTGTAACGGTGGGTAGGAGAGACCATGCAGATAAAAAGACCCAAATCATCCCCACGGCCCAGGCAGCCCTGTCTGTGTCCCAGCAAAAAGCTGTTGTGGGGTGCAAGCAGCTGAAGGTCCATCACATCCCTCCCTTGAGAGTCAGCATGGACCCAGCTGGCACATGGCTGTCCCGCGGTGGCAATGGTCATTTGATTTGAAAGCCAGAGGATGTGCGGCATCCCCATGCCCACAGCGTGGTCCCCGCTCGCTGCCTTTAAGGACACCCCCTCCGCCTGAACCCAGAGGGCTGTGGTCTAACACCAGGGCAACTCATCACACCAATGGAGCAGCCACAGAGCAAGGCTGGCAGCAGTTCACCCCCCCCAGTTCTACCCCTGCCCAAACTGGGCAACACGGCCGACTGCCTCTGTGCCCAGCCTGCAGTCCCGCTGCCCCAGGAGACCCCCAGGACTTCTTCATAACTAATTTAAGTGCTTCTGTGCATCGTGCTGCCCACCGAGGGCTCCTGCGCACAGATTACCCACCCCGCCGAGAATGCAGGGAACACTGTGAGCGGGGCTGGGAGACGCCGAGTCTTGGCTCCCTGACAGCCCGGAACTCATGGCTGGTTTGGGAGGCAGCCGGGGCAGCACCAATTCCCAGAAAACCAGCGGGCAATCCTGGCACCCACGCTCCTGGACAGAGAGGGGCTCAGCCTCGGCTGGGAGGGAGATGGGGATCCTCCAAAAGCAGAGCAGGGGAGGTGGGGTGTGTGTTTGAGGGAAAGGTGGGGGCTTTAACTAAACGAGGCACCTATATTACCAGCAAGGCCTTTAATTGATTCTGGGAGAGTGATTTCTAAATTATATCCTGATGTGTACACGGCAATCAATAAATGCATTAAAGAAGAACGAGCCTGCGAGCTCTTAGGTTGTGCTGCTCCACGCCATCCCCACAGCCCGTACCCCACTGGGATGCAGAGGAACCCCCCGTCCCGGGCACTGCGGCAGCCCAGGATGCGCCCCCATGGAGCATCCCCCCCAAGTATGTCCCCTGCACCCCGGGAGGGATGCAGGCAGCCCAAAATGCTGATTTCTTTGAGGTCGCACCACGGTTCAGTGGCAGAGACAGAAACAAACCTCACTTTGCTGCACCAGCCTGGTGCATCCACTGCAGCCCTGAGCTGCTCCTCTTACCCCACTCCCCATCGCCTGGCTACTTCTTACAAACTGATTTGATCTGGAAAACCAAGAGCGAGGCGGAGCGGTCCTTTCAATAAGGACATTTTAGAAATCCCGAAAAGCTCAGCTGCCTGGGTATTTTAGGATGACAGGTTTAGGAAGGGGTTTACCATCCTTAGGAAGGGTTTAGTGATTTGAAGAAGCCGCCTGGAAGTTCTCACTCTCCGTACACGCTTCCCTGGCACATCCTCGCTGCGCGAAGGGAGAGCTGGGAGCTGGAAAAACAAAAGCAAATACAAACACTTCAGCCTATTTATAAAAGTTTACAAAATGATGAGTGAAAGACAGCTAATGATGCATCGTATGGCTAGTGCCAGGGAAAATAATCTAAATTAAAGTCCTCAAATATGAAGAGAATCAACATTTAATAAGACAGTTAATGTATGTTATTTAAATGTCACTTCATTATTAAAAGAGTATATTTTTTGAGGTTTAATAACCATGTAATTGAGGCGTCTTTTCTATAGTTAAACCTTGGCAAATATGTTTTTCATAATTAGCTGGTATTTATTTAACATGCAATAACCATCCCATTAAATTTAATGACTTCAATTAATAGGTACAGAGGGGCCTTTTTTAATGTCAATATGTACTCTTAAAGACCATTCCTGATGTGGTGCCGTGAGGGGTAACTGGGGAGAGCAGGACCTGAGCCGAGCCACGGGGCTTTGCTGGCACCCCATGGGGACTCTCGGAGAGCCTGCGGCCAGGGAGGGGGTGCTGCGTGCCCCGGCCAGGGCTCAGGGCGCACGAGGAGGGCGATGCCAGTGGGCACCCCATGGGGACCCCAGCCCATCCATGCCGGACACCTCCTCACCCCACCAGCCCCGCCGCTGGGTGCAAGAAGCAAGGCTGAAGGGCAAACTTCACCGGGGCAGCAAAGCAGGAGAGGCTCAGCCCTGTGCAGCTGCGGCTGAGCCTCATAGCCCAAATTAGAGAACAGCTCAGGGTAAATTAACTCCTTTAACAAACCATCCAGTGCAGAGTTATTAACTGGCTTGTAATAAAGCCCAGCACGGTGCCATGCGCGCTGCATTCCCACTGGGCTCCAGGCTATAAAACCCCACACCGTTAGGGAGGAAACCTCCATCACGCAGGTACGCTGCTGCCTCGTCGCCCCAGCACCTCCCCGACCCCAGACAGGGGCTTTGCTGCTGCCTCCCAGACCCCTGCAGCCCCGGGAGCTCTACCCCCTCTCCCAGCCCTGGCAGGACCCCCCCAAAAACCTCTCCCCATCCTTCGGGTCCCTGCTCTCCCCGACAAACCTCACCCGTATGCCAAGGCACTTGGATGTGCGTCAAGTCAGAAGCGCTCAGGGAGCTGAGCAGGGAAGAGCGCACCTTTCCCCACATAGCAAACTGGGAAGCACACTCGGGAACACAAAGCAAACCCCTTGGAAAGCAATTTCTGCTCGTGAGAAGTGGCACACTAAGAAGGTGCCAGAGTGTGAAGCCACGGCAGCTGGCCCGAGGGGGGGCTGCAAGGAAGGCGCTTCCCTGGGACCCCGAAACAGGATGGCCAAGGTCAGCGGCCAGCACAACCCCCTGGCCTGCCCCGTGCACAGCCTGGGGGACCCTGGGGCTTTACCTTGCCTTCTCTCTGCCCTTTCCATTGCAGAACGGCGGGAGCTCCTGGGCAGCCACCATCTCACACCCTCGGTGTCCCCAGCACCTCCTCCTCCAGCTGAAACTCTCGGAGACCATTTGTAAGTCATGGTCAAAATGCACCGAGGATGAACCAGACTGGGGAAACACAGGTCTCCATGTACTTCCCCAGGCATGGAGTGAGGTGCCGGCAGCACTGCCAGCCTCCACCGGGCAAGGCACCGGGTGCCTGCACTCACCTGCCCCGAGCGCAGTGAGGTAGCAAGACTGAGCAGTGATCAGTGAATGACATTTAATTGCAGCACCAATATTTAACAAGCCACATCAGCTGCTCCAACAAGGCTGCCATGAGCTGGCTGCAGCCATCTGCTCCCTGGGCCCGGGAACTCTAGTGCCCACAGGGGTGCAGCGGCGATTTCTGGTGCTGGGTTGGGGTCTGCGTGCGAGGACTCCCACCCCGCTGCCCTCCTCCCTGCAGCTCAGCTGAGGAAGCCTAGCCAGGAGCAGAGCTGATGGGGTTATTTAGTGCCTCAACCCCGGCACAGGTGCCTGGCTGCAAAGCTGCCAACCTGCAAACAGCCGCCTGCACCAACACGGCCATAAATTACCTGTGGAGCCACCCAGGACCTGCACCGGAGGGCAGGCAGCAGTGGCACCAAGCAGGAGCCCAGCGCAGGTGATTAATCCTCATTAGCAGCCTGATGGGGAGATGGGTTTGCTGGGAGAGTGGCACGGGGCACTGGTGAAGCTGGTCCTTGCCTGCCACGCTTGGCTCCCAGCAGGTGCCCAAGAGCCCTTGCAATGTAGGCAGTCGCTGGGATTTGGGCATTCCATGCCCAAGAGGCATGGAAGAGGAGGAAATTGGGACATGCCAAAACATAAGGTCATCTCCAGAGCCCAGACCCGCAGTGCTGGGGACACGAGGCTCGTTGGGCAAGAGCAGAGCGCAGCCCAGCAATGCACGCAGGGACGCGTCGTCCCCGGTGTGACATCCCCAAAGCAAGCAAATGCCGCTTCTCACACAGCAGATGGCAAATCCTACAGCAAGGAGGGGAAGCAGGGTGCCCATCAGCACCCCCAGTTATCGCCTTAACTCTGCACCTCCCTTTTCAGGGCCGGGAGCCAGCACTGGGCTCCCAGGCTCTCCCCTCCACCACCCTCCTCTCCCTGACTCCAGACATGCCCAAGGACCAGGGAGCAACCTCTGCCTCCTGCCCCCGGCCCTCTGCACCCAGGTCCATCAGCCACTGCTCCAGGAGGAAATACCGAGCTGATACAGAAAAGGACCTTGACTTTAAAGAAAATAATAATCCTGTAATAAATAAATAAATAACAAGTGCAAGCGCAAGTCTGCTTTTAAATTCAAATGTGCAATATGGCCCAGAGCCTCAGAGCCAGAGGGAAACTACAGATTTGGGCAAGGAAACTGGGAATATTTCACTTCAGCTCAGTCCAAGCCGTCATGATTTACACAGCAGCGAGCGAGGTGGGAGAGCGCTGCTCCAGAGGGCTCTGCAGCTCCGGCAGTCCCCCCGCTGCCCGCCGCCCCCGGGCTGCTGTCCCTGGACCTGAATGGTTCTCCGGGCTCTCACATCCCGCATCAGCTCCCAACCATGTCCCACCAGCTCCGTTTCAGGGAAACGGCTGTACCAGGGTGGGGGGGCTGCAGCTGGGGCTCCTGTTTAATCCTTCAGCACCCCATAAGCACAGCGTGCTGCCACCCTGCCGGGGCCCTGGACCCTCCAGCCCGAGTGGGGTGCAGTGGCACCTGAGCAGCAGCCTAACACCCAGATCCTGCCCAGGGGCCGTTCGGGATCACAGAAATGCCACCCAGCTTGGGCTGGGCGTTTGCATGGGGCAGCAACACCATAACCGTGGCCCCATCCTGGGGGATGCTTCTGCCGCTGCTGGGGGGTTACAGCTCCTACCCCGTCCCAGGGCGAGGGACGCTTGCCTGAACCGCAGGGCATTGCCCAGCTGGCAGTGGTGGCCAGTTCCTGCCCCTTGGACCTCTCGGTTGGTGCACCTGCCCGGGAGCACAGAGCCATAACGGGGGTTCACATCCCCTGCAGGCCACAAATGACATGAGTTCGGACAGGTCTCAGCCCAACTCCTGCAGCCGGGCTTTTACGTTTCCCATAGCCGGGAGGGAGTGCCTGGGTCGTGCTAGATGCTCACAGAGATACACCCTCAGCTTTCAACAAGCACAGACCTCTGCCAAGCTCAACCTGGCAGCCTCGCCCCCCGGCAGCCCCGGGCTTCCCCCGGCCCCAGCCGAGCGGCAGCGGGAAACGGCGGCAGCGCGGCCCGGCAGCGCCACCTCGTGCTGCCCGCCGGGAGGGCTGCCCGGCCCCGCGGCTCTGGGGTGGCGGGGCAGGGGGCGGCGGGGGTCCCAGCCCCACGAGGGGAGAGTGGGGTGGGCAGGGGGCGATGGGGGTCCCGCACATCCCGCACAGGCGGACCTGTGCTGAGGGAAGGGACAGGGAGGTGACAGTGCTCCCAGAACGGGAGGGGGGGGAATCCGAATAAACCCCCACTCGTGTTTCTCCAGGATGGTCCGCCACCCACCGCCCGACAGCCCCGCGCCCGCACCAGGGTGCAAGGACGGGGTGCGAAACGGGTGCAAGGCAATGGCTGTGCCCGTGGCTGTGTCCGGAACCGAGAGCTGCCGGACCTCGTGCCCGAAAACCAGACACCCCGGTGCAGCTGCTTTACCCGGACATGGGCCACCCAGGCAAGAAACCCCTCGGCCCTGCACAGGGGGTTCCAGGGCTGCTGCTCTCGGTCCTGCTGGTGGGGCTGGGGAGAGGAGCCCTTCCTGAAAACAGCGGGTACCCCCCGAGCACAGCCCAGCTTTCCCTAAAAACACGGGAGCAACACGGCACAACATCACCTCGGTGCAAAAAAAGCAGAGCGGGTGTGCGGCGCTGGCTCTCGAGGGGTGTTAAGGCACGTGGGAGGTTTTGGGGTCACCCAGTCCCCACGCACGGCTGCTGGGGCACCACGGTCCTGACGCATTGACTCAGGGACAAAGGGACTGCAAAGGCCACGGGCAAGGCCGTGACATCCTCCCACACATCCCCGTGGCACACGCACACCCTCTGCCACCAGCGTGGGGGGACCGACTGTGGGGTGGGGGAAAAGAAATCTGCTTCACAAATTACAGTGAGTACCAAATGTCCCTTCTTATCAAGACTGGACGGGTATTCAATTTTCTCTTCAAATGCCTGCCTTCTGAAATGGTAATAGAATTTCAAATCTAGGGGAAAAAGGGAGGGGAAAAACTGAATATGCAAGGATTAACAATGAGAAAGAGAGACAAAGGAAGAAATTATACCAAAAAAATATAGTCAGAGTCTTTGCAGGAATTAATTAAATACAAATATAAAGAGAAAATTAACAGTCTCATGCTTAAGAGGGAGGAGAAAACGGGTATTTTCTGAGTTTAATTAACCTTTTTTTGGCAAGAACAATGAAGAGGAAGGGGGAAGGGAGGAGGGGAGAGCAAAGACTCATAATTGTTTTGCCTTGCAGGAAATAATTACGGGAGCTGGCCGGGTCAGGGTCTGCCCACACGGGTTTGGGGTGCGTGGGTTCAGCTCGCACACGTGCCAGGATTGTGTGCATATAAGAATTCATTTGTTGGTCTTAATTGGTAGGAAGATCGGGAGGAGCAAAGGCAGAGCTGGGAAGAGCCCCGGTCCCCTGGGTGCAAGGGGGCTCGAAGCAGGGGATTTGAGAAGAGGGGAAGGGACAAAGCCAGACCTGGAAAACAGGAGCGCCGGTGACTTTTTCAGCAGGCCAACATCATGCCCCACGGTACGGGGCGGCACGGTGCTCCATCTGGGCTGTGCATGCTGCCCAGCACCCAGGCTTACGCATGCAAGCCCCTCCGTAACATTTATGGCAACTCACACAACGCCAGCGACTGGGAGCGATGGAGATCAGCCAGTCAGTGCCCCACAGGCCCCTTGGACAAGGTGCAATGGACAGCACTATCTTCCTCCTCTGCATGCCTTTCACAACATCCCTTCGACACCTCAGTGCCACGAGGTTAGGAGCAGGACCCATCTCCCTCTACCCCCAGCTGGGTGAAGCTGAGAATTCCCGAGGATTCACCACACGTAACTTCCTTGGGCCACCACACATGGAGACGTTCTTCACCCCTGCACCATGAGCTCTCCCAAATAATTGCAAACCCCCCTTCCTTCCCCTCCAATCCCCTCCTCACCATTATTACACCACCACCTATCACATTCGTGCTCGGGGGGGCGATGGAAAAGCCACGGTCCGTGTTCCTGGATGTGGCCACAGGCAGCAGAGCTGGCTTTCCAGGCGGGGGTCGGCTGGCTGAAGCCCGATTTCCTCTGGACAACAGAGGGAAAAATTCATTGTTCCCAGGCAGGAGGCTCCTGAAAGCCACAAGGTGAAGACCCAGACCTCTGCATGGGTTCAGCCCTGCCAGCACTGCATCATCCAGGATACCACACACACAGGCTGCAGGTTACCTGGGAACTGGGACAGGGTGATTAATAAGTTAAAACCAACACCAGCAAGCGTTTATTTAACAGACATGGCTCTTTATCTGTCCAGGAATAGATTGCAAAATTATTCAAGAGTCTTCAGTGTAAATTATTCTTGGTATAAGGATTGTTTAAATTGCAAGCTGGGAATATTACTGTGAAGTGTACAAGGTATGTGGTAAATTATGTAACCAATTTATGTAATTTATAAATTGAGTTACATAAATTAGCTACACAAGGTACAGCATGAATGTCAAATTGTGTATTCAATTGTCACAATAATAGCTCAGCATCAGATTAGCTTGAGGATTAATCCAGACAGTACAAAGTCTGGATGCTACAAATAAATAAATATAAATATCCAACTGTATACTAACAGCTCAAACTAGAAAGTTATTGGCATTAATAAAGTGCAACCACTCAATTACTTGTCAGAGGAAAAAATGAGGCAGACACAGCAGGATCAGCTTGCTTTTCAGTTTGCACAGACGTCCCCACGCTCCCTGCGGAGCGCTTTAGGACGGGCAGAAACTACCTGAGCCTTCTCCAGAAGTTCGTGTAAGGAATATCTCCATTCACCGTAAGAGGCTACGAAGTCACTGACACCTTTGCAGTTAAGCGGTTCAGACCAAAGGCACTGTTACACTACTTGATTCACTGCACACAGGGCCATGAGTATGGAAAAGTCCGTGAATTTGTTGCACAGCTCTGAGACTCGCTTGCCATTACTCACAAAACCAAATTTTCAGGACTTGGAGGACCCTTAGGAAACCAGAATCAAGGCTGTTAGTTTTCCCCAAGTTAACAGTCAAAGGTCCATTTCCACCACTCCTTTTCCATGAGCACTTCCCTTTTGACCCATAAACCGCTCCGCCCCCAGGTTCAGCATGGGTGAGACAACCCGGGGCCAGGCACAGCCTTTTTGGACATACAGACACCATGAGATGAAAGGTGCTTCTCTTGTAGCCTTCAGGTAGAGCTTTGACACAACTTGAAAACTTGGAAAGGGTTTTGGGGAGGATATGTGGGGATCTGGAGCAACAAGAGGAAGTATTACAGACCAGTTTATAAATTACTTAACCTAAAAACCTAAGGTTGGATGGAAATAACTGCTCTGGACCAGATGAAGCAAGGAGAGCCAGGAGCTCTCCCCAGAGACCCTTGCTCACCAGGTCACCCCATGGGCGCTGTGGGGTGACTCACATTTCATACTTTTTGCTCCACTGTCCACATTCTCAATGGATGCTAAAGGCTTCTGAGTTTCAGAACTTTTTACCTTGAACTCCTCATTAAAATCCGATTTTCTTTCAAGTTGAGATCCCGCTTTCCTGACAGCTGTGATTATATTGTCATCTGCTTGCCCAGGAGTGCTGCAAGGTCTCTAGCAGTGCTAGAGCATCAGCCTCCAGTCCCAGGGGTGACTAGAAAGCGATCTAGAACACAATTCTCTTGAGTACAACTTATTAAAACCTTCCCGTTAACAGTTGTGCTTGCTTTCCCCAGAGACCTGTCTGAGTTTGGACCTCCCAGGCAATCCCGCAAGGTAAGCACTGGTGGGCAGTGACCAAGTTCACGGTCAAAAGGACCTTAAAATTTTGGTGTCCACATGAATCTAATTTTTCTGTGCAATCTCTTGCACTGTTGAATGGAGATTTTAAATAGCCTCAAGTAAAACTACTTGAGTTTGTATCAGCAGCAGCAATGCGGGACCACCTGCAGCCACTGAAGAGGACATCTGTTTTGTTCTTTGAGGAGCTGAAGAACCAGACCCTGCTGTCCAAGGGTGCTTCCAAGAAGGTTATCGGCTTAGACTCTGAAGCATAATTTCTCTTCTCTATCTGTCTGGCCACAGAGTAAACCACAACCCTTTCCTTCAGACAGCACAGTTCATTTTTCTGGCAACAGGGAGGTCAGGCCAACCAGTGGCTGGGTGGAACTGACAGCTGGCACTGAGGTTTCACAGCTGGGTTTCATTAGGATGTTAAGGAAAGCAGCCATTAAGTACATTGAATATATTACTGTGGATATTCCATTTTCTGAACTGCCCCCAGCCTGGGAATGTATACTTGCAGGTACCAGAAGGCACTGTATAAAATAATTAGAGTGTAGTCTCGAAATAAATGGATGAGCATTTTCTCTTCTTGTAACCTCTTTAACATAAAGATCCCATAGCACTGCACAAGCACCCGATTTAAGTTTGGGACTAGCCTAGCACACAGATAAGCCGGCTGCTCTCAAGCCTATACAGGGTGCGGACAGCCCTGCCTGGCTCCCACCGCGGAGCCCTGAGATGCAGTTGCAGAGCTGTGTTTGGGAGCAGGCACAAGCCTCACGGCAAAAGGTGGCTTCGGACACCCACAACACACGCGGACACCAGGCTCGACTTACATGGCCACCACAGACGCGCAAGCATGATCCATTTAATCCAGTAAATTGCAATCCAAGAAAGTTATCATTAGCTGGCAACAGCACACTGGAAGCTAGGGAGTAGAGGGGAAAAAAGTCCCAACACAAAGAAGGCTTGCAAAAGAAAAACAAGTAAATAAGGATTAAAGGGACTATGAAGGCTGTTTCACTGAAGCAGCCCAGAAAGAGCAATTTCTCTGCCTTTTGTAAGCTTTTCTTTCGGCTGATACGATTTAAGCTATAGCCTGAACTGCCATTTCCCCCTCGTCTCATTAAGAGCCACAGAGCTTCGTTGTAGTTACCAGCCAGACTTCTTCAGCAGCTTGAAAGGCTACAGAAGAAAAAGTAAAGAATTAATTTTTAAAAAGCCATGCTCGCACATGGCTTTATCAAATGGCAAAACCTCAAATCTCTCCCTTGGTTCAGCCGCTCGGAAGGGGAACGCACGGCAGCACTGGCAGAGTTCCTGTTTACTTGTTTTATGACGGTTGTAACGAGGAACCCATTAAATTAATAGCCATGCTTTATTTTTAATGTTATGTTTAGCTAATCTTGACTTACAGTGGCACTCCCCATTCGTAGAAAATAAAAATCAAACTCACTATGACAATGGACTCCATCACCAAGAGAATGGATAAGAAGGGATGTTTAAGAAGCTGCAGGAGGGAAAAAATAACCTCCCTCTCCTTCCTCCTAAGGAAGTGTCACTCATCCCTCAGATGGTGCCTATTAGAGAAATTAGCTCAGGCAGCTCAAGGAGTAAATAACACAAAACAGATCTAAAGCCCTAAAAAAGAAAAATTTAAATAAATAAAAATTTGTCATATAGACCCATTCCAAGTCCACTAGCACCTCAGCATCAGGTACCAAAACCGAGAGACCCTTCTGTCCTGCCCCTGCAAGCAAGGGACCCCTTGGACAGCTCAGCAGTCGGAGGCTGAAAGCTGTGTGCCTTCTGCACGCCCCCAGAGCCAGGCTATCCTCCTTACCGTACGGCTTCGGTTACCCACTCACACCCCGCAGAGCACACACACCCGGCTTGGTGACGCCGTAGGGTCAGGATGAACCTTCTTAGATCTGAGGTGAAGCTTGGGAACAGCAGCCCTTCAACAGCGACTGGAGACCCTGGAGAGCTCGAGCAGCTCTGCCCCGTGCTCAAGGAGGAGACGCTCACCCTGAGCCTCAAGCGGAGCCGCTCAGGTGCAGACACACACGTGGAGGGCACGGCTGAAGCGTGCACGTGTGGGCTCAGAGCCCTTTCAGCTGCATTACCCAACGCTGGTGAGCACTGACCAAGGACAAGCACACACAGCTGGTGATGGCTGCAGAAGGGTCTCACTGGATCAGGGATGAACAGGTCAAGTGTGCTCACCAGGTCGACCTCCCGCTGCCGTAGAGCAGCCGGGTACAGCATCCTCGCGAGGGCGACAGGCCGAGAGGCTCTCAGAAGACAGTAGCTGCCTCAGAGCAGGTACAACTCAAGTGAAACGAGCCCTTTTTATTACAGAAAAAATTTGTAAGGACCAGATGCAGAGAACCCAGGAGGACTCAGCTTCCAGCCTGATGCTCAGAAAGCTACCAACCACAGCAGGGCTGCATGAGCCCTCCTACAGCTGCTCCTCGCTCTCCGCCATTTCCCACTTTGCAGTCTGGGTGACCCACTAATCTTTCCTGGTCTTAAACAGTGAAGATAACATTATTTTTTTTTTAAATTCTGTAAAGAATTAAGTAGCAAATGTATAGGACTGAACTGCACGCACCAGTTTGCCATAAATGTTAGCAGTAGGAGATGGGAATGGAGACAACCACAAACCTGCTCCAAAGATCTCAGAAATTATGCTATTTCTAAACAAAGTTTTGAAAACAAAGGACGGGGCAAGGCAGGAATCAAAATGAGACTCCAGGTGCCCACTGTCCCTCCTCCCGCACTCCCTGGGACAGCGAGACTTCCATGCAACAGCTTCCCCACAGAGCAACACAGGGCAGCGGGAACCAGGCACGGGTACGACCAACATCTCGCAGCACATTGCACGATCAAGCACAAGCTACCCCAGAGTGCGAGCAGGAACAGGGTCTGACTGAGGCCATTTGCAAGGGGAAACCAGCTTCAGGAGCAGTTTGTTACATACCCCAGAGGGAGCAGTGGATTTCATCTTCAACTTGGAAATAAAAATTTGTTTGCTGCTCTCCCTAGGAAGACAACAAAGGAAAATTCTCTGCCATGTGTTGACCTCTGTAAAAAAAAAAAAAAAAATATGGAAAGAGCACGTGTGCCATTAAATCCAAGACATTCTTTTGGACGTAGAGCCCTCCTGAGACCAGTGGCTGCTCCATTTGCTCCCTCTGGCTTTGCCCCAGGCCACGCAACTACCACTCTGCTGGCATAATTACACAGCAGAGTGGGAGATGGGGCGGCATCATTACTGGTCCTGAACAACCTCAGCACAAAGGTGACTACTGGTCCAGGCTAATCTGCACCGCCCTGCACTCTCCCAAGGCACTAGCCCAGGAGAGACAGGGAAGTGACGAGAAACCAACACACGCACCCAGAGCAGAGCGATAAGGCTGACAGCTAAGGAGGGCAGGCGACTCAGGTCAGGAATATCACATCCATCTTCTCCACGGATAAGGGGAAAAAAAGAATGGAAGCAGGTGTGGGGTTACAGCCCCGCAGGACTCTGAACAGCCCTTCAAGGTCCCGTGGGTTTCCAAAAAAGGGCTGGTAACTCTACGGTGCTGGGTGCAATGGCTCCCTGGGGTGTCAAAAAGCTGTTGCAGTTGTAAGCTGCATTTCATCCACATGCATCAGCTACAGCAGCTCTTGGAGGGAGTGGGAAGGAATGAGTGGTGAGTCCTGGTACCTGTACTGCTTCTAACCCCAAAAGACCAAGTCACCAGGCAAAGTGAAGAACGTGGTCCTGAGACACGTACAAAGCTGGCAATGAAGCGTTTTAGGGAATCAGACATAAACAGTTTAGCAACAAGCTACAGGCAAACACTTTTAACCAGTTTGGAAATAAAAAATAACAACAACTTGAAAGACAAATTGAAAAATTTTGCCTGGAAAAGGAGCACACAGCATGAGATCACAGGATTCAGCAGACTATAAAATAGGAAATGAGACTTACTCTTCTCCCCCTACAGCTACACAAAACCCTCCTACATAGATTACAGACAGGCTCGGCAATTGCCTTCCTCCGCCAGCCTCTCCTCTTACGGACAAGGCAGAGTTGGTAGAAGTCTGAATGCGGAGAGGATATTAGATAAAGCATCTTGCAAAGCCAAGTGTGAAATATTAACAACAGGAGGGCAACGGGTTGTGTTTTTATGCAAGATCACAAATTTGGTGCTTAGAGAGCCTGAGATGTTTTTGCACACTGGAATCTCAAAGTACTTGTTGAATGTTGCATTTTAAAAGCTATTGAAGCCTACTGGAAATTTTCTATCCGTTCTGTTATTTGCTCTATTGTCTCCAACTTCATTGGTTTTGTTCTTTTTCCTTTGTGCAACACTAAGAAATTACGCATGAATAAAAAGGTTTCTCCTTCCATTCATCTGACCAATTTTAAAACAACTCATACTCATAAAGCGAGCGCTCTGCAAGCCTGTATTTTCACGTGTGCACACTGCAGCCGAATTACCAGATGCATTGGTACACACAATTACCCCATTTGCACACAGAACTGCAACAAGTGGGCAGGCAAACGGACACGCAGCTGTTCAGCTGAACGGAGCGCCGCCCCTGAACTGCATCCAGCATCGGGCAGGTTTGCTCTGAGTAGGTGAAACAGGTCACTGATATTCCTACACAGAAAAGAGCTCCTTTTCATCCAGCACGTGCCGTACAGACAGCAGCGTGGCTGGCTGCCACTGCCCTACACCTCAAACTTGCCTTTGGAGGAAACTGCTTCCAACTCAGCTTCTGCAATAGACTCAGACCTTGCTTACCCTGCTGTCCTAGTTGCCCATTAATGCCAACTGTGACGATAGCTGTGCGATAAGGACATCTATTCAAGACTGGACACCAGGCTCCAGGAATAATCATCTCTGCCACTTTGGAGCGTAACAGACACCTGCTGTCACAATCTCGCATGAGAAAAAAATTCATGCTCCGAATATCCAACAAGCAGTCAAGGAGAAACATAAGGAGAGGGAGCCTAAGAGAAGCTGCAGGGCTTCTTCCTTCTTTGCAAGAGCCTTGATAGTATAGGAGCAGCAAAGATGAGGAGAGGAGAAGAGGAAAAAAAAAAAAAAAAGAGACAACACTCACTCGAGAAGCAGTGTTACCTGTACGTTTTCTACTTGGACGGCAGCTGAGGCTCTGCGAACTGAACTTCATCTTCAGCAATTTCTTATTGACATCTCTGCTCATTTTTTTTTTTTCCTCCAGGCTCAGATACCTGAGCTGATGATTAGGGCAACAGCAGCAGCAAACCGCTCCTGGGTACTAGGAAACCCCAAAGGAAAGAGACTGCCCAAAAGGCAGACAGGACCGGTCCCCACACACATGATCACCAAGAAGTTTGTAGATATTCATCACAGAGTAAGCTAAATCCAAACCCAACAGAGCAGGACAGAGGAGTTTCCTACTTCAGGGCTACACAATGAACTAATGTCTGTCCTCAGAGACTGAGAGTTAGCCAAGCCCGTACTGAAGTGCAACGACATGTGAGAGGTATATTTACGCTAATAATCAAGCAGTCCCTCATCTGGAGGTACTGGATGACCTTAGAGTGCCACTTTGTCCTTGTTGGGCTGCAAAACAGCCGCAATGCACCTGGCCAACATTAGCTGGAGATGTTACATTTATGATTTTATGGCTGATTTTTCCCCCCTGCCCTCTATCAATTGAGTTCACTGTCTGAATGATCACATCTGTTTATGTTCCACAGACACCTGCATATCTCGAGATGACAGCAACTCCCTGAATGCTGTAACCAGTTATTTCTCAACAGAGGAATTGCCAATTTGGTAAATAAAGCTCATTATAAAAGAACATGAAAATATATTACAGTTGCCTAACAGAGAAAATTGTCCAGTGCCACCAGATAATCAGCCCTGGCATCATAGTCCCCCCCCTCAATTTAGGGCAGCTGAAATAATGACATGCGAATTACTCATGCCAAGGCAACATTGGATAGGGACAAGAGGAAAATGACGAAGAGACAAAATAGGTACTTTTCTCTTCAGACCAACAATAGTTTAAAAACTAGTCAGGGGTAGACCTTGGTGCTCCAAATTTCTGCATGCAGACTCAGAAGTTCAGTGGCTCTGTAGAACCCAGCTATCCCAAACAGATCCAAAAGCCAGCACGGCAGCTGCAGCAAAAGCCCATCCAGTACAGCTACAAACAGCTCTGAGGGCACCAAGTGTCCTACTTCGGTTTGGAAAACTTGCCCTTCCTCCCCTGGGGATGCGCACAGCGATAAAAAGCTGGAATTTTTGCAAGATCTGAGACTAACAGATGAGCCATGGGTAAGCAAACATCATTTCTGAGGAGGAAGAGGGTTGTGGTATCAGCTCTCCACAAGAAGGAAAGGCATTTTGTTGCTTTAATGAAGATGTAAAGCACTAAGTTGCTGCCTAAAGGAAAAAGAGATGAAGCAGAATATACCACAGAAAACAATTCCCTGCCCCCTTCATCCATTTTCATAAACACTACATTAAACTCTGACATGACCTCCAAAAATCCATGTTCACATTCTTCAGAAACTGTCAGATACAGCCAGAGAGGACACGAGCAGCAAACACTGCCAGAGGAGAAGCTGTAGCCAGAGAAGGGGAATCGAGCTGGACCTGCTCCCCTGGTTTGCTGACAGGTCTTTTGCAAACCCCACGCACTCACCTCTACGAAGATGAAATGCCAGGTGCACACAGCTCCCACTGTCCCTCGGCTCAGCAAGAAGAGGAATCAAAACAGAGCACAGGGCTGAAAGGAATGGTGGTTTACGGCAGACAAAGCAGGAACAGCACAAAAGAGCTGGTGCAAAGAAAGATAACTTGGGCTCTGCATTCAGCAGGCAAGGGTTTTTTCAGTATGATTCACCAACACCAGCTCCTTTCAGCCAGGACTTTGCACTCTTCCAAGTACTTTCAAATAAGCCAAAGTCATTCAGCCCAGGACCAAAATGAACAAGTTCTGTGATTTATAAGCTGTGAATCAAAATATTTCTATTCCCCACACTTGTTGGGAGTTTTTGTTGGCATAGGTAGGAGGCAGAAAACAGCAATTTACAAACTTCTGGGACTGAAAGCATCTCACAACACACAGTGACCATTAAACACTTTATTGTTTATAGGAGGGAACCTTGGAAGGGAAGAAACGTGCCTGCCTGGTGTAACTTTCGGGAGCATGCTAGGAACAGTTAATCCTAACAAGCTAGTCAGGGTTACTTCCAAATACTTCAGACTCTTTTTTTCCAAAGCAAATGGACAAAGATAACAGCTCTCGAAACTCAGATGTGGATCGGTGAAACCAAAGCTAGCACAGGGTGAATCATGCTCGCGTTGGGCAAGCCTCCAAGATACAAGCTGTGCTGGAAGCACCTGGGGTCAATATGATTCTTTACTTTGTAATACAACAAAAAAGGAAACAGTAGCGTCCCCCTCTCCTGGAACCCTCCTCCCAACTCCAGGAACATCCACTGAGACTGATAGATGCAGGCAATTAGAAGAGGAATCACGTCATTGTGTTGGACCGCGAAGGGCAGAAGGCACAGGTTTTGGTCAATGTCTATCCAGAAGGATGCTGGGCCTTCCAAAGGGAGTCTGTGGTCCCTGTCCTCTGCTCTTTGGTGGCTGATGTTTATCCAGAATTAACTAACAGCTCCTGGAAGAAAGAGGAGACAAAGAAAAAGGCAGCAAGTCAGTTATGCAGCTGTTGACATGGGACTGCTTCCTTCAGAAACAAACAGTAATGTTGGCAGGGTGAAAATCCCATAGAAAAATCATCAGGTTTCACCTGCTGTAAAACACAAGACATTCAAGGGGACAGAGAGTCGTAGAAGCAAGATGGCAGGTCATGATAGGGCAAATGATTAGAGTTTACAAATCCTATGGCCTACAGCAGGACAGGACAAAGACCACAGTCTCAGGTAAGCCTCAGAGCAGCTGGGTCACAGGAGTACATGTAGCTTCACACCGAGTCCCAGCCTCAGCAGGACAGGGGAGCACTTAGATTTGCTGCCATCAAACACGCACACACCACTCACCCATCCTGGAACAGGATCAACACAGAAGCGGGCACTAGAGAGGGGAGAGGAAGAAAGAGAGGGACTCCTGATATGTTTGACAGCCTTTATCCTATAAAGACCCAAACCGTCCTAAAATTCAAAGCAAAATCATGCCTGCTTTGTCCCCACAGCAATCTCCTGTTTTCTAAGTGATAGATCCTCAGATCCTACAGGTATCTGCCTATGAGCTGTGGGCTTCTGAGGGGTAGAAAGAACAGCAGGCTTTCGACCTTTCTGGATGGAGACTGCAGAGCCTGCCATGGCCTCTTCCTATTTTTATCTTACAGAAAGTCAAAGAAATCAAACTAACAGCACCATCAGCAGTGGATGAGAACACACCTGGCAGCAGCTGTAACACCTCTCCCTCTGAGGGTCTGGGGTATCAATGTCAGATCCTACTTCAAAACCTAGGTTATCAGCTTTCACGCATCGGCAAAGGCAGCTTTGCATCAATGAACTGCTGGTGCAGCCACACTGACAGCAGAGTTGCACTGGGTGAGCACTTCAAAATGCTACTTCTTTCTCACGCTCTGGACAGGTGCCGTTCCATTTTGCAGAGTCAACAGGACTGATCCATGTTTAGAGGACGCTGCTAAAGCCAACTGCAGAAAGGCAACTGATAGTCAGCTGCACGTGGTCTCACCACTCGTTTATACCAGAGCTGGGTCTGAGCTCAGTTCTACTCTCCAGACACCAGCCTTTCTTCGGAGAGGAGCTGTGCTTCCTTGAATGTGAGTCAGAAAGAATATCACAAAATAACGACACTAGCACACTCGGCAATATCTGTCAGAAGGTGAAGATGTCACCTAGGCTATTTCTGCATAGCAGGCTGATATTCACTGCCTGACACCTGCACGGTCAGCATATCCAGTCTACATTGACCATGCATCTCCAAAGACAGCTCCATCTCTAACAACAATGAACTGCAAAAGCTTCAAAGGACTCAAGAATAAAGAGAAAATTGTTTGCAAAATTATTTAGACAAAGCCTATCCAGAAATCCGAGAAACAAGCCATCAATATTACTCGACTGACTCTAATTTCCCAGGTAATTTTTCTCATAATTAGGGACTTAAAAGTTTTGCACAGAGCAATACATTTTAAAAACTCCAATAGCACTCACACAAATTGTAATGAGCGAAGCGGCAACAACTCGCAATCAATTTTGCAATAAAGTAATTGGCTGTATTCACACTGTAACACTTCCGTGAAGAGTCGAGGAACGCTACACTTTGTGAAAAAGCCACTGATGTGGCCACTCTGTGGTTAACCCTTGTGGAAGATGGCGAAATCCTTTTTTAAAAGCAATTTTAAAGAATATCATAATTACATAATTTCACGTTCAAAATCATACCTACATATTTTTACTCTTTCCAGAAGAAAATGCAAACAGCCAGCACTCAACCTCAACCAATTCTTTCCAGCCTAACCTACCCATATACCAGGGATGCATCAAGCTGGAGGCTCACAAACATTCCCCGTGCAGAACATCAGGTTCCATCTCACTCCAGATGACTGAACTTTCTCAGAGATCTTTTGCACAGTGCGCACTGAGCCCAGAGCTGATGGGCTGCCAGGCAGCCCAGACACCAATTTCCTGCTGTGCAGCTCGCACCAAGGGAAGGTTCTGCAAACAAAGGATGCAGGTAATGATACCGTCAATCAGCCCACCCTGCTCCCAATAGTGGCCTGACACAATTACATCAAAGACCAGTTTGTGCTGGATGGAGCAACTAATTAATGTCCCCTTCCTCATCAGGGGCATAGAGTGCTCACAAAGGTTATAGGGTTGGCATTTTTGGGGAACTGAAGCACCCTCAGTACCAAACAGCCTGCACAGAGGGGTGACTTTCCCAGCTCAGATGCCAAACCAGATCTCGCACCATTTGGCATGCCCAGTGTAGACCACCACCATCCTGAACCCTCTAAAGTTGCTAAAGTTCAATTTACAAAGAAAGTGAAACCAGAGTACAGTCTCTGGCCGCCTATGAACCCACGCTCCCCTGGATCTTCTGCAGAACATGCTGTGTGGTGCAGGCATGATTACAGCTAAAAACGCTGCTGGAGAGCAGAGGTCTCCTCCGCCAGCTACCGCAGAGCATCGCACAGCCGCTGCATGGTGAAAGCTCTGTAGGCCTCATGGTCTGTTAGCACATCACATAAGCCTATGCTTGCTAGAGCACGCACATCATTGTTTTCACTGTTCCTAGGCCACCAGTTTATAAACCTGTGGCTAACTACTTAAAAGCACAGTTGCATCAATTTCATGCTTTATGTGCTCTGTGATAGCACAGAGGGACATCATATCTCTAAGACTAAACCCACTCTCTGCTAAGCCATCCATTTACACCAGTGTTTTAATTCCACTTAGCATTGCAACCATGCCAACACAGATCTGGCATCCCTTCATTTCCCTCCAATCTGGAATCCTCCCTGCAAGATCCTACCAGGTTGCTACAACACTTACCTTGAGCCGAAGGAGCTAGAAAAGGGAAGGAGAAGCTTTACCTTTCCTACATGCTCTTACCATCGCATACGCGCCAGACAAGCAAAAACTCCAGGCAGCTTGCAATCACAAGGTGTTCCCACGTGACAGGATACTCTCAATTAATCAAGTCAAGGCTCAGCCTGAAGTTCAGTGCCTCATCACAAAATAACTGCCCCACAGTTGGCATTAGGTGGTCTCTGCTGCAGTCTTAGTGGAAGAACAACTCAGGAAACACGCAGCGTTGGAGAGCACGTCGGACACTGTAGTGAGATGGGACAGTGCCCTTCCACAGGGAGGGCAGATGATTTTTGATGCCATGGCCAATGCAATGTCAAGTAGACACCAGGTTCCCGTCTCAAAGAACTCCAGCCCAGCGCCTCTACATATGAAAATTGTGTCCAAAGGGGTCTATACAGAGGCAATTCCTCACAGCTGTGGCTGCAGTACAAATAGGAACGGCAATCTGCTCAGTCCTGACAGCAAATCCAGCTGGAGAGTGCGCAGTGCCCTCCTCCACGCCTCTCCGGGCAAGTAGGACCCCGAGCCACTAACCCACGCTATTCCACCACGAAATTCCGCTTGTGAACTAACAGCGGTCAAAACTGGCCAGCTTCTTGGCTGACACAGCCCACCGCTTTGCAGCACCTGCGGGGAAGCCAGTGGCCTTTTCCAGTTCTGGTTCCAGTTGAGTGAGGAGAAAGGGTCAAGCTCTGCAAGTAGATCTGCTCCACATATCTCAGCCCTGCTGAGAAGGGAGTCTGGTCAACACTCACCACAGTCCTTCTCCCATAACGGAGAGCTGAGGCCTTGGTACCAGCACGAGGACAAGCAAGTCTCAGCAACAAGATTTTCTAATGCACCGCTCTCTCATCTTCCTCCTGTTCCTTCTTTATCAGTCTGCATCCCAGGGTAGGAGCTCAGGGCTGCCTGGAGTCTGCAGCATCCTCTCCGCCTCCTGCAGTCGCTGGCTAGCTCTGCACTTCGGCTCTCGGCCTTGCCAGAGGCTCACAGCCAGTGGAGGAATCTCCCTCCTTGAAAGCCCAGACCCTGAAGAACTTCCTCCCTCGGTGTTTGCCAGAGACACTGTTTGCCAAGCCTCAGCTGTGCTAAGACATATTTATTCAACCAGCCTTCAGTCTCACGGGGTAAACCCTGCAAGTTCCCTCTAGCGAGTGCCTTACCTTTGTTCTAATGTTCCTTCAAGCAGTCGCACCACGGCGCTGCACATATGGGCACTGTGCAGCTATGAAGAAATCAGAAAGCAGATCCCCCTGATAAATGACTGTGCATTTGGAGTGTCAGTGACAAAGTAGAAATTAATCTCCACAGTTCCCAGTTCCCTGCCACATGCAGGCAGCTCTCTCAAAACCAGAACACCTGTTGGCACACACCAGCCTTCGGTAACGTGACCGCACAACTTTTTCATCTCAGCAAGTCCGGAAAGTGGGACTAATGAAATACAGAAATCCTGACCTGTCCTAAGATGGGTGTTCAAGGCCTTTCCACTGGATAAGGCATTTGTTGTGGGGCTATTAGCACCCCAAAGCGCTGCAAGGGACATTTGAGTCACCTGGGTTTGATGTATGCTGTAGGTATTTTTTGGTTATGTGCAATTTGTTCTGTTGCATTCAGGGTATTGGCTATTTTGTGGAGCAGCTGTGCTGACTAATGGATCACAGCACTTCTGTGCCATATAGTTATTGCACAGAAAAGCCTCTCTGTCTCTCTCATCCTTCAGGAGTCCAACAGTTGCTGTCCTTGGGTTTGGAATAAGAAGGGGCAGGAGTATGCCTGGCAGCAACAAAAAACATTAATTCAAAAAGCTATGAAGAGAGTTTTGTTTTCCCTCTTCTCTGTACTGGTGTTAATAGCTTTGCAAAGCAGAGAAGTTCACCCAATGACTTCTTGGCTACTTCCCCAGATGGTGTCTTCAAAGCTGGCCTGACAGCAGAAAAGACGCCTTTCAAAAAACTCACCAGACGCTTTGTCACAGTGCCCCAGAAAGTGCTTTCACGTGGAAGTCCCCCTGTCTACATACCCCACCAACAGCACAAGGAACAGAAACAGTTTTTCTGGTTTCCTCTCCCCCCTCCTCATTCACTTGTGATTCACAAGAGCCAACACACTGTTTGCTTTGCTCTGCCTTGACATCTCCCACTGCTCCGCATCACCCAAATACGAAGTTATTTACTAGCACAAGTGCTCTCTAGCTGTTCTGAGACTCACCTGTTTGTTCATGCATTATAACATTGATTTCCTCCAGACAATTGTTCTGATCATTGTTCTAACTTGCAGAGAGCTCCCATCATTAGCCCTGCTTAACAGGAAATGTTTTGCCACTGACTGAGCAGCTCTGCGGTTACCAGACTGCGTGAAAAATCATCCCAGTTGGGGGGCTGCACCTCCCCGCTGCACTGGTAGCCCCCGACATCGCAGTAGGGAACACGCTCAGCGCTTTTGATTTTGGACGTGTGCTAGAAAATACCGGGGCCAGGAGGCACAAACACCGCTCTACGAAAGGCCACCGCTGAAAGGACGGCTGTTAATTAATCGGCATAGAAACTGAGGGCGGGTTTTGTTCAATCAATGTTAATTGCATTTAATCTCGTTCTCGCCATTAAGGAAAGCCACCAGGCCAGGCTGGCGCTGCTGCTGCCTGACATGCAGATTCCACCCACGTCTGGGAGGCAAGGAGAGAGGAGAAAAGTAATGGAAAGAAAGGAAATAACCCTTCCTCACCCCTTCTGCATCACTGCACAATTTCATTGGGTCTGTTCCATTATTTAAACAATTTTTGTTTTCCAATAACATTACAGAGGAGCTCAAAGGATGAAAATCAGACATGGAGCATTTCACTACTAGTTATTCTTGCTCTCCTGGGTACGAGCTTAGAGCTTTGCTAACCTGCACAGCCCTGCCTATTCTGCTTCTATTAAGGGCTAAAAAACAGAAAATCACTTATGTGAAGCCGTGTTTGCTTTTTAATCCCAGGCTGGTCCCAAGAGACCTCCCAGTGACCCTCAATATGACCTACAGCTGCTGACTGCCACCTTCTATCAGCTCGGCTACCTCTTTCTCCTCACCTTGCTACTGACCACAACTCCACCACGTGCCAAAGGATGCTGGTCTGTCTTCCTCTATCGTCTTGTAACACAAAGTAGCATTTGTATTAAAAGTTTAACAACCTCTGACCAAATTTGCCTTGTAAGTCAACGTGTGTTTGAAGCCTGAACTTCCCAGGCAAACCACCAGTACCCTCACCAGCGATTTGGCTCCAGTCTGGGGACTGTGCCACTGTCTGCCCAGCCACCCGCCTGGGAAACGGGAGCGATCCTCTTGTCTCTGCAGGAATCAAGCCTGGGCGTAGAAGTGCAGCTTTTGCGGCACAGGAAGCCCGAGGTGGTGGATTTCATGACTGCTGGCTTATTGCTTCTGCAAGCGCCTCGCGTTTTTCCAAATCGGTATCAAGAACAATAACAATCAAGACTGGGCTCTGTCAGTGCCTTTCCCCTGTGGCAGCACACACCACTTGCCCAAAGCTGATGCTGCAGTTTGTCATAGATTTTCTTTATCCCTCGACAAGTGTTAGTCCCATTGCCTCTCACCACATAAAGTGGACATATCACAAGTGCCATGAAGGACTGGCTGAGTTTTAAGTGGTCTGAAATGGCTCCACTAGACTTGGTCAAGATTGCTTTAAAATCATTTCCCATTAGGACTGTGACCCTCTCTCCTTACAGTCCGCATAATGACTCTGCCTCAGGGGAAGATAATTACATCCCACTATCTATACACATCAGAAAGTACCACTGCAAACACTCCTGCACCTTTCTGGAACCAGCGAGAGAAGGCAGTGCAGGAAGAAAAGGAGATTAACATCGGATGCCCCTCCATCCCACAACCGGAGTCACCCTGAGCGTGTCGCAAGCTCACGGATTAGCCCCGGGAGGGATAAAAGGATCCAGAAGGCACAGAGTGTTTCTAAAGCAGAACAACGACAACTTGTACAAATCCAGCTCTGGTTTTGTGAGGATTAAAATGAACTTCACCCAACTGTGAATATCCGTTTCCAGAGCCAAAAGGAATGGAAAACCACTTACTGATGCAACAGCATTTCATTATTTCAAACCCTAAGCCCAACGCTTCCAAAAATTAAGGACAGACAACAGTAATGTTATTGCTGGGGGACCTCAGCTGTAGGGCTTTAACTGCTGAACTGCCAAGCCATGCTCTGAGCATGTATGTACAAACAAAGGCAATAAAGGCAACCGCACCACACTCTTGTTCCTGCTCTTGCTACCAGCCCCCAGGATAATCAGTGGGAAAATGAAAGGAAAAAATAATCCCAGCAGCCGAGAGACTTTGGATTAAGTTGTATAAATGACCTGTTACGTCCTACCACAAGGAAGAAAGAAATGCAATAAATACCTGCAAATACATTCCAGTATTTTGGATTAAATAGATTATAGAAATTGAAAGTACATGATGCAAGATGTTATAAAACAAGATGCCAGGAAGTGCAGGAATTTGAATCAGGCTGGCAAATGATCCCTGCAGACTACTGAGGAAAATTAATAGAGAGAAGGGGTAGAGAAACGATGCAGGAAGAATACTGACTGATGATCACTGTGGTTAGGACGCGTAAATTCAGGCTGTCAGACTTCCACTTAAATCTACTTCAGTCCTGGAACAAAAATAGCAAATCCTACTGTTAAAAAGTACTGAAAGTAGAAAAGTCAAAACATGCCATGCCTCATTTCGGGATAGGCTTCCCCTGTGCACCCCTCAAGATTGAAGTTTGCGACTTTAATTATTCCTGGAACATTGTGTATACAGGGATTACTAGCAGGATCCTTGTTACAAGTGCCACTTCTCAAAGAAATTACAATTCACTGGAAGTCAGTAACGTACACAAGAAAACAAATTAGAGAGACAGCAGGACAGCAAGATACAAATCTAGTGCAAGGAAATTTCACAAGGTCACCCAGAAAAATAAAGACACTTAGAATATAAACTCCCACAACATTTCTCATTCCACAGTGCACTAAAGCTTTGCATGACCCAGACAAAATACACCTTCAATACACCAGTGACTCTACACAAGTCTGAGACCAAGTCTAGCTGAGACGTGCTTTCTTGTGAAGAAACGCGACCGGGGTCGGGGTGGAGGAAAAGAGAGATAAAGAATAACCCAGTTGTCATCTGAACTCCTAGGGATCACCTGATCCCATCCCTTCTCTCTGACTGTTCACAGCTGGATGGGAAAAACCAGGGAGAGAGGATGTAACTTTCTTTGGAGGCAGATACAGCAGCTCCACAGCTGCAGGGCTTCCTCACCAGCTGATCCTAACGTTACATACTGCATTTTGTGTTTCCGGATCTCATTCTGGAAAAGAATATTAACCTGCACTAGTCCTAAAGAGCATATCTTTAACTCTGGGAATTTTCACGAAGATGGAAGCACAGGACAGTCCACTCCTTGGGCAGAGCACAAAGAGCTGCTGATAACACTTCACAACCCCTCAGCTACGGCACTGTGCTTTTGAGCTGGGACCTCAACGGTGGTTGTTGAACTCTCATCCTGTGGATTTCACCTGGCATTGTGAGCATTACCAAACCCTGCAGCTTTCCAACGTGCTACAGGAAGGTAAGCGCTGCCTGGAGAGCATGAGCTGCCTGGAGAGCACAAGCTGGGAGTCCTGGCTCTGTGAGACTCCTCCCAACTTCACCCAGCAGCTGTAGATAAATCCCTGTCTCCGTTTCCCTTTCTGTACATAAGAGTAATGCTACTTACCAACCACACAGAGGTACGATAATTACTCACCAGCAGAAGATGCTAAAGAAATGCAAAAAATCACCCAGTTCTCAAGGGATCCATCCTTCTGCACAATTTGTATTTAGGCTTCAGAGAAAATCTAGTGCTTTATCTTGTCCCTTTCTGCCTGGAAAAAGCAGAAAGCAGGCTCCTGCCCTGGATAAAGAGATTTCCTCTCCAGTCCGTGTTAGCATGTCCACACCTAAGCTACAGCTCCCTCCTGTCTAGTCCAGCTTCACATACCAAGCACAGAGGCAAGCAGAGACTTCTCCAGATATCCTTTTTCTATGTCTAATTCTATTTCTGCTCAGTAATACAGTGAGATTCCACGCAGAAGTATTATGAGCTTGACTGGCCTTTTCTGTTTAACAGTTCACATTTTCATTAAACTGTTGCTATTTGGCAGCCAGTAATTTCATTTGTGTGATAGTCGTACTCATCTCCCCATACGGGTGCAGATATTGCTCTCCTTTTTTTCCGGATGAAGAGGCAAAAATCAGCAATGATAGAGCCAAGGGCGGACTGGGAATTCTCATGTCTGTTTGCAGACAGATGTGGGATAAAACTTCTATCTGGTTTTGGGAAGCACCTCCCAAAGACTAGGGTCACAGTAAGTAGCCTACAGATAAATAATAATAATTTTTTAAAGAATAATTGTATTGGGGGACTGCCTCCACTGCCCAGGTACAAAATCAGAAATTGAAATCTCTTTCAGCAGAACCAGCCCATTTGACTCAGCACTGCAACTCTTCTGCACTAGAAGCTTATTGCTGACTGAGCATTTACGGTATGCAAGTATCTGATTTTAAAGAATTAATTACAGTCTAACTCTTGCCAATCTTTAAGTATCTTGAAATATCTGGTCCCAGGAGCTGCAAGATCTGATGAGATCACAAGGAAGAGAAGTCTGGTTGGTCGGCCTGTGCCAAGCCCCAATTAGACAATCCTCTACCAAGTTCAGGCAACTGAGAAATAACAGGCGTTTTGAAATGTTAACGACCTGAACTGAAACAACCAAATTGACTCAACCACCCCTCTTAGACAGAGGTTTAGAAGTCACTCAGGAAAACTTAAACATTTCACTACCGCTCCCCTTTCACACATGAAGGAGCCCTGTCTGCTGTGGGAGCACTGGGCAGGGAATCCGCAGGCCGGGCAGGAGAGTGCCGGGTGTTCCCGCTGGGCATGACACACGGACAGGAATGGAGAGGCTGTGGATGGATTGGGAGGCCATGGAGATGTTCAGTCATGCGATTACATGTGGATGCCCAACCGCAGGCACACCCAGGCAGCAACCTGCGTGAAGCTGCGTGCTCAGCCCTGAACGCAGAAGCCACGGCAGCAAGTGTCTCAGCAAGTCGGATTTGTCCTGAGCAACTGCCGACCGGTGCCCAACACAACCAACGTAATTAAGAGAGCAGCAGATAAGATGCCCCACAACCTGAAACACAGAACTGAGCAAACACAGGGAGAACGATGAACACTGGAAGATGCATTTTATTTCTCAATGTCTCCTCCTGCATAAATTCCAGATCCTTCTTTTAAGCTTAAAAAACCTTTACCAAGTGAAAAACAAGCTCAGCATTTCTCTAGCTCCTTCCTGGCCCTTTCTTCTTCAGGGGGCACCCTGGTAGAAAACCAGATGCTGTAATAAGCCACAAAAGCCTCCTAAATCACTATCTCCCATCTCCTCCGCTGCAAATTTATAGTCCTGCATCTGCGTCAGGACAGAGACCTGCTTCCATCTGTCTAAAACACATCCTTTACAAACAGGACCTAAAGGTGGAAAGTTTAACAGGAACATTTGAAAACATTGAAAGAGACTGGAAAAGAAAGTAACGGTTTCTAAGTGTGCTGTTCACTTGTCTTGTGGACACTGCTCAAGTGGAGGGAGAGCTTTTTTTTTTTTACATATGACAAATGATGCTGGTCCCATTTCGTAATTTCCCTCAGCGTGCAGCATGTCTGTTCATGACAGATACCAGTGCAGCTGCTTAGGTGTCCGTTTACCTGCTGGAAAAGTGTTGTCTGTTTGGAACCAACTCATCCTAAAACTGTAGCCCCAGAGAGGGGAGGGGGTGGGGAGAGAAAAGGGAGGGAGAAAGAGAGAGGAGGGAGCTGTCAACTGGGAATACATCCATGCTTCTGCTGCAAAGGTTCTGGCAAAAAGCAAGCATCATATTTAGTTTTAGCTACATCCTCTCTTCCCCACTCCTAGACCATTCTTTTCCAGTGTCACTCAACGCCTCTTTACACCCTCTGCCCACAAAGACCTTACCACTAACGTACAATTCATTTCATACTTGCAACCTGTGGAAACAAAGCAAGCCCACAGCCTTCTTCCACAGGTCCGTGCCAACACAGAGGAGCTCTCCGGTTCCAACCTGAACAGTTTGCAGTTGAAGACAGGTAAAATTTAAAAGGAAAACAAAACACAAAGGATGGGAGAAGAAAGAGAAAAGGGGACATAGAAAGGAAAATAAAAAGCAATCAAAGGATATTTATATTTTGTGTTTAAAGAGACATTAACCAGGAATTTGCCTATTTTCTGTAGCCAGGATTAGAACAGAAAGAACTCAAACAGTTCGTCCTTCTGCAGAGCCCTCTGAGCTGAATTTCACTCTCTGCAAAATGGCCAACACAGAAAGACTCTCATAAATCCCTGTGACATAAGTAACTTCACATTACTCTTGGGGAAACAGAGGCAGGGACAGATTCATGAATCTAAGTAAATTAATCTGTGAAGCAGCCTGGATTTCTGAATCCCCTTAATGTCCCACACAAGAAACAGCACCCAGGGCCCAGCAATTCCCATGCCGTGCTGCCTGGCACAAGCAACGTGCGACACTTGAATGGATGAGAATGTTTTCAGAAAGGAAAAGTACAGTTATTAACCACACCTGCACTGGCCAGGTAACCACACATTCTTATTAAAACATGTTTTATTGCTCTAAAATGCCTCCCACCATTTCACTCATTGCATTGTTAATACCAAAGACCAACGTCACATCTGCAAGACGCTGCCTCAGAAACCCGCTGAGTAGCAGAGAGCTGCAAAACCCGTCTGAATAGGTGGGTACATATTCCAGTGGCTCCGCACTGCCAGGGTTAGCCTGCTGGTAATTCCCAAGCCAGCAAGGCCAGAGCTGGCTTTGGTATGTCATCCTTACTCTGCAGCCTAGGCACATCCCGAGAGGAGGTTGCCACAGGCTGGGACTCTGCCCCTGGCTTACTGAATACAACTTCCATGTGTGTGCAGAGGAAAGCTGGGTCTTTTTAAGTTGTTTAGATAGTTATATGTACACAAAGAGCCCTGCAAGACATTTATGTTAAAGAATTGTTAGAACCAGCACTGAATTTAAGACTTAACTTTCAAGATAAGGATCTGTTGCTCAAAAAAAATTCTTTTTTTTTTTTTTTTTGTGGGATGGGGTTTCTTTCTCTGTTTTGAAAATAATGAAATTCCACATGTAAGATGATATCAGTCAGTCGAGCTTAAATTGTATAAGGTAGTTGTCATCACTGTGACTTAAAATCGAGACTTGCATTCTCAAAGCCCAATATTTACTGTCTCCCAAAATTTAAGTTCACAGAAAGACTGGCTGCTCCTGCAGGAGGAAGGCTAATCCTACCATCTCCTGTCCACGATCAGGCCACAGTTACATTCTCACACATGAATGGTCCTGAGTGGACCTACCGATGGCTACCAAAGCACCACCCCTGGATGCTGTTGACCAAAGGCCTCCAAGCACAAGGCTCTGAATTACGCAAACTGAGTCCAGCGCCACCAACGCCAGCCAGCCTTAGCTTTTCAACCAGCCTGGGAAGGAAACACAGGCGTGCAAACACACATACACACCCCCAGCCACCCAGCAAGGGGGGGACAGCCTGGTCACTTGATTTGCAGACAGCTTTTCCATTTGCCCCTCTCCACTTATTGCAGCATTTGAACAGGCAACCCGCTCCCCTTTCATCTGCTCTGCAGTGGCCGTTTCTCCGGAGCTGCCCATCATTTCCTTATCAAGCAGTAAAAACGTAGGATCGCTAGAGACAGAGCTCAGCCTTGCTGAGATTTCACTCTCTCAGCGGGTTGTAAATGCCCCTATAATGTTGGCTTTTTTAATCTTGTGTTATTATTACCCGCGGCTGCCATTCAGTCTGCAGAGAATAAAGCGCCAAGGCTTTCAGGACTCACACAATGGCTTTGTGCATTTGCCAGCAGTTGGACAAACAATACCTCTGTGTTTCAGCTTTATTGGAAACCTTTCTGTTGTGGGAGTCTGACTGCATGTGTTGCTCCACTCGGGCAACGCAGAGGTGCGAGCATGTGCCCGCTAATTCAGCGGCGATTTCAGGAGCACGTGCCTCCACGGCTGCACGCGGGCCGCTGCCTGCAAGGCCAGTGTGTCCCTGCGAGCCTACGGAGGGACACAGATACAGGCCTGCAGAGCCCCTTGGTCTTCTCCAAAGATCAACGAAGCTGAACAGGGCTCTTGCATAAATAATTATGTTCAGCTCTGCATAAATGGTGTTTCCAGCTCATACGGAAGTCTCATGGTCTATGACATAGCTACAAAAATGTCAAAGCTCCACTTTCCAGAATCATGTTCTTACATGAAATCTTGGCTTCCACTTAAAACTAAAGAGTCTGAGAGCCTCCTGTTCGCAAGGAAGGCCTGAAAAGTGGAACAACTGAAAAAGCAAAAATTAGAACGCAAATAAGATTTGAAAAATGCAGGGCTCTTCTAATTTGGGGAGACACTGTTTTGGTCAGTTTGTTATTGCTTGCAGGGGACACTGCAAATACGTGAACTCTTACAGAGCTGCAAATATTCTCTCACTCAAGAAAACGAGCCTTGCTGCACACTCTTCACATATTCAAAACCCAGGAGAGAAGTCAGAACCTCCCCAAAACCCACCCGGTTGACTTGTAAAACTGTTTAGAAATGCACTGGGGTTATTTCATTTGCCTTCTGGTTTTAAGTACCTGAGTGACATTCTCATACCACTACTGTCTAGGCAGGAGAGCTAGATTATTTTATTTATTCTGTCATTTTTCTTTTTTTAAAATAAAAAAGACAGAGCTAAGATTCTCATGTACTTATAAAACTTCAGGAACAACTCCACAGAACTAGGGCAATAGAAAACATGCCAAATACTTCAAGGCTTGGCAACAGTGAGTGCCTGCCTGTCTCTCCATGGCAGGAGGAATGTCTGTCTGTCTCAGCCAATGTTTCCAAGTACGAATGTCTCATCCCGATAGCCCATGTACATACAAAACACCTATGCTGTCAGCTCTCCAGGAAGAGACCTTGACATTTTGCAGAAAACCACATCATCCCCATCTCTCCTGAATATCAGCAGAAGGCAGAAAAACCTGGTATATCTGAAAATGCAAGAATCAGGTGCTGCCTGCAGCAAGAATTAAAGTTAAAACGGAAGAGGGAGTGGTGCAATGAGCACAGGCCAAGGCACTGGACTCGGAGTGTCAAGGAGCCGACTTCCAGGTTTCCCAGACCGGTGTCCACTGCTGGCCTGTCCCACTCCCTCTGTTGCAAGAGCAGAGATATCTTGAAGGGGAGGAAATTGGGGCTTTGCTATCTTAAAAAGAATAAATAAAAGGTGAATGGTTTCAGCACATACTGTATTATCATTGTGATATTATGTGTCTCATGCACCTGGAGAGATAAACTGCAACCCGCTCTGAGCTCTGCCTTCACGGTGACCGGGCTGGCATGGGAAGATGAGCTCTTGCTCTCTGCAGACGGAGTAACTGGATTGCAATATTCTCTTCCCAAAAAGAGTAATGAGATGCCCAGAGAGCCTGCAGAGGTGTCAGAGAAACAGATGCTGTTAGACCCTTTGCAGGCCAAAGACAGACTAAGAATAACACAATACCAGCACAACGCGACCTTATCAACAGCCCTGCCAGGGCTAAGAAGCGGAAGCTGAGCGAGGGCTGTGACACCCGTCTGCATCACAGCCTCGCACAACCCAAATGTCCAAATGGCTTTGAAGCAAGAAACAGCAAGACAAGCAGGTGAATCTGAACTCCGATCAGCCGTCTGGAGATGGTATGAATATCTTACCTTTCAGTAACACTTCTCATCCACAACATTTCCGAGACATCCATTCAACCTCAGCACTCCAAATCACAGAAGTAATATCTGCCCAGGTAGAGATGGGCAAATAAACACAAGTTAAATGACTGTTCAAGGTCATTCAAGGACTACGCGAGAGACACACACACACGTCTAGCAAGTAGATTACTCTTTCCTTCTGAAAGGCACGCAGACACACACACGCACGCAGAGGGAATTGAAACTGCTTAGCCAGGTGTGGAGCCTGCTGTGATCAACACAGCTTCACTGAGCAGCGACTCCTCTTGCTGCTGTTTTGCTGGTGCTAAAACGTAAAAAGCAAACCTTTATAACAAAATTCATTCAAACAGATGCAAATAGGGATGGGGGATTTTGCATCTGGGCTAAGTTACTACAATCTACACACCCTATTTGTTTGCTAGTTATTAAATTACCCGCAAGCCATCAACAATTCAAGTCCCTCTCTGAGAGGCAGAGATTAACCAGGAATTGCTAGGCAGAAATGCTGCTCATCTCTTCTCTAGTGAGATCAGCCTCAGGATGAGTTGCGGACATTTGGGAACAAAGGTGAGCTTTCCTGCAAGAAATGAGAGGCACAGAAAGATGGGGAAGTGCTGCTACGAGGAGAAGAGGATTTGCAAGGCAAGAATCTATCAGGAATGGTTTCACACAGACTGCAAACCACAAATTGATCAAACGCACTCGTGTATCTGGAGCACAGGAAGCTGCACTTCTGCCCAAGCACCGACGTAAGCGAGATCTTCAGTGAAAGACAATGAAGCCAGTATGTAAATATTAATTTAACAATCTAGTTGGCAAAGCCTCAGCCGATCTATAAAGAGCTGGTTTATTAGCAGGTGATGCTGAAGGCAGCTATCCTGGCTCCTCTTCCCACAATCTCCTGTGCCATCTTGTTTTTATTGACCCCGGAGACACGACGACTCTCCACTGTATGCGGCTTGTTTCTCCACCGCTACCTGCAGAGTAGCTACAAACACTTGACAATACAATACATATTTATCAAGACCCTTAGACAACAAGGATCCCACAGCACTACACACGCAGTGGCTCACAGTCCTCAATTAAAGACAGCAAATGGTTTAGAAAAATAGAAAAATCACGGTCTTGCTTTTAAGAAGGAGGTGGCTGAGGAGCTGGTCACTCAAGTACCATCCAGTATTTAGGGAATGGTTGAGCAGAGCCAGAGCCGGGCACTGTTCATCCACATTTACACTGCGCACTTGGGAAATTGCCCAGAAAGCCAACTGCATTCTGGGCTGCATCAAGAGGAGCATGGCCAGGAGGTCCAGGGAGATCATTCTGCCCCTCTACGCTGCCCTGGTGAGACCCCACCTGGAGTACTGCATCCAGCTCTGGAGCCCCCAACTTAAGAAGGACATGGACCTGTTGGACCGAGTCCAGAGGAGGCCACAAAGATGATCAGAGGGCTGCAGCACCTCTCCTGTGAGGACAGGCTGAGAGAGTTGGGGCTGTTCAGCCTGGAGAAGAGAAGGCTCTGGGGACACCTTATAGAACTCTTCCAGTACCTAAAGCGGACTTATAAGAGAGGTAGGAAGAAATTATTTAGCAGGGCCTGTTGTGATAAGATGAGGGGTAAAGGTTCTAACATAGAGGGAGGAAGATTGAGACTCGATATAAGGAAAAAAAATTTTTACAATGAGAGTGGTGGAACAGTGGTACAGGTTGCCCAGAGAGGTGGTGGATGGCCCGTCCCTGGAAACGTTCAAGGCCAGGTTGGACAGGGCTCTGAGCAGCCTGATCTGTTTGGAGATGTCCCTGCTCCTTGCAGGGGAGTTGGACTAGATGGCCTTTGAAGGTCCCTTCCAACCTTAACTACTCTATGATTCTATGACAGCAATACCTTTAATAACTCTTAGCCACCAAAGAAGCATTTCATCATCTCAAAACAAGTCATAAAAATCCTGTTCACTTTCCACAGTTTTATTTAATCTGGAATTATTTTATAATGCGTAATAAATCTTACAATTCTTTACCATCTTTTTGGGCCACACACACAGGAATCCCCTCTCACACAGGCACGAGACAGCTATTTAACAACAGACAGCAACACCACACCAGAGTTTAGGGCCAGCAGTGAAGAATATCACATCCTGGTAAAACTGCTGTGGCACGTGGAGCAACAGCACAGAACTGCCCTGACTACAATATGGGCAGCGTTCATGGAAACCACGTGAATTACGATGGTTTAGGCTACTCACACGGATTTGTATACATTCTCCAGAAGTCTTTTAAAGCCTCAGCCTCCCTCTTGCTGCAAAGAACACTGACAACATACTTGACAGGCTGGGCTTGCAAATAGGCAGATTGAATTAGAGGAACAGAATGGACTTTGTTATCCCTTCCTCCCACTTGCCTCAAGTTTCTAAAAGAAACCTTCCAAACACAGTGAGTTACTATGTTTCTTCTAGCCATATGATAAGCAGTAAGAAAGGAAAAATCAAAAACCACACAATCAACAGTTTTTTTTCCAAAAGGTCCACCATCTTCTTACAGCTCGTACAGCGTTTGGCTCTAGATTTACCCCGTCAGGGACCCTGCTGTGCCAGGCACTGCACCCACCCCGGGAGGGCAGAGCCTGCACTGCAGTCGGGACGGGCACAGAGACGCCCCGCAGCTCTGCCGGCAAAGAGCCCAGGTACGCACCCCGCACACAGCCCACCCCGCTGCTGCACCCTCACTTCTCAGCGCTGCCCCATCGATCCGGTGAGAAGCATTTCCAGAACACCGACTTGTGCAGATAACCGGCACGGCAGAGAAGCTCTGAAAGATCACAGTGATCCACGCCGACGGCAGTACGGTTCCCTAGAAGTGCTACACATTGTCAAACTGATGATAAGTAAAGAAATCAGTTCTTCTCATTAATCAACTATGAAAAAAACTAGTATAGTAATAGATTTGCTCTTCTCTTTACTGTATTATTTACTCTAATAAAACTGTCATGTATCTAATAGCAATAGACATATGCAGCACCAACGAAAAACAAACATTTTACACAGCTCAATAAATGCAGTATGCTGCGACAAGGCATCACAATAGCCTTCCCAGGAGAAATCCACGCAGTTGCTGTCTCCTTTGTCTTTGACATAAAGCTACATATAAACCTGCAGTGCCAAATGACCCAAAAGAAGCTTGTTCTCTTCCCCAGACCTCTACATGTGTAATTGCTCATCGCTCTTGCAAAGTTGCTGCTTCCTTTGTCCGCTGCCTCCTTTTCCTATCAGCATATCCATTGCCCAGATCCTCGATTTCACAGCCCAGGCAGTTGTTATCCAGGAGCACTTATAAACTAGGACCTGAAGAAAAGTTCAACTAAGTTTCGTTCTCTCTGAAGTAAATTTCGAGCAACTACAGCACAGATGAAATCCAGCTTATCCAGAGTAATTCACTCTTCACACTTGTTTAAACACGGTCACTCACCGAGGACAGACTGGCAGCCTTCTCTGTGGGTTGTAGGCTCCGCCGCACTGCTAGGAACCGTGCTGAGACAAGTCCACATCGCACATCCGTGCAGATGGACTGCACCCTTCAGCTCGCGATGGAAAGATCAAGCTGCTAGATAGGTTCTCTTCCTTGCCGGGTACACTGATTTTTATCAACGGGAAAAGCCAATTAAAGTTGATAAAGACACAGTCTCTGCTGATTTTTCCTTACTGTCCACTGCTCAGTGCTAGTATAATGGATAATGTTCTGCCTGTGGGTGTATTTTCTAAGATCTGTCAGTTCTGACAGCATTTTGGCACCTGGATAACTCAAGATTTATACCTAGGGTCCAGGAACGCACCATATCTCAGTAGCTGATGGATACATTTTTCAGCAGGGCTTCCCTAATTAAAGGGCTAGAAAGAGATGGGATCAGATTGATAGGTTTTGCAGTCAGATGTTTTACGCTTAGTTTGGTGAATTATAAATCACCTTTTGCAACTTTTGGAACACATGAGAAGAGCATGCAAGCGAAACTACAGCAATACGTTAAAAATATCACAATATAATTACTTATTTTCAAATTCTACCTCTATCCCTGTGGCAAAACTGTTAAAGACATACTCAAGAAAAGCAACGCCTATTGAAAAGAAAAAAAAATATATATATATCAAAAAGAAAACTGATGCTATGAAATGAGACACCGCTGCTCTGGAAGTATTCCCAGATGGAAGTGTTTTGCCCCAGACAGGACACAAAAGGCGCAGCCCTTCTCCGAGCATCACCCCAGGCTGGGAACACTGCACTGGTACTGAGCACACAGCTCAACTAGCAGCCTCCCCTGTCAGACCAGTGGGAAGTTTTGCCTTGTCCTCTGCTGTCACAGCCTTGTCTCAGGGCTAGAGAAACCACTATCATACGTAATGCTTTGACTTTAATACCTGTAAAACTGTGCAAAGACAATGTATTCTGTGCCGGCTTCGTTCTCTCTGTCAGAGCCTGTTCTGAAATACAACTCCAGAGAGGCCAGTGGCAAGATCCTTCAGAATAACTACAGCTTGTTCTGGTCTCAATGGGATTTGCAAGTACTGAGCTCCTCTTGGCGGGGTGAGGGGAGAACAACAACAACAACAAAAAAAAAAACCCACACAAAACCAAAAAACAGGATGTAAGAGCCAAGTACCACAAAGCAAAAGTTCACAAGTTCCTTGCCACCAGAGTGTTGTTCAGATCAATGTAGCCTTAAAGTCAGAGAAGAAAGTCACAGAACAACCATCTGGAACAGGGAAAAATATTTGTTGGTAATTTAAAATATGAAACCAAAGAAATACAGTGCAGAGCAACCAGGATGTGAAAACCATTTCCAGGCACTGAGAGGTTAAAACAATTATTTGAACAGCTGGGAAAATTAAAATGGTAAAATAATAGCTACCCTTCAAAATTCTACAGATGCAAAGAGACTCTTCAATGAATAACTGATAAAGGGGAAAAAAAACATTT
Organism: Chlamydotis macqueenii; assembly: GCF_036417535.1. Classification (NCBI taxonomy): domain Eukaryota; kingdom Metazoa; phylum Chordata; class Aves; order Otidiformes; family Otididae; genus Chlamydotis; species Chlamydotis macqueenii. The sequence goes on along the minus strand of NC_141565.1, from coordinate 11,326,639 downwards.
TAAAAGAGAAACTGCTTCACGCATGAAGGTCATACAAGTAACAGCTCCTCTTAAGAATTTGGCTTTTCAGACTTGGCAAGAGATGAAGTGGTCGGGTTAATACAGCAACCTTTACCTCTGGGGACGCAGGGTCAAATCCTGAGTACTCCAAGTTACACATGAAAGCGACTTTGGGTAAATCCTTTCTACCACTTCTTCGTAAACAGCTCCCCACCACAGCAAAGGCAAGGTCACAGAGGATCATACTGGAATTGTTGCAGCAATTTGTTTGCTTTGTCAAGGAATTCTCCCAGGACTGGCACAGCCTCGATGACTGCAGCAACTGGTGCAACCTCAGGGCAGAGAGTTCAGGCGATTTTACCACTCTGTTATCCAGAGCTGCCCCGTACACAGCCTGCTCTGGCAAGAATGTGGTGGTATGTACTTTTTCAGAAAAAAAAAATTGACAGTCTGTAATGAGCAGCTTAGCTCTTCAGGAAGGGTTGAAGAGGAAGAATAACACCAATCAGGATTGCAGGGTATGAGCAACAGTGTACACAATGCTGCTCATCAGGACAGGGTACAAAGATGGACATACCCCAGGGACTCAAAGCTCCAGCAGAACCATCTTCAGGGCAGGGAGGAGCTGAAAGAACACAGCTGGGGAAGGTCTATCTGCTACCTGGCTCCAGCTATCCTTCCTGTAGGCAATGAATCCTCTCTCTCTAGTAGCTATTTTAAAACAAGGAACCAAACATTTTCAGAAAGTAGAGAAAAAAAATGACAACTGAATATGTAGCACTGCACAGAAGAAATCAGCTACACAGTGCCAGCTCTTATTTCTGTACCTCACCCACTTCAAATGCACAACCTCTTCAACATAAATACTGAGCAAACTGTTACAAGGATAGCAACTGAACACACCTCAGAGTCCAAAACCATGGATCCTTTGGCAAAAAAAGGCAGAATCAGAACAGAAGGCCAAACTCATCCACCCCAGCAGTCAATTCTTATATCATTCACACATATCATTTCAACAGTCTCCAATTGGCAAGTCTTAACTACTACTTTTTTCTTTAAGTCAAAGAAAGAAGTTAAACAGCATAAACACTGAGATGCTCCTACAAGAGGACTTTTTCTCCAACCAAAAGGATTTGTTATTCCAGCACTGTTAGAGCATTTCTGAAGAACTAAGATGTAGCTTCCTCAATCTGCAGGTTTCCTCTCTCTCCGGAATAAAGCCTACTTCAACCTACTCTGAACACAGTCATTGTACTTCTCCAGTTGACTCTGGTATTGAGTCCTGATACTGCCAGGTATCTCCTCTGATGGGTTAGGTTGCTCATTAGTCAATGATACTAAAAGAAAATATGAAGAGAATGAGCCTGTAGCCTCCCCCACACTTGCTGCAACTACCTTGACCACCAGCTACACAGACCAGGTTTGACCACTTTAAGGATCTGAAATGTCCAACATGTTGCAGAAAGGAGTAGTTCTTACCCTGTGGCTATGCCAAACCAAGGTAACCTGTGAACAGAAAGTAACACAGAAAGTAACAAAGTTTCCAGTAGAGGTCTTGACCTTCCCTGAGGGACTCTGTGACATATTTTTGCAAGAATCAGGACCCTGGTAGTCTGCCAAACTAGGTATATTTGGTCTAAACTAAAATTCTGACTGCAGCTTTTATTCAATATGCTCTCCTTCACTTCCGATCCTAATCTGCTGGCAAGAGCCGTTGGACCGGAAAGCACCTGCCTTTTTTTTGCCCTTTACGTGACTACATCCCTGTGCTTCCTGAACAGATGCCAGCAGCTAGACTTGCACAGCAAAACCATCCAGCTGGGCACGTAACCTGCCTTAACAGAGCTGCTACTCATACTGGGAAACCTGCAAATCCATCTCTGATACCTTGTCATGGCACTGGTTGTGACGACAACGTGGAACTGGGATATCCCAGCTTGTCCCCTCACCAAACCAGCATGACGATCAGTCACCAGTCTTTTATTTGCCCAAGGCAAACAGCATCCTGCATGGTTGATGTGTAGTTAGGTGATGTACTTTGGGATCCTTCAGGGTTAAAAAAAGTGTGTAAATCTGACAGGAGAAGAAAGAAGCTGAAGCAGAAAAAGGTGTGAGGCTTACACAAGCACCCATACCTTTCTACCCTCCTTCCACAGAGTCTCAATCTTACCTGTGTTTCCTGGAGTCAAGCAGCTTTCATGTTCAGTGAGGAGCACAGGGGGATGCAGGGGATTACTCTACATCCTTAAGAGCTTCCAGTACCCAGAACCCAAGACTTCATTGCCCCTCTGATCAGCCATGTTCAGATGCATATTTAAAAATAAGACAGACACTGAACTCTGCCTTGCCCCCCGAGGGAACTGCAGCCTCCCCTTTCCAAACCAGCAGTTCAGTGCTGCAGGGAACAAGCAGCCTGGTGTCAGCTCCAATACAGATTTTAAAATGAAAAGAATGCAAACGAAGGGGACAGAGGAGAGGAGAGGAGGAAGGGAGGGAGGGAGAGCATGCAGAGACACTGGAAGGAAGCAGGTGAAAAAATGAAGACAGAGGGAAAGGGAAAGGAAAAATTTGAGCCCAGACTCTGAAAGAGGTGAGTAAATAAAGATACAGAAGGAGGAGGAAGCAAAAATAGGCAATAGCATATGTCGAGCTCGCCTGTACATACCACAGGAAAAATCCTACAGGTAACCAGAAATGCTTATACTAGGTGGTGAGGAGGATATCACTCACTCATAGCGATATCATCGAGTAACACACACAGTTTAGAATATACATGAATGCCTGCAGTTTGTTTCAACCACAGAACATCACAGAAGAGCCCTAGAACAACCTACCCCTGCATACAGCTCAAACATCTGCTACGCGCTGTCCTGACCTAGCAGAGACCCACCTCAGTGCTAGCATGGCATTCCTAACAAATTTTGAACTCAGCACACTACACAACAAAATAAAAAAAAAAAACCCAAGAACACCATGGAGAAAATAACTTGGCAGTGCTACACAGCACTTGATTTTGGTGCCAGTGGGTCAAAACAGGGATTCCCCAATGCTGCACATTTCTAGATCCTACCCAATAGTGTTGTCAAGCTTCTGGTGGTTTTAAACTTAAGACAAGGATTCCAGGTAGTTAACCTCAGGGAAATAATTTTTAAAACCTTAAGACATTGTTGGTCTACGTTCAAAAAAAAAAAAAAAAGAAAAAAAAAAGAGAGACAGAGATATAATCAAGTGCATACCTAAAACTAAACTTGCAAATAAGAATTGCCAAGTCAGAAATCAGAAGGACAGGTTCTTACAGCTCTACAACACAATTCCAGAAGCTCATCAAAATTTCAGTGGCACTTGAGAAATTTGTGCCAAGATCACGAAATGCTTCCAATTGTTGATTCTGAGGCAGTTATCAGGAAGAATGCAAGCTTGACTGCAGTGAAACACGCAGTACGATGTGAACTTACCACCCTGCTGTCAGGATGGACCAGCTACCATGGTCAAGTACAAATCAAAACTGATGAAGTCAAAGAAAGTACCAACACAGAAATAAGCACGAACAAAGATGGAACAAGAACAAAGGATCACGAGGAAGAGCAGGTGCAGTTACAGCCTAGAGGCTTGTGGAGCAGTTCAGAGCCACTGAAGAAATTCCCTTACACACCTGGCTGGTGGGTCCAAATACCAGTTAGATCCAAACCTGCTGGGGAGATTAATTGCAAGCAGCTACAGATTAATGCACAATCCTTATAACCTTTTATGCACATGACAGTGTACTAGACTGCTGTGCTTTGGAAGACTTCTCAAGGGAAGATGCCTTCAAGCACCACAACACTCCTACTGCTTTATGTTGTCCCTTAAGAAAAGCTTTTTATAGCAGCAATGAAAGCTTTTTGCACTGAACAGCTGGAACCAAAGTCCAAGCACAACCTGGCAGTTTTCTTGGCTGAACAGAGATGGCATTGAATCCAAGAGTCACAGGCAAAAAGCCCACATTGACAAAGGTTTGAGACAGCGGTTCAAGATATTAAGAGTGTCAGAACTGTTTTGCAGGACAAAAATAATATTTTGAACATCATCCCTCAGCTACAGCTGGCATCCAGGGACTATCTCCCTTACTTGTCTCCTTTAAATCATTTTTTTTTTCCATAACAGCTATCAAAGCCACTAACTTCCCAGGAGGAGCAGCCAGGACTTGCTGTCAGGTCTCCCTAGATGCTCAGATTAGCTAGCTCTCTTCTCCATGTGGGAACTCTCAGATCCCACAACTCAGTGAAGCAAGGATTCGGATCTGAGATTCAGGTTTCCATGAGGGGATTTCTGTTCATATAGCAGATCTGGTTTCAGACACAGCCACTGTGAACTATGTGACAGAGTATGAATCCTCTTCTATATATTCCTGCTGTGTGATCTCACTCTTCATTTCTTCACGTCCCCCTTCTCTCTACAGTATCGCAACACCTCATTGATTCAACACAATTGACAAGAGAGCATGAAGGCAGAGGCTGACTCTCGGATTGGAACAGCTGGTTTTCTTGATGGCATCATGTCCCAAAGAGAGGTAAGGAATCACAAGAAAAGAGACTGCTTATTCTCAACAGCAAACAGCTCCACACCAGAGAAGAAAGCACAGCCCTGCTGACTGTGAGAAAAAGGCAGCAGTGGGATTTTGAATATATTTCACACTCCTTGACGGATCATGCCTAAAGATTTTTTGGAAAAGCAGAGCACAGAGGAAACCACGCTTCAAAGCCCAGCAATGTGCTCACAGGGTCTGTGAAAACTTTACAAATACCGTCCCCTGCTATACTGTCCGATGCTCACGTGCGGACCTACTGACACGACCAATTCCTCAATGGCCACACCCCACAACTACTACGCCCTGCTCCCATTAAGCTTTGGAATAAGCTCCAGTCAGTCATGCCACAGTTGGCTTAATGATAGATGGATAAGGGTGACCAGCAGGGACTGAAAAAGATGGTCAAAAGTCACTGACCCTGTAACCAAGCTCTGAACAAGGACTGCTAGAGACAACAGCCACCCACGTCACAGCCAACAACCACACTGAGTACCCACCCGTGAGCTGACAGATCTTGGGCTATTCCACTCAAACACCGTTGTCTGTCGCACTGGTCCTTGGACACAGGAGGGCAACATCGCAAAGCTTCCTCTTCCCCCATCTCAACCACTGCCCTGCCTGAACACACAGCAGCAAAACCAAGCTACCGAGGAACCGCCCACTGCCTGCTGAGCCGCAGGAGAAGGTGCTGAGGCCAGCAAGGATCAGCAGTTGCTCTGGTCCCCAGAGTTCAGGCTTCCCAAGCACGAAACATTTGACTGAACATCACAAAAAGAGATGCAGGAAGCAAGACTACAAGCTACCTTAAATCTATGAGCTCTTTTCTTTTTCCAGGTTGCTTATACCTAATATCGTATCTTTTACCTCATCTTAAATAAGAGAACATGCATTAAAGGATCCGGCTATTAACTTCTGAAAACTGGGCCCTCTCCATAGCCCTCTCTTGCAACAAGGGGTTTGCTTCCATTTCTCAAAAGCAAAGAAGGAAACTGACACTTGGACAGAGAAGGCATATTCCAAAGTACAATCCCTAAAGAAAAGGCTGCTCTCTTTCCTCCGTTCCTGCAGTGCCACCCTTGTTGAGTCTCTCCAATAAAGCCCATTACACCAATAAGCACAAGTCAGCCCCTCAAATATTTAGGCAAGTCAGAGTCCTCAAGTGGAAATGAGCAGTTTCACGAGCAGTAGAACTGAAGTTCACTTGGATTCCTCCAGATTCGTGTCTTGCAGTTAAGTTCCTCTGTGACCAAACTGATGTCTAATAAAGGGGGAGTCAATATCATTCCACCCCATACAAGCACCGCTGGGGTCCCTTCCCTCCACCTAATTGCCTGCTTTCACAAGATATACAGGAACTTATTACTTCAGAGCCTTTGTGCCTTCTGAAGAACATCACCACAACTCGCCAGCAGGTTCAGAGGAAGCGCAGGCTGGGACAGAAACCACGCTCACAGATGCATAACATGGTTACACAAGTCCTGTGTCCTTAACCAGGGTAAAACTGCCGACACGGCGGGGGGAGCCATACATTTAGCGGAAGTGCTGGCACATTAAACCCAGAGCAGTGTTACCCGTGGCACCTGAGCAGGCTCTGCCCTGTTCTCCAGGGGCTGCTCTGTATACAGCAACGCTTCTGACCTTCCAACATCTGTTCAGTTTTTATACAAAAGTAAGCCAGGGCCCTGTAAGGCAGTACAACATATCTTTGTTGACATTTCAGTCCCTGAGAGAGCCGCTCTCCTTTGGCTTTGTGTCAGCCACCTTTGGCTACGTCAGAAAACAGTGCATAGCCTATTCTCTCAAGCAAAGCTGTTTGCCTGTGCAAAGGTTCCCAGCAAAAGACACGAGGCGGCAGCTGGGGAAAGGAGCTCTAGGATCACTGCACACAATCTCACCTTTTATTATTTATCCCCATTTACTGAGCACAGCCTGGCTCTAATCCATCAGTGCAAGCAACCTGCTAATATACCTGCGTGACAGGAGAGAGACTTTCCTGCATACTATGGGGCTCTACTACAGTCAATGTCAAGACTCAGCAAAACAAGAAGGCACTAGGAACTCTCACACAGCCTGGGTGCAACAACCATCCTCTTGCTCATCTCCACCAGCATTCATCCAATACTGGATTAAATAAGGAACTTGAGAGCATTCTGTTGTCTCAAGTTCATGCCACAGCTTTGTGTGCCCATACCCCCTGCAAAAGCACAAACTAGAACAAAGTATGACTTTCATGTTTAATAGCTTCCAAAGCGCTTGCTCTTCGTGAACAAAGTGGCATCCCATGTGCCTCAGACATTTGGTAAAGGCTGGAAAGAGAGGAATTCATTAGAACATTACACTCTGTCTGTCCTCAGCAATGAATCTGCTTCTGCTCCTGAGAGGTCAATCTGGAGTCTGTACAGATCCTTCAAGGTTGGGTCTGGCAGAACAATAGGGTGGTCACTAGCATAGAACAGGCTCTCCACAAAAACTTTCCCAGTGCACTCCAGCCCTATCACAGTGCCCTCATCATGTCAGCTCAACATACATACAGCTGGGAAGAACCCTACCTAGATCACAGCATTCAATATATTTTTCAATGGCTGTCTACTTCTACAAGACTTGATTTCCTGAGCCTCAAAATACTCCTGAATGCACTTAGGCTTGGTACTAAAAGACAAAATACAACTCTGATGTGCCACAGGAAGTTAAACAGTATTTCCAGCATCCTAGCACCCAGAAATATAGAGCTTGTTAAAGATGATAATCCGAAGTAGGCCACCTTCAGCACTACTGAAGACAAAAGCTCTGAACTGTTCCTGCTGATAAGGTCTGAGGGAAGCTCTTGTGTTCAAACTCAGAAATTGGTGGACACCTGAATCCACGAGAAGACGCAGTAGTCGTGTGTCAGAGAGCCCAGAGGGTCATTAGAAGTACCCATACAATTTACCAACATACTGTGTTTAGCTGCAGCCAGTGCCTCAAAAGAAGTACACATTTTGCATCAGAAGTGCTCAAACATGGAATTAAGATGGCATTGAGATGGGGCAAACAAACAGTAATTCAGTCTCCTTCCAGTTCCTTTGCAGAGATCAACAAGTCTCCATATCATATCTACAACCTGAAATTCTTCTGTTCTGTCAAAGAACTTCTTTCATAAAGTTATCAAGTACATAACTGAAACAGAGTATATTACTTGCCCTGCTGCCTCACCTAGAAGACAAAAACCTCAATTCTTTGATATTTAGACACTTTCTGATTTTTTTAATCTTATGCCAATATACTCCTCTAAGTCACACAGTCCTTGCTGAAGTTTGTACCACAAAGGTGTGTTTACTTATACTTTTCTTCTGAGCCTCTCTCTGCTCCTGAAGCATGCACATAATCACTTTGCCAACCATCGTTTTAATCCTTGATTCAAAGGCCTACAGTCCTATCAGCAAAGGGACTCTTGAAGAAAAGTGTCTTTTAAAGAGCTGCAGTGCAGAGACTCATCAGTAGCTGGGCACTGCCTGTCTGACGCCCAACAGGCAGCCACACAGCACCCACAAACCAGTTCAGTCCAGTGTCACTTACCTATTTCCGTGATAGTCAAGAGATCGCTACATAGAAAAACCACAAGAACAGAAAGAAGGTGCTGTTAATACAACATCTACAGAAGAAATGTATGTCCTAGACAGAAATTTAATTGCTTAAGTAGCTGGGCTGGGGCTCTGCACAGTACTAAAGAGAATAAACTCAGAACAACTGCAAATCACGAGTAGGAAATATCATTCAGAAAATAAGACAAATGTAAAAGTTTTACAGCAGTCTGGTCTGAATGAAAGGGGAAAAAATGTTGCAGCTGCTATCAGCTCACAAATTTTTAAGCTTGCTTTTTGTTCGGTTATCTGATTTCCTGAGGATATATATTGTGAATGAAACTTCAAACAAGCAGAAAGGAGATCTGAAGATCCAGGAGTTTGTACAGTGCAAGCGACTGTAACGGGAAGGTACAAGCTCAGAGCCGGCAGAAGGACACTGCCACCTGCCAAAGGCTTGCATGACCTGGGTAAGTGGGTGCTGCCTGCAGCTTTTAAGACGGTGTCCACAGCATATAAATCATCAGAACACTTGAAATCACCTTCACCAGCAAATGCAAAGAGGAATCCAGAGAACAGGTAAATGAAGAAAAACATTCTCCATTTCCATATGAAACACTTGGGTCAGGACTGAAGTACACACTCCACAGAGGAAGCTGGAATGATCACTGTGTGCACTTCAATTTGTTCAGGAGGGAAAAAAAATAAACAAATCTCATTATCTTCCTTAACCAATGTTAAATTCATTCTGAGAAGGGAACTAGGTACCTGCAAAGACACAAAAATACTTCAGATGCAGTGGTGATTGTCCAGAGCTCCCAGTACCCCAATAAAAGAACAGCGTAATAATGCTTTACTAATAGACTGAACCAAGTAACCCTTAGCTTTCCGTTACACAGATCAATGAAGTAACCCAACAGACCAGCTGCTTAGAAAAATAAACCCGGTCCCTTGTGAGCAGCAAATGCAGGCTGAGAAACCGAGCAGGAGAGAGTGCAGAGGCAGATGGGTAGAGGTAATCAGAAGGGACAGAAAGATAAGCAGGCAGAGGGCAAGCAGAGAGCTTGAAGGACAGAGGCAGAAGAGCTGAGATTTTACAGGGTACAGATATTTGAAAAGTTAAATCAACAGCTTTCCAATAGCATTATTTTTAAAATTATTCCCCCTAATATATGCAGGGAACCAGCTGCTTGTAAAATGACCTTTAAACTCTACCAACCATACCTTATTAGACTAATTCCAAGCTGGAGGTTGGCTGATCCTGAAATCCATTTATACAGGACAAACAGGCATTCAGCAGGGACAAAGAGTGAACACATTGTCAAAATAATTCTGCCTGCATTTCTGGATATACTTTCAGGCAGCACACTTTTCCAACTTCAGAAACAAGATACACGAGCCATTGCATCACCATCCCAACTCAAGGCTCCGCTACCTGCTTCCCTCACATTACAAAGGTGACAAACTAATTATAACAAATGTTGGCTTTCTGGACAGCTTTTTTGAATGCAGAGGTCTTTAAGAGCCTTTCACCAACTCTTAAAGGCCCCAAACAAAGGTCTCTAACAAAAAAAAAATGTTAAAACCAAAAGAAAGTTTATTGCTAGCAGACGAAAGCATCAGCAGCAGAGCTAACTCCAGCACTATATTCAGATCACTGTCACATGCTGTCTTCAACACGTCTTGTTCTATATTTGAAGCACTGGTGTCCAGGAAGGCTACTTAACCTGGCTTGAGAAGGTCTGGCTAGGACTGATAACTTTAAATTGCTTTGGAAGCACCACAAGTATGCTAGGAAATATCTCCACACAAGCAGGCCTGTTGGGCAGACAGACAGTGCCACAGAGGCGTGAAAACCACAAACAATGCAGGCATGATGCAGAAAGAAATCTCCCCACAAAGTTTAGATTTTGTAACAGATGAATGCTCCACAGTCTTGGACAGAGAGGCTCTGTGGAGAGAACAAACCCTAGCAAGCAGCATCAGGGCAACTTCCGCAAGCTTTCTCCTCCAACATGCCATAGCTCTGATGAGAAAGGAAGGGCTCGTCCATCATTCGTTAACTTCCCAAGTTATCTCTGGCACAGCAAAGAAGGGCTACTTACAGCAGTCTTGCTTGCTTGGTAGCAACTCTTCCGCTGGATTGGGACCAATGCCACCAGAATAACTCCTGAACATGCTATCTACACAGACACATTCAGCTGGTTTTAAATCCTATTAGCCCTCAAGGTATTCAGCCCCAAGACCTGCTAACAGAAACAGCTGATGGATGGCGTGTGGAAACAACAAACTGCATGTAGCAGGAAACCACCCTGTGCAGAACAACCAACAAGGAGCATAACAAATCTTTGGTTTCTCCAGTTTGTCATGAAGACTTTGGCATCACTGATGTAATTTCCCAAGTTACAGCCAAGTTGTCAGAGAATGGATCTAACATTAGCACAGAAGTTATGGAAGTCAGGGCTATTTTGGAACTTCTTGGGAGTCTGAAGGCATTTGACCACTGACCTTGTGCTTCTAACCAGCAGCTGCTATTGACAGCAATTCTTGTGGATCTGTTTCAATCTAACTTCAGCAGCAAAACATATAGTTTAAAAATTGGAAATCAACATCTTTCTGTCCAAGACTGCTTGGTCATCAATCTCCTAGAATTAATTTGAGTAAGAATTTCCACTTCCAACTTGCCAACACAGTGCTACAAATCTTTTGTGAAAAAAATCTGGCATTAAAACAGCATGATGTATCACAACACTCTCACCCTCGAGCAACTACTTCCCATACTAGACAAACCCAGCTGAATACAGCCTACAGTTCTCAGGAAAACACTGCCTAACACGCTATACAGGGAGCACAGAACTAGAGAAACCTGTTAGATACAGTAGATCCAAGTAGGTCTCATTCATTTAAGCCAAAATATAAATATTTTTTAAAAGAGAGAGAGAAAAAAAACAATACATCGCAAACATATTCCTTTCCTGATAGTGCTTGGCCCTAGTTTGCTTCACATTTTGATACCCAAATTCAAATGAGCCTTTTCAGATTCACCTACCGCATCACAGCATCAAATCAGCCATGACTTCTTGTTCCTGACTGGCTAGCTCTTGCAGTATTTTTATTATAGAAACATTTTTAGGCTGCTTTTAAACAGGTTCAGGCAAACCAAGTTTTACAACAAGAGCAACTGCAGCACAAACCACATTTTAGAAGTAACAAAATACCAAAGAGTTCAACTTCAGAAATTGTAATGGTATTCTGACGACTTCTCATCTTTTAACAAAGTTGCCTTCAAAACCATCTGTGAAATACGCATCTTTAGATTAACTTTACCTGTAAGTATATCTGAGATCAGAACCATCAAGTGAGAAATTAGACCCGAAGGCAATTCTGCCTCACTGTAACAATGTCAAAAACCAAACAAACAAGAACCAGAAAACCAAAAATAAATGCACAGACTGCACATTGAACTGTTAGACAACAGTTTGTTTTTGAGAAGAGAAATGGGGTCAGAAGTCCTCCTTCCAGAACAGGGAACAGATACAAGAATTTGAGAGGAAAAGTAGATGCAGGGTATCGACTATGTATATCTGGATGAGGAGCCTTGAAGCACAGACAAGTGAGCAGAAAAGTTTTAAGCTTATTTATGCTCATTTTCTTCAAAAACTACAAACTCCAGGAGGTGACATGTTTCGGTTTTATGTGGACTGCAAACAGCAGACTTGTTCGCATGGGTTAATAAGCGCTGACGACACACCAGGCTGTGGGGAACATCAGGGCTTCGTGAAGCGCCGAGATACAGAGCAAGTGAAGAACTTATGCCTCCAGTTTCATAAATACCGGGTGCAGGCAGCAGCCATCTCCATTTTAAGTAGGCCAGCATTTTACTCTGGGACACATCTCATATATTAAAATGGCGGTTTATGTCCTTTCCGGCAGCTTTATATTTTTAGTTTACCACTGATGAACTCTCGAGGATATGAAGTGTTGTGTAGAGACCCAAGACTCACCAGAACAAAGAACTGCTGCCTTAAAAAAATCAAAACAATAACTGTTTCCATCCTTTATAATTAGAAGCCAAATATGGATCCCTTTCACCTTTGCAAACAACAGGTCATGGTGTGCTTGGGTACAGTTAATCCACTGCTGCTCTCCTCCGTGTTTACGACTAAACAAACAGCAGCTGCCTGCAGCTCCAGCCTCTCCACCAACTCCCTTGTGGGGGCCATTTATTGAGTCATGAACTCTTCCGACAGCGTTATCACCACAGCATTTGCATAAATAAAGATCAGAAGAGAGAAAGATTTGAAAAAGAGAATTGACTTTATAGAGAAGAAAGCAAGAAAAACACTACACAGATATGTTTGCTTTGAGCAAGGACCTAACGATGAAAGGAGGGCTGAGGATGGCTGGGCATATCATCCTCCAGATATGAAACACACAGATTTATCTGGAACGACAAAGCTGAATTTCAGAAAGCTCAAACAGCCCTAAAGCCTTCCAAGTTAGATATATTGCATTTCAAGTAGCATCCCGTGTGACATTTATATCTCCCCCACGAGCCTTCATCAGCTAAGATCTACCTCTGCAGAATCCCAGGGGAGGAGAAATTCTGGCATTTCTCAAGCACAGGTATGGACCTCACTATACCTAGCCAAAACTTTTTGCCCCCACACACCGACTGCTAGCCTCCATCCCAATAAGTACACAAACCATCTAGAAAGCATTTTGCAATCCATCAGAATGGAAACATCTCTTTAACAAGAGCCTAATGATCCAGAATGATCAGCAATACCTGCAGTGCAGCCCATGGGATCCAACGCATCCCAAGGCTGTTTCTCTTAAGCAGAGATTTTCAGGTTGTGGAAACATCAGCTCCTAGCAGGCCACGCTTCAGCAGGATCCAAAATACTTGAGTGAAACGACTCCATCGGGACGGGACACTGCACAACTACCTGCAGCATCTTCTCAGCAATGCAGGCCATTGCCCACAGATTGGAGACAAACTTTGAGCAGAGTTGCAACGCCCTGCTGCGTGCGCCAAACGGAAACTGGGCTTCCACAGGGGTCCTTTGGAAAAGCAGGCACACTAAATTGACCACATTCCTCTTTATTACAGTCAAGAGCAAAGGAGAATGCAGTTGGCTCAAGGTTATGTTAACAGTCTACCTCCACCGAAATTCAGTCAATCAGTGTTTTGCAAGGGCTTGTTTGCACAGCAGAGTGACTCACCCTAAACGAGTGTGAATTTTCCCCGCGCTTCCATTACAAACCCAGAATGTTCACATACAGAGAAGCTGCTGTATCATAAACTCACTCACCAGTTTATTGCATTGCAATTTCCTTCCATAGACAAGCCCCAAAGCCTCGATAGAAGTAGGTTTACCTTTGTCTGTTATGAAAAGCAGACTCGTGAGAAGCTGGACGCAAAGTATGGAGAAAGAGTGCGGAATTATGAATGGCTCCTAGCTCAATGTACACAGCTCCTACCGACAAGGGAATACACGTGTCAGTGTGCAGCTCTTTATAGTCTGGTTTGGCCAGGAGCTAGAGCACAAAAATTTCACCTTGGTCCTTCTGTGAAAGACAAGCACATAGAGACAGTAAGAAAACACTTGGAAAGAAAGGGATACATGCTCTTTCCTAACAGACATTTTTCTGCACGCAGTCACAAGAAGCACATTCTGTTTGAAATCTCAAGTCACATTAATATACGGTCACCAGAGGCTGCATTTTTCAAGTGGCAGCTGGTCAGAGATTCCCTGGCATAACCACCAATTACATAACAAATTAACCAACTAAAATTCGATGGAAATCCAGATTTGCCTACTGGTATGAACAGGACATAAAGGAAGCAGAATGGCTCACAAATATTCTGAAAAGCTTGCATGTGAGTGCATATTGGCAGGAAGAGGGAAGCAAGTCAGTAATAGGACTCATACTTAAAAAATAAAATCATTTGTTTTTTCCCTTCCACCTGGACTCAAAGTAAGAAATTACGCAGATTCCCAGTGCCCACTCTTCTTTTCCCTCCACACCCTCTTCTCATTGGCACGAGATAAAACCTTGGGGAAACAGCAGCAGCAATTTTCAATTCTCATTATGTAACGGCAGCAGTAGCTCTTGGTGAAACTTGCGGTCAATAAACTACAGGCAATTTTAAAAGACACAATGGGAACTGCCCCTCCCACAGCTGTCCCATTATCCCAGCTTTTATTAGATTTAAAGTCAGCAATTTTTATGCTGTAGCTGAAGTTCTGCAGAGCCATGAAAACAGACCACCAGAAAAGATAAAACACTCTTAAATTAAACAGGAGACATCACAGTAATATACTGCAAAGCCAGAGAGCTTCCACATAAGCAGAGCACAGGACGCAGCAAGCAACCCAGAGCCTAAGTGGGCTGATGCCGCTGCAGCGAGCCAATGGCGACGCAACCAAAACTTAACGTTCAGGATGGTATAAATGGCAAAGTCAGTGAGCAGGCTAGGGAGGGCAAGTTGAGAGCACACTAGCTACAAAGGTGGACAATCAGAGCAGGATGCTGCTCCCATAACTGAACACCCCACTGCAGGCATTAATTTTGGAATCCATGGTCTGGACGCGCCTCCCCAGAGGCAGAGAAATACTCCCTTGTGGATGGCAATTCAGCTGACCTATTTCAGAATCAGATGTGCCATGCTCTAATGGTGCCTGTTTCTCTCCCTTGACCTCAGAAGAAGCCTTGATAGCCAGAAAACATACAAACAGGTAATGTCAGTTATAGCCCTACCATGCACTGCAATACAGTAACCTGTTCCATAAGAGGGCCTGCACAGGAAATGAGCAGAAAATAAATTTCAAAACTCATTAAATGCTTACCTGATCCATTTGTCCACGGGGCAGAAGTATCTGAGGGTGTACCTCAGCTCCCAGCTCAGAGATGTGCACAGCAATAGGCAAAGGGAAATGGGTGCCCAAAGGAACAGTCTCAAACACACACAGTAAGGGGGAAGATGTGAAGAATTACTCTCATCCACTGTAATTTTCAGTCTAGAAATCTAGAGCTTGCTTTCTCTGAGTCTAATGTATACCATGCCCTGGAGACATTTTTACCAGCCATCAAAAAGAACTTGCAGAGAACCAGATGCTTCATTAAAGAATATTCACCAAGCCTTATAAAATCTTTAGTAAAAAGCAGAAGAACAAATCACCAGTGTGCAAGTGAGCTGAAGTCACATCCAGCTTTGATTACAACAGCCTCCTGTACTGGAAAACAAATTGTGTCAAAAAGAAAAAAAAAAAAAAAAAAAAAAAAAAAAGGGAAGAAAACCACCCAAGGAATCAAGAGATTCTGGCCTCTCTTTCCCACGTTCCTCCAACCTGAATTTCCTGAATGAGGAATGCGTGAGACAAAGCCATTTGGTAGAAGATGCTAATTTAAACTCAAAGAAAAATAACAGCTTAAAAGGGGAAGGGAGGAGGGAGTTTTAGCCTTCATGAAAAAACACAACAGCTTGCGATTGCTACATATATCTCAGGAGTCAGAGGACTCCAGAAGAGCAGTGAGGCAAATTGTCAGGGCTTGAGCTGTCCCGGGACAAAGGAAACTACAGAAGATGTACTGCTTTAAACAAGTTTCACTTGAATTTGTACTTGCAGAACCCTCTAGTGCCTATAATCTAGCTGTAAGGTTTTGTTATCTATTCCTTAGTCTCTCTCACCCCTTCTTAAAACACAGCAAGGAGATTTTCTGCCACATTGTCATCATCCACAGCAAATTTATGTCCTATACACTGCTCCTTCCAGGAGGTTTCTATAACACTGGGGAAAAAAAGTTCACTGAGCACTCTGGGAACCAAGACGACCCCCAATTTTTGGTTTATAAAGAGAACCTACCAAAAACCCCCCATCACTATATAAATCCAAAAAGATCCAAGTTAATAGGATCTTTCACTGCCCTCTGCTGTTACCAGTCATTTAGCTTCCAATTTACTCTTTAATAACGTCGGGCTGGGGCTAAGGGCTGGCAGCGTCCCAGCCCCTTTCTCAGGCAGGTTGGAGCCGCAGCTTGCAAATATGCTGAAGTTTAATGCAATCTGTCTTCTTTGGTAATCACATTCCGCCTGCAACTGCATGCAATAAAGATGTATTGGTAAATGCATTTGCTAAAGATATACTCCACTGAAAAGGCTACAAGCCTGATTTACAGGAGGCAAGGAGGAAGCATCAGGTATCGGAGGCTGGCAATAGATGTGCCATCGCTCTGCGCACAGCAACAGAGGGCACGGATTGTGCAGCAGCAGCACAGGCACCGCTTTACTTTAAAGCTGAGAAAGAAAAAGAAACCACACGTTTTGGGAGCTGGGGACTTTAAAGATATCAGAGAAAAGCCCTTTCCCTGGCAGCTTTAACCTTGCTGATTTGCAGACATACAAAGACCTTCTTTGTAAACAGGAAGGAAAAAAATTCCACTAGGACTAGCAACAACATTTGGTCTAATATATCCTGACAATTTTCCCATCTCCTTCTGTTGGGCTTCTTCTGGGAGCCGGCTGGCAGCTTGTTTCATGTTATACTTAAATCAGGCATACAGCTTCCCCTCACAATGCTAATGCGACAGAGAAACACCGCTTCTACGAAATCTCCCTTTCTCTCCCACCCTTTGCATTAGTAATCCCATGAGAGGAGTCTCAGTTTTCTATTCCCAGATGGCTCCATCCTTTTCCCCAAATCCACCTCACTACAGTCTCAGCTCCTTCTGGAGAATTTTCTACCTCTTGGGAAAAAAAAACCAAACAAAAACAAAAGCAAAAAAAACCCACAAACCACCACCACCAACAACAAAAAAACATCACCAGCATCTTTTATGCTCCTGACATCCCAAGCAGCAATTTATGTCTTACCACTCACTTTTCCCAAGACCATATCCTAGTTGTAATGTCCAAACACTTCATTTTTCCTTTCTTCTTCACTTGTTTCAACAGCCAGAAATTCTTCCAAGGTACTGCGCAGTCACTGTCCTAAGGCATCAACAGAACCTACCAGGGCTCTGCACCACTTAATGAAGAGCCATAAAGCTTGCACCCGCTCCCACAAGACAAGCAGCTTTTAGGAGAGTGCAATTTTCTAAAGAGGCAGCAGCTTTGTCCAGTGAAGAAGCTTTCCTTATGCAGGAACAAAAAGAAGCAAGACCTCCAATTGAGAAGTCCCATAATGGGACAAAATGTTGCCAACATTGGCAAAATGGATTTGCCTACTGTTTGCAGTCTACAGCGTTCAAGAAAGCTAAACTTGGGAAAATGATTGTGACTGACTTTGAAACCTAGGAGCATGAGTGCTACTGTTTTGGTGGCAGCTCAGTGTAACAGGACCCACTGAAGGGAGCGAAGCTGGGACATACCACAGTATGACTATGAAATGTGGAATGGATGTGGGAAAACAGATCCCAAAGAAAAACTGTCTCCTATGAACATTGCAATTTGACTAACAGATACCACAGCTCTCAGAAACACTTCCCAGAAGAAAACACTATGCAAAGCAACAGCAAAGCCAGCAAGTACAACAGGGAGGCTTTTGTTACCTTCTGAGCTGCACTAACACAGCGCTGATACTCTTTAGCCAGCTCTGAGCATTTGAGCACTTCATGTTTGTTTTCTTGGTAGCACTTCAGAATTTCATACTGCAAGCTTGCACAGACAGGATCAGTGTTCCTCCTCCTGCAGGGAAAACAAGCACAGAAAGATGCGTGAAGAGAAGTTTTCACCCACTTACTACCACTTTACCAGTGACACACATACTAATCTTGTGTTGGAGCCATCTACTCCTAATAGAGAAACCAGTGGGAGCAGCAATCACTGAAGTGGGTCAAATGACCAACAGTGTCTTTCAGCTGAAAAATCCAGAGTACTTAGCAGAAAGAAGGAACATGTTCTTTCTATATTGGTATGGAAGGCTTTTTTACCTTTAGATAAAACATCATCTCTCCCCTGCAGTCAGGGAAAAAAACAAAGACAAAACAAAAAACCACAATTCCAAGAGGTTAAATGATTTCCCCAACTCACACAGCAAATTTCTGGCAGAACTCAAGAATCCTGGCTGGGCCTGTGCTAGACTTGTAACAGTCTGACAAGGAACTGATCGGACTTGTTGAATAAGCTGCCTCTATCTATTAAATTCTCATCTATTTAAGCACTTTAAAAAATCCAGCACGGTTGGAAGCGCTGCAGTTCTCCTAGTAACTAGAAAAAATGGAATAATAGCAGGACCAGATACCTGTTTCTTTGTATTTCTGAAGCAATTAGTACTCATACTCCATAAGTGGCATTGACAGCTACCCAGGAACAATCAAAGATGATGCTCTTACCCTCTAATGTGCCTGGGTACATATGGCACATCATCAGCCACAGTACCAATAAAGGGGAAGGTCCTTGTAAAACAATACCAGCAACAATGGCACAAATAATGACAGTGTCATCAGCTGCACAGACAGGCAGACACAAATTGCAGGAATGTGCAGCACAATTGCTGTAGTACGTTTTGCCAGAGAACAAGAGAACATATGCTCAGGTGCAGCAGTCCTCAGATGTCACCTCCTAAACCATAAATCCATTTAATTCCTTGCAATTTCTGCCCCAGTATGCTTAGAGAGATCTGTGCCCAAATATCAAACGCACCTCTCTCTCCCAAAGCACTTTTTGCTACAGGCAGGCGGTAACGCCATGTTGTGATGTATTCATCCCCACAGTAACAAGAGGCACTCGGTGAGTGACAGGCCTTCCATAACCAGGCAGGAAGAAAACACGACCCGCTCCTGGGCATGCCTTATTCTCTCAGGTGGAACAGATTTCTAAGAAACATGAAATCTTAAACCAAGATCTTCTAAAAGCTTTTGGAGAGCTCAGAGATGGGTTTCCAAATCATGCTCATTTTTGTAAGGTGCTTAGGAAGGCAAGTGGAAAGGCCAAAAGAAAATGTCCTTTCCATATCAGCAACCTGGTTGTTGCCTCAAAATAGTCTGGCTGAGATACTCCAGATGATACTTCTGCAGTCTTACTGCCAACATACATGGACAGAGTTTATCAGTAACAGTGTGACAGGCACACTCTAAAACATTGAGGTTTGATGAGAAACCACCAAAGACTATGCAGACTTCTTTTTCCACTTCCTCACTAACCTTACATCTTTTAGAAGAAACTTATTCCATGCATGGTCCCTAGAGGCTAGTATGCATTTCTAATTTCTCTGTTCTATAGCAAATCACCTTTAAAGCCTCTAAAAATCCATATTCTAAAAAATCTTCAAATTTTGGAATAGAAAAGAACCCAGGGAGAGCTTCAGAAACTCATAATGTTGGCATTTTGCTTTGTCGCTAACTTTAATATCACTCTAATCAAATCAGTGAGACTGTGGAAACGATACCAAACAATACCAGGTCAGGAAATACCACCAAATCCCTCAATTCATTGAAAAAGTTAAGACTTTTAAAATTAGGTTTTTTAAACTCGGCCACGTTAAACTGAAGGGCATTTTGTAATTTTCATGCATACAGCTGGAAGAGCAAAAAGGTACAGCAAGCCACAAAA
Organism: Chlamydotis macqueenii; assembly: GCF_036417535.1. Classification (NCBI taxonomy): domain Eukaryota; kingdom Metazoa; phylum Chordata; class Aves; order Otidiformes; family Otididae; genus Chlamydotis; species Chlamydotis macqueenii. The sequence continues at coordinate 11,306,955 of NC_141565.1, read as the reverse complement.
CAGTCTGTATTCACCTGAATTGAACAATACAGTAAAACAAACACAAAAAAATCAGAAATATTTAGAAGAATGCTTGAGGTTGCTATTGTCAGCATGGAGAGCTATGGGAATTGTACCTTTTTTTTTTTTCTGGCTGTTCCTTCACTGCCTCTCCTACAGCATCAGTCTTCATTGTCTAGAGTAAATATAAAGCTAGGACTCATTTCTGGGCTCAGACAGTAGTCCAAACTCTGTGGCCCCCTTCTTTAGGAGGCTCCTTGGTGCTCAGCCCACAGCGCAGAGGGCTATTTAAAACGCACACAGTGGTGAGCAAGAAGCCACCAGCGATTATTGCTGCCTAAAGCCTACCAGAGGCAAGGGATCAATCAGCACAGAACGGCACACATTGCCCAGCGAGTACCTAAATCAGTGTTCATGCATGCTGCTTCCCAAAACACATTGGGTACCAAGGACCCAGAATCATGAGAAGAATTTTCTCCTTTATTTCTTCAAAATAACATCTCAAACTGTGGTTATACATCAATCACATCAGCTTCTGAAAGCAGATTCAGAGAAACTAATCAACATAATGCAAAATTGGTAAAGGTAATTATGAATACAAATTACACAAACCAATATATTAGTGCATTTACAAGTGAACTGGAAATTCAACAGAACCAGTTAAATCCCATGGAGAACAACATCTAACTTTGGAGTGGGAAGTTGGCACTGCTCAGGAGATAACTGTCACTGCGCCCCACGATGCAGCGTCATCTGTGAAACGAAGGGACAAGAAGTAAATGCGAGCTCACCGTCAGGAAGCATACCCTGCCCAGTCCAGAAGTGCACAAGTCACCCACATCCAGTAGACTAGTTCTGGACTGAAAAGGGGTATCTGAACTGCTTAATTGAACAATCGCTTGAAGAGCTTTCGTCCCAGCACAGCAACCACTACTCCTGTCCTGACTGACTCAGGGGGATGCCACCCTCCTGCTCACATTAGGTCTCTTAACTTCAGGACACAGCATTTCCACACAAGTGGGAATGACAGCCCTATACACAGTTGTACCTTACAGTTGTCTGGCTTCACTCATATATATCTGAAAGAAAAAGGAATTAAATACAAAAAACCTCATGGAGACCTGCAGTGTCTAACTATGAACATCTCTGTTGAGAGCAATGGCATACTGACTTCTAAAGGAGGTGGACCTTTGCCAACCATCTCCCTCCAGCCTCAGTCCAGCTCAAGGCTGTTGGCACTAACCTACCTTCAGAAAAATTCATTTTCTGGACACTCCAAAACACTGCTCTTGGTAAACATTTCACTGTTTGAGGATTTTTATTATTATTTCTTAAGCAAGGGAGGAAGGAACATGGTGGAGCAGGGATGATGTTCGAATATATAAAGAGCAGAAGACTAGTATGCTTTGACCTTTCTTCTAAAATGGGTCACAGTTTTACGCATAACAGGCCACCACCAAATAAGGCAGACAATTAGCCTCTGTCTAAAATAAAACGCGTTGCGATTGCTACCGCTATTATCAAAACAGATGAAAGAGGCTCATTTACAGTAGCTAAGAAAAAGGGATGAGAGAAAGGCTGGGCTGGGAGGGGCTAGGACAATATCTGCAGACAGGGAAGTATGGGAGATGAGCTCTGACAGTACCTCCAAAATAAATGCAGGACATATAGAATACGAAAGATTAAGCCACACAGTCTCATCTGTTTAAAGAACGAGGAAAGGAGAAAAGATGACTCTAGAAATAAAACTCATTAGCAGTGCCTCCCTCATCATAGTGGGAAAGAAACCTTTGCCTTGCCACTGTTCAATAGGAAGGAACGCTACATACACATGAAAATCCACGACTTCAGATCTTCCTCTCTCCCTCCCATGGAGGAATCTAAATCAGGTCTTTGTGCGGAAAAGAAGGGAGAGGTTTTCTGAAAATGAAACAAAGCGCATCCTTCTCTCCACTATCCCTTGAGGTAAGACAAAACGAGCATGATCTTGCTGCATTTTGACACACCGAGAGTTACCAAATCCTCCCTATCACTGCGTATTCCCTTTACTTTATTTAATAAATGAAATCTCATCAACTTATCCTTCTTCTATTATCACTGCTGACATCAATCTGATAATATTGGCTTGGCGTGGAATCGTGCTATTATATGTCCTCTTGATATTTAATTTAAGAGAAACGTCTGCAGTGGGGTGAATATGTGAAGCAAGCTTTTTATTACTGGCAGCAGTAAGGACGCTGGGAGTGAATTAGACATTCATCTTAGTCAGGCCCAATCTAGTGGCTCAGAAGAGGTTTTCTTCTTAACCCTCTCCTAACTGTTCAATAGCAGCAGGTAACAGCTGCTCCACTCAATAACAGCATTCATTTGTCTTGACAAACTCATTTCTACACGGATATAAACCCCATGAAGAAGTGCTAAGTATCTGGGAGGTTAAAGCAAGGTTCTTCAAGAACTTCCACCTGCAATAGCAAGAATAGTGCTGGTTTAAATGTCCATCAATTAATCAAGCAGGAACACAGCTTCCAAAGACAAATGCACAAACTTACTTCAAGAAGCGATTAAGGCAGTATCACCGGATACAAACCCCATGGGCAGGCAGTTTCAAACACTGCACAATGGCTACTATCTCACTGCTGCTGACAGGTTCCCTTTTTGGAAGAATTATGGACCCAGTTCTGGAAAGCAAGGGAAAGCTGGAAGATGTGTATGTATTTGCTAGTCCTTCCATCCAGCTGAAAAACCAGAGTAGCCAAGCAGAGATAGAACTTTAATGCTCTAGGACTCGGCAGCTCCTCAGATTAGTGCGAAATCAGTAACTCCACCACGAGTGCCACACCACCACTGGGCTTTACTGGGTAGAGCAGCAACTCCAGATGGAGTTAAGAGCAAGATCCTCTTTTTACCTTTTACTCTGGGAAACCATTCAGGCTGAGAAAAAAACTCAAGACAGAGACTGACGGTATCTAAACCTAGACATTTAGATACCTCCACTCAGAAAGTTAAAAACAGACACACAGGGTCCATCGTATAAGCCAACTTTAGAGTAGCTAGCTCCAGTACACAGCTGCAAGTAGCAACCTAAATGGGGCAGCAAACTGGAATTTCCTGTGGGCTGCAAAATCCAACAACTGGATTCGTTGCCTTCTGCTGCATTGTCTAAGAGCAGTGTCTGAGGCAACTTGAGTAAACCACATTAGTCACCACTGTCACTACAGTGCCGACAGCCTCAGAGGCCAGCAACCAGGTGCACGGGCAGCACCGCGAGCAAAACCCAGGGCGCAGAGCAGCAGTTTCTGCACGTCAGGAAGGAATTAGAGACACAGCCTATAGATGGTTAGCATATTTATATATCCAAGGTGTTTTACATGCATTTCAGACTAAGCTCAGTGATGCTCTGTTCACATAAACGTGGTGTGCTGCCATGCTGTGCTGTACGTACATAAAAAACGGTAAGTGGTTAACTGACCTGTAAAACTGCTTTCTCCCTTGGGTAGCACTTGGCTCTGATGGCTTCTCTTTAACATGTCAGAAAAATAACTCCAGACAGATGCAATACACAGCACATAGAAAGGTTCCATCCTCTCTCATTATTGCATCCCTGACATTTACAGCAGAAAATTAAACACAATTGAAGCATTTCATTCACATATAACAAACTCATCAGCACAGAACAAACAGCTAGGAAGGCTAACGTTCAGCATTGGCTGTAGAATGCTGCACTATCACAAAGCAAACGCTATGGCCTCACTACAGTCTGTGGGATTCCCTGATCCTGCACATGAGCTTGATACGTTGCTCGAATGAAAGAGGGAAGAGTCATGTTGCAGTTGTTTGGCAAGAGAAATAAAAGATGGAAGAAGCTTAATAGATTATCCAAATGTCTACTGAAAATTCTGTAATATTTCAGCTACATAAACTAGCACAGCACAAACAAACTGCATGCCTCATGAGGATAAACTAACGTGATCAGGAAAGGAATATTTCTGATCAGCCTCACATATTCAAAACTCTGCTTATCAGGCTTTGCCACAGATCTGGATGGAGTACAAAGCTGTAGAAGTAACACATTGTGTAGAGTAAGAGGGGATGGACTAAAAGAAAAGGTGAAACCTTGCGACAACTTTCATGAGATCAGAGGCTCTACCTCCAAATCTCAGCTGAGGCAGTTGTGTTCCTGTCTTTCGAAATCCTCCCCACGCGCCTGGTCACATTCTGTCTGCAGCACACTACTGTACAGCTGCTGCACTCCCCTCTCTCTTTCCCCCCCTCGACAGCTGCATTTCAATAACAGGTCACTCAATTATCTTTTTCCCTCCCTTGTCCATAGAAGTCCCTAATGAATGCTTTTTTTTTTTTTTTTAAGTACTGTGAGTTTCTGGGTGACTCTGTGATCCTACAAAATTTGTCGTTCAGGTACTTCCCAATCCCCATTCCTGTTCTGACAGCTTGTTTGAAGTTGCCGCACAATTCCCCACTGCAATCTGCGCACTCAGTGCACCCTTGTCCTTTCCAGGAGAGATATCTCCTTTCTTTCCAATCACAGATAGGCAGAAGCTGTTCTGAAATCTTCTCCTTTGTAAGTAATTAGATTCTATCACAGAGAACAAAAGTTAACACAAATGGCCAAATCTCAAGTGTCAGCAACTTGTTGTGCCACTGTGCCGCAACCAGTGAACACAGCCTGACCCAACCACATTTTTTCCATCAAACAAAAAAAAAAAAACACCCCAAATCTCAATCTCTAAAACATACAAATTGAAATGGAAAATAACTAAAATTTAGCAGTTTTCTTTAACAACCTCTAATTTTGGAAATCCAACCACCATCTCTCAATTTTTGTGATGGAATTAATGTGAAGAGATTGTGTAATCCATCCAGTGCCGGTTCCAGCTCTCTCTCTTATTTACTCCGACATAGCACAAACCCTCCTGTCCTCCTACATAGTTTAGCCTCACACACAAGCAGTCATTTCCCATTTGACCAATGGGTCATCTTAAAAGACTTCAATTTATAACTCATTGTGCTTTGCCAAGTGCAGTTTCAACCAAATTCAATCGGCTTCCTTCGCACCCCGTAAGCTGCAGGGACTGGGTTCTGGTGGTGGGCTGTGGGTCTTTAGAGGAGGAGGAGTGTAGTAATATGCAAAAAAAAAAAAAAAACCCTGTACAAAATCATATAAAATGAAATGATCCTATCCTACTGAACCTGCAAATGCAGTTAGTAATCATCCCTATTAGCATTCTGCACAGCAGACGGCAAGTGGTTTGGAATAATGAGAGACTTTTCCCCACAAGTGGATAATTCCAGTGTACATTTGGATGTAAATTCTGTATTGATTATGATGGTAGAATACTGAGTTACGAGAAACTGCCAGTTTGGAACATGAAAGGAAAACTACTGCCTCTTCCTTCGCTTGCCAAGAGATACAGAAGTTACAGAACTCAATCTCCTGCCCACAAAGCCATGCACCATTTTTTCCAAAGATGCCAAGCTACTAAAAGTTGACTAGCAAAGATGAAGAGCCTAAAGTTAGCAGCAAAATGGTCTCTGGAAGCCAAGGAGGAATGAGTCAGAATCTTGTTGCTGGAAGGAGTTCTCTGAATCAGAAAGCAAGCTGGCTCAGCTCCCACAAGGCAGAAAAGCAATATTGCAAGCAATAACTGAATCTGAAAACAACACACAGCCCAACAAGTGACCCAAATAGGGATTTTCTTTCTTCAGATGAAAAAAAGATTTAAAAACTGGTTAAGATCTCAGGTCGGGAAGGGAATGCATGCAGCTTACAGAATGCATGCAGCACTGGCCCTAAGAACACATGTGCTGCGGTGGTGCTATAATGTCTAAGAATTAGCTGGGAAACTGCCTGCCAGGAGAATGCTGGGCCCATATTCTTCGTTGGCCTGTTAAACCTCTCCCCAAAAAGTGTTCTGAAGAAAGTAACTGAAGATGTGATATGCTGTTTTCATAGAACCACAAGACACGAGGGACGGAGAGGTTCAGTAAATTTTTCCTATGTGAGACGATCTCGTAATGATGTCAGACTGCTAACGAAACGTTCTTTTTAAAGGAAAACCCCAACCACTCACCTGAACAGCAGTTACTTTTCTAAAATGTCACTAAGCACTGCACTAGGTCCCTACAGTTTAAACCAGACTACACAAAGGGGCATCAGTAATGGACAAAAAATATGAGTCCACTAGTATGTCTTGCACTGACAGAGTGGCATAACCTGCTAAAAATGCAGAAACAAATTTTGAAAGTAGAATGAAGCTGCCAGCATTAAAGTTCAGGTGCGATCTGAAGCAACACATTCATGTTATTAAAAAAATCCCCTTGCTTCTGCCCATATGCTCTAATCTCCAGAACCACAGTGCCCCCTTTTACCAGCTGTGCAATTTGCTAAGCACTGACTCAGCAAGATCCCCATTAAGCAGTTACTCATCCCCAGAGAACATCAATAACGGTGCTTTCAAAGAACACACATAAAGCCTTGAAGTCTGTTTTTGGGGAGAAGTTGCGATTTTTTTTTTCTTTTTTTTTTTTTGCTTTTAAATAAATATTATAATTGCAAGAAGTTCTCAGAGAATTGGAAAACATCCTTGTAGAAAATAATTTAGATAACATGGCTTTAGGTTTGGAGAGGAACATTTGAAATGCCTTAGGTGAGTTACAAACCCATGCCTACTTGAGGCTGCTCCCTCGTGCTGTTAGCGGCACTCACAGTCAGCACAACGCTGAGAAGTTCTCTCCGAAGAAACAATATTCATCCCTGGACAAGTCAGTGCTCCTGTCTTCCAAATGCCACTTTTTTTTTTTTTTTGGACCAAATCAGTTACAATTGTGGTGGGTGTGGTATGTGCACATCTCAGACAGGCAGGCAAGAGACGCTTCCAGAACTAACAAGGAAAAGGAGAGAATAGGAAGGAAGAACCAATCCCAGGAAGGTCCTCTCACAGTAAGCTGAGTAACACCTGATCTTGAGACTCCAAAAGCTGATGGGACCCTGTAGCATAGAAACCTACTTTATCAGAGAAACATCATGAACTATCAAAATTACATCAAATTATAAATAATAAAATAAGTCATCCAAACATGGTCTGATAGCAGAGATGTTTCTTCTCTCCCTTTATAGAGGAGGAAATGACCTCAATCTCTCATCAGCCAACAATGTCAAACACCACCGACTTTCTCTGTGCAGATGGATCACCATGATGGAAGGTGTCCACAGCCGTCCTGCCACAGTCTTTACTTCCTCTGAAGGTGGAGATACAGAAGCTCTGACCTACAGAATAAATTATTTCTCTCCTCAAATTTCCCCCGCTGATACTTGCCTTTGGTCTTTCCTATCACCCCTCCATCACTCCAGGAGACAACTCTGACTCAACAGTAAGTAAAGACATTTTGCACAGCACGTATAATCCAGGATGAGGAATACAACTACTGTTCAAAATAGCAGCATTGCCCTTGAAATCAGTTGCTACCGAATTAATGACCAGATTGTTAGGACTGTTACCTCAACTTCGCCTTAGGCTGCTAATTAGCAAACAAGTCATTAATTCACTAGTAACAAGTGGTTTCTCAGGCATTATTGCTTCTGACATCTTTAATTCAACACTCTTTCTGGAAAGCTTCCCCAGACAAGTTTAACCTCAATCCTCTACAGATCAACCCCGTGCCACTACCACCAGCACACCATCCAACACACACGCTGGAAGACAGAGGCAGGAAAACACAGCGAGTGTAAGCTGAGCTGGGTCATCAATTAACATCCATTATATCTTTGCCAACTCAAGCCAAGGGGAGGGAAGGGAGCAAAGGCACAGGAAGTTCTGGACCTTGGTGTGGACCTGTCACTACATCTAAATACACAATAAAATACTATGCAACCTGGAGAAACCTTGTTTCCACCATGGTACGCAGTGGAATATACTAATTCCCAATCTGAGGGCAGAGATCTGCTTTTATTTTCATTCCACTCTCCATGATAAAGAGCTTTGAACTGAAATATTTCACATACTCTAATGAACAAAGTATGTCTGAGGTTTCTTTTAACAGCTGCACAAATATCCATGCTTTTGAAAACAATCTGGATTTGGCCTGCCAACAAACCCTGATCTAAGGGTTTTATAATGGCAACATTACTACAGAATACAAGTGCTTTCCATGTAAAAATCAATAGCAATAGAAACATCCCTAACAGACAACATGGAGTTTTTGGCACTTCTTCCTTTGCTATTCCAGTCTTTGCTACTCAGCTCTTATTTTATAAATTCCCAAGTTCTACCAATGTACCTTTGAAGAAATGCTCTTGCAATTTTGAAAAGATACATTAATATTTTACACCAGTTTTTCAGCACTAACAGAACTGCAATCTCAGTTCATTGAACTGATTTATCACTGATCCCTCATCATGCATGAGAGGAAAGATGGTACTGTGAACCCCAGATTAGAACATCACTTTACTAACTGGGCAAAAGGAAAGTCTTATTTAGAACCGGCATCTTAGTAATCGCCAAGAACTGAACTTCAGAAAGATTTGACAGGCTGGATAAAGTATACAATCTAATAAATTTTCAAGATTTACAATTCAATTCAGAAAAGAAAAAGTTGGCGCAACTGGAACACTTACACAAACCTGTTACACACATTTAGCTTCTATTACACATATCATACTTCTTAAGTGGTAGGGGAACACATCTTGCTTGGAAATCAATGCATCGGTACAAACAGCTGCTTAACAATGGGCCTTCCAGAACTCATAAAGAAAATGTTTACATGCTAATGTGAGTGAGGGAAAAATCTTTGCAAAGCAGAAATTAAAATGATCGGAAAGTTTTTCTTTAATTAAAATTCACACCACATAAATTGTCACAAAGTAAAAACTGGCCCATCTACTCTTCTACGCTCTTTGAAATAACTTTGGGGAAACTCATGCCTTATAGTCTCTTACAGCAATATTCCAATTTCCTACTAAGAGTAACCTTATAAATGTGAGAAGAAAGAACAAAGCTTTGACTAATAACCCATCTCTTTAATTAAAGATTACATGAAACAGACTCAGCGCAGACAGAAGCAGGAACAACTAACACAGCCCAAGTACTGAGGGAAGAACAGGACTGGGATGAAGCCAAACCAAGCCATTTTTTCTGAAGGTATCATCATTGCAGGGCACAAAAGCACTATGCTGAGATAAGGCTGGGGATGAACTCCCAGCAGTAATCAGCCTTTTATTCCTGAAAACTCTTAAATCTGTATTGCAGAGGCTCTTAATTTCAACACTGAATTAATCATTTATCTAATCTAACGATAGGAGAAATCCCAGAGCAATTATATTTGAAAACTATGATGTCTTTACCCTTCTTCTCCTTGGGCTTCATGACTGTGTCCACAGAGTAACTGTTTCAGAACTCGGCTCCTAGGCACAGCCCTCTGTTGAAATACCTGAAGCTTCACAGTAGATTGCAGAATTAAGAAACTCAACTATCACCACATAACTATTTTAAAAACTTTCCAGATCTACACAAACAAGAAGAAAAAAAAAAAGAAGGAAAAAATAGGAAAAGGCAGTTCATCTAAGTTCCAGTTCATGTTGCCATTTTAATTGAGGGGCCATTGGTCTCAAAATCTTGTGTAATTCAATAAAACCTTCATTTCCATGAGTACTGGAAGTAAGCCATAAATTCCCTGTTCCCAGACAGTCCATCTATGAACTTTGTCCCCCTAACCCCACTAAGTCAGCGTGCTTCTCTACTCCACGTTCAGCCCAGGAGGATACTTACCACTTGCCAGTTTCTCTAACGTAATCACCTTAAATACTCATGGCCATTAAGTTTAAAGATCTTAGGACTATTAAATGGAACTCTTAGATGCTAAGTTCCATATAGAGTAAATCTCTTTGGCAGTTTCTCCACTGGAAAGCTGCCTTGGATCCAAGGCTGATCTCTATCAGGATAAGGTACCGACGTTCCTTATGCCCTCCTTGATAACAGTGCAAAGCACACGCAGTCCTCTCGGTACAACATGCAAAGCAGCACAGCCATCAGTAAGCAGCTTCAGAAACTGTTCTGCAAACTCTAAGGAGATCTCAGAGGGAAACTCAGCTTCAGAACAATTTTATCTTTTAACAGCTTCCTAATCCCCTCACCCCACTCCTGCAGCTTTACCTTTTAGAGAGTCACACCCCCACCCATGCCAATTCTTGCATCTAAATTTAACAACTACAAAAATAAAATAAAAATGTGATAAAACAACCTTCACAAAAGAAAATACATCAATTTTTTTAAAGAAAAAAACAGCATTTTGAGGATAAATCTAGAGTGCCTGCACTAAGCCATAACCTCTTTACTGATGTTTTTTTTCCTTCCCCTTAACAGATTCAGGGACTGTAATAACATTTAATCCTCAGAAGCTAATCTAAATGTAACACTCAAAAGAAGACAAAGACAACGCAACAGAAAAAAATTTGGCCATTGCCTTTTGGGAGTGCTGCTTTATCCCCGGAGCGAGCGCATTAATAGAGCTTGGAATGAAATGCCATTTTATTCTCTGTAGCGGGGAGGGGATTAGCAAGTTGTCTTCTCTAAACCCAGTCTGAGTCATGGCTCTATGAACACTGAGAAAAGGATGTGGAACGAAGTGAAGGGCGGGGAGCACTGGCTTTTTATTTACACGTTGCTTCCTTTGTGGGCAGTTACTGATGTGCACAGTTTGTTAAACAGGGAAGGAAGAGGGGAAAAGAGTTCTAGGTCTCCAGACTTTAATTCTGTTGGTTAACAAAAGAGAAAAATAATAATGCACCAATTATAACAACATCATTGAGACAATATGTCCGTGGCAGCTGTCCAATTCACCACAGCATGTAAGCACAAGGGCAAATTGCTTATGGTGCTGAAAGCTGTCTTCAGTGGTTTCTTGTTGCTAGGATCTTCTTCCTGGGAGAAAGAAACAAGTTGGACAGAGCCCAGAACAAAGAAGGAGACACTGTGGTAGGAGGAACGCAGAGACAGAAGCAGGGTGGGTTCAGGTGAGGAGATGAGGAACAAAGTCCATTACACAAGTCAGGCCATGCAGGCATCAGGCTCAGCATCCTACCTTGAAGTAGAAGCCAAGAGCTAATGACTGTGTCGGCGATTTCATATGAAGTTCAACACTAAGTACTTCATTTCTGTTCCTGTACAAAGGGAGATAGGAAGGTATACCTGCCTACCTCGCAGGCATGCTGTGAAGAGTCACTGGTGGAAAGCTTGTACAATATTCCCAAATCCTGCAACACTTGATAATCTAAGGAGAGGAAATAGTCCATGGAACACCTCACCACTTGTGTAGAGCTGTAGGTGTTGATAACAGAATTACAAAAGTCAGTAAATGCCAAGTTCTGTTGCCAATGGATTTTTTTGTTTCAGATATTTCTTATCTTTGCTTCAACACGGACTTCAAAAATCAGGGTACTGGCCATGGAAACAGGCCCAGCTCTATTCACCCCTTCCTCCATCAGCTATGCTGATATACAATGGCAGAAGACAACAAACACAGGGTAGATCGGTCCCACAAAGCAGAAGTACCAGGGGCAGGTCAAAGAGTTCACACTGAAACAGGGATGATACAAGCTGGGGAAGAGACACTATGGGAAGGAGATACACTCTCCTCTGCAGACGGAGAAAGTGCCACTCCTCGTTTCCTTTCATTACAGGAGCTGTCGTAGTCCAGCACTGGAAACAGGCAGATCTACACTTCATTCATACTTTGGCTATATTCCAGTTCATGTAATTTTGCTGGAGTGTCAGTTTATTCCTGCCAACCAAGCTACTAGATCTGCATAAATCAGTCTTACCTATCTTGGCACTTACTGTGCTTGTATGTCTAATATGAACACACAAAACAAGATGAGCAAACTATTCTTTCCACTGAAGTCACAGGATCTTGTAATTTATTACCATAAACAGGCTGTAGAAAGACTTGAATTAACAACACCTAACAAGCGGACCTCAACATGCAGGCTTCAAGTCCTACCCATTAAGCATGAATGCCAATGTACGAAGGAAGATTCCCCGACCATGTCCCAGCCTTACCGTGACCCTCCCTTGAGGCACATGCACTCTGAGAGTGCTTCTATGGCGTATTGTACACCAAGGAAACAATCCTAAAAAGGATCACTGCATGCTGCTGTAAAACACATACATTGCAGGCTGATGGGGCAAAGCAATGATTCTTCCTGCATGTACAGCTATCAAAGGGCATCATCAATCCCAGTGTGTGCGCTCCAACACGCAGCTCAGTGCAATCCTGGCTATTGCTGGCAATTTTCACTGTAAAGAAATAGCAAGTACCATGTTCACCTTCTCCCTCAGTTTCACTAGTGCGATACCTTGCCCCTTCTCAAGACACCCCCCCCAGCCACATTATCTTTTTCACACAAAATTCACAATGGGGTAGGCGTCTCTTTCAGCTGCAAGGAAGACAGTCTATGGAATCTGTCCCTTTATGATGTCTCAAGTTCATATGGCCTACAGACAGAAGAACATTCTTCAGTAATGCCAGAAGCCAGGGACTGGCAGATGATAAAGGCTCAAAGAAAAGGGGAAGGAACTCCTAAGAGACCATAAACCCATTTTCTGAATCTTGACAGAAATAAATCATTAGCGTTTGCATTGGTCTCAGTCACTAACCTTTATGAGAAATGGTTGCATTCCTAAGTTTCCTACATTACCAGTCCTCATTTCCACAAGAAACCAAAGAGACTGAAATGAAACTGAAAGCTCAGGAAACAAGATTACTATAAAAAACAGGTTAGATAGAGTTTGTAATAGCAAGTAAAGAACATAATCCAAGGTTCCAATCTCTTTCTTTACAAAGTGACTAGGATGAATTATTGCTACATGTGTTCCCCACAACTGGTTGCACATCTGCAGAAGCAAATCCAATAAATGACTAAACTGATCAAAGACTGTCAGTATATTCCTGCCAACCAAGCTACTAGATCTGCATAAATCAGTCTTACCTATCTTGGCACTTACTGTGCTTGTATGTCTAATAGGAAAGCACAAAACAGGATAAGCAAACTATTCTTTCCACTGAAGTCACAGGATCTTGTAATTTATTACCATAAACAGGCTGTAGAAAGACTTGAACGAACAACACCTAACAATAGGACAAGTTTATGTCCTATTATTTTTTAAATTTTATTTTAAAACAGAATTTAGAATTCTACTATGGAAAACTGCAGGAAAATGCACACAGTGTGTTAACTGCCTTGTTTTGGCTTCTTTAGCAACTTATTGCTTGACTGTCCAAACAAAAATGTGAAATTACAACAGGTTATGTGATGCTTTGGCAGTCAAACATAATTTTAAATAAAGACAGCACAATGTACAGCACATCCCACTAACATATTCATCACAACTATATTATCTATTTATGCAATTAAGTATCATACAGTCTGGACTGGACCCAACTGGACTACATATGTTTCTATTCCAGTTTATGGCATGTTGGCCAACTGTTTACCCAACTGAGATCCGAGTGCTGCTCTTGACTGTGTAATTGCTTTGGATTCATTAATATTAAGAATTTTAGAAAATACTTTTTGTCAGACAGCTGTTAGTGCATGTGGAACAATAAACGATATAACACTACTGGCAAATACAAACGGAATTTAGACACTAAATATGCTCATGGTCAAAAAACAACTGTGCCAAGGCCAATAAAAAAGCTTAGAAAAATCATTGCCCCCATTCTAAGAAAACATTCGTGATAATTACAACTCTACTTTGATTGAAATTCACAGGGCTAACATTTAGGCTGTTTACGTTTTTCTTCTCTGGACAATGAAAACTTAGGAGCAGTGCCATCCTTCCTACTCGCATGCACTAGCCCAGTGCTGCAATGTGCAGGTTAAATACACTGGGTCAAGTTTGAACAGATTAAATATGTTCCATTGCCATGGTGAAAACCCCAGTAAATATTCCCACTTCATGTGAATTTTTCAAGTCCACGTCTTCTCCCTCATTCCCCCTTGCAAGATCTAACAAGTTCAAACTAAACTCTGTCAAGCTTGGCACAGAAAGAGAGGATGCTAGCTTACAGCTCCTCAGCCCCCAAATACCTGACAGGAGGTAACTTCACCCTCCGTTTGCAGGAATATCCAGAGGCTACACACAGAGCGTTATGAAAAGCAACTGGAACTGCTGAAAAGAACAAAAATGGCTCCTCACTTTATCCACTCCTCTGCCTTGGTAGCTGCCTCCTGGTACTGCTCGGATGTCAGCTTGTAGATCTCTGCATTCTGAAACAAAGAATATAATGCTCAGCTCTAAAAATTAAAGACATCTCAGATCTTACCCCATCAGAAAGTTATCTTCTATAATTAATACGGTTTCCAACAACAAACAGCATATTCAGTTCAAAGAACACAAAAAAAATGCTTAAAAGTTGATTTTCTTTTCAGCAAAATGCATCAAGGCCACAACGTGTCCTCCATTCCACGCTTCGCCTTTGCAAAGGGAAAGAGGGGAAAAGGTCACCAACAACCAACCGTCAGCACTGATTATTCCACGTTACCACAAAAACAAGGTGTTTCCAGCACCAACTTGCTTTGATTTAGGTTGTGTTTTGTTCTCTTTTTTCATTAATTGCTGTGAAGGATCATGCAAGTTACTGACACGCAAGCATCAAAATTGGCTGCCAGCACTGGAAAAATCCATTTTACATTTCAGTGCTTCTACTTATGTTACTTATTTTTTAAAAGAAAATTATGCAGCCTGTTTCCCTTTTAACAACATCGGGAGGCGTATCAGGTATCAGTTAAGGCTCTGCCAAACAGAGTCTGGAGTGTCTTGCTGCAGGGCTTAAGAGGTTTGCATTAAATTCTCCTGAGCTTGCACAGAAAGAGTTTTAGTTCACAACAGCTCAGCCGCTGAACATGGAGGATGAATTCCTCCTCTCGGCTGCCCTTACAAGCCTCCCAAGCACCAACAGCAGAAGGGGACGGCTGCACACCCCCAACGACCTTCACTGCAAGGTCTTGGGTCACCAAACTGCTGAAAAAGCTGCTTTAGGCAAAGCCTCTGGACTTTACACTGCAATAGCTGCAATTGCCTCACTCAAAACTCATCTGCAAGGTCCTTAGTCTGAAAAGGCACATGCAGAAAATATGCAATAATCAATCAAAAAAAGTGACAAAATGGTATTGAAAGCGCGGACAGCTATTCATTTGGGGCCGGTTCTAGCCGCTATCTCATCTTTCCCCAAATTTGGTCATTTCATATAGAACACTATTCTTGCTCCTCTTCATTTATTTTCCCATAAGTGCAGCTGTGGTCCTGCGCATGATGAGACGACACGTATTGTTCAGTGGTTAGAAAAAGGAAAGGACAGATATAACTCAAGTTCCATTAGCGGTTCTGCCACTTGTGCAATCCTGGGCAAGTCACCATTTTCCATCTGCAAGCGAGGGATAACAGCCGCCTGTGTCACTGAAGTTGTGTGCAACTGAGCTAATTGGAAGGTTTATACAGGTCTGCAGAGCCTAGACTTCAAGGTGCTATATTTAAGCGTTTTATCACCGGTGCCTGAATTCATGTGAAAAACCCACAGAACAGACTTTGCTTTTCCAAACTTTGACCTAGGAGACAGACTTAAACTGAGAAATCACAGATGAGGAACCGCTTCAAAGTGCATTTTGCCAGCAAATTGTCATTATAGCTTTCATTTACTTACTTGTTACATAATGGTCAAACTTCTATGCTATTAAACCCATTTTACTCCTTCCTATAAAGAAAAAGCTCAGCTTTTAACTGAGCCCTTTTCTCTGTCCTGTAAACAGACCTCATGACTTTCAGCTCCCTGCTGTTCCTTATTCACACATGAAACCACAAGACCTGTGCTTCATTAATTAAATTTGCCATGAAAAATTAAATAATGTGAATAAATAGATGTAAGCGTTATCTCCATGGGTTTCATAAGTCTCACCATTTCTCCAATTACTACCCAAGCAATTTTCATATTTCATACCATCTGATTTCTCAAAGGGACTGAATTTGAGAGATCAAAATGTGAGAAAGTGGGAAAGAGTGAAAGCAAGGTAGTAAAATTAAACATTTTTCAGGCAATAGGAAGTAGCCCCATCAGATACTATTAGCCTGCAGCACTCTGCAGTGAAACAGCAGCAGGAGAGGAAAACGGGAACAAATACGTTGTACGTGAGACCCAGCAGGAGGCTGGCATTTAACCCACCTAAAGAAAGGAAAAACAGTCAACAGGTTCATTTACTGGTTGCACAACCTTGCCCAGTTTATTAGAGTTCAGCAGCCCAGTACTACGGTCAGCCCCATCTGCAACAACATCCATTACAAACACGGACAAAAATATCTGGGAAAGCAACCAATATGAAATAGCTCTGGATGCTAAAGCTGATGAAAAGCAGGCAAGTGAGGACCTGAATGGAGAGGCAAGAATCTCAGTGATGGAAAGGAGGAGAGACCTGACCTAAAAGAAACCACAAGGCACACGGCACAATGCGAAGATCAAAGAGGAGCACAGAAGACCTTCAACTTGAAGATGAAAGCTGCTAACTTTTAAAAATGAAGACGAAACATATTTGTATGTGATCCAACTGGGTCTCTTGCCTTTGAGCCAGACCACTCTGCCATTTTGTTCCCCCCTCACCCTCAAAACCCTAAAAACCAATGAAGCAGTATTTCCAATGCTATGAATAGTATCTTCCAATGCTTCCCCAAGTAAGAAAAACAGACTTTTACCATTTAAATCTGAGTTGGTTCAACTCAACTTGTTAAACAGGTTTTCCTTGGCCTCTAGGCCCTTTCCTACCTTGGGAAAGTCGTATTCACCTTTGTCCTACACACTAAATGAGCAACAGATGGGCCTTTCAGCATGGCAGTTGTGGCAGGATCTGTTATTCCAGGTTTCTACTTACAGAGAATAATTTTCCCAGTATCCTCATCGATACATCTTCAGATGCAAGATCCACTTCGTTTTCACTATTTTACACTATCATACTGTGGCAGGGGATAAAGTTCCAATGGCCTACAAAAATCCAGGACTTCATAATAAGGTTGCAAATGAGGAACCAAGCCAGGAATCACCTGTGCACTTCCTGCAACTTCAGCAGAGCTGCCCACACAAGGGCTACACAGCAGGACTTCGCACTTGAAAAAGTCTGAGCTGCCGGTAGGCTTAGCGAAGTCCTTTAGCTTCATAAAACGATATTCAGCTGCACAGTAAAAAGAGAACACTTGACACAAAATTACAAGACATCAACACTACTTTTAATTTACTCTCACAATATTTGATGCTTGAGATAAACTGGCAGCTCACAAAGAAAAAGTTGAACATGAGACCTCAACTATTATTAAATAAAGCTCCTGGCAGTCTTAGTTGCAGAAGTAAGTTTAAAAACATGACCAAAGGACACCATAAGGGCTCAAATAACAAGAGACACAGAAAGAATGAATGAACCACCTAAAATGTTTCACTTCTTTCAATAAAGCTGAGCCTTAGGGGAGTCAACTTCAGAACATCAGAGCTTTGTCATACGGGGAGAGAGCCCTCCAGAGAGGACAAACAAACTAAACAAAGAAATGTTAGCTTGAAAGATTTTCCCCTCCTATTAAATGATGGTTCGTAGCAAATAATAAAAACACCAAGAAGTTATAAAAATACATAACTAGAGCCTAAAGACCAACAGAACCACTTTCTTTCACCCTGCTGCTTTTCTACAACAGATTTGCTGCTACACTCTTGCTCCACGCTCCTCGCTAAACACCCTTGCTCTAAAAATTCCCTTTCTGAAAGGAAACAATTTTAAAACTTGGAGCTAAATTTGGTGTAATTGTAATTCAGCATTCCTCCTTGGCTGCAAACACGCAGAGAAACTACAACACTCACTGCTACACCTCGCTACGCTGCCCAGGCCCTTTCCATAACGTACAGCAAAGAAAGTCAGAAAACAATACAGCAGAAGACTGGGTTCTCAGGGTTATTTCAGGAGGGAAAGTAGTTGAAGCGTAAAGAGAAAACCCTGCCAACTCATTCTCATGTTGACATTAAACCACATTCCTTACAACTTCAGTGAAATATGCACTACTTGTGGTAACTCGTAAAACAGAAAGCTGAGCAATGCGAGCATGAGGAACTAGAAACTGATCAGACTTCAGGCGAAATTCTCTGTGAACATCAAGGAGCAGCAGCAGAAGCCTGACACTGGGACACCGATTTCTCCATCAGGTTCAGTCTGGGTCAATAGATCAGACGGCATTTGGATTAAAAAAACCCAAACCCAACCACCATCACAACAGCTATCTGGAGATATTTCGACACCTCAGAGTATAGAAGCTTGTCAGTGGTCACAGTGCTTAAAGACACAAAGAGGATTAACAGCTGTTGAAACGCTGCCAGCCTAGATGAATGCTAGTGATACCTCTGATGAAACGGAGCAGGCCAGCGAGGCCTTGACAAATGCTGCAGACGACAGCCGGGGGATTAGATGGCACAATCTGCCTCGCACCTGACAGACGCACTGCTTCGATCCCCTCTCCTGACATCCACACTCACCAGCTTCCAGCAAACCTCCCGCCGCAAGCCCCGCTCGAGCCGAAAGGAGCACAAGAGCTGGTGCTGCATGGCAGGGGGAATATGTGGTGTGCCCCGGGAGTAGCAAACACCACAAATTTGGGAGAGAAAGGGAAAAGGAAAGCACAGGTTACTTCTCATGTATTAAATGTCAACTGGTAGATGTTCAAATTCCTCCTTCCAGCTGCTTCCGAAGCCAGAAGTAAGACCTCACACCACCCTGACAACGTAGCATGACTGTCGCCTCCCTGCATGCACTTAGGGACAGGGAACACGCGCCTGCCCTGACTGGATATAGCTGCTGCTGCAGGGAGCAACACGTTGGGTAGCGCAGGCTTCAGGAACCGCCGTTGCTCACAGCACTGCCTAAGGGAAGGAAAGGTGCACCCGCGCACCACACACCTCACCGCGTCGCTGGTTCACACGCACTAATAAATCAGGTTGCTCATTCTCATCGCTCAGAAGCATCATGCAAACGGCTCTTAACAGATCTGAAAAATTACCCCCCTCTACCTGCACCCCTCCCGCAGGTACAGTGGCAGATGAGCTGAACCGATCTGCTCCCTGTACGACCCTTTGGATCTGTGAAAACAAACCTACACAATCAATTACTGCTATCAACTTTGGTCCAGAACAGGAAGTTTGGGAATTTCAGAACACACTGCAAGAAGCAATCTGTTCACCTCCTGAGCTCACTCCTCTTGAGTTCCTGCTCAGCCCATTCGTTGGAATCAGCTAGCATTTAGCTAAAAGAGACCATTCACATTTCCTCCTTCCCATCAAGCACAAGTGCACATACACATAGATAAACAAGGAAAAGAAATATGCATATAAAGCATATCATGAGAGCATAGAAGCCAAGGGTTAAACTGCTTTTATGTGAATTCAAATGTTTTTTTCTCAAAAGGTAACAGAGGAAAGATGCAAGCAACTACAAACAGCTTGCTGATACAGAAAAAAAAGATTTTTTTCAGTCAAAGCCAACTTCTAAACACAGCTCTGTTGTTTGCTGTTCCTGTGTGGGTTCATCCACTCCTCCCGCTGAGACCAATAATGAAATGAGAGCATTGAATTTGTGTCATTCTATTCTTTCCTTCAGTAATAAGCTGTGAGATCATAAATTTTGGATTACGATTCAGAGAATACAGAAAAAGAGCAATGTCCACAGTAACAACACAGGAAAGTTAAACTGGGCACGGGCAGAAGCATATCCCTATTTGAACAGATCTTCTCATGACTGCAATATTATCCTGAGCTGAAAGCAAAATATTAATTCCATAGCATATCTAGACAGCTTCTCAAAGCAAGTCCCACAAAATACCAATCTCCACAAAACTTGAGGGAGGCCAGAGCAGGGGAGAAGGACCTCAGCTGGGTTTATCCCATGGATAACAAGCTAGGCACAAAAAGGTGAAGCTACAGTCGCCAAATCACACAGCGAGTCAAAGCTACGCACCTCAGCACTTCCCAGAACCAGGTTCCACACCAAGATACTCCATCTGGGTGAAAACAGGTTTATAGATCCAGACTGAGATTGCATGCCGGAGTCAGATTGTCTCTATGAAGGTACCCTGGGAAGAGCCCAATTAAATCGGGTACCCCACAGAAAGGTGGTATTAGGAACTTTTCTGAAAAGCTGCAAGTGCCTCGTTGTAAACATGCAGAAAAGCCTCATGTTATCTTCAAGTCAGAAAGACAGCCAACAACAAAGAAATTATTACTACAGAGGCGATTAAAAGGCAAAGAAGGAGCAAAAATACCCCAGAAAGAATTAAACTGTGTTTATATGAGGTTGCTTTAAAGTACACGTCTGAAAGACTGCAAATAAAGCATTAGTAATTCTTTAAACACAAACTCTGGAAAGTAAAGGCACCTTCAAAGAGAAAGGTCATAAAACGCCAGCAGGCAACCCAGGCTTTCCGACAGGACAGCAACGGCAACATGAAAGGCCAGATTAATGCTAAAACTGTTGTAGGAGAGCATCGCTCCGCTCTCCTCCTAGCTGGAAGTTTAATACAGGAGCAAGAAGTCTTAGGAGCGAAATTCACAGTAAATGCCCAAATCAATTATACCTGACAAGCGCAGGTAAACAGGCGTCCCAGGCATTGATTAAACATCGAGGGTTTTCAGCATCTGCTTCAGAGGAGTCCTACACCTGGCTGACCGGAACAGATAACGCAGTGTCCACGACTCTAAGGGCACTCCAGTGCCTGCTAAATCCCTGCGCCCGTGCCGGGCAGCTGCACAACTCTTCCCATGGTGATACCTGGATCCTACCAGCCAACTTGTCACACAACCAGGATGAACTCAAGGATCACAGGACGTTGCCTCTCACAACTGGGCATTGTCCCAGAGAGACCAGCAGGCACGCAGAGATCAGTGCTAAGGGAAGAGAAGAGGGAAAGAAGGGAATTGCCAGAATATCAAGAGTGCCAAGGTATGTAGCTGAAAGTTTTGCTAAGAGGCTGACCAGCACTTCAGAGGAAAAAAGTCTAAAGAAAAACCAAAACAGAAAATTGGCAGTCATCAAGTACTTGTCACACATTAAAAAAGATACTAAGTACATTCCCCTGTCAGGCCCATCACAGGAGCTTATTTCAGGAAGGAGGAACATTACAGCGAAGGCTTGATGTCATCATGCCAAAGCTGGTATTTGACAGAACTCCCACCACCTCGGACAGGCATGCTGCAGCTAAAACTCCTGGCATTCTCTGCTGAGAATATCCCCAAGCCCCATTTATAAACTGCAGCAGCTGGCCCAGTTAACACTTCCTGTCCCAATTTTAAAAATGTAAATTATATTCACAACCCCATCCTTTTCCACATCAGGTAGCTAAGGAATGCAATTCACTGGATTCCTAGAGGAAGTCAGAACAGGAGGGACACAGGGAAGAATGATGTGCAAGAGGACCAGAGAACACCGAAGAAAATGCATTGCATCCATGCGGTTGGATGCGTAAAGGGAACTGCAAGCAAGAATCACTGTAAGAAACAAACAAACAATAAGCCACCAAAACCCAGAAGTATACCAAAGCCTGCAAGTTCCACCCCCCTCCTGGGGTTTTTCCTCTACTCCCAACTGCAAATTATTCTCCATGTGCAGTTTCCAGTAAATCAAGCTTTGCTAAATAACCCCGACATGTGCAGGGCTGAGAACCAGCCAACAAGCAACGAAGAGATGTCCCCGGAATGATTAAGGAAAAAGAAGACATCTCTCAGGTTACAGGGAAGCCTGTTGTACTCTCCCCTCAGTGCATGTGCAATGCTGCAAGCACTCTTCCGAGAACCTCTGATATTCAAAGGCTCATTTGGTTGACAAGGAGCCTGTGGATTCGTGGACAGATTGTCACACAAACTGTCAGGTTTTTAGAGAGACTATCAGACCTCTCTTTGCCTACGTTATGGAGCACATCAAAGACACAGAAGATGAACCAGACGCAGACTGCACAGATCTGACAGAATGGTGGGTGTACATATTCCAAATACTGTACTGCTGGGAGGGGGGGCTTAATGTGAATAATCAGGGGCTGAAAGTTCCAGAAATGTGACAGTTTTTGGCAGCGATTCTCATCTTTGCATTTATTTATCGAAGGGAGAAAAACTGCCATACTAGAGGCAAACTTGGGAGAGGAAGAAAAATTATGTCAGCAGCCATTTATTTTGCCACCGTACTTTTTCTTTATTATTATTATTCCCAGAGCATTTTCTGAAGATATTTGTATTTTCAGTCAGGGTTCTCTCACCATGCTTGCAGCTTCTCTTCCCATTTTATCCTGCAGGAGAGGCTGGTTTAATGATTACAGCCAAAAAGACCGCTAGGACTTTACAGGTCACTGTATCCAGTTAATGACGCAGACAAATCCACAGTTTCAGAAGTGCCTGCTGGCTCGCGGCTCTGTCTGGAGATGCTCAGGAGCTCATTATTCAAAATTTCAAACTCAAGTTATGGGTCATCAGCACATCTGAAGAAATATACTATTCCTGAACAACCAAAAAAAAGTTGCAAAAGTAACAAAAAAAGTAACAAAAAGTAACAAAAGCTATTATACAAAATACTAACCTTGAGCATTAGGATCTCACTTGTTAAATAAGGACAATGTTCACTTATCTTCCAGTGAGCTAGAAACCTCAGTTAATGAATACCTGGAAAATGTTCCCAACTCCACAGCTCAGAAGTAGTTTTACAAAGATAACTTGATGTCATTCCCCTATATTAGCAATTCCTGGACAAACATAATACAGCAACGTTATATTTATTTTACAGCTGGCAAATAAGTTATTAGGCTATTTCTACCACAAAGTATTGGTTATTACTTAAAAAGGAAAGTAAAATATAGAATGAAACACTGATAACAAGAAAAAGAAAATGGATTAACACAGATTCCTTTGGCTCACCATTACAACACCAGTGTCACATAACCTCCAGTTCTCCCTGCAAGGCATCAGTTATTCCAGAGGAAAGAACACTAGTGTATTTTTATATTTATTTTGCCACTCAAAATGGATTGAAATTCTCCACACAGCAAATGGAAATAAATATGGTGTTTATCCTAAGATAAAAAAGCCAAGGAGGACAAAGGAGAAGGGATGGTAAAAGGGATAAGAAAGAAATCAGAAAATATTTGTAAGCAATTTCCTTTGCATCATTTGACAGTCTCATTCTCCCCACTTTTAGTGATCTTCTCTTTCACGTGGTTTTTAACGGAGTGGTTTAGCCTACTCTGAAAAGCACAGGGTATTGAAGAGACATTTCTGCAGCTGGCAAAGAGCTTGTGAAGCCTCCAAAGACCAGCCCAAAAAGACCACAGAACGCCAATCAGGTGGAGAAAGGCATTTTCACAGCAGGGCTATTGAGATGTAAATATCAACATGAAAATCCAACACCCACAGAGAGCAGAGGCAGTCACACGAGTGCTTCATTCCCTTACTCCAACAGAGATCGCTCCGTCACAGTCGATGACTGTCCCAACCCTGGCGCACGATGTCACCTGCGACCTTCAACAGCATTTGGTCACCACCAGATTTGTATCGTACTTTCATTACAGAATCCAGGCGGAGGAAAGGGAACACGGCATTTCTCACTTTTCGTGCGTTACAGAATGATAGGAATAACTACTTATTAGCATTAAACCACAAAAATCTCGTAAAGCGAGCCAAGCCATCTCAGGAACACAAATGGAAGACTGACACATGTATGGTATAACATACTCCCAGATGCAAGCTAAATCTACTCTCAGAATTTAATCTCTAAACACTGTCTGTAACAGTAAGGAGTACTACATGCAAACAGTAACAGACCTTGACTTTGGGACTAAATAAGGAAGAAATAAAAGTAGGCTTAAAGCTCCAAAAGAAATATTTTGGTATAAGCATCATAATTATCTGGGGTTTGTTGCTGTAGTTGATAAACTTTGTAAGAAGAAAAGGCTTGGGAAACAAAATTATAAGTGGATTTTTCAGGCTCATGAGAAAAAGTATCAGTTTTTCACCTCTATCTACAGGACAAGACCAAACAAAAAATCCCAGCCCTTCAACTGTGTACAGCCTGGGCTCAGAAACTGGACAACAGGAACACAAAGTAGGGACAGAACTCTACTTTTGCTGGGGAACAAGGGGGGAAATCCCAAATATCATAAACAACCAAATCCTCTCGCACAGAAGTGAACACGCAAACTTATAACGCAGTCCTGTCCTATTCTCAGCTGGGAAGGACAAATAGTGTTCCTCACCGGGACGCCCTTTGCCTATCATAGAGAACGACAGCTAGGACACAATTATTATTTTTTTTGTTCTTCCTGCAACAAACCCTTGCCTCTAACCGGAGGAAGAGTTATTATATCAGTGCCACACGAATGAGTGATTAGCCATCTGCAAGTAACGGCTTTGTGCCGCTGCTAACGGAAGCTGTGTCTGAATGAATGACCCAGAGGTGAGAGGTCTTATGTACAACACTTAATCCCCTGAACAGCCAGAGGAAGTTTTGTGGTATACGTAACCATTATGAAAAATGAAGTTTAAAAATTCATATACATGCCCAGGCGGGCACACGATACAGCCTTTTTACATGCCCATATGAGTCGTATTCTCTTCTTCAAGAACCACAGTCCAGCCAGTTCAAGGCTTGCTGCATGTCAGGGCAAATTAGATGATTTCTGTACACCATCCAATACATCATAAGACATCTCTAGGGGAAAAAAAAAAAAAATCCCAGTGCTCCTCGATTGACCCAGGCGTGCAAGCTCACAGCAACCGTGCAGCTTGAAATTATATAAGCAAAAATCTGGCTTCTGTTCAGAAGATTGCGGAGGGAAAAGGTAGGAGAGGGAATTAAGCCTTTTTTCTTATTAAAACACCTGAAATAGAATAATAATAATTGTGAAGGAAAAGAAAAGCTAGCTCTTCTCTTAAAATAACCTAGTTATTACAAGTCTTCTCAAATCAGAGGCTTAGAGTTTTATCTCAGCTTGCGCATTTCCTTCTCCCAGCTCTCACCCCTCTGTGGTCCCTTGGAGGCTGACACACATTAAGTGGCCCCTCAGTGCTTTCTGGCTCTGTGGCTGTTCCTTGCCATCACTGCCCTTCATCCAACGGCTACTTTGCTGGTGAACACCTACCAGGGCAAAACACTCCTCTGCACATTTGTCAGGGTTCAAGTCCCAGACAGTTCTAGTGCATGAGATGTATGTTTACTATTTTTGTTAAAAACAAAACAAAAATTTAGTCATTATTTCATATTTATTCACAATGGGGCTGGACTGCAAATGGGTGAGGCAGGCTGTCTTCATTTGAGTCACGGTGTTTAATGGTAAACTGATTGGGATCATTCTTGGTGCAGCAGATTATACAGCCAAACCACCACCTAACCCCAAAAACTCTCAAACAACCCACCAGACATCATCCTGGGATCAGGAAAGTCTGTGACAGACGGAGCAAATACCATTTGCAGTGGCTCAAGACCTCATGGCAAGCCTGATGGTGCACATATATCTAAAAACATTAAAACATGTTATTTACAAGCTACTCCTGAGTCACTCTGGTCTCTTGGGAACGTGCATTATATGTTCAAGAAATTGGAATAGCTCTTTTATTTATGTTTCTTTAAAATGACTGGCAGATGGGGGAAAACCTTCAGAGAATTGGCCCTAGGCTGTCACGAAACATGTATTTAACACACCCACAGCAAACTGGTAAACACGCTCCCTTCAGAAGGTAGGGCTGCTCTAAGTGCAGAGTAGCCCCTTTTTAAAGTCTGATCTCTGCACTACTTAATTCAGCACAAATTTGAGATGTTCTGTGAAGTCTGCCCAATTTACAGAGTAATTATTAGCCATATTTCCCATTAACATGATGACAGCATATTCTGTAAGGGCAGAGCCAGGATTTTAAGGACCTTTTCAAAATGAGCTCAGGCCTTGGCTTTATTCTTAAGTCACAATAGTGATGCCTCTTTTCCTGCCACATGTGGAAGGATCACTGTGGGCTGAAATAGAAATTTCAAGTTCCCCAAAGTCACGCTCTTATGCAAGCGGATTACATGCACACAGGGAAGTTTTGTCTACCTGAAAAAATTTCCAAGACTAAGTCTAAATGTGGAATATCCCAAGAGGAGTGCAAGCTTCAATCATCTAAATCCCAGCAGACACACAGACTCCAGCCTCAGGTCTGGAACATATTTAATCAATTCACTGTGTTAAATCTCTACAGTTTCATAAAACAGCCAATACTGCAATAACAGGACCAAAAATTAATTGTACACTGGTTGGCGAATTACACGGAAATAACAGACAGCACTGGTATGACTGCAGCAGGATAATGTCGTTGGTGCTGTGGTACAACCACATCACAGGAAAAATAGGTGAGAGACAGTATGTGTGTGTGTGTGTGTACATGCACGTGAGCACTGCTTTCCATTAGAAAAGTAGCACTGGTTTTACTGGTAACAGTGCTATCTGTATATACAGACGTTTATAAATACCATTCTGCTTATAAACAAGTATATAAACAGCACAGAGAGGGAGAAAACAAATGTAAACTATTAGGCAATAAGAAAATGAATTAAATGAAGGGAAAATTGGGTTGAATAAAAAGTGGCAGGGGAAGGTATCAGAAATATTAGATAATGGAGAAAGCTCTCAAAAGCAAGACAAAAGCACCCCTTGTTTTGCTCTTTTTGGACAAGACTCGACAAATGCTTTGGTGTGGACTTCTAACAAAGAGACAGGATCATATTCTAAGTCTTTTTGTTCTGCCTTTAACAAGCCTTCATAGTGATACACTGATGAGACCAGATACCAGATTGTTATCTAAATTCAGCTGCTAAATTCAGTGTTAAGACACTAAGTTCAAACCACACATTGCCACATTTATTTCACAAGCTGAGCCTGAGGATGGATTCCTCCAAGATGAAGCAGCCCATAAGCATCATTCTCTCCCTCTGCAAAGGTACTCTAAATGCCAGGGGAAGGAAGGAGGGAAAAAAAAAAAATAAAAAAAAAAATCACCATAAGGCTGACAGTTCACCCTTCAGCACACAGACTGCAAACGTATTTCTACACTAATCATCCAGACTGAAGAGGAAGCAAATACTTAGTTGTTGTTTGCATAGTGCCTGCCTGTAATTTGATGTAATGTACTGTGCATCAGTCAACACGTATTGAGGAGAGAACACACATGCCGCAGAGAAGGCAGAGAGGCAGTGCTGACATCTAACACATTTTATTTACCCTATTATAGATGTTCTTTGAGTTCATCAAATTACCAATCAATTTATCCGATCTCTAAAAGCTGGTGTACTGAGGTATATTAACTACTAAACTTTACAAGCTTTCAGCAAAACAGCCATTAAACGGGTGAACTGAGCACAGGGTACTGGAAGTCAGTCTGTAAGCTGGCCAACAGCAGCAACAAAGCAACATCTGCCCACAGACAGGGAGACGATGGAGAAGCATTAGGAAGGCAGCTTCCCATAGATGCTGCTCAGCCCTAACGGATACCAGCGGAAAAAAAAATTATGGATGTTGTGCTGCCTCCTCCTCCCACAGCCTGATATTTAATGTCTGTAAAAAACTGAAAAGAGGAAGAGGATGGGAGGTCAAATCGGTTCAGACTACAATTTCAGGTTCGTTCTTTTTTCATTTTGTTCCCATTCCGAAATTTAATGCGCACACAGGACAAAATCTTCAGTTCTCTGAACAGCAAAGGCTGTGCCCTGAGAGACTTCTAGAGCCACCACCACCTGAAAGACAACATCCACACAGCCTAGAACAGACAGCCCGAGTGCCTGGGAGGTGGTCTGGATGATTGGGACAGATCTTATCAGCCTACTTCAGAAAACTATACTGGGGATTATTCTTCTTGTGTTCAGAAGATTAAATCAACAGTTTGATGAACTAGGTGCTTCATTATATTGCTCCACTGGCCTGAAAAGCAAACTGCTTTTTTGGATCACAGCTGTTGTAGGTTCACATCAAGCACTGCTGGTTCTGTGGGAGGAAGGGTTTGCAGCAGGGGCAGGGAATGAGAAGATAACTGAACAAATTAGGTAAGAAAAAAAATTGAAATTGTAAAGAATATTGTAAGACTCTACTATGAAGGCAGGGACAAGTGATACTTCTGAAAGGGAAACACATATTGAGACCAGAACTCTGTTTCACACAAGCTGTTTTTCCCCGAAGTACCCCACAGCACTGGCTAGAGCAGTACGCTGGTGGCTGACTGGAGGCAAACAACGCAGCCCTTACACACAGAGCAAGAGCTCACATGCAGCCCTAAGACATTACAGGCCACTTTACTGAGAAAGTAAATAGTGTCAGTGACACCTGCCAAGACATACCAACTTATTTAGAAAAGGGCACCGAATCCTTAACTCCCACTGAGAGGGCAGGGGGTGCAGCTGAAGACAACATCTCAACACAGCTTGGTTTTTCAGAGGCAGGTGAGTGCTGTCTAGTTCTCCTGGATACAGACACAGGGTGGGGATCCCAACTCAGGGAACTGATTCCTCAACCCCTTCAACAGAAAACCCCTGCCACCCTGGCCAGGTGACATCAGTTCGTTCAGCTCTGCAGAATCTGCTTAAAATTGATTATGAAGAATCAACATGAACATACAGGTCTGGAAGGCTTTTTTTTTCCCCAGGCTGCTGTCACGTTCTCCATGGAGATGTTTACTGGTACGAGTTACTGGCCTATAAGCACAGAAATGACAGTGGACTCACATGTAGGGGTGACCTTAGTGCACCAGAAGTGGGAGACTGCTCCAAGAAGGATCAAGGCCAATAAGAATAATAAACAAAAATAAGTTAGCCTCCCATTCTTTACATATCCTAAATGCTTTACAAATATGAATGAAACGGTAAGTGCAAGGGCAAAATGGGATTAATTTAAACAAACCAAACAAGGTGAATGCCACACACAAAATTACAAGATCTGTGAAGCTAAGCAGAAAAAATGTGCAGTCTACCTTATTAATAAGAAAAAGAGTTTGTTTAATGTATTCCTTTCCTACTCACATAAATACCCTACAGCTTATGAATACCTCTTGTGCTACTTACTGTACTGAAAAGCTACAAGCAGAAAAACGTTGCATATTAATGTACCCACTGCTCGCAGTAGTCCACAGCCCGCTAATAAAAGATAACGTGGGAGCCGGAGCTTAGGAAAATCCAAACAAAGAGACATCCATCTACAGGAAGGAGTTTCACTGCATCTGCTGAGATTACCTTCAGCCCTTCTCTGCCATTTTACGTTACTCCAAAGAGCTGCCCATGTTTTGCTGTAATGCAGCAGCGCCCTTAACCTTTGCCAGGTTAAACCCAGCAAGGGGCCAAAGAGCAAAAGGAGCGAAACAAATATTTACTCAGGAGGAAGTACACAACTAATACACTAAGTAAAACCTCCTGGCATCTGAGGGGCTGCAGGACAGATTGCATTTCTTTGTTATCATACTTTTTAAAGGATACTTCTACCATTTGGAGAAAGCAGGACAATGCATACACTGAATCCTGAACAAAAATCCCAGTTCTGAGCAGTGTATATGTTAACTGCTTATACCAAGCTCCTTCCATCTCCCTCCTTCCCTCCCTCCCCTGCCTATCAGTAACATATAAATGTATTGAAAGAACATCAGCTTAAGCTGCTCAAATTTAGTATTTCCAAGGTTTTACTTACAGATTATTAAGTCCAACTCTCTCTACCCAGAGAAACACTACAGTGCAAAATCTCCTTCAAAACAGTTGAGACAAGATCCAGTTTTTGTGAAACAATTCCAAATTACACTGATGAGAAGTAAAATTGCTCTAACAAGTCACAGTCAGAAGCTTAACCGCTTATAACAAATTACTCAGGTCTCATTACTGGATTACTTATTGGAGATTAAACAGTCACACTGGAAACACAGGTGTGGAATGGAATGTGTGCAACACCAGCTCCAAAACCCTGGAATTACACAGTCAATACAAGAAACAGTCAGTTCAAAGGATCTATTCCCCGTAATGTTCCTAATTACCAAAATACTTCAGGCACTCCAAAACAAAAACATGCAAGAAACCCAAGAGACAAACATACAACTACAACAAACTACCAGGATTAAAGGGAGGAAGACCAAGGGCACCACCAGCGTCCTCATCTTCCGCGAAGAAATTTGTTCAATAAAATTTGATTCAGGAAAAAAAAAAAAAAAAAAGCCTAAAAGCCATGCACTGCATGGCAGGCAGAACAAAACCTGCCACCCCTTGACACACACACAACCCCTGACAAACAGATAATGAAGGGCACGGTGGGAAGAATACTTCCCCAAACAAACCACAGCCTTGGTTTAATCCCAGAACAGCTACTTCACGCATTCAGATCTGCACTCGTGACAGCTGAATGCTGCTAGTAGCAGTACTGTGTGGCATTTGTTCAACACAAGTCAGAAGTGCAAATCAAGTGTTAGGCACTACAAAGAAACAGAGAACCAAGCAGTGATTCTGATACAGCCTCCACATATGTCCAACCCGCCCTTGCAGAGGGGTTGGACTAGATGACCTTTGAAGGTCCCTTCCAACCCTAACCATTCTATGATTCTATGATATGTTCACGTCCCACCCATATCTTGAGCATTGTGTACACAGCTCTGGTTCACATCTCTCTGACAGGTTTAAATAGATGTGGAAAAGTTTCCAAGACGACCAAAGCACCTGGAGCAAGTATCCCATATACCTGCGCTGATCTTACGCTCATCACCAGGCATCCACTTTCGGTCCCAGTCAGGACCAGTGCACTGAACTAGATGGATCTTTAGTCCGACACAGCACTGCTGCAACCCACTGTCTTACATCTTCCAGTGCTTCTGTAGAAGATGTGGGGAAAACCTCAAAAGCTGAAACACTGAAATTATTTCTTCACACACGCCCTTCCCTGTGAAAATTTTAATCAGACTGTCTAGAGAAACTGAGTTTCTCAAGATCTGTTTGAAGTAAGGCACACTCATAGTTCATCTCATGCAAAACTGAAGGCAAAGCCTTTTCAGCATTTCTATAGCTTCCCTGTTTCACAACACTTTGCCCTCCCGTTATAAGCTATTCCATCACAGAGACGGAATAACTGAGATAGATGGACTAAGTAATTGTTTCAAACTCCCAAAAGAGAAACAGCTATTAGAAAATGAGCATTTTTTTTTTGCTTCCAATTCGGTGCTCTGTCCAGTAGATTACAGTACTCTTTCAGAGATTACAGAATAAAAGGATAATGTTATTCACACAGTCGGCTGCAGTCAGGGGAAGTACTGAGTTCAATTCTGGTCAATACATCTCAAAGACAGAGCCGCAAGAGGGAACGGGCCCAAAGACAAACAAGTAGAATGAGAAACCTGGGAAAAAAAAAAAAAAAAAAAAACCACACAAAAAACCCAACCTCATTCATGCAAGTAGAGGCTGAAAAGGTGAGGACTGGTCAGCTTAATGGGAAGGTAAAAGAGGGAACAGAAGTCTATGGATAATGAATAAAGAGAATTCCTTTTATCTCTTTCACATAAAGGATATTAAATTAAAAAAAAAAAAAGTATTTGAAACTGGTAACAGAGAATTTATAGAGTATATACGTTAACCTGTGGCACACACTGCCACATACTATTGGAGGCAAAGAGCCAAACAAGGCTTTGGAAAAATGCCTGAGACACACACAAGAATGACGGCAATTCCATTACAGTGAATAGAAACACCAAATGAAAATAAACTCTTCGGCAGCAGGGCATGTGTCAGCCTCCAACTGACAACACTTAGGAAGACTTCTCAAAACTGTACTCCAAAAGGTTTTTTTTGTTGTTTTGTTTCAGTGAGGTTTTTTTGCATCTTCCTTCCAAGTCTGTGAAAACTGACCACTGTCAGAAGAAACAGGACAGTCTCCATCTCTGATTCAGTGCAGCAGCTACTCCATTGTAATGAGTATCTAACACGATTATTCTTAGCATCGTACTGGGAAGGCACTCGGTTGTCAGCATCAACAGTTCAATATGTCCTTCAAAAATAAGTCTCCTACTGCTAAACTTTTATCATGCAGAAGTGGGGTCAAAGCCAACCTGAAGTTATAAATAGGCACAGCAGGGGAGGAGAGGGGAGAATTCTTGACAGTCTGATTCTCAGGAGGAGAAATTTCAGCTTTCTAACTCCACACCACTCCCAGCCCAACACCTCCAAACTACCCGTGACCACACTCCAAGTGACCATCCCCTCTGAAAACAGTGAAGAAAGCAAACTTCTCTTTCAGAGCTCCTCCCCACCTCATTCCCTTACTGATAGTTTTTTTTTTTCTAATACAGACACATACACAGATATATAAAAATACATCTAAGCCTGAGTTGGAAGGTTTTAGCACCATGGAAGGAAAAATAAATAAATAAATGTCAAGGTCTGCGTGTATTCAACAAATAAAAGCAGAATTATATAAAAGTAACAGCTAATAAAAAGGATTGTTCTGTGCTGTGTTTTCCATCTTTCCAACCATTATAGGAATAAAATTATCCACAGAGAAGATCGAAAACCTTTTTCAAAACTAATACAATTAAGCTTTATTACACTGTTTCAAGTACATTTTTCTCCTCTGCCTTCCAGCCCCCACCACCTCCCACTCCAATCTAGACTAACGGTTGGAGGCATTCTTCTATTTATTACCAGCAAAACGCTAGTGTTTAAGGGTCAGAAACTATCCAGTGTTTCAAGAGAGGAAAGGAAACCTGTCCTTTTTACCTATTTGCTTTTATAGAATCATAGAATGGTTAGGGTTGGAAGGGACCTTCAAAGGTCATCTAGTCCAACCCCCCTGCAAGGAGCAGGGACATCCCTGACTAGGTCAGGTTGCTCAGAGCCTCATCCAGCCTGGCCTTGAAGGATTCCAGAGATGGGGCCTCCACCACCTTTCTGGGCAACCTGTGCCAGTGTTCTATAACTCGCATCGTAAAAAATTTTTTCCTAATTTCTAATCTAAATCTACCCCCCTCTATTTTAAAACCATTACCTCTCGTCCTATCGCAACAGGCCCTACTGAACAGCCTTTCCCCATCTTTCTTGTAGGCCCCCTTGAGGTACTGGAAGACCGCTATCAGGTCTCCCTGGAGCCTCCTCTTCTCCAGGCTGAACAGCCCCAACTCTCTCAGCCTGTCCTCATAAGAGAGGTGCTCCAGCCCTTTTATCATCTTCGTGGCCCTCCTCTGGACCTTCTCCAACTGGTCCATGTCCTTCTTGTGCTGGGGGCTCCAGAACTGGACACAGTACTCCAGGTGGGGTCTCACCAGGGCAGAGTAGAGGGGGAGAATCACCTCCCTCGACCTGCTTTTGTACACATAAGAACTAGAAGACAGTTTCTATGTAGCTCTGCAGCTTGAATAGAACTACAGACAAGCCACCTTACTCCCCCGAGAAGACGCTGCACTAAAATATCCATCACCTTCTTTAAAAAGTTACCTTGCAATAAGAGACATGGACCTGAAAAAGGAAACACAAAATACAACAAAAGACTTCAAAAGAGGACAATGCAGCCTGGACACAAACTTCTCCCTACTCCTCTGTCCATAAAGGACAGACACACATACAAATTTTCCCTGCAGTTCCCGCTTCATGAAACCAGATCCAGAGAGAGGAATATAATAGAAGCACACAGCACGAGACCAAGGAATTGCAAAAATCCCCTTTGCATATGAACATATGGACAACTGTGATAATTAGAACGATAGCTGCTAGATTGTTTGCAATTTCACTGAACAATCTCCATTATCTAGAAATAGAATTTAAAAATCTGAATGCAACACTGAGTGGTAGTTTTAATAGTTTATTTTTTAATGAACTGTATGGATTCAAGTGTTGCAAAATTGTATCATGTGAAATTGCCTATGGGCATGCTTTACCATTAATGGCTTAAAAACAAATGCTGCATGGACAATCACGCAGTAGCAGGGAATGAGAAGGAGAACAGACATGCCCATAGTTTTATACCATTTCTATAATCTGTAATTTTCCCATGTTCCATATTCACCGTCATGCTACATGTTGGTAGTAAAGCTGATTGATTTCTCTGTCTCTTTACAAACCACCTTTTTCATTGTTTGCATTTCTTTTCAGTCACGTAACACAACTACCAGTCAGATGTAAGCAACTCCCTGTCAGGAGGTCTAATTGCTTTAAATTGGAGAAGATTATTCTCCACGTTTATTAAAAAATAAAGACTACTTATAACATTATTTCATTTTGCCAGGAAGTGAAAAACGCATTAGTTCATAAGGAACAGCATGGCTGCTCCTATTTTTATGGCATCAATTTTTAAAAACTCATCATGGTAAACAATTAAACAGAGAAGCAAATCCCATGTTTAGGGGAGAGATTCAAATCCCTAAATGGATTTTCAAAGGTCATTTCAGGCTTAAAAGATGCTTGACAGTGTCTCTCTAAATCACGTTCATTTCAAAGGCTTATCCAGCGTGAAGCAGGCAGTGCACTGCAGCAGCACCCTTTGAACTGCTGGGCTCCCTAGAGAAAAATTAATAATACAACTTTAATTCATATTTATAGTAAGATTTGGGGGGGGGGGTTTTGTTTTTTTTTTTGTTTTTTTTTTTTAATTTAGGAAAGGATTTTTTACAAAAGGAATTTTAAAAAGGGCATTGGTTTTTTTTGAACTTAGTTTTCACCTAAACCCTGTGATGAAAAAGAAAATAAAGTTTGAATTATTTTATTAAAAAATCACCCAGTTAAAAATCTCTTAACTTTCAAATGCAAGTTGTTCAAAAGATTTGGTTTGTACTGCTTTTTCATCACTTAATTATGCAAGAGGTGGGGGGCAGACAGATACTGGGAGCTGACAGTTCCAGGTTTCAGCACAATGATGCTTATTCCTCTCTCCTTTGGATCCACACAGATCCACATCTGATCCCATCAGCAGTCAGAGGCCACAAACAAAAGAACTTCACTTCACCTTCCTCTCAATGCGGGCCAACTGCTCTTTATAGAAGGCCTCTTGCCGCTTCAGCTCTGCCTCCCTGCCTTGCAGCTCCATGGCCTGGAAAGAAGAACAAAAATGCATCAGTAGAAGAAGAAATTAAAAATAAAAAAGTGTGAGAGCAAGGAAAGCACATGGGATGCAGACTGGAAGGAATTATAAATATTACTCAGGCCTCGTGTATGGGATCCCTCTTGGGGGAACTAACAAACCTCAGCATCGCAGTTCATTCTGGATTATCCCCAGAAGTTTGAAACACTCATTAGTATCCTACTCAAATTCATAACTCTGATTTTTTTTCCCTATTAAATGAAAACATATAATCATAGAAAGGTTACACTTATTGCCTTTTTCAGAACTCCAACTTATCCAAGTCTTTGTTTTTCATGAATCGTGATGTTTATTACTCCACTTCAATGTTCTTCACCTTACCTCAAAAATAAACCTCAAATCCACACTTGATAAACACTTGCTCCTTGAAGTGTCAGAAAACTTCTACAGATTTAACAGATCCCTAGAACCATGAAGAAGATCTCAACACAAGTCTATGCTGTAACATTTTTATAGCAACACAGTCTCGCTGACCCTGCAGTTGCTGTTACACACGCACACAGGACGACTCTGACAATTAAGTACGCTCTCCACACCCCACCACAACTCCCAGAGCTCCTCTGGCTGGGTGCTGCAGATTTGGAGGGCAGATGGGTGTCAGGGAATTTATGTTCCATCTTCCATAGTATAAACGCGACACTTCCAAAACAGCCAACTTGGTAGACAAGCACGTGCTTAAGCATAAGCCGGTCATCAACTAAACAATGATCAATTGTGTGGTTACAGCAACAGCTTTTGCCTTTTAGCTCTTCACAACCAGCAGCACTTAATTCCATTCCCATCCCTAAACTGAACTAGCATTAAGAAAACATGGCACTGATGGACCCCAACCAAACTTTTAAAGCTTAAAAATAACAAGCAATAATAGCAGAAGAATGGCACTTGTTTTTCTTCCCCTATCCCACCCCAAAATCTCTGTGGCCGCATAAGTTATCACCAGGCAAGAAGATCTTTCAGAACTAGAATTATTAGTCTGTTTAACATGAACAGAAACTCTGCTCATCTATAGCACCCCAGCAGCGTTGCTCTTAACTTTTAATGATGATGATACAGTCACAGAAAACGCTGGTCCAATATGATTAAGCAGCCGGGACAGAAACATCCTTGGGGGCTCAGACTTGTCATTTTACGGCCAATAGCCATTGTTAATGAGAAAAATTACATCTGAAAGCCAGTTGCTGTGCATTTCCTTCTTTCTGCTTCCCTGCTGATGGAAATACAGTGGTATAATAGAGCTTAGAAGAGATTTTAAGCCAGGCAGCGAGTGGTAGTTGATAAGCAAGAAAAGAAGTAGGAGCACATTAAATAGGGGGTTTGCAGGGGTTTGGTGGTGTGTGTCTGTTTTTAAAGGAAAAAGAAATATTTTGTTTCCTATGTTTGTCATCCAGCCAACAGGGCCAGGGTAAGGCACGAGCATCTAAATCCCCTTGCTCTCAAGGACATTTGATTAACAGGAAAATCTCTGGCTTTGGTCTACCCAGAGCTGCTATGTACCTTCCAGCCCACAAACCAGCTGAAACAGGACAGGAATGGGGATGAGGATCAGCTGCCCCATACGTGTAGCCTGACCAAAGAGTTATCACAGCAACAACAGGGGTACTGATGGGCACTTCGTAAGTGCAAAAATTATGACCAGTTCTATGATAAGAGAACCAAAGCTATCTTCTGAACCAATATCTATCTTCTATACAGAAAAGGAATCAGCAAATTCAACTGAAATGAAATAGATGTAAGAAGGCAGGGTGGTCTGGTGGATGACCAAAGGAACTTGATTCTCCTGCTGATTTTCTGCATAACACCTATAAAATCAGATTATGAAACAAGGGATTTGTATTTCCTTAAGAAAATAAATAAGGAAAAGAAAGAAGAGTAACATAGTACTGACCCCACTGCATAGTTCTGATGGAAGGTACTTTTGATGTGAAGTGTATTTCAAGGAAAAAGTCAAAAGATCAACTCCTAAAAATGCAAGAAAGTTTCTGCTTAATCTGAATAAATTAATCATGTGGCAGTGCTACTCTCCTAGGGTAGCAGAATATCCTGGGAGCACAAAATCAATATATGTAACAATACTGATGGGCAAGAAAATGTATTCTGTTTCTGGCAAGACATGGATATGACATCTCTGGAAGGGTACACAAAGCAAATACCTAATCTCTCAAGTGGGGTGCCGAGATGTAGACACATTACAGGTGTGCTGCTCTACATGATGGCAACCCATGGACTCCCAAGCAGACCTGACTGGAGCTGAGGTGCCCACAGAGAACAATGCCTCCACACCAATGCGCCTTGCACCAGACATTCTATTAGTGACTTCCCTAGGGTCTTGCAAAACTGACGTCAAAGAATCAAAACCAAATCACCCAACTGCAGACTACAACCGCAGCGTACACACCTTGCTTCCCTCCAAGTAATTTCTCCTATGCAATCTCCCATTGTCTCCCACTTATTGCCGGTAAGTTGTACGATGAACCAGAGGTTGCACAGAAAACTTTTCCTTGCAACTCAAACATATTTTCAATGCCTTGCTTGTTTTCAAAAGCTGCTGATGTGTCAGTGCATTGAAGTACACTGAGAAACATTCTATTTGTGACAGATCTGCTTGAAAGTCACTGTTTCCCTCTATCCCCAGCTGTTATTACTAGAAACTTTAGTACACTTTATGGTGATGTTTGAAGTATGAACGGTACAGTTGGAGCATGTGTCATTTGAAATATTCACTGTTCCAAACTAGGTTAGGCAACAAGGGATATTTTTGTATGAATACAGGATATTTATTAAGAGTTCCTCTAGTCCTGCTGCTTATTCCCTACCTGAAGGCAAAAGCCTGTGATGTCCCAGACAGAACTGGCTGCCATGCAGATGATTACAGTTTCACAGGGGATTCAGACTGCAGGTGCCAAACAAAGCATCAGATACACTTTTCACACAAAGCCCTTTAGAACTAAAGAAGGAAGGAGAAGGGAAGACATCCATGATAACACACTGGTTTGAAAATCATATATCAGAAAGCTGCATTTCACAGCGGAAGCTATAGCTGAGCTTGAACATATCATGTAAGAGACGACCGAAGTCCAGAGATGACATCTGAGAAACTGTAGTGTAGAACACAGCAGAGCATGATGTCCAAGAAGCATGAAGACAGAAACAACACTGAGGGAGGGGAGGAAGAGCGTAGTTAGTTGTAGAACACATGAATGCACCCAAAACATGGAAAAGTATCATGGGACAGCACGTTTGCAAAAGAGAACATGTGCAATAGGGATCTGCCCTCTGTATAAAAAATATGTAGTCAAGAAATGCTCAAGAATTCCCTGCAACATTTCAGAAGTTATGAGCATTACATTCTTACAGAAGCACAACGAAGCTATACTACTAGCATGCTACTACAGCTTCCATTGGTGTTGATCCTTGGACAGGTTGGGGGCTCTTTCAAATTGTTCCTACATTTTATTCTTTACACTTTTTCCACGGTACAAAGTTTTTCAGGTTATCTCAGTGCTGCTCTGAATGGTGACAGAGATAGCGCAGAGCCATTTGCGATTCCCTGCCTCGTCCTCTTGCTTTATCAAATAACCCACTTGGAAACAAAACGTGAAAGTGCATTTCTAGAGCTATGCTTTACGTACTGCCTCGACTAAAGAACTCAAGCACTGGCCTGCTAGCTGCCAGGCAGCCCAAGAGAACTATCTTACAGACTTCTTAACTGAGGTAAAGAAATATTATTGGTTCATTCTCTATGAACAAAGCCAGACACTCTTATCCTCACCCTGAACCAACACTAACACGCAACACATCAGACTGTGCAAATGATCTTCTAGAACTGGGCTTCGCTCTAGCTACATCCATCCACAGATCAGCTTTGGCTTTGCCCCCTACGAAATATCACCAATTTTTATTATTTTTAATCACAATCCCTTCTCATCACCTCGTTAAACATGAAAACCAGGAAG
The DNA here is from genome assembly GCF_036417535.1 of Chlamydotis macqueenii. Classification (NCBI taxonomy): domain Eukaryota; kingdom Metazoa; phylum Chordata; class Aves; order Otidiformes; family Otididae; genus Chlamydotis; species Chlamydotis macqueenii. Next base: position 11,267,837 of record NC_141565.1, on the reverse strand, counting down.
GAAATCTGCTTGAAATAAAGGGGTTCTTGGCAGGGTCAGACTACAGTGGCACCAAGGAGTAAAGTCAAGCAATAGCACAGCCCACAGACAGGCTGCCATCAGGCTGGCTCTCTCTGCAACACTGTTGGGATTCTGGGATTTGAGGACAAGACTGTATGGTAGGAAAAAAAACCACCCCTCCCTGCAAAGGGCAAGTTGATCTAGAAGGAAAGGTTCATACCTCCATCTATAAATAATTTCCTCAAAGGCAAGTCACAGCACTTGGCAAGATTGTTGCAAAAATATTTATCTTCTTGGCAAAATACATTCACCAGTCACAGATGAACTAGGGAGACGATGCCTAGAGAACGAGTCAGAGGCAATCCAGGGAAAGAAGCTACAAGGATAAAGGAAAGGTCCTTAATTCTCCATCAAATGCCTTGTTTCTACATCATCTTGTCTTTGCTGAGAGGAATTATCAGCTTCCCTCAAAGGTATCCAGTTACATCTCTGTGGCAGCACAGCAAAGATGTTTTGGCTGGGTACCTCAGCTTGCCATCCTTCACAACTGCAAATTCTTCTCTCTCATGCTTTCCCATGTCTCTTCCAGCCCTGGTAGCAGTCCAGGTGGCAGGAGAGAAAAACAAATGCTATTAAAGGCTCCAAGACTCAAAGCAGGAATTGACAGCAATGCACTAAAGAACAGAACTAGCTCCAAAATCAGCTAGCTGGCATGTTCCTGACCAAGCCTAAAGGGAATGACAGAGCTGGAAGGGCAATACTGAAACAGTGAGAGGCAGCCTGCGCACATCATGCCTGGGACTGCACAGCAGGACTTTACAGGGAGGCTCGTACCGGACAAGTAACCATGGGGGAGCCTTGACTCAACCTCCATTTGCATCAGCAAAAATACCACCAGTGCTGTGGAAGCCATCCTCAGTGGCTACTCCCAGACACACCAGGCCTACAAAAATCACTTGCTTTTCATTCTTTCTCTCACTGTTGAAGGCAGGTGACTGGGCTTTGTTTTGCTTCAGAATCCAGATGCAAACTCACGGCCTTAAAAAGCAGTACCGGTATAACCTTCATTTCCTCCTGCTTCTGCTGCTCTCTTAGCCAACAACACACATCACCAGATCCAGTTTGGTTTCAGCAGCTGTAAGCTACACAAAAGGAACCAGTGAAAATCTTTATGGAGGAAATAATATGCAATTTTCTAGCTGAACACCTTTTAAAATGTAATGACAGAAAATAAAATCCTGCATCTGTGCTCAGCAATAACAATCTGTACGCACGCAGTAACAACATGACACTTGGAATAAGCAAGATCCAGACAAAAAAAAAAAAAAAAAAAAAAAAAAAAAAAGAGCGCTTACCCAGGCGTCCAAATCCACAGGCTTGGAATAAAGAGAGCGCAAGAGAGAAAGAAAGGGAAAGAGAAGAAAGAGAGAAATCAGTGATTTATGGAGGCTGCCTGCTGCTGCACAATATAGCTTTTAGGATGACAAGTTTAGAAAAGTTCCTTAAAAATGAAAAGCATTTTAAGCAGTGCAGTGCTGTCCCCTATTGGGAACTGTGCTTCTAAAGCCAAACAACAGCACATGCACCCCCCACAAATAAAAACGAAGTAAAGCCCCCAAAGACAGCTGCAAAATGGCCCTGCAGGGTGGAAGCTAAGGGAATACAGCTGCCAAGCAGCCAGTTTTGGGAGCCATGCAAGGTGCTGCACATTAGAGATGCTGATACCCACAACATGCACCAACAAACGAGGTAATGCCAGCTATACTCAAAAGGAGGAGGCCAACTGTGCTGTTTCCAAATTACCTGCAAAGAACAAGTATCCTTTTGCAAGGGCATTTTTCAACGCATAAGCTGACCTACACAGCAAGTCATCTTCTTTACTGGACTATTTCAAAGAGTGCTTCCTAACAGAAAGCCAGCTGACTGAGCAGATTTCCAACCAGATCCCCCTCCATAGGCAACCAAACACATCTCTAGTGCACAGCCCAAACCTCTGCCAAATCCAAGCTGCCTTCACCTGCTCCTTCTTTTGTTGGCAAGCCTATTCAAGTATGAACACAGGCAGATCAAGCAGGCTGCAGTACCACCTCTTATTTACTTAATGCCACTTTTTACTCACACAGTAACCCAGCAGCAGCAAAGCAAGTACAAGGCAATAAACGTTTCATGCCCATAACCACCTCCTTCTGAAGCAGAGGCATTTCTGAGGCAGCCACAGCTCTGCTCTCATCTGCCGTCAAGGGCTGCAAGCCTTCCCTGCCTCTCAGGGCTACATTCAATCAGCAGCACGCTCGCTACGCAGGAACTTCAGAAAGGCTACCCTTTTGTATTACGATTATTTATTTGAGGGGAGTTGACAGGGCAGGAGGAGCTTTCCGCTTGGTCATAGTTCAGTGCCAGAGGGAGCAGACGGTGGAGTGTAGTATGTTTATGGGATCTGCCATCATTTTAATGGCACAGAGCGACTACTTCAGGTAACTGAGGGATGATGTGTCATCAGCTATGTGTGTCATCCATCCTCATCCTTTGCAACAGCTGAGAGCGCTGGAATCAAACAGCTACAGTTCAACTGGGGGAAGCCAATTCCCCCCTTTCTGCAGACAGGTTTGATGTAGCAGCATCAAGCCCTTGGCCGAACAAACCCATACACAACAGGTGCTCACCAGTAACCACTGACCCATCTTGACAAAAGCTTCATTTGAATAACATTTTTCTTCCTGCTGATTTCTACAATCAGGACAGATGTGCTTCGTTTTGTTTTTACATCTTAGCAACTGCAAGGCTGTCCATCCTCAGCAGATGAACAGGAGGAACACAGGGCTCTTTACGGTGCATGTTATTATTTCAGCAGGTAGGTCAGGCACACCAGTAGCTCTTTACTGGATTTACATCTGTCATCCCCGAGGTGCCTAAGCCATTAACTGTCATTTCCCTGGGGGACAAACACTTGCATGATAAAATGAACACAAGGTACTAGCTCAGTGGCACTGGACAGTTGCTGAGAAGAGAGGAAGGGCAAGGAACCAGCCCTATCACCCAGGGGTGGTCCCTTTTATATCCCATAAGATACAATACATTATAGCAGAATTACAGTTTTAAGAAAGTCAACACTGTTACTAACCACAGGGCATCTCTTCTGCAGGTACTGCCAAAGGCTTTAATTTTGTCACCTTTCAGGAAGGGGAAAAAATTATTACTCCAATAGACAGATACACTCCACTGAATGGAAACAGGAAAATTAAAACAGGTTTAGATGCAGTAGGACATATTGCCGCATTGGGAAAAAATAACTACATTTGGAATGAAGAACAAACTAAATAAATAATACAAAAATGGAAACTCAAGAGGGCTACTGGTTTAAGTTTTGTTACCTCATAAGCCTGTGCCAAGATCTCTTAGCAGAGCTGCATTTACCAGCCCTGACCGACAATAAATGACAAAGCATGTCCACTAAAGTTTTCAAAGTTTAAGCAAACTCTTTAATACATGAGCAACATCTGGGTTCCTTGCTTCCTAACTGAGTTTCGCTTCCAGCTCTTAGCTGGGGCCTTGTGGCTTTATAATCCCTGCCCTGGGACTCACCACCTTTCAGCACCCTCGGTACTGTACTCTTCTGCTAGAACAAGGGTTAATTCCTCTTCCAGGTAACCCACTGGATAGCAACCACAGGAAACCAAATAAATACTGGACTTAATCGTTTGGAGTCAAAACCAAACCAAGATATTCCTTCTTGACTGTAGCAGAGGCAAAAGGTTATAGAAACAGGATCTCAAGCCAAACTAGCAACCACCGTCCTAGGTATTTATAAGGGGAAAGAGGCAGAGTCCACTTGGAGAAGACTCTGGCTAGATATGGGAATTACACAAGTCATGCATCTGTGCTTCCAAGAACCTCACATTTGAGCACTGATTCTTCAAGCAGGTGATACTTTCCCACTTATGTATCAACAGTCCAACTTTCAACGAAATCATGAATACAGCACCCAGTTAGTACTTCACACATATGGACAACTTCCAGCATCTTCTCCCAAATCCATACACCACATCACCCATACATGACTGCCACAACAGGCACATCACTCCTGTCTGTCACGGTCTGCGCAAACATAAAAACGACAGTAAGCAATCACAACAGTTCTACAACCGGCAGTGGGAGAGGAAGGGATCAGCAGGACAGAGCAGGAGCCTTAGGAAGGGGCAATGCCTCTGTAATCTGACTGGAACCCACATCACCCTAGATGTCCATTACCTCGCCATAGTCAATAACTCTGTCATCTAATTTCACTACAGCGTGACCAATGACTCAAGAATCCAGACTAGCAGCTTGGTAGAGATCTCCTACTTAAGAACTCAATACGGAGTCTTTTTAGGGGCACTGCCAACTTTGGGAGTGGAATACAGAGTGGGAGATGCGAGAAATGAGAGGCAGCAGGTGCCCAAAACCCAAGACAGCTGCTGGCAACAACTTTTGCACTCATGTCAGTATCTGAAGAGCTCTGCAGCACATATTCTAACATCTTGATGACCAGACTTCATCACTGAATGAGCAAAGAGTCATTTCTTCTTAAGGCAATAATCCAGCTCTAAACTTTTCCACAATGATAGGAATTAGAGCATTTACAGAATATATCTAGACATTCAGTATATACTCCAGACCCTTAAACGTTTCCAGTTTAGTGGAAAATTGAAGTAGTATCAATATTAAATGTAATGAGAGTCAGAGATGTAACCAACTGACAAGGGAGAGGAAGCAGGAAGAGACACTGAACAGCAATCAATTTTGAGGAAAGGCTGTGATGAAATTGCTCAACTCTAATGTATACAGAGCATACACAATTCTACAAACATGAAGATGGGAAGCAGTAGAAAAACTCTGCCCTTTTATGATTCAGGGACAACTGCACTTCTGATTCTTACAGCATTGCTGCAAATAGGTTTGCAGTGCTGAAGGTTGATAGTTTTCGTTTAAAACAAAATAAAGAAACCTTTTTTATCAAATCCAAAGTAAACCATCTGTTTTCATTGCCTGCTTTAATACTTCAGCCCGTTCCCACATTCTCCTTCTCCCATCACCACTTCTATACGTGCATACATACAGAGTTTTCATTTTGCAGACTGCCAACGGACGAGGCATTCAACGTCTATAGAAATCTTGCAGAGTCCAGGCTCTCCAGAGACGTATGCTCAAGATGCTTGTTTCTGATAGCAGGTGAGTCAACAAACCCTCTAAATTTTCACCTCCTTGCTTAAATTCCTACTCCACCTGTTAAGACACAAGAATCTCCAACTTCCTAACCAATTTAGCCAAAAAACCAAAAAACAAAACAAAAAAAACACCCTCAAGAGAGAGCATCATGAAATTCTATATTAATTATGACTTCCTATCCCAGAATATATTTCAGACTCTACTCAGTCAATGAGGTATTTTCTCACAAAGCTAGAATTAAAGGCCTCTCAACTCTTCTTGGATTATTTCTAGCTCATAATCATTAATACAGACTCCTATTATGCTAGCCTAAGGGTAGCATATGGCTTTCTAGGGATAGGACAGACGGGGGAAAATAACAGTTACACATGCCTACATCCCAGTCTCATTTCTGTGCATGCATATGGGGACATAGCTTTCTCTTGCCAGATTCTTAAATACCAAATATATTAGCTTCCGAGTCAAACATAGTACTTCAGACGCAACCACTGTTTTGCAGAACATGACATGTATAATCAACCTATGTAGCTCCAAGCAGCAAAAATGAACGATGTAAGTTCAGAAGGAATCCCTTCCCACGCTTGCTCCCAGACACTACATGCAATTTTTACCTGCCTCGGAACAAAACACATTTATAGGCACCAGCCAACGGACACAGGCTTAGTACAGTGCAGTGAATACAGAGTTCCTGCCACGAGATTAGAAATCTAATTTCTTTTTATTTAAAAGAGATTATTTCAAATACTATATACAGTTTAAGAGAAATACAGTTGACTTTGGGGTTGCTTTTTAATACAGGCAAAGACCGTCTTAATTACACAGTTGAGCAAGAAGATTCTTGAAAGCCTTCAGTTATGGTCATGCATTCCCTGTCTCTATGAATTCCCCTGCAAGTGCAGAGTCAGGTGCGTTTCCAAACATCACAGTTTATGTCTTTACTCACCTTGATAGACTTGTAAATTTTCCTGTCCTCCCAGCTCTTTCATCCCAGACACATGCAGAGCACGCATTACAAAGCGTCGCAGGGTCAGTTTCTTTCTGGGGGCAGAATACAGCCTACCAGTTTGCCAAGATGTATGTGAGAAAGACACACAGTAATCAACATTTAGTATAAACCAAGGGGATTCCAAAGCCTTACAGAAAGGATTACAAAAAGCACAGGGGACTCAAGTTAAAGTAAATGGTCTGGGCTAGTATGTATACACAATCATGCTTGTAGTAAGGTGTTACCTATGGAGCAAAATGGAGTTCAAATATGGAGAAAGGTATCAGAGGCTGCCCAGAAAAGAAAAAAACATAGAAGTGAGGAACTTTGCCAGAATCTCCCTCATTTCTATGAGCACTAAAGAGAGAGGCACTCAGCCCTAAATTTCCCCACAACCAGGTCTGAAAATGTACCTCGGTCTCCACCTGCAGCATTCCCTACGTCCTGGGCCACAGTCAGTGCTAGGGAAAGGCTACCAATTAACTTGTGGTTTTAAGCTATAGATAAAATGTCCACCAGAGACGTTGATTCTTGCTTCCAAAGCACCTTCAACCCACTGTGTGTTTTAGGAGGAGAATATACTGGCTCCCAAATATATGCACTCTTGGCTCCTCACAAGGCTGCGATCACAGAAAATGCTGCAAGGTTGCATCTTTTCATGAAGCCCGAGTACATCATAATGAAATCATCTGCAGAAAGAAGAGTGTAGATTCAGCAACAACAAGGATTTTAGAATATTGTAAAACTGTATTCTTTATTTTTACATTGCAATCTCCTGGGCACGATCGTATCAAGAGCAACTTGCAAATCTATGTCACTGCCAGCAAAATTTCTATTTTAATTTGATAGGACAACTTGCAAACAGCAGTTGTCCACATTGTGGAAGTGCTTAACGTTTGTAAGAACTACAAGAACTCAATGCTGATTCAATGCCCATTTACTGGGCAATGCAACAGATTCCTGCTCAAGGCAGACGGTTTGGAAAAAGCAGGGGTGGAGGGAGACCATTCTCTCTTTCTATGATGGAAGCAGGGATCTCTCAGCAAGGCTCACAAGCCCGGTGTCGCTGCTGTCGAGAAGAGGGTACAAACTGGGTGCAGCAGGAAGAGTTAAGCAGTTTGAGGAATCTTCCTCAGGAAGAGAAAACATTTTGCTCTCAGTGGAGCTCCTGAACCTCAAAAATGATGCTGCACGCCAAGGAACCAGAGAAGTATTTACTCCTGGACCTTTTGACCAAAATTAAGAAGCCTGAAATTCAGCTTTAAAATAGCGTATGCTCTAAATAGAGCAGTCAGATGACCTGACAGAGCGAAGATTCACGCTCCTTGAGTTTATACATTGAAAGAGTCAATCCAGCCCAGAGCATCACAGAACGCTGAAGACAGATTGCTGTAGGAACTGTAGTAGATACTATTTACAAACAACTCCCCACTGTTTGCTCTCTAATTATAGTTGAGGCACATACAGTCATTTACTTTCTGTGAGCTCCTTTTGTATGCTATACCTCCAAAGTCAATGAAAGTAATTTTAAGAACCTGTTGATTGATTTATTGATCGAGTAAGTTGACCAGTGCAGTAAACAAGAAATAACCAGACAGGTAAGTGATTTGATAAATATTCCTGGAGACTAGTCACTATATGCACTGAAAATCAGGAAAAAAATAAGCCCTCAAAGGCAGGTTCAGGCTTTTTTTAGAATCTATATTAACAGTTGTCCCTAAAACTTCATTCCTTATGCAGGCCTGCTTGGTCAAGTGCACTCCCCAATCAAATTTTGGGATAACCCTGTACGATCCAGTATTAACTACCAAATTCAGCAGAAGCAATTGGCAGAAGTTCAGCTTCTATTACCAGAAACAATGTGAAAAGGTAGGGGGCGGAGCGGGTGTGTGTGTTACATAACAGTTTGAGGCAGGAAAGGGATAATTGTGTGTGACCAAGGTCATGTAACAGAAGAAACACAGGCAGAGACCATCATCCACAGGCAGCTTCCAGTGCTTGGGCAGTTTTCTGGTGATTCTGTAGTGAGACTTCACCACAGCTTTCACCAAGCTCCAACAGCAAGGAGCAGATTATGCCCCTGGCCAGTACTGAAAACCACACACCTCATTGATCAGCATTCACTGAGATGGTCTTATTTTTTTTTTCCTGTGGATTTAATTGTCATTTAATGAGGTTTTCAATTAAATGTGTTGGCAGCTTATCATAAAACTAAGCCGAACATAACTTGTACTCCTTCTACACTGCCTGCTCAGTTGTGTGAAGAACTGTCACCCAACTCAAGCAAAAGTCAAATTAGGATTCAACTCTTGTTGCATAGGTGTGGTTTCCTACAAGGCAGAGGAAAGGTACACTAACAAAGCAGGACATAAAGGAAAAAGCTTGCATTACTACTATTATTTGTACAAAATTTTAGATATTTTAGATAATCTTTTGGCACTGTGCTTTTGGGAAGTTTACATTTATCCCCAGCACAACAAAGGAATTAAATGTCCACAAGCATAAAATTAAAGCAGGAAAAAATCACCATTCAGATGCAGACAAAATAAATCAACAAGACCAAATTCACAATCTCTCATAACCTCTCAGCATTTTTGAAAACAAATGTCTTGCTTACCAAAACAACCTTTAAAATAAAAACATTTAAAAGTGTATTTATCTCATAATACTCTGCTTCCTGCCTGTCATATAATCTATATTACATATATATAAAACCAAAAGAAAAATCCATTCAAAGAACCAACACTCTAGTGCTCCATTTTCCACTTAGTGTTGGTTATACACTCACAGAGATCTTAAAGCATTTTAAAGGATCAAGCTCTCCTTCTCATTAGTACCACCATCACGTTTTTCTGGACTGTGGTCGTATAACCTTTGGCACCTTTTCACTCTACTGAAACAATCTCGCCTGGCAACTTCTGGTGTGGCACTCCGCTCCCCCTGCCTCTGGCTCTTCTTCCCTCACTAATTCTGTGTTCAGAACTGTGAAGCACAAAATTAGACGTTTCAAATTAAGCAAGGAGAGAGAATGAGAGAACCTTATTAAATCAACATTAGCATCAGAGTCTTTAAAAGAGAAACTCAATCGCGAAATATTACTCATCTCTGTGAAGCTCTTTACATTGACAGAAATGAGACAGGCAGCAGCTGAAGTCATCTTCCTCTGCCCCCACCTTCCTCTTCATGCTAGTCACAGTTCTTGAGCAGTAAGAGCGGGATCCTTTTCAGATCACAGCCCCAGAGGAAGCAGAGCTTACCTTGAACTCACGAGCACTGGGATTGCCAAGTAAAAGGGACAAGGTCCATTAACATGATGTTGGGGGAAAAATACACACACACACACAAGCATACTGACACACAAAAGCAGACTCCCTTCTCCTCCCAAGCTTCCCACAACACTTTTGTTCTCTCAAGTCACATTAAAAGTTACAGTAATTCTTTACCTCTCACAATGCAAAGAATGATTTCAAGTTTTAGTTTCCATTCTCAGTTCCCAATGATCAAAATTACTGACAGGACGGTGATGATCAGCATATTCTGTTCCAAAACATCTTAACTTTCTGAATGTGAACCTCCAAGTTCCTGGCTAGATATCCTTAAACTCCTTTCCAAGATAAATCACTGGAGTATCATACCATTCCCCCTTGCTGGACAATTAGACATGTGGTTAAAGCCAGAGAACACCTCTGAGGCTGCACTGTCTTTGAATACGACTTTCCCTTGGCACACCTTGAATAAGAGTTGATATTTGCACCCTGTGCCAACAGAATGAGTGCACACACCTTACCATTGTGCGGCCGGCTACATGCTTCTCTGCTGGGCTCCCACCAGAAACGGAGTGTCTTGGCAGTACCTTGTAGGGAGGGTTTGTAGCGTGTGCTGCTAAGGAGTCCTAAGGAAACAAATCCTACTAGAACAAGTACAAAAATCAACTATTTCAATGAATTAAAATCAACGTTAAGAGTACCCTTTAGCTAGGGAATACTATCCTAAGGTCAAGTGATCTGAAACTGAAGCTCAATTCCTGACGACAAAACAAAGCTTTCAAAGCATTTTTGGGGAAAACAGACTCTACTCGAACAGAAACGGAGGCTGAAGCTTTTGATCGCTCAGACCTACCACACAATGGAAACTTCTGCATCAGCCCTACGTTACGGAAAATCTGCATTTTTGCAGGCGGGTTTCGAAGTGCAGACTGTCCCTACCAGTAAAATGGCGTCTGGAGAAGCTGGGGTGCTGGCAGTTCTGATACCTCTTCAGAGCTGTAATAAAAGTGACCACGTCCTCATCTGACAGCCATGCTTAGGTGCTATTAACTAAGCACAAAGTTGTTCCTACAGCAGAGCCAAGACAGAGTGCACCAGGGAAACAGGAAGACGGGGGAGGATAAAAAAATAACACTCACAAAAACTAGTGACAAAAATCACCAACTCTGTTGTTAAATGGGTGTCCATTCAACATCCTTGTTTCATAAAACGAAATGCTTCATTTTTACCTCAAAGGGCAACAGTAGCAATACAAGACTGCTTGGAGCCTTCCAAAATGAAAGGGTCCAATGAAAACAAGCAATTTACCATTCAATTATAAAAGCTGAAAAATGGTGAAAACAGAAAAGCCAGAACGAAGCACTGAACCTGCTGTCCTAGGGCTGTCCTCGATGCCTTTTCATGCCAGTAAGAAGCCTTTACCGAAATACACTTAATGGTCTGATACATGCCTTTCTTCCAGTAAAGGATAACACTAAGCAAAAACTGAAAATATATTTTTTCCTATTCTTTGCTGTGGTTAACTTTCTCCTAGCCTTTCCCCAGCAGTCTGACACACAACTAGAAGTGGCCTCCCGTCGCCTTCAAGTCCTGCTCCTTGCTTTTGTAGAGGTTATCAAATAGCGCCTTTAATTCAGTGGCACTGTACCTGTAATGACAAATGTCTAAACAGAATTATAATAATTGGGGCTTACACGGTTAAGCATTAAATATAAAAATCAAAATTAATAAACCAATATCCCTAAATATGAACACATTAGTTCACAGGATAGGATACCATTCTCCTGCAAGGCCCTCTTCTCTTGCACACAAAACACAAGAATGTCAAAATGGAGGAGTGTCACTTCAGCCGAAAAAACAGGCACTCTAATTTCAGAGCTTTCACCAGGTAAGAGAGTCGGAGTCTGTTTTTGCACAAATACCAAGTAACTAGTTCACATTCACGTGTCTGACACTTCCAGCTCTTCAGTGCTCTCATTCTGAAAATTTTTCAGGAAACAGTCAACATTTCCAGCCAAAAAAAATACACAATTTAAAGAAGAACAAACAGTGGAGACAATTTTTGTGCAAGTTCTGCCATCTAATTCTGTATCTTACAAATCATAAGTCAGTTTGGTAACTCAGCATATACCATATGAATACTTAAACTTGCTTGTAACTGAAAGCTTGGAAAAGCTTTCAAAGAAACAAAGTTTTAAAACCCCAAAAAGCATCAAGAATTAAACAACTGAAGAGTTCTAAGGCATTTTATTTTTGTTTTCTAAAAATGCACCATACTATTCACCTTCAAAGGTCTCAGCGAATATCAACACATCATGACAACACTTCTGAAGATAACTACTATTCCAAGAAAACTAAAGCACAAGCAAGATGCAGTAATTTGTCCCGATTCATACTGAATATACTAGACAGGATCATGACTGATAACAGACTCAAACCTCAGAAGAAACCAAGATTTTCATCATCCATGTATTTGTGCAGATTACTGAAAGGAAGACAGTCACAGTGTGCTGATGCTTGCCCGTTAATATCCTTCCAAGATGGCACAATCAGAAAATTATCTCAAAAGATCGAAGTACAATGGAATGAAAGGTTACACACATTTTAGATGAAGGGAAAGAGCTGGAGCAGCAAAAAAGCAATCCCTATTTCATTCTTAAGTCTCTAAGGGATTCAGGCAGCAGCAGTGAATGGTGGAAAGCCATCCCAAATCCACGTAACTAATACTGCTTGCAGTGATTAACTCACTCGAGGTGCCAGCCTGCCACCTACTACTGTCAGTGTGGAAGATTTGCTGTAAGCACCGAGAGGATTCTGAAGAAAGGAACAGAAACATTGAAAAAGAAGAGGCAAGACAGACACAAAACAATGCCAAGAGTCACAGCAGCCTTTCTTTTCAGTAGTAACTATTGGCTGCAGCACTCAGCCCGCTTCTGAGACATCAGTAAAATGGACCTGTCTCATCATCGTTCAGTTTTTCAAGCAGCAAATTGGGAATTAATATTCACAGGTTCTATGACTGACATAATTGCAATTTTAAAAGGGCAATTAATCATCAGCCACACTGGCGGTTGACTTGCCAGGCTGGTATCCTTTCTCTCCACACCTGCCAACAAACTCACAGGAGGCAAAAGCATCACACGTGTACACAGAGCCAGGAAGCGCCATTCTCCATCTTACTCCCAACCCCAGGCTCCACAACGTGTGTTATGGGTTTTGTTATTTATTTTTTTTTCTCACAGCTGTGCCCCATCAGGATCATTCACCCACCCTTTCCCCCAACAGCTCCCCCACGATGCCCAACCTGGCCATGGGGATAAGGAATGCTCTCTTCATGTTGTATCTCACTCACATCGGCCAAGAGAATGGAGACAATGAGCTCCATCACTGCCATTATGGAGCTCTCCTCGTCTCCCCATTTTCCCAAATATCTCTGCATGAACTAATATTTTTTAGGAGTGACATCTCATCCCATTCCTGCTTGCACAGTACATTACAAAAGGTGAGAGCACAGCTCCAGAGAAGCAACTAACACAGGCTCATGGAAACTTCAAACCTGGCAAGTGGTTTTCATAAGATGACTCAAAGCCACTAAGGTAGTATTGACTTCTGTGCTCTTGTGGAAAGGTTTTCAAGCACACTTTGAACAAAACAACAAAAAAAAAAACCCAAGCAGTTGTTCTGGGTATTAGTTCTGCTACTTTAAAGCCTTTCTGTGTGAGCATCAATTACCAAATGTGAAAGGTATTTCAACCAATAGTATTTAGAGAAGAAACATTTGGAAATTTGTCAGTGGTGTTGAGGTTCCCAGAAAGAAAGTTCAGAGACTAAATTATTGTGGGGTGAGTATATAACCTCCCGTCAGAAGTACAATTTTTAATATAAACACCTTTCCTGAGAGGAAGAAAGCCATCAGACTAACCACCATATTACGCCCATCTACTTATTTGGAAAGAACATAAAAGCACTACGGTGCTAAACACCATAGAAAATAAGCATGAGATTGATGGAAAGACTTAGAGCTCAGCAAGCTGTGAGGTCTTCAAGTGATACACTTAAGACTATGTCCTTGGGCCAAAGAAAATACACAACATACTTCCAGGCCAAAGAAGTCTTGCTCAAACAGGTGCCACTCCTGCCAGACAAGTGCAGCAGATACCTGGAGACTGAGGGTGTGTATTGTAACACAAGCTGTATAGTCCTCCTCTCCTCATTCCTGACAGTCAGCAACCAGAAACTGCCTTCATCATAACCATACAGGAAAAGAGTTAAATGCTTTTGTATGTGAAAGAGTAATTTCAAATCTAAGAATTAAGTCAGGATGGAAGCTGGAACACAGTTACGTATTGCACATCTTGGTCAGAGTTCCAAACAAAGGTAGCTGGCAGAACGTCTCCACCAGTAGATAATACCAATAAATGGCTTCATTCCCATCTATTATAAGATAATAAACAGGATTTGCTTCCGCATACTGTCCTCATTTCTATCAGGTCCCTCTCAAGATTTGCCATCTTTATGACAGATGCTCCAGATGTTCTTCATCCACAAACCTCAGCGCATCGTTGCAAGTTAAATGAGGTGCCTCCAGTTCATTCCTCTCAGCTTTGTGAAACTAGAGAAGTGCAATTATGAACTCCCTCCAGCTTTTTCCTCATTCAGATTTTGCACGGTTTTAGAAATCTCTTAAAGAACATTTTATTCCCAGACCTTTACCTTCCAATTACACAAGTATCATGTTGCCCACTTGCCCTCTGTTTAGAAAGGACTGACTTTGTCCTTCATGAACAAAACCACTCCTTAACAGAGAGCACAGTGTTAAGAAGTGGCAGATATTTCACTCCAGAATGTCTCTCCTCCCAGCTTAGGAGGAAATACCCTGTAACTCCTCTGCATTTCCTCATAGTGACTGGCTGGATCAAAGACTTCGACTGGGCTCTTCTGCACTCAGAAAGGGTGTTTACCCAAAACAGAGTTGGTAACAAAGCTGGAGCGGAGGGAGGGGATAGGGAAAAAAAAAAGGAAAAAGAAAACGCAAAATACAAAGAATCTTTCTCAAACACAATCAGTGCTCCTGGGCTGCTGCCTACAATCACGGATGCTTCTTTTCTTACATTTCCTCAGAAGACAAAACAAATACTTGTGCTTCCAAATTTTCCTAACACCTATAAGCTTAATGCCTCCAATCAGCACTTGCTCACATCTTTATCTTCAAGCCCATATTATGAGTTTTGATAAGCTTTTCCCTTTCCAACGTCTCTCACTCCACATGGATAAGAGCCACTAATAGAAGACAGAGACCAAAAATCCTTGCCTCTTCTATTGCCTGCGTTTAGCAATCAGCCACTGCCGAGCATTGTGCGAGACCCGAAGCACTGCCGTGTATTACACACTTATCTCTGCAAAACCACCCTGCACAAGTGACAACTTCCAGGCAGGGGGGAGGGGGAATCGTGCAGCTTTGCAATAATTAAAGCACAGACGAGTGTCACTGCTGTAGATAATTATGCATTAGCAGTGAAATTACTTAATGGAATGAAATAAACTAAGCCAAATGTTTTGTTTTAAAGGGAATTTAGGGTCTGCAAAAGGTGCCCAACTGACAGCCCAGGAGAGCGAGAATGACAGTCCTTCATCATTCACAAAAATGCCAGGACATTGCAACACCCTGGCAGACTTCCACCTCCCACCCAGGTGCAGGAGGAGCAGACGAGAAGCTAAAGAAAATTTCCGTCTCCCCAGTCATTCAGGCTCTGATCCGTCTGATGAACACCCACGCAGGGACCAGCCGGTCACTACGCAGAGAGGAAAAACTGACGTGGATCATTTCTTAAGTCAAGATACCAGCTCTGACAAAACGGATTAATTCAACCCACAGATCTTCCATAGCACACCCCCACAGGCATCCATCAGAAAAAAAAAAACCAAACATTTTCCAGTGTCAGTATGGACAAGACTCCAACCAACTACAGAAACAACAGGATGAGCAGGTACGTGGGCCACAATGAAATCACATCCTCCCAAGCAAGTCCACGAGGTCTTCCTCCATCCTCTCCTCTTGCCTACAACACAGCCCCACACCACTGCTCTCATCTAGGTGGCTCTCAACAGCGTCTTCCTGCTTGTTAAACAAGAACTCTCAAGGTCAGTCAGAATTTATAAGGCAGCCATTTCATCTTTTGTGCTTCTCTGGCTACATTCCTTCCTAAAAGCTGCTGAATGTTGGAGATTCTGCTAGGTCTGAAAGCCCTGCCAACACCAGGGCCAATCAGGAGTTTCAGGATGATACATATTAAAGTTATTATGGGAGGCAGTTATGCAGCCAGAATAAATCTTAACTGAACCTTTAAGTGGTTTTTACAACTCTTGTGTCTCCTTCTCGAAAACAGATGAAAAGATACAAATCTCCTCCCCAAAAATCTGCAGGGAATCCAGCCAACCACCAGCTCTTCCCTCAAGAGAAGATTCTGCCCTCAAAGCAATAATTCATTTCGTCCAAGGCCAGCTCGAACATCTTTATGTTTTAAACTCCAAATTACTCAAATCAGTCAGAAACTTACAATGTCAACGAAGCCCAATCTGAGATACTGCCTTTGCAAAAGCACTACATATACATCCCAAACTTCTGCAGAAAGAAACTCCAGTGTTTTTTCAGTATAGGCCTTCTTAGACAGTCTACATAGTCTGATTGCAGATAGGTAAAGGGACACAGACATACAGCATATTTTTTTTTTTTTTTTTTTTTTTTTACAGATCAGGTTTTGTAGGTAGTATCTAATTAGAAAGTTAGGATGTAGGTCAAAACAGTGAATCTTAAAGAGGATCTGAGCAACAGAGGCAGCAACATCAGTTTTGATAGCAAGCATGAGATGTCATTAGGACAGCATCTGCCACTCTCCTCCCATCACTTCCAAAACTAAACTTGCTCTCAGCAGCAGTTATCTACCCCTCCAAGAAGTACTACTAGAAACCAACTAGAGAGCTACAGACCAAAGAGTAATCTGAGGTGGCTGAGAACATACCCCATCATTTCTGTGGAAACCTGCACTGTCTTCAAACAACTTTGTCCTCCCCTCTGCAGCCTGAACACACAGCAACCTCACAATCTGCTTGATTCATGTGTTTAAGCATGAAAGCAAGCCCCGGGAAGCATGGTGAGAAAATGAAAGATAGAAGCAGGTTGATTCAACATGCATCTCCAGTTTGTAAATGATGTCTGTCCGTAGTGGCCTCACAACTCCAAATGATATATTTCTATAGAAACCAATGAACTTCAAAAACTCAGGGTAAACTCATTCTGAAAAATATTATGGTAACTCCTGGAGAAGCTAGAGTCAGAATGAAAACAAATAAGCGAAAACTGAGACATTTTATTGGTATGCAAGCAATTTGAGGGCTCAGCAGTTACAAGCCTGCCCCTGGAAAGGAGTCTTCATGGGTGTCCCTTCACTGCCACCTTCAGGAAACACTCGCTGCTGCTCTGAAAGCGCTCAACACAGCAGGAAAAGAGTATGAACCCAGCCAAGGCACCATCGCTGGCATGCAACTGAGACACACATTAAAAATCCTTAGTTCTGAAATAAGAGTACTACAGCTAGAGTCACATCCCAAAGAACAGAGGAGCAGAGCACAGAGTCTGCAAGATCAATACACCGAGCAGCTGCTGGGCTGAGGAGTTGTTTTGACCCCAAGTAAGACACATAGTTAATCTCCCAGACACTGCACGTGAGGCAGGTAATAAATTTTCTCAGATCCTAAATTCAAAGGGGCATTAGCGAGGATATGCTGCTTAGGGATTGTTTATTAGACTCCATTTGCAGCATCACATTTTAAAGGCTCACTTGAAAAGCCAAACTCCCCCCCCCCTTAAAGATAATTTTAAAAAATAAATTCAAGCAGCTTTGCTAATGAAAGCAGAAAGTTTCATAAAAATTCAGAGCCGGTAATCAAGTGAAAAAAATAATGCATAGGTCAAAAACCACATTTCAGTATCATTTATTTATTTACACACATGTGTGCACAAGATGTACCTTAAGTCTCCGGACAGGATATTGACTTACTGGTAGATGACATGAATTATCAAGCAGGAAACTTAGTTCCAAATCAGCCTGCATCATAGCTCTTAAAATAGGTGAATGACTTGCTGAACTGTATGGCGAAGCCTAACCAAGCTCAAGAGCAACATCTGCTGGCCAACGAGCAACAGTACGAAGTCAGCCTAATTATATGGAAGTTTATTATTCATTCTTACAAAGATGATAATTTTTACGGCAGTTTAAGAATGCGCAGTACAATATATTTCTTGCACAGGAAGCAGATGCAACTTCTAAACGTGTGCAAACAAGGCAAAATTTTGCCTGCGCCTGCACGAGCATGTAGCCAGAAAAATCTGTCATTCACCACTACCTGCCCACTGAGACACCTGACAGCAAAACACTGAAATTAAGAGGAGTTAAAATTCATGCTAGTGAAACTATGCTGGAGGAAATCTCTTCTGTCCAGCTGTTTCAATCCTATCTGAAGCACACCCATGGTACCCCTTGGACTACTCTCTTTCCTAAGGGAGCAGCCCACATGTGCAAGGCCTGAGGCAGAAAGTATTTCTCAACCACACTGGTCCCATCTACACAGAGGAGAATGGCAGCTAAGACCATTAGAGCTCCTTTTTCTCCAGGTGCCTTAACACACTCCTTATTAACCTTAGAAAATAAGCCTGCTATGACAGAATGACATTATTGGAGCATGGCTAATGCTCCCCACTCAATCTGGGCACAAACTAACACTCCTATCTAGATATTAACTACAATGAAAACTCTTATTTTTACCCTAGTGCATAAAATTTTATTAACTACTTCTAAATAGTTCTAAAGAAAAGAAAATGCAAGTGGCTGGTAACAGCTTCAAGACTGCACTTAGACCTTCATCACGATCTGGAACAAGGGCAGAGTGACCTGAAAGCTGGCTTCCGAACAGCCATCAGATGGGAAAAGGTGTTGAGGCATCCCACTTCTGTTACCAGCAAGAGAATTGTGTCAAATTCTTACTTGAGCAGAGAACCAGCTCTTTCTGCAGGTCACTGTATAACAGGAAATCACAGCAAGTAGGTTTTTAACAGAACTCTATGACAACCTTAAGGAGCACAACTTAGAACAAAACACTGCAAAATGCTGAGCCTTGAACAGGAAAAGGCACTCTGGCTGGGGGAGCAAATTTTTAAATTGGAGAAAACTATAGGCTGGACTGACATTCGTTATCTTTAAAATTTCAGTTTGCTTTGCAGTTCAAAGCTCTGATGCTTTTTCAGGTTTTGTACTTGAAACAGAATCCTTTTACCCTGAAAAATTAGGGAAGAGGATTTAAGAAACATACACCTTTATTTGCAGCTGACATAAGTTTTTGTTGTTGCTTTGGCATTTTGGGGTGTTGATTTGTTTTGCGATGGTTTATTCTTGTCAGTTTTGGTAGTTTTCTTCTTGGGTTGTTTGGTTTTCTGGTGGTTTTCTTTGTTGTTGTTTTAAGCATATGCTTATTCCAAATCACCCTTTTTATACAGTTAGCTGTTAAACTAGGAGAGCATATCATATGAAAATACAAAAGTGACTGACTGCTCAGGTCCTCAGCTGGGGAGAGAATAGTTTTTGTAAGGAACCATTTGCGTACTGGAAGTTTGGAAGCTACAGAGGAGACTCACAGTTCCAGATCAACAGAGCCAGTTACAGCTAAAGCAAGATGAATACTAGGGAACAAATCCATTCTGCTCAGAGGCTGGAGAAAAGAGAAAAGAGGAGAGAGAAGAAATGCAAGCCTATGTGTTTAGGAAATAAAGGGGCTGAAGTCATCTGCTGGACAGTGAACCACTTTTTCTAGGGCAAAAGTATTAAGCTGAAAATTCAGTGAATATACATGGCAAGCTCTCAGTCCCAACTGGAGGAGCACTGGTTATTTAACAAACGTGTCCTTAGTCTAATGTACTATTCAAGTAGGTACTAAACTATGGAACATTTTTTCTTCTGGACAGTAATTATACATAGCCCTGTTCTGTCTGTTTGATCAATTTTTACTCTTGACTCCTACTGTATCATCCTTCAAGTTTGCCCATTATCACAAAGTCTTCAAGGCTAAAAAGGCTCCAAACCCGCGATGTAACACGCAGACAGGAAAAAAGCCAGCTAACTCTAATTCCTTCCCTCCCTCATAAGCTTGCAGGTGTTCTATTTTCATTGACTAAAAATCAAAGAGAAAGTCATCAGCTCATTTCCTCTCCTTTAGTACAGCCCCTTTTAAGAAGCTCCTTTCTATCATGTTTACTCGGTACTCATAAATAATATCGATAATCGCAGACGGTCATAAACAAGCTGAGAAAGTATACATATATAGTACAAAGGAAACAATAACAGTTCTGATGCGCTCCAAAAGCGGAAGGAATTCCTGGCAAGTAGCAGTAGTTGCATCCAGGTCATTTTTTAAGTTGATGTAAAGCAATCAGAGCCCAAAATAACACAGGGACAGACTTTAAACAAAGCTAAACAAGTGTGCTGGCAGCTCGCTTCCCTCTGAAGCACCCATTTCCTACCTCCTCCCCACGTGCAATACATGCAGCTATTTCTTCCCTAAAAATTTGTATTAGGAAGGAGGAACACCGCGCTCACGGAAAGATAGGTTTAAAACTGCTGAAACTCCAAAATACATAAGCAGCATGCAATTAGGAAGATATTATGCTGACTGTAATAAGAAACTCTAAGGGAGCCGACCCAGCTGCCCAAGAGTTAACATTATGCATTTCTCATCAAAACCTCTTCCAAGAGGTTAAGCACACAATAGACTATCTAAAGCACAGCTAGAAAGGCTGCTTGAAATTCCACACATGTGCCGCAGCAATGTATTTCTATTAATGTCCAGTGTGTGTCAGCGTGAAGATAAGGTACCAACATCATGTCCAACCAGCCAGCTAGAGAATGGGACGCCGTGTAAAACATTGTCTGATGCTTAGAATCCCGGAGAACAGTGGCGTCTGCAATCTCACCCGCTGCACGCGTGCCTGATAACACCACCAACAAGGAGGGGCGGCAGGAGCAAACTGTCCTGCAGTTTTGGGAAAGTAAAAAGACAGAATGGGAGAGGGAGAGGGAAGAATGGTGGGAGAGGGAAGCAAACAAGAATGAAAATAAACTTCATCAGCAAATAAAAGCAGGTTTGAGGATGCCCAACTGCAGCAGAGGGTATAGACAAAGCAGAAAAAGCCTCAGTGAAATTTACTCTAGCTTTAACTTTTCTTTAAGGTGAGAAATAAAAAAAAAATAACAGCAGTCCTTATTTTGATTTCTCCCATTATACCATGTACACTCAGCCTCATCATCTAGTACAATCCAACAAAGCTATTTGTATTGGAAGATTTGTAGAAAGATGTTGTATTTGAGAAAACGTGATCCTGAACAGGACACATCTGCTCTCTTAGCCCAGACGTTACCACGAGCAGCTGCTATATGGGAACCCGCTAGAATACCCCATGGGGGTCCGTGCTGTGCACTGATGGGTGTCATCACACAGATAACATTCCAGCCCATCAGGAAACTTCCTATTAGTGGAATAGCTTGCTGATATAACCTGTAACTTACCTACCTCAGGGAAGGTAAAGGGTATGTGGGTGAAGGGGTGGAACGCAGTGATCCTGACCTGGATACCACCGTGCATCAGAGAGGCCCTGCCTCGTGCTGCACACATTCCTCAGCATTGTAACAGAGGAGCCTGCAGGCAGCTGGTCCTCAGTGCTGGCCTCTGTGGGAACTCATCTTTATCTAAAAGAGTAGCAAGATGTTCTCATGTGAATATCTTTTATGAACAGAGTTGTTTTCTTGTAAGAATATAATTGCTGAAGTAACGAAAAAGGAGGAACTCTCCATCTGCACAGCACATCATAGGAAAATCCATCCAGGGTCTGTTCAATGCTGTATGAAAGCAGGGCCCCTAGCATCTGAAGGGACATGAGATTTACTTGCTATCTATAGTCCTCTTTCTATTCTATCTTATTAAAACAGCTATTTTATTAAGCCACTTGTCAGCCTTTCTTATTGAGACCCAGGAAGAACCCTGCATTGTCGCTCTCGCACGCTGCCACCCAGTGCAGAACACTGCCCATCTCAGGTATCTTCTTTACCACATCAAGACATACATGTTAAGGCTCCAAGAAAAGGTGGCAGAAGCACCAAAGCTAATTTTCATGGCATTCAGGGAATATGACAGAATTGACATCCAGCAGCAGGTCATATTCCCACGCCACCATCCCCATCCCCCCCTTACCTCACACCTCCATCATCGGAGAGTGCAAGAGCAATCGAACTGTTCCACTCAGCACAAACTTATTTCCTATTATATTAGCCTTTTAAATTCATAGTCTTGCTCTCTTTTTAAGTAACATTTTCCAGCCAGAAACATCAAGAAAAATTTCAGTGATCAAGGATCATTGATTCAAGATTCAAACACTGCCACTTTTTAGATTTAATACAATGAATACTGGAAAGCTATCACCAAACACTAAGTTAGATATATGTAACATTCCAAATACTTATAACACAGACAAACTAAATCATAATCCAAAAATGAAGTTTAACCAAGCCACAGGGAACTACATTCTTATAACACTCTCAGCCTTTATACCTATGACAATCTCATACCACAAACCACACCACATTTGACTAATATTGGCTCATAGGAAGGAAAAGCCTACTGAAACATCCTCATGCATTACCAAATCTCCTTTGCTTGTTACCAAATGCTTATTACCTGATGCTTATTACAAAATCAGCTGCAAAATTAGAACAGAATTCTACTGCTCCACAGTAGTCTGGCAGCAAAAGAAATAGATGCAGTACTTCTTTTGCTGGATCTCTCATGGAAAAATATCAATATATTGTTCTCTTATTTCTTTAAGAATTGAGTATTTTTTAGTCATAGATAGCGGAAAAGGAAGGCTCATCTTCTCTTTTGCTTCTTAACCAATGGAATGGTTCTACAGTAACCTTAAGTCAGAACAAATGAATCTGAAAGAAGTTTCTGTGGAGTATATGAACTTCATAGACAAAAAAAAAAGTGTGAAATACGGGTACAAGAGAATTGAAGGCAAGACACGGGAAGTAGGCAGCACCACAGACAACTTCAATTTGTTGCAGCTGTAGGATTTAAAAAAGAGGCCAACCTTGTGATAAGGCCCCTTAGCCCAAGAGACTACAAAAATGAGAAGCTCAAACGACCATCAGCTGCTGAAATCTGCAAAAACTCTCCAAACACAAATTAACCTTCAGAGTCTGGAGATAAAAGACTAGCTGCAGAAATTGGAAGTTGCTAAAAAAATGCTGTAAGTGTCTGACAAATCATTGCAGCAGTAGCAGGGAAAATAAGGAATACATACACAGCATCTTAGCCTTAGCCAGATAACACCTTTGCCTTCCCTCAAGAGAAAATGGAGAAAGAGGAGGTTTTATTTTGGTTTGGCTTTATTTTTACTTTCTGGGTTCATTGTAGTACACATTCTCCAAAATTGCTTTAGTTAAATTTAGACCTCACTGATGCTCCAGAGACTGGAAGTTATTAGCCTGTTGGAGGCAGAAGACAGATCCTCACCATGCCAAGCTTAAATTTAATGCAAACCTTTCTAAAGTCCACCATTTAACACTGCAAGGACCCCTTAAATGGTTAATGGTTTCATAAAGAGAATTCTTTCACTGTAGAAATGCACCCACTGCTACAACAGAAGGCAGCAGCCAAAGAACCCAACTGTGGGGTAAAATGAGAGATGTTCTGGCCAGAGACTATAGAACAGACACTAACTTTAAAGACTCTACATATTAATACATTTTCTTGAAAGGCAGGTCTAGAAAAGTATCTCTTAGCTCAGACAGCAAGAATGAGAAGGAGAGAAAGAAGAAGGTCTGAAGCTACTTAGCCTAGCTACTTAATTCCCCCATCAATAGCTTGCAACATTTTATAATAAATCTTTAAGGCTTAAACCAAAAAACACATCTTCCCATTTGTATCAACACAATCAAAAGGCAGTTTTATTCAATTAGTGAAAGGAATCAAACACAACTGCATTACAACTTCTAGCCAAAGATAATGCTGCTCCTGCTAACCCAGTCAGGGTTCCCTGCTCAGTTTGCATGCACTGCGAGTACGCGCGCGAGTGTCTGACACACAGTATGTGAAGGCTTTGCGAACATCCAAACTGCGGGGAACCCTCATCGAGGAGGTACTGCCCCCACAACTTGTGGTACCCACAGCTGTATGTAGGAACTCATGTTCTGCAGCTCAATGCACCAGTCATTTTCTAAAGAAAACAAAAAGTTACCTGAAAAAAAAGGAATCATTCCTTTAGCAAACACATGTAGACACTTGTTGCTAATCACTGTAACACCAATGAAAGTCAAACTTGAAGAAAAATAACTGAATGGGCCTTTTCCTCATTTTGCACTATTATTTAAAACAAGCCTCCATACTTTCTGATTTAAATCAGTGCTTTCTGTTTCACCAACAAAAAAAAAAAACCCTTCAAATCAATAAGTATTTACAGAAATTAAAGAACCACTAAACCCCAATATTTGCATTAGCAATGTCTCCTCCCAGAACCAACCTATTTCCCACACATAGGCTTGCAACTTCAGAAAGAGGAGGGTTTTAGCTCAGTGCTACATTTTAGCTACAGAGAAAGAGGATCCACAAAACTGGCCCTGATGTGAGCAGTATCCAAACCGTAATGCAAAGCTCACAGAGACAACACCTTTCATTACATGAACTCAAATAAACAAGGAAGGAAAAATTACCAGTTTTGACGACAGAGGACTGACCTCAAAAAGGACAGTCTCATTTCACTGATGGCCCCATGCTGTCACAGTTTCCACAAACTCCATGCTACTACCGGACCTCAGCCGCTCACTCCATCTTGTCACACTGATACGAGATTACACACAACAAGAACCCAGTCTAATCTAGAGATGCTTACCTGTGGTTAATCGGCCAGGATGAAGCTGATCCCCAGCTTATCACAAAGTGAATGAAAGCCTGAACAAAACTAATTTGTCTTCAGCACTGCTTCTAAAACCATCTTCAGTACCAGCTCAGCTGCATCTACAGCTGATACTGCTCGACAACAGCAGGCAATTCACAGCAAAAACTGTAAGCAAGATTGGCTTGAAGCGTCATTAATGACCCAAAATCTAAAGAAAACTTTCCATGAACAGGCCAAGTGGATCATTCCTCCACTCCTACAGGGCCAAAAAGAAAAGACTACTGCACCCGATCACTCCACTCCTCTACTATGACCAAAACTCTCCTCCATTGTACCACTCTATGAACAGGCTGTTTATGTTGCTTTCAGCAATTTTACCTCCACATTCTTTCAAAGGGAGAAGAAAGCAATACCATTTAAAATGTCAGCAGATCAATATACACTCAACCAAGGGTGGTAGTGTCCAAAGTGTGCCACTGGCAAAGCCCAAGAGTTCTGAATCCCACATTCACAAGATGACACCAGTATCAAAACCCATCAAAGGCATTCCCAGTCATGCACTCATTCTTCAGCCTTTCTCCTCTGAATCAACGAGGTAGATGAGAGGCTCTGAAGAGCAAAAGAGACTACTTCTGGGCAAGAAACCATCTTAAAAGAATCTGACAGCCTTCAACTAATTATAATCAGCTACTGGAGCAACCAGAGATGGGACAAATCTTAAATTCTCATTATTTGCTCCCACACTCATATTCTGGGCCACACTAACCACAATGGTGCAATGCTGGAGGGACCAGAAAGCAAAGTTCGCCATCCAGCAAGCCAGTGAGCAAGATGTAACTAGAAACACTGGGAATGGCAAGCTGCCCATCACTGACAGCTGGAGGAACACTTTCACAGCAATTTAGGGATTCTGGGTCCAGTCCATTTTCACACAGCAACCAATGCCTGTCAGTCTTGTCTGAAAAAGCTAATTATGGTGCAAAGTTTGTCCTGCCATTACCCCATTTCTGAATTCATTCTTTCAAAGCGGGAAGGAAGACAACAACTTTTGGTCAATATCTCTGAGAAAGCCATTATCCTCGGGGTATTAAATGGGGAGATAAGAACTTCAGGGCTTTACACAAATCATATTAGTTCAAATCTCAAATCCGGGTAATGCTTCTTTTCAAAGTATTAATTTCATTTATTCTATTTGCTTCCCTCTGTCCTGATAACACAGGCACACATGGCCCCTAAATGAGATCCTCCTATTTTATAAGTTATAATCCTCCCTTTCTAGAGTAGTAATGAGATGTCTTCGCTTAATCGCGTTTATTGCCCCCCCCTCAGCTTCTGCTTTTCTCCATCCCCATTCCACATTGATTTGTTTCAAAGGCTTCAGTGAAAACCATCAGGCAGGGAGTCACTGGCTTCAAGCAGCTCATGATGCATATGCTGCACAGCCTTAGGAGATTACAAAAGCAGAAAGGAGAAAAAAGAGCAGCTTTACTTGCAAAGTTTCTTTTGTTGGTAAGAAAGAGGAAAAAAAAGAAAGCCAAAAGAACTGAGAAGTTGAGAGAAGAGGTTTTGATTAATTGGAAATTAAAACTGAAAGATTCTTGGTACAGGGGAAAGCTGACACTATTCACAACACAGTGCAGCAATTAAATAACTTGACTATGACAACTTTGGAAGTTCCTCATGCTAGAAATAAAAAAAAGGATTTGAAGATAGCTGTATTAATTCTTGGATATTTCACATGAGACTTAAGGCATGCTACAAGCACTAGCTAAAGCCCCCAGGCCCTGCTGTGAAGTATTGTACATGTAATCCTTGCTGCACTGTAAGTACCCACACCATTAAATTATTCAGAGAGTCCAGCCAGCATCACGATCCTGCGGTACTGTACAAACAAACAAAACATTTTATTTCTGAAATAAATTGGTGAGAGCTCTTCTGCAGCAGCTTAGTAGACTACTTCCATTTGAGCTGGTCCCACACGGTTAACCAAAAGCCATAGACACTCAGAGGGAAGTGAATCTTGCAGTGTTTCTACTTACAGACTTGTTTTGCTTCTTAAACTAAAACTTTAAGGAATTTTACTCAGCTTCTAGATCCTTACGTTTTGAATACCTTGTTCAAAGTTAAAAAAAAAAAAAAAAAAAAAAATCAAGACCAAAATGTAGAACAGGACCCAGTTGTATAATTCTAAATCCCTCTCATAACCAGTCCATCACTTCATGGGGAAAAAAAAACCAACCCCATCAAAACAATAAGTTTTAATCTGCACTCTACTCCACAAATGATGAAGTAACTGGCCCCAGAAGCCGACAGCAAGTTCCTTATCAAAGGTTAGTTGTAGTCCACGCTCTCTACAGGAATGTGCATTCTGTAATAAGACCGAAGAAGTGCTTCATAGCAATACTGCCAATAATAACGGTCAGTGAATGAAAATCATAAAGAACAGATTAAAAATGACAAGCAACATTCTGCACAATCAAAATGAAATAATTTCAAAATACAGCTATCATATTTGGATTTATGGTTTACAAGTGGTAAGGTTAAAGGAGAATATTGCAGCACTACCGGAGACAACTGTACCAGAGAAGGCTACTAATCCCCAAACTATTGATATGTTAAGGGCACAGGGTAGCTCAAGATCTTACTGCAAGTATTAAATAAATCCTTCCTAATTATATGTGGCATGATTTTCAACTTTTTCAATTAAGTGCTTCTAGAAGCAAATTATTCATTTGTTATTTCTTTCATGGGAGTTGCCCCATTTTTCTCTGGCTTCCCTAGTAAGTCACAACAACAACCACCCTGAAAGTTGTTCCCTTAGAAATTTCAGCAGATCATTTCCAGTGCCATCTGCACCTGGACTACCCACTAGGTACCTATAGTTCCACTACTATCTTCTACCTGAAAGAGAAGATTGACACAGAAGAGCAGCTCACACCCATTATCTGCCTCATACGCTAGGGCTAAAAAGCAAAAGAGCAAGCAAGAAACATTCAAACCTTATTACAAATAAAGGAAGAAAACAATACTGAAAGACAAATGAGATATGATTTGAGTAGGATTGAGACAACACAAGAAGGTAACCATGCCCAAAAGGAAACTGCAGCTGAGATTACGCAAATCTGATAAGGATCCAAATAATTTAAAAGGCTGGCAAAAACAGTTCCTGCTTATGAAGACACCTAGAAGACAATAGCTTTGATCTCATCTTTGCAAGGACAGGCTAGGCTATTCCATTTTTAAGGATCTTAAATTTATGACTGATCAAGAGATAGTTAAAGAACAATGAAATTTAACAGTTTCTCATTCTTCCACCATGTTCTGGGTTAACACTCCATGGTCACTATTTATCTTTTATGGGTTACACAAGGAGAGCCTGATCAAATTTTTGCAGAATATGAAATATTCAACATCTGGGTATGCAACACTGCAGGATTAAAAGCTAATTCATATAACAGCACAGCTTTTGTGTGTTAGAGGTCAGGTCCCAACTCATTTTAGAGGTGCTCTCTTTACTTCACAAACACTATCTGACTCTGCTAGCCTCATTTCTCCAGGATTACTCTGCGCCTCACTGCCCTAGGCTCTATTTCTGAGCCTGGCCACCTCTTTAGATTGAACAATAAATCCACTAGCTTCTTCCCTCCTCCTCTTTGCAGAAGTCTCTTAATTATATTCATAAAGAGAATATTCTCTTTCTAGTGGCAAGCGAGTTAATACTGTTATCTGCTGTCCTAGATGTCCTATGCAGAGGAACAGCAGTCACCTGCCTCAGACATCACTATCCTAAAGCTCAGCAATCATGCAGCTTCCCGTGGTTCGGGTACAATCTGTCAAGAGGAAATTTCCTAGGATGCAGCAGCCATTCAGAAGTTTTACCCAGGAGAGCAGTCTCAGAGACCTACTAGCCCAAGACTGCCCTACGTGCAAACTTTATCACAGAGTCAAAAAGCACAAACAGATCCAAAACCACAAACCGACAAATTCATGGAAGACAATTTCATCAAGGACTGTTAACCACCAAGGTGAAAATACTTCTTCTCGAAGAAGTCCGTAAGCCCCAGAAGGGCAGAAGTTGCCAGGGTATATGGGTGAGAAATACTGCTGTACACATGCTTTCTTCTGCTCTCCGTAAGCAGCCACTATGGATCGCTGTCAGAGATGGGCTATAGCTTAGAAGGACCTTGTGTCTGAACCACTATGGCCATTCTTATATAAGTTGTATTTATTCAGACCCACCCCAAATGCTTTCATATTATAACTTTAAAATGCTGCACAGCCAGGTCACACGCCTGGCTAAGCCACACCTATCACCATTCAACATACAGAAAAAACACGCTCATAGAAGGATTCTTCAGTTCAATCAAGTGCATGCAACAGATTGGTAGGATCCAAGAAACACGATAAAGATCATCATTACTCAAGTCTGTCCTGTCTGTCCTCTCCCTAAACCATCCTTCCAGTATGTACCAGGCAAGGAGAATTATTCCTACTCTAGTTCTCTCAATAGGGTTTCAACATCACCGTCTAAACAAGCAATTCGAGCTCACTGTAGCAACCATACTCCCACCTTGCTGTCATATCCTCCTCCTGAGACATCCTCCTGATTGCAGGTCAGGAAAAAGTTGCAGTTCCAGCAAGACTCTGCATTGTTTACATACAGTACACCATTGTCATAGTAACCTTAGTATTTAAAAGAACACAGTATAAAATAGTATCATGTGGATAACAAGCACCAATGACAACCCCATCTACTGTAGTGATACAAGTCTTTTGCTCTACTGTCTCATCCCACTGTACTTCTGCCTCCATCACCGCTCTTCTCAGTGCTTGTATGACAACAACCCAACAGGTTCTCAGCAACACCAAGGTGCTTGACTAATAGCAAAGGCTGCAGCAGGAAGAAGTCCTCAAAAATAAGTCTGCCTACTGGGCAAAACCAGATTGGTTTGGGAGCCAGTGGTGTGTACAGAAGGGGCTTACGCTTCCTGGTCCCTAAAAATCAATCTTAAGCCTTCTTTCAAGTGTTACAATACTTGACAGTTTTATGACGTTTCTTCTGTTACTAGCATCATAAAAGATTCAAACAACAGAACTCATTATTATTTTTTATTAATTTGAGTATTTGCACAATTATACTCCAGAAAAATGGAGGAAAGGTTAATGATAGATCAGATCAGCAGATTATGATTCTTGTAAATATTGAAACATTCATTTCATGCACTTGGTAGTTTAAAAGAGCTCTCTCTAGCTCAGAGAATGACCCCACATCCACACACCACACTGACCTGCCACAGGTAAAGCTGTCCCCAGCACAGTCATTGTTTATGCCTTTCCCTGCAAGCTTGGCCTTAGCACCACCATGTGATGTGCTGCAAGAGTAGCTTGCTAGCTACTCTGTAAGCCAGACTTAAGAGATGAGTTGAGAGGTGATGAGTGCTTCAGCCTAAATCAAAGTTTCTAAGCTTATCACACAAGTGACATTTAATGAATCCCCTCAAGCAGAGGATTTTAGCCTGTCCTGCATGGAAACATACAGGAGGTTTTTTTTTGTAACTCACCAGCTGAGCTGCTCTCTGCCTCTCTTCATTAGCGTTATTCCTTTCCCACTGAAGGGCAGTATTCAAGGCCTCACCAGCTGCTTCCCTTTCTCTTTTGGCCAGCCGGAGCAACTCCTCTTGGACCAGCGCGTGCTCTCGTTCATACCTGTACGAACACCAAGGGCAAACAGAGAAGGTGATCAGCAGACTTCTGGCGATAGGGTTATGTCTTAGCATAGACTATCCCTGCCCAGAGCTGAAACACAAATCCATAATCTGTTTGACACAAAGTCTCCTCACAGTCCCTCCATTATCAGCAGGAATTCAGAAGTCCAACAAACTTCAAGCATGACCTGCAGCTTCAGTGAGGTACAGCTCTGACCACAACTGAAGTCTTAGCACTGTAACAGCTTATACTTCAGTTATATTTAGCTCTATTAAGAACTTAATTATCACCTGAAAACAGTGAGAATAGAAAGTAGTTAGCTAGATAAACAGATACAGCTTTGTAAAAGATCAAGGGACCCAACACAATAAAAGGAGTTAACCTATCTGACAATGCTCTTCTGCTCTGCAAGAGAAAGAAAATCACGTAATATGTATGCAGCAACAGCACTGAGAGAGGCAGCCCTGTCACATCCATAGCCTGGACATCTAAACCTCAGACTGCCATGAAGGAAATGTCTATTTCGAGGCTTGGAAATTCCACATGCAAGCAAGCAGAGATTAACATGAAGTGAATCACAGAATAAATTAGGTTAGATAGGACCTCTGAAGGTCACCTATTCCAGCTCAAAACAGAACTAACTTCAAGGTTAGATCTGGTCACTCAGGATCTTCTCCTGTCAACCTTTAACAATCTCCAAGGATGGACATTATATATCCTTCCCGTGCAACCTGTTCCAGTGCTTCACTGCTCTGACTGCTGGGGGTCTGTCCCCCTCCCTCCTTACAAGCAGCCATAATTTCCTTGCTGTGATTTGTGCCCCTTGCCTCTTGTACTTTCAGCGTGCACCTCTGAGAACAGTCTGGCACTGTCGCTTCCAAAACACTACTTTAGGAAGTTGAAAACAAGTAGATCTCCCCTTTTCTCCAGGCTAAGCCAATGCAGTTCCCTCAGCCTCT
The DNA here is from genome assembly GCF_036417535.1 of Chlamydotis macqueenii. Taxonomy (NCBI): domain Eukaryota; kingdom Metazoa; phylum Chordata; class Aves; order Otidiformes; family Otididae; genus Chlamydotis; species Chlamydotis macqueenii. The sequence continues at coordinate 11,236,721 of NC_141565.1, read as the reverse complement.
CTTCTCAAATGCCTCTAGCTTGTTGAGGTCCCTCTGAGTGTAATGTTGCCCTCCTTGACTTCAAAGAGGATTCTCAGGCATTAAAACATACAGTCAATGCACTCAGGCTGAAGTAAAACATACATACACACACACACACACATACATACATACACACACATATACATACATACACACACATATACACAGTCCAAAAGGAGCTAAACTATTGTCCTTTTCAAGAACTTTGCCTCACCTCCTGTAGAGGTCCTGCTCTGCAGCAGAAGACTTCTCAGAGTCACTTGCCATTGGTGGCTGGATTGCTAAAAAGAAGAACAGAAAGCTGTGACAACTATAATACAAAACAGTCGTTAATCACATCACAAGTTATTTGAGAAGAGGAGAGTATTTCATATGTGAGCGTTAGCTCAGCAAGAGGAAAAAAAACAATACGTCCCAAGAAGTCTCAAGAAAATTTAAAATTCTATGCATGGAGTTTGAATACACGAAACAAAGACACTGACAGCATCGTCTTCAACAAGGCACACTATAGAAACTTTCAGGTAAGGATGTTAACACCTCAAACCCCTGGTTTATACTGAGGCATAAGCATGGGTTTAGTCCTACTTTCCATTTCCTTCCTGTAGTTCTATTAAGTCTTCCCATTGATTTCCTGCTCTGATTTTCCTGGTAACTACAAGAGATCCCACAACCAGAGGTGAAATTACTCGTTGGCGTTTAGGCCATCCCTAATGCTGAATCCACTTTCAGGAAAGATGTAGGCTAACAGCAACCAAGTCTTCAACAGCAAAGGTCTGGTTCCCTAACTTCACATTAGCCTGGATTCCTTAAACAAATCCACGCTGATAACATATCAATGAAGTATATTTGAGAACCAAGAGAAACCAAATAGTTTTCTGACCTATAAAGAAAAATTAATTCAGAAATCAAGTTCTTATCATTCATTTGGTAAGCTGTGCTTAGTCAGCCTATCCTTCCCTATGAGCTTATTTCCAAAGAACAAAAGGCAGTATATCCCCCACCCATCCACAATATACTCCCTATGCATGGAAAAGAGACAAGTCAGCTTGCCAAGAATAAAAGATAAAATTTTAAAAAATCTGCCTTGCTTACTGCATGTTCATCTGAAATCCTAGAAATGTTCACAAAGCAATAGAAGTTCATTAAAGTATTTGGGAGGGAGTTATTTCAAAGATGGAGAAGGAAAGGATCTAGAAAGACAAGTTGTCTTATTTAAGGTCACATAATGACAAAACTAGAACCATAGCATTTCAACTTCTTCAACTGCCAGATGACATGGCTACCTTACAGAAAAATAACGAGGATGTCACAGGGCCATAACATCCAAGGCATTCAACTACGCTGATATCTCCACACATAGAAGTGTTACAGGCTAATCAAAGAGCTCCTCTCACAACAAGGTAATCTTCAAAAGACACAGGTATACTATGTAACACCCAGCGGCAGTGCTACTGAGAAGTGTGTCAAAACAGTCAGTAGATCAGAGAGGGACTGACAGTACCTGTAGGAGATTTGGGTTTCCCTTGTGCAGGTGGTGAAGATGGAGCTGCGCCATTGGATGAACGGGGCGATCTCTGGTTGGCCCTTTTACTTTTAGGAGATTCTTTCATTCGATTCACTACATCTTCAGAGAGCTGAAACACACATACGTGGGAAAGAAATTAACCAAGTCAGCTCTTAACACATACACATTTCAGGATAAAAGCTCCCCATTTGTTAGTTTCCATGCTACTGCAAAAGTACTGCCAGTTACCTCATTTCAATGTCACAGCCCTTTTGATCCAGGTGGTCAACATCTGCATGTTGACTTTACATTTTAAAAAACTCTATGAGTAAGTGATAAAACCTCTACTGACCCTAAAGGCTTCACTGGACAATGAGAATGAATCTTCCACAAATACTAGGTGGAGAGCACTGCTAAACAAGCCAACCCCTTGAGCAGGGACATATTTACCAGAGGCGGAAGGAAAGGAACTATGTAGGCTGTTAGTCTGTCCATCCATGCTTCCCTCATACTTGCTAACTCAGCTCAGTGTGGCAGAAGCACTGCAAATCATACAGCAGAGAACAGCCGCAAAGCCCTCCTGTTCACATAAGGCTGCAAATCTGCCCTCTCAACTTGATTCTCACTCCCTTACTTAGGTCCAAATCCGTGGAAAAGGAAGAAAAGTGAACTTGAAGTTCTCTGGTAATTCAGTCCAAGAGGCTTCTCACAGCACTGTTAAGACTGACCCCTTCCTCTTCCCAAGGTCAGAGGTTCTGTGCTGACTCTTCTGGCTCCAGAACAAAAGAAAATGAGGCCATTTCCTCACCTACATTGGTCACAGTAGAAGACAAATTTTCAGCTGTGAGCTACTATCCAATTTCACACCTACGTTATACATTGTTATCATGCCAAATTCCTGTTTATAGGAACTGATTTTTAAAGACACAAAGCTGTAAAAAGCCACACTTAGTTAAGAGCAGGCTCAGCAGAACTACTTTTATATACATAACCGCAAAAAGCAAATAACTTATTTGGTATGAAGAATGGGGAATGATTATTTCCTTTCACAAAACAAACAAACAAAAAAGGAAAAGATAAACTTTTACTTCAGGAAATCAAACAGAAAGACCTACAAAGACCACAGCTCATTTAACCTAATTAGCTGCCATGGGATACATGGGGCTTCTTCATCTTGAGCTCCTGGAGGTCATAAACACACCAGTAAGAATAAACTCACATTTCTTCCATCAGCATCTAGCTGATGGAGCAGCTAACTAAATTAAAGCATCAAACAAACTGCATCTGTGGCAGGTGAGTCTGAGTCCTCAACAGGCCCCCACCTATATCCTGTAAAAACAAATCAGGCAAAAACTACTTTACCCGTGTCAAACACTTCAAAAAGGAGATTGTGCCAATCTTAGTTAACTTTTGTCAAATGATTAGTCAAAATAGGATGAAAAATAAGTTAGCACAGCAAAAGTCACTCCGCAAGCTCATTTCAGACAAATCTTATGGGAAAACAGATAAAAGTACAAAGAAGCTATAGCAATTAAAATGATACTAGTAATTAAAAACTTAAATAACCGAAAGACAGGTAGAGAAATCTTGATGGGGGGAAAAAAAAAGATTATCCTTAACGATCCCACCACTTTCCAGGGCTTGTTTTCACAACACACATATGTAGATGTACAATCAAAGTTCAAGAAGCACCTTTCCAATGCCTCTCCTAGAAACACCCCAAATCCTCACTAATTCCCACAACCTCTTATCTCCCTGTATATTCAGCCAGCGGTGTTTTGCCAAGGCTCCTGGTATCATCGATAGGGGCAGAGGTGTCTCCTCTTGGATGTCTTCGGAGCCAGGCCGTGTCCTGAGCATCAAACTGCTGGCAAAGCAGAAGGCAGGGACATGATGGGGTCATTAAGCAGTGAGGACGGAAAGAGGGTTGAGAGCGGAGTTTGGAAGGGGATAAAGGGTTGGTGTGCCGCCACTCGATAAAAACCACTCTCAGGCACGCAGCCCTCCTTCCCAGTCATCCCATTGCCTCTCCAACCCCCTACACTCCTCCAGCACCGCCTTCCAGCTTTTCTCCCCTCTTCCTTGCTGGTTTCCCCACTCACTCTTTTCAGCCCTGTACCACATCCCCTGACCTCCCTGCCCTGCCACCCCAGCACGGCCTTCCTCAGCCCGGGTCCCTGCCCTCCACCCCCGGCCCCGCAGCCTCCATCACCGGCCCCGGAACACCCTCGGGCCGCCTCACCCTGATGCCCTGCAGCACCCGGACTCGCTCCCGCTCATCCAGCCCGAAGGAGACCTTCCTGCCGCCCTGGCTGCTCTCGCTGCCCCCCATGCCGGCGGGGTGCGCGCTGGGGACGGCTCTGCCCACCGCGCCCCCCACTCACACCGGGCTGCGCTGCGAAGAGCGCTTCTCCCCTTCCGCCGCCTGCCAACATACCCGCTCCCCATTGGCGGCCTGCTCCGGGACGGCCAGTAGCGCGGCGCGGTGCTGGCGGCGAGCTGCGGTGCAGGCTGGGGGCTGTAGTCTGCCAGCTGCGGCTGCGGTGCCAAGGGCGCCGGCGGCCTGGCCCAGCCCCGGAGAAAGCTGTGCTCCGAGACGGGTCACCTCTTCGTCCTCGCCCCACGGCGGCACCAAGACGTCTCCAGACTGGGCTTCTAGCCCTGGCCTCGCAGGCTTCCTCCTCCCCTCCTGCGCCCAGGGCTGTGCCGGCCCTCCACACCTCCGTTCTGAATGCGGGGTCACACCACCCCAGCAACGTCCACTGCGACGCACCCGACACGTGGGATTCCTTTACTGGGTGAAAATTATGGGAAGAAGAAAACCAAAACACGCATTACCACACAGGAAATACGATGGGAAGGCACAAAGCTTATCTCCTACCTCCAAGATTGAGGAACCACACAGACGTTGTCTGTCATGGAGGATTCAGAGGCTGAGTCCCCAGGGATGTCCAGGCAATCTTCCCTGAGCAGTGTTGAGACAAAGCATCCCCCAATACATCCCCCCAACATCCCCCTGGAGCACCAGGAACCCGTTGTCCACCTTCGCACACAGTTTCTCCATAGTCCTCGAGGGAGCTGACCGCCCCAACACATCAGCTCACTTTTCTCTGGGGATTAAAAACAAAATGCCAGCCTACAACCTCTAGTCAATTTTACAGCAGCTGCTCTGTGGGCAGAATTAATCTCTTCGCTCCTTTCAGCCACCCTGTTCCAGCAAGAGCTACCAACTGCACTGTTACCTGCTGTGGCAGGCGCACGCGCGCAGGTCCTGCGTAGGTGAGGCTATCGCAGACGCTGTGGCAACCACAGCTTTGACTCAGCAGTGGGACTCTGGCCAGCTTTGAGGGAGGAGCTAGGACTCTCTGCCCTCCAAGGTATCCAGGCCTCTTTTATAGCGTGTTCCTGGGAGAAGGGAATATTTTTGTTATTTGTACCTTGTATGCTGGAGACCTGGCCCATTGCTCAAGTTCAAGACTCATCGCGGTACCATCAGCTGTTTGCACTGCACTACAGAAACACTGCGCACGTCCAGTGCAAGAGCAAAGGTCTGGCCAAAGTCAGACCATGATCCCTCCCAGAACACTCTCACCAGCCTCTTATTTATTTCCAATCTCCCACCTGCTCGCTTAATTTGACAACACCCAGTTTTTGTACTGAAAAAAAACCAAAACATGAACAGTCAAACCTTGTTCACCTCTGGAGAGTTCTCCACTGTGTAATTACTCCTCCAGAAGTCTTCCTATGATTTTGATTACTCTTGTCATCCTTCCTTAAGGCTTTTTCATGTGTAACTCCAGCCAGGTGCCAAGCAAAATCTGCAAAGATCCAGGAGGGAGAGTGGGCAAAGAGAAAACAAACTGCACTTCATACCTACAGCCATACCTTCTTGTGATCTCCAAGAGCCTGAGGACACCCAGTGGAGCCTGCAACCTGTGGGACACTGAATTGGAAGCAGCCATAACAGCGGAGGAGCTGTACAGCAACTTAAACACCTCTCCAACTATGCCGGAGCAGAGGATGTCAAAGTTAACTCCAGTGGCAGTGTCTCCTAGGGCAATCCCAAGTTTTCTGCAGGGCATCTGGAAGGAGCTCTGTAAGGTTTTACTGCACAGTGACTCAAGCCCAAAGTAGAGACAAAGCTCACCCCACTTCCCCAGCCAGTACACCCCCACCAGAGAGAACCTGATGGGTGCTGGTTACTGCCAGCACTCTTGGCTGTTGCTCAGCAGCTATCATGTCCTCTCTGCAGCCAGAAAATGAGTCCTGACACTCAGAGCTCATTTCGAAGCTCAGAACAAGAAATAAGCAACAGTCAATTCCAACTTCCACATAAGCCTTTTCCTAAGCAACAGAGAAAGATATCCTATAGCAAAGACCACTGCTACTAGACATGACCAGGAACACCAAGATCTAGTTACGAAGCGTCAAAGGCTTCACTGACAACTATTTAGACCAGCAGACCCCTCTGCAGTCATCTGCTGTGCAGCTAACAGCCTTACAACAAGGAAAAATCTATTTCTAACAAAAAGACATTGAGTTATTTCATTATCTGCAATATTTTTTCAGGGATTTAAAAAAATCTGAAAGTTATTTTTTCTCCATAATACAGACCATTTGAGAAAAAAAAAGTATGACCATTTATGCCAAACTTAATTTTATTTCTTTATTTTACAAACAAAAATATACATTTGTTCTATATTTTCTGTTTTTGCATCCCACACACACACAACACTTCTGCTGAAGGACCACTGTGAATATGGCCCAAAGCATTATATATACATAAAAATACAACAGGAGGAAGGTCAGTCCATGACCCAGCACAGAAGCTCCTCAGCAGCAGAATGTGGGACACTCCAGAAATACCGGAGTCCTGCCAGCAAAGGACAGGATGGACACGTTGACCACCTGCACAGGTGATCCTTCAGCACTGATTTCAGCTGATAAAGAGGAAAATCCACAACCTGCTCTTCACATCACCAAGGTGGGCAGATAAGTCCTCTCAGTCAAGGTGCTGAGAGTCAGCAAATGCTCCTTGGCACAGAGAAGCAGTTGCTCCTTTATTTCTCAACTGCTTTCAAACCTTCATATCTCTTGGCTCTGTCCAAGATCCACCAGCTCCAGGGAAGCTTTGCAGGTCTCCCCACACTTTCTAACAGCAGCTCAGGATCAGTGTTTAAGCAGCATTAAGATCAGCAGCAGGGCAATTCAGGCACCACATCATCCATCCCTTTCAGAGTAAGCAAGCAAGCGTGGCTCGGGCTGATTCACAGCAAGTGACAGGAGGAGCACAGAACACTTCTCTAAGGTGGCAAGGGCTGACTTGCCCAGTTGCTTGCCCAGCCCTTACACAGTCATTGCACGGAGGGGAAATGTGAAGGGCTGTTGACCAACATGAGACAATTCAGCTCTGCACACTGACAAATGGAAACCTTTTTTCCTCAAAACTATTTTTTTTTTTTTTTAAGGTGGGGGTGGGGGGGTGGTGTTTGTTTTCAAGGTGCCAGTGCTACTCAGAGGCCTGCAGCGCAAAGTCCACAGGCAAAACAGAGAGGCTGCATTACACAAAAAAAGATAAGCAAAGGACCTGCATAGTTTTGGCAACCAATATGAACTTTGTGCTCTTACCCAAACTTTCCCTACGGTGGAAACACCTAGCAGCAAATGCTTTCCCCTACCTGCTTGTGATCCAAACTTACACCACCACACTGCACCCTGTATGACAATTTCCCAGAAACTCTTACTTCAATATTCTTCAGGAACAGCAGTGAGTTGGGGCTAGAGATTCACACAGTCCCCAAACATTTCAAATTCCCTCTTTCTACCATCTCTAATGGAAAGTTGCTGTTGCTTATAGCAGATCTCCACCTACCTGGAAGACTCAGGTAGGAAAGCACCCCTAAAGCTAGAGGCGTACACCTCTTCGCCCTTGGAGAGCACAGTATGTCCCAGAAACCAGTCTGATGCAGATTTCAGCTGAGCAGACCCTGGATTGGAACACAATGTCTTGAAACTGAGCCAGACAGCTCAGACAACAGTAGTCCCTTTTCCAGCATGGAGGAGGTTAATAAGAAGTTCCAGATAGTCTTTAAATGAACTACACTCCACATACACGTAAGTATTTTCAACACACCAAGCCATAAAACCTATCCAGACCAGCACAAGTCTAGGCATCTGAACTGCAACATAAGAGAAGGACACTGCCAGAGAAACATGTCCACCTCCCACTTGCCTCCCAACTTAGAGCATCAGCCAGCTTGATTCTAGCACGCCTACGGTGTTTGAGAGCTTCCAGTCACTAAATACTGACAGTGCGGACTCATCATGGGCCTCTGCTCTGCCTCAAGCACCTGAATGTCACTGGAGCCTTCATCTGCAGTCAGCTTCCTCCTTCACAGCACTGTCCAAGACCCTGCTGGAGCCATGAAGCAGGGCACAGCTGGAAAATGCACATACCTCACAGGTTTTATTCTTGAAACTCAGCCCTGATTCAGTGTTGTTACCTAGATGTTCCTGTGAGCTCAGACGCACAGTAGTACAGCCTCCATAGACTGCTTCACAGCTACTTCACCTTAGCTAGACAGCAGCACTCTGTCCTTCTGTCTCTCTATTGTTCAGTCAGTTCACATCCATGCTGCTAGCTACTAGCCCTCCAAAATGCTCCTGGGCACAAAGAACAGTTCATTCCTCTTCATACCCCATTTCCTTCCCACACACTCAGAACACTCCTTTTAACCACTAGCAACTGCAATTCATGATTTTCATCAGTATTAGCTGAAACTAGAGATGAGCCCAGCTGACCAGCTTCCCTCTTCAGATACTGCCATCACCACCTATGCCGTTGCACTGTGACAAGACCCAGAGAGCCATGCTGCTTGAGAAAACCCAGGAAGACCATCTTTGGTTTCAACCACCAAACTCCTTCTATATGTGTACAATACAGCAGTCAAATCAACATCCTCATCCCTAAACGCCATTCCCATAATTGGCAGACAAGTGCTTTCAAGTCATTGAAAAGGAAGAGGTGCCAGTCAGGCCTGTCTTCTGGGTCACATTCACATCTGGAACACAAAGGATCGGGAAGGTTCAGTGTTTGTAAGTTTATGAACAAAACTGTTCTACATTGTTCTCAGGTAGCAACAGGAAATGTTCTTTCCAAGAGGATTTGGGCTGCCAACTTAGTTCCACAATAGGTTTCAGAAATCGTAAGGAAGAGAGGAGAACCACAGCAGACAGCCAAAGACAGATTTCCAATGGACATCCTAATAGCTGTGCTGTCAGGGAGTTTGGAAGGAAAGGAATGAGGCATCGTGTGAAGCGGGTCGCCCCGGCTTAGGCATTGATGGCTTTCCAGCGGTCACTGTCTATGCTGTTGATGCTGCCCACGTGATACGGCATAGAGGCCACGTCATCCAAGTAGGCTGTGGTGTCAATCTGAGTGCTCGAGTAGAACCCAGAATCCATTCCTTCCTTCTTGGCAACAGCATAAGGGTGGGGTAGGTGCACATCCACATCCTCAGGTTCATCCACCTGACATTTGTAGGAGAAAAGGATCTTTGGTTCAGACCTGGAGTGATTAAAGATTTAAAATACATGTTTAAACAATGTAGTATCACAGACACTTATCCTTAACTAAAACTCAGCAGCACTAAGAAACTGTGCATTCAGACCCTAAAAACTCTTCACACTAACTTTCAGTCCTGAAACACACCTAGCGAAGTAACTGCCATTAAGTAATGCTAAATGGAGCTTTGGACTGTCACCTAAGAGAAATAAAACTGGCAGAATCTTAACTCTACTGTGGAAAAGGTGTTCTCGTCTTTGGGAGTTGTGAATTACTGAGGGCAACAGCATCCAAACATCACTGGAGGCCAGGGCAGCCTGGTTACTGACACCAACAGAAAAGGAGTCCACCTCAAGTTTCACCTGTGCACATCAGGAAAATCAAAATACAAACACTTGTGGATCAGCAGTTTCCATCTCTAACTCCAGACACTGTTCGCTTCTGATTTCAGAAGGCAGAAGTAGCACATTTTTACATTTTAGGAGCATTGCATGTTCTTTTAAAGCCTGCATTTCTTCCTTATGGACAATAAGAGCCAAAGCCTACAGTAAAAAACACTCGGGTTTTCCTATCAAGATGCATCTCCTCCGAGTGGCCACACGGCGGCAACCCCGACCCAGGAATCGCACTCCCGAGTGCTTTTAGCTGGTGACTCCTGGGCCCATTGTAGAGGAGTCCTCAGCCAAAGAGTTACCTGACCCCTAGATCCTTTCTACAAACCTATCCCAAAACCCACCCAAGAGACCATTTAACCTCCCGTAGGACTCAGTCTCTCACTAACTACTTAGTTATCAACTTCAGCAGAAAAACTTTGTAGGTGAAAACTGAGGAGGTGATCCTCATAAACGTTTGAGAGGAGTATAGCTAACAGCTCTACTTTGCATACAAAGGAGCCTTGGATAGAAGTGAGCAGCCCTGGGTCACACAACAAAAGCTTCAAGGCCAAAAATTAAAACCTGATTCCCCAACTAGCATTCTAGTTGCTGCCTTTATTCTACAGATCAGGAGAACTTGTGTGCAAAAGAGTTAAATGACAATATACACTCTCTAAATGCCTGTTCCTGGCTACTCACCCAAAGAAGCCTTTCAGGAATGCCACATAGATGAGAGGTGCAAAGAAGCTGAAGTAAAGGAACGTGGTAGCATCAACACAGCTGTCAACGGCAAAAGGGAACACGAAGGAATTTAGCACTCAAGCACAAGACAGCTGGTTAATAACAGTCATATCCCCACAACAATGATCCAATTTCCCTCCAGAGTGTCCAAGCAGAGGACAAGAGAAGTCTTGTGCTAAACAAATTCAAACTGATGCAAAGTAACAGACATTGCCATCAACACGTGTCACTGATCCTGACACTCAGAGACCCATGCAAAGACTTGAGGTCTCATCAAGAGCACAGTCTCAGTGCTCCAAATTTCGACTAACAGAAGCGACACTGATCCCTGCAGAACAAGGCTCCAGATACGAATAAGAGTATCTCCATGCCATTTCTAGCAAAAAGGCTGTTTCATCCCTTATTGCCTATGAACCATGAGCCAATGGCCAGGCATCAGTGGATTCAAAATATTAGTCTCGCTCACCACCTCAAGACCACTGCAGAGCGTGCCGCTCCACAGACCCCTCCACTATGAGTTTCCCTGAGAGGTCTTTTGGCACAAAACAGAATCAACAGCTTTATTCCTTTTTAGGAACACAGCACAAGTTTGTTTTCTTGGGAGAGGCAGCGCTGACGTACACTCAAACGCAACACAAGAAACTGGGCTGCAGACCTTCCCTAGCATACATACCACAGTCCTTCTATGATATCCACACAGAGGAGGGCACTTCCCAGGCCCTGCACCAGGTTCAGCACCGCCAGGATTCCAGCATAAACATAAAAACTCTTCCTGGCTGTGAGAAAGACATGGACACAGATGAAGCTCAACTTCATAAGCACCAGCCCAGTGCAAATCTGTTTGACCAAGATGGCAAACCCAAGAGAAGTTGAGCATCTTGTCTATTTAAGAACACCTCAAGAATTAAGACTGCATTTTCCTGTCCCATGCTGGCAGGACTGATGGAGGTAGAACAACCTAAATTGTACCCTCCTGTATGTGTATACACACACGGGATGCGGTTTGAAAACACATGGTCATGGCAACACATGCAAAGGTTTTATAGGTAAGCATCTGGAACCGGTATCAGTCACATAACTGAACACAAGAAAGACAAACAAAAACCCCACAGCTGAACCAGAATCTGTGCTCTTTTGATGTACACCACTAACAAAACTGCTCAGGAGACCTGGACAGGAGCAGCAGGGTATGCTGGACACCAGGCAGATCAGGGCCAACTGCTTGTGGCATGTGCCACATGTATCCACTCCCTCAGGGTACCCACACACAGATGCCTTTGCCCAACGCAAACATCTTAGCAACAGCTTCTCTCCCTACTCAAGAACTGCAGATATTCTGCAACAAAAAGAAAAACCAGAGAAGCATCTTAATAGAGTAAATGCCTACATAAAAGTTATTAAGCAGCTCCCAATTACCCCTTCTTTCTCAGGGGACAACCAGCACATACACTTTAACATCATACATGCATTTCAAAAGGAAGCCATTATTAAGAAGCCATTTCTTATGGCTCTCTGAAGAGAAAATATTTATATTACATCTGTATCATTAACTGAGAGGTAAATCTTGTTTTCTTAATCTAATCATTTAGCTACTGAAGAAGCAATGTAAATGCTCTTACTCTGCTCTCCAAAAGGCACAACACACTGGTTTCCAGGGATAACTTATCTGTCCTTTGCCATGCATCTGTACCCCAAGATAGAGGGATGTATGTGCAGTGCAACCAGATACAAGAATCTCTTCCTCCCACCTATGTTTTATCCTGGTGCTGTCTCCATCTATACTATGTAACACACTACAATCACTTACAGGGCAAAGAAATCCGGTCTTTCAGAGGAGTTTTTGGAAGAATCACCACCAAGGAATACACCTGTTGAGACAAAGAACTAACTGTACCACAGCTGCTTGACAACTGAATTCAACAGTCCTTGCAGGGATGGTGTGTACTGTCATGCACTCCCCAGATGTCTCGGGACAGGGGCACAGACCCCCTGATATTAAACCCAGTGCAGATGGTGCAGATGTGAAGGCCCCACACCTCACCTCCATCAGCACACAAAGGCTGGTCACTGGGAAACAAGGGAGTGAAGAACATCTGAGTTCAGCTGGAATTCAGCTGCCACAGCTTAGCACTCCCACCACATCTTTATTGCTTCAGCTTCCCTGCATCAATGCTGCACTGTATCAGGCAGGAGGGGGACTAGGGCTTTATTATATACAAATCATCTTCCTCGCCCCATTTAGAAAATCAAAGAAGCTACCAGAGGGCATAACACATGTCCAGTACTTACCAGAAAGAAGAAACAGGAGCTGGCAAGCCAAAAGTGTCTCCCTCCATGGCCATAGATGTTGAAGTCTTCTGCTGACAGGTGGGCATCAGGGTACAGGATTTCCAGGGTGCCCTAGAAAAGAAGTGGCACCAACGTCATTCTGTTACAGGCAGCATCCTCACTAGAGTGGGTGTCTGGATAAAGGAAACTGTGCTTAAAGAAGTTCAGACAACTGAACTGTCCCAGGCACCTAAGACCCAACCATTGCCCTGCTTAGACCAAGTTAAGCTCACAGAGGAGAAGAGGAAGAAACTGAAGACAAGAAGTGAGAGGAAAAAAGTGGCAGGAATCAGCATCTGAAGGAAACTGGCACCAAAGACATTCCAGAAGAGAGACTGAATGAAAGGATAGGGGATGCAAGCAATTGTCTGTTTGAAATAGACTGAGAGTTTCATTTCCATCTCTGAAGCAGACCTTTCTTGCTGAAACATCCAGAATATAAAAGCCTACACTTGTGCATGAGTTGGGAAAGGACACTGTCTCATTCACTTGAATTCCTGAAAAATTGAATGAACAGAAGCTACCACACAGACAGAGTGTGAGAGAGAAAAGTGCTTGTAAGCACTACTGAACCCAGACATAGCTCAAACACTTGATATTTAATGAAGCTCCTCCAGCTCTATCATGTGGTAATGATCAGCTCACTGCCTCCGCAACCAAGAGCCTGGTCATGGAACAAAGATCTGTGTGATACTCTGGTGCTGCCCCAAGTGTAGAGACACAGGGCTGACCACTTACATACCAAGGAGAAGAATAAACCCAAACACATACTGCATTGTTCAGAGAGAAGGAGACATAGCTAATCAACTGAGCTAGCAAGCCAGCTGCTATTTTCAAGGGATGCAGGAGCTCTCAGCTCTGAGAGGCAGGAGACAAGCAGACGACTGCACAGCCCTTATCTAGTAAGCACACCCCAGGTCTCTCCATCCAGTTTTCACGGTGCTTGAGGCTAGATTCAGAACTTGTGGCTCAGGTGTGAAAAATCTCTCACTCCTCTTCCAAGATTCACTAAACAAGGCAATTCATCTAAACCTCATCTAATCTATTCACCTTGGCTGAGCCACTCATACCGTAAAGAGGACAAGGATATACAGTGTGGTGTATGCTCTGCGGATCCTCATACATTGCCATAAGCATCCAGTCTTGCCAAGAAACCTCATCCAAAGAGCAAAGCTGCCACTCTCCAGATAGGAGTCCCACACCTAACTGCCTAACTCCAGGCAAAGTCCCCTCTTTGCAAAGACTAATTCTTCTGCTCCAACCTACTCACCTGCGTGACAGAATACGCCAGAGACAGCACTGTAGTGATTGCCAGAACACGTTTCACGCTTGACTTGCTCTCCAGGTGACCTGGAATTAAGGAATACAGAAGTGACTCGGGATGTGATCCCAGCCTTGGTGAAAACCAGTTCTCTCCAAAATGAATACAGGAAAACAGTTCTATTTTCAGAGGCCTTCAAGGGAAGATTAAAGATCACTTAACCACTAGAAACTGCTTCCCTGTTCAGAAAGTTGAATCTTTCACAGACAAAATAATATTTACAAAACAATAGATTTTTAATTTGCTTTCCTCCTGCCCACACCAATATAGAGAAAGCAACTGAGTCCTTCCACTGGGGTTACCAAAAAAAAAAAAAAGGTCAGGAATGACTTCAGTATCACGTACACTGAAACGCTGTAAAGTTTCTTCTCAGGGAAAAAGTTAAAAAGTTGATGGGAGACCAGGTTAAAGCAGGGGAGAAGGGCTTACACAATTTAGAGAAATCTGCACTGGAATATGCTGGAGCAGACAATTTCCAGAAGCTCCTTCCAACCTCAACTGTTCTATGAGTCCTCAAAAACGAAAGAACTAGTGCTTAGATGTCCCATCAGCAGACACAACAGTGACACCTACTAACTCCCCTCTCCTCTACCTCCAACCCACAGGAAGAGGTGCTCCAAACAGCATTTTCACTTATACAACAGAAAAAAAAAAGTAGAGTTACAGGTACAGTTAAAGCATTTGAATGAAGCCAGGATGGAACTAATCCAATCAGGGAGAGGATAGAAGGACAACCAAATAAATAATCTTAAATAAAATAGGGTTGAAGCAAAGATCAGGCTGTTGATCTCTGCATGTCTTCTTCACCATATGCACACAGGACAAAGCAAGCATATAAAAACCCCGAAATTGCACAAGCCACAGATCCATAAATATAATCAGGCTTTCCAACTAAAACTCTCCAATTTGTCCTTTGTCTTTATTCTAGAGTTCCTTCACTTTATAGAATCAGCATCTCCACAAACTTACAGATGCAGCCTCTCTGGAAAGAAAGAGAATAGGAAACATTCAAAGCACTCAAAAACCTCCTGACACATACCAAAGGCAAGGCCTAGAATCACCACACTCAGTTCAATCGCCAGAAGGAAGAATCTTGTGATCTCCCACAGGATCTGAGAGATAACAGAAACCAGACAAACATGATTAGACAGAGCCAGGAACCAGTCAGAAGTTAATACAGCAAAACTCCACACTCTGCTCCAGGGGATGGCAGCCTCTGAATGGAGCAGGTCATTTCCACAAACCCTCCTCATGCTTTGTAGGGATACTAATCATACCCTTGATCCAAGCCCTGTCCGTGCCTGTGAAACAGAACAGTTGTGTGGGAGCGAGCAAACAGCATGCTTCCAGAGAGAGGACGCGGTCATGGTTTGCCACACTTGAGGATCTGTCACTTGTCTTGGATGTGTTCTTCCTGCTGTACTTCAAAGGAGCGCAAACCCAAGAAGATCTCAAAAAGTATAATATTAAACAGGGACAGTTCTTAAAGCAGTAGATTCTGCAGCACAGTTATGACTGAACAAACTCAGTATTCCACACTCCTCCAAAGCTACTGGTCCTGAAATCTAAAGCATATTCAACTCTAAAGCTCTCCCACTTCCAGCTTGTCATTTTCATTCTCATGTTTTATTTGGTGAAACAAGACCAAAAAAAACAGCAGGTGAGGCAACTTTCCAGGTAGTTAAGCAATAAATCAGTGCCAAACCTAGAACAAGAACCCAGATTCTGGCTTATTAATCCTTTAGCTCTGAACACTCAATGGCACTCTCTCTTGAAGATACACAATATTTTAGGAGGCATTTTATGAGACACTTCTAATCTCAGAAAGTACACTCTGTGTGTGTGTGTGTCTATATATGTATGAGAGAAAACAAAAGAAACAAAATAGACACAACAGAACACATGTTTACAGGAAAAATTGATAAGAGTATCTGTTTACTGCATGACTTCCCAGCAAGGTGCACTTAGCAGCAACATCAACAGAACTGAAGAGAAGCACCTTCTCGCTCCTCCATTATTCAAGTCCTGGACCTACATCTGTTCACCAGAGGTGAATGGAAACGCTCCAAACATCCAGCCACTCACAAGCAGTGCACTGCGATGCTTTGACAGGTAACACTAAAGGGGAAGGCAGAACCACCACACTGATCTCAGAGAATACAGCCAGAAGACCTGTACTCTGCGGGTTGTTCTTCTTCCTCTAACAGCTCAAGTACTACAGTGATTTTTGTTTTAGGTAACATTCTGCTACAAGTCAAATGACTACAAAGGAACAGCACGTACAAAGCTATTTCCTGTTTGCTAAGGGTTCACCCTGTGCTCAAGTGGCTGCAAGGACATTCGGATATCAGTCTCAAAAGGGAATTTCGTTTTGTTTGCTTTCAGTACAAAAGAATTAAATATTTTTCAAAAAGCCACTCAAATATTTTAAGAGTAAAAAAGGCCAGGTCTTGCCTACCCACTAAAGGTATCTGAATGTTCAGCTCTTGCAAAGCAGAGTCATCCCATCCCTACAACAGGAAAGTTTTGCTGCCACTATTTGTGCATCTGTTTTAGGAAGTCCATTGTTTTACAGCCCTGGATGTTGTGATCACTTACACACAGCTGTCAGAACAGGATTCCACAGTACACGCAGCTACAAACACTGCAAAAAATCCACATTCTTCCTCTGTGCACGTAAAAGGGAAGCTGTAGCACATTGCTGTGACCGGAAATGCACAAAGCAGAGCCTCAAAAACTCAGTGTTGTACCTACCTTATCAGCAACTGTGGCAGCATCAGAGGCACTCACAGTCATGGAGACAACAGCACGGGCAATACCAACTAAAGCCACCACAAATACCTACAGAAAAAGATACCAGAAGTGAGCTCATGTCAAAAGGCACATGTGCAATAGTGAGAAGAAACTCTTTTGGAATACCATTCCCAGATCAGCTTTCAAGCCTGATAATGTGTACTAAGGATTTCCTGTAGCAGATTAGAGTTAATTATCCAGAGAAGACTCCTCAAGCCTGTTAGATGTAGGAGTACTGGCACAGAATTTAGGAAGGAACACATTTCATCAGCTGTCAGATTAAACAGCTCTGAAGAGGTCTCACCTACTCCTTACGTTACCTTTACAAGTAAAAAGTCTTCCCACCCTTTAGGCCCTGGGGTGGGGAGGAGAAAAAAAAAACAGACAAAACATAAATCCCTCCAAATTACAAGATCAAGTGTTTGGTTTGACTGAATAAACCAATCACATCAGATAACAGAAGCCACTCCATAAACTACCACACTTCAGAAGCATGATAAATCTAAAATCTGTGGTTCTTTCACTCAATGCTGACAATGCTCAGGAACGCAGAGGAAAAGTCAGCTGCAGCCAACAGCTCTAAAGCATCCAACCCTGCTGCACAGTGCAACAGAGATACTCAAGACAGCTCGTGTACCATTTAAGTATGACAGCACGGACCTCAGCAAGGCTAACTTACCAACTCCTGTGCGTCACACCTGTACTATGCAATTAACAGCTCTGTTGGATGTATCTACCCTCCGCTGTGCAGACTTACCCTCTAAGAAAGCAGATTTTTCCAGATAAGATTCTCCAAGTCACTAATTCTAATGATGCAAGTATGAGACAGCTAAATCTATCAGAGAATGAAAAGAGTCCAAGCTGACTGGAGAATGGAAATGACCAATAAGCCACCTACAGCGGAATGTTTCCTTCTTAGAAGAAGAAGGGATGCAAATGACATGAAAGAAGAAGAATACAATATCCCTCCTGGTGTTCTGGAGCAGCAACAACTCATTGGAGGGGAAAAACACACCCTTTTTGCTTCCTCTCTAAGTAGGCAGAGACTCTTCTCAATCTAATAACTTAGCTTTAATCACTGACTCCAGAAGAAAGCTTTCCTTCAAGACATGACAAACAGCTGTTTGAAAGGAAATCCTCACAGAACACACATACATCCTCATTTCCCAATAACATACTCCAGAAGATCAAACTGAGTGAAAGCGTTTTCCCCTAAGGCTGTTTCATGACTTTCTGCTTCTCACTGTTTTGAAAAAGTCAGCACTATAAAGTCAACTCACTTTTTTCTTCCCTTTATTCTCAGGAGTTTTGCTTTTCAAAACCTTTTGTGTGAACTTCTTAATGAGCCACGTGCACTACTGGAAGCATAAACAAAGATTTAAATTCAGACTGGAAACAGCTGGTAATATTTTTTGGAGCATTTGTGTATATACTTGGTTATCCAAAAGCATGCACAAGCCCAGTGCCCAGGCCCGAAAGAGCTAACAAAACTTCCCACCAAAGATTCAGTTGAGAATTAGCTCAGATTTGGTTTTGATGTTTCTTGGGTTTTGCCATGCCAGCACCTGTACGCAGCCCAAAGAAGGATGCCTCCCATCTAACCCCATTCAAACTTCTACAATCGCTGGGGAAGAGCAAGTACAATATACTACACACAATCTCAAAAAGCACATATGACAAAGCTTCTGAATGATATTTTTAAACAAATTCAGGTGGGTCCTTAGCTGCATTTACCATGCCCTGTGAGCAGTAACACAGTTAATAGGTATAATGTTCAGAAATTACTAGAGACTACCTTAACGTGATCAAAAGTTGACAGTGCCTTTTTAAACTGGGGAGAGGAGAACAGACAAGATCTTAGACGTCTGAGAATTGTAACTGTACTGCCTGTATCTTTATATATACTGTTTCCACCTTAAGAAGTGTCACGAACATCAAGTCTGCAGCCACTTTGATACAATGGGGAAGTAACTAACAGGGATGGCTTTCTATATTCCCATACTAACCAGAACCCTGTCACATCACCATTTTCTACAACAAATGACCAAGCTTTTCAACAGCTTCACACTAATTATTCTCCAGTGTTTCACTTTCACTACATCAGTGAGAAGCTGGTTTTGTGTCACATGCTACTTATCGCAAGGAACAAGGAAAGTATAAGACACTAGATTCCAAGACAACAAAGCAACAAAAGAAGAAAAAAAGGAACAGAAAAAAAAAAATCACCACAGAAGAACAAAATCCACTCAAATCCAGCAGATACAGTCCCACAATCTGTGAAAAGCAGAATTCAGACCGTGAAAAAAAAAAAAAAAAAAAAATCTCTGTTTACTTCTGTAGTAACCTTCAAATAAAACCACGTTTTATCCCTGTGAGATCCGATCTAGGCTCTCTCTCCACTAGTTCAGTGATATTGTTCATGAGTGGTAACAAAAAACCCACTCACTCATTAGTTCAAAAGCACAGAGCAGTACTCACTAGTATGTAGAATGTAGTGAAGATTGGGCTGGAAGTGACCCGGATTTTGGCCCTGGCAGAGGGCAGCTTCCAGAGAAGAAACATAAAGAAAAGCACATTGGGAACCAGGAGCAGAAGATCCCAGTAGCGGACTCTGCAAAAAGTAAATAAAACAGTTTTTGTTTTTTTTTTCCTGTTCTTCAGTATCTAGAAGGCAAGGCACCAGCCTCAGTCTCTTCTCAACCAAACTCCGAGAAAGCAAGCTCTTTCCCCTGGGTCAGGGTCAGACCATGGTCCCACTTCCTCCATCTCACCTGGACTTCCCAATGTCCTCATAGAGCAACAACAGGCACTTGTGTGGCACAGTGATGTTGGTGTCATTGACCGCCTGCGTTGGGGACAAAGTTGTCACATTATCCAGTGGTGTCACCAGGGCAGTCGAATGTGTGATGTTGTCAGACATGGAGAATCTCATCACAGACGTCACGGACTGGAACATCCTGCCTTCCTTCTGGTCCAGGTCAATCACAGCACAAGACAACCACAGCAAAGACAAAAAGCAACATTAAATCAGTTGTGAGTCAGAGCTAAAACACATCCCTGCCATTAGGCCCCTGCACAACTGCTTCCTGCTTGTTACAGCAAATTATCATAGTCTGAAAGACTGTATTACACAATGAAATGCCACCTGTCCTTCCGCTGCACACAGCCATTAGGGGGGACAGTACAAAACCACTATCCTGTATCAGAGAAACAAGCACCTTCAAAATAGGGTAATACTAGGCTGGATTAAAATTTGTGATTTTTTTGAGCTTTGCCAGATTCATAGAAGAAATCAAGACTCAGCAGCAACACATGACATCATCGCATGGAGACAGAAACCCTCCTGTACCAGAACCTGAATTATCCTTCTAGCTCCCAAGATCAAGAAGTTAAAGTCAGCGATTTAATTTCAAGTAACACAAAGAAAAAAAAATGAAGGCCCCTACCTAAAACCCATCACTGTTACCAACCCCACAGTCTGTGAGACTGTACAGACTCTACCTTACAAAACCAACACTGGCAAAAGCCAAGATTCAGCATTTTTCTTCTAACCTTCTGCAAGACACTAGGACTATTCTGATTTTAAGCACAACAGTAAGGGTTTTAGGCACTATCTTTTCACAGCCTGTTAGCATAAAGTTCTCCAGCTTCTTTATATCCACCAGTCTCAACTGCGTCGCCCTTCTCAGACACAGATCAGCATCATCACTGGTAGTTTACAAACCCAGAGTCAGATCCAGTCCTACCTAACGGGTTTCCTAAGGTCACACTCCTAGTCAGCAGAGAGCTATGGTCAGAATTAGGAGAGTCACAGCAGTCAGTTCTTTTGCCTGCCCTACCTTACAGCTCTCCTGCCCCTTGGAAAGACAAGGCAGAACTTCCCTTTCCCCTGATGAAACTTTTTTGAGCTGCCTTCCCTGAGAGAACATTCATTTCTTTTCTGCCATCTGTCCATGCCCCAGGCCCTACACTGCTGCAATATTAACTGTCTCTCCAGAAATTAAAGGGAAACTCTGCTCTGCCATGCATAAAACTCCACATGCTTCAGGTCTGTGCCAGAGCCTTTGGTGAGTCACACTGGCAGAAGCAGCAGCAGTTTATCCCTCTGTTGGTTCCACGATCACCTTGGAAGCTTAAGTGGTATACAGCACACAGTACTTCAGAGCAGGATTTAGTGTATACTACAGTTTTGACCTGATTTACCTTACTAAGCCTCTCCTGATTCATTGTATCACCTTGTGCAAATCCTCTCCTCTTCCCCCCCTAAAATAGCAATGCTCACCATTAAGGCACTTGGCTAACTACTAGCTGAATTCAAACACACCTCTCCTGGCACTCCCCACAGACAACACACAGATTTAAAAAGAGAAAAAAAAAATCTAATCTCCCTGTTTGACTTTAGCCCTGGCTGGCGTGGCAAAACCTGACAGCCTCAATGACAGGACTCTGAAGGTATTTTCCCTGCAAGGTTCAGGGTGACTCACAAGTCAGAAAGAATCAGCACAGCCCTGCGTCATCTGTTGAGCTTTTGGAGTTCAGCAGCACGTTCCCCAGAAACGGCTCAAGACTGTCAGCCGCAAACTCTTCTTTCTCTTCAGAGGCTGAGACTCCTTCCAGGTCTTCTGAAGAGTAAGGGGATCATCCCACCCTTGGCCAACAAACCCTCTCTTTGATTCATCCACACTGACAGATTCTCGCTGAGCTGGGATTTTTCTTTTGTGACTGCCATATGCTGTGCTGCACAAGAGACGTCACATTAAACAAACACATGCAGACCTGGAAAGATCAACTTTGTGCTGAGATGGCAAAATCTGTCTCAAAAAATCCAGTTCTAGTAGAGGTTCCAGCAAACAATCTTCACATTCCAGACTTATCTCTCTTCCCTTCAGCTTCTCACTTCTCTAGACTGACACTGTTGAGAATGATTTTCTGTTAACAATTCTGCTTCATTCTCTTCCTCTGACACACCTCCGCACTCAGTAGCAGCAAGGACAAATATGTTCACATTTGCCAACACAGAAAAAATTCTACCTAATTTTTTAAAAAGCTGGGAAAGGGTAGAGGAAAAACCTCACAAAGCACGGGCAGAACATCATCATCAACTGTGAACCATCACAACCTCCTAATATCTCTTCTGGGACAAAGAATTTGATCTGCCTGTCACACTGAAAAAAGCTCAAGTATAAAGCTGCTAGAGAATTACATGGGAAGAAAACATCTTCCTTATAAAAAGAACAAACAGGCTCCATTCTTTTTCCCTAGAAGAAGTCACCACTATCATGCAACAGCAGCAAGCTGCTGATAAGGAGAGGAGCTGGCCACATGTAACAGAGTTCCATCCACAAAGTTCCAAAGGGCAAAGCAGAATCAAGCTTACCTCTCAGCCAAGCTGCTCACTGTGGCCTGGTATTAATATCCTATTCTTCCTCCCACGATGGAGTAGACACAAAGGCAGAGCAACAGAACGTTCCACATGCTAAGAAAGGCCAGCCAAAGCCATCAGCCAGACAGCACAATCCCCATGCTTTTCTAATAGCTAACACCTACAGCAAGGATGTGGAGAACTGTCCTGTTCCTGTGAAATCACCAGCAGAAATTCCACAATGGGACTAGGAACTTATGGCAAGGATCCGGCTAGGCTTTGTCATCCTCAGCAACACTGCTCCTTACAGCACACTGTCCAAACCCTTGCCCTGTCTAGTCCGAAATAAACCCAGTCAGCTGAGCATATCCACCCTGCTGCCACGGGGCTGTTCACCTCAGCCAGCCCAACCTACGCAATGGGGGTAAAATCACCCCGTAGCCACATAAAACAAAACCAATGCCACAGTCCTGGCCTCTCTTCTTCTTCTAGCAGGTAGCTCTACTCACCATACACCAGAGAACAAAATAAAATGGTTTTCTACACTACAGCTGAAGTCAGCCGGACTTGGCTGAGGCGCTGGACTCCCAGGCTGTATTCAGATCAAGAACATCCCCACGACTCGCAGGCTGCTGTGACAGAGGGCTGGGGAAGGCTCAGCTGCACCTTCAGTGAAAATGATTGCCTCTCCCTGAGGGGATGCTCTTTCTTGATTCACGGCACTGTAACCGTATCAGAGCTCAGCAAAATTTGGGGCTCAAACACTGGCAATTCTCTGTGCTCCCAAAGGCCAAGCACATAAACATGAATTCCACACTACCAGAGCTTCAGCTCTAAGTAAAAAAAAAATAAATAAATCAAAGTTTTCTCTCCCTCTTTCTGAAAACAGTATCAGAAAATCTTGCAAGTACAGATCATCCTAGAGTTAAGATTTCTCCTTAAAACACTGTATTTGTGCAAGAGAAAACTGCACCGACCAGATTCCTGCTTAAATATGACTGTTACTTCAATAACGTAAATGCCAAAAAAGAAAAGAAAAAAGAAAAAGTGCCTTCCCCCCCCCCCCCCCCCCCTTAAGGTGGCTCTTCAAATCTCACTCTTGGTCACAACAGACGCATTTTGTATTTTACGTTTAGAACAAACTCACAAGACAGGTATTTTCCACCAGTGACCAGGACTGTTTTCTCTCTTTTCTCCAAGTTTCGTTTTCCTGTTCTGGACTAAACTTAAAAGAAAAGAAACTGCAATGCTAAAAACAACCAAAGAAAAACACCAAAAGCAGAAGTATCAAAAATAATCCAAAACCAACAGACAGAGAATCCCAGTTCACGGATGTATTTCAGAAATAAGTACTCAAAGTTTTTTGTTGTTTTGATTTTGGATTTGTTTTTCTTTCTCCTCTAGAAGGCTGGTGCACAGACAAGCAAGAAGGCAGCAAATGAAGCAGTACATGGTCACCTCATTCTACACTGAGAAGGCAGCGGTGCCTATTCTAAAGGCTGCTAAAGGAACTGGAGAAAATCTTAAGTTACTTTCTACTCTTCAGCGTAGGCAAAGGGTCTCCGCCGCGCTCCTACACAGGAGGGCTCCGCGGCTGCAAAAGGAGGCACAAAGCTGCCTTCCAGGAACCGGCTGCAGTGTTTGCAAGGGGCAGGGCAGAAACCCAGCGAGCAGCGAGGTCCGCCCAGGCCACCGGTCACCTCCGAGCCGGCACCGACTGCCACCGAAGAACCGCCGCCCCCGGGCGGGCACGAAGCGTTCCCGAGAGGGAAAAAAAAAAAAAAAGGGCAGCTGAGCAGCGGGCGGCTACAGTTACATTCGGGCTGCCCTCGGACCGGGGCCAACCGCCGGAGCCCGGCCACCCGGCGGGGCCCCGCCGCTCTCCTCAGCGGGCCGCGGCCCCCGCTGCGGCCAGGCCATGCCATGCCGCCGGGGCAGGCCCCACCGCCCCGGGCTGAAGTGCCCCACCGCCCCTCTCTCTACGCCCTACCCCGCAAGCCCCTCTCCCGGCGCCGGCCCCGCTCCTACCCGCCGCGGGCCCAGCCCGCCCGGCCCTGCCTCCCCGGCGACGGCGCTCAGTCGCGGGGGCCCAGCCCCACCATCCCAGGCCCCGGCCCCGCCGCTCTCTTCAGACAGGGAGCGTCGCTGAAGAGCGGCTCAAACAGAGCGCCGCGCCACCAGAGTTAGGGCAAACGACTTTTCGGGCGGGCCCAGCAGCGCTATTGACAGAGGGTCCCCAAAATGAGCACCGCTTCGGCCAATCAGAGCTCGAGGCTGCCAAAAAGGCCACAAGAAATAGCGGCACGACCCAATGGGAAGGGGTGGAAGGCGGGACTCGAGGGGCGGGCCTGCTGCTCTTTAAAGGTGCGCTGTCCCAGTCCGGAACCCTGTGGGACGGGGAGCAGACGGCGGCCTTCGCGGCAGTCATCACCATTAAGCGCCCTCCTCGAGCCTGTCCTAAAAATAGGTGGAAGGACCAAAACCTCCCCATGAGCCCCAGTACTGAACCCCACTGCCCGGCGGCCAGGTCTACCCTGGCTGCTCTCCTCACCCTCCCCCAGACTGGGGTGGGCTGGAGCTCGCCCACCTCCCTGTGGGACCCCCTCAGCCACCCGCACGCCGCACCCTGGCCTGCCCTCACCCCTTCCCGTGGGCAGGAACCACGGCACCAGTGGCTCACCCAGGGCCTGCCAGGCCCCGCTGCCATCTTGGGGGAACAGGCGGCAGAGCAGTGACCCCCACGGGCCTGCCCGAGCGGACACCTCTCCTCTCCTCGCCGCAGGCAGGAGTTACACCGTGTTAGACGCTGCCCGTAACGTGCAGGCTCTGTCTTTCACAGCCTGCTGGCATGTTCCAGGCCGGCCCGCACAACCCGACATCACACCCAACGGCCAACACCCGTGTGATCCGGTACCCATATTGTCACATACCTCCGAGGTGAGAATAAACGGGCCACTTCTGTAGAGGAATTATTGATTGCAAGGCAGGGGAGTTAATAATTTTCTTCCATGGACTGGATCCTATAATCAAGTCCCTGCAGGACAGAATAATTAACAAGCTGGAGAGTTCGGCTTTTAAGGAAAATTTAAAGCTGACAGAACTAACCTGGCATAGCTTGGATGATAGCAGCTAAAGGGAAATGCAATAAATCATTAGCAGGATTTGCAGGTGCAAATACCAGACAGAGAAAATAAAAGTTTAGTATCGTAAACAAGGGAATAACTGAGACAAATGAGCCAAGATTTAAAAAGGAAATTAAAGGAAATAACTGGCTAAATATCAGCAGGTCACTCTTGGCAGTAAGAGCTGTCTGACTGTGAACAGAGTTTCAAGGGGAATGCTTGTTATCTGGGTCATTTCAAGGGCCAGAGGATAAACTGTTATGGCTTTCTACCTGTGGTTCACCTGGGGCTCTAGAGATTGCTTCTGTAGAAATGCAAGGCTTTTGCTAAGCTGGAATTTGCTGTACAAGGTCTACACCTCTTCAGAAGATCCCTGTATTGATCAAGTTTCATGTCCCACTCTAGCAAAGAGCACAGACAGTGTTTCAAGCCCAACCCACACATACATCCTCTTCTCAGGTTTGATTTTCCATCTCTGCCACAGCAAGTCTCATGGAGGGGATGTACTTCATCAGTGTTGCCTTCCTCAGCCCTATTCCTCTGATTTTCCACTGGGGTGAACAATGTTTTTATGCTGGTGTCATGCCTTTGGAATGACATCTGGAGAAGCTGGTCCTTGGCTTGTCTCTTCTCACACTCTCGTTCAGGTTAATGATATGATGCAATATTTTGACATGTTCTATTTATGGATCCAAGCTCAAAGGCTCAGCAGGCACCAACATCTCTGAGTCAGAGAAGGGACACTTCTGTTTAAAGAGAGGTGCAGCGTTTCTGCCTAAGAAGTGCCTTAGCAACAGAGCCAGGAGTAAAATTTGTGTCTTCACACTTGTAGCCTCAGGCACTAGCTAATTGAACATGTTACCTCCTACATAACTGTGTCAGGAGAGATTTTGCTTTCCAATCCACCTGCTCTTTCCATCTGATTCACTCTGAGGCTAGAGCCCAGCACGTGGGACACCACATCCAAAAGCTCATACTTCTCATCTGAAACTGCTTTGCTGAGCAACTGCAGAGACAGATGTGCCTTTCAGAGCTGCTCTACCAAGCTACTCATTTCTAGTATGAGGCATAAATTTGCATCACGGGATACTAGCTGGGCTGTACGCCTGTGTTTCTGTCCCCCTTTTCACAGGGAATTCAGCCCCAAGGGCTGCTCTTGTACTGTAAGCCACCAGTCTGCAAAATCTTAGTGGCGTGTTGTAATACAGTCAGGAGCCTGGTGCTCAGCTGCGTTCACCCCAGCAAGCTATCCGGGCCCTGTCTGCATTTCAGCCCTCCTGCATGCCCCAGTGCATGGCCATGCACAGCAGAAGGAGCCCTGTCCCACGCAGGCCACCCACCTGATTTTAGGGATGCTTTTAGCTGCCTAGCCTCAGCTCTTCTCAAAGAGACCGAGCACCCCAGCTCAAGCACAGCACCACTTGTAGCTGGCACCCAAAGAAAGCAATGAAAACATGGACACGGTGTCCTGGGAGAAAAGCTGTCTGTCCATCCAGCAGTCCAGCGCCTGGAGAGACGGTGGCACCCTGTGGCGAGACCGGTCCATCACAGCATGTCACCTGGGCCATGTCAGCACCTCACAGGTCTTGAGCTGCCTTCCTTTAAGCCATGGTGGTCTCCAGTAGCCCACAGGCAGGGGAATTTCTGGGGGTGCCCTGTGCCTGTTTCACTCCGAGCACCAGCCGGCTCCCCATCACGTATCACAGAGACGAGGATGAGCCACTCTCCTGTTTATATCGCAATGCTCCTGCTTTGCTCTGTTCATGCCAGGCTGAATCATCCTGCTGGGCTCCTGGAAGCCATGTCAGCTCTATGATTGTCAACTGCCTCTTTAGTCACCTTTGCTTCTGGTGCCTCCATTTCAGCGTTCCTGTCCCAGGTCCAACCGCAGCCAAGAGCAGAAACAGCCTGGTGCTGAGTGCGCTCAGAGAGGATCTCCAAAATCCAAGCCATCTGCCCTTACGCAAGAGCTTGTGGCCTGGAATAGAAGTGTTTCACCTCCTTCCCTAACATCAGCCCACCGCGTGGTTTGTCTCTCCAGGTTCCTCCTCCAGTTTCTACGGGACACGTGTTTGTCTGCATTTCCTCTCCCGCTCCCGGCGCCGAGCGGCTGCCGTCTGTTCCCCCGAGCGGCCCCCGTCAGCTCCCCGCTACCGCATGGGCTCACGCCAAAAACCCCCGCGCGCCAGGACCCCTCGAGCCACCGAGGGAAATGCCCGGATGTTGGCCAAAAGCGCGCCACTGCTGCCCGCCGGCCGCCTCGTCCATATTCATGCGGCGGGGCGGGGCCGGCCCGCGAGGCGAGCCATTATTCATGAGCTTTCGCGCGCTTTTGCCGACCACGTGGGTCTGTTTGCGCGCGGAATCCGGCTGGGCAGGAAGAGGCGGCGGTGATGGCGGTGAGCGGCCGGGCCGGGGCCGGGGCCGGGACAGCGGAGCGGAGCGGAGCGGCCCCCCCCACCCCCGCGGGGTGCAGACCCCGGTTGCTCCGCGCCGCGGGGGTCTCGGCACTGCGGTCACGGTGGCGCGGGGTCCAGAGGGAGTTTCGCGGCGGGAGGGGGGGGGCGCGCGGAATGAAAGGGGGTGCGGTGGCCGGGGACACCCGAAATGCCGTGGGCAGTTTCCCACGTGCCCCGCACCGGAGAGGAGAGCGCGGCGGGGGGGTTGGAGATTGGGGCCCTTCCTCTCCGTCCGGCTGCTCTGGGCTCGAGGAGTGGCTTTCCCCCCCACTCTCCCCGGCGTTTCCGTTGTCATTTGCAAGGAGCGCTAATTATTTTAATTCACCCCCCCCACTCCGGGAAACAGCCCTCGTCGCTGATCCGTGGCCCCCTTCTGACCGCCGCCCCCCACGGCAGAGGCTCCTGGGAGCGCTGCCCCCGCTCTCCCCCTGCGGCCCGGTGCCCCGGACCCCCCTCACCCCCTCCCTCCTGTCCTGGCAGGACTCCTCCGAATCGCAGGCGGTGGCCACCAGCCCCGTGCGCAGCTCACGCCGGGGCGATGCCTTCACGTCCAGCCCCGGCCGGGACCTGCCCCCCTTCGAGGATGAGTCCGAAGGGCTGCTGGGGACCGAGGGGCTCCCCGAAGAGGAGGAGGAAGGGGAAGAGCTCTTCGGGGAAGGGATGGAAAGGTAAGGAAACCGGTGGGAGCCAGCTTCTGAGGGGGTGTGTGTGTTTGGGAGGGGGTTTTGCTAATGGGATGTCAGAACAGCTGGCAACGTGGGGGCTTTCAGCCATGGTGGGGTCCCTCTGCTGTGCTGGTAGCTGGGGTGAGGAGGCCGAAGAGATACTGGAGAGTGGAGAAAAGGTCAGGTCATGGTGTCTTTTAAGGTCCTGGAAGAGCAGAGTAAATTGAAAGCTGGGAGCAAAGCACCATCATGATCCAGTGTGAGTAAACCAGGATCTCCCCAGATGTGCGGTGTGCATCCAGCCCAGCTCCTTACTTCTGCAGGTGTAAATTTTAATGCTTTGTTACAGAGCCAGGCCTGCCAGCGAGCTGGTGAACTTTACAATACAAAGGCTTGGATGCTGGCGTTCATAACCATGGTGCTAAAGTCCTTTGTGCTTCAGGGCACCTTCCCTTGTGAAGTGCCTTCCTGCTCAACACCTTCAGTCTTGCTGCCCAACACCTGTCCTGACACCCTCTCCAGCCAGAGGAGGGCTGGAGAAAGGCTTTCTGGAGCCTGGCCTGATTCAGTGCTATGTCTGTGCACTAGGGACTACCGCCCCATCCCTGAGCTGGATGTCTATGAAGCAGAGGGCCTGGCCTTGGATGATGAAGATGTGGAGGAGCTGACTGCCAGCCAGCGGGAAGCCGCAGAGCGAGTAATGAGGCAGCGAGATCGCGAGTTGGAGCAGGGCATGGGCCGCATGAGGAGGGGGCTGCTTTACGGTAGGTGGAGATGAGCTGTACCAAGTACAGATGAGCTGATCCCTGTGTGGTTGACTGTAACCTGGCCTTTGTGGGGGAGCTGGACTCTTACCCTCAGATTAGCAGGGAGGTCTCTAGAGCTCCAGTGTATTTGGACTCTTAGTGAAATCTCTGGCTGTGGGCTTGGCTGGACTCCCCAGTGCATGATCCCCTTGATTTGGGCTTAGGAGCTCAGCTGGTGTGTTCTTCTGCTTACATGTTTGTTGCTGAAACAAAGTCAGGATCCTGGGCCTGTATCAAGGGTTTGGGATTCTCACCAAGCATATGCTGTAGAGTTTGTTGGTATTGGTGTTCCTATAGAGACTTTTGTGGGCTGAATGAGAGGGCCTTTGATGCACTTGGAAACCCATTCCATGGCCTTGGTTCATCACTGTATTAACGGATATGACTGTGTGCTGTTGCATACAAATCTTATTCACCCCCGTAAAGTCTTTAGCTACCTTGTGGAAGATGTAGGAGCCAGTCTAGAACTGGATTTAGACTGGGCCTGGGATGGCTCTTGGTTTGTATCCCAGGCTCCAACCTCTTCGCTTCCACAGCCCATATGATCTGACTGTGACTAATCCAAAGAGTGGGAATAGGAATCCCAGCTCTTCAACAATATTTCCTCCCAACCCTTAGATAGTGACGACGAAGATGAAGACCGTCCTTCACGGAAGAGGCGTCTGGCAGAACGGGCTGCTGAAGGCATGGAAGAGGAAGATGAAGACATGATTGAGAGCATTGAGAATCTGGAAGACATGAAAGGGCATTCAGTGAGGGAGTGGGTTTCCATGGCAGCTCCCAGGCTTGAGATCTACCACCGCTTCAAGAACTTCTTGAAGACCCATGTGGATGACCGTGGACACAATGTCTTCAAGGAGAGGATCAGCGACATGTGCAAAGGTAGGGCTGGGTGATTTGAGGCTCTCTTCTCTTTATGTGGGTCACAGTACTTTGCAGTCCGTAGGTGAGTTTTCTCTGCCTGCCCTGTTTGTCCCAGACATTGAGTCAGCACTTTAAGAAGCTCTGATGCTGCTGGAGAGAAATGAATAATGGAAGCATGTCTGTTATCTTTGATTCTGGCTGACTAATTAGAAGGCCCCTGGCGTCTGCTGCTCATCAATATTCATATGGTAGAAATGCTAGCAACAGAATATGTGGGGCAACAGACAGTGGTCTGCAAGCTTGCAATCTGAAAGAGACAACAATTGCTTGCTGTCTGTGCCAGTTACTTTCTCACACTGGAAACTGGATTATCCAGCGAGCGGGCACAAATAGACCTTGTGACTTTGAAAACTATGTCAGTGTTGCAGCTTTGTATTCTGACGAGGCACTGCCAGAAGAGGCAGTAATTAAGACTGTCATTGATAAATTTTAGAAACAGAAGTTGTCACATCTAAGAACAGCTCATGTAACTACAGTTGTTTGTATTTCTTCTTTGTATTGAGGGAGAAGCTCAAGTAGTGGATCAGGGTCAGTGTTACACAGCTAGGAAATAAAAGACATTTGTTTTGTCCCTTTCCAGGAATGTAAGATGCAGAAGGTTTTTGCCAGCCATTCAGCACAGTTGTGTCTCCTATTAACTTCTGTTTCCTGGAGGTCTGCGTGTTGGGCTGGAGTTGTGTGTTGGGCTGAGGCTTTTGAGACTCAGGAACACTGAGCCTGGAAAGTGTCTGTGCTGAACTGGAGAGAAACAATCACAAATTTGGTACCGATGAAAAATTTGGCAGAGAAATAAAGTAAAAAGAGTTGTCAACAATTTGAAAATGGGTTGAACTCTAAACATTTTTCAGGGAAGGTGCAGACATCTGCAGCCTGCAGGGTACAGGCTTGTCTGTTCTGGCTATCTTTTGCGGTCTCCTTGAGGAGTGAGCAGGTTGAAAATACAATTCACTCCGTCTTTTTCTTAAGAGAACAGAGAGAGTCTGGTGGTGAACTACGAGGATCTGGCAGCCCAGGAACATGTCCTTGCCTACTTTCTGCCCGAGGCCCCAGCAGAAATGCTGAAGATCTTTGATGAGGCAGCCAAGGAAGTGGTGTTGGCCATGTACCCCAAATATGACCGTATTGCTCAGGAGATCCATGTCCGTATCTCCCACCTCCCTCTGGTGGAAGAGTTGCGGTCGCTCAGGTAAGCAACAGTATCACCAGCAGGGCTGTGGGGCCTGCAGCAGGCTTTGGGGTGCTCAGGAGAACTAGTCTGCAAGCTAAAGCTCTGGGTAAGTCCAACAGGATGACTGAGCTTATTGCAGAAAGAAAGTCAGTTTAATGTCCCCAAAGGTAAAATAGAAACTCTGCAAGAAAACTCCTACTGATAACTGGTTCTTACTAGGCCTTTGGGACCTGCACCTTGTAGAATATTTCTGTAGGGTGTTCTGCCTTCTGTGCCCTGCAGGCATCCAGCATCTTGCTGTCTTTCCTCAGGCAACTGCACCTGAATCAGTTGATCCGGACCAGCGGAGTGGTGACGAGTTGCACAGGGGTCTTGCCTCAGCTCAGCATGGTCAAATACAACTGCAGCAAGTGCAGCTTCATCTTGGGACCCTTTTTCCAGTCTCAGAACCAGGAGGTGAAACCTGGTTCCTGTCCAGAGTGTCAGTCTCTTGGCCCCTTTGAAATCAACATGGAAGAGGTAAGAGATGTGCTTGCCTGCATGGGGCTGTCTGCTTGTCCTGCCCAGGCTGCCGCACTGCCTGTTCCTCCCAGCCCTGCCTGGGCTCCCACCCTTGGAACAGGCTTGGTGCCGGGAGAGGGTCTACTGCTGTATCGAGGGGTCTGTGAAGATAGATCTTGTCTATTTGAGCTCTTGACCTGAATCTGCCCCATCTAGTAGTCAAAAGTCATTTACTACCTTGTTGTAAGTGTTTGGGCTCAATCTTTTGACACAGTCATCTCTGTGGTACGCAGTTACTTATCCATACTGTAGAAATGCAGGCACAGACTGTCCAGCTCTCCTTCACAGTATTTCTTGTTCTGCCAGCTAAGGAAACTAAAGGATAGTAGGAAAATCATTGATGTGGAGCTTCTGACTTTAATTCTTTACTTTGATATCTTTAACCATCACAAGTGGAGCATCCTGCTACTGGGAACTGGTCCAGTATTTGGGTGGACAAACATTGTGGAGGCTGAAACACAATGGTGATATGTGGCACAGTGCTTTCCTATCCCCATTGTTGTCTGTCACACCCTGGAATTGCTCCTCACAACCTCCATCCTCCCATGCTCATAGTTTTCTAATTAAAGTATCGCGAATCTTTGAATGGACCTTCTCTGATGAGGTGCCTTTGAAAAACATCAGCCGTGCTGATGCCTGCCAGACTTGCTGAGTAACTTTTATTTTTTTGCTGCAGACTGTCTATCAGAACTATCAGCGCATCAAAATCCAGGAGAGCCCTGGGAAGGTAGCTGCCGGCAGGCTGCCTCGCTCCAAGGACGCCATTCTCCTCGCCGATCTGGTTGACAGCTGCAAGCCAGGGGATGAGATTGTAAGTACGTTGTTGAACTCCAGCATGGGGTGAGCACAGAGCACTTTTTAAATCTAACAATGACATCACAGGAACAGATGTTAGGATTTTGGGAGGGATTGTCCTCAGATGCATTTGGGCAGCTACTTTTTAAGACTTGGTATCTTTAAATGGAGAGGGGCTTGCTTTGCACTGTGCAGGCTCTGACAATACCATCTCCTGTTTCCCAGGAGCTAACAGGGATCTACCATAACAACTATGATGGCTCCTTAAACACTGCCAACGGGTTCCCAGTGTTTGCGACTGTGATCCTGGCCAACCACATTGCCAAGAAGGACAACAAGCTGGCTATTGGAGAACTGACGGATGAAGATGTGAAAGTGATTGTAGGTCTGTCCAAGGATGAGCAAATTGGGGAGAAGGTAGGTCAGCCTCAGACATCTTTTCCTGTTGATAGCTTACTGTCACCTGGCAGCTGGATCAGAAAGGGTCAGCTGGCCAGACAGTGGTTAAAGATACTTTTAGAAATCCCAGTTCCCTCTGAATGATCTTCTGTAGCTCTCAGACAGCTGTTGATGAAAGTGAGTTATAGGAGGGAAGTAAATAAGAAACTTCCCTTGAACTTTTGGGGGTCAAATTTTCTGTTTCTTCCCTTCCTTCTCTGAGCCTTCCACATCACAACAGGGCTGGAAGACAAGTGAGAGGCACTCAGACACTGCTTATATCTGATCATTGTTTTTTCTCACCGTATCTTGAACGTAAAGTGAGGGAAGTGTTCTCAGGAACCAATGCTTGTGTCTCCAGTCCCCTTAAGGGGATGTTATTACTTAGCTTAAGCTGTAGTAGAGATCTTAGCTTTGCTTCTCTCTGCATGCTAAGACCTGAATCCAGTACTTGAAAGAACAAAGCTCCTGGATCGGTGCATGTTCAACCTCAACTCTGTAATAGAGGGACTTCACTCTGTGTTGCCTTGGTCATGCTGTTTTTGTATTGATTGCTGTTCCCAGTGGGTGGAGCAGCTTCAGTTGAGCCAGGACTGTTTTAACATCAGTAGTCTCCAGCGTCAGGCTATTATCAGAATACCCTTGAGAAGATAAGCCAGTTATTCATAATATTTGACCATAATGACAATTTATGTGCGGCACAGCCCATCCAGCTACTATCATGTGCAGTGAGTAAGTCTCAAATCAAGGTCTCCAGCTTTGCCACAGGTGATAACAGGCACTGTGGCGTGCTTTGTGCACAACAGGAGTGTGGAGGCAGTCACAGCAGCTTTCAGCACCAGACTACACAAGCCACCATGCCCCAACAGCACCATTTTTGTGAAGATCCTTTAGGGGACTCTGGGTAGTTACCTTTGAAAAAGCACTCTCATCATAGATAATAAGACTTTTCAAAGACAGCAGTATTGTAAGGGTATCCATAGATACAGCCCTTTGCTGATTTTCATGCCAAATTCTGCCCAGACTGGGAAATGGTATTCCCTGGACAACTCCTCTGGTTTTTGTTTCAGGTTTTTGCCAGCATTGCGCCATCTATTTACGGGCATGAAGATATCAAGAGGGGCTTGGCTTTAGCTCTCTTCGGTGGAGAGCCCAAAAACCCAGGTGAGTGTTAAGTGTGTCACTTGGGGCTGCTTCACTCAGCTGAAAGCAAATGGATCCGGGTTTGTCCGCACTGTTTTGATGAGAGTGGTTAGAGCTGTCTGTGTTGGAGACAGATGAGGTAACAGACTGAGGGATATCTGTGGTGCAAGTGGCTGCTTTTATCATGCTGAAAACTCTGGCATGACAGTAGAAACTCTAGAACTGGAAACAGCTCCTGCTGCAAACCTGGGCAAGTTTTTATGCCTCCTCCTCTAGGAGGTCGTGTTTGATGCCCCTTCAGAGGTTTGACCTTTTGGTGTCCTGATTTGTTATCATCTCCTTTTCAGAAACGTGTTCAGTGAGGTTAGAAATGCTTTTTTACACACGTGACTGCCTCCAAAGCTGACTTACTTTTTCCCTCAACTTCCCTGTAAAGTGTTTTCCCTGTCTACTCTTTGCCTTCCCTTCAGCTTTGTGGTGTTCAGGGCAGGGTTGCTATCAAGCCGTGCACTCAGCTGCCAACATGTCTCTCCCATTACTGTTGTAGGTGGAAAACACAAAGTCCGTGGTGACATCAATGTGCTTCTGTGCGGAGACCCCGGTACTGCGAAATCACAGTTTCTTAAATACATAGAGAAGGCATCTAGCAGAGCAATCTTCACCACTGGCCAGGGTGCTTCTGCTGTGGGCCTCACAGCCTATGTCCAGAGGCACCCAGTCAGCAAGGAGTGGACTTTGGAGGCAGGAGCCCTTGTGCTGGCTGACAGAGGTGTCTGCCTGATCGATGAATTTGACAAGGTGAGGCCCAGCTTCCTTGCTGTGGAGGGACCATCAGTAACCTCTGCGATGAGGTGATGGTGTAATTCGTGCCATCTCCCAGCTGGCCAAGATTTCTGTGGTTTGCTTATGTCCTTACTGCTCCATAGTGCAATTTGCTACTTTTTCAGAGCATCAGGAGCTGATTCTTTTTAGACATAGATTCAGTTTAAGTCATTTTTGTTTTCTCATAGATGAATGATCAAGATAGGACCAGCATCCACGAAGCCATGGAGCAGCAAAGCATTTCCATCTCCAAAGCAGGCATTGTCACATCCTTGCAAGCCCGCTGCACTGTTATTGCTGCTGCTAATCCCATAGGTAGGTGCTGAGAGACTGCATGACCATCTCAGGCCTCCAGCTTCAGTCCTGCTGGTATGACAAGTGTGGTGCAGCTTGCCCTCCCTCTGCCATGTTTCTTCAGATCAAGTGAGCAGTAAAGTGTCTCTGTGCAGGAGGTCTATGCTTGCTTGAAAGCTTCAGCCCTGGAGCCTGTGTTTGACTTTGAGGTTTGTCTCTATAATCTAGGTGGGCGATATGACCCATCATTAACTTTCTCGGAGAACGTAGACCTGACAGAGCCCATCATCTCTCGATTCGATATCCTGTGTGTGGTGAGAGACACAGTGGACCCTGTGCAGGTACAAGCTGTGCTGTAAATCTGAGCTTGTGCTGGGCTTATGATGCTGCTGTTGAGATGCTCAGCTGCAGTTGCCTACTGAGTTTTGCTGTCCAAGGAGAGTCTTCAGTGTCTGTCCACTGCTCTCTTGTAGGATGAAATGCTTGCCCGGTTTGTTGTTGGCAGCCATATCAAGCACCACCCCAGTAGCAAGGAGGCAGTGAATGGGGACGCCAATGAGATCATTCTTCCCAATACATATGGGGTTGAACCCATTCCCCAGGAGATTCTGAGGAAATACATCATCTATGCCAAAGAGAAGGTCCACCCCAAACTCAACCAGATGGACCAGGACAAGGTGGCCCGGATGTACAGTGACCTCAGGAAAGAGTCTATGGTGAGAATACTGAAGAGGGAGGGGGAGAAGTATGTATCTGGACTGCAAGTCAGCCTGAGAATGCTCCAACATATGTTGACGCATTCTTGCCATTCCCGTCACCAAAGTCTGTGCCACTGTTTTGTGAGAGACAGGCAGATCCTGCGGTGTCTGCTGAAAAGGTGATTCTCCATCTAAATGCAGAGTCTTGCGTGTTGGTGATCTATGGACTGATGGACTGGACACATGTACTAGTGCCTGCCATGGCAAAGTCCTCTTACTGTCACCTGGTCTGGCAAGCTGGCAGGAGATGTTTGCATTCCCTTAGACCCATATGTTCCTGGTATAGAACAGGGAGCTGTTCTGTGTAGAAAGGCACTTCTCTTTTCTCCATGGGATCTCTTACACTCCTTTCATCCTCTCCAAGTGGAAGAGGAATTTGTAGAGGCCAGAGAGAGATTTTTGGAGCCTGGGAAAAGTATATATTTTCTTTTTTAATTGTCCTTTTGTTTCTTTAACTCCTCCTAAAAGTTGCTGGAGGTAACTGGGGATTGCTGTTCCTGCAAAGCCACTGAACAGTAGCAAAGAGGGACCCCACATAGCATGCCCTTGCATCCTGCTGAGTTTAAATGTTGAAGAGGGGAGCCTGTAGTGCTCTATGCAGAATGTGCCAGCAGGTGGCAGAGCCTACTTAATCTGAGACAGTCTTCAAAGGTCCAGCAGCAGGTCCCTGCAGTATGAAGTAGGTCCTGGGCCAGAAACTGCCTGTCTTGCCCCATGTCTTTTATCCTTCACTAAGGATAAGGAGTTGCCTCCTCTTTTCCCACCTTAGGCAACCGGCAGCATCCCCATCACAGTGCGTCACATTGAGTCCATGATCCGGATGGCCGAGGCTCACGCCCGCCTGCACCTGCGGGACTATGTGGTGGAGGATGATGTCAACATGGCCATCCGGGTGATGCTGGAGAGCTTCATCGACACGCAGAAGTTCAGCGTCATGCGGAGCATGCGCAAGGTGGGCACTGGCTGAGCCAAGGGCTGTAGCTGCACCCCAGACCCTGTGGGTTTGACTACAGCCTCCTTGCACTGCCCTGGCTGTGGGAAGAGACTCTGCAAGGGTCTGTCCTGCAGGGTCAGGAACTGAGCCCATGTCAACGTAGCATTGTGAGTCTGAAGGCGCTGCTACGTGACTGTCCTTCATTAGTCTGTGGTAGGACAATGTTTTTGTTGGGGCTGAGAAGGAAGTATGCCGCGAGCCTCTGTATCGAAAGCACTGCCACATCTCTCTCCTTTTTTGACACCTTCCCTGCTATTTTGGCACAGGACTCCCACTGCTGCTGCCAGGTGATCGAGCCTGAGCAGGCAGTTAGTTTCTTCACATTATTTCTAGAGCTCCTCAGGGGACAGTTAACCACAGGGCAGCACTCACTGTGGTTTAGTGCACAGTCTGCCCTTTTCTGTGAGTGGCAGGGGCTGGCTCTGAACAGCTCTTGGCTGGCCACAGCCTGGCATTTGTCCACTCTGAGTGTCTGCCCTCAGTCTGGACAACTTGTGGCCTCTCTCTTTGTCTGCAAACAGCCAGCCAAGTGTGAGTGTCTAGTGGGGAGGCACAGGGCAGCCTGGGCTAAGGAGAGCAGCTCTCTGCCTTCCCCAGGGGCAGCCCTCCCACAGCTGCTTCCCCTGTGGGCAGCACACCTCCATGGCAGTGTCCTGCCAGCCCCCGATAGGCTCCAGAGCCCCTCCAGAGATTTTTAATGGGTCTAAGAGCAGCAGGCAGAGGAGTGTCGTGACTGTCACAGGGCTATGTTTTAAATGCATGTGCAGGTGGCGGTTTGGCAAGGCTGAAGTCCCTTAAGAGACACTAAGGCCACAGGTGGCAGCAATGTCATTTAGTTCCCCTTGCACTCTGTGGGAGGATGGGGTTGGTTGGTGTTGGGCATGGGAGACTGCAGTGCATCACTCAGTTCCTAACTCTTGGCTCATCTCATCCTTCTTCCCAGACATTCTCCCGCTACCTTTCATTCAAGCGAGACAACAACGAGCTGCTGTTGTTCATCCTAAAGCAGCTGGTTGCAGAGCAGGTGATGTACCAGAGAAACCGCTATGGGGCCCAGCAAGACACCATAGAAGTTCCAGAGAAGGACCTGGTGGATAAGGTATGTACTTATCATAACAAGCCACCTCTGGGTTTGGTTCCAGCTCTGTCTGCAGCCTGAGAACCAGAGGTGTTCTCAAATTTGTAACTTGACTTCCTGAGTTACAGTACCAGAAAAAAAAATGGTGTTAGTTTAACCCAGAATCAGGGCTGTCTCATCTGTCTCTGCTCCTCTCTTCTCTGGGAGTGCCATATTCTCCTTCCTCAGTTCTCATGCACCCCTATAAAGCTTTGGGGTTGGAGTGGTAAATCCGGCAGCAAGGCTGGTGGTTTGTAAGTGAAGGAGGACACAAGTTCCCTGGCACTTGTGTTTGAAGAAGCAATGAGGAGAAAAATATCTGCTGTTATGAACTTTCCCAATCCCTCCCGAGACTCACCTTCCTCATCCTTAATAAGTCCTCGTCCCAGTCCTGGGACTGCATTCCTGGCTCTGCCTTTCTCTGCAATGCATTGACCTTGCTTGGCACTAAAGGAGTATTTGATTCCTGGGTTGCTGCTTTTCTGCTCCTTGCATCAAAAAGTCAGAGTAACTACTTCCAGAACCACAGCTTGGTGCTGCCAGTGTGACCACCCCCAGTCAGAGGTCTCCTGCAAAACTCTCTCCCACTGGGTGAGGCATTAGGGGCTTTTGGATATTTGTTACATTCCAGCTCTAGTGGAAGTAAAAGGATGAGCCGAGAGCAGGCAGATGCTGAGCCAGCATCCTCTCTTTGCGCAGCTCTGCCAGTGCTCCTTCCTCCTGACCTGCAGTCTCCCCTGCTACTGCAGTTCTGGTTCCTGCTGAGCAGAGCAGAGATTGCTGACTCAAATTTTATGCAGGCTCTGCTATGGAAAACCACATGGTTCTTATTCTTTTTAAATAAACATTTACCTTTCTCCTCCCTCCTCCTTCTCCTCCCAGGCCCGGCAGATCAACATCCACAACCTCTCAGCCTTCTACGACAGTGAAGTGTTCAAGATGAACAGGTTCAGCCGAGATGTGAAGCGGAAGCTGATTGTCCAGCAGTTCTGAGGCTGGAAGCAGAGTTCACCACATGCTCCTGTGAGACGAAACCTCCATCTTGCAGCCCTCACAGGAACGATACAGAGATCACAATCCAGAGGGACTAAGGTGCACATTCTCTTGCTTGCTTTGTGCCTTATGGATTAAGGGAGTGCTGAGCTGCTGAAGATCTTGTAAATAGAACAGAGTTAAGTAGTTAAATGCCCAGCCAAGTCTGTTTAGCAACTTTGTTCAGTGTTTTGCCTTGTAGCTAAGCACAACAGGGAGGGAATTGCTGGCCACATAAATGGCGTGTTTGCTGTTTCTTTGTTGGTAGTTATTATGGGCTCATCTGTAGGAGGGACCAAGTTGGAGCATTCGAAAAGCATTTGTCTGCCTTATCCACGCCCCTTGGATTGCAAGCACCCTTGGGGATTCTCTTTTCCCATCTCTGGCGACTGTGCAGCCTGCTGGGTGATAACTGAGACTGCTTTCAACTCTTCATGAACCAGCCAGCCTCTCTGCTCTAGGCCTTTGTGCCTGACACTTGACATTTCCCCAGGTGCCTGCACAGGCTGACCTTGTGCTTGATTTCTGCAAGGAGGAGGCGGAGTGGACAGAGGAAGATGAGAACTGAAATAAAACATAACTATTTCTAATATTAGTGGTGATCTGTATGGGCAGTGAAAGCTCCTTCAGTGCCTGCCAGGGCAGCGTCCAGAAGCCTTAGGGACGAGGCTTCCCCTGCCTTACTGGGCGTTAGCTCTGTGCAGCTGTCAGCAGATGTGAGTTTATGGCTGGATCGAAGTGCTGGCACCTAAACTGAACACCATCTCTCACACCCATTTGTTGAGGGTGAAGTACTCATGGTGTTGGTTTTGGGAGTAGCAGTGGAGGAGCCCTGAGCTGTTCAGGGAGGACAGGATGGGCTCAGTGTTCACATGCTATTTTCTTATTGTGTGCATTTTGAATACATTTGTTTTTCAATACTTTTCTGTTTCCTCCTCTTTTGGGAACTCCTGCAGCCACGGGGGGAAGGAAGAGCATAACTGAGCAACTAGGGTGCTGGACCAGCTGCTCAGCAGTTTGTGGTGCTGGGTTTGGGTACAAACACATCCCGTGTTTACTCTTGAAGTTACTGGGAATTGCCAGTGATGGTTTCTCAGCTTTGCACATCCTCTCTGTGGATAGATACCAAAACATGGCTATCCACAGGACAGTGTCATGAATACTGCGGTTCCCATCCAGGGTCTGACTGCAGTGGCTCCTTCCCTGTCTTGCCTGCTTATTGGAGCACTGGTCCCTCTGTGGGGCTGTCTCCTGTAAATCTACTATCACCTTGGGACTGTCCTGTCACAGTATCTATCTCCCACCTCCCTTTCCCACTCTTGCATTAGACGGCCTTGATCCCATGTCCTGGCTCACACTTGGATTCCAGTCTGGGAGAGGCAGTAAACCCTCTCCAAGACGCAGCTGAGGTCTGTAGAGAATGCTTTGCCTGGCTGGACTTACGGGACTGTAAGGCATCTCCTGCCGCCTGTGCTTGAGAGAATTTGTGAGCTGGCTGCTGCAGTTGTGTGCTGGCCCCGCAGACATGGCTCTGGCTGTCGACACTGGCGTTTGTCATGGTGATGTGCATGCGTGTGTGTCATCTCAGCCTGGTTGGTACTCGGGAGCTAGCGGTGCTTGAACCCTGCTGGGGGCTTAGCACATGACTCTCAGCCCGAAACTGGCTCCGCGTGTTGCCTTTTCTGTCTGCCAGCTCCCTCCTGTGTATTTGTTTAACTGTTTTGGCTGGGTTTTTTTCCCTTCCCGCTGGATCTCTTGTCTACCAGGGCTTTACACAGGCAGCCAACAGAGATACTTTCCTGGCATGCCTTCCCTGCCTGAGCTAGCCCTTTGCCCCCTGAATGTGTGCCTGGGTCAGGTGTGCGCTGGGCTTGGCGGAGCTGCCGTGTGCCTGGAACCACCATCTGGTGAGGCCCAGGGCGGTTCCTCCGGGCTGGGCACAGAGCTGTTGGCACCTCACCTCCTATTGCCAGAGGCTGTGGGCAGAGGGCATCCCTGGGGAGAGCAACTGCCAACACTTGCCAGCTGAGCGTAGCTCTGCGGGAACCCACGTACCTTGCTGGGGGAAGTGCTGGCCCTGCAATAGCAAAACCGGCAGTAACGAGGGATGCCGCAAGCTTGTCAAGCAAACTGAATTTGTGTGTTGTGGGGATGAACTCTGGGTGTGGGAGGAGAATGAGGCTTTGTGTCGCACTGGAAAAACACAAAATGCTTCCTAAACACTTGCAACCTTGTGAAGGCTCTGTTATGCCTGTAGTGACCCCTACAGAGTTAAATACGTGGCCCAGCACGTCACCACAAACCATGAGACAATACACAGGAGTGGTGTGGGACTCCTGATTTTCCCTGCTGCTGGACAGGGCTGCTGATAGTCACCATTCAATTTTGTCCTACAACTCACTCCTGCCTCCTATGCTCTGCTCCCAGCTCACCTGGCACACAGTGTGAGCAGTGGCAACAGAGATGCCATTGCTGGAGTCGCTTGTTTGTCACTGCTCACTCTGCCTCCTCCTGAATCCTCACGACAGAGGCAGTTGTGCCCTCCCACGTTGCTGTGTTGCCAGCATCCAGCAGAGCAATGAATTCTTGCAGCTGCGCCCTTGCTAACGTTGGCATCAGCCGCTCAGCGGAGTGTTAATGCCAGTCTGAAGGCATGTTCCTGCTCTCACGGCCACTGAGCTTTTTGGGTTCCCTGGAGCAAGCTTTGGCTGTTGACAGCATCAGGTGTCTGGTCTGGACAGTGGTGCAGACAGAGGGTGAAAACAGATGCTGCTTTGAACAGGGACAGCCTAGCCAGGGGGCATGTTCCAACTCAACGTAGCAAGGATTTTACTGCAGGGCTCTGGAGACTGGCAAGCCAAGCCACACTCTCATGAAACGAGGAGTTGCTCCCCTGACAACCTTGAGTTTAACCGAGCTTGAGCACTTGCCTTCTCACTGCTGTGATTTGAACATCGCATGGCTCCTCTGACAACCTGGGGCAAAAGCAGGAGTCCTGGGGAGGTGAGGTTTGTCCACAACAGGCTGTGCCTGGGCTCAGATGAAAGATGACGGGGGAGCTCCTTGCAAAGCAGACAGGGCTTTGTGAAGCCAGGCAGTGTCCCTCATGGGGACATGTCCCTCTAGGGATCGCAGTTGTTGGCAAATGCTGGGTGAGACTGGCTTGGAAGATCATCTGGATTTGAAAAGGGCATGATGGGCCAGATCCTGATCCAGTTTAATTTGAACACGCAGTGTACACACTCCTGAGAGTACAGCATGGCTCTGCCTCTCACAAAAAGCTGTTTGACCTTATCCCAGCACGGAGCACACATATACGCATAAACATAATCATGCAAACGTGCCTGCAGATAACCAGCTCACACATCAGGGTATGTGATCCAAAATAAAAGGGGAGACAAGCCCTCTCCCCTTCCTGCAAGCTCTTTCCTACCTGCTGACAGGGTTTCCAGTCTTGACAGCTTCTGCCTTTATTGTGATCATAAACAAACACACTACATCTCCAAGTCCTGGGTTGTATCCAGTGTGCCAGCAGCTGTGTCGAGTCTGCTTGTCAAATGGCAGATGCCCCTGGGGCAGAGGAAGTTCTACCTTCAGTAATACATTTTTTTTTCCCGTCAAATTAAGGCCAGAGCCACATGGAAAAATTACCATATGCAGTATTTCTGGACCGGCAGTGTTTCACCTTCTTCCATGCCAGACCTTGGCTGGAACTCACTTTGTCCATCTCCCATGTGTTTACTAAAGAGCTGTCTGGAAACTGGTTGACAAGAACTTTCCCAGTGTAACTGTGCTCAAGATGTAGCAGTTGTGCTGAACATTGTCATCTTCCCATTGTAGAGGAGGCCAACCAGCTACAGTTCAACCAGGAGGGCCATTTCGGGAGCTTATGGCTCTGTCCTTGTTGACCTCGACTGCCCTGAATACCTGAATTCTGGCATGTGATCGCTGAGCTGTGAAGACAGTGTGGGAATACGTTTACGGAAGATGTGTATCCACAGATACAGGTGGGTGACTGCAGACAGCTACCCCGCATGTCATGCTGCAAGGAGGATGCACTCTGAACTTCCTAGTATTTTTCCATCTCCCAAAATACTTTTCCACTCAACAAGGCAGAGTCAAAATTGGATGAAGCTTCTGCTGTATTTTGCATCTATTATGCAGTTCTTGCTGCCATGACTGATTTAATGTCTCCATTATCATGGAGCACCGGGCTGCCAACAACTCCAGCCACCCAGCATGCTCCGCAGCCACAACTAAAATCTGTGAGGAGCCTGAGGGGCTGGTGAGCACTGCATCTTTAGAGCAAAAGCTCCTTGGAAGGGGGTTGTGCATCTTTCTGCTCATCTTGCAAGTCACTTCCCTCTAAGGGTGAGGTGAAGCTGTGGGGGGAACCCAGGGGAGATGCCAAGTTTCTTCTCTGGGTTATCTAGTGCTCAGGGAGATCTCAAAGTAAGTCCTGTGTAAAAGATGCCAAGGAGCTTCAGTCCCATCAAACCACATGTAAGTACGTATGTATGAGTGCCAGTAGTCCCCACAAGCCTGCACGTGGCTCTCCTCAGTCAACAGGCATCGGCCCTGTTCAGATACAGGCTGCTCCTTCTGCTCTGGGGTCACCCACATCCCAGCTTAGCCAGCTGTTAAGAAACCAGGAGGTTGTCTGAAGATAGTAGTGGGCTTTCCAGTTTAGCAAGGAAAAGTGTAACCCATAGATCACCTCTGAGTTCTTCTCAGTGAAGATACTTTGTTCAGTGTGGAGTAGAAACTCCCATCTGGACAGTTCCTCAAGTCACTGCAAGGAGGGAGACTTATGTTGTCAGGGCCCTGAGGGTACTAATAGGCTTTAATTGCCCTAACCAGGCTCACCTTGGGCCTCTACGCACACCCATGGCCCAGCTGCTCTACTTAAGCTCAGCCTGGAGCCTGCAGTGCCTGCCTGGGCTATGAGGTGGGAGTGCTGGTTTCTGGCTCCCTGTGCCTGGTCACAGTCCCTAGTGCTTTCTGCTGTGACCCATGGACTGCCTTCCTGACCTGATCTTAGTCCTTTTCTACTGCTATGGAGCTGCTGAGTGATCACTGGGTGATGTCTGATGATGGTTCCCATCAGCAGACCTTGACTCTGATTTTGTGGTTTAACATT
The DNA here is from genome assembly GCF_036417535.1 of Chlamydotis macqueenii. Lineage (NCBI taxonomy): Eukaryota > Metazoa > Chordata > Aves > Otidiformes > Otididae > Chlamydotis > Chlamydotis macqueenii. The sequence goes on along the minus strand of NC_141565.1, from coordinate 11,192,475 downwards.
GGACTGGCTTCATCACCATCAGTTTCTGAGTGTCTGGACTTCTGGCTGCTCTCCCTGAGCTGCTCTGCTTGTCTGCCTTGGGTACTGGGGGGCTCCTGTCCTGCCAACTGTTACTGTGCTCAGCTCTCTGATGTGTGCTCCTCAAATCCTGCGTAGCAAGGGCTTGACAGTCACTCATTTTGCTCAAGTCATACCTCTAAAACAGGCAGAGCTGAGACCAAACCTCCTGGCTCTGCTGGGCTTTAGCCTGCTTATCTTTCTTCCCTGGTAAAAAGCTTCAGAAGGTCTTATGCTTACCTGCCCTCATGACACCTACTTCTCTGCATTTCTGCAGGTTTTCCATCCCTTCCAGAAAGGCATTTGGTGTCTGCTTAGGATCTGAGTTGATGAGCTCATTGCAGAGATAAGGGGGTTCTCCAAGCTGTGCTGCACAGAAGCTCAGCGTAGATGATGCGAATAATCCCTGTGAGATGTCTTCCTTCCTGCGAGCTCGGTGGTCACCCCTCATGCAAGCGGAGGGCTGTGACCGTCCCTCTGTGTGCTGTGACCATCCCTCCAACAGAGCAGTGATGCTGGGTTGCGGTTCCTCTCGAGTGAGGAGCTCTGTCCCCTCGGCTACGAGGAAACCTGCTTGGGCTTTCGGCTGGAGAGCTGTCTGCGTCCTTGCCCCAGGTAGCTCTGTTAAAGGTTATTCTGGCCCCTTAATTAAATTCAGCAGAGCTCTCTTTTCCTCTGCCCTCCAGGAATCTGCTGAGGTTTGCTGTCAGAGGCTCCTGCAGGAGAATGGCACGGCTGCTAATGCAGCAGTCAACTCCGCTTTAGCGAGGAGAGAAATGCAGAGCGTCAGGGACGGGAGGCAGCAGGGCCACGGGAAAACTGGGAAAGCAAAGGACGACTTGTGCTTGCTCCTCTACTGTGCCTTACAGCAGTGGATGGGGAAGAAGCAGGGCTGGTAGCAGCCCCACATCCCGGGTGGGCAGCGAGCCCCCTCCCAAGGGGAGCAGGCTGATGCAGAGAGATGCAGAAAGGCTCAAAGGGATACAGAAAATCTTGCCCCTGCTCCTAGGCTCTAAATAGAGCAGATTCTGTTCCCTTCTAATTAAGCGTATCCTGGAAGGCATTAATTGCTCCAGGTCACTCCCCGTGAAGTGTTTATTAGACATCTTCCCCAGCAGGATTTTGGATGAGCGCAGAAACTGCGCGTTTTGCCCAGAGAACGGCTGCGTGCCTGGGCTACGCAAGACTAGAGCGGGTACCCGCCCCGGCTCGGTACAGTCCAAATGTTTCACAGTGTCCCAGCATTAGAAGGGCTAAGTCAGTAAATAAGCTTATATAAAGCTTGTCGGAGGCTCTGAAGTAAATTCACATACGCTGGAACAAGCTCAATCTTTCCTTGTGCTTACGGAGGGAGGGGCAGGGGATTCCCAAGCTTTCCTCTTACGGGGCATGAGATGCCGAAAGGCTGCACAGGTCCGTAGAAGATGGAGTTAAGTTGCCGGAGGTGGCACAAGCCTGTGTGTCACCCACCCTTTGTCCCAAAGAGCCAGCAAGCGAGGTAATGGGGCAGAGTCTGAGAGCAGGTTTTTTTCCTTCTGATGTAAGAATGGGCACAGGTCACCTTCTGCTCCCTGGACGATTGTCAGTGTGCAAAGGAAGAAGGGCTAAACCCGTTTCCTGGTGCTACTGGCATCTTGCATTTTCTGTCACTGCAGGGACCTAACATCTGACTGACTGTCTGCTTTGGTTATTGTTTACTTTCTTGCACAGCTGAGCAAGGGCAGTAGATCACTTTCACCTTTGTTGGTGAATTCAGTTTTGCCGTATTTAGGAAAATAAAATATCTCACCAGCATATTTCAAGTTAATTGGTTGTTTTTTTTTTTTTTTTTAACTGGAGTTTCAAAATAAATTACATTTTTGTTGAGATTAGACTTTGTGGTTAATTTATTTTTAATTAAATTAGGCACCAAATTCTTTCCCTTAGCTATCACCTCATTCCTCTACCTCGGTGGTATTTGTTTGTGAGTATCTTGGAACAAAGTGTGACCCTTAAATTGAAACTGGAAAGCTGGCAGAATTTCCTGAAGGCAAAAGCTGTTATGGTAACTTACAGGGGGAGACAGCAGGAGGATTTTCAGGTTTGCCAGCCTAAAATACAGACTTGCTTTCTGATTCTGCCTAACAGACATAACTGTGAAATTGAACAATTTTGGGGAAGAACAGAAAAGCACAGATAATGGTAATACCGAGGAAAATTTCTGAACAGCTTTGAAGCAGCTATGAAAAAGCATTTAGTGCAATTGCAAAGCCCCTTTTACCAGTGCTCTGAACATTGCTGGAGAATATACACCAGGTGGGGAGGCTGGAGGAGATCAAATGAGAAGTGAGAAGCCTTTGACTGTAAAGCTGTCAATACCGCAGAGGAGAGCCGAGCCAGCCGTACCTGTTCCAGGGAGTGCAGAATGAAGACGGGAGGGCTGTGCTGGGTTTAAGTTCACGCTGTTTTTAAAGAGAGCTGGCGTTGCTCATCTCTGCTGGCTGTTTTCTGCTCCGCTGGCAGCACTGACCTGGCTGATCAATGTTGCCACTAATTTTTAATTGTCTTGCCTAAGATGTATCTTCTCCTTTCATGCACCCCCTTCGTTGCTTGGTCTGAGATTGATGCATAATGTCAAAATAAATCCAGGCAGCACCCTGAGCCTCACAGAAAGTGTGCTCACTGCCATGCCTGTGTGGTTTCCTTCCCTCTGATTCGAGGCTGTGTCATACATGAGGGTGTTTTTGTGCTTGCTTTGATGTGATCGGGCTGCTTCAGACCCTGGATTCTGTTTCTGAGACTTGGGAGCTGGATGTGGCAGGGTCAGGAAATCTGAAAGGCTTTTAGTTACCCACTTGTAGTAAGCCACCTGCATGCTAAGACAGCCAAATTACCAGCAACAAAGTGAAAAATGACAAGAGCATTCATTAAATGCCATGCCTGGGATAGAATCTGAGTGCAGTGAAGTGTTTTTTATCTCATCTAAGGGGTAAGTGACAGCTCGGCAGTTCCTGCTGCATTTCCTGCCCCGCGGGGGCCGGGGGCTGCATTGATTCTGGGATAAAGAGGACTTTCAGAGCGCTGGAAGGACGTGCTCCGAAAGGGGCCAAAAGCGAGCACTTCAGTTCCAGCCTGCCCAGGGTAACGCGCTGGGTAACGGGTGCAGCCAGCCTGTTACCTGCCCTTCTCGCGCCTGGGGTAGCTGCTGCACGGGAGCAGATGAGGGAAGGAAGGAGCTGGCAAAAAGAGGCAGGGAACTGCGCAACGGGGTGACGTGCGCCAGTACTAGTCTGGCAGGAGCTGTAAAGGTCAGTATCGATAATACCGAGTGCCCTCCGTTGGCTGTGTCATTCACTAGAGGATTCAGAGCTTTTTGGCACGTGACAACTTTCTTTAGTTGTTGAAGAAAAACAGCAAGTTCATGCCAGAAAAAAAATACATCATTATTTTTTTCAGGAGATTCACTCTTCAACAACAACAACAAAAAAGTTAAATTCTTACATTAAAAAAAAAGAGACTCTGGATTATTTTTAATTAACACTTATTTGAGGAATAAGAATGTTTGAATTTAAAGTCCTGATCACCTTCAGACCTACGTCCCGTCATCTCAGCGATGTGCCATGTGGGAGACACAGACCAGTGGGCACCCAGTGCAAGCATTGCAAGCGCTAAAGGCACTTTGTGAGGCCATGACAGTGCAGCTCTTTCCTCACTCGGAGCTTGCGATGTTGGATTTTAGCATCTCCTGCCCTCCTAGAGTTGTGTGATATGAGAAAATTGTTTTGCAACCAAAGAAAAAGGCTCTTATCCTCTGCTGTTGAGGAAAGCTTGAAAACATCAGCTGAATGCCTAATGGGAAGGAACTGAGATGTTTTTGGATCCTTCAGCTTGGATCCGTACCACGTTTGCAGCCTTGTGATGCTTGGGGCTCGACCAGGTCTCTCGAATATTTGGCTGGGGCTGGCGCGGGGGTTGCACAGCTCCCCCGGGGTGGCACATGCCGGAGCCCTGCGAGAGGGCAGCGGGAAGGCTGCCGCTCATCCAGCCGGCCAGCGGGGCTGAGGCGCGGGGAGCTGGCGGGGGTTCCCTCTCAACTGCTGCGGCGTTACAGGACCTGTTGGGCCTTATTTCTTGGACACCTTTCTGACAAAAACCTTGCTTGAGTCATTTACCGTACTGCTGTGCTCTGAGGCCACTAAAGATGCGTTTAATTTGGAATTGGATGTAATTGGAGCAGTTAGTCTTGTTGCTGTAATAATGATTTTCGGCACGATATTCGGCATGTTGCTTTGCTGTGCTATCCACGAAACAGAGAACTGCTCCAAGAGCCACAAATCCAAGAACTGCTGCGCTAGAAAATCTTTTATTTTTTTTTCTTTTTTTTTACAGCCGGAACAGTTTTCCTAGAAGGGCACGAAGAAGGGGCAGGAGTTGAATCAGTACCACTGTGACAGTCTCGGGTACAGTGGTGGCACTCCGAGGAATGGTTTCCCCAGCAGGTGTTGGAGCAGCTGTCCCTGCTAGGGAAGAGGCTTCCACAGACCCAGCTGCGGAGAACGGATGCAGCCCTCCCAGCCCCAGGCTGCAGCCAGTGCCCAGGACTTCTCTGTGGTGCCAGGAGAAACGGCCCTCTGTCCCGCGGGAGATGTGCTCCCTTGGAGGAGCCATGCCGCCACGCCGCCACGTGGAGGGGTTACGGGAGGAAATGAGCGGGCTGCGCAGCATCAGAGAAGATCATAGAACTGTAGAATCTTTAAGGTTGGAAAAGACCTCCAAGATCATCAAGTCCAACCAACTGTGACGGCTGGACTTGAAAGATGAAGGAAGATAGACAGGATGTTCTTGGAGACAAAACAGGTCGAAGAGCTCTCAGCCACAGCTGAAGCAGAGAAGCAGGCAGTGTCCACCCCTTATATTAAGGTAAGTGCAATCTCTGGAGAAGATGAAGGATGGAAGCTTTTGACACCAAGAGGAAGGCTCCTGCTCCCCCTAAGGACTTACAGCTACAAAAGAAGGTCACCTCCCTCAAAATTTAAGAGGAGCCAGATGTGCTCCACCCAGGTATCTGATGGAGCAACAACACAGCAGGACATAAGCAATCCAGGAGGTTCCTGGACTGTATCGACAATCACTTCCTCCTCCAAGTGATAAAGAGGCCAACTAGAAGAGATGATCTGTGGGACCTCATACTCATCAACAATGAGGTGAGGAAAGTGAAGGTCAAAAGCAGCGTTGGCTGCGGTGACCATGAGATGGTGGAGTTCAGGATCCTGAGGGGAGGAAGGCAGGTAAAAAGAAAGCTCACAACCCTGTACTTCAGGAGAGTGGACTTTGGCCTCTTAAAACACCTTGGGGCTCTTCAAAGAGCGCCCACGGGTGCGGAGGGAGCTGGCAAGTGTCATTGCAAAGCCACTCTCAAAAATCTTTGATCGATCATTGCAACTGGGATAAGTGCCCTAAGACTGAAGGAAAGCAAATGTAACTCCTGTCTTTAAGAAAGTCAGGAAGGAGAACCCAGGGAACTACAAGGCCAGTCAGGCCCACCTCAGTCCCTGGGAAGGTGACGGAGCAGCTAATCCTGGAAAACATTTCCAGACACATGAACAACAAGAAAATCATCGGGAGTAGTCAGCATGGCTTCACCAAGGGGAAGCCATGCTTGACCAACTTGATAAACTTCTATGATTAAATGACTGGCTTGGTAGATGAGAGGAGAGCAGTGGGCACTGTCTACCTGGACTTCAGGAAGGCCTTTGGCACCATGTCCCATAACATCCTCATAGAGAAACTGTTGAAGTATGGGCTGTATGAGCAGTGAGGTGGATTGAAAACTGGCGGAATGGCTGGGCCTGGAGGGTGGTGGCACAAAGTCTAATTGGAGGCTAGTAACTTGTGGTGTACCTCAGGGGTCAATAGTGGGTCCAGTCCTGTTTAACATCTTCATTAATGGTCCAAATGATGGGGCTGTGTGTACCCTCAGCAAGTTTGCTGATGACAGAAAACTGGGAGGAATGGCTGATAAACCAGAGGATGAAGCTGCCATCCACAGGGACCCCGACAGGCTGGAGAAATGGGCTGACAGGAACCTCATGAAGTTTAACAAGACGTTCACAGTGCTGCACCGGGGGCGGAACAATCTCGTGCACCAATATATGCTGGGGGCCACCCAGCTGGAAAGCAGCTTGGCAGAAAAGGACCTGGAGGTTGTGGTGGACACCAGATCGAACGTGAGCCAATGATTAAGGGACTGGAGCATCTTACATATGAGAAAAGGTTGAGGGAGCTGGGACTGTTTTTTAGCCTGGAGAAGGCCTACGGGGGATCTTGTCAATGTACAGAAATACCTGACAGGAGGGTGCAAAAAAAGATGGAGCCAAGCTCTTTCCAGTGGTGCCCAGTGTTGGGACCAGAGGCAATGGGTCAGGAGGTTCCTCTGAACGTCAGGAAACACTTCTGTACTGTGAGGATGACCAAGTGCTGGCACAGGTGGAGCACCGAGAGGTTGTGGAGTCTCCAACCTTGGCCATACTCCAAAGCCATCTCGTTGTGGGCCTGGGCAATTGGCTCGAGCAGGGTGGTTGGACCAGGTGATCTCCAGAGGTGAGAAAATGCAGTTGCCCTGGGAAATAAGTTCTTCCAGGCTATGGAGCGAGGTGGTAGCTGAGGGGCAGGGGAGGCAGAGTGGCTCTGCAGCCCACGGGCAACTGAGGAAAGGTCAGAAGACGGAGGTTCAGGGTCTTGGGTCTGGGGACCGTTCCTGGCGGGGAAGGGTTTCGGCTGTTTCGGGAGCCACCTTCCCGCCGGGACTTTGCTCCCGGGCCCCGCGGAGGGGGCGTCGCGGGCGGGGTTGGGCGGCAGCCGTCTTCCCACCGCGGGGGCTGATCACCCACCGCCGGCGCACGCAGTCGCGCTGCCGGCACTCGTTGTGGGCGCCCGGGGCCGGCGGCGTGGCGGGGCCTTGCGGCCGGGGGGCGGCGGAGGCGGCGGCTCCGCAGACAGAAATTAGGTGCAAATCAGCGGCTGCGCCCTGCCTCTGCCTCTGCCGCTCCGTCTGCGCACCCGGCGGGCAGTTAGGGACCCCCCCCTCTCAACCCTCCCCGTCGCTTCCCCCGCCCCCGGAGCGGCGGGCAGCGGCGGCGGGAGGAGGCGGCGCCGGGCGGCGGGATGCAGTGCCGGGCCGGGCGGCGGGCGGGCGCGGCGGCGAGAGGCAGAGCCCGGCGGGCGGCGGGGCGGCCCCGCTCCCCGTGAAGAAGCGGCGCGGCAGGGCAGCGGCCGCCGCCATGCAGCCGTTGCACCGGGCCCCGGCGTTGCTGCTGCTGCTTCTGGGCGCCGGTGAGTGAAGGCGGCTGGCGGCGGTGGTGGGGCGGGGCGGGGCTCGCCGCAATCCCTATGGGCTGGGGCGGACCGGCCGCCGGGACCCCCCGCGGCGGGCACCGGGAGGGGCTGGGCAGCGGGTGGGTGTCGGTGCCCTCGAGCACCGGGACCCCCGGCGGGGCGCGGGTCTGGCCCCCTAACCGCGAGGACCCGCGATGGATGCAGTTCCCGGGACGCCGGGACCTCCGTGGGTGGCAGGTCCCCGTCACCCCCCACAGCAGTGTAGACCCCCGAGTACCGTGGTCGGTCCCCATCCCGCAGCCCAGATCCCCCGCGTGGGTACTGGGCACCGCGGCGGGAGGTGAGTCATCCCCCTCACTTCGGGCATGGAGTGACCGGTCTCTGCCCCAGGACCCCCGGAGGGTGGCAGGTTGCCCTCAGGGGGTGGCAGAGGACCCCTGGGCTCCCGGCGTGGGGGGGCCGGATCCACGTGGCTTTCACCCCACGGGGTCGGGGGCTCACCCGGGGTCTCCTGCCTCAGGGTCGGGGTGCACAGCGCTGGTCCCTGTGGGGACCCCGCACGCCGTGCCCAGCACCCCCAGCGCCCGTGGTGCGGGGAGCAAATGGACGTTGCCCTGGACGGGGCGTGCTGCCCGCTGCGACGCTTCACAGGGTAGACCCTGCTATACCCCCAAACCGCCTTCTCTTGTATCGATGGCTTCTTCTGGCGTCGTGGTGATTTTACTAACTCCCGTGAAACTGGCACAAAGGAAGGAGGAACCACAAATTGCTCCGCGTTCCCCCAAGAGCCTCCTCTTGAAATTTGGAGGAGAGGTAGGGTGCCAGGGAAAGGCAATTAAGTGCAGGAATAATTATATTTGGAATAGTTAGGAAGGCTTTGCTTCTATTTTTAAACAGTCTGGGGAAATTTCCCAGCAAAGCGATCCCCCCAAAGACTCGTGAGGCTGAGATTGCCTCTCCTGCCCCCATCCCTTTTGTACAGAAATCTGGTTAGTGTGGAACAGGAGTTCTGAACAGGGACATTGAAAGAGTGGAGGAGTCTTTGTCTTGAGTCATTCTGGCAGGGAGGGAAGGGCTGATTTCCCAACCAGTCGCTGTCTTCCAGCACGACTGAGCTGTGATATGGTGACATCCAGCCTCCTGATATGCATTTCTTTTATTACCCTGGTCTCCCAAAAATGTTCATAGGGGAACGTATCATCTATGGAGCTGCTCTGTCTGTGAGCTGTATGTACAGTCTTGCACCCCTGTTGTCTGCGACACCCTGAAGAAAAGAGATAAAGCCTTTTAGGTTTGCAAACAATAGTGAGCTTAAAGAGTAGGATGAATCACAAAACCTGTTGGTGTTTTGTGCCAACGCTCTGTAGCACAGAAGCCTTTCCAGAGCTGAGCAGGGAGCCAGTTTTGTGGCTTTGTCCAGGCAGGTTGTCCACATTGGGGAAAACCTTGGGCACGACTGGCGAAGGTCCTTTAGCTACATCTCAGCAGGAGACCTGCGTCCCCAAATTCTGACAGACCTGCTCCTCCACAGAGGAGGGCAAGGTGCATGGAGGGGAACTGCCATATTCCCAGCCCACTGGTCTGCTGGCACGTGTTGACCCCATCCTCGCCACTTGAGAGCTACATTTGCTCTGCAGAGGAGGGAGTTGGACCTCATGGTGGTTTTAAAATCTGGTGGCCAAAAGGACCACAGCTGATACTGCTGTGCTGAGGGGAGGGTGTGTTTCCTGTTCTGCTGAGGCTGCTGGAAACTTTCTAGTGTTGCTGTCCAGCTGGTGGAGGATTTGGGTCCTTGGCTTTCCCTGTGATCCTCTCTGCTGCCCTAGGAGGGAGAGGAGTAGGGATGGGAAGCAAGCAGCAGCTCTGAGGGACAGCTCAGTTCCTAATCTAGTGAAACTGGTAATCCTGGTGGGTTGTGGCAGCTCTAGGGGGCTGGACTCAGTTGGCCAGGCATCTCCAGATACCCAGGCTCCTGCCTAGGTGAGAGGTCAGAAGTGGAGATGCAAACTGCTGTGAATTTATAAATCAAGTCCTGTTGTGGTTAGTAGCTTTACTCAGCTGTTCCAGTCTGGAATAACTCAGTGCACTCCAGCCTTACTCCTCCAGCCCCGTGGGACAGGAATGGTTAAAACCTGAGAGAGAGCTGGAGAGACTGAGTGAGATTACTCCAAGCTGGGGGAAAGGCGTGCTTCCTGCACCGTGCCTCCCAGGGTCGGGAGCCTCCGCAGACCTGCAGGATGGGCTGAAATGGTTGGGGTCTCAGCAGACTGCTGGGCAGCACAGGTCCGCTGGCAGAGCATGGAAGCATCTCTCCAGGCTCTAGGGTATCTGAGCCCCTTTGCTTTTGTGAGTAGGAAAATTATGTGGTTAAAAGCAGAGGGAGAAGGGAGGGAGCTGGTCTCTTCTCGCTTGTTGTCTCCCTGGGTGCTCGTCTGCATGCGGGCTATTTAAGTTCTTTTTTTGTTCCTTCTGCCTGCTTAGAAGATTCCTTGTTAGCATTGTGTGAATGAGCCTGAGCTGAGGGAGTATAAATCAGGATGGATGAAAATTCCCTGTAGTCAGTTTTTCCTTGGCCTCTTCAGTGCCATAAGGAAATGTTCATTTAATTATAGGCATCAGGGGTAGAAATAACTACATTAAACCCTCAAGGGGAAGCTGCCGGCGACGAGCTGCAGATCAGAGTGCACAAAAGTTTCTTCCACTCGCTTAGCGTGGGAAGAAGCTCCAGCATTTTGTGGGTACCTGAGTGAGCAGCAGCAGCGGCAGCCCTGCTGCAGTGCTGGGGGAGAGGGGCTGCAGGGAAGGTGCATCGCAGCTCGCAGCTTCCAGTTCTCGCTGGCTATTGAAACACGTAATCCCAAAAGAATGGAGAGAGGCTATTTGTCAGCCACACGAGCGCAGCCCATGTAGAGGCAAAGCGAACACATGTGTTGGTTTCTTCAGAAGGCCAGGGCTGTTGGCAAGGAAGATATGCCCTGCTGGGGCTCGAATCAGTCCACCGCTGTCCCCGTGCCTGGTTAAACCCCACTGGGCTTACCAGGGTTTGGATGTACATTCTTGTTTTGGGATAATTTTTTCCTGTTGGGAAGCCGGCTTTGCAGCCCTCCTTCTGTATGACAGATGCAACGGCTCTTCCCATCCTGCCTGATGTCTTGTGAAGGTGGTCAGGACCTGTGTGTGTGCCCTGGGACTACCAAACCTTTGCACGAGTCTTTTTTGCCTAGGATGAGTGAGGTTGTTTGGAGAGCGGAGCCTGTGGGGGTGAGGCTGCAGAGCGGCACGACACGATGGTCATCACTACCCTGCCACAGGGGCTGGAGCACAGCATGACCATTTTCTGCTCCATGTTACGCCCAGTGAATTTTAAAGACCTTTTGGGGTGTAAAAGGCTTCTGTTACACTTGACGGGCAATTGTTTCTTGAGGGAAGTCCCTCCTGTGTCTGTGTAGTACTTGCTCTGCCTGGGCAGGGGCTCTGGAGACGAAGCAGCCACGTGCCTTTGTTTGGTGTGCTGGAAATCAGACTGAGCGCCGTGGGGTGTGTGGTCCAGGATGGGACAGAGGGAGAAGAGGAAGCACAAGGGTGGTGAGGTGATTTTTAGCAGACAGATGAAATGCTTTGGGCCTGCGAGAGGGCAAAGGAATCTGTGGGGCTGTGGTTTTTCTCTTAGATCAGTGGCTTTCATCCTGTGGTCTGTTAACCCCTGGGGGCCTGTAGGCTGCTTTGAAGAGGCCTACAAAAAGTAACTGAGCAAAGAAAATTCATTTCTGCACTATACAACTGTCTACCCAATGCTGTTTCCCAGGGGCTGCATCTTGCTCCCCCGAGCTGGGAGCTGCCACTGTCGGTAGCGAGAAGTGTGGAGGAGAGCAGACGTTGCAGCAGCAGAGGAGGAGGGTGTGAAGGCTACGAGACGATCTGGGGAGGGAGCGAAGGCAAACAGTCTGGGAGACTGAAATCAGGCAAGATTGTGACTCCCGGCGTGAACGGTTGAGTGAAGGGGGAAGGACAGACAGGCTTGTCTGACTTGCCGTGACCTGCTTGCGTGGGGTCTCTTCTGTGGAGACGGGCGGTGGTGCTTAGAGCGGTCCTGATGTTACCAACTGTAATGGCAGGAGATGCGACCCTTCTCAGCGCTGGGCTGAGGGTGCCCCTGGGGCACATGTGCTGACCAAGGGCGCATCTGCAATTACCTGCAAAAGCAAGGGCATCTTCTGGCAGTGCCTTGCCATTTCCTGTGGGTACATCTGGGTCTGCTTGCTGGAAATGTTCTCTGCTGAAATGCCAGGGGGAGCAAACGTTGGCAGTCCTTCGCGAGGTAGTGCCCACTCAGTACGTGCAGGCGTGCGCACCCTGTAGCCTGTGTTTGAGCTCTCTGGTTATGCTGGCTGTAAAGATCTGCAAAAGCTTGAAGATGCTGGCACAGAGTTGTGTCTGGTCCCCTTCCCTCAGCTGGTAGAGGCTGGTAAGCCTATGTGCTCCCGGCAGACCCAGGTGCTTTTCCCATTGCTTTGTAAAATGTACCAGGGCCATGGGAAGGTGAATAGTTTTAGAGGGACCTGGTTGCTGGCAGTACCAGAGGAGGATGGCAATCTCATCTTGTTTTCTGAAGCCCGAATTGGAAATGATCTCAGAGATTAGGGACCCAGATGGATTTGTAAGTAGTCTAGTGCAGTATTGGAGAGCAGCAGTAAGCCCGCATGGGAGCTGAGCTGAGAGAGATTTCTTGGGTGGAGCATCCCAGCATAGGTATGGTCCATAGCTCTCGGCACCAAAAGGACTCGGGCTGATATGTGTTACCCCATATGCTTCCCTGTACAAGCTGTTGAGGGCCTGGGGGCAGACTCCAGGTGAGCATGGGGGAATTGGCTTGGATGTCCCTCATATGAACAACATTAAGGTGGTTCTCTTCCTCCACTCTCTGTGGCTGGGATCCTTTTTTTGTTATTTAAATCTCTCTGTGTTTTGTTATGTCCTGCAAGCAGTTTGCGCTGTTGGCAGCTCTGTCCTGGGGCCTCTCTCCTCTCTGCCCCTGTGTCTTGCTCCCCAGCGTTTGTGGGCATGGTGGTCTGGGAGAGGGAATATCCCTGGCAGATGCTTCCCTCGTCTGGTTATTGTGTTTCTGTGCTAACCAGTTATCAGTAAATGACCCATTCCTGACCCAGCTCTCCTAGGAAATGATTGTTGGATAACTCCTGGATTTGGGGTGGGCTTGAAAGGAAGGCCAGTAGTAGCAGGGCCAGATGGACATTGTTGTGGCTGCTGCATTGGCAACTGAGATGCTCTGACCTGCCCTTCCTGGTACCTGTTGTGTACCTGCTTGGGTGGCATTGTACAGCCTCTGCTAGGTGGGTAAGTCAGAGCATATGCGCCAGGTGAGTGTTCTTCCCTTCAGCAGGCTGGTCCCACCTCCGTTGCGGTGTGGTGTAGCCGTGGCACCCAGGAAGGAGAGGCAAAACCAACCTTCAGTTGGGCAAACGGAAGGGCACACCAGCCCCTCTATAGGTCAAGCTGATGTGATGACATTTTAAGGGATGTTTTGTGTTTCTGTGGAGAGAAAATTGAAATTTGCCTGTTGTTAGTTAAAAGGCAAGAAAATTTGAAAGGCTGTTTGAGAGTCACAGCCAGATTCCATTTCATCTCCCCAAATCCCTCCTCTTATTTCAGCTGGATACAGAGACAACTTATTTCCTCTTTATCTTCTAGTCCTATTCAGTAGGCCAGTTAGGAGCTTTTCAGCAGCTGCCCTGTCCCACAGAGAGGTGGTTTGCCTTGTGGCAAAGGGATAAAGTGGTTCTTGGTCGACTAATGTAGCAAATACTTCGGGGTTCTTTTAGAATTGCTTAGAAATGTGAAACTGCTCTTAGTCACAGCAGTTTGGAAAAGAGATGGCAGATGTTCTCTCCTCAGATATATATATATATTTTTTTTTTTCCTGCTGTTGAGCAAAACTTCCATCTGCCTTGTCTGGGGCTGTTGCATCGAATCCTCCTCTGATGTGTACAGAGCAGGCTTCGCTGCTTTGACTTGGAGCTCTTTTCTGAAGGGCCAGTGGGGTCAGCAACTGGCAAACTCATTTCATCTTTGTATCCTCCTGGCTGGCTCTTTTCTAGTGGCCCTGGAAAGGTAACACTGCAGCATTATTCCCTGTTGTTGAAATCACCCCATTCTGCTCCTTGCAGAGCTGAAGCATCTTTTGCAAGGTCAGCATTGCCTCCACGTGTCACCTTTGTGGGTGCTAGCAGCTGGAGAGCTCGCAGCCAGTGCGGGAGCTCCCATGCTGGTTTTGGTGCTCTCTCTCTGCCTTTGTTCCCTCTCCCCCTTCCACCTACCTCTCCCACTTTCTTTCCTTTCTCGCGCCTCCTCTGTCTGATCTGGGGAAGGTTTTTCGTCCCGTGCTCACAGCCCTGCCGTTTCCCCGAAGGCTGGCTGCCCTCTTTAGCATGCAGAGCCTCATCTCCTCCAGGTTACGCAGAGGTGCCGCAAAAATAGAAATGAGAGACAAACGCCCCATTGAAGCAGCTGGCGAGCCTTGGCTCCGTTCCCTGCTCCCTCCCATCTACAGTCGCAGGGCTTTATTTGGTTTTGTTTCTTTATTCCTATTGCTTGATCTGCCTTTTAGAATAGAAAATGGGGAGACTGATGGCTGATAGAAGTCATCTAATCCCCATTTCCCATCCTAGGAGGGAAATGGCTGGCCACCGATGTCTTGGGCGTTAGATTTCCTCCCTTGACTCTGCTCCCTTGCTTCCCAGCTCAGCTCGTGCTTTGATTCTTTCTTTGCCTCGGAGTTGACAGCTGCATTGCTCTTTTGTGAGATGCTGGGAAGAGAGGGGGAAGGAGACAAATCTTGAGCCTGCTGTTTGGCCCCCAAGCTTTTTAAGTTTTTGCTACTGGTGCAAAAGCTATGAAGTGGTGTCAGGATGCTGTCTGGAGAGGTACTGATTTGTACGCTGGTGCAATGGTGCTGTTAGCCCTGTGGCATTCAGGCTGGTGCTGGCACAGAAGGCTCCCCCAGGCCAGCCTCTCCATCCCTTGCCTGTGAATCAGGCCCCAAGGTGTTGTTCTACTCCAGATCCACCGCAGGAGAAACCTGGCTTGCTCAGGCTGTGTCTATTAATGACTCATTCTTAGGGATGAGGTGGTGTAGTTTTATCTTGGGCTGAGGAGAGGCAGAGCTTCCCAGTAAACAGGATAATGCAGCTTAGGGGGTTTTAACTGGGTAAACACTTCAGAGTTAAATGAGGGTAAACAAACTCCTGGGATCTGAGTTTCCCGCATGGATGGGATTAGCGCTCCGGGTGCCCAGGCTCACCTGCTGCGAGATGTCTGATGTAGGGGTGGTGGGACTGGCTGTGGCTGAGCTCTGGGGGCAGCCCAAATGGGGTGTGGCCAATGGAGACAGAGGCTTGAGCCAGTCTTTGGACCTGACACAGAGTTACATTTTGAGGCTTTGCCTGGCTTGCTGGGAGACCTGGGATGCGTATGTGTTGTAGTGTGGCTGGAAAGCTGAGATGCCACATCAGCCATATGTCTGCAAATGGGAGTTGGGGGAAACTGAGGCATCGGGGCGGATAAAGAGCTGATGTAGGATCCAGGCAGTCAGTTGCAGTCCCAACTACAGCAAATTTTCCATATGGTCTTGGATGTGCTGTGGTCTCTCCCCATCCTTTTGCTCCCCTTCTCTGGATAACTGCGAATAACGTTCCCTTTTTCTCCCTTGCTGCTCTCTGTCATGTTTGCTTAAGCTGTAAGCTCCTCAAGACACGTGCTCTCTCTGCTGGGCTGCACTGGAAGCCCAGTCTAGGCACCATCACGTTGGAGCCTGAATCAGCACGGGGGCTGGCCTGGCCAGGTCTCTCCGGATCTGTGCTGCCACGCAAGAGATGTGTGAACTCTCCTTTCCAGCCATGCACAGCTCACAGGGAGCCCACCCCTCCCCAGGGATGCCCAGAGGTGCTTTGGTTGGCTCCGAGATGCTGCAGTAGCTTCCTTCCCCTTTGATACTCTGCCTCAGTTGCCGTTGCCTTTTTGTTGCTGTGCTGGCCTCAGCCAGTCTTGCCTTGGATCAATAGAACAAAATAAATGAGATTGAGAAGTGCTGAAGCCTGGCCCTAGTGTATGTGGGAAGGAGTAACCAATATTGGATTTTGCTCAGTTCAGAGAATAGCAGAGAAAGTTGGAGAGGGTCAGAGCAGGCAGAAGCCTTGAGAAATGTGTTTCTGGCTTCCAGTGTTCCTAGGACAAGTTTGGTAATCAGCCTGGCAAATGAGCAGCAACTCCCAAACTTTTTGTGCTTACAAGCCAGTATTTTCAGTGAAAGCACCAGGGCCAACCCATCTGCCATTGCCCCATAGCTTGTCTTGGCACTTGCCCGGGTTTGAATTTGTCCTTCTGGGATGTGGAGCTGTAGGACATAGTGGTGGGAAGGAACCTCGGGAGGTTGCCTAGTCTGTGCCCTTGCCTGAAGGCAGTTTAACTCTGCTTAAATCATTTCAGGCCACGTGTATCCAGATCTGCGTGCGGCATCCAGGTGATGTCTCAGCAGTGCTTTGCAAAATCCCTCCATTTCTAATGCTTCAGGACTGTGCAAGCACTTTCACATCTGCATTCTAGTGATATCTCAGAGCTGCTTCTAATACAGGAGTTTCTCCTCTTAAGACATTTCTAATGGATTATTTCCTATCTTGTATCAGAAATGTTTGGTGCTAGTTCTCAAGGTGGTGACTTATCACTGTGTACTATTTCTTTTCATAATGTTTGTTATTTCCATTCTCAAGATCACCTAGCTGTACCTACAGTCTTTCTGTGTGGTGCGGTTGTCTCCTTGCTTTGTGTCCTTGGCTTATTTCATTATCATGTTCAGAATAATATTTTTTCCAGGGTCACTTAGGAAAACGTTAAAGAGCAGCAGATCCAAGGCCAGACCTTGAAGAATTCCACTAACAGTCTCCTTCCAGCACAAGCCTCTGTCATTTTTCGCATAGCCAATGCCTTACAGTTTTCCTGCTAATCGGTGTCTTTTCTTGCCTCTCTCGTAATTCTGCATGAGGCACTGTATCAGATCCTTTACTGAAGTTCAGATGGATTAGATCTGCTGCATTTCTCTTGTCTAGAAAATCAGTTATCAAAGAAAAATACCAAATTAGTCTTCATTTCAGCTTATTCAATTAGTTCAGTTCAGTGACTAGTTCATTAAGAACTGAGAAACTGAGTATGAGCTGAGAAAGCGGGAAGACTTGTCCTTTTTTCTTCTGATCTATGAATAAAAATCAGCTGTGAGAGGATGAGATCTACTTTTAATGTGCTGAAGAACAGAGGGCTAGGAAGCAATTGGTTCAGTTCACCCAAATTAGTTACTTCGCTTGCTTAACAAAACTGTTTTAAATGTAAATCGTGCTTTGGTAATCTCTCTTTTTTTTTATTTTTTTTTATTTTTTTTTTTTTTTCCCCTCTTATGTCTCCATGTTTATCATGGTATTTGTCGGTTGAATAAAGCCAAGTTCCAGATGCTGTTTTCTTGCATTTTGATTGAAGTTCAATATGCATGTGAATGTACCTCGACACAAGTCACAATTAAAGTCTCATCTAGGAATCAAGAAGTGTCAGTCAAACCTTCGAATAGAGAAAATGGAAATAACAAGGATGTAATTGCTGAAAGAAAAGTGTAAAATGCAACCTCCCTCCCTGCTTGGAGTTAGGTAGATGTTTCCTGTTGGTGCATTTGAATTCTTACCTGTGACAGTCAGCCTTTCCTTAGGAAAACAAAAAATGTGAATGCAAAATGAAATTCAAGTCAACGACTTAAAAATAGATTTCTAGCCTACTGAATTAAAACATGAATAATATTGGTGATTTAAATAATTTTGTTTTAAATTGGTCCCACTGCAGATCAGGAGCACTAGCGTGAAATCTTGCCTGGGTGCCAGTTGGATAGGAAACCATCATTGATTTCACAGGGCCAGAATTTCATGGCTTAAGTATAAGACATTTCCACTTCCTCTCCAGGATGGGTGATTAACAAGGCACCTGGTCCTTTCAAAGAGGCAAAAAACCTCAGGGTGAACTGTTGCTGCCTCGTTGAAGAGAAGTGCCCCAGGTTGGATGGTGACTCCTGGATGTGAATACTTCTCTGCATGGTTGTGGATGTTTCCCAAAATACTCTGATTTTCCTCATCAGGTGAGAGCACAGCCCGTCTGAGGGGCAGGTTACCCCGAAGGCAGATGTGCGCAGCCGGTTGGTTTGGCAGGAGCAAGGAGAAGACAAAGCCAGCGGGTGTCAGTCCTATCTCTGATGTGGGTTTATTGTCATTATACAGGGACCTTGTGCCTCTGCCTTGCCTCCTCTGAGGAGCCAACCGCTGATGGCCTCACATCAACTTCCCTGCTGGAGTTTGCTGTGATGTCCCACCTGGAGGCTATGAATTCCCACGAGCAAACCAGCCCGGAGGCTGCGGAGCCTGATCTTGCCCCTGGTTCTCTGCATGCTGCCCCGGGATCGGGCTTTGCCAGCGAGGAGAATGAGGAGTCCAAGATCTTACAGCCCCCCCAGTACTTCTGGGAAGATGGAGGAGAGCTCAACAACTCCAGCCTGGACTTGGGACCGGCGACAGGTAGGTTATTTTTACCCCATTCTTCCTCCACACTCTGCAGGGACTCTGGGGAGGCGGAAGGATGCAGGAATCTGTTTTCCTGCTTTGACACAACTCTCGCTAAGAGGGCCTGAGATTAAATGTCAGCTCTATTTTCTCACCTCAGTGCCTGATGTGTCCCCAGTGAACCCTGAGCAAGCACAGGCTTTAGAAACCAAGTTACAGCTGAGCCTTTTTATTTCTGAGCTGCTGTGAGCTGGGAAAAGTATTGCCTCCACCTAGTTTCCCATTGCCTCCTGCCCTTCTTTCTCTATCTCCTTCTCCCTTTTATGCTTTCTTCTCTCTCTCTTCTTTCTGTTGCTGTCAATTAAGCACAACCTAAAGATGTCAAGACCCCCAACTCAGAGATCAAGGCCATCTTGGGATTTGAGTCAAAGCTGGGCCAAATCCTGGATTCCTCACCCTGTGACTTCAGTGGGGATTTGGCCTGAGAGAAGACAGCAGGTTTTCTCCCTTGGGCAGCCGCCCTGTCCTGCCTACTCCCAGGGAAACAGTGGCCAAAATGAGTTTCGTTGGTGTTTGAGTTTGCTTTCCTCTGTGGAGTGTTTTTTGAGACCACTGAGTCCCTTGTTGGCTTTGGGATACTCTCAGAGGGAGGCATGGGAGGAAGGAGGAGGAGCGTTTGCAGACTTTCCAGTAGCTTAGGAGATTATTTCATATGCTCCTGCTCTTAAGTGTCATGTGGGGCATGTATTAAGTGTTACTCAGGGGCCAGGCTTCAGCCTTATCCCTTCTCCCTTATCTGGTATCGCTGTCTTCCTCTCAGCAGGTCTGACTGAGGTCTGCAGTTAGAAAGCACAAGTCTTGTTTTATCTTCACTCCTATTTTGTGACCTTAAAAAAGACCTGTGTGCACACAGGGCTGAGGGCTGCTGCAGTGCCGTGGCTCAGGCTGGCTGCTGGGCATGGCTCACGCTCTACAGGGCAAGGGCTGTCCCGCCTTAGGTCTCCAAAGCCCTTTGCTCACTAACATGGCTGCTAAACTCATCTGGCAGTGCTTTTGCTGCCCTGCAGCTCCCGTGGCTGCCGGGGCACTTGTGGGCCTGGCCGTAGGGAAGCTGTGCAGACGCCGCCTTCGCAGCGATGCCGGGGGCGGATGGTGCGCGTTCCTACCAGCGCATCCTTGGGACACGCTCTGGCTTAGCTGCTCTCGCACGCTGGTGGTGTGCTCAGCGGCGCTTTTATTTGTGTGCCAGCAGGCACCTGCATGTACTCCCAGATCTGGACGTGACTTGGAGAACAGCATGTGCTTGTGCATTGAGAGCGAGATGCGCTGGGTACCGAACCCAGTCTTGCCTCTTGCACGTGCCTCGTCCTATTTGTATGCAGAACGCGCTCCTCTCTCCTTCCGTTCTTGCCTGCAGTGCTTTTCTCCATGAACAGATGTGCTCTTTCAGCTGTCCTTTACGCATACCCTGTCCTACCCACTGCCCAGCTAACCACTTCTGTGCTTCCAAGCACTGTTTTTTCCCCTGACCATCGCTGTGTCCGGAGCTCATGTCTCAGTGGCATTTCAGAACCTTGGTTAATAGAACGGTTTGAATTATTCAAGAGCTGGGAGCGCATTTCTACTTAAAATTTAATTAGAAACCTGCTGTGTGTCATTTTACAATAAAGGATATTGTAATAGCATCCCTAAATTGGGCAGCCTTCTCCTGTCATGCAAAGCCTGTGCATGAGAGATGCACACAACCGACAGATCTTACGTGCTGCATGTGTGACAGATGCCGTGTGATACCTTGTGAAACGGTGTCATGACATCTGTTATGTTATTTTCTATGTATAAATCCATTAAACAGATTCAAACAGCTGCTGTTTAGTTAAAAAAAAATTTTTTTCTTTGTGTGGGATTTCTCTCTGAATGACAGTGAAGTGTAGCCTGGCAGAGTTGGTAGCTCTGTCCCAGGCAGCACAGGTTTGAGACCCTGTATCAATCGAGGCACAAAATGGGATTGTTATAATTCTGGAGAGGAAAAATTCCCTGCTATGAAAAGAGACCTGTGATGACTTCTTTCTGTGTTTGGTGTAAAAACACTGGGCCTGGAGTTGGTGGTCTTGTTGCAGATTGGCCAGATCTCCTGAGATTTCAAAGCTGTATTAGTCATGTAACTTTTTTTTTAATGTCCTTCTAAAGTTTGTGTGGGGAGACTCCTCTGCCTTTGTGTGTCTTTGAGGTTGCAAGAGATAAAAAGTAATGACAATCTGCAGCTGCTGCTCTCTTTTATTTTATTTTATTTTTTTTTTAAGTGCACTCGAACATTCTTTAAAAATATTTCTGGAAAACATGTGACATCTAGGGCCACCTGTTAGTGCATTAGAAAGTGAGAACAAACTTCCACTGGCAGAGCACAGCTCAGCCTGGGGCTCTGATTCTTCTGAATAATGTGCTTTTGCTCATTTATGCTACGGAACAGTAAATCTATACTGACATCAGTGAGCACCAGCATGTGGAAGGACCCTGAGATACGTCTCATTCTCAGTGCGCACGCTTGCGTGTGTGCTAACCCATGCACAGCTGCTGCCCAGTGGAGCTGCATCTGGAAGAGATGGATTGGATCTGGTGGGAATGTGGATGCCATATCTTTGCGGAAAGCAGCAGTGTGAGACTCATACTTCAGCCAAGAGGCAAGTCAGTGGAGCTGTTACTTCTGCATCCCACTGCATTCAGGCTTCCAGGGAACCCAGAAGCTTCTCAGGTTGTAGTTTGAGTTTGGCTGCTTTGTTTCACCTTTGGTATCAAATTGGCCTGAGCCACAGATCAACATTGAAGATAGAGTGGACCTGCAGGGACTCACATCTGGCCCTTCTTGTTCTCCTTTCCCTTCTTCCCACCTTCCCCATCTTTTTTTGCCTGGAGGCTTCCATTCTCCCAGTGGATTTCCTAGGCAGTAGATGCAACATCTCTTCTGGCTTTAGGGATAGAAGATGGGAGTTATTTGGGCTGCAGGTCCCTTTGAGTCACTGATTTTTAGTGAAAGAGTTGTATGGTGGCGTATCCATCCTGGAGTGCTCCCTGGTTTGTACTTCTTTGTGTTCTCCTTTGGCTCAGTCAGAATGCAGTGCCTCAACGTGTTCCCCTTCCAGTGAAGGCTCTAGGTTGAGGCAGCCTGATCATTAATTACTGGGAAGCGCAGGCTCCCAAAAACTGATGCAATCTTGTGAATGTCTGGTGAGTGAAGGCATTTAGTCCCTGTCCTCCATTGCCTGACAGCTGAGCCTCCGAGGACTGGAGTGCGTCATCACCTCTTCCAGTGTCATGGTGGGCTGGCATGAAGCTTACTTTGTTACAGCCAGCGCCCGCTCTTTTAGTGCCAAGGTTGTGCCTTTGAAGACCAAGGCATGACTGTGCTGGGAGCTGTCAAATCCAGCCTTGCAGGCTGGTGATTCACTAGGAGGGCATGTGGTGCTTTTGATGGGGGAGAATTATAATCTTTAATTATTCGTAGTAATTAGCAGAAGGGATTCCCAGCAGAGCTAGGATGAGGGACAGCAGGACAGAGAAGTTCGGACTATATTCAAAGAAAAGTAAGGTTTTTTTGACCAGCTAGTGGGATAAAATATCTTCCATCCCCAACTCTTCTCTCATGGTGAGGTTCACTTCCTCCCGTGATGAATTACTTGCCTCTGGCCAGAGAGATCCCAGTCTCTCTCAGCCGTACTGAAATCTGCTACCTCTTCATCCAGACTGACAGCAAATCTGCAGTTCTTAATACCGTCTTCAACCCAGGCATTAATGAAGTGAAGCACCTGGTAAAGACTGTCTGTGTAAGAAGCTTAACGTTGAGCAGCCCCTGCCTGAGCTCAGCTCCTGTGATGCCTCCTGTTTGCGCCCTGGTTTACTGTACGCTGACACGCTGGGTGATCTATCTTGGGACAAGCCATCTTGACCAAGGCTTTGCTGGCAAAGGCTGACCTGTGGCAAAGAGGGTTTCTCTGGGCACGGTGTTATCTGGTGCAGCTGTCCCTGACCGACTCTGTATTTGGGTGAGGGTGGCTTGTTCTAGCCTTACTGCAGTTCGTATGCTGAGCAGGAAAAAGGGATGAGGCTGTTTGGGAGCAGCTGTAGCACTTGGTGCCCAGTCTCTAACTGAAGCAAATTCCAAGCATAATGAGACCTAACCACTTTGCTACCCTGGGTCTCTCTTTTAACTATGATCTCTTTTGTGTGTGCAGACCTGTATTGGAGTTGCAGATTAGGATATTAGCCCCAAATGGCTCAATTCCAGCACCGGTAATTGCATTTTGCCTCCTTGAAATCCCCCTGCAGTTTCAATCAGCTGGAGTATGCCTTTTTGCAGTAAGCCTCCCTGCTCTACACTGCGAAACCGCCAGCAGATACCACCTCAGCCCTGGCTGCATTTTACACAGCGAGTAGACTGCACTTTGCACTTCCCGGAGTTGGCAGGTGCCGTGGTGTGAACGGTGCTATCGAGCTGTGGTGGTGTGGTGGGAGCCATGAATGTTCTTGTCTTTATTACAGTGCCTTCTAGTTATCAGTAATTCAATCACTGGTTAACATGATCTTCCAGTTTAATCCAATAAAGACCTTATGGGCAGGTTATGTGTACTAAAAACAATGAGGGTCACCGTTTTCCTGAGCTGTCACAGTTGCTTTAAGCAGCTGATTGTGGCAAATACAGGGTAGGCAACCTCATAGGGCTGTAACTGAGACCAGCTCTTCTGAATGAAGGAGAAGCAGAAATGTGATGAATTAATGTCTGGCAGGGGGAATCGTGCCTTGGCATTGTGCCAGTCTTGGCCCATGTGGTGACAGGGAAGTTTTGGTATTGATTTCAGAGGAAGGAGGACATCGCCTGAATGGCAGCTCTTGCAGAGGTTTGGAGCTCATGTTCACCTCTCCCAGAACAAGTCATCTCCCCAGGCAAAGGAAATGAATCTGTACGACCCAGACCTAGGTCTGCTGGGAGATGCAAAGGGCAGGACTTGGAGAGCTGGGAGGGCTGTGCAAGATGCTTTCTTTAGAAAAATAGTGCCTGAGGGTCTTTGCAAGAGAGCTTGGAAGAGAAAAGCTGGATGGGACTGAGGTAGGTGAAGACAGCTGGGTGCTGCAATGCGAGTAATATGGCTACTGATGGAAAGCATTAAGGAGTGTAGGTAAGGTCGTGGTGGCAAGGAGGTGGGGTGGAGGTGTGGAATTTCATATCGGTGAACCAGACTCCCAAGGGGACGGTGTAACTGAGAAGCTCTGGGAGAGTACGTGACGTGGAGCTGTGGCTGCCTGCTACACTCACTGGGTCTGTCCCTGCTAGGCTGTTTGGCCAGAAATGCTGAGACACTTTCATGGCTCCAGTGGGCAGTTCTCCTGTGCTGTCACCCTCTGTAATCAGGCTGGCTGCTCTTGGTCGTGGCTGAAAGGGGTATGTGGTACATGCAACTCTTGTGAGTGGCCACAGGTTCCTCTTGTGCTCCAACCTACTGCTGATCTTGGTCGGAGGCTTGCGGAGCAGACCCTGGCAGGGAAGGAGCAGATATTACCTCCTCTCTTCCCAGGCTACCTTCTTTTTGGTAGCCTTCTGTTTCCTTGCTGAAATTAGATGAGCTGATAAACGAGCTTGATTAATCTGGCACTGCAGCCAGCTCCATAATACCTGCCTCCGTTAGCAAAAGACTATGCCCCACTTCTGCAGCAGGAGCGCAGGTCACTGGAGTCTGACTGCTCTGTGGTTCTGTGGTTGCTGTTTCTTCACAGAAGCCGATGGGGATGGGAGTGGATAGCACTAGCCTAGGTAGGTGGGAAGGTTTGTGGGTGTACTTCCAAGTGCTCGGGGTGTGGGACCCAGATGTAGGGGGTCTGCTGAAGGTAGAGGACAACTAGGTGGGCTGGTGGGTTGTAGGGTCTAGAAGACCACTTGCTGAAGGTGAACTGCTAGTTGAATGTTGGAAGGAGCTGCTAAAAATGGGAGATGCCCTTTAAGTTCCCTTAGAGCTGGGGGGAAGGGGAATCGAGGAAAATGCCGAGAAGACTCTTTGAATGGGGAAGCTCTTAGCTCTGTGTTTCACAGATGAGTGACAGAACCCAGCTTGTCTGTAAGGAGCATTGGGAAGAAGATGCTGGGACCAGCTTAGTGGCTGGAATCATACCAAGGAGATGGACAGGGTGCAAAAATTCCTTCAAATAGTAGAATAGGGATGTAAAGTGAAAAAAATAGGAGTGCCTTAGAGTCCTAATCTTTAGAAGTGGACAGACTCCTTTGGTAGTGAGATAGTAGGAGATGGTTCCAGACAGGAGCTAAGTGTCTAACTGGAAAGTCTGAAAGGATTGACTCGCCATCCTTGAACCTCTGAACCGGGAGAGTGATTGAACCCCTTTGGGAACTGGGTTGTATGGAGAGTTCCTTGTTTTAAGGAGTACAAACCAGCACAACTCTGACCAAAACCCCTGGAGTTTCACTGTTCTTCATGTGAATCTGAGTGAACGAATAGTCCTCACAAGATTTGAGAGGAGTTGAGGTTATAGTCAGTGGGGTCTTATGAACCAGACGGAGAAGGATGCTCCCAGCTTAGCATGCAGGATAGTGGAGAGACTGGTGGCAAGTGAGGGTGCTAATTCAATTAGCAGTGAGTGTGAAGATTCCTGTGTGTGCTTCTACCCTGTTGATTTGTTGGCCCAGAGAAGCAGCTCAAGTTTCAGTCTTTGACTGCCTTGTAAGACAGAAGCCTGCTGGGAGAGAGTGGGATGGATTCTCCCTGAGCTTCCATCACCCAGGAGAGATGGCAGAGGCGGCAGTCCCTCCGGCATCCTTAGATCTTGTTGGTGGAAAGGTGGCATGGCTGCACCACGTGTGGCTTTCCCCCACAGGAGCTAGCTAATCTGCGACAGAGCACCTTAAGGAAAGGTCGAATGTGTGACTTCAAAGGAGAGCTGACAGACCAGGAGCATTTTTAGCTCCCGTGGGCAAACCTCATACTGCTTTCTCCTGGTTTGTTTTTCTGCTGTGCCCATCTGCGAGTTCTTGCTCTCCTCCAGGTGGGAAGAGGGGCAGGGAAGAGAGGCGGTGCAGAGCAGTCGAAAATAGCTGAGAGTGTCTTTAGGCAAAAGAGATGGCAGATTGGATCACTGATCCTTGAAAATAACATAATCTCTGAGAGGGCCTTGTTTTAAGGGACAAAACCCTCACTTTTCACCCACAGCACGGCAGGGCAGGGTTCCTGCTGAGGTTAGTGTTTTGAGTGCAAACCCTGAGTATCCCTGGAGCAGGAGGAGCAGCAGAGCCCTGGGAGATGCACTAAACCTTTACCATCTGTCTGAAGAGGGTCCCGACCTAATGTCCTCGATCCCATGGTCCGTGGCTGTTGATGCTGTTAACCAGCATCCATCTAGCAAGGCAGACACTGGGATGTGTAGGTGGTGGTAAGGGCTTTTGAGAAGACCAATGCCGGGCAGCGGAGGGGAGATGGTTTTAGTTTGTCTGTGCTGCCACTGATTGCTCTTACTGGCCTGGTTGGCCTCTGAGGGAGCATCACCAGGTAGGCTGTTGGGCAGCACTAATCTTTTAATCCTCAGGGTTTTTGGGTGGAGTCTCAGTCAGGATGGGTGCTCTCTATTGAAACACAGTGGCAAAACGGATGTTGCTTCTGCCTGCCATCATCAGTAGATCTCAGTGGCCAGTTTGCAGCCAGAACTGGGAGACAGTCATCACCACATCGTGACCCTGAAGGTCAGCAGCTGGATCATGCCTATCTTTGGGCAGCGTCTGGAGGGAGCTGCTGATAGCATGAAAGGAGTGAGCTGTGGGTTAGGGAAGCTATTTGCCAGCTGAACTGGAGCATCTTTGCACGTCCTGCTTGGGGTGGAGGGAGCAGCATGGTTCTCTGCTCAGGAGGGATGGGGAGAAGCATGCAGGAGCAGCATGGGCAGTCCTCGTTGCCGGGGAATATCCAAGGCAATGGATGTGTTTGCTGACATTGCCCTCTCTGCCTGGGAGCTTGCACCTCCTCTGGCAGCAGCAAGTGATGGGTTGGAGTCAGGGATTCAGGGAGACTCCTCGTGCTGATCTCCTGTGTGAGGGATCCAGACAGCTGCTGCCCACTGTGCTCAGTGGAGCATCTGCTTTGACAGGCAGGAGAGGAGATGGGGACCTTGGGGATTTCAGACAGTCAGTTAATAACAATAACCATAGATGGGGCTGGGTGCTTGTTTCTGGCTGTGGAGGGATCCTCTTCCTTCCCTTTCTCAGTCAGAATATGTGCTGTGCTTGTCTTGGGGACAAAGGGAGTTAATTGGGATGCAGACTCCTGAACTGGAGCTCCTTGGGTACAGGCAATTTCTCAGGAAATATGAAGGTTGATTTATGCCTGGCACTCTGAGCTTAACGTGTCTGATGTTACAGATACTCTCCTTATCCTGGGATCTTGGCTCCTTGCTGGGCTTCCAGAAGCCCAGCCTGCGCTAACCTTACGTTTGTGAGGTGCATCTTTCTCCTTCAGCGTCTACATTTGTCTGTCAACATCACAGGCATTCGTGCTCAGAGCCACAGAACAACTGGGGGCTGAAGTTGAAGGGGAGGGGGTTAGTTAGATTTGGCTCCTGTTTCTGGCTCTTGTTTCCCTGCAGCAAAGAAAACTAATAACACAGATGTTTGTGGGTTGACTTTTCTGCTGTGAAGTGCTGTACAAACTAAAGTTCTGCATTTCAAAGATGCCCAGGTTGATTCAGGTTTTGGTGATATTACTGGGGCGTACTAGGGAGTAGGATTTGGTTTGCTGTGCTGTTGTTTCTGTTCCCTACTATTTCCCATTACCTTGTGGCTGACTTCTGCTACCACTCAGTGTCTTTCTGAATCTCATGTGAATTTCATCCCTGGCTCCCAGCTTAATTCCTAGCACTCATAACCTCACCTTGGAGGTGCCAGGAGTCAAAGCTACTGTTTGCAGATCTGCTGGATAGCAGGTCTGTGAAAACACCTTCAGGACAGCAAGGAGTGGGGAGAACGAGCACGTGAATTATCCCTAGGGAAAGTAGATTCACTGGGATGGGACAGGGAGCTGGGGAAGTGCAGAAGGTTGCCCTGCACTTGTCAGATGGGATTGTTCTTTTCTGTGGCAGGCTACCCTCTCCTAGAGGGTTTCTGCCATCTGACCCCATCTCTGGCTAGACATTTATCATGGGGCCAGCTCTCTACCTTTCAGAGTTCACGGTTACTCGGGATGTGACATGAAGTCTCTTTTTAGATTACAGCTTTCCTGCTGCTTCTCAGAAGGCCCTGCTGAAAGGGAATGGGACACAGGTAAAAGACAACTGGGAAACGGCCACTGTCCAGCCACCAGCAGAATTTGTTGAGCCTGACTTGCATACGCCTTTCTCCAGCACGCTGGAGGAGGAGGAGGGCCTGCTCCCTATAGACCGCTCAAGAGGAGGAGTGGAGAGCCTCCAGACCTCCAGGCCAGAGGTTGCATCTTCTGAAGCAGTGAGCCAAGAGGACTCCTTCTCCCTTCTGTTTTCCACAGCCTCTTCTAGGCCAGGCATTGTGACCGAGGCAGCCATAGGAGGACAAGAAGAAGACTCTGTTCCTCCAGGCTTAGACCTTGGGAGCAGCATGGGACCAGGTCTTCTGCCTGTGTCCTCTATTTTTTCTACTACTACTGCTGCGAGGTCTCCCAGTATTTCAGAAGAACCCTTTGAGGTGACAGCTGGGGATATGTGGGCTGGTGGGGGAGCAGATTTGGAGCTAACTGTGGCTACCACGAGAGCAGAGGTTGCAGAAACCATGGTAGAGGCTGGCGGGGAAGAGCATTCAGTCAGAGAGGACGTCTCTGAGACCACGATGGGGTGGGAGATGCTGGAGCCCACGGTGCTAACTGAAATGGAGCAGACCGTGGAAACGCCTGCGGGGACACCCTCTCCTGGAGGCACCTCCCCAGGCACCCAGATGCTTTCTGGCAGTGAGCAGCACCTCACTTCTTCTGCGGCTCTGTGGGACAGGGCTGATGAGCCTGCACTGGATCCCATTTGGAATGACACTGAGTTAGCCACTGAGGCGACGGAGAGGAGCTTGTCACCGCAAGCTGGGGATGCCCGCATAGCCGTGCTGCCAACAGAGCTGCCCTGGGACTCAGCACAGGTAGCACTGGGAGAGGGAGTGGGTGGGAGGTTGCAGTGGAGATATTTGGGTACTTCTCTCCTGGGGAGTGTTTAACCCCTTAAGCTTACCCCACCCCTCCGAGTCTGACTCTACTTCTGGTAGAAGTAGCTTTTTCTTTTCACCCAGCCAAAACTGAATTTTGGGGAGAGCTTTTCCCAGCACTTCATAAGGGTATCCGTTATCCTTGGTGAAAGCCCTGCCCCTTCGCATCTTCCCCAGAAAACTGCTGCTCAGAATCCTGTTTCTGCCCTCTGGGGCATGTGCAGCAGCAAAAGCTCCTTGTTTCTTCAGCCTGCATTATTGGAAGTGTCGGGACAAAAACGGCCCCAAGGATTTCTTGAAAGGGAGTGAGAAGGAAGTGCTATTTTTGCTGCTGCTGCCTGCAGGGACCAGATGCAGAGCAGGTGGAGCAGGGTACAGTGATCTGTGAGGATGTTAGCCTAGGAGAGCCCATGGGAGAGGAAGTGTAAGGTGAAGTGCAGTTCCTGAATCCAGCAAACTGGCAGCTGGTTAAGGGAAGATAGGTAGTGGGAGCTGGATGGTGAGAAAGTACCAGGGAAAGCTTTTAATTTTGCTTTCTACCCCACAATACTCAGGAGCATGAGCAAGTGACTTGGTCCCTCTGTGCATTCGATCCTGTCTGTGCACTGCTCACCGGTTTGCTTAAGGACCAGGGAGGCTCCTGGTTAGGTTTTGTGTTAAGTGCTCATCACATTCAGAATTAGGCTGCAGGCTAGAGAGCTTTCCGCTGAGTACCCAAGTCCTCCTGCAGTCTAAATAGAGGTAGAAGGTAAGCCAGGCTTTGGCAAGCTGGCACAGCAGCCTTGTCCCTGCCCCATGTGCTAGCACTGAAATGGTGAATCCTCCTTAGTGCAGAGTTAGAGGACAGTTACTTGCTTTGACAAGTGCTTCTTGGGGGTATGACATAGCCCCTTGCTCCTGTCCCTTGTGTCCCTTGTGCTTTCAGCAGGAGAGCTGTATTCGCTACCTGAACCCAGCTGTCTTTGTCTTTTCTCTCCAGGTGATCTGCAAAGACTGGAGCAACCTTGCGGGGAAAAACTACATCATCCTGAATATGTCAGATAACATCGACTGTGTAAGTCAGTCCAAAGAGATTTGATGGTATGGGGGGAGTAGTGCTTAGAGATGTAGAGGCAAGCACAGCTCTTGCTGTGTCCTTTCACTAAAAACATTTTAAAAGCAGTAAATCCCAAAGTCCCTATAGAGGCTGTAGAGAGAAGGGGAGGAGGACAGAAATATTCCTGTTCTCCAAATGGGGAAAGAGTGGGTGGAGAGAAGGTTTTGCTCCACGTCTAGCACATGTCAGTCCCATATTGGATTTTGACTAACTTCTGGCTGCTAGTCTGTGCCAGTCAGTACCTGGATTGTCACGAGACATGAGAGCTTTTAACATTGCACCTCTTACTGGAAACGTGACAGGATTGGAGTGTGATTCTCCTTCCCTCTCTTCCTGTTCCCTCCCCTCCTTCCACGATATAATCACGTTCCTCTGATGGCTCAAAAGAATAGGGACTTGCCATTTGCAGTGTGAATGGTTCAGTGTCAAGCAGCTGTCACTAAATCTTCTTTAAGTGCCTCTTCTCCCCACCCTGTTATCTTGTGTGTTATCTGGGTCTGTTAACCAGCTCTGCTAATCCGGTGCCTGTCCATCCATCCCGGTAAAGCTGCAGTTAATTCATGAGCCCAGAGCCCCTTGTGGATCACGGCTAACAGGGCTTGTTCACCTCTGCTGGGCCTTTTATCAGGCACTTTAAAACCAGTTGTGAAAGGCCTGGGGTCAAGGTGCTTTTCATAATTCTAAGAAATGATTAGAGCCTGACAGCTTGAGACCAAAATGTTTCATCAGGGAACTGTGTTCTGGCCTCGTGTGCCTGCGCTCTCGCTTGCTGCGGCTCCTGCTCTGCGCAGAGCTGGCTGGTTTTGTTACTGCAGGGTGGCTCTGTGGCACTGACCTATTTCCACTACTGGTGAGTTGTTGGGGTTGTTTTTGTGTGTGTGTGGTTTTTTGTTTGGGGTTTTGGTTTTTTTTTTTGTTGGTTTTTTTTTTTTTTAATGTGAAATTTTGGGGACAGAGAAGACAGTGGAGTGGAGCTCGTGTACACAATAAAGCATGCTGATTGTTTAAAGGAAGATGAAAAGTCAGTCTCTTTCCTCTTGATTTAGACAGACCAGTTTACCCTTTGGAGGATTTTAAGTATCTCCCCTGCAGTTCACAATTGCAACTCAGAAAATCAGTCCTTGAAAACCAGAGTCCTCCTACCCTGTTTCCTCCACGTCCCAGTCACCATTGCTCTTTCTCCCATCTCTGTGGAGTTTAAATGCTTGTTAATTTTGTAGTGTATAGTATCTTCCTTCCTGTGGTCATTTGCATTTGGGTTGTTCAAACCCACTGGAAGGGTGAGAACTGAAAAGCAGATGTGCAGGTGTCTCTTGACCAAATAATATCTTTACTGTTGAATCCTCGGTTCTGCTGTGCTGAAAAGAGACAGTGCCCTGCGAAGGCAGGACTGAACTGTTTTTCTACTTGATTTCATGTTTCAAAACATATTTCCCAGCGAATTATTTGTGCTGTCCTCCCCCTTATTCAAAGGGACGCTTGTCAACGTACATATTCAACATGAACATTGCTTCATTCCCTGCCTCCCATTACCAATTTTCATGGCTGAAGCTGGAATCAAGCTCTTCGCCAGCGTTGATGCAGTTTGTTTCCTACCCGTGTTAATTTGCTCAGTTTGAGCAACCCGCCTACCCTCTGCCTGTCCCTTTTGTTTTCTGGTTTCTGTATCCGAGCCCTGTAGTGTTTGGATTTTTGGGGCATCAAGGGACAATCTGCATTGCAAGTGTAGTAGTTTAAATTAGTGTAACTGGGAATTCCTCACATGTTTCCTATGTTTTGATGGCCTGATCTGGTGTGGTACCAAGTCCCAGTGAAAAGCCAGGGGACATACAAGATGCCCCGTGCAGGGGGTGGCACTTTGAGGTGTAGTGTTCTTCATAGCGCCGGGCTTTTAGCTGCTGCAGGTATTGTTGGGTTAAGCTGGCAGCCCATTTGTCTTCCTAATGGGCTCTGGGCAAGGCAGTCGCTGCAGTCCCTCTCTGGGCACATCTCCTACTCAATATACCTGGGAGTTTTGCCCAGGTGAGGACTGTAGGATCTGACCCAACAGTGGTACCTGCCTACGCATTGGGAGGTGACCTCTGCACATGCATTCAGGCTCCTTCACAGCTCCCTTTTCTCCACCACAGAGAATTTATCAGTGCTCTGTAACTGATACCGGTGCTCTGCTTGCCTTTCACTAGAAACATCTCAGCTGTGCCGCCCTCCTGCTCTTGGGCTCACCTGGTCCCCCTTTCTCAGCATCCCCCAAAACAGAGCCACAGGCTGTGAGCAGGAGCCACAGCTGAGCAGCAGGGCGCTGCATCCTCATGCTGCCCCTCCTGCCTCCCCTTGCCGACACCCGTTACCTGATGAGAGGAGGCACCGACAGGCCCTTGTGATTCAGGCCCCAGTCTTCGGTGTCTTTTCCAATTAGGCCATTTTCAGCACAGGCCTGTGCCTGCCCTGAGCGCTTCAAATTGCCATGGCAACAAGAGCTCTCCATTTTATTAATCATCTGTGTGGCCTTCAGGTTGGCATAGCAACTGGAGATAAGAATAGAAACACAGGAGTGAGAAAGCGGGAAACGAGCCCACCCAGGGATGGCTGAAGCATGTCAGGCTGACCAGCATCTGCTGACCCAGTGCTGGCTGCAGGGAAGAGCTTAGCTGCTTCCTTCTTGCCTTACGCCATAATGTTCCTTCAGGATCCCTGTGTGCCAGGGGAACTGGGTTCGGCACGATGTGGAGCGTATGCTGGCTGCAGGAGCCCAGGAGGAGGCTTGGTGCATCAGGAGATGTTTGTGGGTCCAGCCTGGGGCACTGAGGGTGTGCGGTGAGCATCATACCAGGTTTAGCATTGCTGGCTTTTGGGCATGCCTGGTTCAGGGGTCTCAGCCCCGCAGCCATGCCAGCCCTGCAGTGCTACATCTGCCCTGTTCCCTCCACGCACTCACCAAGGTCCCTTTCCTGTGGCAGGAGGAGTTCCGGCTGGAGAGGGGCCCCCAGCTGTTGGCACTGGTGGAAGATGCCTTTTCCAGACAGGCGGATGGACTGCAGGACCGCTGGCTGATCTCTCTGAGCAAACCCAATGAGAATGACAAGCACTTGCTAATGACACTGACAGGGGAACAGGGTAAGTGCTGGGACAAGGAGCCTTCCCATGATGAGGGAAGTGTATTTAAGAGGCTCTCAAGTGGAGTTGCTCAGCTTTTGCTCTCCAATCCATTTCAATCCCACCAGTTCCCGCTGTTAACTGGACTTGAGGGGTGGAGGGGGACTGAGGACGTAAGACCCTTTTTCTTCACATCTGCCTTCTGCCTTGTCACTCACTGCTTGCACAAAGCTCCATCTTCTGCGCTTTGCCTCCTGCTTTGCTCCCTCCCTGGATTGCTTTCACTCAGGCATCCGTCAGCTTCATCCTGGTGCTTATTTACTCTCCTCCATGGGCAGGCCACTGCGATGCCAGGACATGGCAGCCTGCTCTTGGGTCACTTCTTAACACTTCTTAAGTCTTAGCTGAACTGGGCCAGTCCTAACGGTGCCTCCTCTGCATCCTCAAAGAAACAAAAGCTGATAGTGAAAGGTGGGCTGAGCTGGAACATTTTACCATCTCTTTAATCCTCTTCTGGTAGCGGAATGTTTTTCCTGTACTGCTTCTGCTGCCTGCTTAGTGATGGAGGCCTCTAATGTTGACATTATGGCCTGTATGAAAAAACTCCAGCAATATTCTAAATTGCCCCACAGTGACAGGAAAATAGAACTCACATTTAAGTGGTGTTTGCTGTATTGATGCCTTAAATCATTGCATCTCTCCCAAGCCCTTGGGCTGGAGCACATTCCAGTGAAAAGGCTTTAGTGAGCATTTGGTCTTCTAAACGAAAACCTTCATGCCATCACGACTGGGGACGTCCACCTTCCTGGAGAAGAAACCAGGTCTGAACTCCAGCAGCACAACCAGGCTGGGAGATATCCCTGAGTTTAGAAACCTCAGGAACAAAAGTATTTTCCTCTCTGAATAATCAAGCTTTTGTTTAGTTCCTCTTTTTACTGCTATGCAAGTGAAGGGAGAAATGTCCCTCAGCCTCTGAATCCTTCCTGACTGCTCCTGCTCTCCTGGCTTGGATTGCATCCTAGGAACTGTTAGGGAAAGAGGATCCTGGGAGGGGGTAGCTCAGTGTGGACTGGTGACTCCCTGGCTGAAGCTGTCTCCTCCTAGGAGTGGAGCTTTTACAGCACATCTCCTGCAGCCTCTGCTGTTGCACCAGGTGCACCACATTGCTAGGGTGTCCTGCAGAGCAAAACCACCCGCCAAAGTGTGACAGGTGAGCATGGAGCTCTGTGGGAACATCTTGAGTGCTGCAGCTCGGGATCAAGTTGTGCTGGATGGAGAAACTGCATCAGGCAGCGTAGACCCCTGCCTCCATGACTTTTTGGATGTTGTAGCCTGCTCCCAGAGGAGACAGAGATCCTGGGAGTTTTTGTGGCTGTGGGAAGGGCACCTAGCTGCCTCCAGTATCAGTTTGTGCCTGGGTGTTTCCCCCCGCTTTAAAGAACATTTAGAGGTACCCTTGGCTGTGGTCCTTGCATTCTTTCAGCCTCCTGACATAAAGTAACTGAACAAAAATGTGTGTTCCCCTGCCTCCGTCCCGTCGGGGATTTCGGAGGGATGAGCACGTCTATCTGAGCTAACCTGAGCTGAGAGCAGCACTGATCTCTCCCTCTCCTCCTTTACAGGCGTCATTCCTACAAAAGATGTTCTCATGGCACTGGGGGATGTTAAGAGGAGCTTAGCCGAGGTAAGAGCCTGTCTGTCTGCATCCATTTGTTAGGACTAGCTATACAATTAAAATAAGCAACTTGAAAACTGGGAGGATATCTCAGCCTAAGTGAGTGCTGAACCACAGCAGGCAAACAGATGAGTCAGACACTTGGCAAACTCCCTTCTCCCCTCTCTGGTAGTTGCTGGGCCATCAAATGTCTGCTGCCATTAAGAGAGTAACTGTGGGTTATTCCCTCCCTGCTTTTCTGGCTTGGTTGTGAAGCTGCTTTTCACACATTCCATTTTGTTGGAATATTTGGTCTCATCCCTTCTACGCTATTGCCTCTGGCAACACAGGTGCTGCACAGCCCCAGATGTGGCCCTACAGCTGATTTACGTACTTTGGCAGCTCTCAGTAGCTCAGGCTTTGCTGAAGGAGGTGGGAGAGGTGCCTGTACTAGACGGGACACGCTCACACACCTTCCTGCCATCCCAGGGTCTGCATTTCACTCCTTTAGACAACTGCCTACACAAGGGCAGGCAGAGGACCAAAGGCGATGGATGCCAGACTCCACTGCCACCTGCCTCTAGCCCTCATGTATTCCCCTCTAATCCCGGACAGCTTGGAAGAGGATATTGATGAGGACAAGTTAGTCCCGTGATCTCTGACTTTTCCCCTTAGGCTTACGGGATATGTAGGCACTGAGGGCCTGATTCTGCCTGGGTTTTTTACACTGCTGGAGTAATTCTGCTGACTTTAGCAGCAGAGCTGGGCCACTGCCTTGCTGGCTGCATGCTCTCAGGTTTTTCCCTGACCTAACAAACCAGTACGGTTAGACAAAGCAAATTAAGTGCTCGGTGCTGCATTGATTGGCTTACACCAGAGAAAGTGTGAAAAGCCAACCCTCTAGAAATTTTGTGACCGGACTATGAGCAACAAGAACTGTCCACAAAAAAACTATTTGTGTCGGTGCAAGGTTTGACTTCTTTGTGCAACTGTGACCCTACATGAATGTCCATCCTACCAGAGCAGCCTCGCCACCTGCCTCCAGCTCTATCAATAATGAAATGCTGCTCAGTGCACTGACCTTGCGCTAGCACTGGCTTGGAAGGAGGAGGGAGGATATTCTTACATCTGTCATACTTACTATCAAATTGATACGTAACCTGCTTGAAATCTGCCAGGTCACTGAGACTAACGTTGGGCTTTGTTTGCTGACAATAGGGGGGCTCATTTCTAGAGCAGCTTTTGGAATCAGCAGGCAGCTGTCCGTTTTCAAGACCTTGGAAAGACCGTTATACTGTCTTAGGACCAGAGCTTTAATGGAAACCTATTTATTATGATTTCATTCTCTGTCACGCAGTCACCAAAGACTTAGCACCCATCAATGGCCCATACTTTGTCTTGGGTACTCTTAATCTTGAGCAGTTTCTCCTGTGAAAGCCTCCTTGTCTTGCACGTAGGTGTGCTTGTGCAGGTGATCTAGGTAAGATGGGGCCTACTGTCATTTGCTGACGTGTCAGCTTTCATGGAAGATGGTGTTAAATTCAGTCATGTGCCTTCTAGTCATGTAAAACAGTGTACATCCTCACTCCGCAACCCTGGCTTTTAGTTCCTCTGCCCACAGTGATGGTCCTGTACTTGGACCCTGGAAAGTCTGAGTAGGATCCCACCTGACTGCAAGCCATGGGATTTAGTGTAGCCCTTTCTTCCTTCTAGATTGGCATCCAGAATTACTCAACCACGACAAGCTGCCAGTCGCACCCCAACCAGACACGCAGTGATTATGGAAAACTCTTTGTGGTACTGGTGATCATTGGCTCCATCTGTGCCATCATCATTGTGCTGGGGCTCATATACAACTGCTGGCAGCGACGCCTGCCCAAGATGAAGAACATGGTGAGTGAGCGCTGGACAGGTGGGGAAGGTTCCTGGACTCTTACCCCTTGGGATGGAGGGGATTGGAAAGCTAAGGGGAATTATTTTCCCCTGTCCACTTACTGGACGTAGCTGGATACACTGCTGGAGCAGAAAGGGGTAAAAGAGATGCAAATCTGTCTTGCTGTGCTCGGGACAGCTCATTTCCACTGCAAGGGCTGGGCTATGAGTAAACTTACCTTTTCCTGCTGACCCTGCAAGGTCCTCTGTGACCCTCATAGCCTGGTCTGAGTGCATGTGGTCTCCATTTGTGTTCCTCTCATCCTTTGCAGTCGCACGGTGAGGAGCTGCGCTTTGTTGAAAACGGCTGCCATGACAACCCCACCTTGGATGTGGCCAGTGACAGTCAGTCGGAAATGCAGGAGAAGAAGCCAAGTGTGAACGGTGGAAATACCATCAATGGCCCTGACAGCTGGGATGTCCTGATCAATAAACAGGCGAGCGAGGATGTGGATGTGTTTGAGGAAGACACGCATCTTTAGAAAAAGAAGGGAGGGAACCACCCACTTAAATACACTTGTCTCTCTCCTATCTTGACTGATGGACCACGGGATCAGGTGGCTTCTCAGGAACCTCTTAAAGGCTTGGGACAGGTCAAGTCTTTGGGCAAGCTTTCCCAGGAGAAGTCCTGAGCCTGCATCTGAGGCTTGGAGCCAGGAGGATCACTGAACAGAGGGAAGTGGGAGGGGCGGATGTGTAGGTCTCTGTGTGTGTTCCTGTCAGTAGCACCAATGCTTTCATCACCTTTAAATGCACTTACTGTAGCTCTCTGGTAGTGGCTGAGAGTGGCTGGGCTTGAGAATCAAGGCAGTGAGGCTAAGTCTCCCACTGAGAGTCCAGTTTTGGGGAGTAAATTCACTTTGGGACTGCAGCTGGAGCTATGGCAGCCAGATCCTGACCCTGAGATCACAGTCAGTCCCTGCAGGTGCAGTAAAACCTGTCCGTCCTGGATGGAGGGGAGCTAAGACTCAGTTAATATCCTGGGCAGGCTTTGCATTCCATGTGTGAAAAGATTTTTTTTTTTTTTTTTTTTTTTTTCTAGTGCTCTAGCATTCAGCTGCTAATTAGCTGGGCTGATGTTTACATCTAGGGAAAACATCCTGCTGTCATCTCATTTCCCACCTCGCACCACAAACAGCCCCACTCTGTTTGTCAGCTCCACAGCTCCAAGCTGAGTTTGCAAACTTTGAGCACTTTACCCTTGCTTGGCTGATTGCAGAGAATTTGGTGCCGTGGTGCGGCATCTTAGCTGGAAATCTGCTTTAGGTTGGAGAGTTGCTCAAAAAGGACACTTACCTGCCTCTTCCATGCAACAGCCTGTGAAATCAGCAGCAAGGTATCCCTTGTCTAAGTCTCAATTTTAGACTGGCGGGCATTCTCCACTCCTGTTCCATTTTCCAGGTTAGTTTTGTTTCATTTGGTCTTCTTGAGGTACATGTAAAGACTATGTGAGACTTTTTAAACAGGGAGAAAAGTAAAAACTTGGAAACAGGTAATTTTTTGGTCCTTTTGTTTCCTTTTCAGCATCCTGCCCTGAGGAGGAAGAAGTGTTTAATGTCCCATAGGTATAAATTGGGGTAACATCTTTAAAATCACTGCATTTAAGCAAGTGTGAAAGCCAGTTCAGATGCGATGAGAATCAGATCTAAGAGCTCCCCAATGAACGGTTCTCAGGCATGCCTCAGGCAACTTGGAGGCTCCAGCTCCCTGAAGATGTGTGATAAGGCACGTGAATATGCATAATTGTTCTCTGAGCCCTGCCTAAGCACGGACTCAGAACTCCTGTCAAGCCTGAAGTCCCAGAACATTTGTTTCTTCTGTCATCAAGGGATTGAGGGACTTGCTTCAGTTGGGGGCAGCAGTATTCCTCTCTGGTACGGTGATCTGCATGCTTGCTTACTGCAAGATGCAGCTTTGCGTTTGCTCTTTAAGGGAACCTTTGTACAGAAAGACCCCAGATACGCAGCCTGATTCCGAGCCTCTAAATCTATCCTGGTATGTACAGATATTTTTAGCGTGTTCATCCTTGATGTGAATGTCTAAAGTCAAGGTACAAGAGTCTGTTGTTTCATTTTGCATAGCGCTTTGCATACAAACTGAATCACAGATCACCTCGATGTAAGACCGCGTTTATATCAGTCTATTAGGGAGTCAAGAAAGGTAATAGCCTTTAGTTTCCTATCCAGAATCCAGTTTTCAGTGGCTTTATCCTGCCTCCTTATCATTCCCTGTGTTAGTAGGAGATGGTGACCATCAGCTCCTTTTCTGACTTGTTGGTAGGGTTGCAGAGAAGCTCAGAGGAGTTCCCTCTCCTGCCCCAGCACTTGATAATGGGGGACAGCCCACGTATGTGGGCGGCCACGTGTGGCTTTCCTCTGACCACCCCTTGATGAGTTTGATGGATCTGCGCAGTGAAACTGCACAAGTTCAGTGGCTGTGTTGATGGCACTTTGGGTCTCACAGGATTGTTGTTATGGGTGAGTAAAGTAAAGCATGGTGTTAAATTTGAGTTTGTATAGCACTTAGCATAATGGGGCCTGGCATGGCCGTGGCCTGTAGGCAGTTTCACCATATAAATGTTTCTAGGTCCAATAATCCTCATTAAATATGTTTTTAATGCCCAGTGGCTGTTAAAAAGGTGGCACCACCAGTCAGATGTGAATCAGTTCACCCACAGAAACATTTCTTTGTTGCACTTCATTACTAGGAGCTGCTTTGCTGCCCTGTTTTCTCTCCAGTTCACTAATTCAGAGAAACAGCAAGGTGCTGCTAAAGCAGTGCTGCTGGCTGAGCTCAGCACCTCCTAATCTAGTGTGAAGTTTTCAAACTTTCAAGAAACCAAGGGGGCTATGCAGGCTTATTAATAAACTAGCAAGTTCTCCTGATTTGCTCTTCTGGCTTCTTATGACCTGAAGGTTTTCCAGAGACTGTAGAACTCTTTTTCTGCATTGGGAGCATCTGGGTAGTCTTGAGAACAGCTAAGGGTGGCAGTTGTGAGGCTCAGAACAACTTTCTGCTGTCTCTGACAGAGTGCACCTGGCTGTATGATCTCAGTTTAGCTCCAGAAATCTACTGGTTAATGGCATTTCGCTTTAGTCTGGTGGTACTTTTTATACCTTTACCATTTGTTTTTTCTCTGTATTATTTTTTTTGCACTAGGCTGATCTTGTTAAGTCGATTGCACTGTTGTCCCTTTCCCACCAGCCTTGCAGAGATGGGTCATCTCCGGGGACCTGCGGGCTGGGGAGGGCTGTAGGGAGGCTGTTGATAGCCCACTTGTGTTCAGTGCTTGGATTCGCAGCTCTGGACAGGGAGGATTTAAAGAGGAAGAGAAACTTTATCTTAGCATTTGTAACAGGAGGCTTTTCTATCACCTTAATGTAGTTAAACTTCTTTTTAACAAAAACTGTCAAAGACGGACTTCTCAGAGCGGTGTGCCAGGCGACAGAGAGGATACAGGAGACAAAGACAAAACTGCTTCCCACCTACTTGGACATCAGAGTAGTCTCATCTGTGAAACACTTGATCGCACTGACACCTGGTGGCTGCTGGGAGTTGGAGACAAAACATTTTTAAAAGGACTTTTTTTCCCCCCCCTCTGAGCTCTGGATATTTGTTTCCTGTGACCTGCCTAGGACAGTCACCTGCTTTACTCACCGGGGGCTGCTGGACTTGCCCGTGAGCAGAGGGGCTTGTGCGGGGCACGTAAGGGATGGTTTGTGTGAGGACATCCCCGCCTGCAAAACAGTGAGATGGGACCTTCCCCGGCATCACCGTTCTAGAGGCCCTGGGTAGCAACACAG
Organism: Chlamydotis macqueenii; assembly: GCF_036417535.1. Classification (NCBI taxonomy): domain Eukaryota; kingdom Metazoa; phylum Chordata; class Aves; order Otidiformes; family Otididae; genus Chlamydotis; species Chlamydotis macqueenii. Next base: position 11,152,730 of record NC_141565.1, on the reverse strand, counting down.
GGTCTCAGCTCCGTCTCCCCCCTTTCTCCTCCACTTGACCCCTCTCCTCCCAGAAGCACGGCCAGAAAGTAGAGGCTCCAGCTTGAAATGGAGATGATTCTTCAGTGAGAGGATCAGGTGCTGGTGCGAGAGCCCTGTGCCCCAGGAAATGCTGGCGATGGCATTGGCTGGATGCACGGCCAGCATCAGAGTGGTTCTCCATCTCCATGGGATGGTGGCCAGATGTGGTCTGGGATGGCTAAGCTGCAGATAACTTCCAGATGTTGCCTGGATGTCTAAAGCTGTGTTTATAATATGGAGTCCAACAGGTGCTAGGCCTTTGCATCCTGTGGAGTGCCTCATAGTATGTAGGGTGTAAAGAATGACTGAGAAGTGACCCGGTAACTGTGCAGTGTGAAATGGAGATATGTTACTGTATGGATTGCTGCAGTATGAGCTTCCAGCATCGCAGCAGGATCCCAGTGCTGTCAGCAGCTCCACTGTTGCGTCCACCTTTGCAGCCACGCAGGAGCACATCTCTCCTTCACAGAGGGTTTGGGGCAGCTCAGCAGTCAGAGGCAACAAGCACCTTCATCCGTGCTGGCTCACGAGAGCCTGGTGGGCTCCTCTGGGCTGACAGCCAGGCTCCCAGCTGTTCCTCTCGGCACCGTCGTTCCTGCTGGACCTAAACTGTCTGCGAGCCCTGGCTGCTGCTTAGGGCTGCTGCCACAGAACACTTGGAAACGCTCGCGTCTGGCCCTGGGAGCAGCAGGGTTGTGGTTTTTCTTTGCAATAAAACGCACCTCCTGGGTGTCTGAACGCTGACCTGAGTGGGGTCCTTTGCATCTGTTACTGTGGTGTGGGCCAGAGTCCCTCTGTGGGGGCGTCAGCCTTGGCCCCCTGCCCCGGAGAGCATTCCTTATTTCTCCTATTGCAGGTTGCTGCAGAACCCCTGAGCCGTGCCAGGTGCCCGGGCTGTGGGAAACCAGCTCCACCCGTGGGGTGCCCCCCACTCCATCCCCACAGGACCTGCTAGGGTGGCTTAGTGCGAGCCCCTGTTCCAGAACACGTGCACGTCCCCGTGCCATGCGTGTCCCAGGGCAGGTGCCCCCCGCGTCCCACCCCTGCTCCAGAGCTGCACCCCACGCAACTGCACGTGGTCCATTGCTCCTCCACGTCTTCCAGACGCCCCTTCCCACCCACGCTGTGGACCAGCCCGTCGCCTGCGGTGTGTCCCAGAACAGATCCCCGTTTTCACGTGTGCCGGCGCAGCACCGCCCGCGGTTCCACGCGTGTCCCGGAGCAGCCCGCCCCGCTCCCACCGCGGGCTCCCGATGACCGTTGCTCCTCCGCGCCGCGAGGGGGCGCTGCGTTCCGCTAGCTCAGCGGGGCCGCGCCGCTCCCCCCGCCCCGCCCGCCGCCGTGTTTACATCCGCCGCCGCTTCCGTCCTGCAGCCGCTGCCCCTCCGGCCCCTTCCCCCGGCTCGGCCCGGCCCGGCCCGGCCCGGTCCCTTGCGGCTGCCCTCGCTCTCCGCGTCAATGCGGCGCCGCCGCCTCGCGGCCTGCCCCGGCCATGGACACCAGCGACCTGTTCACCAGCTGCAAGAAGGGAGACGTGAGCCGTGTGCGGTGAGCCGGGCCGGGCCGGGGCCGCGCTGCCGGGCCCGGGGCGGGGAGGGGCAGTTCCCGGGTTCGGTCCCCCGTCAGCCGCTGCCTTTAACCGTGCGGGGGGAGCGGGGCCGGGGCTGGCGGGGCGCAGCCTGGCCTCGCCGTGCCGCGTTAAGGCCCTGCGGCCGCCCCGGGGCCGGGTCGCGTTTACCAAAAGCCTGGCCCGGCCCGGGCTCCGCCCGGCTTAGCGGCCTCTCGCTGCCTTGGGTCTCTCTAGGGCAGCCGCGGGGCCGGGAGGTAACTGGGACGTGAAAAGGAGAGTGTGTTTCTTTATAAATAAACGCGCCTTGCTTTTCCCCCCAGGGAACTGGGAACACACCGAGTCCTTGCTGTGGTGTTTCCTTCTTTCCTTAAAATTCAGGCATCTGCCTATCAGATGGTTATTGCGTGCTTCACGGGTTCGAATGCTGTCCATGGCAGGTGTCCTTGCAAAAGTGTCTTCGGCTGCTTTCTGTACCGTTGGAAACTGTATTTGCGTTGGTAGGAAGCTAGATCTCTGGAAAGTAATCGTTGTGGGCATATTTGGACGCCTTGTGCTGTAGAGGGTGGTAGTATCTCCGAGAAGCACCGGGCTGATACATTTCAGGTCGAGTCTCCTTGCTCATGCTGGAGCAGTGTGGCTTAGCTGCAGCGGTTTCTGATCAGGAATGGGATGGGCATGTTGTCTGCAGGGATGTTGTAACGCACAGGCCCAGAGTTTATGACAGACTCTGCCACTGCGTTTCCTCGTTTGACTCTAAGACTGTTCTTCTCCTTTTCATCCTACTTGATTCCTCCAGCTCCGACATGGGAATCCTCCCAGATGATCACAGAGCCCGTCTGTTTCAAGGTGCTTGCTAATGAAGGATGAGAAGGCAGATGGACGAAGTCTGGGGAACACTGTTATCAGTTGTGTATTCATGTTAGATTAATTTATTGCAAGCAGTAAATTGCAGGTTTACTGCAGAAGGAGGGGCCCTGCAGGTGACCTTGCAGAGGTTTAAGATGGCCAGTGTAGAAGTGATAGTAGAGAAATGATCAGTCTGGGAATGCTCTCAAAGCAGAGGAGACAAGTTGACCACATGGAGCTGAGCTGAGCTGAGTGAGATTTTGAATGTGGTCAGAGGAAGCTGATGTTTGAGGCAGAAAAGAAGGCGGGAGTGAAAGGGGGGACTGATGGTTGTTCCAGTAGCTGGGGACAGTGTATAACAAGAGCCAGGCTGTGTAGGGGGTTTGTGTGCAAGGCAAAGGCTGGCTTCTAGAGGTGCCAGAGAGGGAGCATTGGCAGCATTTGATATAGCCTAAACGTGCAGGACAAAGAAGTGGCAGGAATTAAGAGTAGTTCAGAGTGACACTGATGTTTTTACTTGTGGCATGAAAAGCCACAAGCAGTGTGGGAGTCCAGACCTGGCCTTGTAAAATTGACCACTTATTTGTAAGCATCAGGGCATCGCAGGAGAATGTGAAGGTACAGCTGAAGTGCTCAGGCTTCTTTTGTGGTTCCTGCCCTGTTTAGGGGTCAGCAGGAGGTGGGTTTGATTCCCCTCTTTCCCCATGTGCACCACTTAAGATTGAACGGAGCTGTCAAGCTGTGGTGCAGAACGCTGTTCTTTGGGTTGAGGATTTGCTTGATGCTCCGTCAGCCATAGCTGACAGCTCCCGAGTCAAATGCAAGATTTTGTCATACCTTTGGAAGTTACTGTTAGATCTTTCGAAAGAGGAGAATGTGACTGAGTGAGCAGCTGCATTTATAACTTTGCTCTCTCTTTTCTTCCAGATACCTTCTTGAACAGCGAGATGTGGAAATTAATGTCCGTGATAAATGGGACAGTACACCTCTGTGAGTCCTGCAGCCTAGAGCGCTGGCTGGGCGGGAGGGGAGGGCTTTCACAGCTCTTTTGCTCTCTATGCATCAGTAGCTAGGAGCACTGTTACAAAACGTCTCAGGTTGTGCTTTTTGGGAGATCTGGCTACACATTTCTGCTGGTGCTGTGCTAAATATGTCTTTCTCCTCCCATCTGACTGACACTTGCTGTAGTACTGCTCAGAAGAGTGGTTAATTTTGTGATCAAATTACCTGGATTAAGCAGTCTGTTCCTGGCCTGGTTAGGCTTTTCCCCTCCTTAAAGTCTATGGCATTCTAGCATGTCTTTTCAGGTGAAGGCTTGGCTTAATGAAATGCCAGGTCACTGTGGGATCACAGTCTGTCTGGCAAGGCTGTGAACACGCAGTTGGTAGTGAGGAATCCCCACGCTGGTGCTGAGGAGGGTGGTGTGAACTTTTTACCTCCCACATAGCAATTCCAAAATGCATTTAGACATCTGCAGTAATGTCTGTAGAATAACTTCCCAAAGTAAAGGTAGACTAATATTTGCCTGCTGCAGTGCAGGTTAAAGGATTCTTCTAGTTTGTAGGAAAATTTGAGGTCCTTGTGAAAGAGAATTGTGGAAGGCTTAGACTGTGAAAGAGAAAATGAGACTCATTGTAAGGAGGGTTTTGAGGGGTGGATTTGCTGTATATCCAGTGTGGGTGCTGCAGCAGTCAGACAATAGAAGGAGAAAGGTGTGTTTTTGAGAATTCTGGAATTGCTGAGTGCCCATGAAATGTACTCCATTAAAAAGACGGAGGATGGATTTGGCAGCTAGTGGTGCAATAGAAGATGCTGTACCCAGACTGGGACCTTGAGATCTCCTTGCAGGACAGCGGAGCCTAGGAGTGCTGGGAACAGATCCCATTTAGCCTCTTGCTGGGGTCAGACTTCTATGCCTGTTCGGTAGTAACTCCTCACTCCTGTAAGGAGTCATCTTCTAAGCTTATCAGGGTTGGCTCAGTGCTGAGGTCTGCATGCCTGAGGTCAGTGTGCCCAAACACTGAATTGTGCTTCCTACTGTATCTCTAATTTTCTTTCTCTTGTTGTTGTCAGGTATTATGCTTGCCTCTGTGGACATGAGGAGCTTGTACGCTATCTTCTAGCCAATGGTGAGCAAAAGTATCTTGGTTATGGGTGCAATATCTTTCTCCATACTAATCTGGAGGGATTGTATATCCTTCCAGCTGTCCCTCGTGGAAACTTCTTCTGTTACAACCAACTATCTGATCAGCGATCTCAGGCTGCTGTGGGAGCCCTGGACACACTTTCGTGGTCCCTTTTGCAGGCCATTTGCTGCTTGAATTTGCTACAGGGAGACTTTCTCTGATGACTCAAGGCAGCACAACTTTCTGAAATCACAGCTGATGTTTTGCAAGGGCGTGTAGCTGTTTGGAGTATGCTGGTAGAAGAATTGTACTTCATCTGAAGAACTGTCTGCGTAAAACTTTCTTGTACTCTTCTGATAGCCTTGCTTTGTAAACAGGACTTAAAGATGAAATGCAAGAGCTTTTACTTTTACTAACCTCAAACAAAGCAAGACAAACTCTCCAGGCAAAGTGCCTGCCCATCTGGTTCCCAGCACCCAAATTCCCTTAGTTACTGGTGATGATCTGTGTTCTGGCAGAGGAATTACAGTGCAGAGTCAGATCTCAAAATGTTTGTCTTCCACTGCTTTCAGAGCGTCTTAATCAACTACTTGTGTAACTCTAAAATAGTAAAATGCAAGTGCCTACCAAATTTCTAGCAGAGTCTAACCTAAAGAGGCATCCCTTGCCTTGTGCAAGGCAGAAATGCCTTTTAGGAGGAGCTGTTGAAAGTCCAATAAGTGACCGTACTCTGCTGGAGCCATGCTGAGAGGCTTATTACCAGGGTCAGTTTAAATGAGTCATGACTTCTTCAGAAAGGGGTTTTGCTGTGGGAGAACAGCTTTAGGTTATACACATGTAAGGGGAGCTTAGTTTTTGTAAATATGCTCAGTAGCGCAGGGGATCACAGTCAAATGTGTCACCAGCCAAAAGTTTAGTGACCATTCAGGGACATTTGAGAGATGTAACTGCCTGCTGGCCTGTACCTGTGATCATTTTGCAGGAGCGAAATGTGAGGCAAACACTTTTGATGGGGAGCGTTGTTTGTATGGAGCTTTGAGCGATGCCATCCGACATCTGCTGAAGGAGTACAAACAGATCACGGCAAAGTGCATGAAGAGAGACTACTATGATGTCTTCCTGCAGCGGTAAGCAGATGAGGCAGCTCCACATGCAATGCAACACGTTCTGTCATCCTTCCTTAGCTGTAACCTGGATGTCCAAGCTCTCTGTCAAGGGCAGATTTGAAAGGCAATTGATCAGTCCTCTATCTCGTTCCTGGGCATGGAGAGCTTCCTAAGGGATGTTCCTTTGTGCCCTAAGGAATAACTTCCAGCTACGTGTGCATTAAAAGTGTAGCCTCCAGTGACTTAGGTGCAGACTCCAGAGCCAACAGAAAGCTGATCTTTCTAATGCAGAAGCTTTAGACTGTGATTCTTGACTATCAAACCAAAATCCGATCCCTAAAACCACTTCAGCAATTTAGGATAATATGTCAACTGAAATTAAGTTTTAGGCCTGCGAGCCAAGGTCTCTAGCAGTGATAAAAGGTGTCTCATTTCTGAGACAGAGCACTTTAAGAAGCCTCAAACTGACTTATAGGGACAGTGCTCAGTTCTTTCTGTTGTTCATTAAAATGTGTCAATTTTAAGATGTTTCTGAACGTTGTCTGTAATACTTTGTAGTCTTAGCCTAGAGCTTGAGAAGAAACATGACTTGCTGTCGGAGCAGAGGAATAGTGTCAATGACTTAATAAAAAAACAAAACAAAACAAAACAAACCCACAAAAACCCAAACCAAACAAAAAAACCCCAGAAAAAAATAAACAGGGTTTCTGCATCTGTATCTTCAAAATTGGAGAGCAAATAAGTCCTAGAAAGATCTGACAACTTTCCCATTACTACAGAGTCCTAATTTCTGAAGCTGTGGGGAAAGAGAGGAAGAAGAAAACTCATTTGTCTAAGTAAAATCACATTCTGCCTTTCAGGGAAGTAGAATATTGCAGGGTGATTTTTCACTGTCCTGCTGAGTTTGTGGCAGGGTTGAGTGCACATGAAAACTAAAATGTGCTGTGTTCTGCTTCTTATTCTGAACAGACCTTGCATTAAAACTGAAACAAAAGGCAAGAGTAGGGGGCAAAAAAATAAACACCTAACTGCTGCTGTTTTGTTTTCAGCAAGATGCTAGTAGGAAGGTTGTTCTTGTGGCAGGAGATTGAGATCAACATTCAAGACCCTGCTCTGACATCATCTCCTTGCGTGACACCGCACCTTTCTGTGCACCAGTCCTGCTCTCTAGAAGGTGTATGATGCCCGATGTCTGCCTGATTTGACCTCTTGAGGATGTTTGTGAGGATATGTACGCAAGGGGTGATGGGCTTTAGGAAACACTGGTGATGATTGCTGTAAACTAGAATTTGCAATCTTGTTTTTTTCCTTTTAAAAGATTGAGGGTATGGGCATGCAATCATAAACAAGGCTTAGTCCCTGATGTGGTAATTGCCTGCATTTCATGCCTGTAACATCCTTCCTTCTTCTGAGGGTGGATGACATCAGGTCCTCTCCTATTTGCTGAACAATTAAAGTGTGCACCCAGAGAGCAGGAAAGTTGCACCTTACTTTGTAGTGGGGTAATTCTTTTTGAAAGTGTCTGCTTCTGTAGGGGTTTTTGTCACCTGACAATATAAAAGCAGGATTAACCTTTAGAGATGTGTTTGGGGGCAGGTAGTTCCTCTTTAAAATCTGTTCCCTGTGTTCAGGCGTTTACCCGAGGCAGGAAGGTTTCATTCTCCAGTCTCCTTCTTGCACTAACAAAACTTCTTGGAGTCATTGGAGGGAGTGGGAGATCCCAGTCTAGTATGTGAAGTACCATCCCCCATACTGGCCTTCTAACTGGGCAGGGAGAGACTGCGATGACCAGAGATATTTGTTCATTTACACCTAATTGTACCACGTCCCCCACTGGCTTCACTCCATTCTTTCCTTTCTCATTCTCCAGTGAATCTCCCCTCCCTTTGTTCCTTACAGGTTGCTGGAGCAGGGTTACCAAAGCGACATCGTTTTCATTGTCCATGGCAAATCCTTCTGTGCCCACCGCTGCATTCTCAGCGCTCGCAGCGCCTACTTTGCGGAAATGTTTGAGACCAAATGGAAGGGGAAGAACGTGATAGTGTTGAAGCACCCACTGGTGAGCAAGGCTGTGCTTCCAGCTATTTCGTTTCTTTTTCTGTTTCAACTGTGTGAGAGAAGTGAGTAACAAGAACAGTCTGAGGGTTAACTTCCACAGTGAATAGCTCCTGGAGCTCAGAATGACCCTAGTCAAGGAGAGGGGTTTTTGAACGCACTTTATGCAGTAAACCAGCACCTTATTCAGCTATCAAAAGGGCTGCACTGTGTACTTCCCCTTTGTTTCCTCTGTCACAGGGTCAAACATATCTTAATTAATCACAGTGGCAGGTAGCTGTTACCATCTGCCAGCTGCATCATGGCTGTGGGATGAGTTGAATCTGTCTAATTCTTGCTGGACAGGTGGTCTGTAGCGAGGGCATCACGTCCATAATTGGCACTAATTGAGTCCCTTTTGTTGCCTTTGCAGCAAGAATTAAATAGGCCGTAAGTGCATTCCATCCATTAACCGCCAGTTCTCTGGCGTATGTTTCTATAGCTTGATTGAGGCTGTGCAAAACCTCTCAGGACAAACATACTGCCAGTTTCTCTGGACGTTACTTAATGTCTCCTTTCTCTTTGTACAAGAACATGGCTTTCCTCTCAAATTAAGAAGAAGGGTTGGAAGTGTTTACAACCAATGAAAGACTGGATTTTACAGAGCCTGTGTTATAACTGTGTCTTTGGAGCACCTCCATCAGTCAGGTCCTGTCCCCAGGCACGTGGATTAGTACCATTACATTTAAAGAGCTGTGTGAGCCAGGTGGAGTGGCAGCATTAGTTACATGAGGAGCAAGGAAATTGGGTGCAGTGTCTGAGTTGCTATTTAAGTGGATTTTTTTTCAAGTTGTTCAGGATCATGCTTGTATTCAGGCAAGTTTCAAGCTTATTATTAAGTTCCTGGAAATTACAAAGGTAACTTTCTCATGTTTTATTTTAGATTAATCCAGCAGCCTTTGGCTCTCTTCTGCAGTATCTGTACACAGGTAAATAACTTTCTGTCTAGTGTATGCATGCATGGCTGTGGGCAGCTGTCTGTGTCTCTGGCATAGCGCTGTTTGGGTGGCACAGGCTTGCAGACAGCTGTGTTTGGGCACAGGAGTCGCCAACACATCCTCTCTGCTGGCAGAAGGGGAGAATGTGAGCAATCCCTGGCTCTTCCAAGTTGTTTGTACCTTTTTCCAGTTGTTGTCTTGCCAATAACTATAGAGTCAATTAGAAAAAATAATCAACTTAAGTTGATTGGTTGGATGGATGTGGAGAATGTATTTTTAACTTAAGGAAGGTAAATCTGTTATCTGGGATAACAATCCCCTAAGCTGGTGAAAAGCCAGGCTCACACGTAGGACATTTTCAGTCTGGCAGACCTGAGCAGTGTGTGCTGAATGCTTTGACTACTTTCTAATATTTTTTTCTGAACAGAAGTTGATCCTAAACCTTCTAGGAAAATGCCAAATGTTATATTGTAGGCATGCTAAGTGCTGAACTATTTCAAGCCAGGAGGTGGTGCCAGAAAATAACTTTATCTTCAAGGCTCTCCTTCCCCAGTCCAGTGTTTTCTGAAATAATCCTTGCCACGTTTTCAGTGATGGTAAAAGATTCTGGGATGACAGCTCATGGGCCTAAAGACTTGTCTCATCCTAAGCTAGACAGCCAGTGGTGACAGTCATGCGTTCTGCTGTTGTGCTGCTCTTTTTTTTCTTTTCTGAGGGAATTAGAAATCTTTTATATAAGCCTGTTTGGTCTTTGGCCTCTTGAATAAAGCTGTTACGGTAGACCACGGTAGGTGGGAATGTGAGTCAGATGCCAAACTGAGATTCATCGAAGTGGTGGATAGTGGGGCACCACATCTTAGCTTCTTGGACTAGAGTTGTAACTGGATGCTGAAAAGTCCAGCAATGTGCCTAATTACTGAATTTTTCTGCCTTGAAAGTCTTCAATGTTTATTTTTTTCCATTTTTAAACTTAAGTGGTATGGGTTAAAAAAGCTGACTGTCTGTCTTCTTGGCAGGTCGTCTTGATATCGACGTAGAATATGTAAATGATTGCAAGAGGTTAGCCAAGCAGTGTCGGCTGCAGGACCTCATAGATGATTTGGAGACCAAATGTAAAAAAGTCTATGAATTTGGTAAGCATTTTACTTCTGTTGTCTCTCTGTGCCTGTGTGTTGTTTCAGGGAGAAAGAGGAAGGTGTGATGGTGGATGTTTGATGGTGCTCTTGGGGCTTCCAGAGAATTATTCTATGGTGGAATTTCAATGTTTGCATGATAGTTTTCAGTCATGGTCTCTCTGTAGGGCAGCTGTAGTGGTTTCTGACATGTGCATGTTTATAATTTATAGTGAATGTTTTCATCATAGTAGAACAGCCATGGCAGCAGGACTTTGCTGTGGTTGCCAGACATTCAGTGGAGCACTGTGGGGTGTGTTGAGAAGTGCCTTTCAGCAGAGAGCTTGTTTAAGTCCCTGGGGAGATAGAATATGTACAATTAAAATTTTTTTTCTCCATTTATCTGACCCCTAACCAAAGTAAGACATTTGATAATTGGCTCAAAATGGATGCAGGGAGAGATATAACACTTTTTTAAAAGCAGAGAAGTATTTTTGCAAGCATGTGTGTATTTATAACGTGTATGTGCCAAACCTTAAATGATGCAATCCTCTATTTAAGGGCTTTTGTTATCCAAAGAGCATGTGTTCTAGTCATGACATCAGCTTGTTGCATGAAAAACAACAGTTGGAGTTTATCATTTATCTCCTTAGTTCAAGCTAAAGGACACTTGTTAAGCACAAGTAGGGCAAAGCAGTGTTAAGCATTAAGTGAAAAAAATTACTTGTTAACAAAACCTTCAGGCTGAAAACATCTGATTCTCATTTAATGCTCTGAGTTAACCCTTTCAGTTAAGTTAATTTTGGTTTGAGAAGAGAATCTAGTCTGTAGCTTCTAAGTCAATAGCATCTTCTTCCTCGATCTGAGAGGTAAGGGTGTAGGTATTCCACCTTTCCCTTTTAAGTTATGAGTTCTAATTATTCAGCTTCCTGAAGTTGCAGGGCTCAACAAATAGAGGCAATACTTCTGGTGCAATAAATTTCTCATCTGCAGATTGTGTGGAAGGTATTACTATAGGTATGTCTCCCCTTAGGCATGTGCAATTGCTTGGTGGTGGGGTGGCAGGTTACCACAGTACAGCTGTTCCCATGCAGACCAGGGTGGCAGTCCTTATATCATGAAAACTGTATCCTAAGTCGTAACCTCAGCTGTGTAAGCACAAACACAAGCATACATCTGAAGAAATGAGAAATGCATTTCTTGGTTTCTTGCTACAAGTAGTGCAAGCTATCAGTTCATGTATTAAATAAGTGGTGGAAAAGGGGAGCGCTGGTGAATACTATCGCTGGAAAATAAAAACTACTTGAACAATGAGGTAACAATGATCTTGTGGCATCTTTTGATATCAGAATAATTCAGTGAGATGCTGGAGATACTTCATCCCCCCCTTCCTTGTTTTCTCTTTTTTTTTTCCTTTTTTTTTTTTTTCTCCCAGGGTCCAGCTGAGACCCTGGAGGTGACCATTCCACTTTAATACATTGAGTTAAAAATCTCATATTAGATTGTGGAAAATAAGGAAAATAAGGTGGATAGTTTGGTAGCTGTCTGAAGCCGTTGCATAGTATGTCATTGGCAAGTTAAGGGTCATGAAGTCCAGTGGTTAAATTCATGAACTGCAAAAATACTGACTTCTTGGTGGGTTTCAAAAATGGAAAGTGGCGAAGCAACGTTTCAGGTTGATTGGGAGTTTCAGATACAAGCTCCACTTTTAAACATGATGATACAAACTTACTGGATGGCACCAGACAAATAATTTAATTTCTATTTTCTTTGGGAGGGAACAGTTGTCTTCATTCCTAAGGCCTGGCAGAAGACATAATTAATGGGTACTGTAAAGCACTGATGGAAGTAGTAGGTTTGATTTTATTTATGAGAGGTTGGTTTCAAGTGAATAGAGAGAACTGCTGCTAGATCTGTTAGATTTTTGTTTCTTATATGAGATCTTATATGGAAGCCAGGAAAACTTGATTTTCCAGAAAATAATATATATAAAAAATACAGAAGTTACAAATTGGGAAAGATCTTGGATCACGTCCTGTCTGGCACTTGACAAAGCATTGCTGTTCCTTCTAGTGTTCAGGAATCTCTGCTTATTCAAAGTGCTTTCTGTGGAATAAACAGTAGATTTGGGTCTGCAGAGCAGGGTCATGTCTTGCATCTGTATTACAAAGTTGAAATACGCCTAATAAAACAACATGAACCCCATCCAGTGCAGCTCCAGTGGATAACTGCAGTCTCTGCAATCCCATTATCTAGAGCTAATCAGCATTTCAAAAGCGCTTAGTATCTTGTCGTGCACAGACAGTTCAGGAAAACCCTGAAGAGGATGACCCAGTGCCTTCTGTTGCACCTGAGACAGACTTCAGTGTGAATGCTTGTGTATTTTCCCCCACGTGTATATTGGAAAGGAAAAATTCTACAAGGAAAAATTCTGCAGCGTTTGGAAGAGCTCAGAGAGGGTCTGTCCAGATTAAGCCATAAGACTTCCTTTAGAACTGGAGATATTTGAAAATAAATGATTTAATTTTTTTTTAATTGTTTCTGTTAGGAGTTACTTGTGATAGCAAATACTGTGCTCTAGGGTTTGAGAGATGCAGTGTCTGAACTGTCTCATGATAGATGTGCTTCTCAGACAAATCCCTGTTCTTTCACGTCGCTGTGAAAGTGCACAGATGCTTTGTAGATCCCAAGAGAAGAACTCTTTCCCTTGACTACTGCTTAAAACTTGCTGGGTCCATTAGCACTTACAGAGCCTGATTGATTTGGCGACTGTTATAAAAGGCACTACACGAATATAAATGATTCTCTCTGCCGTAAAGAATTTCTAATTGCACAGTGAGAAATTTCCTTCTCTGATGCTGGTCTGTAAGTGGACAGAGCTCTCTGAGAAAATGCACTCAGTCTTGTTTCTGTTGGTGCCAGGTATCCTCTTGGCTTATTTGCCCTGGAAGACATCTCTCTGAAGGCAGCGTTCAGTGCTAATAGAGCAGCCTGTGTCCTTGCTGGGGCAGCTCCGTGTGTAGCAATGGTGGTATCTGACTGTCTTTTATTGGTAGATTATCCTTCCCTTTCCTGTATCTTTCTGGGATGTTCAGCCTATTTGAGGTGCAGTGGTGGCATATCTGAAGTAACGTGGAGGAGGGGGTGGAGAACTTGTTTTGAGGCACATCATGGTCTTGTTTCGCCCACGGCCCAATGGAGTCATCTGATGGAGCTCATGAAATATTGCACAAAATGTCAGGAAAAATGAGGTCTCAAGGTGGCGTCATTCACCTGTGAGGGGTTTTAATGCAGTGAATCATGCTCGTCAGAAATTCTTCTGAACGCTTCAGCATGGGGCCGCTTAACTCTTTTGTCCTTGAGAGTTAACTGCATCTCTCTCGCTCCCAACAGCATCTTGAGCCTTCCTCACCACGACTTTGCATTTTCCAGTGGTACTCCATTGTTTGTTTTTTTTCACATGCTTCCTTATATGCCAAGGCCTTTTGAATATCTTACCTGCTCCAGTTCTCACCCCAACGCGTGCTGAGCTGAAAACAAACCTGAGGGAGTGAACTGTGGGAGGGAGGTGGCCAGAAAGAGGGAAGGCTGTGCTGGCAGCAGTATTGTAACACAACAGCTGGGTATACTTTGGGCTGTTGCTTGTTTAAGTTTGGAGATTGGCTTCAGTGAGCTCCACAGCAACTCTGGTCATAGCAAGACTACAAAAGTATGATCGTGTATTTTGCTTCCCCTTTATTAGGCTGTTTAATTGCGTAGGCTGATAGGGCAAGACAAGAAGACGCGCTAGGTCTGAGAAAGGCAAATGAAGTTGCCATCTCTCTATGGTTTATTTGGTCTCTGGTGGTAGTGATGCTTATTTAACATTTGCAAAGAACACAAGCACACAGAGGAGTCTAGATGTTTTGGGGGTCTTTGTGCTTTGAGGATCTACAGGTAGAGAGTAGAGGACAGACTCGGGTGCACAGAGCTTGTTACCTAAACAAGACTAAATCCCTTTGTTCCCTGGAGTGAAATTAGAATGGCACAGCTGAAGTGGGACCCATGAGAGCACGTGACAGAGGAGAAGAGGCATGGAAGCAGCTTTATTTTAACTAAATACTCCCTGGCATGGGCTTTGCCTTAGGTGACACTGTCACTGGTGGGTGTGGTCGGCTGGGGAAAGCATTGTATGGGCGGCTCCTACTGGGATCAGAGCAGCCTGATCAACGGTCCTCAACTGTAATGGCTGAGCAAGCTGGGCTTGAAACGTGCCCGTGGCAACTTTGTGTTTGCTGTGGTTGATATTCCAGCACTAGGAATTAAGTGGAGGCTTGAGGAGAGACAACAATATACGTGTCCCCTTCCAGCCCTGCTTACCAGCTGTACTGAGAGGTGCTGTATGTGTGTTTATGTACAAAAATCATCTGTGTTTTGCAGTAAAAGCTAAACAGCAATAATACTTTTTTGTTGTTGTTGTTTGTTTGTTTCTGGAGCGTATTTCTTTTCTCTAAATGGGAGAGAATGTTTGTAGAGGAATTTAGGCATCTCTGCTCTTTTGTTGTGTTTTTTTTTTTTTTTTGCTTCTTCCAGTCTCTTCCAAGCCAGGGACCTGTGTGAAAGTGCTGACGATTGAGCCCACAGGTAACTGCCGGCTGCAGGAAGATCTGGCTCTTCTAGCAGACTGCGCCCTGCCAGCCGAACTGCGGGTAGGGAGCGTTTGTACTACTTCTGGTCTCTGCAGGGCTTTGATATGTGCTCACGTGTGTTCAGTTGCGTTCTCTCCATTTGAGCATAGCGCTTGCTTGTTTGCTGGTGCTCCAAATGCTGAAACGTTTTTATTGCTTGGAAATGCTGTAAAACCGTTTAATGAGGCTGTCAGTGCTGGTCCTTTCCCTTGGATTTTTCCCCCAGCAGGGATCTTGGTAAACAAAACCCTTGCCATACGGTTGGTGATTTCCCCATTGACTACAATGGGACAAGCGTTGGCCTCCAGCTCTTTTTCCCTGCCGTCCTTCTTGAATAGCAGAAATATTTTATCAGCAGGCATTGGTACTCGAAGGGACATATAGATGGAAGATGGCTTGCAGGGCTTGCTTGTTAGGAACTGACGCCCTGCAGTGGAGAGGTGCTTTCAAGCCAGAAAATATTTCCAGCAGAACTTTGAGTCCCTCTGAAGCGAATTTAACTTGTTTGCCAACAGATTTGCTTTTCATAACTACATCTTGTGGACCCTTAGAAATAGCCCATGGACCACAAGATGATGATCATTGTGTTAAAATACCATCAGTATTACTAGTCAGGTTCGTATAAGTGGATCTTCACTCCCAGTTGCAGGAGAACAGGATAAATATTAGTGGTCTTCATTCTCTCTGCATCTGTTTTCTGTAGTATCAGCAGATTCACTTTACTCTAATGTCTGTCCTTTTTTTCCCTCTTTCTCATACCAGCCACTGAATTTAATAACAGGAACTCATTTTAGGTTGCTGCTCTGCCCAGAGGTTTTATGAGTGAGTGATGTAGCAAAGTTTATTGCCTTTTTTCTTTTTGTCCCCTGCTGTATAGACCTGCCTGGCGCAGAGAGCAGGTGTGTGCGTGGATAAGGTTTCTTACCTGTAACAAACCAGCACTTTTTGTGCTGGATTTTGACAGACATATTTCTCTGAGTACTTTATAGAGGGAGTTTTTTCTCCATCAAGTTTCCATCTGCCAATGCAGAAACCTGCCTCCCCAAATAACTGCATTTATTTGTGGCTTTCAATATGTTTTTCTGTATGTTTGCAGGCTTTAAAGAGAGGTGATACTATAAGTAAGCCTCAGATTTACCTCCTCAAGAATTAAAAAAAAGTATCGTGGGCCTCGAAAGAGTGAGATTTACATAAATTTTAAGTCGCTTCACAAGTAAAAGGAGTGCTTTCTGTTTGGTTACTTGTTCCCACACCTTGATGGCATGCTCCTATTAGGTTCAGCTTTCCTTCTCAAGCGTTAGAAACACTTCCCTTTTAATTCTTTCATGCAGAATAGGAGCTGGAAGGAAAAGATGAAACTTGAAATAATATAATCATCTGACAGCACTGAGAATGCCTCTGTGAGCTGTGGTTTTCTTGCTGTGTTCATAGATCAGAAGGAAGGCAGTTGCAGCAGCATTAGACTTGCTATGGCTGTAAAAGAGACGAGGGCATGGGCACACGCCTGTTCACTGGAGAATTTGTGTGCCACGCACAAACGTGGGTGCTTTGTTTAAGACTGATAAATTCTAAAAGATTCCCATTTCCTCTCTCTAGGTCTTTTTTTTTTCTTCTGCCTTACAAAGAATATATGAACAAAGCTCTTCAGCCTATTGCCATTTATATCTCATCCTAATGTTTGCAAATGGTTAAATTTTGTGAATTAGGCATCTTTGTTCTGAGCCGCAGGAATCGCACATCCTCGTTCTTACAGGGTTTGATGCCATACAAGGAACAGTATAAAAACTATGTAACCTAAAATGTCAGGGACAGCTGCATAGCCACATACAAACATCTGTGTGCTTGAGAGAAACATACTTTTTTTCCCAGTTTAGGCAGAACAAAATTGGTATTAGGCTTTAGGGTAAAAGCCAGAATTTCTTGATGGCATTCCAGGTAATGATCGGAGTTTGACAAGAGACATTCTGAGCTGCTGCGTGTCAGGTGGTGCCGTATTACATGAAATTGGCATGTGTACCATGTGCTGTTTCGCTATAAACACATAATTTGTATGTAATTATGTGATATTGATATTTGAATGATACACAAAGCTGTGCATCCCAATTTCATAGTTCAGTAATATGCTATATGACTGAGATAATGTTAATATTTGTATCCAATCACAGTTCATGATCAATTTTTAGAGTGAGAACTTTCAATTCTTTGAACTCTTAAACACATCTATAATGTTAGTATCTTCTTTCTCATTCTGGTTTATACTTGAAAGCCTTTGCTCTTTCAGTGTTTGTTTTCAAAAGTGTGGTTGTTGTCTCTATTTTGTGTTGAGCTAGTAATGGGCAGAATTTCTCTGACCACAAGAGCTGCTGCTTTGGTGTTTTGCAATAGAATTTAGCGGTGACAGATTTAAGTAAAGTAACCATCAAAAGCCAGGCAATAACTGTCAAAAACGATGTGACTTTCCACCGTCTGTCTGCCTAGCTTTTCATCTCGTGTCTGCCAGGTGATTTCTGAGTTAGAGACTCCAGGGCTTCTGGTGTATGAGACTGTAGGTGCATCTTTTCCTTGTAGCTGTTTTTTCATTACCTTTTAACTGAAATCTTACTTTCCAAACCAAGATGAAATCAGACTTAAAAGGATCAGAGTTTGCCATGAAATAAACACTGTTCTCTCCATCTGTATTAACATTTGCTGTAGCTGCAAAAAAATGTGACCATTTGTCACTTTTAGGGTAAAGCTGAATCTTGTAATGCATAGAAAGAACAGTTGGAAACATGTAGATGGGTTCCATCGTGTCAGTTTCTGCACCTGTGTAATGTGGTAGTCCGTGGCAGTTATTCCTGTGTTTTGCTTTGCCCATTTGGCACAGGCAGATTAACAACATGCTTCCAATTTTTTTTTTTTTTTTTTTTAATCCAATCTACTTGCATCTGGTTATGGGCTGGTAATCTTCTCTTCCGTCACTAACCCCTGTATTTTGTGTTGTAATTTATTTACAATTTTCTTGATGAGATATTCTGGCCAAGGTACAAATTACTGCCACTGATTTGTTTTGTATGTTTTTGCCTCCAGCAACATTTCTGTTTAAGCACTAATAGCAAATTTGTAGCAGCAAAGACTTGCTCCACATGTGATGACTGGAAGATCCTGTGAATATTCAAGCGGTCTTATACTGTAGAGGTGTTAAAATATTTCTGTATGGTGAATGAGTTATTGTGACAGTGTTTGCACCTCGTAGGCCAGCCTGTGTGTGCAACACACTGAACTTTAGCAGCTGTGCTTTGCCTGGACAGAGGTATGCTGAGGAGGTTGACTGAATAGGGAGGTGGCAGGAAAAAGCTGATTTTCTGCAGGGAGACCCTGAAAGGGAGATTAAATTCCTCAAGCGTGACAAGGGAGGAGAGTAGAAGTAGTAGAGACTTAAAAGGGGAGTAAAAGGGAAAATTCTGCAAAGCCACTTCATACTGAATAGGGGAGACAAAGACATGGATCTGCTTTTGTAGTAGGAACTGGAAATGACCTTGTAAACCTGAGCATCGCTGCAGGGACGAGGCAAGGCCAGAAGCAGGAAATTGAGCCCGGAGGAGTTTGTAATTCAGGGGACAAACTCTGAGACAAATAAAACTCCCATGTCCTTTCCAGAGGAATGTATTCCTTTTAAAGATTTGCTTTTGGACAAAGAAAAAGGAGCAAAGAAGGGGATGCATGTAAGAGATGCAGAGTTTATAAATTAAAATTCCTGTGCTACAAAGAGTGGCATCTTATCAAAGCCTGTTTCTAGGTTTGTTTTACCTGTAATGTGCCTGCAAAGTTGTATCCTCGAAAGTCATATCAGAATTTCTAGGAGAGGACATGGAGGCTGTGGGCGTAGGGTGGGGATAGCAGCAAGGCAAACAGAGCGGGCAGTTGGATCATGACTACTGGTGTTTGTAATGGGATGCCACAGAGAGCGTGGCTGCAGATCACAGACTGGAATTTGTTCATTGCCTTGAAACATGTGACACAGATAACAACAAAACAGCAGCCTAGAGAATTGCTGCCTCTCTTCTGGGAGAGGAGTTCCCTGATGGGGAAGGACTCACAGGGGAGAGGTGCTGTGGAGAGGCAACATTACTGTGACAGCCATGCGCACAATTTGTGTCACTGAGCTTACTCTCCTGTGATTAGGAACCAGAAGCTGCCAGATGTTGCTGTGGACAGACAGAGAGCCTGGCAAGTAGGTCCAGATTGCCATGTTCGCTGGTGGTGTTAGCTTTTGCCATCTTGGTGCCATGCCACATCCTAGAACCTGTTTGTGAGAGAAAGCTCACTGCATGGGAACTGAGCTTGGCCAAATGCACTGACCTAGTGTATGGCAGACTGGGTCTTTGGTTAGTTTGGGAGGGAGGAGTCATCTGGCTCCTCAGTAGAGCTGCAAGTCAGCTGCTTTCAGTTAGGATGGAGGCAGGTGTGTTGGAAATGGTGCTTAGGTAGTCTGCAACTGGGAGACTGATCTTCACAGTTAGCCCAGGGTTTTCTCAGGTGCAAACCTGGGATGTAACTTTCCTGGATGAGAGACACTGCTAATAAACTCCTCATCCCAGGCAGCTAAGGGGAAAATGTTTGGAAAGCAAGAACCAGGGGAAACTTGTGTTTCTAGAGATTAATTGTCTTGGTTACATGACTGTGAATACAAAATTTGTGCTGCAATTGAATAACCCTGCATATAGGATAAGGTAAAAGTGAAAATATTTGCAAGTATCACTTTAAAATAACATAAGGCAAACGGATTTTTGTGTGTGTGTGTGCGCTGTCTTTGTTGGCATGTGGGACTGGGAGGAGGTGTGTTGGTGTTAAAATAATTCGCTAGAATATTAATACTGCAACAACACTATCTTTGGCTGCAAATCAAATGAGAAATTTAAAATGTGCTTTAGAAATGTTGGATTATTCAAGTGAGGCAGTAATTGTAGTCAAACCATTTCGAACTGGTATATACATCTATGTAATCAATACGTTACTACACCTACACAGTAAAGGGCTAGTCCTAAGCTGCAGTATGCTTATGATACCCACTGCATGAAGTAAACTTCACCTCCAGTTGGTTATCTGCCTTGTTAGGAGGCACAGAAGTGCTTTCCAGAGTTGTCTGGAGGGTCAGGGAGTTTCCATCGATAAGGGCGGCAGCTGTACCTTGTAGCAGGAGTATCTCTATCAGAAGTGCAAGGACTCCAGCTCCTCACACTGAAATCTGTGCTCAGAGCATCTCTGGTACTCTGCACTGTGCTGAGGGAACGGATAGATGGTTGCTTCTGGGAGGACCCAGAAGTCCAAACTTGAGACCTTAAACGTATTTAAAGCACAAATATTAAAGGTAGGGTTTTCTGGTTTCTCTTCCCAGGTAGGTTTTGGGGAGTTGCCGTTTGACAGCACCGATAACTTTGACAGTTGTCCCGACGTGTGTTTCCGGGTGGCAGATTACAACTTTTTGTGCCATAAGGTACGTGCTTGTGTTACGCTTCATTCTCCTCCCTTTCTGCCGTGAGTCTAGTTTACCTGTCCTCCGCTCATCCAGGGCTGGATATGTTCTGCAGGGGCAATTTTGCCTCATCAGCTGGAAAACCAAAAGTCTTACTGCAGCTGGAAACTATATTTAAAGCCTTAACAAAACAGCAAAGGCTGATTTTCTTTCAGAGGTAAGGAGATAAGCATATGGATTCATCTACAATATTCACAGCTGCAAAATCTCCTACCACTGGCTTGTAAGGTCAGTGTCTGGAGAGAGGAGTTTGATCTGCAAGTAAACAGCAGTAAGAATGGATTTTGAGATCCAACCTCAACTCAAACTCCTGCCCTACTACCATGCTACTTCTGAATCTCTTAAGTTTACAAATTGTTTTTTTCGATTCTGAGGGTAGACATGGATAGCAATAAGGTATGAACAATGTTGGAGATGCAGCATCAAAATATAGGGAGAATCAGAGTTACACAGTCTGAACTTCCGAAATATCTTTGAACTGCTCTGACAACTGGTTGGTAGTGCCGTTTGGCTTGATGCAATGAGAAAGATGCTAGTGTTTTGGTCTTTCTTCCCTCTCCAGGCATTTTTCTGTGGTCGCAGTGATTATTTCAAAGCCCTTCTTGAAGACCATTTCAGTGAGAGTGAGGAGCTGCAGACACAGCCCAGCATCCCCGTGGTGACTCTCCATAACATCTCAGAAGACATCTTCATCCGGGTCCTCTACTACATCTACAGTGATGATACAGAGGTGAGGACAGACATGGAGCCTTTCCTCCTGTGCTACTTAATTCTGGAGGTGTTCAGCACTGTGTTTTCCTGCAGCATCTGGAGGGGACTGTGTGTGTGTGACTTCCTAAATCCCACTGCCCTACTCTGCTATCTCACTTCTGTCTCAAGAACCCAAATACTGCGACTTGCCTTTGGCCAGGCAGGGATCTAGTTTATGTGCATGACATTTGGGAAGCAAATCTCTAGTCCAAACAAAAATCTGGAAATTCGATTACACATTGTTTGTTGGCATGATAAATGCAGAGCTTTGCAAATTTCCCTCTTGGGCTCTGTGGAAGGTTAAGGTGAGCAGCTGCCAGTAGATGGCAGATTGAACACATTTGGAGATCTGGGAAGGTTGAGAGATTCTGCTTATTTACTCTTGGCATCATAGCCCACTTTTCCATTTGCAGCAAGTCATTATTTCCACTGTTGTTTATTGCTGGGATGGGCAAAGGTTCCACTGGGAGACCAACGCCTTGCTGTGCTCACTATCGCAAGCAGTAACCAAGTGGCCCTGCCCACCTATTTTTCAGCCTAATGGAAGGTGCAGCAAATCTCAGCATTTAAGCAGCTTCCTGCTTTGGTTTTGTGGCAAATACTTTCAGCACATCTAGCTACAAGATGCCAAAACACATTCTGGCATTAGAGCAGTGATCAGAGATGCTGCTGCACCTGCCATTGTCACTTTTCCCAAGCAGTATTTGTGGGTTAGGTGCCACATACAGAGAGTGCACACAGCTGTGACCTTGCTTCTGCTGATCTCTTCACCTCCGGGTAGCAGCAGGGAGAGATGTATTTAGCAGGCAGCAAGGCCAGGATTGCCATTGGTATGCCAGAGAGCAGATGCTTCACTTGTCTGCACTCTTCCCTCGTATGCTGAAAGGGCAGGCAGAGAAGGAAAAAAGCACGTTGGGGTTGTGAAGACCCTCCTGACCTTGTGACTGCATTGCAGCATGACCCTGTTCCCTTGCTCTTTTCCAATCTGCTTGCAGTCCTCGTGATGTTTCACAAGCAGCCGTCCCTTTCCAAGGGGTGCCTCAGCTGCCCTGTCTGGACTTGGAGCAGGAGGAGTTGAAAGCATCTTGCTCAAATGTTTTCCATGCAGGATGGTACCATCTCAGAAACTAGTTTGCATTTCAAACTGAGCAGCCAAGATGAGCTTCTGCAGAGACTTCATTTGTCGTGACAAACTACCAGGAAAAAATGGTCAGGAAAACAGGAATATAGCTCACGTTCCATACTTATATCTGGGTTGTTCTCCCTGCCCTGGGTTTCTCCAGCCACGAGTCAGCACTCCCAATTCCACTTCTCTTTTTCCGAAGGATTTATTTCTCTTTACCATCTAGTAGGGACAATGCTTGCAGTTGGAGGGAAGAGTGCGTGCAGAGGACAGAAAGAGTTCCAGGCATAAAGAGAAGTTGCTGGTCGCAGTTTTTGTGTGGCCTCAAGGGGAGCTTTTGGAGGAATGTTTGCCACGTTTGTCCCTGATCAAGCATTTGGGAGCTGCTGCCATCAATAGTACTGACTCAGACACCTCCAACTCATGAAGTTCTTGGAGCTTATGGAAGGACAAAGCAGCACTTGATTAATCAACCCCAAGAGCTTTGTTACACCGCTGTGATACTATAGCGTTCATGGCATGCCTCTAATGCATCTCACATCCTTTGCACAGCTGTTGCAGGGTGTTACACAGCTGAGACATTTGCTGTGAGCAGTCTCTCCAAACACTGGTGTGGACAGCTGTAGGGGAAGAAATAATCAGCCTTTTGCAGTTGTCAGAGTGAGCAACCACATGTGTAGATGTGGACAGAAGTGTTTTTGTTGCTGACCAGTTATCAGGGCAGCGGACCACGCTACACCGGAGTTACCATTCCTCAGTCTAGACCAGTGTGGGTGGCATGGTCTCGAGATGGTCTCTAGATGCAAGATCTCAACTTCGCTGCCAGGGTATGCTGCATCCTGCAGATTCGCTGTTGAAATGGATGTGGGTAACTGTGCTCTTTGCACTTCACATTCGGAGGAACAGAGCTGTGTGGAGAGAGGCTCTAGTTCCAGGTTAGTGACGCAGATGGCTGACTAAAATAGCATTTGCCCAGCCAGGGGGAAGAGATTGAGTGAAGCTGGAGGTGGTGTCTCTCCAACATTATCTACAGCATTTCATACCCTCAGATCACTTGTTCCTTACCTAGTTGGGCCTCACCTACAGTTTATTTGGGGTGCAATTTTCTGTCCTTGTATATATCCCTGTGCCAAAGAGGTTGTGCTGGCTGAGTTAGCAGAAGCAGATTGAGGAAGGAACTTAAGAGAATTTTGCACGTTTTTCACAAAATGTAACTCCAGCAGTACAAAATGGGAGGAAAAGTCCTAGTGGGGACAAGGTGCTCTATCCTGCCAGCCTGTTCAGTTTGTCTCTTTGAAGGGCTTTCAATACCTCTGGTAAAAGCTATCTCCTGCTGCCACACTGAACATTTTTTAGCAGCCAGCTTTCAGCTGCACTTCAGTGTTTCAGCATTGCTTTGTGCTTAGCTAGAGGGGTTAGCCGCAGCATGGCAAGCTTCTTGCTTTGTGCTGAGCAAGCTGCCTCTGCAGCATTTTAAACTCCTCTGTGGTAACTGAGTGGAAGAACCTGCCCTGAAAGATTCAGCTTCTGTTTCTTCATAGTACCGTTAACACTTGTCCAGTAATGGACCAGACAACACTTCAGCAAATCTCTGCTGAAACACAAGGGAAGGCGGCAGTTTGCCAGAGACAACTGAAGCGGGTAGGACTGGATCATAATTCCCCTCTTTCCGTTGCCAGCTGTCCCCGGAAAACGCCTACGACGTGCTGTGCGTGGCAGACATGTACCTGCTGCCGGGGCTCAAGCGCCTTTGCGGCAGGACCTTGGCTCAGATCCTGGATGAGGACAACATTGTCAGCATCTGGAGGATCGCAAAGCTGTTCCAGCTGACCCGGCTGGAGGACCAGTGCACGGAGTACATGGCAAAGATCATCGAGAAGGTAGCAGGAATGCTCCCCACTGTACTTCCCACATGTGCCTGTAAATGTTAACTGCACATTGAGCCATAGATACAACAGATTTAATAGTTGTGCTTCGGTTTGTAATAAACAGTTGCCCTCTCTGGTTTAATGTACTCCTGAAAATGAGCAGCAGTTAAATAGCAAAGCACATGGTGAATTAGGACAGAGGATGGGGAGTGTGGCAGTATCTGATCTTGCTGCAGTAAGCCAGATGCTGGTGGCTGTCTAGCACATCCCTGTGGACTGTGAGTTGAAAAACCCATACAAAAAGTTCTGCAAGTGCCGTGAGCAGGTGACTTTCACCAAGCTTTCAGCCACTGTGCCCAGAGCAATGACGGTGTTGCCTGAAGACACCAGCTGCAGCCTGGAGAGCCCAATGGGATGTGCAGGAACTGTTTTTCAGTGTTTGCTGGAGGGAGTTTGTCCTGGCATAATGCTATAGAATAGAGTAATCAGTGTAAGCTCTACTCTTCTCCAGGATGACAAATCTAACAGTAGGGTTTTTCACAGGGGAAATTTGGCCAGTGAACAGCCAGAAGTAATGAATCTAACACTGAAGTTTCCTTTATGGGGCTCCATTTAAGTGTAATCCTGAGTGATTACAGCTTGCAGTTTCAGGACTCATGGAGAAAGTTGCCATACGGAAGGATAAACTAGAATCTATGGGGTGTTTTTATCCTGAGACAGATCTTTATAAATGGCTTGTACAGTTCACATTTTCATCTGCAGTTTGAAAGGTATTAAATTCTTTCTGGCATGTGAAGACAGTGAAGGAAATGATTCTGGGGCTGTTACTTTGTTCATTGTTTACTTTGGGGATAATAGACACATCATTGTGCACCCATATTCTGTCTTCTGAAAAAAGGGTTTGAAAGCTGATGAATATCCCAAGTGGTAATCAGGCAAGGTAGGGCCTGTGTGTTCCCTTTGCATTCCCTTCTCTCCCTGAGTGGGAGTCCTTGGACCCAGCATTGGCAATGTGCCTTCTGAAGGGTGTTGGCGCAAATGGAGCCACCTCAGCTGTTCAAACATCAGCAGCTGCCAGCATCTTGTGGAGATGCACTGGTGATGGCAACAGGGAGAGATTTTGGCAGTGTGTGTAGCGTAGAGCAGGGCTCAGCAACCTGCCGTGCCCAGGCACAGTTTGGTAGCATAGACAGACGGAAGCTGCCTCTCACCCTTCAGCACACCACATGTTCCTGGGGAACTTGATACAAAATCATTCATGGGTGACCTGATTCTGTCAGGTTGGGCGCAGAACAGAGCAGCTGCCTTGCTGTGACCTACTGGTTGGCTGTTGGTGGTGGGACCGAGCTGTGGTTGGGAGAGAGTCATCTGCGGCTCCTGGCTCTGAACTGGCACAAGCACCTGCTGGCTTGCCTGTTGGAAGACCTTTCCCAAAAGTGTCTGGCAGCACCTCCTGGTTCCATCTGAGGAGCTTTCTGGAGGGAATGTTGTGTATATTCATGTGCCCCAGTACTGGAACTATGGATGCTTAGTGGTATTACAGTGTGCTGTTTGAGGTGCAGATTGCTTATAGTTGTGACCATTTATTGTTGGAGTATTACTGCCTCCATACAATGAATGGCAGGATGGCATCTCCAAGTGGTGCCTGTAAGAAACATAAGATGATTTGGGTCTCCGTGTACACTTAGTATTCCCTTTTCTTCCATGGGATCCCTTAACAGTGGCTGAGCCCATTATCCCAGCCCTATACATCGCTTTACCTATATTCCTGTCTTCCTAATGGTTTTCTTTTCCACCCCATCCAGTTGGTGGAGTTGGAGGAGTTTGTGGCTGCTGTGAAGGAGAATGCAGAGGCTGTGGAGGAACGGCAGGAGACGGACTCCATTCCTCTGGTTGATGACATCCGCTTCCACATCACCAGCAACGTGCAGACTTACAGTGCCATTGAGGAAGCCAACCAGAAACTTGAAGCTCTGGAAAACCTCCTGGCCAGTATAGGGCTTGAGTGCTGATGTGTGCAGTCCCTTCCTGTCATATGCAACCCGTGTAGCCCCCACTGGGCTGGCTCAGAGTGCAGGAACATCAGAGTCTCTGACTGTCTCTCTTCCCCTTCTTTGTCCTCCTTCCCATCCACTTTCAGGCATGATTTCTTTTTAACTTATTTATGTCTGGATGTTTGCATGTCTGGTTTGTGTTTGGTTTTATTTTGTTTTTTGTTTCTACGTTCAGAAGTAGCTCCCACAGCTCAGCCCAAATCAGTAGCTGCTCCTTTGTACAATACAGTGTGGGACAGGAGGCTGCAAGCCGCTTGGCGTGGTAAGGAAGCTGTCCTGGGGGACTCGCCTGGTCTTAGGACCCATCCTGTTCTGTTGCCCAACAATACACTTGTGAAACTGGTTCACGCCAGGATATTTGTTGAATTGCCACCAGCAGAGGAAGAAAACTGGATTAAACTCTCCAAATAAGTACAGTGGAAGGGAGGTGACTTCTTTCACTGTCAGCTTTATAAGATTGGCCAAGGTGGGCAGTGCTTCCCTAACAGTGACACAGGAGTCCTTGGCTATGTGGAAGGCATTGTCTTCACCTGCTATTCTAGTTCTTAGATGAAAAAAATTGAAGTGATTTCTAGGTCTTCCCTAGCAGTAGCTTTCAACACATGAAAAAGGAATAGCACCCCTTTTCTCTCTAACAGGGGAAGGAAACACTCTCTTGGAAACAGCACTTTTCCCTTTCTTTTTGTCTATTGTGGTAGAGAAAACTGATTTGCTGGTGGGTCAGGAAAGAGGAGTCACTTTTTTAAAAGAAAATGGGGCCTTCTGGATCTCTCACAGGGCAGCTGTCCCACTCATCGACCCTCTGGCTTTGCTCAGCCTTGGGCTTTGTATCTTTATTGTTCTTCAGGAAATTCACTGTTTGTACTAACAAATGTTTTTGAATCTGTGTTCTGCCGTAGGTCGTGTTATCTCGTGTTGTCTCCCTAGCCGCCTAATGAGAGTAATGATGTTCTTTCTCCTTGGCACTAATCAGCAGGCTGTACCCCTGCACAAAGCTTGGCTTGCCAAATAGGCTGTGCTCAGAGCTGTTCATCTCCAGAATGGCATGTCACGAGGGTCTCAGGTCTCCAAGGCACAGGCTGGGCATGCTTTGCCTTGCTGCGAGTTGGGAGGGAGAAGAGGCGTTGTGAGAAGCACATAGAGAACCTTGCACAGGCAGTGGGCTGCCGCTACTAATGCGTATTGTCCTTTTTGTCCTTTTGGTCACTTTGTGAGGCAAGAGCTTGAAATAATCCCTGTCAGGTGTGCTTTTAGTGTTTGAGGTGGGAACTGGGCATGGATCCCCCACAGCTTCAGAGTATTGTTTTTTGTAATGGTAGTGGTGCTTCACATGGGTAAGGAAAGGGTTTGGAGATCCAGCCTTTAGCTGGGACTTGTGTCAGGTGTGGATGTACTGGGAGAATGGCTTCCTCTTCTTTGCTAATCTCAGCAGGAAAGGGATTGATGCTCCCACACCATGTGGGAACAGCAGCCTTATTGCCCCTGCTGAGAGCGTCTGCCTGTATCTGGCATACGTTGAAGCTGTTTGCATCTAGGTGGGCAGGCTTTGGGCATCACTTGCCCCTCCCCCCAAAAAAAATTTAAAAGGGCAGGCTGGGTTTGGTTGCAATGAGGAGCCGGTGCTAGGATTTTGCTGCTTTACTCAAGAGAAGCTGGATTTTGGCAAAATCACATGTCAGGATTGAGTTGCCCTCAACAGAAGCTGGGGACAGAGCTGGTGGGGCAGGAATGAGGTGCATTGGCTTAACTGGACCCAGGTGCTTGTACAGTTTGTCATCTCTGTTTAAGTGGTTTCTCTTGCAGAACAGGTCTCTTTGGGGCAGGGGATGGTGGCTGCAGGGTTATTCAAGCAGGGCGTGCTTTAATTCTTCTGTTCCAAAATGCTTGTGAGGAAGTGCAAGGAGTTCTTGTGGGTTTTTTTTTTTTTTTAGAGTGAGGGAAGAAGATGTGTTCCTGCAGGGATGTGTTGCTGTATGGAAGGAGGGAGCAGCAGCACCGTGCTTCTCTTTGGGGTGGTGACATGGAGCTGTGTGTGTGTTGTGTGATTTGTGGAATGTACCTCCATGTCCCTCTCTAAGCTTGGTGTGGCTTTGGCAGGACCACCAAAGAGCCCAGCACAACTTATTGAGGAGGGGAAGGGCTATTGAGAAAACTTGACTATGAAGTCCCATATATTTTGGGGCAAGAGGAGTGAAAGCAGAACTGCCTGTTCTCTTACTCAGTGGAGTGTCAGGCTCATGAAAACCTGCTGCAGAAACCAACAGCTTAACCCAGCTGTTTCAGTTCCTGTGCATTTCTCCTCCCGTTATGGCTGAAGATGACACTGAACATAAGCAGGATGTTTAGTTTATCACATCCCCTCTGCTCCTCCTGCATAAATTTAACATCTGACATCTCGGTAGTCGCCTTTCCACAGCAGTGGTGGTGACAGCTCTGCAGAAGGCTTGCACAGAGCCACCAGGGAACAGAACATGGCCTTTGCCTTCTGCTTGTACTGAACGAGGTGCAGCAACAGGATTAAAGAGGAATGTGCTAATGCTTTTCTCTGCAGATGCCTTAGCTGCTGAAGCAAAATGGACACTGGTAGTGGGCAAAGCAGGAGGAAGGCAGAGGAGGGGCAGCGGTGCTGGGAAGTATTTTCCACATGGCTGCTCTTCCATTCCTGCATCCTTAAGCAAGTGAAGCTGCAGTTGTACACGTGGGAGGAAAGGTCAGTGTGGACTTTTGATCTGCCTCCCCGGGAGCGCAGTTCCACGTGGGCTGCCAAGCAAACGCCTCATCTGTCTGCGTGCACTTAGCGGTCACATCTGTGAGCTCTGTCAGATTGTCCAATTACTCGGGGTCCTTTAACCCCCCCCCATCCCTCCTGGCGAAACAGGGCTATCAAAAAGCATGCATAAGCAGATGGTTAGCATGCAGGCAAGCTCTCTAATTAAGATGAGCCAGGTCAAAACTTAGGTTTGAATTCACTTTATTCTTGCTGCAAATAATTTTATCACAAAATAAAATCCTTTTAATTTTTCTTCTGTTGCCAGTGTCCTTTTTGTGTTCTGCTGCCTCTGTCCTGTTTATTTACTACTAGCCACTTGCTGAATTAAGAAGACTGTAAAATTTATCAGAGCAACAATATATTTAAGAAGAAACGTGTAAGCATGTGTGCAGCAATAAAATAGTATATTTCACTATACCTGTTCCTGCTGTGGCCTCTTTGTTACCAGCTGACAACATCAGTGGGGCTTTATTTCTGGAAGAACTTGGTGGGCTCCTTCAGCTGATTTTCCCACATCTGGGCCAAGGGCTGGCTCTGCACTGCCTGGCTTCCAAGCAGTGAGGAAGGGGTGACTCTGCTCTCCTCCCTTGGTGACCTGTTTGTACAGTCCTGCCAGAACATGGGGGTAAAGCACCGACTTACACGTGGGTGTAAAAAACCGACTGTTTTTACTGGCTCCTTTCTCCCAGGATTGTTCTGTTTCATTAGCGGCACTGTGGCACAGGCTTGGTGGTGATGTGTCAGGGAGATGATGTTTATCTCAAAGTTTCTCTGGGCAGCCTCTAACAGGTAAGTTGTCCCTCCCTCTCTTCTTGTCACCCTATACCTCCCTCATTGCTGACTGTCCATTAAATCCAAGGATGGAGATTTCTCAGCCTCTGTGCTTAACTGCTCTGTCTTGTTCAGTCCACTCACACAGCTTCTGAAGCATGTGTTTTCTCCAAAAGCTCAAGTCTGCTGAGGTGCTCGGGCAGTTCTTCGTCTTTTCTCTGAGGACTTAGATGCTTATTTTCTCTTTTGCCGTCTTGTATGTCTGAGTGGCTGCAATAGTTTCAGTAGCAATAGCTGAGCTGCCTGTGTAGCCTGTGTGGACTTCAGAGTGTGACTGGCATTCAGGGAACAAGGATGCAAGCCCATCCCCCTGGCTCCATGTAGGAGTGTGCGATTTTTGGGCGTGGGGGAATACCAATAGCATCTGAATAACTAGTGCGGTTGAAGGGAGGGACTGGAGCTGGAAAAGTTCAAGCACTACTCAGGCTTTTGGGGCTCAATAAACAGTGCTTTCAAGGAGTATCACTGTGCAGTGAGAACCTGGAGTAAACAGTGCAGCTCTTTAAGAGGCTTGAGCTGTTCGTGTTGGTAGTCATGGTCAAACGGTGGAGACAGCACCTTCCCACGTAACAGCTCGCAGTCGGTGTGCGTTGGCAGACTTGTCTGCTCAGGGTGACACCGGCTTTTTTTTCTCTCCTGCCGTGGGCAGCCTGGTGAAGCCTGGCACAGCCTGGGGAGCTGGATTGCCTCTGTCTGTGCTCAGCTCCCAAGGGATGAACGAACCTGGCTAGGGCTGGTGGTGGGAAACAAAGGCTTGGCTCAGTTCTCTGCTCACAGGGCGTGGGGGTGCTGGCAGAGCAGGTTTTTGTTTTACCTTCTAAGCTAAAACAGATTTGACATAACGAATTTATTAAGATAAGAGAGGCCACACTGGCAAACCATTTGTCAGAGTCAGGGGCTGTTTTGTATAAAGGTGCTGGGGTTGCTGCCTGCCTCGAAGAAGTGCTGAGGTAGAAGGGCAGAGAACCCTTTTCTAGGGCTGGAAATGCTTTCTAGGGTTTTAGGTTGCAAATCAGAGGTGGGGTATTGGCAATAACCAGGGCAAGGTCTGCAGAGAGGCAGAGTATCTATTAGAGGACAGCAGCTATGTTTGGGAGCACCTTTGGACACACAGACCCTTAAGGCCAAAGCCAAGCTACAAGTGTCAAGCTACATGCGATAGCATCTGGGGAAGGGGGCAGGCACGCACATGCCTTTCGCTTTTCCTAGTTGTGGTTAACTTTGTGAGCCTACGAGTTTGGGACAAGGTTTGAAGGGCATTTCAGGAGACTAAAGAAGGCCTTGGAAGAGGATCAGCGCCACGCAAAGAGTTAGCTCCGGTCCCGAGAGTCTGGCTGCTTGGTTCCCAAAATAAGCTCAGAGATGAGTGTGAGAGCTTCCCTCTCCTTCCCGCTGTTACCAGCAGAGCAGGCTCGAGGGGAAAGGGAGCAGGATTGGAAAGTGAGATCTGCTCCCTCCTGACTGCAGCTCGGTGCCAGTGGGTCTGCTTTGCGCCCTGCTCTGTTAGCTGGTGTGGCAAAACATGAGGCTGTTCCTTTGGCACGGTGCATTAGGAAAAAGAGAGGGGAGGGAAGTGCTATGGCGTGGCCAGATGCATCGTTTCATGGGCTCAGGGGAGGGTGGGGTTGATCTTTTTAAAGAAATCCAAAGTAACTTGATGTGTCTTTCCCATGGAGGAAACCAGGCTGGTCTGTGTTGCACTGGGATGCCATTAAAACCTCAGCGAAAAAAAAAAAAAAAGCCTCCCTCTTTATTCTTTGATCGTATCACTTCTTTGCAAGCCGGGGTCATCCCAGTACCATTCGTCCAAGGCCGCGACAGTGACGAACCGCGCGAGCGGGGCTGTGCAGAGACCTGCTCTGGGGGGAAGGCAAGCAAACGCGTTAGTTACTGCTCCTTGAGATATGCTTTAGGAGATGAAGGCTGATCTTTCATATCAAGGCTAAGATGACATTATATCTCTCCCTTCTGCTCAGAAGGTTTTATTCTAACACATTCTTGGCACAGCATAGCAGAACCACCAATATTTCTATGAATTTTATTAAGCTTGCTTCCATAATGGGAGCCAGCAATCTGCTCTCTAGAGCTCCTTCCACCCCCCTCCTCCCTGGATCTAAAACTGAACTTTTATCAGGAGTTTTAAAACAAGTTTGTTGGCGGCAAGTTCCAGTCTCTTCCCCTTTCCCAAAGGCTGTCATTGAGCAGCTGAAAACGCTTCAGGCGAATTGTCCAGAAAGCTTTTTCTGCCGTGCTGCTCCTCTGGTCTGAGCGCCTGTCGAGCACAGCATCTTCAAAGGGGTTCAAGGCGCTGGCTCTGGCCACGCTGCTCCTGCCCTTCCCGAGGCCAGAGGAGATGGTATCTCTTGTTTTGTGATTTTATGTGACCTTTTCCAGTCACGCGTGCAATTAAACCACAGCCTTCCAGGTCTGAAAGCACACGAGGGGAAAGCACTTCTCTTGCTCTGCTGACTGCAGCGCTGGCTGGGGTAAGGGGGCGGATCAGTCTGGCTTGTGAAGTTCGGTGTTTGCTGGGGATCCAGGACTTGCCAGTCACGCAAGTGCCCCCACGCTAGGTTTTGGTGCAGAGCCGCCGCAGCGTGGGGCGTACATGCGCTCGGCACAGAAAGAGAGGGCTTGGTGTTAAAAGTGCACGGGGTGAGCCCTGGGAGCTCAGAGCCGTCGGGGCTTTTGATGTGGGTAACACAAGGGCTGCCCTGTGCTGTGGGCAGGCGGCTCCTTGCTGTCATTGCAGCACGAAACTCACTCTGCGGGCCAGCATGAGGGGAAAAGCTGATTTTTTTGTTATTCTGGATGGGGACCCCTTGTTGTTTGTTTCTAGCCTGAAGATCCCTCCTGCTCCAGGGTTCCCTGTGTGGGCCTGAGGAGGGCTTTGCTGGTGTTGCCATTGCGTGTTTTTCCATCTAAATGGAGGCACAGCTCTGGTGCAAAGGCTGCTGGCTTTGGGAAGGCTGGAAAGCCCCGCTTTTCCTGCAGCTCTGCCTCATGGTGGGGTTTACTGTGGTCTGGCAGGGGCTTGCTTGCATTTGGTCATACACCTTTCCTAAACTGCTGCAGGGAAGGTACCACTCATCCTTTGCCGATGCCACCCGAGCTGCCATTGCTTCACCTCTGCCGTTCTCATCTCTGCCTGTTTTCTTAAAAGTCAAGTGTTTTCCATGCTGGACATCTTCCCCTCTTCTCAGCTCCCCCCCAGGCCAAACGGCTGTCTTTTTGCCAAGTTTCCTCTGTTTAGACATCAGCACATATCATCCAAACTCTTAATTGATCTCTTAGGATTTGTTTTTCATCTGAATTCCTGGAATGTTTCCAGACTCTGAAGAGCTTCCTCCAGAGGGAAGGGAAATGAATCCTGTGTCCCTCCTTCCCGAGGAGCGGTGGCTGCAGGAAGGTCGGTTGTTTGGCTTGCTCCTGTTGGGAGATGCGGTGTTTGCTCATGGACGTGGCTGTTTGCTTTAATAAGGCCGTTGTTAGGAGTGCAGCAGGAAGGGGAGCGGTAGCTCCACATCAGCAGCTTCCCCATCGGATGCAGAAAGCATCCCGGACTGATGAGCTGGGAGAGCATTGCCTTGTTTCTGTGCATGAAGAGGACTTTTGCTCGTAGGTGGAGAGAATAGCAAACAGCTGCCTGAAAAGCTCCACTTTTGAGATCCTGGAATGCGCAGGAGCAGCAGTGGCAGGAGTCAGGCTGCCGGAATGGTGTGCGGTAGTGGTGGTCTCTGATGGTACGGTGGCACCTGCATGGTCCTGTCAGCTCCATCCCCCTTTCCCTAGGATGGAGATCACTCCGAGGCCATCTGACAGAGGCACAATCCCTGCCACAATGTCACCAAGTGTGACACCTCTCATGCCATGCCCTGATGCTGCCCAGCCCTGCCGGGGTGGCTGGAGAGGTCTCCTGAGGAGCTCTCTGCCCCACAGATCATGGCACTGTGCTGGCTCCTGCTCTGCTCTCAGCTGATCCCCACCTTGCACCAGCCCTGAGAGAAACCCCAGCTCTGGATAACACGAGACCGAGCGCAGGCTGGGGGAAGAGAGACGGGCAAAAAGCTTCAGGGTTCCTGCAGACTCGCAGGATCGGACTGGAAGCACTCACTAAACCCAGAAAGGCCACCTGCAGCCCTGAAAGCTCACTGGGCGCTGGCACCAGGAAAACCTGCATCACCCAAAAGGCTCCTTTGTGCCGGCACTGCTCCTGGCCGCAGGCCGGGCCATCCCCTCCCTCCTGGGCTGGTCCCTGTCCCAGCACCATGGCGTGCACCCTCCAGCAGCCCTCAGGGCTGCGAGGAGCTTAATGAGCCATGAAAACACCAGGCAGAAGGGCCGGGGCCTTGCTGGTATTGAAGAAGTCTCGTTACTAACGATGTCCTTACCACCACAGTGTGCCCGCTGGCTTGGTGAAAAACCCAGGCTCTGCTCTCTGTGCCGACGTGCATCAAAGCCAACGGCCAGAGGTTCTGACCTGGTGAGCAGGGCTGGGACCAGAAATACAGCCCGCAAAGGACTCGAGAAAAGAATATTATTTTCTTCATTTAGTGAGTAGAGGCGTCAGGAGGACGAAACGAGCTGCCGGAGGTTTGGGCCAGGTCTGGGTCAAGTGGCCCTCGCAAATGCAGTGGCTTGTGGTGAAGGCTGTCTGAGGAGGGAGGCAGGAGGGGACCTGGTGCTGGGCTGTGCCCCAGCCTCGCCATTCGGGCAGGAGGGACATTTCCACAGCACGGGGCACCAACCCCGCGTTCGGGCGGACCCGGGGCTCTTGCAGCAGCTGGGTGCTGCCTGGGAGCTGAGCAGGCGGCAAACCCTGCTCCCCAGCCCTCTGTGGAGTCACAGCTCGGGGCAAAAGGTAGGATTTAAGCGGCTGCTGCTCCTGGCCACGGTGCAGATGCTTCCTATTTGAATTGGGTACGGTTCAGAACCACTGTAATACTTTAACAGGCTTGTAAAAGCGTGGGAACCAGGTCTGGAGGCCAGCTGAGCCTGCCTGCTGCTCCAGGCTCCTCCACCAGCCCCGCACTCCTGCTCCGTCTGGGGTGGGGAAGCACTTGGGCCTTTTTTTTTTTTTTTTTTTTTTAATTTAGCACCTCAGCTACAATTAGAAAGAAAGCTTTGACTCTGGGGATGATAGAGCTAGTTTTCCCTGAGATTAGCCAGCCAGCCAGCCCTGCTAGGTCAAAGTGAGACGAAAAGACATCTTAGACTTGCAGTGCCCCTAGCCTAAATTTTTTATTGTGCTGCTCTGGGCAATAGCAAATAGTGGCATGAGGCCATGGATTTCAGGGCTCTTTGAATAGCTGATCTTGAGGCAGAAAGGGAACCCCAGGCCTTCATGAGCCTGGGCTGCCCCTGGACCCCTGGTCCGCAGCGGCTGGGGAGCAGATGCTGACCATGCCAGCAATTTGGCAGCGCCCAGGCGCTGCAGCCCCCTCCTCTGCAAGCTGAATGGCAATTTAATATCTGCCTGCCTTTCCCTTCTCACCCTCAGGATGCACGGGAGTCACCAATGATGCCCTCAAACACCCTCTGTTCAGAAAACATAACTTTATTATTAGTTGCAATATACATTGTATTCTTTTAAGAATCCTAAACTTGTATATGGTTTTTCCCACTGAAAATACATGTGTATGTATATATGCTTTTATATATGTATGTATATATATATATATATAAATGTATTTGATTGAACTGGAACACGATGGAACAAGAGGGACAAGCTCAGAAATTACTTGGAAAAGTAAGCGTGGTCTCAACGGGTTTGTGCTGGCAGTGTGCTAAGGTGAGCGGTACAAAAAGAACAGGCCAAACAGAAAATGTGATGGGTTGGGCAGTGGGGACCGGTCTCCCAGTGCTGTGGCGGTGGTATGTACAGTAGTTACACGTTGCTATTGCTCAGTCACGAGTGCCGCCTGTCCTCAGAGGCAGCCCGCTCTCTGGTACGGCCCCGCACAGCAACATTCGTAAGGCCGGCCGTGCTCCCTGCAAGTGGTACCTGCCGCTGGAAAACAGAGTTTAATCACATTTCCCTTGGCAGCAGCCCCGCTCATTGCTAATCTGGTCAGCGCAGGAAGAATTCCTCCGGGGCACGGTGCAATCTACTGGGTCAATGTAAAATAGCTTACGGGCAGGGTGAGGGATCAGCACCAGCCGGGAGAGCTGAGATGCGCAGGCTGAGCTGCAGCTGCTGCAGATGAGCATCTCAACCCACCCAGGCTGTTTGCTCCTGGCTCCTTCCCTCTCTGCTCATCTCCCCACCTGCAAACACGCTGCTCCATCGCCGCTCAGCAGCCTGGATGGAGTGGTGCGCGGCTGAGCCTTCGTGACTTTTTTTGGGGTAGGTTTCCTTGTGTTAATTTCCCCAGAAGATAATTCTTCAGAAAGCTGGCGGAAGGTGGCTGTAACCCCTGCTGTGCCAGGGGCTTGGGGCATATTTGGCTTTTTTGTTGTTGTTCTTTCAACTTTTGGTTTGTTAACCTGATTTTCAAACACAGCTTCCACAGGCCACATGCCATTGCTGAGCTTAGCCAGACAGAGGGACAAGCCTTTCCCAGATCAACGTAATTGGCTTCCTTTTATCTCTGCTGAGCTGCAGATGTTTCTTGGGTGAAAGGACGCATTTTATCCAAGGCACTGACCAGGGACCTTCCTCTGCCTGGAGCCAGGTTGGAGGGAGCAGACGGACTCTGACCTTCCTGCTGGAGGGTCACTACCCTCCCCCCTGCAAAGTGCTTGTCAGTTTGGGAAGGGATGTGAAGAATGTGAGCATTGATTTGCTCCTCCTGACTTCCTTGGGAAAAGTGCTTTCAAAAATCCCACCCTTAAATCATCACCTTGCTGCTGCCCCCGCAATGTCTGTCACCACTGGATCACGCCTACTTCATTCCCTTCCAGCTGAAGAAGCAGGTGAGGTTTATCACCGCTGTAGTGTTTCTCTTCTTGCTGTCCCTCCCCAGCAGCATCTGGCAAGGAGGGATCTTGCTCAGGGAAAAGAAGCTGAACAAGTCAGGCTGCTGGGAGATACAGAGCATCGCCCCCTTCCTAAAGCGAGTGTTGCCTGAGGTTCAGCGGGGGTTTGTGGGAACAGCTGATTGCACTGGAATCATGACTCAAAAGCTGGTGTTGCTGGAAGAACGACACCTTGTTCCTCTCTTTAGAGGCAAGAAAGTACAAATATGAAAGTGCCTGGATCAACCAGTGTAAAAGAGCTTTCCTGACTTGGCCCCCTTAGGGCCATTACAAGGATGTAACCTGCACCCACACATCCCTCATCCATCCACGCTGCTGCGGCCGAATGGGACCGAGCCCTGATTCTGTTATTGCACAAAGGTCCCTTTCCTGAATCTTGCCAGAAATGGCTTCAAGGGGAGGAGAGGTGGGTGACCCCCTGCGGCTGCCACAGGTGGGATCCAGCCCTGGGGACGCAGCGATGGTTCCCACTGCTGCCAGGGAAGGGGGGGCTGGTTTGTTGCTGGGGAGAGCCCCACTCTCTCATAGTGCAATATTTGAAGGTGTTTTCTGCTTTCAAAATCAGAGGGAGAGGCACAGGTTAAACCCCTTCCCTCTGGCTGGTGCCAAGAAGTGTATTCATAACCAGGGCCATCACCCTGGACAAGCTGAGCCTCACAGCCACGCCGGGATCACTACACAGCTTTTGCTGTATCGATACAATGCCTCTGCTCCATAACTGGGTCTTAAGCCTTTCCTTTAGCCCTGCTGCTACCAGAGATCCAGGCAGCTCTAGGATTTGGCTTATCTGCACCACCAGACCAGTTGACCAGCTCCTCCCTGGCAGCTTGTACACCAGTGCCCCTGGATGCCCCCGAGCAGGAAGGCAGATGTTGGATGGATGATTGCACCCTGTACTCTGCCTCCAGCTCCCCCCGTTAAAGGGGTGAGCTCAGCCCCTGCACTCCATGATCCGCCCCAGAGGTGGCTGGGCCGATTAGGAGGGGGCTGGGATGAGCTTGGATAGTATCTCTGCTCACGCTGTGGGTCTTCTGCTAAACCGGTGGACCATGAGGACACCCACTGCTAATCCCCACCCACCAGATGCTCTGCACTTCTCTCTAGTGTTATTTTTCAGGACATTTTCCAACTGATGAAGGAAAACAACAGATTATGACTGTAAAGTTATGGTGAGAGGACTGGATCCCGGTAGGACAACATTATTCTGTGCCAAGAGAAGGGACAATTAACCCCTTCTTTAGACTCTGCTGCCATCTCTTCCCCAGCTCCCAGCCACCTCTATATACATTATTATATTACTATATTCTCTTACAACTTTTCTTCACTTTTTCAGTTTCAGTAGCGCAAGTGATTAATTCCAAAGGAAGAGAAAAAGAAAAAAGAAAAAAAAAAGGAAGAAAATTTAAAAAGCAGCCCCTAGGAATATTTACAGAATAGCTCATCTTCCAGAGGAGATGGGGACGGGCATTGGGAAAAGCACGCGTTTTGAATGTGCTAAGTGGGTTTGATTCCACGTTCTTCCTCTCCCCTCTGGGATCCTGGTCTGAAGAGCTGCTCATCACGCCTCCCCACATGCAAACTCGCAGAGGCCGTGCAGGGTTGCGGGGGGAGGCTCTCTTTACGCTTATAAAGCAGTACCCAAAGGGGTCTGACCTTGAAAACCTGCCTTTCACCTTCAGGGAGCTGTCAGCTCCATTTTCAGCCTCTCCTCGTTACTCAGTGCCTCCATTACTGCTCTCCTCTCAAGGACCAGGGATTAGGAAGGTGCTGGATGGTGGGGGTCAGGGAAGGGACTGTATGCACCCAGAATCAAAACTGTGAAGTGGAAGATACTGAATTCTTTAACATACCAAAAATTATTGCAGTATAAATACACCCCTGTCACCCCAGCGAAAGCAGAGAAGGGGAAGTGATGGGGGGAGTTTGGTGGGTAAGGGGCATTTCAGTAAAATCACCTGACCTGGAAAGCTTTGACGGCTGCTCGCACAGCTATCAACTCTTCCCCGGATTGGGGCAATGACCATTTACATCTGCAAATAACGCCCCACCCTGTGCCTCTCCCCCCACCCTCCCTTACGCCGTGCATGATACAATATCCCGAGTCCCTCCATGTCAGATCTTTTTCAGAGAGACTTCTGTTAAGAAAAGCATCTATTCCCAGAAAACCCCAGTAAAAGCTGCAAAAACAATTGCTCTTAAGTATGGCTGGGTTCCCCAGCTGCTGAGACCTTCTGGCCAATCCACGTTAGGATTTCTGTGAAGACAGAGGTAGAGACCTCGGGCAGCTCTTTGTGGAGGGCATGATAGGCTTCCTCGTACACCTGCAGCCAGGGAGAGAGCGGAGATTAGCACAGAAAAAAGAAATCCGCATGAACAAAATAGCCTTCAATCCTCTCTTGTCAACACCCACAGGTCCGACACATCCTGCCCACACCTTGTCAGGTTTTTCCCCGAGAAGTGGCAGGTTATGAAATCAAAGAGATGGTTGGCGCTGGCCCTCCGCAAGCAGGAAGGCATTGGCGTTGCAGCTTGGCATCTGGGCATCACCCGAGCACCCGCTGCCCTTTAGGAAGGTAACGCATGTCCCAACCCCATGCATTTATTGCTGCTTATCCCTCTAAGAAGGAGGAAATGCTTATCATGCCCTTGGAGTTTAAAGGACAATGGGGGATGTTCCCATCATGCCTTGTGCAATTTTACTCCTTTTATGCCAGATATCCAGTTATTTTTCCAATGACAAAAGCTTTCCTTTGGTCTCCCTGTCTCTCTTTCAGGCTCATTCATGTGCTAACAATTGGTTAATCAGCTGTGGCTCTCTTGAAATGACCAGATGTGAAGAGGCTTTTGTTGTGCGGTGCTTTGGAAAGGCCCCCCCTGTACCTTTATGTGCTGGGGCATGAGGTAAGGTTGGTGCCTTCACAGTTGGTGTCGTTCAGAAGAGCTTTCGGGGTCAGCACTTTACCTGCTGATGAGCCTCGCTCTACTTTTATGCCACATTGCTTCACGTCCAAGAGACCCTCTGGGTACACAGCCACCCCTGGCTCAGGTCTTCAGATCACTCACCCCTTGCCCACAGCCCGGCTGTAGGTGGTGAAAGGCCACCTCATTTCTCAGGAGGGCTACCTCCTGATGAAAGGGGCTGTCACCTGCTCGGTCTCACCAATGCATCAGGCCCTGCTTTGCCTCCAGCTCTCCAGAGCTCAGCAGGCTTCCCTGCCCCTCACAGTCACTCATGCTTAGGCCAACACTGACAGGATAATACCCTAAAAATCAAGAAAACAAGATGACCTTGAGTGTTTTGTCCTGACTCTGCACTGTGTCCATCAGTAAATAGGACCCTTTGATGTCGCAGAGCTTGTCAGAAGAGCCGTGTAGCACCAGGATGGGCAAAGTCAGCTTGGGCAGAGCTCGCTCAATTCTGGCAATGGCATTCATCAACTGGATGACAAAGGAGACCTTCATGCCACCGTGGTAGACCAGGGGATCGGATGTGTAAGACTCCATCTGGCAGCGAGAAAGAGGTCATTTAAGGTTAGCAATATTTCATGCAGAAAAGACAAAGCAGATCAACCTGGCAGTGAGGAGCCTCTTCCTTTGGCTTGCACACATTTCCTACTCTGTCAGGACATCCTGCCATCAGAGTCAAGGTCGAGATCTTTACTGTGGCTACCCACACTGGCTCACACAACCTGGCTTGCTCTGTACTGTGTTTCTCTCTACATCACCAGAAATATTCAAGCCAAAGCTCTTTCTGCAGACAACCAACCAGTGGTGGACAAAGGCTGTTCCCGTGGGGGCACCTGCCTGTATTTTTCTGCTCTGCCATGTCCTTCTGTCACTTGAAGGTGACATCTCTTCTGCAGAGGGTTCTTCAGACTGCGTTACTTGAAAGCTGATGTTGTCCAGGTCCTTATCCTCTTTGCTGAGGGCTCAGATGTTCTTCTCTTTCACCTTCCCTCTCTGGGGATCACGACTGTGACCTACACCTACTGACAACGGACACACCTGACTGCAAAGCACTTGTACGCTGAGGGGGCCTCTCCGGGCACCAGGTCGTAGGCAAGAAAAAAAAGTCAACAACTCACTCAGCCAGACTGTGAGAGGATGAAAATGTACAAGAGCTGGTGCAGAAAGATGCTAGGAATGAGAAGTTACTGCAGCAGGAAAATCTACAGTAAATATTTGTATACTGTACGTGGAGACGGCCCACACAGCCACTGCCATCTCAATATTTGCCAGAATGCTTTGATTATGGGTTGGTCTCTGGCCCAGCCTCCAGTTTCTCCCAACCCTGGCAGATGTTTACAGAAATGATGGTTATTTATAGGTTACTCAAAACCAGTCTCCTCCTCTCCTCACAACCAGTGCGGTCTTTTCAAATTCTCCCTCTCTTTGCAGAAACTCAAGGCCCTCTTGCTGCTGCACACGCCTGCCCTGAGGGACACATGGGTGGGCGATGGCCCACAAGACCACCCCAGGGACATGCAGCTATGCGAAGGTATAGGCACAAACGTGCACTGTAGCGGGACAGCTTGCACCCATGGTTCCCATCCCCGAGTGCAGCAAGGGAAAGGAGTGGGTGGGAATTTGGGACTATCAGCGGCTGGCACCCTTCAGTCCCAGCCCACAATGCTGGGGTGGCCAAGGGGCTGAGAGCTGTAGAGGCACTCTAACTTGTGCTGGAGTTGGATCAAAGAAATTCAAGTTGTTGTAGCACCCATTGAGGGACCCTTGGATAGTAACTCCCTGTACAAAGAAGCAAGTGCTCACACACGCCGAGGGTTTGGAAAACACTGTAAGAGGCCACTGCAAAGATGAGATTGTGGATGAGACAAAAGGATCCACTCTTAAGACATGCTGAGCATCCGCTGCTCCTGCTAAAGGCCCTAGGAAGCAGAGGCTGAACAGTGTGTGGTCCTCTTGGCTCCACATGGACCCTTCCAGTGCCCGACCAGCTTGTTGGTGCAGAAACCTCCACCCACGTCCTCCATCCCCTACACCGCTCAGCCTGTCTGCCATACTCTCCCTGCTCTGCAAAGTGCTTCAGAAGGGCAAGCAGCTGCGAAGAAACTGTCCTCTCCTGAATGTCCTCATGGAAAAAGTTCAGCTTTGACTTCCAAAGCACCAACTGCCCGGTGTGTGTTGCTAGCTCTCCTGTTGACAGCTGGGTGTACCCTGATATTTTCAGCCCAATGCGTTGACTTTTCATCAGCATTTTGAGCAAAACCACCCTGTTGCACTGGCTACTTAGCAACTAGCTCCAGCCTAATCTGGGAGTGACTTGTCCGGATCTATGTCACAGCTCTGCGCTGAAGCAGCACTGCTTTGAGATGGGTTTCTTTTTATTTTTATGGGGGTTTTTTTGTTTGTTTTTTGTTTGTTTGTTTTTTAATTGAAGACGACAAATTAAATTTAGGACTTTGCGGGGGGCGGGGAAGAGGGGGAACAGGGGAGTAGGCAGATGGACTGACAGAAGTTCCCTTCCCATGGAGCAAAACAATGTTGATGAATTCCTGTGAGCTGGCCCCCTCCCCATCCCCATGAAGATCTAATGGTCATTTCTCTTGTTCTTTTCTGAAAGAATAGGGATTTTTTAGCTACTGAGCAGCCAATAAATATTTTTGTGTAGATCATGGGAGGGGAAAAAAATAACCCAATCTTAA
Source organism: Chlamydotis macqueenii (assembly GCF_036417535.1). Classification (NCBI taxonomy): domain Eukaryota; kingdom Metazoa; phylum Chordata; class Aves; order Otidiformes; family Otididae; genus Chlamydotis; species Chlamydotis macqueenii. Next base: position 11,110,659 of record NC_141565.1, on the reverse strand, counting down.
CCCAGATGGATTAGGACTGCAGGGGGAGGATGCTGGTCCCAGTCAACAAACAGGAATCCTGGTCAGAGTTAACGTCCAGTGCATGGAGTGAGTGCAAAGCCGCAGCTTGCTGGGAAAAAGGGGGAAAGACAGGGAAAGGGCTTTATGTTCTGCAAAATACAAGCTGCAAAGCCACGTGGAGCAGCAGACAGAGCTCCTGTTGGAGCACTGGGCTCTGGGACAGCAGGGGCAAGGGAGTGAGGGTGTCCCCGGAGAGTCTGCGGCTGCTTCCAGCTGCGGTCCAGCAAAGGCTCTGCAGAGTCCATCACAGCAGCTCTTTTTTTCTCTTTATGTAATGCTAAAACAGAAGCAAACATCAGGGCTCCTGCTGATTACATTGCCTTTCATAGAGGTCTGTATCTTCCCTTTGCGTTTTGCAGAGCAATAAATTCATTATAAGGTAATTGCAGCCTCATCCTACGTGGGCTCTGCAGGAATAAGACTAAAGTCAGGGGGATTATTCCACTGAATTCAATGGCAGCTAACAAAGATTAATAGGGTAAAGGGGTGCCAGCCCCTGTGATGTTATTCCTGCTTGGAATAACAGTACTGGGTTTTTAAGATTGCTTTTTGCACTCTTTTGTGTCTCTTGCGTTTGATGTAGCAAGCAGATCAAACAAACATCTCCACACCATCCTGTGTCTCAGTCCCTACAGGACAGCCTGCTGGGAACACAAGCTCATCAAAAAATTATTGGATGATGTCCCAAAAATATTTCTAGAGAATAGAAAGTTAGTCTGGCAGGAAAATATGTTTAACATATAAATAATGGATGTTTCCAGCCCATTGTGTGCTTTGAAGCCATGCGTCTTGGGTCTGAAGGAGGGCGGAATGGGCATTAAAGATGGCCAGAGGACTGAGATGTTGTGTTGTGCTGTGTAAATGCCTGGAGTCTCAAATCCTGGTGTTTGAAGATGATCAGGGAAGCGCTTTATATCACAATCCATGGCTGCTATGTCAGCCGTGTGCTCACTTGCAGGTGCACAGGCAGCACAGCAAGGAGGGGCTTCTTGTCTTGCTTTGAAGACCACTCCATCATAAGCAGACTCAAATGAAGCAGACCCATGTTTTCATCCACTGCAAAAGGCTTTCCCTTGCTCCATGGAAAGGGAAAGGGCAGAGGAAAAACAATGCTCAAAGAAGCCCTTGAGACTTGGAGCATCACAGAGCAGAGGGAGCAGTGGCAAATATTTGTGTAGAAAGACAACAGAACAGCATTTGTTATAAACTATGTCCCGTGGTTGCTGTGGTGATTCCTAGCATCACCCCAAGAGCCTACATGGAAATGCTCAGTCAATATTGTGCACCAAATTAAGGGAGTTGACACTTTTCTAAATGCATTATTTTTTGGGATGTCCCCACATCAGCACTTTTCTCCTGTGAAGCTATTTAGCGCAGCAGTAACATCTTCCAGCAGAGACCGCAGCTGTCAGGGGTGTATTTAAAACTGCTCCCTTAAGGACCCGCCGCGGCACCGAGTTCAAGTGCCACACAGCAAATCAGTGCAGAAGCAGGCAAAGACCCAGGTGTCCCAGCCACGCTCACCCTCCAGCTAGGGGGTAACGCTCAAATTCCTCCCCTCCTCCAGAGGACCGATTGCTTTTATCCTCTAAATACAAATGCAGAAGTGAAAACTTTCCTCTGTGTGATTTCAGTGAATTAGTTCTCTAATTTAAACCTTTTCTCTGAACTATAATGCAATGTGTTATGGCAGCCGAATGTAATTAAGCACAGGTTTCTATAACTTGACTGGAATCAGTCTTTTTCCCAAGTATATATCCTGTGCAGCTTCATATGGGACTTAAGAACAGATGTCACACGGTGCATCAGTGGATGCAGATGAACTCGCTCCGTGCTCATCCTGACTGTTTCCTAGAACCGACTTTGTCTTCCTTTTCTCAGCTCCTTGAATCTTTCTGCCTTCAGCCCAGTGAGGTTATGCTCTGTTCACAGCTAAGTGAACAGAAAGTCGTTTGAAGAAAAACCTCTTTGTCAGAGCCAGAAACAACCCTGAACACCTTGATGGTCTTCTGGGAGACCCTTTGCTCTCCAGTTTACCAAGTGGGTGGGTCAGAGAGGTGGGATATGCAGTGCCTGAATGCATTGTGCTCACACAGCTACTGACATTGACTTTGCTCCTGATCCTTTCAGCTTCAATTCTTACACCAGTTGAGCTGCCTCCCCAGAGGAAAGCCATTTATTAACTTCTACTTAAGATATGACCCGTTGCATGAACGGCAGGAAAAATGACAGCATCTGTCAGAGAGATGCAAGCTGATGTGGGCGCACAGGAACAACTGACCAGCACAGCTCTCCTGCTTTTCAGATACCCTTGGGTGCCTTTTTGATTTCTGAAATGCAGCAAGTTCTGGGTCCAGCCACAGCACCTTCATTCACTCACAGCTCGTGTCTCCCTCCTTTCACTCCTCCCACAGCAGTGAGAAGGAAAAGCCCCTGTTATGTGTTCTTGCAGCTCTTGCAGAGACATCTGGTTTTGCCAGTGCTGGCATGAACAGGCTGCAGCAGTTATCACCAGGAATGGGTTTGAATGGGAGAAGAGTCCCAGGCTATGGTGACACTACAAAAAAAAAAAAATTCACCCTGGAATAGTTCCACGCACAGTCGCAGCGGTGCAGCTGGAACTAGGGTGTTAGAATACCTGCTTCAATTGCAGCTCATTTAAGTATTCTTCTTGGGGCAGCATCATTTGTTTGGAAAGGCTGTAGCAGAGCCAGCATGTCATCCTGGAGACCTTGCAGCAAGGTCTTTGGGGCAAGCACACTCTCTTCCTCTGTTTGAAAGCATTCGGGACAACATGATCCTGGTTTGTAAGCAGGAAAGCAAATCCCTGGGACTGCAGCGTTTTGCACGGTCTCACCGCAAAAAGGAGGACTGGAAAGGTTTGCTTTAGCACTGTGTTTGCAACCTGTGTGAGTTGTTTTTTACTGCTGTAACGAGCAGTGGTGGTGCAGCAGAGACAAACATGGTTCCCATGTGCTTTCCACCGCAACCGTAGCACCGGTCCCTGTGATTTCCCACAGTTTTCTGCTCTGTGCAGTCAGTTCCACTGACTTCAGAGATGTCTTACCTTTTTACCCCAGCATTGATCTCGCCCTCATGATTTAGCAAAACATTTGTTTGTTTTTTTTTTTTTTTTGAAAAGAGAAATGGCAGGACTAGTATGAGATACTGACTATGAAGTGACTTGAAATGGCATTAAGGTTCTCACCTCCTTCTTGTTCCGGGAAATTGCACTTGGATCTATCGAACCCAGTGACAGGTTTGGGAGAACAAAGTTGAGCACTTTCGCTGCAAAAACCTGTGGGAGAGGAAAGCAAGCAGTTAAAGGGCTAGTCAACACAGAGGGCCAAATCCCGAGCTGATGGCAATCAGCACGGAAGTTAAATAGTTGAGAAATGTCAACTGACACAGGAGAAAGATCTGTCCTATATCTAAAACATTTCTCTTAAAGAGAAAACATTTCAACTGCTCCCAGGATCAGGGAGCGGGTGTGCTGGTCTGAAATGCTGTCAGCTGTCCATCCACACGCAACATCACAACTTCATCGTACTTTGCCTTTTTCTCATTCTCAAGTTAATTCCTAAAAAGGCCTCAGCTAAGCACTTTGATAGGAAAAAGCCATTTCCAGCCTTCAAAATTTCTGGGGTTTGTTTTACTGCCCTTTCCTTGCTGCCACAGCTCTGATTTCAGGCTGCAGTGCACAAGTGATGTTGGGTGCAATCTGCAGTAGCTGTCTAGGCTGCACTCCTTTTGAGAAGCCTATTCTCCAGGGAACCTGTAAATAAACATCAGCAAAACGTGCAGGCTAAGGAAATCCATTGCTCACTTGTCTCCTGGGAACAAAACACAAAAGCATTCAGCAGCCCAGGCTCGAAACCACTGGCAGAAGAAAGGGCAACATCTTTCATTTCAATAGCACTACAAGCACATTGATACCAGGGTTCTGCTCTGATCTTTGATAGATGTCTTTAATTAAATTATCACCACTTAAGCCAGAAAATAAGCAATTAGTGTTTGCTGGTCTGTTTTATGGCCCTTCCATGCTCACAGCTAACCATTGCAGGTAGGCTGTGATCCGTGTTCTCTGTTTCTGCTGATACGTGATCACTTCTGAAGCGCTCCTGACATTTCGGATCACAGATGACACATGACAGAGTAATTATGATATTAGAGGAATAACGCAAGGTTGAAGTCAAAGTCATCCAGGAGTGAAAAGCAGTAAAGACTCCCAGCAGATTTGAGAACACACGTGTACTTCAGCATAGATATGACTGGAACCAGTGTCACTGTCTACCAGCATATTGAGCCCCTCCCTGGCTATGACAGTTAAGCTTCTACTGGGGTCTCCAGAGTGGGACCAGTAAAAATCCATGCCCACACAGATGCAAGTACAAGCTTATGATGCAAATGAGCAGGAATGGGCTTTTCTCTGTTTTGTGTTACCTCCAGGCAGTGATGATTTGAGGAATTCTCTATGAATCCTAGGCAAGGTTATGGACTCTGTGAGTTGACAATGCTCTAGCAGTTTTACCTCTCTCAAACCACTTATAATCACACAGATATATGTCAAGCAACCTTAGATACCTATCTGAGGTATTTAACTTAGAAGTGTAACTGTCCTAGGCTTTCTTTACAGGGTATGAAGAGTGACAGAAACATCTCTGAACACCTCTAACCTCTGAATAAAGGTCTGGAAGTGCCTGTCTCCAAAGATTATCAAGAGAACCTAAGGCAATCAGGCTGCCCTAAAGCTGGAGCCTGAGTTAAGAGCTAGGATGACTTCTTATGCCTAAAGATTGCTTATTCAAGAGGAGACATGACCTGATACTCACTCAAGATCTATTTAGAGTATTGGCCACAAGACATGTCAGTATTAAGGCCACAGATATTTAGGTCCAAGTTAAAAGAGGTAAAGAGGGCACGGCTTTTGGGAGATGCAAGCTTTGCTTACTTTTAAATTTGTCTGAAGAAGAAAGTTGACATACTCTCAGATTCCAGAAGCTGTGAGTTTGATGGAGATTCTGCTCTGTGTCTGCTTGGTACGAGTGTGAATATTTATATTCCCAAGGATTTGCAACAGCGATTTTGCACAAAGAGCATGAATTTGAATCCTCTCACGTGAGCAACAATACACCAGCCTAACAATAGGCTGAAGCTGGGGAAGGTGTGACATGGAAGGAATAACACATATGCTCTTTCTCAGGCTCTTCCTTGTTGGAGACAGGCTAGGCGGGATTTTATCAAACTCAGCATGGCCATTTTTCTGTTCTAATATATGGTTATCATCCCAGCCCCACAGCCTACGGATGGCCGTGTCTCTGTGACAGGCTTTGGAAATGTTCTTGAAGATTTTGTGCGTCTCTGGAGTTTTGCCAAACCGAGTCACAAGCTGATTGCTAAACTGCTGCGGAGATTGGGCTGGCTGCTGACCGCAAGTACAGCGGCACGCACCGTCTTGGGCTGGTGATACCAGAGAGGTCATTTCTGGTGTTCAGCTGTACAAGAGAAGCACCAGGCCCTGTAGATAGACAGATCAGTTGTACTTACACACACATTTATAAACTCCCTGTGTGCATAAAAACTCTTATTTATGCACAAAAAGAACTAACTTTGGTCTACAGGCCTGACTGTGAAAGGACTCTGCCCATCCTTCAAAGGGTCTTCAGATCTCTGGGAAATGCTCCAGTGCCTCCAACATGTAGTACATCCTCAAAGTTTAGATGTAATTGTGATGATTCTTGAAGGCAAGGTCACAGACAGAAAAAAAATTCGAGTTTTATGCTATAATAAAAAATTCTGAAGGTTCCCCTGATCTCAGAATAAGACTGGAATTGATGACTGAGCACTGCCTCTTGACTTAAAGCTGATTTAATGCTTTTTGCATTGCTTTATCTATATGGGTGCTTTACAGGGTAGACACTTTTCTCCTGAATGGAGCAATGTTCCCTGCACACCTCAATGTGCTTATTTCTCTCTCACATGATCTCTGCTTGCCAACCACTTGTGTGAATGCCTTTTAGTTCATTTCAGGTACAAATGACCTGGATTTACAAAAATGTGGTGTTTGAACTGGTTAAGCTAGCCAGGCTCATTTGACCGAGCTGAAAAGTCTCTAGAAGAGACACTGTGATGAACTACAGAGATCAGGCTGACAGCAGCTGAACAGCGTTATCAGGGAGATGCGATATCAGGGATATTATATAATATATATCTATATCTATATCTCAGATATGGTGTCTCCATACCTGGGTATCAAACCAATTCATACATGTTTGTATGAACCTGATGATTACCATCTCTACTAAACTGGAAAGACCAAAGCAAAGCCAAAATAAGAGATTTAAATATAATACTTTCTTCCAGTTTGTCTGTATCTTCAGAAAGAGTCCTCTGCGCTGTTACCGGATGCAGATTCAGGCTGAATGACTGGGAGACCCTCAGGTGCTGGAACAATGTGATGCTCAGTTGGTTTGGAATAGATCAGCAAGGGGTGAAGTGGAAAACACAAAAAGTAAAGAGAGAATATTGTGTACTGAGATCTTAAGGAATAGGCTGAGGGTTACTACAGGATTAATCACTAGGGAATACTTCCTAAGAGGCTGTCCTGCCCATCAGATTTCAAAGCATGCAATAGCAGAAATGTGGTGGGAGATACTATTTTACCCTTACTCTGCTCTTTGCCAGCAGATGCGATGCCTTTCTCTTTGCATCCTTCGAAATGTTGAAGATTCAGAGCTGAATTTTGTCCAGATTAGTTGAGAAGAAAAGGGGGAAGGCAGCAAGATCCCTCCCTTTCCACTCGCTCTGCAACAAGTAGGTCGTTGTTTCTATCAGGACATAGGATTTACAGGGCATTGATGAAATTGTGTTTCTGCAAAGAGCAGAATTTTATTTTCCTGCACGTAGTCTGCAAACGCACCGTGTTTCTGCTGCTGCCAGGGCTGGTTCGGCAGCGAGGGAATGTATTTCTAAGCCAGACTGAAGGACTCAGTGTGTAACCTGGCCCACTGTTATTGTGGTCTTTAGCCCCCGTTTGTTTAGGCCAAGGTAAATTCTTGCTCAGCTGGAAACTTCCCTGGCAAAGGGATGAATGTAACGGTGCTTGGGAAATGGCCCAGGGCCGAGAAGTCGTACCAGTTCCAAGGGAAAACCAAAGCCTTTGTGCCTCAGAGGCACAAACATCGATGAAATGTTTTTTGGCTCTCAGCAGAAAAAAAAAAGCACATGAGTGTTTTCAGCTCAGCTTCATGGGAAAACGTGGCTTCCACAGGAATGCTCTGCCTGTTTTCACTCCCCCCTCTTGAAAATACCTTTTCACCTCCAGGTCTGATTTCAACTGAATTTGACAGAGCAGAGATATTTCAGGAATAATGAATTATTTATCAGTTTTGAGATGCAACAATAGATTTGAAAGAAAAAAACTCACTGTGCACTTTTATAATGGCACACGAGAGACTCTAGGAAAGGGACCGTATAAACACCTCCACAGTGCTTCAGTTAGCGATTGGGATTTCCCACACCGAAATTAAGCAACAGTCTGGTACAGATCTGCAAGACATCAGACTCCAGTAATACCAGCTCCCACAGAACTGGTGAGTCCTTATTTCAGAGAGGGTTTAGCACCTAGCAAAAGTATAGCTCTAGAAGAAGGAAAATCTTGCCATATTTTCCTTGACTCGACTAGAAACAGAAGGCTAACAATGTCTCTCAGATTCAGACCCTATACTATTTTTTTTCCCTTTCCAAAATAAGAAAAAACAGGGGAACTGGTGCTCATGGGACCTTGATGGTGAGCTAGGTATTGCCTCACCTGTGAGGAATCAGCTGCCAGCCTCCTAAAAACACCTTTTGCTGCTCTGACTCCTATTCAAATAAGTTTTTTCCAGACTGAACGACTTCAGGATTCACTTCCCCTCTGAAAACTAGGTGGGACTGTGGGGGAGGCACTCAGAAGGAAAATATTGACTGACATCCAGGTGGTGCAGATCTCGGCGGGGTTTTGCATTTTAACGCCAGAGGTATTAACGCATTTCCTTCAGCGGCAGAGTGGAGTGATTAAAAAGCATCCTTTGGTGCTTGTAATGATCTGTGGGGTGAGGAGATGGCTTTGGCTACAGCAGAAGGTGTGACAGGATTATACTGAAAGCTGAGGCAATCTGTTTCCTTTCTCTCAGAAGACAAAAAAAAAAAAACCAAACCAGGAGAAATAGCTTAGAAGTAGATTAAAACAAGAAGCCAGCCCTAGGGGAAGAGTCTAGGGAGAAAGGATAAAGGAACGAGTCCTGTGGGAATGAGATGGTCTGCCCTTTCTGCTGGCTTAGCTGGTCCTTCCCTTTGCTTCCAGCTTATTTTAGGGTTGTTGTTTATTCTTTTAAAAATCCAGAAACAAGAGGAGAGCTGAGGGTCAGTCACCTTGCAGAGCCTCCCTAGGGAATGGGAAACTGGGCAGTGCAAATTTGGATCAGAAATAGCTCTGGAAGGGCCATGTGAATGGGAGGGGGGTAAAGCCTAAAAGCAAACTGAAGGAGGTAGTCTGGACAAGAACCAGCTATGGTACCAAGCCAAATGGGACGCTGCTGGAGCAGTGATGCTTTAGCTGGGAGCATTCTTTGAGGCTCACAAAGGATTCCTAGGACTCAAGTGCTCTAGCTTTGTTTAGAAATCGGTCATCCCCCAAATGCCAAAAATAACCCTGGCCTGACTTAGCCAGCAGCCTGTGTTGCAACTATACCAGACTCTGCATGAGTCAGAAAGAAAACTGTAGGAGAGGAAGGGAGAGGACGGCACTGTGTGGGCTGCCGCAGGGTGTGGTGAAGAAAGCACAGTCTGCTACCACCTCCGGAGGTAGCGTCGTTCTCTGACTCTCATTTAAATAAGTTTTTCTGGACGAGTTCAGGATTCACTTCCCCTTTGAAAAGTAGGTGGGACTGTGGGGGAGGCACTCAAGAAGAGTATTGACTGGCATCCAGGTGGTGCAGATCTCAGAAGGGTTTTGCATTTTAAAGACAGAGACCTTAAGGCGTTTCCTTCAGCAGAAGAGCGAGGTGTCGAGGTGAAACGCGGGTTTGCTCTTACCTTGATGGGAGTGGCGACCTCTGGGCTGGCTACCACTAAAGGAGAGATTAACAGCATGCCTGAAAACTCGCTGGGTCTCTCACTAGCTGTCAGAATGGAGATGGCTCCCCCCTGCAACGCAGAATGACAACCCACAGCTTAATACAGAAGTCAGCACCTCATTTATATAGTAATTTTGTTAACGGAAGGGTTTGAATTCAAAGCAGCAAATTATTTCTGCTCCAGTGAGGGGGCAGTGTGGTCAGCAAGGAAGGGTGGAGGAGCAGGGTGACCAGAAGTGGCTGGGTTTTGTTGTGGAGAAGAGACCTAGTTTCTGTTCTCGTGCTACAAACCCTCACATCACACTGGACTCAACTCTCCTTGCAAGGTCCGTCAGCTCCCTAGGATGCCTTGTGTCCTCCTCAGTGAAAGGACCAAGAAGAACAGGTCTGAAGTGGTAGTTCAGGTGGGACTTGAAGAATGAGTGGAGGCTGTACCAGTGTGACAGACTGGCGCTGCACTGGGAAGATGCCGTGAACTCGGGCTCACTCCGTGCTTGTGGCACCGGTAACCTGGGCAACGCAACGCTGCCACCCAGCATGTGAAAATCTTCACTAATTACTGGAAGTTAAATATTCCCCTCTTCAGTGTCCCCATCCCCCCCAGCCCATGGCTCACAGGTGAACGCCAGCCCGGCTGAGCCCTCCTGCACAAGGACAGTGGCTGAGGGCGCGAGGGGCGGGGGACAGAAGGGACCTGGCTGGCTCACTCAGGAAAGTTTGCAGAGGATTAGTTGCCAAGGGAAATATTTGGTGAACTTCCATGCTGCCAGAGGACCAGGGGCTCGTTAAATGGAGCAACAGCAAGAAGCATCTCAAAGTCCTCACTGGGAAATTAGCTCCTTGTTACAGCAGCTTTGGAGCGCAGCGAGCACTTCAGAGCATGCCATGCCTTCTTATGCAAGAACACTTGTTTATCTGAGCATGGCCTGAATCCCAAAGTACTTATTCATTTTCCTCTCCTCCGGGAATGCAGGGAGAGCAGATCAATTACATCAGTGGGAATATTGCTCGCTTGAATAAAGGGATTTGGCCCGAGCTGTCAGAATCAGACTTCAGATCTGTTCACCAAATCAGTGCCTTTGTTTTTGCAGCCCTAATCCCTGGTACATTTTCCTGTTAGGTTGTTTAACAGAATGAGGCTACAGGGTATTTTCATGCTCCATCCCCGAGCTGCTCACAAAGCTTTGGAGGGCTTAACCTCCCAGTTAAATGAAAGGAGAAGCCCAGTGCTGCAGGGAAGTGGTGGGACTTACCATGCACCTGGTGTGAATGAACGGTTCTATTAAAAAATAGACCCGCTGTTGCAAACGACACTAATTAGGGCCATGATCCAGGTAGAAAAGTTAAGGACTGACTACACTGAAGACAGATCTCATGGGGTAAAGCGTGCTGGCAAATCAGTGAATGAAGTGGAAGGGAAGATTGCTTGTGGTTTTGTTTTTCCCGCTGTGGGACGTTATTTCCCACCACCCACACGAGTACCACCATGCTGCGGCACGCGCCCTGGGCGCTGCCGGGGGGGTGGGGACGGTGCTTACCATGGAGTGCCCCAGAATGAGAATGGGGAGCTCGGGGTGCTCTTTCTTCATGAGATCAATGTGCTGCAAGCTGTCCCTGACGAAGACGTGGAAATCTGAGACCACCATACGATCGCCCTCGCTCTGCCCATGGCCAACTGTAAGGGAAAAGGAGAGCAGGCATCTAAGTCGTTTGAAGCAGCGGTTGCAACCAAGATAGGCTTTAGAAGAAACATGGCTGGTGGACTCTTCTGTCCTAACTTGACCTTCTCCTGCAGTCGTCTCTCAACAGAAAGAGCACTACAGAAATACAAAGGAAGCTGCTCCCTGAGCAGATTAAAAAATGCCATATTGTCCATTATCTGTTTAAAATAAAAATAAATCTTATATTCTCCTGTGTTTTCACCTGCTCTTCAGAACTGAGAGCACTGACCTAATCTCTTGCAGCCTTCAACATCAAATTGAGGAGGGCAGAGGGCTGTCTTGCCTTGCTGCAGGGATGAGAGGTCACTGCATGCCAGGAAATGGGTTTTTGCCCGAGGGATCGTAGCTGCTGGGGTCTGATAGCAGACTGCACTGAGCCAACTGCTGTGTAGAGTCTTGGCAAGAAATGGAAAAAATTCTGAAGACTGGATATGGTTGCTATAAACTTAATGGGCCATGGACATAGCCTTTTCTAGTGCCTGGGTGTGCACGAGCTTTGCAGTGTCCTGCCTTTTCTCACTGCTACTCTAGAGCACTGGGTGGGCTGGAAACCTTCCCTGCTACGAGGTGAACCGGTCTCAGCAGCGGGGGCCAAGTGATGGTGGTGGCAACAGCCTGCAGTGGGAAAGTATGAAGTGGCATGCCCCTCCTAAACAAGTGCAAACACAAATTGTACTGCATCTGGGCACTGTTAGCTCCTTCTGTATCTGGGAATTATCTTGTTTGATCGAGGGGACGGGAAAGACTAAAAGGGGAGATGGTGAGTTGCTACGGGAACAGCGGCATCCCTGGCAGAGCTGGAGCTGGCATCACCAAAAATACAGCCCCAGGCAATTTTGAGCTTGCAAAGGCTTGAAATTAATACCACTTTGGGGAAGCAGTCTGCATGTTCACCTGACCACACATACGTGTAATTATCACAAATAGTATTCTTCCTAAAAAAGTCTCCTTGCTTCTTTCTGTTCCATGCAGGTTGTTAAGGAAAACTGTGAAGGGGAAAACACATCCCGCCCATACAGGATAGGGTACAGGGAGTCTCAAACAATGTCTCCCTCCTCCGGTGTGTCTCCCTGGGCCCTCTCCAGTGGGCGCTTAGGCATAAAGGGGCAGTGACTTGTCAAAGGATGTGGAGTGCCTGATAATTGTTTGTGTGTTGGATGATACCCCCTCTAAGGATCCACAAAGAAAAGCACTGCTTCCCCAGACAGAAAGGCTTTGCAGTTAGATCTGCTGTCACCAGTCATACCAGAAGAAATCAGTATGCCTAAACTTAATTTTCTTGCAAGCCATCCAACAAATCACCTTCCAAAGGCAGAACTTCTAATGAAAAGCTGGGCTAAATACACTCCATCTAAGAAAAAAAATGAACCCTAAATTTGCTTTTCTTTTATCCTGCCAGGTGCTCTGCAGATCTGGGCCTCTTGGCAGTGAGCACTGCCATCAGCCACGCTGTCTGCCAGATAAACCCATCCATGTCATGCTGGTCAATTATAAATAACATATTACCGGTTCTGCTTTCCATGCACACACTCCAATTCCTGCCAAAACATGACAGAGCAAGCACCCTCCGTGGATCAGTGACCAGAAACAAATCGAAGGGCCAACTAAAATACAAGTTGCAATAATCCACAAAAGTGAAGCCATGTGTGTGACTTGTGGTTCTATTAACTTTAAATTGATTTTTTATTGCAGATGGAAAGTGAGCTTTCCTCAACTTTTATACATGTCCAGTCCACTCACTTTGTGGACCTCAAATACATTATCTGCCTAATATTTAAACTTCAGATTTAGCAGATTAATATGAGTTGAATAGTCCAGACAGAGAAAAATTTTCTTTTAGCAGAGCTCTGCACTTCCACTTCTTTTTTCTCCGGTGCTGCTTGCACTTGCTTCTAGTACCTCTTTCTCTATGGGATCTGTGTAAAACAGCTAAAAAAGCAGAAATAGCAAACCACCACAGCCCAGGTCTGTATATGGACCATGACTCCCTGTTGTGGGGCCGTGAGGCTTTGCCATCCATTTGATGGGAAAGAGGGAGGTTTGGAAAACCTCCTTGGTCCTCAGCATGGAGAAAGTCCCCTGGCCCTATCACATAAGAATGACGCTGCCCATAACAGTCAGAGTTATGACTGTGGAAGCCGAGAAATACCCATGCAATAGATCTGACAAGCATCTCATTGTATTTCTGCAGGGTTTGGGGTTTTTTTTTAATTAATAATTTAATGAACCCACCTTTTGACCCTGCTTTTAACTACTAAACTACTGTTCCCCACTGAGGCGGACCAGAGCAATGCTTGAGGAGCAGTCTGTCTGCATGGACGGTAAAGGAAGGCCATGCAAGTCTTTGCTTTGATACCATCCCTGCCCCTTGCACAAGGTTGGCTGGATGGCATTGCTTCATCAGAGAATGAGTTTATTGCATGTTTGAACCTCCCAGCTGAGAAAGCTTCAGGGTGAAGAAATAAGACCTCTTCTATTAGATGAAAGACATGTGCACAACCAAACATCAATACAGCCAAGAATATTGACATGTTTTTCTCTGATCTTTTGCCTTTAGAGTTATTAAGAATGAAAGGCCGGTTCATCCTTGATGTAAAGCTATTTGCTTTGGGTTTTGCCAAGAATGAATCTGATGTAGAAGTTCCACAGTGCCAGCAGCAAGACACCGGGTGCAGGAGGAGGGGAACGGTCTGCGCCTGGGAACTGGAACTAACTAGAGGCTACTCCCCCGCCAAATGACACAACACTCAAGGGAGACAACAGAGAAGTGTCACGATAATAACAGCTCGCCGAGTTCCTCTTCACAACGCTTCCTCTGGGGCCCCTGGTTTCAGCAGGGTGATGTGAGGTTATAACCATGAGATGCTCATCTGTAAAGAGCTGTGACTGCCAGCGCACGTCCACATCACACACTTGGTTTTCAAAAACTGTTGAATGAGTTTCATATCTATCTGGCTTCACCATCAGCTTGCAGGGGTCACTGCTAGTATCATGTATCTGCAGTGGCTCAGTGATTGACAATTTTGGGTTGTGTGTACTGAGATAATTGTGGGCACCCTTTCCTAGATGCAAGCCTTTAAAACCAAGAATCCAAACCACATCTTTTCAAATTGCAAATGTAGAATTAGGAGGTCTAAGCCTCCATTTCCAACCAAACACACCACTGCAAAATAACATACCTTGCCCAAACAAAGCCTGAATAAAAGCTGCAATGATCTGGCCCAATATGTAATAGCTTTTAAGATCTGCCCTCTATTTTCTGCACGACCTTGCTCAGATGGCAGCTCTGCCACTGCAGAGACAAGAACAGTAAGTCACCATCAGTCAATCCTGTCAGAAAACGACTTCAGAGCATGATTTCAGCTATGACCACAGATCCTCCAAAGCCTCACCCCTCTCTGGATGGAGGAATACTGACTGGCTGCGCAGGAAGACAAAGCCAAGGGTTCAGTGATTAAATATTTGAGGGGGTGAGGGCTCTGGGGAGCGCGTTATCATCGTGTAGGTATCACTCTGCCTGCATAACAGACCCTGTGGCCCTGCAAATGCATACTTCTACAAGTCCCTACATTCCTCAAATCCCATATCCTCCTGTGCTGTGGGGCTTGCTTTTAAAAACCACTCCAAAGCAGCCAGACTCTTCCGCTGACATTGGCGTACGTGCCTTAAAAAAAAAAGTTACATCCTGGTCAAGATTGGAGATATGCTGAAAAAAATGTAAATAAAAAGCAACTTGACCCTCCCTTCCCTTCAGTAAGGGCCAAGTGGGAGCTGCCTGAAGAAAGAGCGCCTGTCCCCGCACACCCCAGGCTGCATTAGCACCCGGCCCTTCGAGGCGCCGCAGGGATGGACGAGCACGGCAGCACACCTCGTCCACCCTCAGAAACTTGCACAATGTTCTAAACACCAATTTTAATGTAAGCAACACACTATAGATTTATTTCTCTTTCCTAGTGCCAAACCCTCCTGACAAAGGCACTGCACGCTCAGGTGCGGACTGAACTGCTCTTCACAGCTTAAGCAGGGACGTTTTGCTATGGAAGATGAGGGGACAGGGGAAATGCAGGGTCAGATGTTGACTTCAGCTATGCTGCTGTAAATTTACCAATTTCAGCGATGTTCCTTAAAGCTTACAGTCATGGGAGAGCAGAAATTATGGGCTATGTTGTTTTTTCAGCCTTTGCTCCCTGTTTATCATAGAAAAGTCATAAAACAGAGAGAGGGCATGAGAAATCTGCCTGTGGAGCAGTAATTCTCCAAGCAGGATCCAGATCTTGATTTTTCACATATTTTGAGGTTTCCAGCTTTGGGGGAAATGGGATGGTTTGGATCCGGTTTTACTGTAGCGAGCACACCGTCACGGGCATCTGTGGGGTGAAATGCTCTCCCTAACCAACTGATGGTAAAAACAATCAGGAGGAACGCAGGTCTTGACTTCTATCTGGGGATCCATCACACTGTGTGTTGGTTTTCCTCGCTAGATACGTAACTCCAAGATTTTGAAGTGGGAGAACCAAGAACAGGGAGGATTAGGAGGTGGTCAGGCACTCCAGGCTTACCCCTCCCTGAGCATCAACACATTTTGAATTGCGATGGCACCAACACAGGAGCACCAGGACTTTGCAGAAGTAGAGGTGAGAACCACCACCACTGCGAACTCAACAATTTGCCAGCCACAGCCGAGGGGCTGTTCCTGTTCCACAGGGTCCCCACCAAAAGGGCACTTTGTGATCATGTCAGAGGGGGCCATGGGCAAGGCTCAGTACTGTAGCATCTAATTTAACAAGCTGGAGCACGGGTGCAATTCAGTTCCCAAAAGAGCCATTGGAGGCCAGAAAAGGTGATTTTTCTGTTCCACAGCAGCAGCACATTACAGCACAGGCAGTGGTGTACAAAGGAAGGATTTCTGTTAGAGCCCACATCACGCTCAGGCTCAAGAACCTCGTCTTTCACTGCCTCCTTCATCAATAAGCTTACTGGAGTCTGACAGGTCCATTTGAAGCAAACACCTAAATGCAAACACCTAAAGGAGGTATTCATATGAGTATGTGTCTATTAGATTTCTGATATATTTGCTTTATTTCTGAAGGCCTCCACCTCTGTTTTCTGCCCCAAATTGGAGGTGGGATGGGCTCCTCACTGGTGCTGGATGCTGCAGCACATGGAAAGGTGAGCCCACCTACCCCCCCACACCCCTTTTCACTCTCACCTCCCACCAGGTGATGCTGCTGGAGAGAGACAGGAAAATAGCGTATCTTCCCTGCTGCTAAACTGTCTGGATTAGGGAAAAAACCCCCATAATTAAAAGATCTCATGGATGCTTTCATTCTGCGGGCAGCCCACACAGAGGAGCAATGCTGGGTCTCAAGTCTGTGGGAGGGAGATGCCAGTGACAGAAATTTGGATGGCTCTTCTGGTGCACCAGGTGCATATGTGCCAAGCTAATCCCTCTCCCGCTATCTGCCCAAGCCTGTGGCAGCTTGCTCAGGTGGGGCTCTCGCTGTGGTGGTCCACAACCTGCCCTGTGATCCCACTGCTATGGGGAGGGACCACTTCAGTCGCTTATTTTAATATCCAACCCCCATAGACTGGGAAACAGCCGTCCTCGTCTGCCTCCGCTTTCATCTCTGCCCTATACAAAACGCATTCAGACTTGGAGGTAAGACTTCTACTTAAAGTACAAGATGAAGCAGGTAGAGTTTTCAGGAGTGTTTCAATTTTGGAAGTCAGTGCAGCAGTTAATTAAGCAGTGTCACAAGGCATTACAGCTGATGCCTGTATTTATGAAATCTACTGAAACTCATCTGAGCAAGGATTGCTTTTTTTTGCACTCGTACAGCACCCAGCACCGCAGGGCATCATCACAGACCTTGGTCCAAGGTACTGCAAGATCTAAAAGTAATAATTAACTCTAATCCCAGACTGAAAGGCAGCATGGTTTTTCTGAGGAGATGGGAGAAGGCACATAGATGGAGAATGTGGGTGAGACAATACACAAGACAACACTAGTGATGGGTTTACACAGCAAATGTTGTGTGAAGCCTTGATTTTCTGCTTGGGTGTTTTTTTAAGGTTTAATGAAAAAAAAAATGAACTAGTAAACACTTCAAATTGTCATAACAGTTCACTACTGAAAAAAAAAACAATACTTGTTTTGTAATGAATCAAGTACACATCCTTTTTATCAAGTGAGCAAAGCTCATTAATTAAACATACTGGATTTCAAAGCTCCCAACGTTTAATTATTTGTTGAACAAGCAGTACATCTAATCCACCATTCAGACATACAAACAACTAAAACAACAGGAAGAAGCTTCAAAGCAGGACAATCAACATCTGGAAAAGTCAACAGACTGTGCCTGAGTTGTCAGTAACATGTAAAGCAAATGTTCCACTCGCAGAACAAACACACACAGGAAGCACCTCTGAGTTCATCCCACAGATTCCTGCTCAACAAAGCAGCTTCCTTGCCCTGAGAACAGATTTATCACAGCGAGGGAGCCTGTTCTGATTTTATTTCCCCTATCTTTTTCCATTCCCCAACAAAACCAAGACTGGTGCACAGAGGGCGTTCAGTCATGTCTACCCACCAGACGTACGTAACTCATCGTTTTGTAGGCAGATGGAGAACAAGGGCAGGACATAGACACCTGAATTACCTGAGGAGCAGGGTCAGCTGTCCTGGAATTTGCCATGCTACCTTGACCCCGATGAAGTTGCCAATTACGTCAGCTGCTGTGCTGCAGTGATTTTGTAGCTTTACCTTGGAGGTGAGCTTTTCAATGTCCATCTGACTGGACCTTAGCTGTTGTCATGGTTTAGCCCCACTCAGCAGCTAAAATACCACACAGTTGCTCACTCACTCTGGTCCTCACCAGTCTTAGTGGGATGGGGAGGAGAATTGGGAAAGAAAAGAAGGCAAAACTCATGAGTTGGGATAAAAACAATTTAAGACAACAACAGAGGAAAACAAAACAGAGAAGGAAACAAAAACCAGTAACAATATACTTCAGCACATAATTTACAGTACAATATCTCACAGTGGAACCAGGTGCCCAGCTCCCTCCCAAGTAGCAAAACCTGCTTCCTATCACCATCCCCACTTCATACACTGACCACTGTGTCACATGGTGTGGAACAGCTCTTGGGCTCATTTGGGTAAACTGTCCCAGCTGGTGGCTAATTAGTAACCTATCCCAGCTCTGTTCCCAGCCACAGGTACCACCAGCTCTGGCTCCTCTCCCAGCTCCGGTGAAAATTAACTCTGTCCTAGCTGGAACTAGGACAGCTGTGCACCATCTCTCTCATCCTCTCCCACAGCTCTGGGTTTCCACAAGAAGAAAAAGCAGCACTTAGGCTAGAGGGCAGCTGTGAAGTCCTCCAGCTAGGCTCCTGATCTGGACTACCAAGAAACAGGACTGTGGGGCACAGTGCAGGGTAAACTTGCTCCGCAGCATTGACAAGCTTTACACTGTGAATATTTGATACAAGCCTACGGTCTAAGGCTTTTCCAGGAGGACTACTGCCACGTCAGAAGGGAAGCAACAGGAACCACTGGTTCATTATGTTCCTTGAGGATCTGAAATATAGCTCAACGCATGCTCATCCTTAGTAACTTTTGACCGCTCTTCTCTGTCTGGGCAGTCCTCAGCATCCCTTCTTTCTCACCACCTGTACAGATACAGTGAGTACACTGGGTTCCCATGACAGAAGGCACATTATAAAACCATTAGATCTGGTACCCAACAGAAGTATCTCTCCACCCTTGGTGTTTTACATATGGAGCGTGTATGTAGGAATTACAGATGGATTCTGCCTCTCTCTCAGCAGAAGGGAGTCTTGTCTGTCAGCTCCCCTATTCTTTCTCAAGGTTAGGAAAATCATTTTGCTTCAGCATTTGCTGGATAGTTTTTATGCACTTGCCTCACACAAAGAGTGCAGCAAACTGAAAGCCTTCTCCTCCCACATCAGAGACACATTTACAGAGCCGAGATATTTTTAGAACAGTGCACACACAGAGTTATATTGTTTGTTGTCTTGGTTAGAGGGAAAAAAAAAGGAACAGGCAATTTTCTATACTAAAATTATTTGTGCCTTATTGCTGGGGAGCAGAGAACTAGTCTTGCCAAAGCCATTTAAAATTTCTGTACTCCAGCAATGACAAACAAAATGACCTGGTACATATCAGAGCAGTCGTTAATTCTGCCCGACAAGGCAAACTGTTTCTGTCAATGTTAAGAGCCAATTCATCTCTAATGGATACAAGCAACGTTCTTTTGGCTTTAGAAGACTTGCCCATTTCTTATGCTGTTGCTGAATTTGGCTCTGAATTACAATTCCTTAAAAGTCTTCCTGGAACACCACGTTGCTCATGAAAACATGCTGAAAAAACCCATCTGAGTGTTTGTGTTGCAAAATAATGAGCTCTTCATAGGCTGCGTTTCCAAACAGCGGTCACTGTGGCCAGACGTGTCTGCTGGGACATCATGCAATGAAAGGGGGCAAGACAGTATGAAAACCTGCACATACCCTAGTCACTTCCCACGCTGCCTGGAGTCGGCTTTGTCATTCCTGTCACAACATCAGTATGCTCCTGCTGAGCAGCTGGTGGAAGCTAAGGCCCATGAAAGAGGAATATGGAGCCCGGTTCCTTCTCCACAAAGCTCATACACAACCATATTCCACTTTCTTCTTCAGCCCCTTTTGCAATCCCACCTCCCAAGCCAGCCCTCAAGAATAATAAAGCAAAAGACAGCTGAAAGGAACGCCCTTCTCTACTGGGCTACTGGGATCAATGGTTTGAAAATGGTGCACAACACTGGTGTAGATGATTGAGCAGCCGTTGAGTTCCTCTGCAGAAGAGTTCCTTTTGGTGCTGGGTGAAACGATTCGTATCTAATCTCCTTTCCCATGGCAAGAAGATCACAATATAAATTTAAGATATCTAACCTGTGAGGCACAACTTATGGTGCCTCTAAAGAGTCCTATAATGCGGCACTAAGGGATTTTATTTAAGGCTCTATACTAATTTTTAACTGTTACTCTTGCAATGTTGCACAGAGATTTTGCCATCTTCCATGAGGAGCAGCTACTTTCCTGAAGTATCGCTGAGATGACTTTATTTAGCATTAGAGTTGGTCTTCAAAGACTTTTTCTGGTGTGACCAGTACAGAACCAGTACAGTGCTCAGATACTGCAGAAAAAATTGTGTGGACTTTGCTGGAGTTACTACAGAGTCTCACTAGGTCACTTGAACTACATGCCACTGACCTTTTAAGAATGGAGAAGGGCCTCTTTTCTGCTCTCCACATGTGACTTAAGATACCACTAATGGTAGTTAGAGTTTCACACTCACTGGATGAGGAGAGCGGCCAAGGACAATCTCCCTGCTACTTTAATTTAACTTTAAAAACAGATATATAATTTTCTTCTTTTCTTTTAGTACCATAAAACCCAAAAAAGGGGTGCAAACTTTATTCTTTTCCAGATGAAAACAAGGATAAAAGTCCACTTGCATTAACTTTCTGATCCAAGTTCCAGCTGTAGAACAGCTGGGGCACCAATTCAAAATGTCAGGGTTTCCAGTGAAAAAGCCAGCGCTGGAGTGGAACGGCACACTCCCCGTCCCCTTCCCTGCCCATTTATTCCAAAGCACGGCTGGCAAGCGGGCCGGCTCTCCAACACGCACAAGCTATTAAGTCCTAAATGACAGCTTGTTTAACTAGAAAACATTTCCATTTTTTCCTTCACAAAGGCCATTCATTTCTCGCTCTTCTATTTGCTTAAAGACGGTTTCATTTGCCCTGCCTGAGAGTTTGCACAACCCGTGCGACTGTTCTCCTCCAAACAGCGCTGCAAGTTAATGACCCACCTCTTGATCTCCGAGCAGGGAGCCTTGCCCAGCGCACCGCAGCGGGATCAAGCCAGCCAGTTACGCCGCAAAATCCATACGTGCGCCTTGAATATTTTTATGCTTGAGAAAACAATCAAATCAATTCACCTCAGGGAAGACAATCCTAATTCTTCCCTGCTAACAGTAGATTAGGCATCAAGATGCAAAGAAGATGAAAGCTGGATCATGTAGCAACTCTCTCCATGCTGTTGATGAATGTCTTGGGGGACAGGCACAACTTCCTTTCAAGCTGTCTTCAAAAGGTTCCCCTCCATGCAGACCACCCATTGGGGAACCACATCAATAACAAAAAAAAAGAAAATTTAAAAGAGCCATTTTTCACCCAATTTATTTACATGTTAAAATAAACACGAGTTCCCATACAGAGCAAGGGCTCCCGGTGGGTTCTGTTTAGTCTGTGAGATTCTTGGCACTGGAATGTAGCATTTCTCTATTCCAAAGCAATCTTGGCACAGATTTCTTTGGTTATATAATTTTTTTCAGCAACTGGCAAATGAAAAATAATGATGCTTCTAAAAAGTGGGAATCGTGGTCTAAGACACCAGCAAGATGTTTTACCAGTTCATCTGCCAAAGATCATTAGCAAACCAGAGCTCCTAAACTCCCGCATTCAGGGTTGGTTCTCCCCATGGGTTGCACTTCCAGTTCCCAGTCAACCTGCCCGAAACGAGCTTTCCCACGGAGTTAAAGAGATTTTTGTTTCACTCCTTGGCATTGCCACATGGCAGTGCCACCCTCATTAGAGTGGATTTGTCCTGTTCCTGACCATGCAGGAAACACCACTCTTCCAGAGCCGACAGCTTTTTATCCCCACTTTGCACAAGCTCAATGGGTGCGCAGCAGGTGGATTATTTGAAATAAGGGTAGGCTTTTCTTATTTGTTTTTCTTTAACAGGGTACATCCGCACAGAGCTATATCTCCCTCAAACCCTACCAGACCTGACCGGGAGCAACACAACTAAGAAGAAACCTTCTGATTAAGCAGGCCTGGCAGGGAGCGTTCCTGGGTGGGACAACCCTGCCCGGCATGCTGGAATGGAGTCCCAGGGCTGCCAGTTGGCTCACGGCTGGGTGGCATTTAGATGGTGTACGGGGAAAGTCACGGGGAAAGCAGCATGGCAGAAAATAGCTCCACTAAATTCGTCTTGCAGCAAAGCTGTTGCCCTTTCTTGGTAGAGACTGATTTCAGTGTTATAAGTTCAGCTGCTTTTTAGTACGAGACCCTTTTCTCTAACTCTCCTGCCACTCTGAAATTCTCAGTACATATATATTTACCAAACAAGCCAGGATCAAACAGGCAGGTTGTTGCTTCCTGTGCTCTATTACTCCTTTCAAACCATGGCTGGTTGGCAGTAGACAATGAATACTAGCTGGCAGGTCTGCACTTCAGTGAACAACGCGCAGGTACAAGAGTTGAGCTGTTGAAGGTTACAGACCTGAATGCTGCTTTTGGGCTGTGAAAGCTACTTGGCAATTGATCAGCGAAGGCATATTTGCAGCTGTGAGAAAGCTGCATGTTCAAAATGTGGGCAGAATAGGTGCAGGGTTCACGAAAGGCATGGGATTGTAGTCAAAATACCAGGTCATTTCAGGCAATCTCAGCTCGGAACAGCCCCCAACCTCCGCTCCCTTCCCCCACTCCTCCACCAAACCGAGCGTGAACTTGGCACCGCTACAGATCAGGCTGCATAGCCCCCAGTGTAAGACAAACTGCCAGGGTCTCCTAGCACGCTTTGTCTTTGACAAATTCAGAACCAGAAGATAAGTGCAGTGTGGAGAACATCCATTTTAAGGGATCTGAGTTGGGAGCATCAGTCTTTGTACCATCTACAATTCAGCACTTTTTTTTTTTAATTTATTTTTGAAACTAAACAAGGATTCTCAAATTGAAGAGTACTGCCAAGTCCTGAATAAATCCCAGCATTAGAGATGCTGTGGGTATAACAGCTTTCCTCATTAACTGAATCTGCTGATGGTATCTTCAGAGAAATTAACCCCCGAGTGCCACACGGCAGGCTCTGTGGCATCAGCTTTACTGCCCTAGGAAATCTCACCTCGTGGTTAAAGCAGGTTCTTGCCATTCACGGGGCGATACTGATGGAGTGTGGAGTAAAGCACAGGCTTAGCCGGTACAGAGTAACTTTTCTGCATTGTTTGTGAAGTGGTGAAGTTTGCAGGTGCAATGCTGAATACAAATTCAGTCAAAGGACACGTAACTACCAAACTAGTCAACCGACATGTGATTGTCTGACATATGATTGTTTGTTTTCCATTCACAACCCCACTTCTTAGCAATTCCAAAAGAAAATGGTTAGCATTTGGATGTAAGAAAATGCTATACAGTCACAATTTAACCCTTATTATTTTTCTGCCTCATCCCTTCAAATGTTGGTGAGATATTTTACTCTGAGCTGCTCTCTTCACGGGCTGAATCTTCTCCTCAGCCTGTGAAGAGCCATTCACAGTAACAGTTTTGCTTTCTTGGAGCTTAGGGCTTCTTCTCTGCAAGCTCTCTGGAAGTGAGCTGGTGTCACGTTCGGATTTTGCCATGAGTAACCTGAGATACAGTGAGCTGAAGTGTTTTTCCTGAGATCCACAACCAACCTGTGGCAGATCTAAGTAGAGGTTTCCAAACACCTTCTGGCATTGCCTACTACTGCAATACAGAATGAGCCACATCCTGATCTGAGTTACATAGGATTGACCATATGATTAATGGGAAGGATCTACCTGCAAGAGATACCCACAGCTACTAAAACTCCTGCTCTATAGAAGCATAACAGACCACAAGCTACACCTAAAAGCTAGGAAATTCAGGGAAGTCTTTGGGACACTGACTAAAAAAGCTTTTCTAGTTCAGGTCACTAAAATTTGGCCACAGCTGGCACAGACCAAGGTATGTTACCATCTGAGGACTGGCTGTTGCTTACAGAAGTGGGTTGACAAGCTCTCCTTCGATGTCTTAGTGCATTACAAACCAAAACACCTCCACTGCAACTGGCTCCCTGACCGCCAGACTGCACAGAAGGCTTCATAGTGGCCTCCACACACCTTCAGATAAGCCTTCCAGCCAGCCATAGGTTTTGTGAGACCTTTTGCAATCCTCATTTTGTTTTTATAAAGCAGCAAGATGCTCAAGGCTGAAAGGAATGTTACTGCGATGCTGGAAAATCTCAAATGTGTTGGAGATGAACCAGAGGCTAACCAGATGTTCTGCTTTACTTTACTAACAGGCTCAGAAATGAAGAGGATGGCACCGCCAGAGGCTTTCAATTATGAAACACCGGTTTTAAAACACCAATTTTCCATCCCGTTTTCCCAAATCACCAACCATGATTCTCATAGTTCCCTGTACACCCCTTTATCAGCTAGAATGATCTTTTCTTCTCTAAAATAATAGCCCAATAGATGTTAGCTTCTTACTAAAAGAAGATAAACAACCTTAAAACCCATGAGTCAAATCCTGACCCCACTGAAGTTACTGTCATTTAGCTACTGCCTTCAGAGGGTGCAAGCATGTATTTTTTGTGTAGAGCTCAAGCAATTAAAAAGTAAACCCCCAAACCACATAAGAATTACATTATAACTGCGGTTTTAAATTAAAGACATTCTGAAATTAAAGAGAAGCTGCAGTGCTGAGCTGGCAGGGCACACATCGGCACTATCCCTGAAGGAGCAAGAGGCGAAGCTGAGGGCATCTCACACAAAGGAGATGTGCCTGACGCCTCAAAGGGGAAGGAGAGGCAGGACCAGGAAAAGTCCAAGGGTTACTTGGTACCTAAGTGAGAGACGTCAGTTAATGTTAACGCTCTGCTAGGCTCTGCAGACAAGGTGTGAGACCAAAAGAGAAGCGCTCTTAACTAACATGTTGTGAGTAACTACTAGATGGAGGAGAGAGAAATATTGGCACTGAAATATAGAGCCCTAAAGTGGGCAGAGATGCACTGGGACAAAAAGTGAGAAGAGAGGAGTAAGGAACAGCCTGCTCAGCCGGAACAGTGTTTGCTAGCAACCAAACTTGGTTAAAAACTGAGCTTTGACCATTTGTGAAAAAGACCCAGGGATGCTGTTTGCCGGAACAAAAGAAAAATCCAGGGAGCGTCTTCCTGTCTGTGCTCCTAATAAAGTATGTTTTAATAAACAAAGAAATGTCCTGTTTCACATTCAGAATGCATGTGCAAGAGAAGGAACATGATTAACTGAGAACACCAGACACCATAACCAAATATGTTTCTCTGCAAGACTCAGACTGATTAAAAAGGGAAGAATCTGACTTTGTGAATTTAAAAAGGATGAAATTCCCCCTTGTTTATTGCCTATTTTGCTTCTGGGGGTTGTTGCTGCAATATTCAATGTTGTGTTTGCAGTCACAGCTAGAGAATTTGGGTTTTTAAAAAGGTCTCTGCATCTTTTTTAATAAGAAAGATTCTAAGACTTGTGAGACAGTCCCTTAAAAGAGCTCATGGCCTGTAACAAGCAGAGCTACTCCCAGGAAAATCAGCACGGATGGTTATTTATGGAGGAAATACACCAACATGAATCAGGCATACAGGCTCTATAACAACACGCCACACTTTATGAATGAGCAAACAGACCATCAAACAATGAATACTAGAAGGATAAAGTACAAAAAGCAGTGCACGGGCTGCTTCTGTGCCTTTACTTTGGCGAGTGCAACCCCGGCCCCAGCCCTTGACCTGACCCAAGAGCAGGGCCAGGAGGGACACCCACTGGAGTCTGCCAAGCTGGGGTGGGAGCTAGTACCTCCCTTTCAAGGAACCTGTTCCTGATGTAGACCACGTAGCAGCTGACGGCATTTTACAACGCACTAACAAACACACTGCAGTAGGTTTGCCTTGGGCAGGCCCAGGGAATTTGCTAACAGCAATACTGGGTGAAAAATAGGAGGAGACTGCCGCGGTTCTGATCAAAGCACACAAATGCAAGCAGCTTCAGTCAGCCTTCCCATGACTTCAGACCATCACTTATGGTATAAGGAAAATCAGTTCTCTCACTCGAAGCTTGGAAACGTTTTGCTTGCCTTAGTCAATAATTTCCCCTGATGCAGTAGCCGTGCAGTTCAGCAAGAGCAGTTTTATCCAGTAGTTTCCAATGCAGGTAGGGTACAAAGTGCATTAGAAGTAAAGATGAAATGGCAGTTTTAGGCCATTTATTGACTGGTTATACATTTTACTTCTCTTTGTAAAGCTGCCTGTCCTTTGCCTTTGTTTGGTGCAAACAAGAGCTCTCTTTGAATAGCACACCCCTTAACAGGGCTGTTCCTCCAGGTCCGTGCTGAACCAGGCGCTAACCTGAGACGGGCTGTGCTCCCTTGACTCCTGTTACCTATCCAAAAAGGTACTGAAGGAAACCAGACTATGTTTTAATCCAACAGGAGTTACATACACAAAATATATGTTTCTCTGTAGTTTTCAAATGGTGTTCAGTGACTTGGAACAGTCATTTGTAACTCAATAGGATGACAAACTCCACATCTGTATGAAGATACATTTATAGGTAAGGTATCATCAGCAATTAGCTTCTGAAACAGCCTCCTCCAAATTAGACACATCTGACAAATAAACAATAGGAAAGCTAGTCACATTAATGAAATACTGTTGCTATGGAAAAATTGTTCCCATAAAGGTGAAAATAAACATGCTTCGATTTTCTCATTGTGCAAAGACATCAAAAAGCATTTACCTCAAGATGAAGCTGTTCCTAATTGTAGATATCATTAAAGTGTATTTTTAAGAGGGCCATTTCTTCACCCATTTCAAAACCTCCTGTGCTTTAACATCCGAAGCAACATCCCAAATTCTAGCATCTAGGATGCTCTTTAGTTTACAAAGAATAATTAAGGCTGGAAGGGACATATGGAGATTATCTAGTTCAAGCCCTTACTCAAAGCGTTTCTCATTCAAGTAGGTTGTTCAGGGCCTGTTGAATTAAGCTTTAAATATCTCGAGGGCTAGACGTTTCCCTACCTCTCTGGGTCCTGCTCCAGCATCTGACTGCCCTCATGGTGAACACATTTTTCCTTGTATCTAATTGGGATTTCTCATGCTGTGATTTGCGTCAGTTCCCTCTGATCCCGTCAACATGCACCTCCAAGAAGAATCTGGCTCTGCTGTCTCCACACCCTCCCACTGGGGACTTGTATACAGCAATAAGATCCCCTGTTAGCCTTCTCTTCTAAGGCTAAATAAACTCAGTTTTATCAGCCTCTCCTCGTACATCTTGTTCTGCAGTGCCCTAATTGTTTTGACAGCCCTCCTCTGGCCTTGCTCCAGTATGTCAATGTTTTGCTTTTACTGGACAGCAAATTGGACCCAGTGCTTCAGATGTGGTCTCACAAATGCTGAATGTAAGAGAATAATCACTTCTCTAGAGTTGCTGGCTATAATCTTTCCAATACAGCTCAGTATGTGGTGGCCTTCTTCACCACAAGGTCACACTGTTGACCCATGTTCAGCTTGTCTGCAAGGATCCCCAGGTCCTTTTCTGCAAAGCTGCTTTCTATTCATTCAATGGCCAACCTTTAATGCTGAATGGGGTTGCTTCACCTCAGATGCTGAGCTTCACAAGCACCTTTGTTAAAACTTCATGAGGTCCCTGCCAATCTGTTTCTTCAGCTGTCAAGGTCCCTGTGAATAGCAGCCTTCCAGCATATGCTCACTTTCCACAATTTGATACCCCTGTAAACTTCCTGAAAGTGCTCTCCATCCTATCATCCACACCTTTAATAAAAAAGGTCCATTGACAGTGTATGCAACATCTATTTATTATTTTTTTCCCCTTGAAGAATACAGATTCCTCTGACACTTCTTGAGGCCAAAGTCCTTGCTGATATGAACTGATGTCCTGCCATGGAAGTCAGTAAAGGAAATGACCCTTGGATCAAAGCTTGAAGCAAGTTTGATATCTGTCCGGTAGCCCCACGTAACAGACAGCTAGCAACATGAAATGATCTGTTCTCTCAGCCTTAGCTCTGTACTAACCCTCTAGTCCTTGTCCTGCCACCCTCAACTATCTTGCGTGCAGATGTACGCCTACAGCTAGCGAAGCTGGCTATGGGAGAGCAAGTAAACTGTTGAAAACATTACACAAGGTTGCCAACCCTCCTTCACTAATAGGAAATGCAATTACAAGTTACAAGCCTGAACCGCCTTTCAGACATGGCGACAGAGTTATCCTGGATTTACTTGAGCAGCTCTGAAAGCAGATTTTGACCCTTGATGTGGGGACTAATTTATATATGTAAAGACTGAGTACAGATGACAATTGCACAGATTTTTGCAACAACAGAAGCAAACCAACAGGTTGTAAACTGAAATGAGCTTAGTTCAGTCAAGGCTATTTCCTCTTTAGTTTCTCTCATTCACCAAAGTGAACCCTTTGTCCAAATAAAGGATGTTTTATTCCTGATTATCAGGACCACTCATCCAAAATTCCTATCACTTGATCCCAATGTTATCAACACTCCACACAAATTTAGTGGCCTACTCCTCTTTATCACGGAGGGTATCTCCCATCTGGGAGACAGAATCATGGAACGGAAGCCAAGAAGGACTCAACCCTCACGGGAAGCAGGAAGCCTTTTAAGTTTCCTGAATAAATGACATGTCTTTCCTCTGTCCTGCAGTCTATCTATTAACAGTTAACACTGACAGGTTGAGGAGCACAGTCTGGAAAGTGGCCAGCGCCGATAGCTCCATGCTCAAAGTCGTTGTGCTCAAAAAGGAGCACTCTGTTCCTTCGGCCGCTGTGTCCCCGCTCACTGGGGCCCGTTGTTACAGCCTCACGCCTCCTTGTGTGAAGGCCAACAGCGAGGCTTTGTTCACGAAGCAGCTGCTGAGAAGACGTACTATCTCATGGAATGACCCACTGACATTTCTCCCTCTGCTCATTAGTAAGCAGTGAATAATTAGGAGAACTAGGGCAGATTGCACAGCCCATTTATTTCAGAGCAAAAAGCCAGTTCCTCAGATCCCAGTGTGCCCCAAAAGGGATTCCCTCACAAAGCAGGATTGCAGCAAAGCCAGGGGAGCTGGCGCTGTAGCACCTTCTCATCACCTGATGGAGTGAGAAAACAGAACGGCTCATGCCAGAAGGTTGCCTAGAGAGGTGGTGGATGCCCCATCCCTGGAAAAATTCAAGGCCAGGTTGGACGGGGCTCTGGGCAACCTGGTCTGGTTAAAGATGTCCCCGCTCCTTGCAGGTGGGTTGGACCTTTAAAGGTCCCTTCCAACCCCAAATGTTCTATGATTGTATGATTCTGTGGTGGATGGGGCAAGACTGGAGTACAGGGTGTCCCAGCTTCACTTCACTCCAAGCTCAAAACACATCTCCGCTGCATGAAGAGCAGGGGCAGCTCAGCCAGGACCTGAGCCAATGATCCTGTTCGACTGGATGAGATGTTGCTGTTTATTCAGTAATTTATTATTACAGAGTGGATCTACAGCAGTGAGGAAAGCGTTGAGTGGCTGGAAGGAGCAGAGTAACTGAGGAAGCTGAGGAAACCAGAATCATTCTTTTGCAATCTTCACTGCAGTCAAATATTATCATCTAGTGACCTCCACATATAGGGGCAGTGATAAAGGAGCATCTGCATTGCCTTCCTCCCATCCAAACAACGCGTGCATCCAGCTCTGGGTTACAGCACAGAACTTATCTGCCTGTCTTGTATCACTGATTATACCACAATTAAATCTGACTTAAAAAATATAAATTGGTCAGATAAACAAATAGATTGCTTTGAGGAGCCCAGGTTTGGTTTGGCAAGTTTTCATAGCACACATTAGATGATGCTACACATCTGATTTCAGGTGCTCTTGCCTTCCATGTGTCTGTGCTACAGGTGTATCCAGCCCTCACAATTTCCAAACTCCCTTGCTTAAAAGATAGGTGCAGAGCCATGTCTTCCCCACATTTACCACAGCATGTCTCCAGTATTACTCTGGGAAGTCCATGAAACAAAGAAAGTCTCATCCTCTGAGTGGAGGGGAAACACCTCCGAGTATCCCCTGCCTCTTTCCAAACATTTTAAGCAAAACATTCCACTGTGGCTAACATGTGCACTGTCAGGTACATCAGCTGTGTGCAGCTTTACTGTCTCTTTAATTTTAGTTTGCTCTGGTCTAGCTGCTTCCTCGCTCGACAGCGTTGTTTCATCTGCCTTCACAAGACAAACAAAATAAAAGCCGCCCTTGCATTTCCAAGTCCCAGCTTGTGGCCTCCTCTAGAGCATGAGACGCTGTTAGGTATTTGCTTTCATGAGTCCTCTAGTGTTTTCCTGCTCTTGTGTAGCTGCTCTCCTCAAAAAGAAACAATGCTTACTGCCCCGAAAGATGCCATGCGGTGCGGGCAGAGACTGGGGACTGTGTGATCGCAGTGTGGATGAAGGGTGAGCACTGAAGAGACAGAATCACTGCTGAGATGACTGCACCAGAGCAAGACTGGGCTGCAGAAGTCCGTAATGAGCTTCTCAAAAATAACAATAATAATGTGCACACCTCTGTTTAATAAAACCCATCTCAAAGTACCTAAAATTGCCTGTTGTGCCACAGGATACTCCCCTTGGGCTACACTCTCCTCTGACACAATTACAGGCACATTTCAGCATCACTGTGTTGTATGAGGTGCATCCAGATCACCTTGTTTTTCTAAACAAGCGGTGACCGCTCTGGGATGTTCTATCTCAACAACCACTGAGAGAGCCAACTCCATGCAGCGATCTGGGAGAAAGCAAGAGAAAATACACTACATAAATATGCTACAAGACCAGTCGTCACTCAGGAAGAGCTGGAGGTGAGAAGCAACTGCTTTCACCTTGGCTGGAGCTCATCAGGCTGGTCTCCCAGTTAATCTCAAGTTAATCTTGCTTTTTGGTCTTCAAGTTCATCATTCACGTCTGCATTGGGAGAAATGCACGCTGTAGCCCCACTTTACATCAGAATCCACACAATCAAAACAGAGTTAGAAAAGGGTGGCAGAAGTAAGTTTACACATTAGCTGTTTGTTTTATAGGAGGACTTTGTTCTGGGCTCTTAAAGTTTCCTCACTGCCTAAGGAATTACATGGCGTACTGCAGTAGCTGAACTCTCACCCTGTAATTACGCGCTGTGGTTTCACCTCCTGCGTGCCCCGCACACGCTAAGCATTCCTCACCACTGCCCTGGAAGGCAGATAAGCCTGACTGCCACCTTTGTTCAACATCTGGACAAGGAAAGGCTAGAGAGAGCTAGGCTGGCTTGGGACCACACCAAATATGCAGTCAAAACAGGGACAAAACATCGCTGGCAGTGCTCTGCCAGCCAGGCCAAGGAGCCATCACCTCCGGGATTGCCCTGATAAGAAGAACCTATAGCAGATGCTTACAAAAGAGGACATGAGAGGTGAGGCAGACCAACATGACTCTTCCCTGGTATATCCCCTCGCTTTCCATCTCTGCTCGCACGCCACGCAGCAGACACCACTGCCCGCTTTTGATGTTGCAGCCATGTTTACGACTCAATCTTTCTCCAGGTTAAAAGGGGAGAATGGATGAATTCCAGACAGGGCTGATGGGTCCATATGACACTCAGCATGGATCAAGGGTTGGAGAATCACTTAAGTGTTCTCTTATATTCCTGTCGGTTTTGCTGTCATGAGCTTTCAATCTACCGGTTTTCAGAGCTATACGCACAAAGATTTATGTCCATGCACTTCTCTCATGGTGCGACAGATTAATCACCCTTTAGCAGCTCTCTCTCCACTCCAAATTAATTTTCATAAAAGACTGAAAGACAGACAAGTCGAGCTAATTTGAAGAACAAAAGGGCTAATTTCCCCATAGGGAATGTACTTGCAAAGTTTAATCTGAAGCTCTGAAGAACTTTCTTCTTTGCTTTCTTCTACATCAAGCAGTAGGTTCAGGATCTGTATTTACACATGGGGCTGGGCAGCACTATGAACTTCTCCTGGGAGAACAACTGTCATCACTTCAGGAAAAGCCCTAAAGAGGATGCACTAATACAGGTACACAGGTAGTGCTATATTCTCTTTCCTAGCCAAGGAGAGCATCTGTCTAAGGATGAGCACATCAGGAGCAGCCCAATTGCTCAGAGAACAGCTGCTGGTATGGTTCAGGTAGTGCGACTTCGTGTGCAAGTAAATTCCAGTTCTGCAAGGTTCTCCCTACTGCAGGGGGCATGAATGAGAGCAGGATTAATGAGGAGAACAGTCCTTTTGCACTCCTGCAAATGCTAATGTGTCCAGACCTGTGGTTACTTCAGGTAGTGCATATGGAAGACTTTATTTCCCAGCAATGTTCATGTATTATGCTGAAGGCCAGGAGTTCTTCTCTGGAAAAAATAAATAAAAATGCCCACCACCCATTCTAAGCCTCCCGTCAAAGGAAATGTGAACAATGAGTGCCATTCTTTCCTATGTCTCTGCAGAAAAACAGGTTAAACTTTTCCTGCTCTAGCGAGGCAGACTCAATCGGAGGAAGCAGAAAGAGACCAGATTGCTATGGGTAAGCGGGCCCTCACCCAGCCTTGCTAACAGTCCCCAGGGAACAGCTGTGCTGCTCCGCGAGCAAACCCGCGCCGAGTGATGCCTGCCAAGGTTTTCCTGACTCCATCCCTGGAGATCGCCCCAAAGCCGGCTGACCACATCATCAGGGAGAGCTGCTCTCCAAGAACATTCCCTTGCGCTGGTGCGCGTGAGCTGTCACTTCTCACTCGCAGTGCAACCCTAATTCTTGCTCTTATTAACGTTGACATCCTTCTTAGTCATTTCCCCCCTCCCAGTTTGACCATGTTTAGTCCTTTTTAACCTTTCTGTGTAGATCAATCCTTCCCAGTGCTATGAATAAATAAAAGCCTTCTGTTCTCATCAACAAAATGGTCTTTTAACAGTTGCAAGAACAACACAGCGATCGCTTGGGAAAAAAAAAACAAAACAAAACCAGCTAATATTTGATGCATTTAAAAATCTCTGCTCCAGCTATTTTCTACTTTTTAGAAATAAGTGCTTCATTAAATAGAGAAAACAGAGAGAAAATTAATGGAGAGCACAAGCCGCAGCAGGTGTCTGCAAGGGACCTGCTAACCCATCAGAAATGCTCACCACACACAAAGTAGCAGCAGGGCTAAAAAAGAAAGCTGAACTTCAGTTAGAAACATCTAAAGAATATGAATAAGCTGTTAGAGCTGCAACCTTTCCCTCCGCTTTGATCTGTCGTTACACATGACTTGAGAGTGGGAAACTCAACGGCTTCAAAGAGGGTCAAAGAGTCGGAGGTCTCCACGTACCAGGACAGGTAGAGGTTTAGTCTGCCTGGAGAGAGAGGGAGGTTGGAGGGGCTCTCCTCAAGCAAATCTAAGGGCTAGGAACTGCTGACGGGTTAGGACTAAGTATTTCACCTTCCTCATCTCCATGTAAGACAGCCACATTACCCGTAAGAAGCACCAGCAAGTCCAAGTGAAAAAGAGGGTCAGTGCCACTGCTGTTCAAAAGTGGAAGAGAAAAGTAAACACATTTTTGTGGCCTTGGCATCTTGGAAAAGCTTTTGTAACTGCAATTAGTTGACATGTACTTTTGAAGGTAAAATTGTGGTTGAACTGGGCTCTGGCCATGTAATGCAACCACAGAGAATAAGATCTCAGCAAATGAGATGTTATAGGAAGAGAGATGATGAGGAAAGCTGGAACATCATGTGCTTTACCAACTGAAAATGCTTGGTATGAGAAAACAAAGCCACATTCTCTATCCTTTATTCTAATTTTCCTTGGCTCTCAGCTTTACAGATCCCCAAAAATACTGCATTATAACTAAAGGAGCTGCAATCTGCCTGCAACTGGCTGGAGAATTACAATATCACTCCAGTTTGATGAATCTCCCACAAGTATTCCTTCTAAGAGGGCTTTCCTAAATTGATTGCCAACAACCCAGTATGTTTGTCTGTCTCTTTTTCCTGTTGTCAGAATGTTGCCATAATAAAATAATAGTAATATAGAAAGGAAAATGAAAAAGTGAGATGTCATTCCAAAATACCTAAAGCTTGCAGAAATGCATGGTAAACCCAGAAATAACAGGAAACAGTTATCTGCCTATTACAAACACCATATAAGAGACCACAGGAAAAAAAATGCTGTATTACAAAGAAATACCATTTTCCTTTCATGGGATTGATATAAAACAAAGCAATTTAATAATATTAGATGTAAGCTAGGGTTAAGAGGTGTTCTTGAATTAAATTTTCACCACCACCATGAAAAAGCTTTAATACCTATCTATGAGGTCTAGCAGTCATGGGATTACTATGAAATACCACAAAGAGTAAATGTACAAATCCTGACATCCTAAGAGAACTGAGCCAGTGATATCTTATACCAAGCAATACTAAAACATAAATTTGAGTGAATACCATTACTCTGTGAAGTGCCAGCCTTTTTGCTGAAGCCTTGTTTAACAGGAAACTGTGGTGCAGAGCGGCCTTTGGCAAGATTTAGAGCCAGTGTGTAAGCTCCTACAGACTCAGCAATATACATGGAAATTATTTTTCCTTCTTTTGACTGAAGGATAGACACAATATAAGTCAGTCACGTCACGCATACTACAGCCCTAGTAACTTCCCAGCTCATCTGAGAAATCATGCTAGCCACGCTGTGAAACTGTATTAGTAATCTCACGGATAATGTGCCTATATTGAGAATTTTATCTGTGAGAATATCAGAACCGGAACAAATGTCCAGGTCAGGAAATCTATGCCAAGCTCACAAGACTAAGAGCCACTGTAAGAGATTGGTAAGAGAAAGCAATTATTTTGCTAACACCATTGAATAATTAATTTTACCCAAAGATACCCAAAGGACATGACACAAAGGGGGAACACACTGTTGAAGTGATTTGGAGGAAAGCTATAAACTTCCCAGTCTTATCTGAGAAAATTTTGCAATGGAGGTGTTCATGTCCTTCAACTCTTGCTGGCATCCAGCTCAAGCTGTAACCTGTATTCCATCAAAGTTGATCCTCACTGCTTACCTTTTCAGGTGCAAATATTATTTTACAGAGCTTAAAATATGTTATTTGTCTTTCTAACTTACAGCAAATCCAGGCTCAGTTAAATTAGCTCTTTGTGTAACACAACTGGGTTTCCACTGTTCTGCTTTCGAGTTCCTCGTTACCCTCTCCCCATTGCTGATGAAGAAAACCAAACTGAATTTACAAAGAAAACTGCAGGTTTGACAGGAGAATGAAGTTGTTAACTGGCCTGAGCAACTAGATTTGTACTAATTGAAGTGAACTAATTAATCCAGAATACCAGTCTAAAGAGAAAACCCACAAAATATTTATGCTTCCCTAGTCAAAAAGATATTCAAGGAAAAAGAGAGCAAATAACTGTTTCATTATACAGCACAAAGCATGCCTGACAGGACCCTTCACCCCAAAGGCCCTTCCCCATCCACAGAAGAGGCATTCTCCATACCCAATCCATGTGATAAATACAATGTTTTATCCTTTCTGCTAGGTGTGTTGCTTCAAATATTGTTATTTTAACTCTACTTCTCAAAATCTTTATCAAGTTTTAAGGGAATGAGGAATTAAGGCATGACGTTAAGCATGCACAATGAGCAACCTCAGTCTCTCGTAAGCCCACAGTGGCTCTGAACAAATTCCTTGTGTGCCCCAGAGTTCAGTAACTTTTTGTATATATCATCTGTGGTCTAACAGCAGCTCCAGGGTGGACAGCATGTGGCCTGTTCCATTGCCTTTCTCATGAACTTTATGCCATATAGATAAACAGAGGGGAATGGAGACACTTTCTATTGGGACTACTGCGGACTCCTGCTAGCCTACATCCAACTCAGAATCAACACTTAGAAATATTGTGCCTGTATAGGGCAAAAGAGACTCACATGGTCAGCAACAATGTTTCTGCATGGGTCAGCTGTCTTTGTAAAGCCAGCCCTGAATATGGCATGTGATTCCTTGCAAGCTGTACTGAGAAACCAGGTATTCACTTTTTCAGGGAAATACAGAGTTTGGTTTTGCACTTGAAGTGCAGTGCTGTGACTGAAAGTGAGTTGTGAGAGCAAGTGCGAGGGGAAGCCTTGGTTACCTGGATTCAGTAAAGCTTTGCCTTCCCTCTCACAGATTAAATGGTGCAATGCCTCACACACATTCAGCATCTTCAAGCTCAAAATAAGCAGTTTCAGCTTCAGCCAAGTAAATTGCAGTACACTTTCCAGTGTATCCCAGTATACTTTCCAAGTGGAGGATCTGCCAGAGGGAGATTGGATTTACTGTAACTGAGATTCATCCCATTTCAACCTGTCAGCTCAGAATTTGGCCTTGCCTTTTGTCTGCTGCCATCATTAGTCTCATTGATTCATTTTCTAATATCTAGAATGACTCTTGCAGGGAAGCAGCAATCTGCAATGATAAAAACAAAGCAAAGACTTCCGAGCACCAGGATGTCATGAAGTTGCAAGAGTCAGGTGTTACAGGAGGCTACCAAAGAACCAGGATAGACGGTTCAAATACGCTATTGGGATGCCACTGTTCATGCGCTGCAAGAGAGCTGGTGATACCCAGAAGCTATGCTGTCATTTCAGCCTCCTCTCTGGGATCATTTAGGACATCGATCATGAATCCAGCAGAAATGGCTCCTAGTCCCACTTCCACAGCGGACAATATCTCTTCACCCCGCCAAGAGATAGGTGAAAGAGAAAAAATCCCTTACAGAGAGGTTAAAATAGCACCAGCAATAATGTTAAGGACAAGGCTGAGGAAAACTCAACGTAAGCAGGGATAGCTTTATACAGATTCAATATGCAGATCTTTACAAAGCAACAGATGATCCCTTTCTCATTTATACTGAGGTGTAAATACTTTATGGACTCTTCTCTCACTGCTGAGTAGCTTTAATGGCATTTACTTCAGTCAAGTCCTGAGCTGCTGTAAATCAAGTACTGTTTTAGGCTACTCACCATGATCATGGGCAAAAACAAACAAGTTAAGTCCTGTCAGCCTCTGGGCCAAGTCGTCATAGCGGCCGCAGTGTTCCCCAGCGCCATGAGCAATAAACACGAGGGCCCTAAATGGAGCATTAAGGTATAAATCATTAACTTGGCAATCAGCTCGCAAAGGCTTCAGAGCTGCAAGTAAAAACAGCACATTCAATTTACCAACAGCATTTCAGACATCAGCAAATACAAGGCAGTACATAGTGGCTGAGGTGGGTTTGAACAGAGGGGAAACGATGGCCATCCTGACCTATCATCAGCCTGGTCTTCACCAGGTGGTAGCAGGACAGACTGCACGGAAGTCAGCTCCTCGTGGGACAGACACTGCTCTTTACCATTGGTCTGCCACCACGGTCTGCTGCAAGTTGGAGATGTAGATGGGCATCAGCATCAGTCCTTGAGCTGGATAACTCCATCTTGGGCTTGAGGCATCTACGCCACTCCTACAGTGTAAGTGTCACCATTGATTTTTTTTAGGATCGGTATTTCTCCATGGTTTCAAATACAAATATTGTCCTTAACTTTACAACTTGCAACATTGTCTCATGCTACAGAGCACTCTTAAAGATTAAATTTTAGCTAAAGAATAGGCCTCAAGCAGAGTCCAGAATTTTGGTTAGAGTCTGGAATTTTATCTTTTGACTCCAGTTCTGGTAATTTTACCATTCCAGTTTCTGCCCCAAAACAGTTGTTTCACTTCAGTGATTTAAGTGACTCTTACACAGCCACCATACAACTACATACAGGGATCATTAAAAAAACAGTCTAATAGACACCCCTTTTTGAAAGACATGCACATATTTACCTTTGAAGAATCTAGTTTTACCAATGGTATTTTATTTTTACTGGAATGGCATCAAGTGAGAGTGGTTGAAGTTGAATAAACCTTCCCATTGTTTTTACTGGGCAAAGTTGGTACAGAATTAGACTAGAACGACAGCAGAAGTAGCAATGAAATTACAGAAGCTTTGCTGAATTTGACAGGTGACTAGTTAAAATCCAGCTTTAGCAACATAAGCGTAACTTGTTTGTTTAAAAGTACCATCTGTCATTGCAACATCAGCAACCGCAAAACAATTTGAAGGCTACAAATTAGACATTTTCAGTATGTTAACAGTGAAATATTAAGTGAACTGACAACATAAAATAATTACAGTAGTTTACAGCTAGCGAATTCCTTAACTTTTTTTTTTAATTGAGATTTTGAATACCTTTTTAGATAGTGTATTCACTGCAATAAACTGCTTTGATCTTAATATATTTAAGCTTTAAAAATACGTTGGATGATGTAGAAAGTCCTGCTGTAGCTCTTTGATTAGCACCTGCTTCAAAGTATTGGCTTATGCTAGACAACTTGAAAGAGCATCCATCGAAACCAGAAGGATTTTACAGAGCGTACTGCAAACACAAAAGCAGCAATGCAAAGATGCTCTGGTATCCATCTAATACTATTTTGCAAGGGTGAGGTTTGGTGATGTAGCATATTTAACTTGCTGTGCCTTACCAACATTCTTTAGTACCACTGAAGGTTTCAAAATGATCAGTGTGGAGAAGTGATTTCTTCCTTTGTCATCTTCCCCAGTCAATAGATTTGTCAAGTTATCAATGCACTTGCCAGACAGTCTGATTTTCTTCAGAGTGCAGGGTCTATCATCATAGCTCTAAATACTGACGAAATGGAGACACTGCTCATTCCACAGGGGAGAATATTAACTTTCTGCAGCAGAGGCATCACAGCTTTACGTGTCCCACCTCTCCCAGACACAGGCAGCCCAGCAGAGACACTGCAGCCAGTGCTGGAATAGCAAGTCATTATTCTATACGTGCCCCTAAAAATTGGAGGCACTATCCAAATGTTTCTGCCTCCATGCATGTATAATGGTCTGGTACCTCAGCCCTGGTCCTGGGTCACCTAAAGAGACACCACAGTTCCCAAATCTGGGGCTGGCAGATGTGCCAAACATTCAGAAATGCAGCAGGGAACTGGGGGGGTGAAGCAAAGCCAGGCTGTTGACCCCCAGGCTCTGGACCCTGTGGTACAGAAAGCAGTGGCACTGTGTGCACAGGATGCTGATCCAGAAACGAAGGAAATGTGAGAGAAAATTCCTGTGTACCCATCACTTTGATAAGCACACCAACAGACTCAGCCAGGTTGCCTCTCTCTGCCGTACACCTCCTATTACCCGCTCTCAACAGCTTCCCAGCTCAGTGTCTCACTTAAGCCCTTGGTTACTCTTCAGAGGACCTGTATTTTTTTTCTGCTGACTAGGCATAGACATTAAGGTGCAACTTGGCTGACTGAATACAGCCCTTCATTTCTCAGAGAAATATTATTTGAATGCATGCACTAAAATGCATCAAGTGAATGAAACCTAATGGGAAGCTGGCAAAGAGCTCTCTGCCAGGAAATTCTTGCTGTTATTTCATCCTCCCTGACAGCAAAGCCCTAATTTTGCTTTCATTCACATTGATGCAGCACCGCAACTTCGCCTGACAGCATCCTGATAGATGCTCAGCCCCCTCGTCTTCTGTGAAACCAATGAGAAAAGAAAAAACCTCAGTGCTTCAGAGAAGTGAGGTGTTCCTGCAACCTCTCCTCTCATCTACCACAACTGCCAGGGGGTGCAGAACCGAGCCTTTGGCACCACAGGGAAGAGACCTGGGTTACTATTTGTCTGCAAAACAGTGAATAAAATTCCTGAGACTGTTTGTGCCTTAAGAGCCCTAAAGGCAGCAGCTGTCGAGAAGACTAAGATACTTTTGAAAGTTTTGTCTTCTCAATAGTCATAAATGAGGAATAACATTTTCAAATTGTTATGTCAGAGCAGAAGTAGCTCATTGTGTTGTTCAATAAAAAATGAGAGTGGCTTTACTGACTAAAAACTAGGTCACATCTACACGGCTCTTTAGCTCCAGCTTTTGGGTCTAAGCATAGGGCCCATACACTAAACACAACAGCTTGAAAAATTGAAATTAGTATGAGTATCATCTGAGTAAGGATTGAAGGATTTGGCTCTTTCACCTAATCTCCCATTTTCCATTACAAAACAAGTTTAGATTTGGCAAATAATACCTGAAGGCACTACAACAAATCCAATCCATGGTTCAACACATTTTCACTAGCAAGCTGGCATGAAAATGCAATGAGTGATTAGATTGACTGGCAGCACTTCTTTACCGTATGTAAACATTTTTGCAGACACCCCTGCTCTTGAATTGCAGCCTGCTCTTTCCTACCACAGTGGCTGGAACAACAGAGTATCAGAGACTGCTTTCAGCAGTCTCGTTTAAAACGAATACAGAAACCCTGCAGGCTTTAGGACTTTGCAGGACTGCAGTGCCTCTGTGCATGACCTCAATAGAAATTTTGTTTAAACAAGGCTTGCGTATCTGCCATCTATCAAATCGACCCTGGGGAGAAATTTCTTCACCTCCAGCTATTGCAATGGCACTGGTGAAGTCCTTGGAAACTCGCACATCTCAGGCAGAAAACGCTGCACACAGCCTGCAGAGCTTTCTGTGCCTGAGCCCATGCTGACTCCGGTCTCCCTAACCGCGAGCAGGGAAACGCGCGGTGCCTTTGGATGCTTCAGCTGGCTTTGGCTGGTGGAACTGTACTTGCTGAACATCTTGAAATAGCATTGCTTTGGCATCTGCCCAAGAAAGCACCTGATCACACAACAGCACGCTTTCCCCAAGCTTGGCAGGTGTGTCTCCACGCAAGCCAAGGTGGGAGTGGAGCATGAGAAAGCATCCACGTGCCTGCTCTCACCCAACTAGCACAACAGCAATTACAGCTATTAAAGGAAAACAGTTTATTGACTCCAGTTTGCAAAGCAACAGGCAGTTTTCACAGATCCCTGCCCTTCCCGCAGCCTTCACCACCTCCTCCCTCCACACTGCAGGTTTCTGCCTCCTGGTACTGCACAGCTTGGCAAACAGATGCGATTACTTATTACAACAAGAGGGCAGGACAATATTTGTCTTTACTGTTCAAGCCAACTACCAGCTGTGTTTAGTCATGACGGTATGGACCACTGGTGAAATCCTTGCTCCCACATCACCACCTCTGCCCCCTCTGCCATGCCAATGCAATTGTTTAGAAATGCAATTCCACAAGCAGTTGCAGGAAAAGAATTGCAGGGAAAATAAACTGTAACGCTGGGCTTATGCAAATGAGCAAGAGCCCTCTTAAATCAGGGCTCTGTCATTGGAAGAAACACACCTTGAAACAATACTTGGAAAGCTGCTGCGCTGTGAAATCTGGCAGGCCAGAAACACAACTCAGGACTTGGGTCCTGCTGGGCATAACACCCATGTTCTTCCTTTACTGTCCACAAAAATCATGTTCAAACTGAACCAGACGAGGAAGGTTATGAGCGGAATGGCATGATTTTAACAACTTGCGTCCTCTGGGGAGAGAAGCACTTCTGTGGGACCCTGTGCATGCTCTTTTATCGCCAGAAAATAACTCAAAACACTAGGACTAGACCAAAGAACTGAAGACAAGCTTCCTATCACTGCATATATGAAAATGCAATCTTTTCCACCCATTCAAAGGCACCCCTCTTCAGAAAAATATTTAAGTACTTGCTTAACTTC
Organism: Chlamydotis macqueenii; assembly: GCF_036417535.1. NCBI lineage: Eukaryota > Metazoa > Chordata > Aves > Otidiformes > Otididae > Chlamydotis > Chlamydotis macqueenii. Next base: position 11,069,231 of record NC_141565.1, on the reverse strand, counting down.
AGGAAACTTTCTTTAACTCATGAAAGTCAGTAGGACTTACAAAGTACAAGATAAAAGTTAAAAAAGAATTTATAAATGCTGTCCTGAATAAGGACTGATTAAATAACATGCAGACATGATTTCCTGAATCAAGCCCTCAGCTTAAGCTAATACCATGTTATTCTAGGTAAGACAGCTACGCTTTTCATTTGGTATTACGTATGTTGTTACCAAAACCAGATCAGCTCTAACAAAGAACAGCTGACCTGAGCAGTTTTGAATACTTGACACTAAATTTCCAAAGTAATTTTTAAAAACTAACTGACAGGAAACCTCTGAGTTGGCTAGGCTGCCAGAAAAATGACTTACTGAAATGAAGTATTATATTTTGTTGTGTTGTTTGAGCTGATTTACCAGTTCCTTTGTAGCTGGCATAGCCTGCGTCTTAGAACCACAGCGAACAATTAACCTTTATGTATCAAAAACATTCCACTGGTGGCATTTTTGGACAAGCAACTGGATAGTTGCTCACAGACCTTTTTAACTTGTTAAAAATGTAATGTCATGTATACATATTTTGCTTCCAAAGTATACTATAATGGAAAATCAACTAAAGGTGCGCATTCTTGTGTTAGCTGGGTTAGTGGTCCTCACGGATTATGAACATCAGTTATCTTTCACATAATACAATTGTGCACTAAGCAGCTTCTAACTTTATCGAGCTTTAACTGCTATTCCAATTTTCTACACTTAGCATTAGGTTAAAGATTACCTTTTTAAAAAAAAATTTCCAGCTAATGATTTCCAAGAACACATAATGAAGAATGAATTGTTTTGTTCACTGTAACAGATGTTGGTGAACTTTTCTCTGGAGGGCTCTTGAACTTCTTGCTTTGGGTGCAAAACCTCAAGTTTGGAAGAGACATATCTCTATATCTGCTTTCTGAGTCAGCTTTTTTTTTTACTCTTTTTTTTTTTTTTTCCTGAGGTGATCTGTGTTCTGAAGCAATCCTGACAAAACCCGGGCCATGGGCAGGGACTACAGATAGTTATGGCAAATTCTCTCACGTTGTGTGTGCTCATGACCTATGCAGTTAGCCAAGATTTCAGCCTGGTGACTCCAGTTAGACAGGAAAATTTATGGTGGAGGCAGGTGTGTCCCTTCATGCCGTTTTTCTGTCTCTAGGAAACATGCAGAGTTATGTCCCTCTGAAGGCACAAGACGCAATGACTTTGCTCTCCATTCCAAGCCATGTTTCAAGGAGCTTTGCTTATTCTCTTGCTCAGTTTTTTTTTTTTTTGACAAACGCACTCTTAGCCTCTGCTCTGCTGGCCCATATATGCTCAGCTTTGCCACGCAGGTCCATGATCTGGGTAGCCACCTCTTTTTTCAGCTGTCATTGAAGTTGAACAATGTTATGTTGAACTAGCAGTTCTATGGCTGCTTTTCCCAGCTCAAGAGAAAAAGCAAGTCAGAGTAGCAGTAGCTTGGAGCTGAGTCTCTATCAACCTTCTCTCAATATCACAGACCAGCACCAGCATGGATATCTCAGAGAGCTCCAAATATGGAGGAATTCACCTCTTCTACGTAGCCTGACGTAAGTAGTACTTCAAGACTGTAGCAGTTTAGCCTGTAAAAACATTTGAGCACCATTGAATATCCCAAAGGACAGTGCACTGTGCTCACACTACGTAATTTCTGCTTGATTTCATAGGGCTTGTGGGGATTTAGAATTCTGCACATTTGTGTTTAAAGTGGTTTGGTCTAGTCTAGTGGAATCAGCAGCTTAATTCCTGTCCAGATCCTAAACTAGCAATTAAAAAATAAACCCCTCCAGTAAACTCTGCTTCCTACTTTCTTCTCCCATTCACTCAGGCTTGGGAGTTCCCATTCAAGCCTGTCCAAAGGGGCTGCTGTTGGTCTGGGCAGCATCCTACTGCCTAACATGATAGAGACTAGGGTTCAGTCTTAAAATCTGCGCTTGCTTCCGTGAGCAACTCTCTTGCATCATGTCTGCAAGCCTGGTCTCCTCACACATCTCAAAATCACAATAATCCCTCATCAGCATAGAGGTAGGAGGACATTTGAGAACTGCCATGACCTCGGGGAGGAGTAACGTGGGTTAGTCAACAACACCAGAAAGCATAGACACCATAAATCAACGGGGCAGGGGCAGAACCGGCTAGTATGGATGTATCTCAAAACAAAAGGTTCAACAAGATCTAGCCAGAGCCAGCACAAAACAATGTGGAGAAACAGCTTATGCTGATTTATTGTAGCTCTTCGAAAAGCAAGCCCTCCCCAGGAATAACTCACGCGTGGTCTAATACAGGGACAAGAGAGGAAGGAAACTTCAGGTGGGGGTGGTGGGAAGGAATTATTAGAACCTGGCAACTGCATAGCTCTAGACAAAACTCTGCAAAGTTAACATTTGAGACCAGCTGCATTTTGTTTCAGGAAGCTTTGAAGCAGTATTTTAGGGGACACAAAGCTGAGATCAGAGGTGAAATATGCGGTGCATAATTTAAAATTAATGGGCTGGATCTTCCCACCCCTTTCTTAGGTAAAACTGAAGAGAAGGGATTCTAGGGTTACACAAACGGCCTCGGGGAGACAACCCTCCACTTTGATATCAGAGGTGGGATTTTCCTCAGCAGCCCTGCCTGCCAGACCTGCTGCTCTGAATCTGCCAGGCAGACAAGCACTCCAGAGACACGGGCAGCTCAGGGTTCGGAGCTGCACTTTTCTGGCTTCTACAGAGCACAGGAATCCTTGAAAGAAGAATTACAACTTCTCTTTCCAAAGAGACAAGGTGTAGGCACTGCCACACGCACAGGACCGAGGGAGGGATGACTTGGGGGGAGCCCAGGCACAATGGCCCCCGGACCTGGCTGGGACTAAGGCTGGAATCGGGCATCCCGGTCCTGTACTTAGCTCTGCTTCAGCCCTTCCTCGGTACGAGGGCTACAAGGGAGATAAAATGGAGGTCATATCTCCCAAGGGGAGCTACAAGGATGAATGCACAAAACAGTCAGTGTCTTCCTAAGAAAACTGTGCAAAGCATTATTGAAATAGATTACATTGGCTGCAAAATTCAAGTTAATCTGAAGTCACACCCAAAACTTTTAGATTAGCTTTAAGGTGTGGAGGAAGTATATTCGAAGAAGCAAAAGATTTTCTGGCATAGATCCCCTTGGAAATCAGGAAAAATTACATACTTCTAGTTAATGTTATTAAAAATTAATTTTCACTTGGAAGCGAAGCCACCACAGATGGAAGATGGCTGCAGGACCACGATTCTCAATGGAGAACCAACAAATGGGGAGGGAGAGCAAGAACAGTTTTCGCAGACCTGCCCCTCCTCTTTCAAGGGCTGGCGCTGAACATCTAGTGATTTCCAAAGGGAGAAAAATTACTGTTTAGCCAATTGTGTGACAGTTTCTTCTTGAAATCAAAATGCAGGCACCGCCTGGTGAGCCAAAGCCTTGGAAAAAGAAAGGCTTGTGTACTTAGATGGACTGTCCTTTCAAAGCATGGGAAAGCTGCAACTAAAGGCCCAGAAGCTTTCTTCTGCACAGCCACTACGGCTTAAACTCAGCACTGCTCACTAGTTCAGGACTAAACCTGTTCACTGGACAAAGAAGGTTTCTTTTACATAAAAGTATGTCTCTGTTTCAAAGTAGCTGTGCAAACCAGTTCCTTCTCACTGAGTTCACCTGCAGTCTCGGCATATTCAGCGCACTGGTTCCTGTTCCAGTGACAAGTCTCACTTCTTACTGCTGCAGCAACTTCATAGCCTGACAAACCCAACTCAACCCTAAAAGACCAAGCAAGCTTCCTAGGAAGGAACAAGGTGTGCTTGATTAAAGGATCAGCCCAAGCCATGCGAGAATGCTCCCTGCATGGCCTCCTAGCCCCATTTTGACCATTTAATCTCACATTTCTGCATAGCATAGCAGATGGAATTAGACAGCAGTGTCCCTGTACTGAGGTCAGTTCTAGTTGAGCCTCTGTAGGTTTCAAATTATGGAAATTACTTTACTTAGTAAAACCATCCCTCTGGTTACAACTCACAAGTACTTGGTGACTTTTAAGGCCATAGCAACATGCTTGCTTGCTTATTTTCACATTTGCTAAGAAGTGCTTATAGTTCTGAGACAAATCCTAAAGTAGTACAGAGGATGCTACATGTAAATGTTAAGCAGTGTTTGCTAAAGTCCTCTAAGACAAGCCTGCAGTCTTTTTCTGACTTCATTTTTTTCACAAGGTATTTTTCATGCAGGAGCGGGACATCACTAGTGCTCTGAACCCAGGCTCACCAGGGGTTCTTCACAGTCATTCTCCCAACTAAATCAATGGTTCTTAAAAATGGGATTGTTTATGTTTTAGACTCTAGCCATGGCTCTAATCACCTCCAGTCTCAAGCTGTTATTTCAGGGAGTGGATGATACAGACAACACATGAAAAGCAATATTGAAAAACTTATTAAAGGAAGAATTCAGCTCATCACCCTAGCACCTGCCATCTGACACAAGAGGGTCAGAGCATTTCCAAGCCAATCCTTACAATAAAAACTGTACGACTGAAGTACTTGGATCAGGCATTTTGGGCTTACCTGGGTAAATCTTTACCAGCTTGGGAGAGAGCTGTGAATAAGCAAGGAGCAAGAAAGGGGATGACACTTTACCTGTTGGGTGAACTCAAAATAGTATGATATTATTATTTTTAACTAAAGCACTGTCTGTGCAATTCCCAATTGTATGGCAATGGTTAAAAGCAAAACATAAAACTTCAGTTCCCTGAAATACTTAGACCTGGTAGTATGGTTTGTAACCAGGCAATTCCACCCATAATGTGGAACTCTTGATTACTTCCCACACCGAGTCAACTACCTGTCCTCACTTTTACCTTTCTGATCCAATTTTGTCTGTGGTCCTCTGTGTTGGCAGAGATCTTAATTGGTTGTCTTTAACAAACTGATGAACTCATACAAAGTTCAGATGTCACAGATAACATGAGTCTCCAAACAGCCAATCTTTTTCTGCGTGATTTTCCAAAAGCCAGAGTCCTGGCTTTTATCGCATAAACTTAGGGACAAAAAGTCAAGGATTTATTTCTTCATCATAAAGCACTTACGTATATTTTAACATACTTTGAGATTAAGCACATTAATTTCCAATGAATAATCCTATCTTGGCACATCCCAGAGCTGCACTTCAGCCCTGCCCAGCTATGAGAGGAATCTTTGCAATGAGAGGCTTTACAGGCTTTTTCAAAATCAATATCAGCAGCTATTCCTCTGGGAAATCAGTAATGTCACAGGCAAAGTGTTTGCCAAGGCTTTGAGCACGTTCCAATTAATTTACTATTCCACGTTTGCCGTAGATTTGAGGTAGGAGAGAAAGTTGAATGTAAGCAGTTCAGCGTGAGACACAGGAATCCTGCTATGGTAGTGATTGCTGCAACATGGGCTTTAAAGGCTGAAATGTTTATTCAGGTTTTGAACCAAAGTACATTTGAACCACGGCTGAGGTGCAACAGTTTACCTACAGATGACTTAAAAGTTAACAAACAGATAGAGACTTCAGCCTACGGTTGTCAAATCCAGGTCTGTGTTATTTCTTGGCCACACTGAGCTAATCTGGCTGTCCAAAGACTTTAACTACAGCAGGCTTGCTCCCTAAAACGTTCTTTGCTTTCTAACACCAAGGCAGCTTCACCCACGGCAGCAAGGGCTGCCACGCTCGTGTTAATAAGGAACTACTTGCCATGAGTTTTAAACATCATCTTGTTGATTTTTTTTCTCAGAAAGGGCTAGATGTAATAGTTTTGAACTCCAAAAGGTGAACGGGGACCTCACCAACTTGAGGTGCAACTACTAAAATAAGGATGAGCTGTACCAATAAAATAAAAGTATTTAGTTAGATAAATCCTTGGCTGCAATCACTTTAGGTACAGGCAAAGAAAGCTACAGGCGTGTGGGATGCCTTTTCTGCAGAAAAGCTTAAAATAGAAAAGGAAATCAATACTCATTTACAGTATCTGGCAGTCACTGAACCAAAACATACATGTACACCTACAGCAGAGCAGAAATAACAACATTTAAACCACAAGCTGTTATTCTGCTGCAGGAACGCTGTGTTTTATGTGGAGTGCTTCACCAGAAGCTGAGAAGTACCACATATTTCTGACCATTTTTTAAAAAGCCTCCGCTATATCAAGACGAAATACTTTCAATACCACAGTTATTAACCCTGCCACTGCCAGGCCAGCTCCGACTCCTCCGATTGCCAGCAAAGAAAGAGTCAGAGCTGATGTCTGAGCTAGCAGCAGGAAAGATGCTTTGTTTTCCCTTCTGAGTTTCTCTTCTGCCAACTTACAAGACACCATTTGTTGGATCACATGTGAGGGGTGCATCTGCCACAGCCTGCAACGGGAATGGGAATGGGAAGAGCTTCATCGGCTACGTTGCTACAGCACAACAGCAGGGCTGCTCACAGCATGGGAGACACGGAGGCCTCAGATGAGGTTTGAACCATTGCACACGGGGAGGAAGAGAGACCTCACTTCTGTTGCTGAGATAGGGATGGGGCTCAGGAGCACTGCAGCCCCTGTGCCCGCGGTAACCGAGAGCCGGTGTGGGCGTATGGGGCAGGAGAGAGGTTTGCCAACTGCCTACAGAGCTGCGAGGCAGCTTGAGTAGGGATGTGTCTGAAAACGTCCTGGGTTTAGCAAAACATAAACAAGCCTTGATGGTACAGGGATCTGTGCGGAGGGATCTGACCGTCACTCCTGAAGCAACAGGAGGACAGGCACAGCAGGAAGCAAACCTTTGATGGTTGGAACCCTTAAGTGATGCTTCAGAAGATAAATGTATACCTGAGTGTAAGAATGACACAACGTTTCCACTGACTCTGCAAAACTAGGGGTTTTAGGGGAAGGAGTAGTGTTTAACAAATCTACAATCCTCAAACACTGAAAATGACATGAAATTAAACACAAACAAAGTGAATCTGCTGATTGCTTTTTTTTTTTTGCCATTCCCCAGCTCTGAGAAAAGTGACCAGTAAATAAACAGCATAAATAATAACAACAGTTGGCTTTTGTACAACACTCCTCATTCACAAAAACCAAAACGCTTTACAAAGGGTGCAGCTAGGCTTGTTGGAGAGTCACATAATGCAGAGGTGAATGGGATGTCAAGAGGTCCTCTGACCCATGTCCCTCTCCCAAGGAAGGATGAACCCTTCCTCCCACTGCCACGTAAAGTGACACACCAGAGGTAAAAAGCCCTGCCCATGGCAACACGGCACGCCAGGGGCACAGATGGACACACAGCGAGAGGCAAAACCTGACCCTACAGCACTCAGCGGGAGCTTACCAGCAGAGTCAAAACGCCACCATGGGCTCCCTGAACTCCAGCCCTGCGCTACGCGCACGGGGCCACAGTGAATCTAGAGAGAAGAGTCAATTTTTAAAAAGCTCTCTGTCCTAATGAACTTGTGGGCAGCTAATAACTTCAGAGGGATGATCTGTGCATTTTCAGGACAACTTGGGCTGAGACGCTTTGTGCCTCTTGCTAAAACCATTTGCGGAGGGCCAGAGGATGACCGAGTGCTGATTGCATGAATATCCTTTTAATAAAATGAGATTATGAATGCTCCTCAGAATACAGTTTTTCATATTCTAAATACTGTAGACTAGGTCTCACACAAAATTGAAAAAATGAAGAAAAAGCTTAAGCATTAAGTCAGCTAGATGTTATCTCTACAGCTATTTAATTACTCACTGCTTCCTCATCACTCCTCATGCCTTTAGCCCAGCAAATTAAGCCACTGCAGATTTCTGGAATTTGACAGCTGAATTTGAATCCTCGCTGAGATAGTTTTGAGAAATAAAGTAAAAAAATATGTTGAAAAATTATAAAAATAAGCTCATCCTGCCAGCTGGTGAACTAGCCAACCTGCTGACACCTACAGCAAATTAAACCAACTTTCTGTTCTAAAAACAGGCCAAAGATTTAAGTGTTATTCCCTCATTCTGCAAGCTTCAAGCTTGATCAAGGAAGAAAGAAAACATACGGAGCAAGATGGAGCAAGTCTTTTTTACCATAGGTCAGAGAGATGGCTGAAAAAGATCAGTAATCTTGCTTGTCTACCAAATCTATAGTACTTTGTACATTTTCTCCTTAATCATCTACACACAATACTGGAGCAAGTGATTACTACACTATTACCACTGAATGTTTGGCTTTAGCTCAGTTGTCAATATTTTGTTTCCTTTTTTTAACTCTCTTCTCTTTCTTTTAACGGATTGGTGCTGAAACAATTTACTTGTAGCTAAACAGCAGAGAGCAACTAATGCATCACTTTGTAGATTAAAAAAAAAAATCTCTCTTCAAGCATCAAGCACTCTTCAACCACCAAAACCTCAAAGAACAACTTACTTTCACTGCCAACTTTCATCTAGGGGCTCCGGACACAATTTATATAACTTGCCTGCATGATTACACCCAATTTTAGATGAGGAAACAAAAGTACAGACAAATTAAGGGTCCGATTCTGTAAATCACTGGTCATTGTGTCACTACCTATTGACTATCTTGACCATGTGTTTTGCCTGTTCTGTGCTTCTCATTGACTTCTTTATTCCATTTTCTGACACAATATTTTCTAGGTCTAGCAAGCTGCCTTTGCCATCCCTTAGCATGGGAAGATTCAGAGGCTCCCATTGTCAAGTGAGCGCCTGCCAAACAGAAATGAAGATAGCTCCTGGCTGGAGAGCAAGTGTCTGTCACACAGAAGGGGAGTCTCTCTCATTCCAGTGGAAGCACTCATGAAGTCTCGTGTTACTCAGAGTCTTGGGACATTGAAAACTGTTACATGGCTGCTGCTGCAAAAATAATGAATCCCTGCATCTGTTTTGGAGAAACAAACCCCAAGTAGAGCACGCACCAAGACCCATCCCCTCTCCTGCCCCTCACTGATGCGGACAGCCCGTAGGAGCGTGCTTGGAGGCAGGCAAATCTGACTGGAGCGCTCCAGCTACCACAACTGCTTCCACTGGCCATTCCCTGCCTGTCCCCAAGGCCACACCTTGGTACCAGTGTCTTGACAGCAAGTCTGGTCAGCTTTGATACACCACCACCCTGTAACTGCTCCAGGTCTGGTTGCTTCAGAAGATGTTTGTGGTCAGGACTAGCCCAAGGTTGGTATTTGGGATTGTTGTACCAGTATTTCTCTTCCAGCTAACAGGAGTGAGATTTCATTGGTCTTCAAGAAGAAACCCTAGGTGAGACAGAGTTTTAAGGATGCCAAAAAACTTTACCTTGGTACTGCTAATTTCCTTCCTATAGGATAATAAGCCATACTGATGCAGCGTCAGAATGTCTGTACTGGTAGAGTCAGGGCAGGGATGTATGGATATAGTTAAGGATGTAACTGGGGGTGTGATGAGGTAAGGGACCTGCCTAAGCATGTCTTAAGGGATCTCATGGGCAGGACACAATACTGTCTCCTTGGATACTTTGGAGAATCAGCCATTTGCTATCAGGCTTGTCTCACATCTCTTGGATAAGGGACAATAGAAGGTGGTTAAACACTGATGGCTTCCATTCAAGTGGAAGCACATTAGGACAATGGCACGCCTGAACCTAGGGAAGGCAGCTCAGCCAAATGTGTCTGCAGGGACAGCTCGTAGAACAATGCAATTTCCCTAGAAGAACAAAGAGATCAGATGTTCGCCCTGGCTCTGAAAAGCACAAAGCCGCAGCAGCTTCAAGGGAGCTCGCAAGGAAACACAGGCCAACTCCTCTGCAACAAGCATCTAGAAAAAATACCCTTTTCTAGCCAATACAACCATACCAGCCAACTCTTGTTGTAGATGTATTCATGGTGATCCAAAAGAGCTGCTGTGTGTTCCCAAGGGATGTTCAAGAGTGCAGAAGAAATTGAGGCAACGAACCCTGCACAGCTCGTTTTATTATTTGGCTGAACCTACACGTTTCTTGTGCTGGTGAAGTAAAGTGGTCTTGCACCTGGAACGCTGATAAAGGTGATGAGTTTGTCTGCTTCAACTATTGCATCGCTGTCAACAAACAACTGGTTTACAGTGCTCCCAGTTTGATAAGCTGAAGAAAACTTACACATCCGAGCCTGAGAGGAGAGCCAGCACAGGATCTGCTCAGGTTAAAGAGATGTGGAGGTACAGGCAGGGCTCTAACTGCTAAGTGACACCCATCAGGGTCATGGCACAAAGCCAGTACTGATCATCACACTTGTAATCCCATTAAAAGGAAACAAACTATTTGCATGAGAGAAGCAAGGTTTGCTCAGCCTTCAGTCTCTGGCAGAATCATGAGGAGAAACTGCGTTTTAGAACAGAATCTGAAGACCATTTTTCTTCTTTTCTCCTATTTCTACCTCTACCTCTACCATGTTGGACAGCACTGTTTCCAAGAGTTCATCAGGTGGCACACTGAGAACCAACGTTAATTTTGTTTCCTTTGCTGCTGTCTCAGGACCAGGATGAAATTTTACTGCTTTGAGATTCACAACAGGCAACTCCTAAAGACACCTTGTTCTCACACACAAACGTCACAAAGTTGTACACTTGTGCTCAGAAGCTGATCCTACCAGGGCAACGCGCAAAAGGGACAGTTTAATTACAATTGCTATTCCCTTTGTTTTTTGTCTTTTTCCTTGGGTTCTGTGGAATAAAAGGCAAATTTGCCTCTATTGAACATTCCTGTGGGGACTGAAAAAAAATTATCCTATTAAAAAAGCCCATTGGAAACATCTACAGCAAGAACCAAAGCTGCTCTCCTGTCTGTCAGAGTCCCTCTTACGTGAAGCTGGTTTGCTAATTTGCCCGTCCTCTGGAAACACATAAGAAATCATAAAAGGATGCTCCCATTCAGAGCGAATAAGACAGTCACATGGAGCAAAGAGAACACAGGCATTAAAAGAACACATCCATGGCTGAAGAACAGAAGGGAGGCTTTAGAAACTCAGGCAATAGCAATACAGCAAGGAATGTTGATTCCACAGTGATAATTGTTATTTCCCCTGTGCACCGTGTATGATGATGTGATCAGACACAGAGGGAGCTGAATTCATCCTACGACAAACTGTGCTGACATAAGTCACTCTGCGCTGTACAAATGTGGCCCCTGTGCATCAGTCTGAAGCTGACCTCATTAGTACAAACAAAAAGTGTTCTTCCAGAGTGCCACGGAATTAGAAATTCCTTTAAGTATTTCTTGAGACTAACACCACATAGCATAATTGAAGACATTCTAATTAGTGGCTTGATTTGATTCCCTTTGCTTTGACTTGACTTCGATTTATTTATTTATTTATTCATTTTGGAAGGGCCTGAAAGTCAAATTCAACTTTGTCATCTGCTCATGCTGGGAGCTGTGCTGTTCTTCTGGAAATGCCATGGAAATGCTGGTAATGAGGTGCCAAAATCAGCAAGCAATATCCACAGTTTTAGGGCCAGTTCGACTATAAAGGCAGTTTGTATTTCTGCACCACAGGCACTTCTGCAGAGTCCCTGGGGAAGAGAGAAATATATTTTCTTCTTACTGGCTTGGCCTTTCATTGCTAACAAGTCAGAATGAATGACAGGCTTTTTCAAAGAGTAAAATAAATTTTAAAAGTAAATAGAAAAGTGTCTATTTTTTTTTTGTTTAATTCTGATTTTTGATCACACTTGCCAGGTGCAGAACTGAAAGAACTCCTACAAAGACACTGCTTACTCAGACAATTGCAACTCTGTTCCCTTAAACCATGGTCGCGACGTCTGAAGCTGAGCCAGCCCATTTTAGTGCACGTAACCATCCACCAGGAAGACATCTGTGACCCACAGCTTCAGGCGGCCTCCTCAGGCAGACCACTTCAGCTGCTGGCAATCATCTAAGCGCACCTAGAGACCACTACGTGGAGAGACACACAAGCATTGTGCTAACTAGCCAGAGAATTATTTCTGTTTGGCTGGTGAGGAAGCTCAGATACAAGGATGTCTGGAGGCCACATTTTCAAAAGCATCCTCTAACTATAAGTGTCTCAAGCTTCAAGTGCCCAACTTAAAGTGACCGACCTGCAGCAGGAGAGTCGAGCATCACCGTCTCTATCTGAAGTCAATGGTGGCTGCAGGCTGTCAGCACCTTTGAAAAATCACACTGGGTCAATAAATCTCATGGGGTTTATTTGAGGCCAAGCAGAGGGGCTGAAAGTGCCCCAGAAACAACTGTTTGTGCTTATCTAGGCAGTGACAGGAACAGCTGAAGCATCCAGAAAAGGCTATGGGGACACAGAACAGAGAGGAAAAGAAGGTCATCACTGAACTTCTCCAGGCCCTTTAAGGGCCTCAAGGGAAATGTCTTGACTTCTCCTCCCAACTCTCCTTCCCCTTCCTCATCCCACCTCTATTCTTAGCAGCTTTGTCTGAGAGCTGGGAACAGAGCATGGTTTCTTAATTCCTCACCTCCTATTACCTCATATTTTGACTCAGACATCTCGGAGTGGTGGCAGAAGTTTTAACCTTGCATGGAGACACTGTTTTTGTTTACACAAAGCCTGCTTTTGCAGTAAGCAGGATTTCCTCAGCTACTGGGACATGCTATAGGCATGAGATCAATCTGGTTTGGTACCAATGACTTATTTCCGCCAGACAACATTCCATGGTCCTGAAAATGCCCTGCCCTGCCCAGATCTTAAACTTTGCATCAACTAGCGAGCACTCAGTGACAGAGTTACCTGTTTTCATGGTCCACAAATTCTGCTGTTGGCATGATACATGAGAACGACACCAGAACACACCGCTGTTGCCTCCCTGCTGCATTCAACAAGACCACTTCATTACATCTTAAGATGAAACTGGCTCAACAAGTTGGGCAGCTTGCAGGGCTGCTGGCTGGGGAAGTTGCACCTGTAGTGCTGCCAGCAGACAGCAATAGAAGAAGACACCCAGTCCCCAGCTCTCCTCTTGGGAGTGACTTCCCACCCCAAAAACAAGTGGAAAACACTGTCATCCTCCTTCCTTAATCCCATTACTACCTACTCTATCTACCCCATCTAATCATTATGACATCTGAGTGCCTTTGTGTGTCAGCTTCCTGTGAAGTAATCACCTAAATCCCCCTCGGAAACAAAGCGGACCCTGCTGAGGAACTCACAATAGGTGCCTTTCACTCGCATGACAACCTTGGCCTCGCTGGCACTTACAACAAAGCTTCCATATGTGCACCAGTATGGGCTGATCAGTCAGATCAACACTGCACAGGACCAGAGCCTGGGTATTTGTGAGCAGGAAGCAAAAAAAGCCTTAGAAAATTTCCACATCTTCCTGAAATATAGGGTTTCTTTTTTTTTCAAAAAATACGCTACAGCACATTAGCCCACCACAGCCTTTATCCATCTGTGCAGGTCTGTTTGAGGAGACAAAAGAGAAGCCCCAGCTCTGAGGGGTGATATCTCTTGTTGGTCAGAGACTGCCTAGCTATTGTTTGCTCTTCAACCCCAGGCTAGGGCTACTTTTTAATTTTTCCTTTGGCAGATATCCTGACTTTTTCCCCTCCCTGGGGCGAGGATCAAGGATGATAAGTTCTATTCTAGTAGAAGACAAGTCAATGATAACCTTTGGGCATCTGCAGTGAAGAGGTATTTCTATAGCCCTAGCCTGGATTAGATGCACAATGGATCAATGAAAGATCCCACCGTCTGACAGTTATAGCGTCATTCATTAGCGCTAAGATTTGAACCCGAATCAACAATTGAGTTAGAAGACTGAAAGAATCACCTTCAGTATTTGAAATAGAATAAATTGTAACAGGCCTGCAAAAGTCCCCTGAGGTGCTTCTCTTTCTCTCCCTATACATATATATATATATAGACCACTTTTGCTGAACATTTAAAATTAGATGAAAGTTGCTGAGCTTCTAAATATGAAGCAGAAAAAGCTGAGCTACTTATGAAAAGTGAGAGGGGGAAAAAAAAATATTTTTTTTTGGTTTGCCTATCAAAGCACTTCAAGAGCATTCTTGACTGAGGGATCCAGGCACTAACTTGTTATTCAGTCACTTACCATCTCTCTCATACATAACAATGCAAAAAGAGCTAATAATAAACACTACGCCCCCTCCTTATACACAAACACGCAAAAGCAAACTCACACACACACTTAGGAACCACTTGTAAATGAGCAACACTGATCCCTTCCACTTTTGTTGTCACAAAACTAGGGCAAGCTCTCTCTCAATTAACTGCTTGGTACAGAGAGCCCGAAAAAAAATTAACTACCCAGAGGACTTAGACACCAAGTTTTAACTCTCAGTTCTTTATCATCCTTTCATTTCTTGATCAAAGACCCATCCACTCACTACTAATTTACTAAGAAATTAAACATGAAAAAAGAAAGCAATTCCACAACTGGGTGAAGAACGTTGTGGGCAGTTAATGATTAATTAGCATTATAATACAAGACAGCCTGGTTCCACAGTAGAAGCTTGTTTTGATAGCGGGTTTTTTTTCTGTAGAGGAAATCTTCAGGTTGGTGCAAAGACTATGTAAAGCATCAGTGCCAAAAACTTTCTTCCTTGTCTCTGAAAGACAGCGAGAAGAAGTAACTACAAAATGCTCTGTGGATCAGGTGATCTTAAACCAAGACCCATGTCCTACAGCCCAACGAGTGCAATGGGGCTGTAGTGGGGTGTCCTCCCCTCTGGGGACAGTGTGCCCACCTCCCAGCTCTGTGTCATTCACATTGCCCCTTGCATTGGCAGGAGTAAAACCCAAGGCCAGCTAACCTGGACCAGTATCCATCTCTCAGCGCAGCTACAGGCTGACTGGGACACAGGATGATGTCTAACCTGTTGGGTGGTCAAGGAAAAAGTTTAAGTCCTGACTACAGCTCAGGTAACTTTTTCCTCTGACTGTTTTCTAGCTGTATAAAACCAACACAACGTTTTTTTTTTCTGTTGGCTTGCAGAAAAAGAAAACAATAAAACAATATCCGATCTTTATGAAGCAGCTACTTGTATTACTAGTGGTAGCACAAATGCATGCCAAGCCAGCAGATACTAGGAGGAAGAAGAAAGATCATAACTATGGGAGGAAGAGAGCTTTCTATGGCAGATCATAATCAGCACACAATCAGCATAGAAAGCTATTACAGTAAAGGGATTATTTAAATTATGCAAAAAAACCCATTATTTGAATTTCTCTATCCAGTTCCTTCTCCATGTTTATTATTGAGGTCAGTTTTGAAATTGCCAGTGAAAGAACTCCCTAAATCATTTACTAACTAGAAATAATTTAAAAACACAAACAACAGTCAAGAAGCAATGCAGTCAAACCAAATCCTGCCTGTTGCCCTGAAATTTCAGCTACTACTGTTCAAATTGAAGTCAGATGCTGATATTTAATTTGTTGACACTAAGAACATTAGGAGGAGTAGGTATCTGTGAGCCTGTATCCCATCCCTCCCTGACTGCCTGTGCTACTCGTTTGAGGAGAGTTGTTTATTGCTGACAAGCACAAGCCACCCGCATGTGGCACTGGGCAGCACCCCGCCCTGCCGTCCCAGCCAGCTGTGCATCAAATGACAGCAGCTCCCCGTTGTACATCTGTAAGGCTGGCTGGAGCGAGGGAAGGTTTGGAGCGTACAGTCCTTACAGTAAGGGCTCTCTCCGATGAGAGAAACCTCTCTTAGTGGCTCTGTAAAGCTCCATGCACACAGCCCTGTAATGCCAGTCAAGCTATAAATAACAATTACACAAATACAGTCTTATTTACTGATAACAAAAAAAGACATTGGCTTGAAAGTGCTCACCTGGGAGCTGCTGCTGGCTTCCAGTACCTGCAGAAGAGATGCTGCCCATCAGCATTGATGATATGGGGCAAGTCCTTGTACGGGATGTTTTGAGGACTCCGCTTTGGCGAACTTTCCTCTGGCATTCTGGAAGGCTGACCTGCAAGGCATTGGAAGAAACAAGACATACCTTAAAAGAGCTTCAGGCAAGATAGAGGCTGATGGCCTTGGTAGCCACAGACATTCAAGAAAGTCAGTCGGTAAGGCAAGCAGCACCGATGGGAGTCTCCCTCCAAAACCCCAGCCAAAGAGCCCCCCAAACCTTTACTGCATTTAAATAGAAATGGAGCATTTTGTGTTCAGAAAAGGCTCACATTTTCGGGGAGGGCATCGCAGGGGGGAAAGGAGGGAAGATCAATCCACCATCACTACTTCATTACAGCTTCCTCTCCCCCACTTCTCCCATCTGTGTTTATTTTGCATCATTTTGTGAAACGGATCCTAAAAAGAGTATTTTAGCTGCAATCAAGTGCAGCTTGTGCAGCAACCGCTACAGATCCGAAAAGACAGCTGCATAAAAGCTTCATCTCTGCCTTAACATCCCCAAAGAGCAGCGGGGGGCAGGCAGCAGAGGTGCCCGCCACCCTCTCAGCTCTGAGAGCCCTGACACCTCGGACAGGAAGGTGGCAGCGGCGGGGAACGAAGACGTTTCCAGGAGCGCACGCTACAAACCTGCTTTCATCCTGGGCAAGGGTTTGCATTCTAGTGAGGAGCCGGCATCGCAAGTCAAACGCAAGCAGGGGCGGCTTCTCGCATCTCGCCGCGGAGACGCGCTCACGCCCCGCCACCCGCGCAGCACCCGCGGTCCCGGGTGGGTGCCCGGCGGGTCCCTCCCGGCGCTCCTCTTGCCGGCTCGCTCGCTCTTTGAGGAAAGTCGCTTGGGTAATTCACCACTTCTTGCTCATTTCATCACTTCTTTTTTTTTTTTTTCTTTTTTTTTTTTTTCCCTCCTCTTCCCTTCTCAAAAAAAATTGCGTGTGTGGGCTGAAGTGGCGGTGGTGGGAGGGGAGGTTGGGAAGGGTGGGGGAGAGGGAGGGCTGACGGGTGGGAAAGCTGCAGTCCACTTTCCCGGAGCTGCCGCACGCACATCAAAGGCACCTTGAGCGCAGGCGGCGGGAGCAGCGCGGAAAGTTCCTGCCGCCGCAGGTTGTTGGCAACTTTCCGTCCTTCCTGCCACTTACTGTGCGGGGGGGAGCCGGGGAGGCGGGGGGAGACCTTTTTCTCAGGGCGATCCCCGCTGCGAAGCCATCTCCCGTGTGAGCGCAACTTCCCCAGCCCCTCGCTGCCAGGGGAGGAGGAGAAGGAGGAAGATGAGGAGCGGGAGGGATCCAGGCACCGGCGCGATCACGCCGCCAGCCCCGCACACGCACCCGCCCCGCTCCCGCTCCACCGTAGGCTCCGCACCGGCCGCTCCCGGGGGCGGCGGGGGGGGCTGGAGGGGCGGTACCGCCGTGGCTGCCGCCCCACCACGGGCTGGGCGGGGAGCGGAGGACGCCCCCCCCGCTGCCCCCCGAGCCGCCTGGCCGCGGGGCGGGGGGAACTACAGGGAACCCCCCCCAGGAGTGGCGGCGCGGGGCTGCCTTGCCCGCGGGTGGTCTGCGGGGGTGGGGGGGAGGCGGGGTCCTCACTGGCTGAGCCTGCCTCTGCTGCCCCGGCTGCTGGCAAACCCCGGACGGAGGAGCCCAGGGGGCCTTGCTTTGCCCCCCCACCCCTTGACGGTAAAGGCGATTTAAAAACGCAGGCTGCCGTCCGTACACACGGAATGTACCGGATGGCCAGAGATGGGGGCTCCGCACATGCTGCAACTGCGCAGGGTGAGGTCTCGGTGATGGTGTATGATACCTGCTTATAAAAATTGTCACAGCGGGGTTCCCCGGCGTTAAAATAGCTTCCCAGCCTCGAGGCATCCCGATACTGGGTTTTGTCATTTAATACTGGCAAGTGCTCAGCATTTATTGGGCACTTTTAAATTGTTTGTATTAAGGGCACAGACTCAGGCCTTTTATGTTTCATCAGGATAAAATAATAAACTTTAATTTTTACATGCCTACGGATACCTAGAGATTGCTAGGCTTTTTAAGTCTAAAGGCTTTTTAAGAAGAGGCAGCTACTAACAATATTTTTTAAAGCTAGGCAATGTGCTCACTGAGTCCAAACCTGGGAACAAAGGCTGAGGAAAGGAAAGAAATGTATGCTAACACTCATAACAATAAATGCAGAACCTCAGAGATGATCCATGTAAAAATATAAAGGAAATCAAAAGCAGACTTTTTCCTCTTTCAGTGTCATTTATATTAAATGCCCTAGAGGGGTTTTTAGTTATAAACTCCAAAAGTAAAATTACATATTCCTGTAACTGCTATTGTCTGGAAAAAAAAAAACCCAAAACCTAAACCAACATTTATGATTGTTTATAATGAGCAAGATTTAGGTCAGATGGGCTCTTAACCAGAACCCTGAGAGCTGTACTTGGAGGTGCACAGTTTGCTAGGCCAGCTACTGTCTAAGCACGCATGGGTGGAATTAAAGAGCTATCACAAGCCAGCTCCAAAGCTGGGAGAAGCAATATATATTTATTTAAATGATACAGATCTGATAATAACTGGATTAACAAGAAAGGAAAGAAGGAAAGAAGCCTCTTCCCCTGCTCACAGTTTATCTGCCAGGAACACTGCACTGCTTCCCTACAGCCATCCGTAGAACCTGATGCCAGGAACAGGCTCCTCTCCCGCTGTGGAGCTGGGAATATCCAAGTTCCCAGGGCCACAAAGAGGTGGAGGAGACATGGAAAAAAACTCTTTCTAAAATTCAGGATAAAAATAGCATCTGAAAGAAAATGACCTTTGTAGGGACACAAGAGCGAGATCCTGTCTGTGATAGCTTGCCCTGGTCAGCCCAGATATATGATTCCCTTGATACCCCGGTAACCTCCCTGTAGCTAATATTGGAGGCAACAGGAGTGTGGTCCAACCTACGCTCTCTGCCAGGCCCAGTTTCTCACCATTGCACAGGAGTGGAGGATCAACCGGCCCCTCTTTCCCTTCTCCCCAGCTTCCCTGAGCCCCCAGGAATTTGAGGACGCTTCTTCTCATATATCCTCCCCGTCTCGCGATAACATCGTAAAAATGAATGACAAGCAACTGCTGACTAGTTACCTCATTATTGTATGGAGTTTAGGCTGTGAATGAAAAGCCAGCTGGGAAAACTGGATTGGGTCAGAAGAATTCACCTAGCTGATACCCAAACAGTATACAAACAGGGCTTTAGCAGAGCAATTACTGCATACGAGCTGCCTGCGAGAAATCAAAGGGATGTCTGAGCATGCAGTATTTATGAGACTGTAACATCTTCTCTTGTCTCAGTGGAGTGAAATACACCTTGGAAATACAGTTTAAGCTAAATCAACTTCTTAATAAAAAATACAAATACACTTGGTGAATGTTTCAGTAGTTGCTTAAGCCTTCTAGGGGAAGGTGTTTGGTTTATTAAAGGCTGAGCCCTGCTTAGTTTAAGTGTCTCCATTGACTCCCAAGGTACCCACAGGAGTACAGAGAAAAGGACTACACCCTCAAATATGTCAAATTTTAGGAAAAGAATCAATTGCTGGAATGACACAGAAAACGTGTATAATGAAAACTTCTTATCATGGCAAGGGAGAGAGAGAATGAGAGAAGAGAAGAGAGGGAGTAGGATGGATGGGAGACAGCATGGCAGGCTGGCATATAATGCTGACGGAGGGGTAAGGGAATGGGTTGGTATTTTCTTTGTCTTTAGACTTTCATTCAAAAAATGAATTTTTAATGGATCGTATCCTCTTGGCATGCAAAGGTAAATAGATTGTATGAGATCCTTCTGCTCTGGTTGACAATACCACACTCTTCAATTGCAGAGGTGTATTTTTGTTTGAGAAGTGGATTTGATGGGGTGTGGCTGCCAAACCATTCGGGATTATGCTCACTAGGACCACAACGAGAGATTCTGCTGACAAGAAGGAGGAAAAAAAATAATGGAGGAGGAGGATGCAATAATAAAATATCTAAGTATGTGGTTATGGAAGAATCTGCTCCAACAGAAAAATGCTGGAAGTTACAGTAGTCAGGGAGCAGCTGGAGAGAGCAACAAACGGCGCAAGCAAGAGAGCACATGGGAAACAATGGGACATGAAGCATGAAGAGGAAGAATTAAAATTCAGTGAAAAGCAAAGAAGCCAATGCCACTAAAGTTGTCAGTTTGGAGTCATTGTTTTGGACTTGCCCTTTTCTTTGGCTGTTTTTTTTTTTTAATTTATCCCTAGCCAGAGTCCAGGCATCCAGCTTTACTGATTTGTGTAATCTGCCTTTGCTTGGCTGTTGGTGTTCCTGAACAAGACACGTACAGGGATGAGACAGGAGTGGGGGCTGGGGTAAATTGCTTTAGTTTTCCTGTAAAATATCTGTTTTAATGCCTTGCAGACAAAAAATAAACTTGGTGTCAGGCAAATGAGATTGAGGAAGGAAATGTTAAAGGACAATATTTTATTGATCATGTTAAGCATAAAAATTTCAGGAAACATCGTAACTAGCTTGTCATTGGTCTACTTTCTACAGTCTCTTCACTAATTTGTGAAGAGGTACAGTCTCATGTACCTCTTCACAAATTAGTGCCAAGTGAAATGGAGGAAGGTTGAAGGGTTAGCACAGGGATATCTCACTATCCCAGAAATTGTTTGCAGGCTTCCACTGGTTTGTTACCCATCAGTAATTTCACTTCCCCTAATCAGTGGGAATAGAATTATTAGATGAAGCTACAAGTGGTCTAATAGCTCTAGATGCAAACTACAGTCAAGTAATAAAGTGTTTTTACCATGTAAATGAAAATAATTAGTGGTAAAAATAGTCCTAATTTTTTTGTACATAATAAAAATTCTGCAAATCATGCTGTCGTTAGAAGTCTCGCTTACAAAGCCGTGACTGCAAGCAGTAGAGGTATGAGCAAAGTGATTAGTATTAGTAAGTGCTCCTTAGCTGACAGGACCAAAAATACACACTTAAAAATACACTCTTTGAATAGAGGTTTGAGTCCTTTAAACTGATGTATAGAAGATGACCCATCCTACATAGATGCTAATTTGAGAGCTGGTTGGTTTTAATGACAGAAGCAATACACGTTTTGTTTGGTGGTTCATTTGGGTTTTTTTTTAAATTAAAAAAACCCCAAAAATATTAATACCAGATTCTGAGGCGTTCTTAGTAGGAAATCCATAAAAGGCATCCTCCAAAAGTAGGAAATTCAAAATGAAAGGTGGAAATTCTGCCCTAGAGCTTTGTCTGTAGAGGGGAAGGTGATAAGAGTTACTCTAGCAACCCTGTTGCTTGAGAATAACTCTGCCTTGGGAATCAATGTGGTTTTTATAAAGTCTGGAATTGTGTGCCCCTAGCAGTGTCCCAGCAAGGGAGCTGGCCCGCACTGGGTGCCGCAGGAGACAGCTGGCTGCTGGCTTTTCCGAGGCGCAGGAGCCCCAGGTTTGCAGGAGTGGCAGCTGGGCACTGCAGGCCTGGGGCACTGGAGGGCACAGCCAGGGCTCCGCACCCTGCCAGCCTGCGGCATCGTACCCCAGCACACTGCCCTGCCTCCGGAATGCTTGGGGGTTTTTTTTTTTAAATCATTTTCCCCTTTGTCATGAGAAGGTTTTCTTTAAACACTTGTCCCTTTTTATCCCTGCGGCTCAGTATTGGTTTCTAAATAAAAGTTTCCTGTGCTGGTATATAATTAGTCCAATTTTCCCTCTGGATTCACTCACACCATGAGAATAAACTTCAGTGGTTTATACCCTGGACAAGCCCATTGCTGCAGCACTCGAAGGGAAATCCTGTCCTTGTCACTGTGAGGACAGACAGATTAATGAGTCTGTTACGGGGTGGCATTTCCTATTGTACTGCGCTATGGCTGCACGCAGCCGTGTTACTGTTGGTTGGTCACTTTGGTAGGAACAGGGTTTTTATGGCAGAAAACTTAATTAAAAGGCATCTTAAAGGAAAATATTCTAAGCTTTGCATTTTAATATGCATAAAAATCAGAATAAGATAACATTATAAATTTTCTCTGGGTGGAATTATGGTCTCAATTTTCAGAAGTACCTGACCATTCCTTTTCTCATTTCTGTTACTAAGGATGACAGCATAACCCACTTTGCGAACCCAGCATCATGTATCAGGCTGAAATAACACAGCCAAAAGATACAGCTATTCTGCCGTGGTTAGAGTGGTGCTGTATTTTGGTAGCCAAACTGGAAGCATTGAGTGGAGAAGAGTTATTATTGTGCCGCCTGGTTTTCTTGCTGCTTTGCAATTGACAAAGCATCATTTATCATGCTTTGCATTCCAATTTTTCTTTGCATGTTTTCCAGCTCATCATAACATAATTATGTTTCTGTTTCTTCCAGCCAGGGGCTGATACTTTCTTTTACTAAGACAACAGCTGCACTGCACAACCTTGATGAATCCCCATAAGGGTAAAATCTGTCTGTGGTGCTTGTTTCTGCCTTGGCAACCTAAATGCTCAAGCTCTTTTTTTAATGACAAATGCTGTTCTAAAATGCACCCAAGCCCGATGCTTTCATAGCATTTCCCAAAATGAGCTTTTATATTGTAATTTAGACTTGAAATATTAAACATCTTGGCTGGTTTGTAATTTTAAAGGCTTCTTTTGTAACATTTCTTTTTATAGTGTTTAGAGGTTCATGAGCACTGAGATGGAATTTTAGAGGGCCATAGTAACTGATGTGCAATTTATTTTTTGAATGAAATTGATTTTATGTGTGAAAATCAGCACAATCTGGAGGCCTGCTTTATGCTGCTAAAAGGCATCTTAAGGGAGCTTTTGTGGTACAGGTGAATCATTTCCTTATTGGCCTCAGTTGGTCCAGCCACACTGCACAGTAAAGGTAATTATACCAGCCGCGCCTATGGAATGCATTAGCTGCTAGTGATGGAAAATGTCATAAAAGACATGCAGCATTTTTATTATCACTTACTGAGATATTTTATTTAACCCTAATTTAGTACTTTGAACCTGAGATTCCAAAGTATTTCAGGAAGGATAAAATTTTTATTTTACAGGGGAGAAATCCAAGCAGAGAAAAATAGGGCGCAACACAAGAGGCAGGCTGAGGGCAGAATCCATTCTTAATGCTCCTGATTTCATTTACCCAGTTATACCATTACTAACTCCCATCTCATCTCAAAATCTATCCATCAAAGCACTGTGAACAAATGAAGCAGTAACTTTTTCAGTCATTAAAGATTACCCAGGTTTTCAAGCATAGGGAATATTGTGTCCTGGAAAAACCCACAGCCTGGATAACCACATTCTACAGGGAAAAAATTTCCCTCCAATTTTGCTTTCTCTCCTAATCTGCTGGATGTTTTTACTGCTGCCACCAGACGATTGGTTGTATTCATATATAAAAATTATAATAATTCTGTACACAGAGGTAAGTGTTTTAACTCATATGATCAGTCCTCTTTACATCTATGTGTGCCGTGATCTAAGGATACTCTGGGATATCTGAGCATGACAGTGTATGTAGCAGCATTTTAGTTCTTCCCACCACATTGGTTACTGATGTGATTGCCTGAAAGGCTCTTAGATATTGATGGCAACTGTACCTGCCCAGCCAGTGCTAACTTCATCTTCCATCCCTGAATGATGAGTATAATTCTGCTGTGGCTAGGAAAGGTAGCAAGCTTGTTTTTGGCTATGCAATGAATATATGGCTCGTGAGAAGAGCTTGCCTTGTGCTGTTTCTTCCTTATAACCACACAGCAAATTCTGGTAGATTCTGCTCAGACATATTTTAGCTTTTTTTTTTCCTCATTTATCTTCCCTTTCTTTACTCAGTCCACTCACACATGTTCAGCGTAAGATGTGCATTTTCTTTCTGATTCATGTACAGTAATTACTTCCTAACATCTGCCTAACAGATTTTGTAAGAAAAGTAACTCTGCAAAAATTAAGAAAAAAATATTAATGTATGAAATCTTTGAAATCTCTATTACTGGGGTTTGTTATCCACAGCTGACTGGATTCATTCCCAGCCAGGAAGCTGGTTCAGCAAAACAGCTGCATTAGTAATGTAACTGATTCTGCTCATGCTCACACTCATGTAAATCAGGAGGAGTACCAGAGAAAATAAAGAATATCCCTAGTGCAGAATGCATGTGGGAGAAAAAGTAAGCAATACAGTATGGAACACCAAGAGAATTCTAGCAGGTGCTCTGCCATCCTGGTATAGGTGTTGGGCAGCATCTTAATGTCTTACAGAAACCTTTTACCAAGTAGACTGCTCGCTCCTGGGAACCTTCTCCTGGATATATACTGTGGTGGCACCAAGTGGCCAACAAAATTACCGCCCAGTTGTGCTCAGTGTTGCACCCTAACCCCGTGAATTCACATGGGACCTATTCTGTACGAAGCACCACATTGGTTACTGTTTGCATCTGGTTCATTATCGTTCCCTCTTAGTTATTTAATTTTTACAGTATCTGCTACAATTTACTTTGCACCTTTTAGTGCAGGAAAACACACTCCCTGGTATTCCTCCTAGGCTGAATTAATGCATGTAATAATTAACCCAGAAGTACACTTTGGGAAAGGGGATGTCAAATGAGGAGCATTGCAGTGAAAAAGGAAAAAGAGCATCCATAGGCAAAGTATTTCCTATATAAGATGACAATGCTGTATCTCAGGATTGCTGCCAGTGCCTCATGTGCTCTAGGGATGGACATCTTCAGTCCTCAAGGCCGTTAACACCCTTTATATTTGATCTTTTTGTAAGTTAGCAGCATGTGCTGTTAATAGCAGCCAAAGTTACAGTATCTAAGAGTAACTTAGATACCACATCCTGTTTCCTCCAGCACAAGAAATCTATTGTGTCTTGGCTATAGTCTTTCATTCTCATGCAGCAAAGGTATCTGTGGTTTTGTTTGTGCTTTGGACTCGTGAGCATCTGCAGTTGCTGTGGGCTGGTAATGTCAGCTCAGATTCCTGTTACAGACCTCTTGGTGGGGCTTCCTGAACTCCTTCACAGCAGAGCCTTCCAGTTCACCGTACTATGCTTTGATACCAGCGTATGTTTATTATTTTTACTCGTTGACTTTTCCTGGTACATTACTAAATCATCTGTTAAGTTACAGTAACTTTAAATGCAAATATAAGGTTTGGAGATGCTACCCTTTGAGGCACAAGAGGAAACACTCAGCTCCTGGATGTAGATATCTGCATGAAACTCCATTATTCCCGGACCTTGTGAGGTTTTGAGGAAAAGGACAACAGAGGGAAGGTTGCAACATTCAGCGCCTGAGCCAGCGAGTACACAGCATCTCTTCCCCTCCTGTGCTGTGAAATGTGTATGAGACCTGCTGAGCAACATGTGTATCCTCAGTCCCGCCCCAAAACCTCTGCCAGGCACCTCAGCACCCACAGGCGTGGGATCACAGCAGCATCTCTGCTTTGGTTTAAAACAAGGACAAACTCCCAGCTTTTGATGTTGTGGGGCTCAGTCTGAAACGAGACAGGTGAAGCCAATCCAGCAATGTCTGCCTGAGTCCCACACCTCCCTCTGCAGTCCAGTTCAGACACGTACCCCAGCTTGCACCCCGGCAGTGTAGCACTCTGCCATGGCTCATCTCCCTCCGCCTCTGCCCTCAGTTTCAGATCTCTTCGGCAATACGTTCTACAACAAACAAGGATTTCTGGGGCAACTTTAGTGAGATCAGAAAGATATCCTTCTGCTGCCTTGAAATCTATGAACGCGAGTAATTCATTCAGCACAGCACCCCTTGGCCATTCATATCTATCTGATGATCAAATATATTTTTAATTATCAATCTGAGGTAATTTTTTTTCACTAGACAATACCCAACTGTATTGTAAGAGCTGTTGGGAGTGAGCCAGAGAATTTGGCAGCAAGATATGGAACATTTGGGCTTTCAATGCTTAGGAACATATGGAAAGAGGTTTGGAAGATTGCCACATAGGCTGTAACTTGGAAGATGCTACATTTCTTCATCTTTTTTTTTTTTTTTTTGTGGACAGAAGTAGAGAAATTTTACTTTTTTTAAGGATCCTAATTCCTCTTTCCTTTTCTATGATGTACTGCTGTTCTAGAATAAACCACTATGCTCTGTTCCAAGGTTTGAGCAAATTCAGCTGCATGTTTATGAGCAACTGTAGATGGGCAATTAAAAGGCTGACAGTGTTGCAAATCTTTCCAAGTGTTTACCTCCTAAGTCGTAAGATCCCTTGCAGGTGAACTCACAAAGCTACAATCTGGTGACTCAGATCACGGAGTAGAAGAGGATATCTGGTGCCTGGCCTGACTCAGGATGTGTGCCACTTACAGAGGCCCTGCCAGGCGGTCCATCCTTCTTGCTCCTGCTGTGGCCCTCTGTCTCCCTATCACCTTGACACCCATGGACAGATAGCCAGTTCAGGCTGTCTGTCTGCCTCTGGTACATAGCTTCATCGTCCCGCTTGGAGCTCCAGCACTATGCTACAAATGCCAGCCACGTTTGGGGCAGCAGGAGAATGGGAGAGAGGAGCCACCTCCAGCTCGATGCTCAGGACTGGACGCGTACGAACCAGCATTGTCTTCATACCACTGTAGAGACAGAAGCCTCATGCCCACGATGGGAGAAAGCCATGTCTCTCAGAGTTGTGGCCTCTGTTTGTCACAAAACCAATGCAGTTTGCTTTATATTTGGCAATTCACTCACCATAACTACTCTGTGAGGGTTTTTTATGTGTTTTTTTTTTTTGTGGCACAGTTGTGTGCCAGGTTGGGGGGCTGCAGCAAATGCAGAATTTATTGGAATACAGAAACATGGATGCCCTTCTTAATTTGCACAATTGGCACACGAGCCCTGCAGCTTAGTGAATACTAATTAATCTCTCAGAATGAGTAGGAACGCATAATCATCCTGGTTTAGTGATGAAGGACAAAGACCAAAGAGAGTGGCAGGGGCTTGTACTGAGTGTACAGATAAAGTCACAGCAGCCAGAATTACAATCTTCTTCAGTATCTTGAATGGTGAATCACCCAAGTTTGCCAAGACTGCATCTGAACAGGAGGATGGAGGCACTTCAGGGCTTTTCCCAAAATCTCTGTCCCTAATAGCTCAGTTCAGGGCAGGCTGCAGTTCTTGTCCCACCCAAGTACTCAGGTTTCCTTTTCCCGAGAAGGAGTAAGAGCGATGGGGAGGAGGTGTACGCCAGCTCTGCCTTCAGCAGGGAGCTGGAAACCAGCCCAGGTATGCATTCACTTCTGGGAATTGAGAGGCACTCTCAGACTCTGCACGTTGGTTATAGCCTGAGTGTGTCTTGCCCACAAATTCATTGTGGCTTTTTATCTTGCATTTTCATGTGACAGGTTGTTTCAACACATGCAGCCAAGTAATGACTAGACAGGGCAAGTTCCTGTTATTTCTTGGCTAACGGCATGCTGGGGGTCACTACGGTATCTCTAGGTTATGGAAGGGATAAGGGAAGGGAAGGAGATGGCATCCAGGAACAGGAATTAAGCATGGAGGAACTGGTGACCAGGGCGGAGGAAAGAGCATCTCCTCCAAAGGAATTCAAAGACCTGTGGTAATAGCTCTTGAGAACTGTCCACGTAGGTTAGGAGAGCAACAGAGATAGGCAAAGCCCAAATCATTTGAATGGGATTTATTTTAGAATGAAACCTCTGCCTTTCTGAATAAAACCTGGGAAAGACTGGGTGAGTCTGGAGTGGTTTTTTAGCCTTATATCCTGTGGCTGCAGCATTTCTGAGCCAGCTGAAATCTGATTTAGAATGTTTTTACTATTTTGCTTCCTCTTGCAGTAGGAAGAGAAAACACTATAGTTATTTCTACTTTCTGTGGCCATAATGGCCCCAAGTTCTGCTATTCTGAGTATGCACTTCCCTTCCTGAGTTGCACTTTTGGTGTCTATTTAGAAATCTTTTTGGCCCTAACACAGTTATATCCATAATTTTCTTAGAGAGATTAAAAAGCATTAAAGCTAATATATAGAATAACCTTTTCACAAACCCCATCCAGTTACATGCTTCTTTGCATCTCCATTCCCATCTCTACTGATCTAAAAGGAGAAAAAAAAATGCTGTCCTATCAGCCTGTTCCTTCTGTCTGATTAACTGGTGGTCATCACAGGTTTTCCTCTCTGCTATTACAGTTTCATTTCCAGAGAAAAAAAACCAAAACTGATGGATGTTGACCTCTTGGATTATGGCACCACTGCAAAAAAAAATCAAGTTCTGTTTGTAGCAGAGGGCCAGCAGTACCTTATTAATCAGGCTGTGTGTTCATTGGAAATCAGCAGATATTTTGCCTAAAAGCATCCAGCAGTGCAGTGTAACTCAGTAATAACTGCTTCTCAGGGATCGGGGGAAACCCCAGGAGAAAGACTGTAGGTGCCATTGGAAGCACGGGTGAGTAGTTAACTTTGGGAGCTTTCTTTTGCTTTTTTTTTTGCTTTTTTTTTTTTTTAAGATCGCCTGAATTTGATGGAGGCTCTTTCATTTAAAAGAAAGACCTACAAATTAAGCAACATCCAGCTCCTAATGTGTGAAACTGCAATTTGCATACATCATGGCAGCTGCTGAGTCGGTCCTTATTACCTCCGCTGGAGTGTTAATTTAGCTACAACTTTCTCATTTATTTAAATGAAAAAAGCAGCGGGGGGCTGGCTTGCCACATTATCTGTCAGGCAACCTGGGAATCAGGTTGACAGAGCCAGAAAGAGATTTCAATTCAGAGGGACTGCAGGGGTGCTGCCCCTTGGACCGGTGGTCACAGGCGAGCTCAAGATTGCCCTTGGTCTGCTCTAGAGGTCAACGCTTGCCCTAAGGAAAAAGTTAATCAATGTTGTATTTGGACTGACATAAGAGAATAGATAATAGGATTAAACTGGAAATCTCTGTTTCTGTTTTTTCTCTCCCTATGTATCCAAACTGGCACAACATACATGGATACGATAACCAAAATATCATTACTGGTCCTAACATAATACAAATAGAAAAATCACCATTTGTAGCGCACTGAGTGTGCTGTGGTCCAAACCCACCATCAGGGCCTGAATGCACCCCAGCTCTCTGCGCAAGCAGGAGGATGCCACAGCTGCCCACGCGGGACGTGCTGGGATGAGGGAGCGGCGGCGGCAGCCAGCAGTGCTGGTGGCATTGCCGCTGCAGCCAGCCTGGAGACGCTTCCACACATGTCAAATGCCAAGTGGGTGAGTGGACATCATGGAATTACTTACATGCAGAAGGTAAAACAAATGTTTTAAAAGTTTTAAAATAGAGGGAAGTAGATTTAGAGTAGATAGAAGCAAAACATTTTTTTACAATGAGGGTGGTAGAACACTGGACCAGGTTGCCCAGAGAGGTGGTGGATGCCCCATCCCTGGAGACGTTCAAGGCCAGGTTGGACTGGGCTCTGAGTAACCTGATCTGGTTGGAGATGTCCCTGCTTCTTGCAGCGGGATTGGGCTGGATGGCCTTTAAAAGGTCCCTTCCAACCCAAACCATTCTATGGTTCTATGAAATGTGAGGTACTCGTTCCCAGGTCAGAGGCTGCCTCACTCTCCAGGAAAAGGGGCTGCAGAGCCACCCGGAACTGCTGAGCCAGGAGGAGCAAAGAGCAGTGGCCACACTGGGGAGTCACCTGTGGGTACGGAGATGAGCGTGAGGCTCTCCTCTTCCAAGCTACAATGTTGTACCATCATTTGATGATGCGTCTGTATAAAACTCTGTCAGCAGAGAACATGTCAGATTAAGGGTGCTGAACCACAGCAAGAGTGACAGAGGAGATGAGCATGTTGGGTGCAACATTTCAGTGGCAGCAAAGGAAAACCATGTCCTGATAGCTGCCGCACACCACCCAGAGCTTAACTGAGGTATTGTAGGCCTCTTCTAAAGCTCAGCTGTAACTGACTGTGGCTTGTGGGTCTGCTCGTTGCAAGCCATGGCGTTTCTTCACCTACAGACAACTTGCAAAACCCATCAAAATGGGTTTTCTGCATTTGGACGAACTGCAGATGTTGTGCAGCTGTTCCCAAAGACTGCACTCAGAAAAACACACTCTTGGAAACTGGTCAGACTTTTGCCTAAAAAGGGGATGTTCTTCCAATAGGTGAATCACTGGCAGTCGAGCTCTAGAAGGCAATTTCTTTGTCCATGCAATACCAGAAGGGACTGTATGACCGCTGCCATGCAAAAATTGTTCTAAAACATTAAATTCAATGTATATTTCCTGAACACTGAAATCTTCACATCAAATGTGTCTCTTCTGTCTCTGACACCTACTTCTTATCATTGTTTTAAGATACACTGTGTCAAAAGGTCGGGCGTTTTTATGTACTACCACAGATAATTTTCCCTTTACCATTAACTTAATGAAGTTCAGCAAAAACTTTTGTCTTCACCCACTTCTCAATCATTAATTTTTGTAATTAAAATCACCATGATGACAGATAATGATATCAGAATGAAAGGATTACAACTTAATTACAAGAAGAAGGTGAAAACAGGCTTGGCTTACAGCAGAGAAAGCTTTTAATTCCAGCAAAAATATGGGGGGCCTGATTCACCGTGGTGTTACTCTGTTAGTGTAATTACAACGTGCTGCTGAGAGCCGCCCGGCAGTCACCCTGCTGCAAGACAAGGTGTCCTGGTTAATTCAGTGAAGTGCAAGAGAAATGTTCAGAATTTAGTGAGCAATAAAATGGAATCTGTCTTAAAAGCATTCGTTAGTGCTTTTGTGAAAAAGGCTCGTTATGGAAATTAACTGAAGAAACTCACTCATAAAGAAAACATGATTATTATTATGCTAGCAAACTGGTTTCATATAAATAAAATTAATTACATAAATACCCCATGTTGACCATCATGATACTATAAATTGTTCCATGTAGTAGGAGAACAAGGCAATTTAGGGGTATGGCCCATTTTTATCACAGCTGTGGCATTTCATTAGTTCACCGTTCCATCTTGGCTTCTGTGAAAACTGTAGTATCACATCGGATATTTTTATTTCTCAGATATAGTTGAACTTTTACTAAGAACTATCTGGGAAGTTAGACAATCTTTACAAAGTTTAGATCTTTGTAATCTGATCTATCAAATTTTCTGACATAAGTAAACTTTAATCACTTTGATTTTTTCCTAGTTTTGTTCACACTTTTAAAACACTTTTAAAAATCATGTACATCTTAATTTTTCCTCTAAAACAGAAATCGCTGTTAATAGTTGAACATTCCTGAACACTCCCTCCATGGCTTTTGGAAAAACTCTGTAATAAAACCATCAGACTAAAAATCTAGATAAGGAAATACATTTCATTTTCAATTTTCTCAAAAACTATTATGATCAATCAACCAATTAGTACAGCGAATAAATAAATTAATGCCATTTAGAAAAGAACATTCTGAAAAGCCCTTAATGTCTTTCTCAACTAAAAGTATAGGCTCGGCATTAATCAAATTTATAACCCTAATTTTTGCTTAATCTTTTTTCCATCTTTGCTTAAACATATGGAGACATAAATAGTGTATTATGGCCCTTTCTACTCCTCTTTGATTTACAGAGTACAAGAGCTGCAGCTGATGTGAATCACCGCAGCCCCACTATCCCAGGCCAGTTTAGTGGATGTGTTTCTGATCTATATCAACACAAACAAGAAGACAGTCAAGCCTTACACCTGATTAAAAATGTACAGATAACACTTAGCTTCGGTCAGGAATCCATATTTTATGCACAACTTCAGCTCTTAGTGATCTAGCAAGGGCAGGAGAAACAGTTTGGGGAAATTCTTCTCAGCTGTAGAGGAAGTGGCCTTGGTTTTGGGTGTGACTTGGGTAGAGTCAATGAGCAACAGCATTTCCTCTGGTGTGGTACCCACACCTCAGTGGGAGGAGGGGGTTAGTCTGCTTATCACCTGCACTGGAACCACTCCAACTGCCCAGAAACTAATGGTGAGACAGAGATGTGCCTGGTTCTCTGCCCCTGGCAAGGTCTGGAGGGGGACACACGTGTAACTCTCTAGGTGGACCACCAGCACAAGGGGTGGCTGTGCCGTCCCACAAAGGGGCCTGCTGCTTTTTAGCGCAGAGCCTGGCAAGCAGTGGCCAGGCAGCATGTGGGCAGGGGGGAAGGAAAGCAGCACCGCTGCCAGCCGGCTGTGTCCTAATGTGCCC
This sequence comes from Chlamydotis macqueenii, assembly GCF_036417535.1. Classification (NCBI taxonomy): domain Eukaryota; kingdom Metazoa; phylum Chordata; class Aves; order Otidiformes; family Otididae; genus Chlamydotis; species Chlamydotis macqueenii. The sequence goes on along the minus strand of NC_141565.1, from coordinate 11,037,148 downwards.
CTGTGCATGACATTAAAGCAGCTCCTCATCTCAGCCAGGAGCCCAGCACGGGCTATTTATAGCCCTGGCACCTTGTTGCTTACCAGGAGCTGTGTGCTGCTGTACGAGATCTCTGTTTCCCTCTCCCATGCACTCTCACGGACACCTGCCGCTCCCAGCGTCGGAAAGGTACATATGAAATCCTTTCCCCACTCAGAGAAGGAAAGAGAAGGAAGTTTGGCGCTGAGATGGATGGGCGGTGTGGAAACACCAGAGACAAGCTGCTTTGGGTTGCAGGGTGTGTGGGAAATGTGTGGGCAGGGGCAGTTGAATGTACGTGTTGGGGAACCCGTAACGGTGCTGCCTCCATGCAGTGACGCAGGGCCAGCTGCGAGGCAGGTACATGGCTGGGGGGCTCTGGGACCCATTGTCAGTGCCAAAATTGAAGCCCTCTCAGTTTTTACAGCATCTGCTGGTCAGTTAAAAAAAGGAAATGTAAGAGATTAATTGCAAAAAAAAAAGTTAGGATGGGAACCCCCAAACAATATCAAACTTGGGGTCTGTTTGCAGCTCTACAGGGTTTGCCAGCAGTGGGGATCAGCCTGTGGATGCAGAAATTTTGGTGTCTGAGGTCTGTGCAGGGCGGGGGGGGGGCTTTGCATACTGCACAAGCCTGCAAATCTCTAGACTTGCTTCCAGCAAGGAAGCTCAGAGAAACTCTTGCTTCTCCCATCAAGGTATCTATATGTGCCTGGGACCAATCCTTACCATCAAGAGGCTGAACATTTTTAATGTGAGGGTTTGGTAGGGATTGCAGATTTAGTAGGTATTGAATATGAGTGCAGGGGCCATTTTGGAGGTGGTGCTGTGTTGTTGCCATGGGTTGCTATGAATTTTCTTTGCTGTGGGCATGGACATACCCAGATATTTGCTTGATAGCAATTGAAATCAAAACTAGAGAAATTTACGGGGAAGGCTGAGTTCAGACAGTAACTAATGGAATGCTGATGTCACATTATAAAGGTTTACAACTTGCAATTTTTTTTTTTATTTCACTGCTGAGTGACAGGGATATGAAAGCTTTCACATATGAGCATTTGCTCACCAAACGGATACATACTGCAGAGTTTGGTGTAAATATTAGCGATTAGAGTTCACAATATTTTCTGTTGTAAAAATGCAAATAGACCCTAGTTTGCACCAAATTATTAAATTATGTTTCTTTTAGTTGTGGTACAGTCCAGTTTACACAGTATGATATAACTGTTCCAGAAAGCCTTTCCTATACTTGCCAATATGTTTAGATAAATGCAAAAAGAGAAGCCTCTGAGATCTTTGCCAGGCTGCTTGAAGAGCTACTGAAATCCATTCTAGAAACACATTTTCCTTCTGCTGGCATCTATTGTTGAGTATGTAAAAAAACTTGTGCATCCTCCTTCTGTGAATGAGAACTTTGCCATTTCAATAAGTTTGGATATGTAAGAAAAATGACCTGCACATGTGAACTGTTAAAGAAATGGGCTCTGTATGTATATATTTAGCTTCTATTCTTCTCATGCAGTTAATGCCCATAATTGGCTCAGACTGGGATTTGTTTATAGGCATTTGTTTGTGAACACAGCCACATCCATTTTCTACTTAAATCGTGGGATTCTTTTGACTGACTTCACTGAGCTTTGAGTCAGAGTCAGATTAAGGTCAGGTGAAGGCATATTTGAAAAGATGGCCCACAAGGTCTTTCATTTTCAGCTTCTTTGATTTTTCTCATGAATCTATAGCAGTTTAAAGAAAAAAAAATGCCTGGTATTTGCTGAGATTGGATCAATATTAATCCAATCCCACATCTAGGCCTCTGTCTTGGCAGTAAATGGAGCTCAGACTGTCAAATCTTTCCAGAATCATAAACTGCCCAAAGGCTTTTAAACTGATCAAAGCATCCTCAGGTCTCCAATGGTCAAATGTGCTCCCAAACACAGTTTCTGAAGCTTTGCAGATTCCTTAAAATCTCACTGTTAGATGTTAAGCCCAAAGAGCCTTGTTAAGTCCCATTTTATTTTTACTTTAATTTAAGAGCAACAAAATGAGAAAGAAAACAAAAAAGCTACTGCAGAGAGGACAGGCTGTGGCTGTAACAGTCTGAATGGAGATGATTCCCATCTCTACTGGCAGTGGGATGCTTACAGCAGCAGGGATGCAGTGATGCACACAGGGGAGCACAACTGTCTACATTTATAGGAGCAGCTTGTAGGTCAGCAGCCTGTCTTTCTGCATTGAGAGCTGCCTTTTACACCGCTTGCAGACTGTAACTGGCTAAGGAAGCTCCCGTGAGCACGCCTAGCAGCACGCGTCCCAGCAGCAGCTGGTCCATGCCTGGCTAGCATGAGACTCAGACTGCCCTGACTTGGGCTCCTTGGAATCAGATGGCATGTGAAAATAAACATGGTGCCACAGGGCCTGAGGAAAAAAGTAGTTAAAATCTCTCTCAGAAGGATTGTCATACTTTGTCTTATATAATCTAATGACATAATTTGATTATTATAGTGTTCACAGTTTCAAAACCTCAAAATTCCTCCTTCCCTTCCAGCAATAAATCAGCTCAGATCACCTGAAACTCATCTGCTGTGGGGCTGATCTGAGAGATCAACAGGGCTGAGCAAGGAGAGTTCTTTCTCTGACTTTAACGGGAAGGAGATCATGTCACCTGGCAAACCTTTTAAAACAGCCTAAGCAATTTAAGGCTGAAGTTTCACCTTTAAAAGTGATGCAGACACTTCAGTTCCTAAATTACACAGTGAGCTTAAGTAGGATTTGGACTTTTAACTTAATTAGATGCCTTTGGAAACTTGAAAATCCTAAGTCTCCAAGTAACTAGCAACTGACAGAATATAGAAAACTTTGGAAAAGGTACCCTGGCTGCTAGTAGCGATGGTGATCCTTGAGGCACATCCAAGCTGCATGTCTAGTTGTCACAGAGATCCATTTATTAAAGAGTTACCTGTATGCCCTCTCAAACAATATAGACATACATTTCCTAGAAAGAATTCAATGTTCTCCCACTTAAATGCTCTGCCACAAGTTTGTATGTTTTATCTGGACAGAATGGATGAAATTAATTCAAGAAATAATATCTAAATCAAAGCAAGAAAGCATGTGTTCCCTGCAACTGAGTGACCTTTTCAGCACAGATCTTTAGGCACAGACCAGAAATGCCTCCCAGTCTGACCACCTATAACTATGCTTTGAATCTGCTTTGTTTAGCCAGTTGAGCATCTAACCTATGTTGCTTTAGTCAGTTGATTTCATTACAATTTTGTTTCTAATGATATCAAGTAGGACCATATAGTAACTTCACTCAAGACAAAGTATCTAATTTATCCCCTATTATCCCTGAAAAAATGAAGGAAATTAGATTGGAATGACACAATTTGTTCCTGATAAATAGGTGCTATAGCTGCTTTTATCACCTTATTGCCCTCTAAATTCTTGTAATTCAATCATGTAATAATTTCTTCCGGCATCCTTCCAGGTAGCAGAATTAGGATAATAGTTCCTATTATCCTATAGATACAGGAACATCTATAATTCCCTGGAAGCTTCCTTTCTGTATCTTGGTCTTATTACATCTTTTCCTTATATCAACATTAGCATTATTATTTGCCTTTCTCGAGCACTGCGGGATCTTTTGCGTGGTTTAAAACCTTGATCTTAAATGCCAGCACAGCCTTCATAACGAAACCCCGAGATTATAACATTATTATCACCTGGGTACTGATTTCTCCCTCACTGTGGCTGTCAGCCAAATGTCATAGCGCATACAATTAACAGATTTGCTTCTCAGCTTACTGATAACAAAGGAAGCACAAATAATTCATAGGCAGAGGCACTGGTTCTTTGATGTGGGTGAACCCTGATCCTTTCAGCACCTGAAGGGAGGCAGGCTGAAGACAGAGCAGCCTCATTAAGGCAAAGAAGGAAAAACATTAGAAAAGCAGAGGAGGAAGAGGAGGATGCAGGAGGTGCCCCCTGCGTGCAGCCTGCTGCCCCATGCTGGGTGCTGTGACCTCTTCTGGGCCAGGTCCCGCAGCTCCCACCCTCCCACCACAGCACGGGAAAGGGCAGATTCCTTGGGACTGGGGGAAAAGACAAGAAAAATCTATGTCCCAGACAAAAACACAGACAAAATAATGTCTCTAATTACAAGGTAGCTCTTTTTTTTCTCAGAGGTTAAGGGAAATTCTTGATGAGATACTTCCATCTGGTTTACAATCCCTTTGCGCTGGGGCAGTTCAAAGAGGCGTCAGTGTAACTGAGAATTGAGGACAGCATTTATTTATAGTTTGATAGCCTCATAAAAGCTGTAGAGCTGAGCTCACAGCAGTGTGCTTATTTATGTTTTGAACTGCTCATGCAGCACCCTACCGCCTTGCAAAACGTATGCTGTTGCTCCTGCATAAAATTATATATGACTCTTCATAGGGTTCATGACATAAAGGCAAAAAAAAAAAAGTGAAATTAGACTAACAAACAGCCGATATAAAAATTAAAGTAGTGGCCAGAACTGGGGGAAAATTAACAGCCTGGCTCTGAAATAAAGTACCATCAAAGAAAGATTTGCACCTGAATCAATTTTTCACAATAGAAGAAAAAAAATATCCCAAAACTCTGAATAAGACAGCAACTCTGATTTCAGCTCCTGGTGACATTACAAAGAATGTGAGCCTTGCACTGGAGGGTTTTTAATGACAACCCAGCCTCTGGCACAATCTCAGTATAGTGTCTCCCTGCAAATTATATTTGTACCACATTTATTCTTTTTTTTTAATGTCAATGTACCATCTTTTTTCCTCTGTAACCCAGAGGGGAAAGCAAAGCAGCACTGTTTCATTTTTACCCTTTAATAGTCTTTCCAATGACATACAGGAGAATATTAATATCCTTCCAATGACCTCACCTAAACACTGCTAAAAGCCGGGGGGGAGTGACAAGTTTGTAGCTAATGCACAGGGATGAATTTCTGAAGTTAATGGAAGGATTTCACCTCTGGATTTTAATCCTGTTGTATTTTTAACCTTTTAGCTTCAGTTTCCTCAGCTGTAGGATGGAAAAGTAGACTTGCCTGCAAGTTGACAGCACAGTTTTATTGAGTGCAGTTCAGTCAGGAGTTTGCTGTGCTATCAAAGCAAGAGATGACGAATGTGCATTCTTACGAGGAAAGGCCAATACTGCCTTCTTGAAAGTGGGAGTTAATCAAGCTCTGCCTATAGCTCGGGCTGGGAAGCAGCCTTGCTCTGCAGAACACAATGGGGTGGGTGAAGAGGAGGTTGGAGGGTTCCAGGCAATCCTGCCTGCGAGGTGGAGACTCCTTGCACAATTCAGCCCAAGGATGAGGTGATGGTTGGGTATGGACCAGCCCCAGGAGAGGGGAGGCCCCACCATCTACTCACAGGCTGGGCATAGCTCTGCTGCTGCTCCTGGGAGGGTGCCCAGAGCCACCTCACCAGTGTTGTGGGCGGCAGAGGAGGCCACCCCACACTGGGTGCAGATGGGCAGCTCCCTTCATCATCTGGGTAGTGTGTATAGGAGGTAATTTTTGCCTGAAGTAATGCATAAGTGGCATGAGCTACCTTGTGCTTTAAGGTTCCTGTTGCTAACGTCTTTATGAAGAAAAAGAGGAGAGAACGGCTGTGAGCATTTTGTGACAGATATCCTTGTCACTGTTAAATGAACACACAAAATTCACAAATCTGCTGAACGGTGTAATCAAAGACTAAGTGTTGCTCTTAAGAAAACTAAATTACCAGTGAAAGAAAACTTAAAGGTGACCAGCAAAGGAAGTGAAATCATAACTTAGTTCTTTCTACACATTGCTGCTTCCTGATCTGTACAAAGCTCTGGGAAAGATGATGATGATTAATCATCTCACTTGTTCTTCACATTAAAAATGCACATTTTTTCCATTATGAAAAAGCTGGAGGATGTGCAAAGCTCTGACATCATAAAAGAGAAAAGAGAGAAGTTGATCATTTTGGAGGAAAAACCCTGGTTAGTCAGATTGCTAAACAGGATTGGGGTCTTGCTGGTGGTTATTAAAACTTTCATCCAGCTGGAGAGTGAACAACATAGTTAAAGACACTACAGCCCATCTGCTTGAAGATATGTGTGCTTATAATACATGATCTTTGAGATATGGTGCGGTTCTTTTATCAAAATGCAGTAAAGATCAAACATTACAAGGTGATAAAATAGCAAGAGGGGAAAACAATAAACTGGCCATCTAATTATCATGTAGGATTAATGAAAAGAACATTTTCTATCTCATAAAAGGCTTCTACTGACTGTAAATACTGGTTCAGAGGCAGTTGATGCAGGATTAAGACCTATGTTTTCTCAAATGCAGTATTTCATTTAAATGTAGCCAGGAAAACAAAAAAAAATCTTTACTTTGGAAATACCATTGCTTTATTTTTTTTGTACTAAACTTACTGCCTTTGATTTTTAAAAGTACCATAAGAAGAGCTCAGAGCTTGGCCCACATTCAGGCTATGAAGTTAATGTTTTGTCTTCCAAATCTATTTCTTAAATCTGGTAATAACCCAGATTCATTTCTCAGATATGTTGTTTCTAGTTCCAGATTTGAAATATGGAAAAAAATTATAAAATCAAGGAAATGCTAGTTTTCAAGCATGCCTGGCTTTTAATTTAGCACTCAATTTGAGGAATCTATGTAATTTGCTAAAACAGAATGATGACTACTTCCAAAAAAAACCTGAGCAGCTAAAAGAGTAGGTCTGATATTGATGATATAGCTATAGATTTCCTTTTCACCTGAGAAGTAGCTATAATATTTTAAAAATATCCATCTATCTAGATTTGTAGAGAAAATTGGACTGTTTGTGAAAATACCTGTGGATTTCAAAGAATCTAATATACTCATTTTTTATGTTGATACATATTTATTTAATGAAACTGAGACTACTCTTTGTGCTTCCAGGATTTGAGAAAATCAGTTCAATCTACCGTACAAGACTCTGCAAATATTTGAGCTGGTGAGGAATGTGAACAGTCCCACTAAGCATTTCATAGCATGTTCACAGTGTGTTTCAAACATGGTTATACCACTGCTTTAGGACTTGTCTGTGTTTTGGTGATTCACTACATGAGTCCCTAATGCATCGCCGCAACAGAACTGTCTCAGCACCACATTAGAGACAAAAGCTGTGGTAAGGACTGGTATCCCTCAAGTGATGGGGTTGTTCTCCCATTGACAGCTCTACCACCATACTTCGCATCCTGCAGCTTGCTGATCTGAAAGCCTGAGAGGTTCAGTAAAGGCACCCCCCTAAGAAACCCTAAGATATGGGACTATTAAGTTCCTTCTGTTTTCCCCATAAATAAAACTAGAGGGAGTATGTGAATAATTAGAATTTAATTAAAAATTCCATTTGACATTACAGTAAGTGGAACCAAAACCCTGTGAATGTGCAGCACTTAAGCATCCTGCTGAAAAGCAGGAGGACAGCTGGAAAGCTGGCCCCTGTTTACTAATCCTTTATTTATCCCAAAGCAAACCAGTAGCAACTCTGTAAAAAGAAGTGACCTACGCTTTGGTGTGAAAGAGCGAAGAATCTGGCCAATCAGATGGAGTTGCTTCCTGCCAGTTCTGCCACCGTACCTCAGGGGTGGAAGCTCTCTCTGCTCACAACATTCTCTCGATTCTCAGCTGGAAGCCTGGGGAGAGATGCTACTGGTGAAGTGGGGTGTGATGGGGCAGAGACAAATCCATTGATTGACTAACGAGGTGGTAGCTTCCTAGCTGCTTTGCAAGGGTGTAAGCACAGGGCTTCTGAATCAAAACCTGTCTGCAAACTGGTAGCCAGGTCTGGTGGTAAGGCAGAATGTTAAACATCCACACGTACGCTTGTGTTGCTGTAAAATGCCAGTGAACTGGGTTGTACCAGTGGCTTTATTTCCCACCCACTTTGCAGAGGTGTGGATCACTGTCAAAACTAACGAGAGAAGCAAGTCTAATGTTTTTCCATTTTTTTAGTCTTGTAAAACCCTTTTCTGAAGCCTCAACCTAGGCATAACTCCTAGTTTGAGAGGAGCTCTGAGCACTGAGAAGATGCTACTCCATTCTCTCTGTCTAACCCAAGGGGCTGTTGAAAATACAAGGTACTTTCAGCTTCTAAGAGAGGACTAGTGTCCTTCAGGTGAATGTGAGAGACAAAATCTGAATAGCCAAGGGACTAAGGGCCTAACCTAGAGTTCACTAAAGTCAGTAGAAATCTTTACTTCAATTTTCATAGGCTCAGGATCAGCGAAAGGAGGGAGAAGGCAGCTGGGAAGGACCATTTTGAAGGGAAGTCTGTAATATTCTTTAAATAATCACAAAACTTGTGGGGGAGTTACTGAATATTGAAGATCACTTGAAGTGTTGATTTTATTTTTGTGTGTCTTGGAGACCTTGAGCATGAGACCTCACCATAATTTAACATACTTTTTATGTATTACTGATTTATATCATGCTCGATAGAATGACTAGCTTTAGACATTAACAGCAATATTCATTTGCTCAGTAATTTGTCCTTATTGGACAATGTTATGCTTTTACCTCTAGAAAAATTCCTGATGAAGACCTTGAATTCTGCAGAGATTTAAAGACAGGCAGTTTGAGATCAACCATGGATCATAAGACTGAAGAGAAAAGAAAGCAGCGCCATAGCTTGACTTTAATGGAACAAGTAAAGAGAATGAAAGAATCGACAGAGATCATTGATGTGGTGCTAGTTGCAGAAGGTGAGAAATTCCCCTGCCATAAGGTGGTGCTGGCTGCCTTCAGTCCCTATTTCCGAGCCATGTTTACCTGTGGCCTGGTTGAATGCACGCAAAAAGAAGTGGTACTGTGTGACATCTCTGCAGAGAGCATGTCCGTAATACTCAATTACATGTACAGTGCAGATTTGCACCTCACTAATCAAAATGTGCAGACTGTTGCGCTTGCTGCATATTTCATGCAGATGGACGATGTTTTCAGTACGTGTCAGAAGTACATGATGGACCATATGGATGCTTCCAACTGTGTGGGCATATACTACTTTGCAAACCACATTGGTGCAGAAGATTTATCTGATCAAGCGAGGAAATACTTATATCAGCATTTTGCTGAGGTGAGCTTACAGGAAGAAATATTAGAGATTGAATTCCAGCAGCTGTTGGCTCTCATAAAATCAGATGATCTGAATGTCTCCAGGGAGGAGAGCATTCTGGACCTCGTCATTAGATGGGTCAAATACAGCAGACAGTCACGTACAGAGCACCTTATCGAGCTCCTGAAGCAAGTGAGACTGGTACTTGTCAGCCCTTCCTTTCTCGTGGAAGCCCGGAAAAGGAACACCATGATCCTGTGCAATTCAGAATGCAATGATATGTTTGAGGAAGCCTTGAACACCATCAAGCTATCCAGCCGCCCTTCTCTCAGCCTGCGATACGGCATGGAGACTACTGATCTCTTGCTCTGCATCGGCAACAATTCTCTTGGCATTAGGTCAAGACATGGTAGCTATGCAGATGCCAGTTTTTGTTACGCTCCTGCGACACAAAAGACTTACTTCATTTCCTCTCCAAAGTATGGAGAGGGGTTAGGATGTGTTTGCACTGGTGTTGTTACTGAAAATAATGACATTATTGTGGCAGGAGAGGCAAGCGCTGTCAAAATGTCTAGACAAAAGACCAGGAACATCGAAATTTATAGGTGTGTACCCTCTGTCAGAAAATCCCTAATTATTTAAAAATGTTAAATCCAAATAATGTTTCTGGGGACAAAAAAAAAGACCACTAGACAAAGCATTCTTTACTTGAAATTTTTCCCAGAGATTTTGATTACTCTGATTAATTTGTGACAAGTGGTCTTCATGGCACAATGAATTATATACATGCAACAAAATCCTGATGCCTTTTCTCCTGAAAGAAGGGGGATTTACTGTAGTGGCATCTCTGTGTAAATGAGCTTGATTAGTTCCTACATCGTTGTATGTGGATTTTATATTGTCCTTACTCAAATTTCAACATTTTCCTAGGATGCTCGTTTCTAGGTCATTAGCAGGGGGAAATGAGCCAAGTGAATGACCCAAGGAGTGCAGTAGGACGGAGGTAACACACTTCTCTGATGGTAGTACTTCAGAGGTTAAAGGATAATGATCGATAGCTTTAAACCCTCATCCTGTTCTTACTCGTGTCTTTTTCAGATGCACCCATTTTAAACATAACCAGACATTTTCTGAATTAAAGACAAAATTTTAAAATGGTGACCGCATTCTCAAACACAGATGCCTAAATTTAAGGAATTAAATCCATACCGAGGCAGACGAAGTGGCCTTATTTTCAGCAGTGTTGAGCTCTTGCTCTTCCCACTAACTTCAGTGGAAACTGTGATTGAGCAGCACATGCAGAAATAAGGGACTTCTTACCTTAATTAGGGTCACAATATCTTTGAAAAGATGCTTAGGATTCCTCATACTAAAAATACCTGATCCTGCCAACATTGGGCTCAATTTTATAACTTACCTGTGAAGGAGAAAGCTCCTTCTGTCATCGTACTATTGTCTGAATAAAAATTGATGATGAAGGGGGTGACATTTCCAGACAAGTGGAGTGGGACAGACAAGCTGATGGGACCTCAGTGAACCAGGTCATTTACAACTTTGGATTTTCCTACAGATACCACCAGCGAGGAAACCAGTTTTGGCACAGCCTGTGCACCACTCAGCTCCGGGAACTCTATGCATTGGGCACTATCCATAACGATCTCTATGTAATAGGAGGGCAAATGAAAGTGAAAAACCAGTATCTGGTCACAAACTGTGTGGAGAAGTATTCCATGGAGCAAGGCACCTGGAGAAGCACAGCACCTCTTCCAGTCCCATTAGCCTGCCATGCAGTGGTGACGGTGAAGAATAAGCTCTACGTGCTGGGTGGCTGGACACCACAGGTTAAGAAATGTGCCAATGGTTTTGTTTTGTTTGTTTACTAACAAGCAGAGTTTCATAATTTAGCCCCACTCGGGACCAAGCTATGTGGTCTCTCACTCGCTCTCCCCACCCTCTGAGCTATGCTTGGTTTATATGATGTGTAATTTTATGGTGCTTCTTGCATAGGAAAAGCACATCAGTGATAAAAGAAGAATAAATTGCTTACATTCCACCGATGAAACATCTTTTGTAAGGAAAACTAAACAGGGTGAAGAGGAATAATATCTGTCTTATGCTCTCCTCACTGTAAATACCAGCTTCAGGAAGGGCAGCTCTTTCAGAGGCGTGGACACTGAGCATGAGTTTAAAATACATCTCCTGTGTCAACATGGGTTCCATTTTAAATAGCTACTGTGCTAAACACCTTATTTTTGAAAACAAAACAAAAAACACAAAAAAAACCACTCCAAACTTGAATTGAAATAGCTAGGATGATATTTAGTACTTATTTGGCACTCCTTTGTTATCACAGGCTGTGAAAAATGGATTAACTTCAGCCTTTCCTTATATACTGTGTCCTTATTTTTTTTTCTAAGTATCAGTAAATAATGGTATTTAAGCCATACAGAGGCCCTTAACTGAGCCCTGTCTTTAAAAATTGTGTATGTGGGTGAATTTCAGGGACAGATTTATATCTAAAATGTAAAGTTCACCTCAATTTCTCAGGAAACTTCCTTGGTTAACCAAAGGTCTTTTATTTTATTTTAATTCTATTATATTTTAAATGAAAAGTTAAATCATTCTCTGGAAAACAGATTCCTTTAATCAATCCACTGATTTGTTTCAGTTGCTTGGCTATACAAAGTTTTAAGAGGAATTTTCAGCAGGGGCACAGATACCATGTTCAGTCGTACAGGGCATGTACAGAACTGCGACAAAGGAGACGGATGTCAGGAACAGCACTCACTCTCTCCAGTTGCTCCCAGTGTGAAAGATCTTTTTTAAGAGCAGAGCCCATTCTTATTTACTGACAGTGCAGTTTAAATTTGAGCATTCAAGATAAAGCCCCACGTTTACTTGATGATGAAGTAGTGTCTGTAATCCTTACTGCCAGCAGCAATATGTTCAGACTGTCATCACATCTCATTGGTTTGTGTTCTCTTGAAATAAATGACTGTTTAAGGTATTTAAAAGTGAGATGCATTCAGCAAACAAGATTTACACCTCTTTGGATATTTTGAGTGCAGGAGTCCCCAGAGGAGACAACAGAGTATTTATGATACTGAAACAACTGAGCAAGGATACCTCACTACTTAAAGGATTAAGATCTGAAAATATACTTAATGTAGAAACAATCTGTCTGTAAAATCTTGAGCAGAAAAACATGTTATATAACAAAGATAGGTGCTGAAGTCAGACAACCGGCTTTGTCTTTCTTGATAGTTCTCCAGAACAGATTGTAAGGGGGAAAAGTGGCTTAGAAGCACAAGCCAGGAATATTGCGACAAGCGTGGTTTTTAAAAAAATACAGGCACCTGTAAAAGACCTGAAGTGGGTACTTGCCGACCAGTACTATCAGTAACAATATACAGGAGGCTGAGTTTTTAGATAAATAGGCTTGAGATGAGCAGATTAACAGGAACTGATTAAAAACCATAGCTTTGTAACTTAGGGCGTACCTGAACAGATCAGACCAAATTAGCTAAAGGTCTGAAAAAAAATGCTTTAAGACCAGCACTGTGGAGTGCTGAATTCTTCTGGTACCATGTATGTCCCACACTCACCTGGCCAGATGTGGTGATTGTATATGTGGTGCTACCACAGCTGCACTGTGAAAGCAAATTAGTTTGTCAAGCCAGGAGTTGTCCTAATGCCCAAGCAGCACTGAATGTTCTGTCAATCCTGAACAAATACTAGCCATGCAGCATTGATAGAGTGCTGTTAAATGCATGTGTCCATTACAGGACAGAGATAAATACATGTTCCCTTCCCACTCAGGCTTTGCAATTGAAGCAAGAGAAGACGAAGTCAAGCCAGGACATAAAATGAAAGCTTAGGAGGGCAAGGGCTCGACTCACAGCAGTGTTGCTCCAGCACAGCCTCACTGATGCCAGCAGAGTTAAAAACCCAAGTGACTCCAGCCCTGGTAACTGGGGGCTCTTAAAATGAAAGAAGGCATTTGATGAGGCTAAGAGGAAGGTTTCTGACCCTTGAGACAGAGAGAAGGACCACTGGATATTATGTTTTCTGTATATGAAGAGCACAATGTGCGCTCTGAGGTGAATGTTACCACAAAAATTAAGTAGGATGTGAATTTACAATATGTCAAATAGTGCCTGCTCCTAAATATATGCTTATATGAAAATACACAACTTACGCCTCTTTCAGTTAATAAATCAGTGTTTCACACTTAGGATGAAGAAAGAGCATGGCCCTGGGCACTTACGTGGGGTAACCCAGAGGCTATATATTTACTTTCTAGTTTGCCTCCTACTGTCTTGTCCATTACAGCAGTGGTGGAAAGGTCTTTTGGGAAAGAAAAATAAGAAGTAAAGCAAGAACACATATAACAACATCACAAGTAAGCAAGTAGTTCTCTCCTTCTCACTCTCTCTACATGAAACCTTTCATCCTGAAATATTTCAGGATCCTTCCCCCACAGCCTACTGCTTATATTCAAGGCTGCCATACCCAGAAAACATAATCCGAGTTCCCTGCATCACACTAGACAGGCAGAGAAAGGGAAAGAAGATTACAGAGAACAAGAGGAGTAGGAGTGACTATAAAAAGAGTATTATGGCAGCAAAGATACAGCGGGGGGGGGGGGGGGGGTTAGGAGATTATTATTAAGAAAACTATTGAAGGAGAAGTTACAGGAGTTGAACAACATTACTCTGGTTAGGCTAGCTAAAGAAATGTGGAAATGACTTGAGAATAAGTTATGTGTATAGTCAGGCCTGAGAAAGGCCAGCTAAGTGCCTCACTGAGACTCATGGTACAATCTGAGTAACAGTGGGGATAGACTGCAACCTTTAGCAGGAAGAAAATATGTCAGAGAGACTGGTTTTCCTCTCTTATTATTAGGACTTCACAGCAGCCTTGTGAATGAGGTGTATTTTGCCTGAGGCAGGCCCATGAATGTATTATTACTACCCGAATCCTCAGCTTTACTGCTGCAGAATACAGATGCCTTCTTATGCATTTGACTTCTACAGAGTACTCCCAGCCACAAGTCATGGGTGCTCTTGAACCCTGGAGAGTACGAATCACTTCGCAGCTTCAATTGATGTGTTTATGTTATTTATCTGCTCAGCTGTCTGCTGTGATTAATTGCATGCAGGCGTGTGCAGAGGGCTCCAAATGTTGTATTACTATATATCTGTCATATTTCATACAGATGGATCTGCCTGACGATGAGCCGGATCGATTAAGTAACAGAACGTTTCGGTACGACCCGGGCCAAGACAAATGGACAGAAGGCGCGCCGATGAAGTACTCCAAATACCGCTTCAGCACAGCTGTAGTCAACAGTGAGATTTATGTCTTGGGTAAGAGGAAACAGATTTTTAACATATAGTACCATGACTTTTTCTTCTTTCCAGCAATTTGCCTCTGCGAAGTGAAATACCTCACTTTTGGCTATGTACGTCGGACAAAATATGTTGGACTAAATGGATAGTATTTTTCTAGAGTTATTTTTCCCCACATCATGTCTTCCTTCCATAATTTATGTAGATTAAATCAAGTGAATGTTTAGTCTTCTGGATTAATGTAGCAAAGAGACTTTGCTTTTTAAACTACTTTTTTTTGGAGTATTAGTGTGTGCTATAAATAATAACGAATTTTAAAAGGTGGGTAGAGAGGCCTTGTTAGCATCATTTCACAGGCAAGCAGTGAAAACCTCAGGAAAGCACTCAGCGCCATGAAGGAATGGCATAGGGAAAAAGATAATTTGGATCTCTCAGTTAAAACCAACATTATTTGTGGATTCTGATAAAAATCACTGAACCATTCTCTTCCACCCACTTCAATACAGTGCATCTTTTTTACAATCTAAATCTTTGTCATTTTTGATTCACTCTTTTCAAATTTTTGTTTCAAAACAGTATTTTCACCAAAATCTTGTGTGAAAGAGTTCAATGAACTCCTACTCCAAAATCTTTTGTGCCAAAATGATCCCGATCCGTATCCCCAGTTCTACAGTTCATCCATCACACGACTCTTTTCCCAGAGACCATCCTTCAAGGCCCCATCCCAACCTCTGCCCCAGCCAACAGATAGAACATCACCTGTTTCTGAACACTAGCAAACACCTCACAAGGTGGCAAGCAAGGGATTTTTCTGAAAAGAAAATGATCATGTAAACTAGGGAAAGGCAGATTTAGAAGAAAGGCACTGTGGGCATTGGGACTGATACTGGGAAAATGTTGAAGGGGCATCTTGAAAGGAGAACAGGAGCCAGAAAGGTGATAAAATGAAGTAGAGAAGGATTATAGATAGGTGTATAACTGGAAAGTACTTGAAGAAGTGGTAAAAAAATGTCATATGGTCAATTAATCCACAGGTGGGCTGTGAGTTATTCATGCCCTTCCATGCTCCCAGGGTCCCGTGGGCAGCATCAGACATGAAGAAGGCAGCAATCACGTCAGTACCTCAGGACCTTTCAATCCATTCTGCTTCAAACTGCTCCTGCTTACAAGCTTATCAAAGTGAACACAGTAAAAACAGTCTTATCAACTTAATACACCTCCTGTATATGAGGTATTCTGGTTTTGTCTGGGTTGTTATGTATCATGGATAAAGGAGAGCTTGTTCCTGGCATGTAATAAAGAAAGCCTTTCGCAGATGCTGTATCTAAAAAAAAAGGTGTCTTTGAAGTAGAAGAGGAAAATGGCTTTAATGCTGCATTTGTCTTCTTTTAGAGAAACTTCTTTCTCTCAAGTGGCTTGAGACAGGCCCATTGGCACAACCAGGAGAGAGGGTAAAAGAAGCACGTATGGAAAAGAGGGTTTTGCAAACAGAAAATCATTTCATTATTGTCAAAGGTTAGTGATAGAGAATGCCAGTACGTGGTTAAATAACGAGAGTGCTGGGTGTCCAGGTTCAAAGGTGCTTCAAAAATGTGGGAGCCCTATCCTTTGTAAAAGGTTAAATATATGTATTTATTTATACTGACACTGATGCTGTAATGGGGCAGCAGAAGCAGCTGTACTAGTTGGGAAGAGAAAGGTTGTATTCATACATTTCAGTAAGAAGCATTCTGAGATCAAGATCATGAATGCTGTGATGACACCGGAAAGTCAGGGAGAAAAAAAAAGGAGCCACCTTGGGATGCATGTGATTCAAAAAATTGACAGTCTTCTTCACAGCAAGCTTGACACTGAGACAATGAAAAGGAGTGGCTAATAAGGAAAACTGCATCTATTTTCTTCCCTCAAAATCTCACAAAGCAAGCAGCATATCTGAGTGATTACAGTAATGAAATGTACAGATTGAACACAAAGCACAGTATTAAATCTGAAAAGTGCCTGTTTACGTGGCATTGAGGAAAGTTCATGATCTCAAAGACCTTCACAAGAATTTTGCTAACATCAAAAAATAAAAAGCATTGCTTTTTTATGCGTCGCTGCCAGTGCTACAGTATTCAGGAAGCCGAACATTGATTTGAATTCTTTCTTACATGCCAGCCACTACCAATATTTTTTTTTTTGTGAGAAAATCTTTGCTAACAATCAGATTGGCGTGTGGGCCAGACCAGGCTCTTGTTTTGTCTCCATCATTTTGTTGGTTCATGCACCTTCCCATGAGCAGTCCTCATCCAAGCAGTCCTAAGGGAACCAATGCACTTAATCCGTGACTCAGAATTTCCTGTACCGGACCCTTCACTCTTGCTGCTAGATGTAACTAAACATATGTAAAGGCAGAGTTTGTTCTCAGTTTTGACAGTGTAAATCTGAGGTGATTTCACTGTAATGAACAAACTTGCTTGTCATTTATACCAAAGGTAACTAAGCTCACACGCTGCTCCAGGGAGCAGATTTTTGAGAATGTGCTATTTTTACCATGGTGTTTCTGACCCTGCCTCCCTTCTGATGCTCCGTCCAGTCAAGCTGTAACTGCAGCAAGTGAAGACACAAATAAGTTATCATCAGGTAGCATGAATATTGATTGCAGGGAAGACATTTTGACCTAGGTCTAGGCTGTTTTCACAAACTCCTGATTGTCTATTTTCACAAACCTTGTGAGCACTTTAATGTCCATAAATCTGTAAAATTTGGTTGAAACTGGCCAACAGGCACAAAAGCTATGAGAGGCAGATAAAATAATGTAAAGACAGATACAGAACACACGTGTAGTTAGAGTAACTGCCTGAGTCTTGTTTCCTCAGGAAATCCTATAATATTACAACTAATTTTTTAATTGAAAGACAAACCTGACACTAAGCCAAAACCGATTTGTCAACAAATTCTACCTTTGAATATGCTGATTTAAATCCACCTTTAACTGTATGGCTGGAAATGAAGATTTATCTGTTAAAACTGAGAAGGCTAATTAAGAGGTAAATGTTAACCATCACGGTCTGAAAACTCCATGGAAGAGATTAAAGCATTTTCCAAGACCTCTCAAAATGATGAAGTAATTTCCAAACAAATTATGTTTGGAAACAGTGATACAGTCACTGATATTGGCATCTTATTGTGCTGATATGACACACGGCCTCATCTCCAGCTGTAAACTCACACTCGCCTACTGTAATTAAAACCTGACACAGAAAAGCTACATTCCGCAGTTTATTCATGGTGACAAGTTCCTGTTATGTTGTGAGTTCTCAGGGTGTTGGGCTGCGAGGTGGGTACAGTTCTTCTCTGGAAACAATTGCGATGGTAACCCCGGCGGGGTGAACAGGCAATTCACAGCATTGAAAGGAAGACAGTGAAAGCGCTCTTAATCTGGCTGATGTGGTACTTGATCATGCAGATGACATTCAGGAGAGAATGGGAATGGAAGGATCGGAGGTTGATGTTGACAGACCAAAGAATAGCAACTGTCATGAGGAGGGGAAAACCATTGCAAGCTGTTCAAAGCTGTGGATCCCTCAGACATCACCCTGCTTCACAAGGAATGTGGAGCACTGTGGGAGTCTAGAAAGATGCTGTCAAGGGCGATTTGTGCAAAAAAACCCCACATTCTGAAGAGGATCACAGCTCATAAGTCGTCCTCATGTAGTGACATCAGGCATAATGACTAAGCTTTTGCACTACAGATGAGAGAGACTTTTGGGGAGTCTCTACCATTGCCATTTATACCCCTTGTCACTCCAAATGGGGGTTCCCTGTCGTGAAGTGTTTGTGCACAGAACTTGAACATCTAACAGGCTCCCATGGCGCCCCAGTCATGGGACACTCAGAAGCTATTCAGAAGCACGCTTGATGTCAATGCTTGGATTCCCGCATCACCCCCTTTTCACATCATACTTGCTCCTTATGTGGTGCACTGACTCCATGGGCCTCCTGCAGTCTGCACCCATCTAAGAAGATCAACTGGGGGCTCGTAGGGGCAGAGGAAGGAGCAGGAGGGAGGCAAGGTGGAAACAGGTAAATGCAAGATATCTTCTCTATACCATGAGAACCAAGCCCCACTTCCCAGAAATAAAAACATGAAATAAATAAATACATAGCTCTAGCTGGATACATAAACTAGTGCTGCAGAGAGATGAGACTTGTTTAAGCAACTCTTGAAAACAAACCCTTTAAATGAAGTAAGTTTGTCAGCTCTTTCGGGCAGGACCTCTGTCCTCCTGTACAGTTCATACAGGTATCAGCACATTCAGGATTAGGTGGGACTCTAGAGCATAAATGAAAAATCACTGCACTAAAAGTTGATCCTCTCTAATGCTTCTGATGTGTGAATGAAATTTCTATCATAAATATGAAGCAAAAAGCATAGATGGAGCACTAGCTTTGAATAAGATGCAGTAGCGGACTCTTTGATATACAGGTCTAATTTTTGCTCTCGTCCAGGCAGGTGTAAATCTGTGGTAAGTAGTCTGTTGATCTCAATTGTGTTGTGTCAGACTCATTTTGTTCTAATCCAGATGAGAATCTGACACTTAGCCTTTGAAGTGTTAATTTCTGAAAAGTCCTATTGGCACAGAACAGAGAATACGTAGTCACTGTCCAAAAACTCTTCCCAGCCTAATTGCCAGCTCCAGCATGTAAAACCCTAATGACTTAAATGGAATTATTCTAGAGTCACACTGATGGAAGGAAAATGAGAAAAAGATTAGAGCTTTTGGTCTGAGTAATATCATTGTTCAGGAACCTGTACCATGTGTCTTAATCAGCAATCCTGCAATATAATTGCCTGTTGTGTAATGTTCCTAGAGAATCTTATGCTATTTATACAGTGTACATAATCCTCATAAGTAAATGAACAGCATTTCCTAAGGCTCAAAATCCTTTCTCCCATTCATCCCATTTGACTGGTCTTAGCTCTTTCTCTCCATATTTTCCCAGGAACATAACTATATTCGTTGGAAAGCCCAAGAAAGAGCAGTATTGTGTTCTTAATGACAGAGGCAATTGAGACAGTTTTGGAAGAAAACCAGATGGGAGGGCTCTATTTAAGGTCATGCATTTCAATCTCTTGCTTAAAAAAAAATATCCTTTCCAGCTAAGTCTCTGAAAACTCATTACAGCCAACAGACAAATTAGGAGAATTTATCCAAATGAATCAATTTGAATGCCATATTCATTAGCTTATCTTAAAACACATTCAGTGGAACTACTGCCTCTGAAATACAGGTCACTGGTAAAAAATGTTGTATCACCATGACAGCTTTAACCATGTGTTGCTTTCATGTTATATAATTCCTGCTTTATAAATAAGAACATATAGAAAGACTTAAATGAGAAATCCTATTAGGGAAGATTTAGGAATCAAAGAATTTTTGTTTATCCTCCTTAGTCTGGCATCCCACCTCTTACAGCTTGGGTTTTTTTTTCCCATGAGTACTTGCTGAGAGCTTCTTTTAAAAGTTTTAAGCAGTTAAATGAAGTTCAATTAACTACTGAATGTCCCAACCATAAAATACTTATTTGAATATGTACTTTGGGGTCTCTCTGGAAAGGAAAGTGTGTGTAGGAGGGGCTGGAAGGAGACATTTTAGCTTTCATGCTTGAATATTAACTATGTATTTGAATAACACCTTCTTCTAAAATAAACCTGTCTATTTATAAATATGCTTTGGACTTCTGACAAGTAGCAGCTTATGGGTCTGATTCTGCTCTGTTGTACCTGTGCAACAGCCTCCGTAGCGCCTGTGCGCAGGGAGGAATGAAAAAGGCAAAAATTTGGTCTGATAGATGAGATCAGAATTGCTTTCTATTCACTTAAGGATTATCAAAGGAAATGAGAGCAAGGCATTTCAGGAGAAAAGAAGGAGCTGGAACCGAAGTGTTGACCACGTTTAGGAAGACGATCTGTTTTTTCAGCCCCGCTTCTAATCAATCTTTTGCCCTCATGTCTTCTACAAGCATTACCTCATCTGCTTTGCTCTGTGTTAGTAAAGAATGAGAGAGCTTCTCCATTTCATCGCTGAAAGTGCCTGCCAGGGCTAGCTTTATTGCTCCCTTATTTCTCCAAGAAACCAGCTATGCAGCCCTGCTTTGCGGAGAGTGAGAGAGCAACGTAAGTGCTGAGGCTCTCAGCTTGAGTGCTGTTAAAGAGTAATGAAGGGAAATGTTACATAAGAGATTATGCTATCAAATCCATCGTGCATTCCAGAGATCAATTTAATAGTGAATTATTTTACAAGAGACAAAGCTTAGATTTCACTTGCTTGTTGGAGAATTATTCCTTTTTTTTTTAAACACATTTCCCACATTCCTTTGATAAAAATTAAAAGAGGCACTAGTAACAATACATGTTGCTCAGTATTGTGATCCAAGGACTTAATCACATGATAAAGGATTACAGTGTCAGTGCCCTGAGGGCACTAATAGGTCTTGATCATCCTGACCAGCATCACCTGGGGCCTCCACCCACATCCTCTTTCGATAGGTCCAGGAGCATCATTTAAACACAGGCCTGGAGGGGTCAGCCCCTTCTTGTCACCTTGCCTTTGCCTGACAGCTGCTGGTAGGACCTTCTGCAATCACTTGCCTCTGGTCCTGCGGAGCTGTGCCCTGACGGTGAGCTCATTACCTGGGTCACCTTCCCTTTGGAAGCAGCTTTGCTGTTGTTGCTCCCTGATACACCACCCTGGCTGAGATACTGTAGTTCATGTCTAATTTCAGGTGTCTGTTAGTGGGGGAACCAAATTAAATGGTACGAAGTCTGATACGCAGAGGTCTCCCTTACCCTGCCACTCTCATAGGAGTACATAGGCTCTTTTCAGCCCTGTCTGGACCACCAGTCACCGTCTAGGTGTCATTTTGGTCAGCCATCCTGAGCCTGCAATGAGCAATTTAGACTGGGAGCTGGGTGGCTCTCCTGGAGAGAAAAAAAAAAAAAATGTTCATATTGGACTCAGTTGCCTGGCAAATTTAGCTGCATAAGAGCTCAGTGTGGATAAGACTTGGAAGTGCAATTGCTCTGCACCAGTGCATGCTTTTACAGGTATTGGTGACATGGGTGAAGTCGCCGGGTACAGGTAGGTAGGAATGTTCCCTATCTCTTGAAACTCAACTGTATGTCAGTCTCACTCCTACAGAAATACACAGATATGTCTAAGGCACTTACTTCCTTTGCACTCTTTGAAATAATTATTACTAGTGACTCTTTGCCTCTTCACCACAGTTACAGACCTTCCCCCTCAAGCGCTGGAAGGGTGTTCGGTTATGAGAACTGATGTGACTCAGGTTGCATTCAGCCCTCTCAGATGAGCACGGGGTAAGAGGGAGGCAGCTGACTTCAGCCAAAGCAATGGGCTTTGCCGTCAGCCGGCTACGGGCAGTGTGTGGGTACAGCAAAGGCAGGGAACCGTGCCTCATTGACATTCTGAAGATGTGCTAATCGCATCACCTACCCTGCTCTGCCTTCTTGCATCAAAGGCTTGTCTTCTCTATCCTGATTTCTTAATAAAGATCATGTATTTTATTTATATATTTATTTTACTAATGGCGCTTCATGTTAAATTTAAAGTCCATTAGAAGCACTGCTTACAGGGTGCCCTTGAAAAGTATGTTTGATTGCAGAATCATCCAAGCGTGATATGGAAAGCTGTCAAGCTTTAATGGGTTTGGGAACACAAAGGTGGCTTCACTGGCTTTTTTTACTCCTTCAGTGGCATCTGAAATATCTCCTAGGGAAAGCACATAATGTAAAAAACCTAACGTGTTGAAAGGGTGCATTTGTAAGGGGGCAGGGGAAAGACTGGGTTCTGAGATTAAATCCTCTTGTGTGATGAATGTGAAAATGACAGAAATGTTCAAAAGTCCCAGTGAGAAATCCACCTCCCCCTGCACAAAGGACATGTAATTGCTCTTTATGTGGAGAACTAAGCCAGGTGCTGTTGCATTCACCTCCTCTGCTCATCATGAGATAGGTGACTGTGGGTTATCAAAGGACCCTCCCCAGCATCCATTCCACTCTTTGCTGCGCCCTCCTTTGGCCTCTTTAGGGTTACCTCCATTTTCTGTAGAGGGTCTTGCAGGAGCAGAGCATGAACTCAGTTGTTCAGCTGCCCTGCTTGGAGAACACGAAGACAATCTTCATGGTCTTAACTGTAATACCATATGTCTCCACTTGCACTCCTAATGGTCTCATAAATCTGAACGAGGAAGGCAGTGGGACAGGACGATCTGAAGCTGAGTGACGGAGGACAACGCAGCCTGAATTGCCTGATGCAGCAAGTTTCCTTTTTATGCCAATTTGAAGTCTGGTATTGTAGAGGATGGATAGCCTGGTTAACGTGAGATGACTCCACTCGATTGCAGATGTGGATTGATTTAAGTTTGAGAATATTTTTTGTTGATTTGTATATTCAGTCCTTTGGGAAGAGCCTGGAGACATCAGTCTCCACAGAGGAAAAAAGTGTTGTGTCTCAGGAGTATTTCTCAAATACTGCATCTGGGAACACAGCAAAGCAGTGCTGGTAGAGTCTAATATCCTCAGATTCCTTTGTTATCGATATTTCAGTGTTAGCATTGCTTTAGAAGAGGAGACCGATGTTCTTGATTTATTGTTTTTCAGAATACTACTTTCCTAAGCTTGAAAACAAAACTTTACTCCCCTCTGATTTTCCTTCTTACATTCTATTTGATGTGAACTTAGCTTTGCCCGTGTTGTAAACTGAACATGAAACTGGATTTATCTGAAATGGCTGTGGAGGGTGTAAATAAAATGGAGATATTTTGCATCTTCAGGACTGTCTCTGATAATGACAGGATTACAGGAGGTCAAATTTAAGTTGCTTAAACTATCCACTGAAGGTTTCATAAATGTTTGAAAATGTGGTAGCTCTTAAACTTTTGAAAAGATGCTCCAATAGGTCACGACAGATTACTTTTCTAATAACTATACAGGAAAAATGTTTGGAGACGAATCCCCTGAATTGTCAGCATAATGTCTCCATTAGCTGGTAATGGTTGTGATTTTTTGCAAGAAGTCACTGACTGTGCTGTATCAGTTTCATATCTGATTATTTCTGTTCTTTCTGAAGTGACCATGCCCTACAGTTACTCAATTTAGAAAATGACCATAAAAACACAGTAAGCAATAAACAGCAATTATGCTTCTAGAAGAGTTCTGGGGCATTTTGTCCGCTTCCCCCCTTGAAATATTGAGGCAATCAGCAAAGCTATTGTTGTTTGACTCTGACATGCCACATTCATTCCTCCGATTGACCAAGATGCTCTTTCATTTTTCACTGGAAGACTTATCCTTTGGGAGAGTGCATATTCTACTGTGGTGTACGGTAACACCTGGGCTAATTTTAAAAAAAGCTAGCTTGATAACCAGCTCTTTGACACCACAAAGCTGTCTTTTGATCAGATCAAATTAGTCTGTGGGGAGCTTTAATGTTATTGGTTCTCAGTTAAAACTGGCTTGAGTATCTCTTTCTGCATTACCCTGCACTCTGTAGACTGTACATGGACTGGTAGAAAATTGTCTTTGTGCTGTACTCTGTGATTCTACTGAAGGATGCTATAGAGTCAGAAAGACTACATGATAAGCTATCAATTAATAGCCCTATCAGTTAAAAAATTAATTGGATTAGCCCTTAAAACTTTTCTTGATAAATTTAGAGGAAGAGAGTCCTGTCCTTAGAGTGGCACCTCTCTTATAAGCCGTTAAGGAATAGTGGAGAATACTGCATAGAAAAGGGTAATGCTCCTGGCATAAAGAACAATATGATAAGTAAATGTTTGAATTCTGAAACTTATTCTTCTTTCCACATAGTTCTAAGGAATATCTCAGTGAGACTCCATCGTGAGAAAGGCTCAGCATGACGATGCATACAACTCCCTTTTTGGCATAGAAATGATTAGCAAAATTCCATGACTGCAATTACTCCCTACCTCGGCTCTCTCAGGTGAATCAAGCCTCAGAGGAGAAGCCCATCAGAGCAAATGCTGCTTAGCTGGAGGTGTTAAGCCAGTTATGAAAGCATTTGGATGCTAGCCTTGTTTAAGCACACAGTGAGGGGAACCATGATACAAACTGCTAGGACTTTGTTGGGAGGTATTAGGGCTGGTAAAGATTTTTTGTGCATGGAGAAGGAACTGAAAACTAAACTCAGTGAATGTTTTCAAATTCAAATATTGAACTGAATCAAATGCTGCTAAGTTCAATTGAAAGACAACTTCATGCAGATGATAATGGATACTGGATTTCATCTTAATTTCGCTGCTCTGATACAGGCATAACTGATCTTGTCTTTACGTAACTCTAAAATACAGATCAGGACTATAGTGGTAGCAAATTTGAAGCATTACAGTTCCCATTTACATGTGTCTGTCTCTTGCAAATACCTTTGGAGAATGCACAAGAGGTTGAAAAAATAACAGTCCATATTACAAGGTAGATGGAAAACTATATGCAAGTAAAACTTTGAGCACTAGGGGCTCATTTCTCTGACAGACTAGCTTAACAGCACTGGGGGCAATATATTTTAAAAGCAGCCCCACCAACCTTGCACAGGTTATATTGGCAGTCCTTCCTTTGCATATGCAAGGGCACAATTACATGCCATACAATGCATTTTGGATTTGCACAATTAAGCAGTTCTACATGTGTATCTGGAAAGCTAGCCTTCATGTGGAAATTGCTTGCATATTGCAGTCATTTTATATTTAAAAGTGGTCAGATACACACACATGCTCAAAAGAACTGCTTCAGCATGCCTTCAGTGCTCATTACAGGGTATTGTGCCCATTGGCACAGATGGAAAACCTGCGAGGGTACGTCAACATATTAATTCTGGAGAACCAAAGACTATGAATTCAAAAATCTGGATTTGATCACTGGAAAGGATTTGGAAAGGCAGTGTTTACACTGTGATGTCAGTGTACAGGATTTGCAGCGTGCACTGAGATCTCAGGTATGTCTGCAGCCTGTTGCAGTGTGTCCCAGCAAATGAAAACCTGCACTCCAACTTCAGGCATCCTAATTAACCCTTCAACAGCAGGGCTTGTCACAAATAACTCAACTGGCATTCCTACATATTAGATGAGTTTGTTTCTGGAAGCTGATTTCCCTTAAGAAATGGGTGTAATCTTTTTCTTTTATTGGAAAAGACAACAGAAAAAAATCCAACTGATTGTTGATTAACAAGTGTGAGGGTCAAATCCAGTAACAGTAATTAGAGAATAACTTTTGATCCATTAATAATACAGAAATTCGTCCAGCATACAGAAAAAGTAATTATGACAATTTCTACTGCATAGGCAGAAAACAAGATAAAATACCTTTGCATTTTGAAGACATGCTGCTTGTCCTTCCTTTGATACAAGACTTCAGAAAGGATCTTGCTTCGATGTCTGTAGATAACGTGCGGTAGCCTCTGCTTTGAGTTTATTATCTAACAAATTTCTGGAGCTGCAAAACAGAAAAGAAAGGGAGAGAGATGAGGACATGCAAACAAAAAATGATGCAACAAGCAGTGTATTTTTTTAGCAGAACCTGAGACTGCTACATTCAACCTATGTATGTTTTGCAGGAGGAATTGGGTGCCTTGGCCGTGACAGGGGACAGACACGGAAATGTCTTGATGCAGTGGAGATTTATAACCCTGATGGAGACTTCTGGAGGGATGGACCTCCTATGCCTTCTCCCCTCCTCTCCTTACGAACAAACTCTACCAGCGCAGGCTCTGTGGAAGGGAAGCTGTACCTCTGTGGAGGATTTCGCGGAGCAGGTACTAAGATGAGCCTGATG
Source organism: Chlamydotis macqueenii (assembly GCF_036417535.1). NCBI lineage: Eukaryota > Metazoa > Chordata > Aves > Otidiformes > Otididae > Chlamydotis > Chlamydotis macqueenii. Next base: position 11,010,821 of record NC_141565.1, on the reverse strand, counting down.
CTCTTTACATAGTTGAAATCAGTTTCACTGCACACAGACTGACCTGATGACCAGCCAGCCCTATCAGGTGGTGCTCGCATGCCCTGGAAACACAGAGCTGATTCAGCCCTTTGGACTGCCAGCTCATAATGTCAATATGAATTGTATTCTGTTTGTCCTTTGCTTTTTTTTCCTTAACAAAACATGAAAAATTAAGGATATTTCCAATCTGCACTAAACCTGTCCAAATCTACATCCAGAGCTACTGAGATCAAGAGATTAGTGTGTTATGGACATTAAAGAACTTGGATGTATTTGTTGAAGATTAAGGCACTACCCATCTGTCCTTAGCCAAGCTATCTGGCTCTGCCTATGTACTTACATGCTTTCCATAATCGGTGTGGAAAAAACTTGTGTATTTAATGAGGTTCAAAGAGACTAAAATTCCGATCCGGTGATTTTAAATAATCCTAGCCCCGTGGCCACCCTTCTCCTTTTAAGTCTTCCTCCTCCCAACTGTGCTTGGCTCTGTCTAAATCTCCAGTACTTCTAACCATTCTTTTTTTCATTATAAATGCAAAGAGTCTCTCAAAACATGCACACTTAAACTCTCCTGCTACATAGCAGCTGCTACCCCCATTTCTTTTCTAGGAGCAGCAGTAGTACAGATGCATTACCCACTGCTGATAAACGTCACGTCAGGCTTGCTGCTGCCCAGGAATGTCAACGTGGTCACTGGCTGGGTGATGTCTCCTTCACATTACACTGACTCCAGTTGCATTGACTTTCACCTGCGTAACAAACTCTAAGCTTAAAGCTGCTGTTATTTTAGAATGATGATTTTTATCAGCTCGTTCACAATGTGCCTTCCTCTCCCTTCATTTGCTAGTGTTTGAGGAGGCTGCTTCCTGAAAACAATTGTGTATGGCTGCTCTCTAACAGGCGTGTTCTCGTGTCATCTCTGATGGAAGTTCTGTGACCTCACAGCAGTTATGGTTATGATGCATCACTGTGTTTCCACAGCAAACGTTGTGCCATCATATTTGTCTTTTTCTTAGCGATCTTAGGAAAAAGCCTAAAGTTAGTGGGTACAAATCTCAAAAGGCTGATCATTTGCACTGGCAAATGAAGCAATTTCATTCAAGATGACTAACAGATTAGTATGAGATTTTTCTGAATAAGGTAGCTTCAGAGCCATAAAAACACTCTCTGTATAATACCACCACGTTCTGTCACTGAGTCACATATAATGAGTGGCAGGAGCGGGAGAGGCTGACAGTCTCCCTGCAGATTTCAAGATGGCCGTCTTTTGTACGGGCCTACAATGCCAGCTCAATGGGGTCCTAATTCCTGACTGTACTGTTGCAATCTAGATAATTATGTACAGAACTCCCCTGCACGAAAAGTGTTATTGAGATTGGAAAACAAGAAGTCAGAGTTGGAAAATGCCAGTTTTGTAGCTACCTGTGCAATCTGAATTCTGGCCCCCTACACGTGCATTTTGTATACTAGAGAGGAAATACTATGTGATTGTGTTGTTAGATGTTGTTATGATGTCTATTAACAAGGGAGCCAAAATAGATTCTCACTCTCAATTGTAAATCGGGTGTATCCAAATGTTTGAGAAGCGGAGAGGAAGCTGTGCCTTAAAGACAGGTTTCTTAATATGACTTTCAAGCTATTAAATGAAAAGAGCTTTCTAAATCTTCATAACAATAACAGCTTCCAGCAATCATCAAGAAAAAGACATGCGGGTCCATATGCTGAACCTGAAGAGGTTATCTAGCTGGCCTCTCTCCCTGGCCCCATCTCCTCTCCATGCTGGAAAGAGCTCTTGCCTGATCGGCTCGTTGGCGGTGAGAGGAGAGGGGATTTTTGCTGTCATATGGGGACTTGGAGAGGGTGGCTTGGCTCTGCTCTTTCACAATTACAGCTGCTCAGTGTCTCCAAGATATTCACAGGACAGCATGTGCTGTTGCTGGTTTAGTAGCAGATAAGGTTATTTTAGAATGTGCTTGTTTGGTTTTAGTCTTTTGGGTTTCTTGGCATGCCACTTTGATTTTTGTGAGGATTGCAACCAAGAGAGGATATTCCAATTTCACAAAACATTGTAATTTAGTTTCAACCAAGTGGAGCTTTTGGAACAAGCTGGAGGCACAGCTGTAGTCTCTGGGTTTTCCGCCTGCTAAACACTAAAGGGCTGCTGTCAATATCCAAGAATGAGTGCCTCTCAAAAAAAAAAAAAAAAAAAACAAAAAACCAAAAAGGCAAATAAGCCAAAAGCACTGCTGCAGTGTAAAGTCTTAGCCAATGTATATAAGGGACTGCAACCAGCTCCCTATACACTGCCGATCTGTCCCCAGCCTCAACTTGTCTTTGCATTAGCTTAAACCTGCTCTTGATCCAGCAAGCTGGCCTACTAAGGATCTTGTTGCATCTTAATTTTACTTGTGTATGTGCCATGCTCTATATGCCTTTCTGTATGAGTATTGACCTAAGTGGATAATTAGAGACCAGAGATACTATAGACAAACACAAAGCTGAAAAAGCAGCTGTCAGCTACTTAAAGGGCCTTAAATTTGGATGAAAAAATAAGTACTGCTTGGCTGCCATAGCTTCTGAATCCCATATGACACTTGAAGTTTTGTGATGGCAGGGTTTCCATCCCATATATATTGCCTCTCTCAAATCTTTGTCTGCTTGAAGGAGGACAAATGGCAGCATCTCTAGGAGCAGAGGAACAGAATTTACAGCTTCTTAGAGTCTCCAGAGGGAAGTCAGCTTGGCCAGCAGACAGTAGAGTTTGACCAGCGCAGAGCACAGTCTCTCTGAAGGACGAGTGGACTCCAAAGTGTGTCCAAGCTTCATCAAGAGAAAACTTCCTCTCAAATGCAAGGAATGCTGCTCAGTGTTGAGCTGTGGTGGTAAATACAGCCTGTAATACTTCCCATGCTGAGGCTTCCTCAAGTTAGAAGCTTGCTTGAGGCCTGGCTGTGAAAGGGGAAAGGAGATTAATTCTGCTGAAGTTTGGACACTTATCTGGAGTGCCTGCGCTAAGACCTTAGTGACCTCAGGCTCCCTGCAGCATATGGAGAAGCACAGACACTTCCAGAGGGAGGGTCAGGTCCTTCATGCTTTACATCTGCTCTGACCAGAAGGCAATTTAGAGCCCTGAGGGCCTCTGTTGCCTCTTACTGCTTTGTGTTTCCATCAAGATATGAGGGATGCTAACCTGGCTTACCTAAGGCAACCACATCAGGAGCGTGGTGTCTATGATGAGATGGTACAAACCCCTCTGAGACCTCTGTGTTGTAGCACTAGCTGACAAATGTATGTTCTTACGATCATAATAAGTACTCAAAAAAACAATTCTTGTTTTGAATTTTTTTCCTCCTTAGCAAGACTTGCAAGACTTCATCTGTTAGGCAGTCATTATATGAATTAGCTCACTTTCTACTAAAACTGTTATGGCAAATAGGAACCATTAGTCTGCTTGTCTCTGATACTCAGCTCCAGCTCTTGTAGCCTACTGTCGTGAATGTTGCCTGTCATTTGTCAGCAATGTTATAGCATTCATCCAGATATTCAGAAATATTTTTAAATGGCAGGGTTTGTTCATTGTTGTGCACAGAGTGAAAATATTAGCTGTAGTGTGAATCCTCAGAAGGACTCAGTGCGCAGCAGCCAGCCAGCTTTCTACTAATTATCAAAATACGTCGCTGCATTTACTGCTGTAACTATGGATTTTAATCCATCCCTTGCAGCCTGGGTGTATAATGTTGTTGACATGTTTTATTTCCTTCATCTTGCTGTGGAAGTAAAACCTTCCCCCCGCGCAGGCTGACAGCTATTAGCGTTACCCCACGTGCGGCAGAAGCAGCCTCATTAGCGTGCCTCACCGAAGGGGGTGGGAAGCACCTCTTCAGGTATCCAGCTTATAAAATGCCAGCCAGATTGAGTTCCCTTTCTTTTTGACTGCCCCTGAGTATTATACATATTTTTCCTGGTGAAAATGATGAAGGCAAGGGTGTGTTCCTGTTTGCTGGGACCACGTCATCTGCTATCGATGCCAGCTTGTGGAGGCACATGTTTGTTGGCTTTGCATTGCTGCTGCACAAATACAGCTCTCATGAGCCTGCTTCTGGGGGCTGGGGGTTGTAGCTTTAGTTTCAGATTATAAATGTTGGTCCAACTGCCTGTCTCACAATTTGAACTCATAAATTCAAATCCAGAGTTGATTTTTTTTTTGACTTGATGTTTTTAATTAGACTGCTATTTTTACTGTGTACCCACGTGACATCAGCTGATGTGCAAAGTAAAGGGACAACCACTTCAATGCAAATAATAAAACATTTAACACGTCTGCTGTTAGCAGCACATATCACTTACAAGGCCTTACAATTTCATCAGCTAACAGCACACTTGCTGTGGAACTGTCTTTCTCTGAACTGACAGTTTTGCCAGCCCCAATGTAGTTTATAGCAGAGAAGATCTATGCACTGCTTCCCTACTACATATGTGGAAAAATTCTGTAATGTGTTTAGCATCGTGTGTGGGACCAGAGCTGCTCAACCCAGTGCTGCTATTTACTTACTGATACCAACTAGAAATTAATTTTTAAGTGGTATTACAGTCAGAGGAAGGGGAAAGGGAAGAAATATCTATGAACTTGGAATGTGAGAATGTCAATTTTGCTTTTGCAACTGTTAGCTAAGATAGGTGATAGCGACAGAGTCCTACTAGCTATGTAATTCCAATTCTACAAAAAAAAAAAAACCAAAACAGACTTACCCTAGATTCATTTTCTGGCCTCTTCTTCCTCATTTACATAAACTGCAATCCATGCGCTGGAACAGAAGCGGCACTGCTTGTGGCAGTGCAGAACCCTGTAGTAATTACTGTATTCCAGCTGAGCTAATGAGTTTGTATCTCCACGTCATCCTCTCCTGACAGTGGACTAGCTTAATAGTTATTTATTTTGACTAATCTCCCATAAAGGCTGTTCTCCCTAGTCTCATCCATTATGTGATTTAGATGGAGAATCATTCTAGTGCTTGTTTTTTATTATAGTGGTTATGGAACATTACTGGAATAAAATTAAATTTAGACATATTAAGAAGTCTGGCACAGTAAATACTGCACTTGTGAAGTTTGGGGGTTGAGGGATTGGAACAAAACCTGTTTCTCTAGCACCTTCCCATGTTCCCAGCTAAATAAAGCAGAGGGGCAAACCTCGGGCTGCCTATCTGCAGCACTGTTTTCTTCCCCCTGTTAGAATTTACTGGGCAACGATGAATAATTGAAGTTCTCCTGCCCACAGTTGTTACCATTTGAATTAATATTCCCACCAATGGAAGGGATTCAGAGCCCCTGCGCTTCACTCAGCAGAGAAATCTGCTCGTGGCCGCCCGCTGTGCCGCAGGCACTGCCACATCTCTCCAGCCTCCGCGCTGAGTCCACCCCGAAAAATGTCGCTCGACCTTTCCCCTAATTCTCCCCAGCACTGGCGCGAGCTGCCAGGCTGCTGTCGTGAACTGGCGTGCAGGAGGGACCTCCTCAGCGTGCTGCCTTCACAGGGAGGGCTCCCCATTTACCCCTGCTCATTAGCTAGAAACTCGCTACCGTAAATAAGGCCAGTACAGGTCAGGGGAATTGCTGGGGAGCAGCACCTGTTCATCTCGGGTCTAAATTTGACCCAATAACTGACAGCGCAGTATCAGTAATTCAGTCATACTTCTTACTGAGGCTCATTTATGGTTTATAAAGGGTTAACGCATGATTAATAGAGATTTTAATGCATTTTAATTAATTGCTGAAGAGGTCAATAGGTTGTTTAGAAACATGGCTTGTAGCCATGTATGACATCTTCTATTGTGTTCATAACTGTCTGTCAAGCATACAGTCTAAACATGCTGTACATCCTCTATTAATAATGTATTAACCCTTTGCAAGGCATTTAGAAACAGTATCTCAGGATGGTCTGAGACCAGTAATTCTTATCCTGATCTTGCAGTTCTTACTCGTATGAATGGTGCATTGACTTCAAGAGCACTCATCCTGCTGCCACTGCAACCCGTGATCCTGCTATCGCCGCAGAGCGAGCAGGACTGATGTTTGTAAGATTATGTCTGAAAGAGGCCTTGCCTGTGAACAACAGGCAAAATCTGGAAAGATTTTTAAAAGCTGAAGCAGCTGAATCAATCCCAGGAAAAACAACTGAAGTAACTGAATTAGAAGTTCTTTCCTGTAGACCATCCCATTCTTTATATATTTGATTTTAATATATATTGATTTGTGAGTGAATGGGTGGACCGTGAAACTATGGTCCTGAAGAATTACACAGCACAGCGAGAGGATAGAGGTCCTGTCTATGAGAGTGAATATCTTACCTTGCTCCACGCAGGTACTCTGAAATCAGTAAGCTGCCATGGTTGTAAATTCAAGCCCCAACCTGCCTCCCAGCTTTCGCTCTGTCTGGTGGGATGCACTGCCTTGATACTTAACATCACGAAGGCTGGCCAGCATGTTAAACAGCCAAGCCAAGTTCCCTCTCCTGTGTATTCTCTGCCTGCTTCTGCCCACAGGCGTAGATGATGGATGTACTTGACCCCGCAAAGGATGTTCGCTGCGTTATGCTAGCAAGGCTGGGAGAGTTAGGGGGCAGCTCACATACACAAATGGGATTGAAGGCCACAGACTTGATGAACTTATTCTTTTTCCTACTGCAAACGAGGAGCCAGGACATCTGGTGGTAACGATCTAAATGTGCTTTTATCCCATTGCAAGACAAATGCAAATTCCCAAGTTGCCAAACTCCACATCACGTAATTATGAAAGCAGCTATTAGTGGCGAGGAGGATAAGTAGCAGCAGCTAGTCCCATATGCTCAAAATCGTTCTCTGGTCTCTGATACAGTTAATGGCATGCAAAACCAGGTACAAACTAGCACTGGAGGCTGAGATGCTTCAAGGCAGCTCTAGGGCGGCTGTTATGTGACAAGGACTGGGGGAGCTAGAGAAAGAAACCCCTGAGTAAACATGTTGGGGAGCGGCAAGCACCTTGTGATACTGAAGTGCTTTTTTCCATGAAAAAAGCAGAGCAGACAGTTAACAGTTTAACCACTAGAAGTTTGGTGTCCTTTTTTTTTTTTTCTTATAAACTGATTTATGGCCAAAAAAATTAGAGCGTATTAGGATACTCTACAAGCTGGAAAGGAAAACTTGCTGTGACAACCTGAGAAGTGCCAGGACTGACATCAGCAGGAGCTCAGGCAAGTGGCCTGTGTGAGGAAGTCCCGGGCCACAGAGCCCATTGGCAAGGACAGACGGTGACACTGAGACGACCCCGCCATGCAGTGCGATTCTGTGCTGAGATACCTGGCCCTGCTCTGGATAAACTTCATGAGATACCGCTGGCCATATGTAACAGTATGCCAACGCAGCCATGCCACAGCTAGGACACATGTGAGCTGGTCCAAATCTACTTTGGGTACCTCTGCCCTGCACTGATACATGCAAAGGCATCACAACTTGTGACGCAGCACATGCTCTCAGCATCTCCATAACTCTGCTTCCTCGTTTGTAAGATTGAGGCAAATACACCAGCTGATGTCAATGCGCTTCTATAAGAAATAATAAATATTGACCACATTTTGGCAAACTTGCCATAGATTTAACTCCAATGAACTAAAATTCAGCATGATTTTTTTTTTAGTTCAATGCTCTGGACACTGGGCTATAGTAGAGTGAATTTCTTTGTATTGGTTTACCAACATAATAGCTGTATAGTTAACAGTCCTGGGTGACCTATAGATTTTCTACCTCTTAAGCATGTTGCTTAATTCTTCATCTCCCTCCCTTTATCCCTCTCAACCCAAAACCTAATAATTGTGTATGAATGTTCAGTTCCAAAGAGGAAAGAGAAAGCAAGGTCAAAGAAGACCAAAAGTGGTAATAAAGACCATAATCACACAGAAAGTTGTTCCTTCTCCCAACCTCCAAATCACAAATGGAATGCAGCTCAAACAAAAAAAAAAAAAAAAAGGAAAAAAAAAAAGAAAAAGCAGATCAAATATTTATGTTGCCTGCAGTCATACTGGGGGTCTTTCCAAGAATGGTTCATCCTGATTTATGGTCAACCCTGATTCAAATGACATGAGAAAACTTACAACATAAAATGAAGTCTGGCCATATTTGAGGAGTGAATCATATGTGAAAATAAACCTTTTAAAGAGAAAACATGATTGTGTATATGGAGTGCAGGCAGTCACTGAAAATTAATATTTTTTGTTTGGTTTTTTTTCTGCACGTTCAAAGAAATTTCATACAAAAAATTGTGGGAAAATATTTTGTTTACAGACCAGAATTTAAAAGAGACTAATTAGACTAATTTTGCTTTCAGACTACTATATTTGCATCTATGAAATATGATTTTTGCATTTATAAATGAAACATTTTCAGGCATAACTCAAGGTCTTTCACCGGCAAAAGATGAGGTTTGCATGCTCAGTGATAGCCCTCAGTCCACACTTGTATGTCAAAAAGGCGTAACTGTACCTAAAGAGCTCTGACTTTCTTTTAAAACACCACAATTTCTAGTGGGGATACATTTATGCTGCAGTTAATGTTCCCTGTGCTGGTTTAGCCTTTTCCTTTCCTGAATAAGAATAAACCATACTGCCATAACCACTGTTCTAAAGCTTGAAAAGGATCTGCGTTAGGGTTAGGTTTGTACTACCTGCGTAATCCTAACACAAAGTGGTTTAATTCCTATGCAGAAAAACCACAGTGTAAAGAAAGTTTCTTAAAACTTCTCATAGTTAAACAAGAATATGAAGAAAAACACTGCCTCATTTTGTAGAAAGAAAAAAAAAATGAAAGCACTTGGAAGGGAGTGAAATCCTTTCATTAGGTAAGGTGATTGTCTGGTAAATGATGCAGAATAATGCGATGTGTGACAGGGAGTTCTGTGGGCTGGCTTCTGAAGCAGGTAAGCTGTGTAACACAGCCAGTTTCTTTTTGTAGATGTCGCATTATTCTCTTGTAAGCAAATTGACTGCGAAGATATTCCCTTAAAAAAATAAAAATTGCAACTAAGTAAGGTGAACCAATGAGGCAGAATCTGGAATTATTTGCACCTTCAGGCTTAAAACAGTTTATTGGGATTAAAGGGCAAATCAAACATTACAGCCTGCAATCTAAGGTGCTATTCTCTTTGAAAAACATTACCTTTTCTATTGTGCTGAGAAAAATTTAAAAAGAAAAAGAGGCTAAGGTGTTTTAACTAATTTCTCTTTATAAAAGAAAGAGGGGATGTAATTTTTTTCTGAAGTATGACTGTATCTTGAGCAGTGCTTTTCCTCACATGAACCTTCTCATCCTCAGGGTGCTGCTTCCTTTCATATTAAACAAGATAAGACCAGATAAATGATTGCTTCCCTTATTCCAGCAACATACTCTTTTTATCTCCCATGGATTAAGAGTTAACTAACACCCCATGTGCTAGAAAGCAGAATTTGTAGAGTGGAACAAAACCAGTTACAACATCCCACAGAAAAGGGAAGCAAGGGACACTAAAGGTTGTGAGTCACTGGGGTCAGGAAAAAACACAGCAAGGCTTGTAAGGAACGGTTTCTGAATCTGCCTTTGATGTTTTAATTATGATTGGTTTTTTCTCAAGTGTTGCAGTCACCCACAGGATGTTTCAGACAGTTCTAGCGTTGGATATTTTTATTCCTCCGATTGTCTTATTTTAGTCATCATCTATGCCAAAGAAAATTGAGGCATAAAAATTGATTGCCTAAAGGAGATGATCTAATAATAAATCCAGGGACTGGATCCTCCCATGTCACAGCTTAGGTCTGTTTATGTCTCCATACTTGCCTCACTCTTGCAGGGTCATATAGAAATGAGTTATTTGCTGGTACTGCCACGTGTTATTTGTTTGCAGTTTGGCAGTCATGCCTTCTCTCTTCACATGTAACTGGTATTTTAGCAGTTTACTGTCTTCTATCTTGGATGGGTGCTGCTTTCCTACCTATTATTATTCTTCTCCTTTAATATCCAGGTTCAATAAGCAAACCATCATGACTCTTCTTCCACTTTTTGTGAACAGCAGAAAGGAATGGAAAAAGGACTATTCAGATGAGGCTAAATCCTGAAATCTTACCCAAATTTTACTCAAGCAAGCTCCCAGAGATTATGAAAGTCCCAGAGGTCTGGGTTTGGACCAAGAAAAATAATGCCACAATTAATTGTGACACAACTGAGGGGAAAATGAGCACGGGCTGTGAACTGTGGGGTAGAAACACTGTGCTGCATCCTTCATCAGGTGAGAGAGAGGCCAGAGGCAGTGAATGGTTGGTGAGTGGTTTCCTTAAATAAACACAACAAAAATGTGTAGAAATTTCCACAAAGCTGAGATGGCCACAACTCCCGTGCATGTGCAAGACCTGTAGTAAATAGAACTGTCCCAAATCAGCTCAGCAAGGAAACCCATCCTGGGGGGGAAGGTGTCTTGTTTCCACCCGACCTCCCCACATCCTGAAGCTACCTTTGGAGGAGCCCTAGGGGTGTTTAAAATCCCATGACATTATGTCGCCATAACATCAACAATTTTGCACAGAACCTAAACCATAACAGCACTGTCTTGGGGGGTACTAAGGCCCCAGGGTTGCTGTCCTCTGGAGGAATGTGTCATCTGTGTTTCCAACATGAGAGAGAATATATGCCTCTGGATGCTCTTCTGTGTTTCACTCTTTTCCCCTTCTTCAATCCTTTGTTGTCAGTTCCACAGAAAGGCAGTGTCCAAACAATGAAACACAGTCACTAGATGTGAGGAATAGGTTTGGTTTCTTTTTTAAAAAAAAAAAAAATTAAAAGCTTTCTAGAGGGGAGAGCTGAATGGGAACTTCGATCTGGACCCTGTCAAGTTCAGACTGTCACCAGCCTTTCAACACTCAAAAAGTGTTGAGTATTCAATGTTTCTTGCTGTGATGGTTCTTACCCTGGTAGCTGTGAAGTCTCTGCTTGGAAATCTTTGAGACTTGGCTTCTGAGATATCTATCCAGAAATTCATCAGAAGGAAGCTGACGGCAAAGGATGTGGCACATCCTCAGCTCAAAGTAAGAAAAATTTAGAATAAGTTTAGGATAATTTTGCTGTGAGAAAGCAACTTTAAGATGAAAAGAAAAAGCGAGCAGAAAGAAAGATACTTTTGTATTTTTAGGAGAGAAGTTGGCTTTGAGTAACAATTGCTGGAGAGTTCAGAACTTTTGTTAGCAAAGAAAGGTTTTTGCATTCTTATAAGAAGTTTAATATAGCACTGCTGGTTGACAACTATAGTTCTGTACTGCATGGTGATTCTTTTCATTATTTTTTGTTAGTTTCAGTAAAAAGCTTCTTGTCTTGAGATTGGCTGTGATTTAATGGCACTCTTCTAACTTGACTGTTCATGACAAATTCCTCAGCACTTCAGAGCAGCTAAAGTACATTTAAAGCCCTGGAGGTTTCCTTCTGTCTTTATTTCTCCCCAAATGGCAGGATGTCCAGACTTCACATCCAAGAAAAGCCATAATACTGGCATGCTTCCAGGAGCCTGAGAGCTGCATTTTAGTTGGGGCAAAGAAAAGACAGCATACTGCATGTAGGCACGCTCATTAACAATAGGCAATGCTCTGCCCCTAAAATATAAGCATTTGACAATTGATTGCACAATGAAATGCCACCTGCATACTTGTACCAAGATGGAGCACTTCATCCTTTTGTCCCTGCAGCTGCACCTGGAGCCCAGAGCGTGGGGACTGAATACACTGTGCAGATCTCCATCTGCCCTGTTTCGTTTGCTCATGTCGACAACTTGCATGCTCCTCAAACAGCATAGCTGTTAGTACCACAGAAATTACCTTTTCTTTGCCACCTTACAGAAGGGTCACAATAATAACTGCACAAACCTCTTTGATCCTGTTTGACTTGACTCCTGATGCCTGCTGTTGTTGCTTCTGTTTTTCAGCTCGTCACGAAGTTATCACCAAAGAGATCCTCGAGCTGGATACGTGGGAGAACCAGTGGAACGTGGTGGCCATCGATGTCCTCATGCACGACAGCTATGATGTTTGCCTTGTTGCTAGGCTGAACCCGCGGGATCTCATCCCTCCTCCCCCTGATTTAGTGGACCAATAGAAGTTCAATGACTCTCGGTGCTTCCAGATTCTGCAGAAACTGAAGAATCTGGAGATGCAAATGCTGCATTGGCTCTGGATGACAGCTGAGTCCCACAGAGAGGAGCCAGCAATGCATGCTTAAGGACAGAATTGCCTCTGAGCTACACTTCTCAGATGATGCTTAATTTGCTAGCACTGGTACTCTGGACTTCTGTGATTGAAAGTCAATGTTGCCCAGCCTTTGTGTGTGGCTCTTTGTCTCCCATCTGGCTGTGCAAGTTCCAGTGTTGGGTGCAGCCTGGGCTTCTGGGACTCTTTGCCTCCCAGGCACAGTGGCAGCACAGGGCTCGTTTCACAGCACAGCATGAGATATGAAGAAAAGCTCTAGCCAGGGAAATCCCTCCTTTGCTGTTCAGCCCACCTGGTTCTAGTAAGCTGTCAAGGAGGCTAAGAAATATATTATGTCAGCTGATGAAAATCAGTCCAGCTCTACCAAAGGGCCAGACTGTACTTGGCTGATGCAGGAGCAGAGGGACAACAGAGAAGAGCCTTTTTTTTTTTTGTTTTAAGCAAAAAAAAACCAAACCATTAGCCAAGGTTCATTGAAGCCCACCAGCTACTGCAAGCATTATCTAACTCCCAGACAGGACAGTCAAGAGATCCTGTCTTTGCCAACAGAGCTGAGCCTGTGCTAGTAGAAAACTAGTCTTTTGGCAACAAGTCATAAGCAAGTCTTCCAGCAGGGTTAGTAGGCAGCCTGTACCAAAGACAAGAAGAATCCTAAATTTTCATACAGATCCTACCTGTTACAAGGTCTGGCGTGACCAGAACCTTAAAGCTCAGTTAGAAAACCCTCTTGCTCTGAGAGATGGAGAAGGAGATGTAAACTGAAAAGTAATAAGTGAGGCCAGTGTTATCTGCATATCAGCTCTTCAGCTACAGGGAAAGGACAGATGTGCTAAACATTAAATATTTATATAACAGTAACTGTTTTTATAGAAGTAGCTTTAATGAAGTGGCATAAGGTAAATTCTCTACCAAGAGAACTGGCTGTAATCACAGGGAAGAGGAATAATTCAAACAGTGTTTCTTAAGGCACTGTTAGCCTTTATAGGGCTTGAGGACAGTAGGCTGGAGAGAAAACTGTGACCAGTACTGCTATCCCATTTGAATTACCCATAAACTGTTCACCAGGTCTCTGCTGCCTGGCTTACTGTATGTCTGTCACTGCCCGGGCAGCATGGGCAAGAGAACTGGAAACCTCAGTTGTGCTCTGAGGCCAAAATTGCAGATGATAGTATGCTGCAACGCAGAGTGGATGTCAGAGGCAAACACTAAGAGTAAGCTATGATATAGTACAGGAATGATCATTGTCAGCAAGAAGTTGCTTTTGATGGCTACAAAAGCAGCAGCAAAACTGGAAGGAAATAACTGGCAAAGAAATGAGGGAATCCATCAGGTAGTTCATCTGTAGTTACTTGCAGGATCTGCACTTCAGAGCATCTCCTTTTTCAATCGCATTTTAGGCTGCAAAAATGCCAGCTGTTGTTGTAGGGTTTTTTTTGCCTGCAGTACTTAAGGCAGAGAGAGATGGAGAGGATGACCCAAAAGCCCTTCCCCAATTCTCATTTTTCTGATTCATGACCTATTCTCTAAAATATCCAGTGGGAATACTAAGCTGTCATATAAAAACAATTAGCAGGAAGGTCACTAAAGTTTCCCTGATAACTGTAGTACCACACTGAGGACTGCTCAGACAATAAGGGAGTTGGTGGAGGGGAACTAAGGAAAATACGTAAAAGAGGAGTAGATCTGTGAGCCTTACAGCTAATCTCTTGTCTTCCTTTACGTTTCCCAAGCCGAACAAGCGTCACAGCCTAAACACATACTCTTGTGTTTGTATCATTTTTGTATCATGCAATCATTCTTATTTTTTTTCCATTGTGCACATGTAGGTCATTATCTGCCTAGAAGCATGAACTTCAGTGGTATTTATTGCCAACCAGTTCCTAGAGTCTTAACCACTCTGGTCGTTAAACAGAGTTGTAGGTGTAAGGTCAAGGAGGGGAAAAAACTCTACTTTAATATATTTTCAAACAAAATCAGTAGAAAGTTCTCCTGATTAACCATCCAATGTTGGGAACTTTTTAAACCTTTGTTGTTACTGCAAGGCAAAGGTAATCTTGTTCTAATTTCTCTACAGAGTTGTCAAGGCAGTTGGAAGCAATGCTGTTGAGCATCAGTTAAGTGTTTCCTTGTGAAACTCCAAATTCTGCCATTCTATCTACTGATTTTGATTTTTTTTCACCTTTTTTTTTGTTTGTTTGTTTTAAGGAAGCATGATTTAAAGGTGGTTTTGGTCTTCGGTCTCTGCTCTGTGGTTTATTCCTGACAATTCAAATCTTCCTGTGGTTTAAAGCATGAGTTAATCTACTGCATTTCACTCTGAAAGACAGTCTACTTGGAATATTTCAGGGGCAAAAAGGGAACTTTTGCAGGCTGTCATTAGTCATGTTTGAACATATATGCAGAATACAGCTCTATTAAACTTTTATTCCAGTAGTGAGCTGGCTGTTTCTTTCCCACTTCATATGTTTTACTTTTTAAACTGATATTTAATGAGCTGCATGGAAGGAAAATATGTACTCTGAGAAGGTCTGCCTTAATAACTGAGGAGAGTAATTGCACATGTTTTATACACTGTCTTCGCAATCAGGTAGCATGAGCTGTAGTGGGCAGTTAACAGGTTTTTCTTCGGGTGCCACTGGCAAGTGACTGGCCCTTGGGTGCACCGAGCATCAAGTTTCCTGCTGCCCACAGGGTCTGACTGTTGGTGGGGTCTCTTGTGTGTCTGTGTCCTTCAGTTTCTGCCCATGTCCAAATGTCTAGCACAATGTATCACACAGGGAATTGTTTTCTTCTGGATTAAATATCTAGAATAGGGGCACTAACTTCTTAAATTTTTGTGGCCCCATGTAGTTAATGGTTTGCCCTTGGGGCGACTACGATTTCTAAACCAATACTTGGAAATGAAAGCTTGATGGAGGAAGAAAGGAAGAAGCAGAAAGCATGCTTATTGAGAGGTATGGATCTCAGCTAAAATAATTCTGAGAGTATGTGAATACTGCATGTCTGATATGACCATGGGTAGTCTCACATCGCTGGGAAAGTCCTTAAGAGTCTTTATTTCCTCTATTACAAATCCTGATGGAAAAAAAAAATATTACAGAATATGCATTCTCCAAGGTTGTGAGTTTCACTGAAATAATAGTTTACTTCAGCCCCTTTCTGTCTGAAGGAACTGTCTGAGCAGCAGTTAGCTGAGCGTTTAATCAAGGCTGTCTTGATATCATCCATAATTCTAAAATGCAAACAAAGCAGCACTGGCAAATTACCAACTCTTTAAATGAATGGGGGGATTATTAAGCAACAGCATACACTTCAGTTTCACTTGAAATGCTGAAGTGCATCGCTAGTTGCCAAATATGAAGAAAAATGTTGGAGAGGTAGCTGGTCACATGACACACAGGGAGTAAAGCAAAAAATTAAATGCTATAAAAAGCTAATTGAAGATCTCCATTTTTATCCCAGGCTAATGTTTTATTTTTAAATTGTCCATGTATAACTGATTTCATATGGATCCCTGTAGATCTCTCATCTCTGTTTTCATACATGTGGTCATAGGAACTGCCCACATACGTAAACCATCAGGAACCTGATTACCCACCCTCACATACCACCACTGTGACTGCCTGTGGCTCAGTCCCTGCCCATGCCAGGCAAACACACACAGACATCTTCCATGTGTAAAATATTGAAATTAATAAGGCAGTTTCTCTATTGTGTTCTAGCTGTATTGTGCCACTCAGGAAGCCTTGATTTGCAAACAGAAAATTGCCTTGATGCACAGAGAGCTGTCAGCTCCTCTACCAGCACTCCCAAATATGCTCCAGGTAAGAGGCTGAGGGAGCATCAAAACTGAGAGATGGCAACAGAGATGAGACTGCTCCCGGAATGTTACAACACGCAGCAGAGCCAAGGTGAGGTGGAACAATCCTCTCCATCTCTTCCCAGGGAGAGTTCAGATGTAAAAGGACTTGGCCCTGCATCTTCATCTTATATTTTTCCTCTACTTTCCTTGAAGTGTGTAATGACATTCTTGATCACCTGAAAAGCAATGAAAACAAACGCTAGAATGATATATATTTTTTTAAATGTTAAAATATATTAATGAAGATCTATATTGTTTTTCTGCTGGTCTGGAAGACAATGCCATTATTTTAGTAAGCTGCTTACCTAGTGATGACTGTCTTAGCTACAGTGATGGTCTCCTTCACAGGCCACTCTCCTAATGGATTATGTAGCTCCTCTGAAAATTTGTTTTATGAATCACAGCGCTTTGAATCACCAGGTCAGAATTTCAGCTACTCTTTTGTAAATCTCTGTGACTCTCTCTACAGCTTTTCAAGTGGACTCTAGCTTCAGCTTCAAAGAAAAGCTATTTCACCCCCTGAGCACCTGATGTGCTCAGCTGGAACTAGTACATTCACAATTCACTACCATTTGACATGTCGAGGTTGAAAGCAAAGGAAATATTGGAAAATGGCAAAAATACACATAGAATGTACAAGGAAGTACACTTTGCTTCTTTTCTTGGCAAACGTCTCTGCTGTGTTGACTGCCCTGCCTGGGTGTCTGATGGAATGATTTACTAACAGCCCATGATTGCAGACACTGGGGCTATGGGTTTACGCTGCTACAGCAGAGAGAACCAGCATGGCGCAGAACTATGGCTCCTGACAGACCGGCCTGCCTTGCCATAAGAAATTACCTTCAAACAAAAATGCATTTAAGTGGCCCAGGATGTATAGTCATATGTGTTTTATATACATATGTATAACATTTTTTTTAGAAGTTCTTTACTGACAGCAGTAAGATTCCTTTTTAACACATACCTGGCAACTCTGTCTTCTGCATAGCTCATCCAAGTACTTTAAAAAAGTGCTGGTCTTTAAATATATGGAACTGTTCCAGGCTTCCTGTTAGAAAGAACCTTAAATTCCTTGCTGAACTAAGGAACAACTGGGGAAATCTTTTAGCTCTTGCCTATGTCTCCTTCCTTTTCCAATTTTTTGCTGGCTGTAGTGCTCCTCTCAGAAGCTCAGAGTCCTCTTGAAAGCTTTGTGCAAGTCTGTTCTGTTTCTCTTCCCCTAACCCCATTTCTGCCTCAGCCTACTTGTCTGACCAGGTCTTAAACTCCTCCTTTTCCCCTTTGCATCCCCAGAAGATGGGAACAGCCACTCAGGGTGTTCACCAGGCTCCAGACTTCTCAGGAGCCCATCACCCCAGCAACAAATCAGCTTTGAAGGACAGAAGGAAGACCACACCAGCTCCCTGGATTTGAGGACACTCATCTTCGAGCAGGTTCTAGCCCCAACCCAAATTCTGTCGTTCAGTCTGGTTCAGTTCAACCTGTCTACTTTGCAGTGTCGGTGGTCCTCTGGCTACGACCAGGGCTGGAAGGTAGGTGACCTGCACTCTACTTAGCCTTGATGCTGTCTCACTGTGTGATGCTGATAAGTTTGACACTAAATGCCTTGCATACTGTTCGTGCCATAGCTGTAATGATTGCAGGTGCAAGCCATTATCATTATTTCTGATTCCTGAACGCTAGTTACTACAAAAACTGTCGGAAGCACAGAGGGAGGTGTCTTCATTATTGCATTATATAGCTCATGTCTCAAAGCCAGATTTTCTCCTGCAGTTTCAGTCAGGCCAGATTTCACTAAAGATCTTGGTCTCCAATTTATCAGGTTTTAGTACTGATATTTTTTCTCCACTTTGTCCTTTTCTAGTCACTCTTTATAAGAATGCAAGTGACTTCACCAGCTTTTCTACAAAATCCATTCTCCAAACTGGCCTCCCGAGGCCACTGGCTTTTCATTATCAGGGTCAAAGTACAGCCACTGAAATGCTAGTCAGCTGCACTATTTTGTTCTCTCATTCAGCAGCTTCATAGTAGAGGAAATTTATTTCATCCATACATACAGAAATGTGAGAGGAAACCACTTCCCACATACACAAATTCCTGACTCATTCCTTTCAAATGTGGCTGAAGAAACTGCTGAATCCTAACATAAAAAAACTATGATACCCATTCGATAGGCTTTTCCAGGCTTTCCAGTATGAGGAGGAGGATCACAGGGAGATGATATCTTGTAACTAGAGCACAGATTGGAATTTGAACGTCTGAGGTTTGTTTCCAGTTCAATTACTCTGTTTACTAGTCTTGGACATCTGGTCTCTGTGCCTAGGTTCGCCCTTGTAAAATAGTTACAATAATACATCTCTACCCATTTTACGGGTCTGCCTTGCTGTGTTTTTAGATGGGGTGGCTCACAGATGTCTGTTACGTTATGTTGAGATGCAGAGATCAAAAAGTGTTATACAATGGTAGAATAATAACATTCTTGCACTGCTGTCATCTCCCTGATTTTTGGTAACACAGTTGTCCTTAGCATTCAGAAACTGAGCCTTCCTGGGAAAGAAGAGACTGGACGTTCACAGCTAACAAGGGTATTTTGTTTACTCCTTCATAGAAAAGCAACAAGAGATACCTAATTGTGTGATACATTAAGCAGAAGAAGAAATGTAAGGCTTATTGCATGCGCCTTCATAGCTAGTCACACTTCCACACAGGCTGAACTAATCTCACCAAATTGAGAGGTCACTAATTGAGGAGTAATTAGAAGAGTGAGTGAACTGTATTTTTCTCAAAGCAGATTTGATTTAATAAATTGTACTGCTTAGCCACAGTTGCTATGAAGCAAAAAAGAGAAGGTGCTTTACAGAAGTGTCATAGATTTACTGGGTAATTGAGACCTGACTTTTTATGTTCTACCACAGCTTTGATAGGAAGCTTCAACTCTCCAGAGATTCCCATAACAAATCTGTAATCAATTTAACTGGGCAGAATATGCAGAATATGCATAGGAGGGGTTCAGGATATTGCTGAAGTGTAAACAATGTGGCATCTACTTGTGGAGTAACGGAATTGGTACTAGAGATGGTGTTGCATTCCCCACCAGTGTGGAAGAGTAAATAATCTTAGTTTAACTGCCAAGTAATTTATAATACTTACTGACAGGTAATTTATAATACAGAAGGCCTGAGATTCAAGAAATCTTTTAGGTTAAGACAAGTTTTGCAGGGTAGAAACATTTGTTACTAAGCAGACAGTAAGATATACCGGCATTTCCCTGCAGTTAAAAAGCCCCAACAAAAACAAAAAAAAAAAAGGAAAAGTGGTTATTTTGCAAGACAGCACTGATCAGAAAGCTGCCTAATTGCCTCATTTCCTTTTTATAAGTTAGATGGGAATCCTGTGTGCAACAGCTAGTTGGCAACCTCTAAAAAAAAAAAAAAAAACATTCAGAGAGAGTTACACAATAAAAATAAAAAATAGGGCAAATCCTTCTCTCACACTAGTGTAAGTCAAGTATAACTAATTTTTATGTCGGTGATGAAAGAAAGGCGTGAGAAGATGCTCAGACCTACGACCTACCTAAAAATCTCTCTCCAGAGGGAGGCTCGCAGTGTCAGGATTTCACCCTCCCAGTGAGAATGAAAAGGCAACGAAGTGGAAGATGAGATGTGAGGGACTGGTAATGGAGACCTAGACCTTTCTTTCTAGCTATGAGGTCAGATATGGTGCAGCTCAAGAGCTGCTGAATGTTACTCCCTGTAGATGGCTGTCTACTGACCACTGCTAAGCATGTTACTCTACGGCAATCCTGTATCTAGTGGACAGAAAATCAAACTGCTAAAAAAAACCCAGCAACACACAAACAAAAAGCCCCATTATCACAGCTGGCCTCCCTGCTGAGACCCTGAATAGCATGGTCAAGGTCTGAATAACCTCTAATATTCACCTTCCAGTCTCCAGATGATTCCTGTTAGCAGTGCTAAAGATACCAGCCAAAGAAATTTTGCATTAGTTTTGTCTACACGCATAACGGGGAGCAATACCACAGAGATTTAAGGGAAGTCAAACTGAGGTGGTAGCAAAGAGAAAGGGAAGAACTCCCAAACCAGCCTTGTCTTTAAAACCATTTCAGATGTGTCTGTTCCATTTATTCTTCATTCTACCCTTACTCTCAATTAATTTTCTGCAGCAATACCACATTTAAAAGACAAAGGGTCAGGTCACACCTTAAAGGAGAAGTGCCCATATTTAATCCCAGTCTCAAATGTCATATCAGACACTTCAGTGTCCATCAGTTGTGTGTATTTTCCTACATGCCCCGAGAATGACAGGCTAGATGCTCAGACTGCTACTTCTGTAACCTCTCTCTGAGATAAACTGTTTGAATTCTACTCTTGATTGCAATGACAGTCACCCTGAATAGGAGAGCATCTACCCAACTACGTTCCCCCCCAAAATACAGACATCCTTTGCATTTCCTAGAAGGCCAACCAATGGAAGGACTGATCTTGCTGAGTATTATATGCAGAGATGGCTATGACTACTGTAATGCATACAGAAATAACGATATGCCTATATCTATAGTCCTCTTAAACAGCCAAGATTCAAATTGTAATGATGAATGTTGTACTCCGTGACAGTTGGTGGCACGGGCTCAATCTTCCTTTTTGCCTTTAGGAAGGATTAGAACAAAGGACTCTATGTGGATCTTGTCCCAGAAAATAGTAGTAAACTGTGTGCTATTCACAGGATAGGTCTTTCCAGATTGCAATGAAGTCTTAAATTCTGGCTTATATTCAGAAGATACAAAGGTTAAGGGGTTCTTGATATGCTTATTCCTTGCAGCATCCTTCAGTAATGATGTGTTTTAAGGTAAGGAAAGGTAAGACAAGAAAAAAAAAAACAAGAAGAAAATTGGCCTTTAAAGGTGGCTGACAGATTTCAGCTCCTCTCTTCTGTCAGCTGGGACACACCTGCCCTTACATGTATGTTGACAGCAAAGCTATAGCCGTATTGCAGTTGGGAGATGTGATTTAAAGCTGAATAGATGTACCCAAGCCAGATCTAATGATTAGCATTGGAGATTCAATAGTCCAGGTGTCAGCTGCCCTAGCAATTCCGTGTGATCTCAAGCTGGCTGATCTCATGCTGAAGCCCAAGCTGTTACGTGCTCACTGCTCTCATTAATTATCAGTCTCAACTAAAGCCAAGTAAGGTATTCACTCACATTGCAGTCAGAACTCCTAAATGAGTATGAAAAAGACTGAATCTGTAGTTTAGCTGCAGAACTTGAAAGTCTTTTGCAGCCAGATCATTTCACAGTCCATGTTGCCCGTGAAGCTACAAAATTGCCTATACTGGCACAGCACAAAGGGAGGCATAGAGATGGGAAGAAGTGCCCACTAATATGGCAGCTGCTTGTGCCAGCACTGCCACTTGAAAATTCACTCATCAAACCGTGCCTTAATGCACCAGCATTCACCTCGGCTCTGAAGCTAGCCCACTGTAAAGCTTGCTCTTTGGAGTGCGCTAAGGGGACAAACAGTCAAAGCCTGTACAAAGATTGATAATTGCTGCAAAGCCTTGGCATGACTCATGCATTAATAGCTTACTGCTTGATGGCTTCTCATGCTCTTATACAAAGACACCAAATAGCGTACGAACAAAACCATGGGATAGGAAGTTCACCCTCTTTCCAGTATTCATAGCTGATAAAACCTTCCTAAAGGTTTTCGTTAAGTACTTTTCAGAATGGATTAAGAATCCACCCTTGCTCAGCACTGCAGCATGGAGCAGTCATCTGATGCATGAAATAATAGTTATCTTGCCAGGAAATTTGCTGTACTAATGCTGCTGTCCTAAGCAGCTCAATCTTTAATCTGATTTCTTTGTTTCTTATTTCAGGCAAGCCACTCTAACAGAAATGTTCAGTAAAGACTGCTGAGCCCCTTGGCATGTCTATAAAACTCAGGCGTGTTAACTATTCTCTTGCTCTTTCCAGTTGGCCAGGGTCCTGCTCACTTGCATTGAAGGAGGACTTTAACGTGCTTCTATTACTATGATATTGCACAGATCAGCTTGTAGTTACTGTTTTATTTTCCTAGCTGAGCTAGGTAAATCTTGACTTAAATGGGTCACTTTTATAAGGAAAGGAAATCTTTACAAACACAAATTCAAAGTGAAGCTTTGGCTCACTTTTTTTTTTTTTTGAAGTGTGAACCATCACATTTCTGTTGTTATAGAATTCTCTGGATACATTTTATAAAGTGCATTAGGAGATCCATAGGGGTGTGATCCACTCAGAGGATGTGACCCAGCAGGATTTTTGGCCAATGATTGTAATAGGAGCAGGATCAAACCAAGACTGTCATCCTGTTAGCGTTTACAAAAGCCTTCTCTGAGGCCAGAAGATTAGAAGACGATTAAAAAGAAATCATATGTTGTGAGTAATTTATATCTAGTTTGGATTCAAACTGCGGTTTTTAGAAGGAAAGAAAGTTATCAAGAAAACACTTTGTATGCTCAACCTGAATACAGAGCTGAAATTATCCAGCTGGTGAAAGTCACTGTTGTTCCTCTGGAAAATACGGGTGTGTCAACTTTGAGGAAGGAACCAGCTACTGGGAATAATAGTATAGAAACCATAGCATAAAACTCACTGTTGAACCATCTACAAAGATCATCTGCTCTATTGAAATTACAGTAGGCTTTTGAGGGGCATTTGTTCAAAAATCTACACCAAATTTTATGTCAATGAAACAGTTGAGACAAACTGAAGTCAAAGAACAGTGGCAATACATCTGCCTGGGGACTGCCCACAGCCAGCCTGCAGAAGTGCTGGTCACTGGGTTAACGACACGGTGAAACCCTTTTGTAGTACGGGAAAAGAAAGCCCATTAGAAAAACCTACAGAGACATCTAGCTCTATTACCTAACATCTGCAATTGTCTGCCATATAGTTGTATATTATGGAGATAAGCAAGGATGATAAAAATGTTATAATAACCTTTGAAAATGGGAGACTGGAAACACAATGCTGTTTTTACTTTCAAAGTGTTTCTCGTCCAAGTGTCCCTGGGAGATGTTTTATAATAAAGTTTGAACGAAATACAATAAAAATAAAATCAAAGCTCATTCACTGTATACCAAATAGAACAGCTCAGGTTTCAGCTTTGGTTTTAAAGCCAGGAAGAGAATTTACTTGATGAATTTCTGCTGCTACTCAGAATCCCCCAAAAAAAAGAGAAAAAGACAATAGCTCACAAGGTAATTTATAAATATTTAAAAGATGAAGTTGTCAACAGATCAAAAGTGAAAGACTCAGAATTATTCAGCAAGCTGCAAATATCCTTAAAATAAACAGAATTCAGTTCTACTCCAGGATCAAAACCATAATTTTACATGTACAGTATTTTCTTTTCAGGTATGCATATGATAATTACTGCACACAAAAATACTAATGTATTAAATGTTTCACTTGCATGAAAAAGTTATGCAGTTACAACAAAGTTCAGTCCCTACTTTGTGTGCACTACATGTAACTGTACAAATGAAGAGTGTAACTCTATGTCATTGTGTGCATGAGGTTATTCAAACTCAATATCCAAACACTGATTTGACAAACAACAGCCTGTGCAGATGCAGAAGTCCAAGGTCCAGGTTGTTATTTTTTTTTTTTTTTACTACTGTCAGAACATTCCAGCTGGACTACAGGGATCCAGCATAATTTAAGATCTGATGGCTTGAAAACCAGACAAACTCCTCTTATTGGTACTTTTCCACTCCCAAATATAGGTCCAATGTGTTTTTAGCATGAAAGGTATTTTTGCTAATGCCTCATAAAATTCTAGATGAAATGAATGCTCTGTGCCAAAAACTGTCTCCGCAAAGGTGTAAAAGCTCTCAGAAGGTTAATAGCAAGGATTTCTAGTTCTGGCCAACTTCCACGTGATGACTGTCACAATCAAGCTGGCAGTGATTTTTATGTGAGTGAGACCATTATCAGAACTGTATGGATCTGGTTACTGGGCTATAGGCACTTAGGGGAAATTGGCATCATCATTTCTAAGACAAACACTTTTTCCCTTCATGTTCCAAACACTGTTGTTTGGTTTGCTTTCTCTAAACAATGGTTCCAGGTCAATAGTTTGATGATTAAAAACCAGATCATATAAGCAAAAGCTACTTCTTAAGACCAAGAAATATAAACATGTTTGGGTTAGTTAGCTCTATTGTATTTTTTTTTTACAGAATCCACCTGTTGGATCATCATGAACTGGTATAATTTGTAGGCTCCCAGTTGAGAACCAGCCATTATCAATCTAGCCTGGATTTCTGTGGCCTGCATGCTCTGGGGAAGGATGTAAAACCTCTTCATTCTTCTTGCATATGTTTCAACTGCACGTATTGCCTATACTGATAGTGGCAAGTGTCTGCCTGACCTTGTCTGCTTATCTGCATAATTTTACCATAATTTGTCATCATTTGATCCCCTCGTGGCACATTTTAGCAAATAGGAGGTAACTTTATTGCAGCGCTTTTTCTGAATTAATAGCATCTTTTAGAATGTGTTTCTTCAACTGGAAATCAGCTAGGCTAGAAGGAATTTACATTTTTAAAAGCCCCTTCTGTTAAGGAATCAAAGGGTTTGATTGGCTAGAAAAAAAAAATGAAGTCAGTCATCTCTGTGTTTCAATTGGACAGAAATACCTTTTCACACCACATCTCCCATTGCCCTGTAATAAAGTTCAAATCTTCGTAAGATAATGTCATGCCATGATTATTCAACTAGAAATGTGGCTCTTAACATCTTCCCACTACAGAAGATTCCTGTCTGCCTTTGGGCATGTTGCTTCAGGTTTCTCAGGCAAGCTGGGAGATTATCTCCTGAGTAGACTGCAAGGGAAATTAGCTCTGTTGAAATCAATGGAGTTTGGCTGTTGGCCTTAAAGGAGCTACCAGTTAAGTCTCTTTTAGGTTAGTAGCATAGTAAACAATTTGTTTTAGAAATGTTGTCTACTCAGGGTTCCCTGAAGGTCATCCTTAGGTCCATGCTCACCTGCCATTCAGACCATGAGCTTCCACTTGTGACCTGAACGGTTTCACACATGCTACCGCCTCTGGAGCCCTGGGTAGATAAATTGGTAAGGACATCTGAGAAGCAACCGTCAAACAGCCTGCGAGACAGCATGGGGGTGGCAGGCAAAGGGGAGGTAAAGCATGTCATGGTTGTGATTCCTCCCTGGAACGCTCTGTCAGAGCACTGGAGATATAGCTGCTACATTTGAGCACGACTGCATGCAGCTCCCCACGGGTCAACCTCTTTGGGGAGCTGCACAGGGACCTATCTGCAGCAAGCTCTTTGCAGGACTGCGGACTGTCTCTGTATTACACTTAGCACAAGGACTTCTGGTCCTGAATGGGACCCTTAGGCATCGATGCACTACAACAATTAAACAGCGAAAGTAATAAAACTTGCCTACAGTTGTCTACATTTCATGCAAACCGAGACGGCATCATAAGTAAAGCAGCTCTTCCACCTTGTGGCTGGCAGAGTTTGTGCATCGAAAATCACAGACTGCATACAGAATCTGCTATTAAACTGACCCAGTGCACAAAGCACCATTGCTATCACGGGACCTCTCTTGCAAACCAATGCTACAAATATTAACCAGCACTATTCTGCAAGGTGAACATTCGTGTGCGTGTGTATAGTTACACAGGTGTGTACAAACAGACAGATCTGTAATGCTCTCTAGCGATCCCAGCCCACAGATGCTATGAGACCTGGAGTGACAACAGCTAGAGCGTCTCCTTTAACCTCCCTGGTCAAAAAAAGGCCTTTATTCAATGCAACGTGCAAGCTTTGACACACTGATAAAATGTACTGGTGTGGGAACTGTGTGAGCATGTCACAGACATGGAAAATGTGATCTCTTCAAATAAAGGTTGTAACTAATTTCTGTGTGCAAGGCCACTAGAACTAAAAGGAACAATTTGGAGGCAGGGAGAAATTAATCTGTGCTTCTCCTCCCATTTCGACTCTCCATCCCTCTTTTCTGCTTTTTACCTCTGGCTGTTGAAGCAGTCATATAGTTTTTGTTGTTTGCATCAGGGTACAATTCAGCACAGTTGGGTCCAGTGTAGTCAGTCATCACAGAGTGAAACCTGATTTCAAAAGCAGTAATTAAATGTCAACTTTATACTAACGCAATAGATATATAGATATATATATATATATAATTTTGCAGTAACTGCTGAAGATTTGCACTGTGTGAAACAATGGAACACACTGGCTAACAAACTTCAGAGCCAGTAAGTGAATATTAATGTTTTTAGTAGTCCTAAATTACACTATTTCTGAAGCAGGATTAGCTTGGTTATATAAGAGGGACTGATTTGGCTCAAAGAAGAATAGCCAAACATTAAAAGAACAAGCTGTTTAAAATCTATGTCTGCTTCTCAGATGTTGCTGTTCTCTAAAAAGCTGTTTATTAATTACATGCTATCCTCCTCATCCTCATTCCAGTTGTACCAGCTGGCATCACTTTAAACTGAGTCCTCTTGCAGTAGTAGGTGCTTCCCAAACACAGTGTAAAAATCAGCCCTAGTGAACCAAATCCCCTTTTTGTCACTCCGTCCACAACTGGCTGCCAAAATAGTTCCCAAGATAAACTGCCAAAGTCAGGGACTCACATCAGGCCAAAATTTGACCCAGTGTCTCACACGGCTTTACTGTAATCATGCCCCAATAACTGTATCTTCAGTTTCTTTTGCTCTTCTCTTCTGCAGACTGACAACTGATTATACAAAGGAGTTGAACTTGGCTCCTCTCCTTATAAACTTCAGTTGGCAAAAAGGATTTTTTTTTTCGCTGTAAGGTCCTAAGAAAGCTCGCTTTGATCAACCTAGATGAAAGGGTTTTCATCTTTTCTACCTAGAATTGCACTTCACTGGCAAATTTCAGCTGTAGGACTGTACTCTCTTTGCCCCATATGTGACGTTGTTCAGACCCAGAATGGACAAAATAGAGACGTAAGCAAAAACTAATGAGTTTTCAGCTTTCATGTCTACGTAATTATAAGGTTCGGTTTTTAAATTTTTTACAGTAGGAAACCAAATTATCTCATTGTCTAAAATTATTTTATAAAACAACAGGAACCCAAGAGGTCTGACAGATGGGCCACACAAAGAATAACAGTCTATTTTTTTCACCTATTCTTATGGTACCGATAAAGGCTACCAGCACAAAAACCACATGTGACTTTATATCCCACAAAGCCCATTTTTAAGGTTAGACTTATAACTGTGGAGTGGAAACTGACTGAGACCCTAGAAGATTGACACTATCTTATTTGTCAAAGGAGCAATTATAATAGAAACAGTACATTGTTAAGTTTCCCTGCAGACTCTTTCAACAATGACTAAGCTTGATTCAGAGAGAAGACACCTTTAGTCTTCCTGGGTGGTATTCCCCTCTTCTGACATCAGATGTCTAAAATATTGGTATCTAGTTTGAAGGGGTCACCTCAGTTCCCTCTATAATCAATAAAGATACTTCTGGAGAATGATTCATGTAATCTGAAAACAGCTGCGTAAAATAGGTGGAGTAAATATTTCTCCAGAGGAGCCCACCTGTATCGCCATTGACCACTGAAAGCCTCGACAACTACCTACACACTGACTTCTAAATGGCTAAAAGCAGATGAGCCATTAGGTAAGGATAAAGCCATGTTACCCTTTCTAACATGGCAGTAATCTGGCATAGTGATGTTATCAGCACCTCTTACAATAGTTTGCCTTACTTTAATAAATTCAGCAAATTCTGGTGTTTCATTGCGTGCTTCTACCATTGATCCTCTGGATCACGGCTTTTGCTTCCTTGCCCAGACTTCCACAAAACCACTGCTAGTTCTTCCTTCTTTTCCACCTATCAGGTCTGGTAAACCAGGCACGGTGCCCACGTTACTAAGTCAAAACGATCTTATCAAATGAACTCTGCAAGACAGCATGTCAATTGGAAAGCAGTTGCTTTATCTCTAATTAGAAATGTGTGGGTTAAAACCAATTTTGATAAACTGGATGTTTTGAAATAAGTGGACAAGAACTGACTAAAACATTCTCAGACCCATTAGTAGATATCTTCAATAACTCCTAGAGGAGATGTATGGTTTCAGGAGCCTGGAGAAGGGCAAATATACTGTCCACCAACTAAAAAAAAAAAAAAGGGGAGAGAAGAAAAAAAAACAGGATATGGGAATTAACACTAGTCTTTTAAGGTTAACCTCAGAAAAGTAGGAATCAAATAATCAAAGCATACTTAAGTACCTAGAAAATAACAGGGAGATTTGTGGAAGATGTTATGCGTTTCATAAGGCCTACATGCTCACTCGATAGCTTTGAATTAACACCTCTACGTGATTTTCTTTTTCCTCTAACTTCTGTTTACCTTTCGTTTACAGATTGGTGGTAACTCCTCCGTAAAGGCCTGGAAAGCACACAGGACATAACATAACTCTCAGAAAGAAAGACCTTCAGCAACAAAGTCAATGTGAGCACATTTTATTTGCTCCTGGGTGACAGTGACACGTTGATGTACCATGACTTCCTTGATACAGAGCACAATGTTTCTCATTTTCACCAACGTTTCGTATTTTATTAGAACTCTGCTCCATCTGCGTGTGTTAAACCCAGCCTCAGGTGCACAGTGACTGCATAACACCACTGGCTGCCATTTCGTGGGGGGGGGGGGGTACAAGGAATTTTTTACTGCAGAGAAAGGCCTAAAATATTCCACTATAAAAATATAAAAGTAGAAAATAAATTTTAAATGTCCACTTATATATTTATCTGTTGAAATCTCTTAAAGCAATGTCACGATTTCTGGTATCTAAAACATGCGTTCTTCAAAATAACCTACGACCTCGGCACCTCGCTGCGGCCCGTCCCAGGTGCCAGCCTCACACCTCATTAAGATGGCGGCCACGAGCGGTCAAGCCTACAACTCCCAGCAAACAGCGCGCTAGGTCGTCATCTGATTGGTTGTATGGACCTGCGGGGAGCCAATAAACATTAGGGCCCCTCCGCCCTCCTTGGAGGGTGTGGTTTGCTCTGTCAGCAGTGCATGATGGGAGTTGTAGGCGCTGTGCCGTCGCGGCGGCGAAGGGTGGCGGTTGCTGGCGGTGGCGGTGGCGCCTGCGCAGTGGTGGCGGCGCCCGGCGGAGCCGGCGCGTGGCAGGAAGCGGAAGGGGGCGGCCGGGCTCGGTCCTGACGTGTCTTTCCGAGGCAGCCGCCGCCGCTGCCGCCGCTCGCTCTTTGCTCCCGTCCGGCGGCCGCCATGGGCAGTGAGTACCGGGGCGCCTCGGCCAGGCGGCGGGACTGGGGCTTCCGCGGGGTGCCTGACGGCCAAGGGGCCGCGGCTCGGCCACCGGCTCCCTTTTCACAAACGCCTGGGAATGGGCCCTCCTCCCGGGCGGCGGGGAGCCCCTCTGAGGGGCCGCCGCCCTGCCCTCGCCCGCCGGCCCCCAGCCTGGGCCCACGGCCCTGGGGGCTGCCCGCCGCCGGCGGCACTCCCTCCCTGGCCAGCCCTGCGTGGGTTTCCCTTCCTCTGGTTTGGAGGCTCCCTCTGGATTTTTTTTTTTTTTTTTTTTTTTCTGGAGGCGGGGAGAGACGGGCTGTCACCTTGGTCGTAAGACTTTAAGCCAAAAAAATCAATGTCATAATAGTCATATAGCAAATTATAAGCAGTGATCTACAGTCTAGAAGAAATCCAAGTAAATAGAAGTCTTCAGATTCTGCTGTCTCGAGGAAGAGCTGCTTGAAAAGTGTTTTAGTCAATCTGTATCTTATTGTAGATGTAGGAGAGAAGCGTGATTTGGTTTAACGTTAAAACCACAATCCAGTGTAACTTTTCAGGCAACTAATGGTTTGAAATTAAGTAAATATTTTTTATGGGCTGGTCTTAAAGCGTTGCCAAATTGACACTGAAGTTGTTGCCTTCCACAAAGAAGTGTAAAGCCACCAGTAGTTTCAGTTCTCCTGCAGTGTTGTACATGTTATAGTTCAAATCAGTCCAAAATATGTGTGCAGTATTAAATTGGTCTTAAGTTTAGCATTAATTCTGTTCAAAATCAGATCTCTGTGCTTCTAGAATTTGTGACATTGCAGATATCCCCTTCTTTTCTATGCTTTTCTAAGACTGAGACTTCTCAGACCTAAGGATCTGTCCTTTTGCCTTGAACGAGGTCTTTGCATCAGATCTGCTGTAAAGTAACTTGGACTGTTGCTTATGAATAGCATTTAGGAATTCTTAAGCTGTATGGTTCCAGAGCTGACTTTAACTTAAAACTATCTTGGGTTTAGTATTTCTGAAATATCAGACTAGGGAAGAAGCTATTATGAAATACAAGTTCAAGGGCATTGATAAACTTGTGCAAAACAAAGGCAAGGGTTTTTTTTTTTGTGCTGTCAACCTACTTAGTACAAGAAGAGAAATTTTATTTTTTTTTGTTTCCATTCTTTATTGTACTTATACAGAGGTTCAGCTAGTAAGGTGTATTTAGAACAGATAAGAATTTAATTAAAAAAAAAAACACAAACAAACACAACAAACCTATGTCCTTTACTGGGACTTCTAATGTATAAAGTAGGTGTCCAGTTTTACTTGAGCATTTCTCAGTGTTCTTTGTATCTTTGTGTTCACTTTGTCTTTTAACTAATTTCCTTACAGTAAAATTTCTTGAAGTAATCAAGCCCTTCTGTGTTATCTTGCCTGAAATCCAAAAGCCAGAACGGAAGGTAAGTTAATAAAATTTTCTTCATAAGTCCATATTTGTCTGATGTAAAATGTTTACAGCTTCGTTTGCATTTGTGGGATTTTGTTGTTGTTTTGGTTTTTTTTTTCTTGTTGGAAGAATGGCAGTTTTAGGCACAATTGGTTTTAATGGAATGCTTGTCTGCTGCATCTTGTACTCTGCATATGGTTGTCCAAGAATATATTTGCTGATAAATGCAATTGTGCAGATGTGGTTATGCCATAGCAGTGAGTGGTGAGATGCTGAAAGGAGTACTTATTAGAGTATAAACTAGAGTAGTTTAAATAGCAACTTGAAAATCTTTGCTGCTTAAGTTCTAATCTAAGATTATTTTCTAAGATAAGCTTCTCTGTAGTTTTATTTTTTTCTTGCCATAAGCTCTTTTTTTGTGTGTGTGAAAATGCAAGACTCATTTCTGCGGAAGTACTAGAATTGCCTACCATTGGTGTAAGCTTGTTTATTTGGATTAAAGTTTCAGTAAATCTTTGTCATTTTCCTTGACCTTACACAGTATCAAAAGGATGAAGAGTGAGTTATTTTCTTTAGGATGTCTTGTGCTTTGTCCCTTCACAAGAAAATCAAGTGTGCTTTAGCTACTCCAGAAGTTTGCCTGATTGACTAGATCTTCTTATGTTGACTGCTTTATTATCTTTGTTGAGTTTGCTTTTTGTTGGTTTTTTTTCACCCTTTAGATTCAGTTTAAGGAAAAGGTACTATGGACAGCTATCACACTCTTCATCTTCTTAGTATGCTGCCAGGTATGTTTCTTTCCTGTGTTTTTAAGGAAGAGCTGAAATAGTTAAAGGATGTTATGAAGTCTCTGATTTAACCTTGTTTTCCTGTTTTGGTTGGAAATGCAGATTCCCTTGTTTGGTATCATGTCATCAGACTCAGCAGATCCTTTCTACTGGATGAGAGTGATTTTGGCATCAAATAGAGGTATGGCCAGTATTCAGGAGGGAATTTTTTAACTTGGACCAAAATGTTTTTGGACTTGTTCTTACATTGCACTCTATTTGAATGAAGATAACTAACACAGAAAGGAAGAAGGCATTCTGTATATTATCTAAAGTCATAAACCAATGTAGCATTGGGAAGGGCACAACTTTGTGGACAAAATGCATCTATGTTTGACTGTGTGCTATCTATTATGTACAAAAATTAAGGAGCATTTTGGAGGAAAAAGGGTTAGCAGGAAGACAGTTCCTAATTACCTGCATCACTGCTGTTGCAGTCTTCTGTATATCATTCAAGCTTTTTGATTGGTGTTTCCAGTACATATGTTGCCGCTTTCTGGGTGATGTCTTTGAGTCTGTCTCGCAGAACATTAAAATTCATGATAGTTTGTCTGAACTTTAGTTTCTTTTAGAGGCTTTCTAATGCAGGTGCTAATTAAGAATCGTGATAGTTTCCTGAATTCACTTCATCGTTATATATCATTTGGGCTATCTCTCAGTTTATATCATAATGAGATGTGCATGTATGCATGGAACATGGTGCATTCCTGAAAAAAAGTTTGGATTTTCCTGTTTAAAATTACGAATAATAAAGTGGCTGGTTGTCAGAGGCAGAAAGCAAATTCCTGCCTTGTTTTATGCAAAGTAAATCTGTTCCTGACAGCAGAAGTATTTTTCAGCGAACATAGTTTTTAAGGTACCGAGAAGTACTGCATTACTTATCAGACCGACCTTTAACAAGCTTCTGTTATCAGTGAAACATTTTATATTTATGGAGATTTGGAGTTTTATACCTTCTCCATCATGATACAAAGGGTAGAAAAAAAAAAAAACCTTTGAACTTCAAAGGTTTGAATAGCATTTAGGAATTCTTGCTGTGGTACACTCCATTATTTCCTTTCATTGTTCTTCCTGTGTCTGGCAGGTACGTTGATGGAGCTGGGTATTTCACCCATTGTCACTTCTGGGCTCATTATGCAGCTCTTGGCAGGTGCCAAGATAATTGAAGTTGGTGACACCCCAAAGGACAGAGCTCTCTTCAATGGAGCACAAAAATGTGAGTAACAACTGATACTAAAGGGTGGTGGTTTAGAGTATTTAACTTATCATATGATTAATATTGGGGTCAGATATATGCATTTCTGTCACATTTTATGTTCGTGTTGTGCTACAGATTTCTGTGTTTCATTAGTCTTCTACTAACTTCTCTCTGGCTTGTTAGCTGTTAAGCTTCAGAAAGATTTGAAAAGGAGCAGTACCTGTGCAGTTGGCATCGCTGCTGTAATCTCGCTGGAAAAACTAAGCAATATATAGAGTGTGGGGACACAACCATTGAACTGTGGTCAGTGTTAACCTAAAAAAGTTAATATTGATTAAGATATTTGTTGTATTTACCTTGCAGTTTCAAGCATGATTCTTTCTCAGCAGTAAGATATCTGTGCTCAGTTGATAAATGCGTTTTATAAAAATTTGAGTATTCTTTAGCTATTTGATGCTGTACCATGCTACTTAGTGGTCTGTTTACTGGAAAAAAAAATCATAAACTGCTAAGGTAATATCTTAACTCCCTTGGAGTTTTCAATATCTAAAGCAATCTTAGGTAACCAAACCCACTTGCTTCAAAGTGTATTTGTTCCTGAAGTGTCTGTATGTATTTGTGTTTTCAGTGCCAGATTTCAGACAACAAACGTAACTTGCCCTTGAATGTAAGCATCCTGTGACTTATGTATTCCTTCCCAACTTTCTCTACGAAGAAGCAATTTATATTTCTTTAATTGCCCTCTGGCATAAATCTCCAGAACAAATGAATATTTTTTTTTCTTTTTATTCTACAGTGTTTGGAATGATCATTACCATCGGACAGTCTATTGTCTATGTAATGACTGGAATGTATGGAGACCCATCTGAGATGGGTGCTGGTATCTGCTTACTTATCACAATTCAGGTAATTTCTAGTCCTCTCTACGTACTCTCCCTCTGAAAGGATCAAAAAATCAACCTTATAAACTGCCTGCCCCACATGCAGAGAAAGAAGATCGAAGTGTGCTTGCTTCCTCATCTATATAGTCTTTCCTTACATTGTAAACCAAATTTTTGTTTTGTTTTTTAACAAAAATTAAAGGGATGAGACTAATGCTGTTGGGGTTTTTTTTTTTTTTTTTTTTTTTTTTTTTTTTTACTGTAGCTTTTTGTTGCTGGATTGATAGTTCTTCTCTTGGATGAGCTCCTGCAGAAAGGATATGGTCTCGGTTCTGGAATCTCTCTCTTCATTGCTACCAATATCTGTGAGACTATTGTGTGGAAAGCGTTCAGCCCCACCACGGTGAACACAGGACGAGGTAATATCACATATTCCATTTTCTTCACTTGCATTAGGACTGTATTTTTGCTTCAAATGAATAAAAAAAAAAACAACTAGCTTCTCCCCACTGTTCTTTTAAAATTCCAACTCATTACATTCTTATATGGAATAGTGCAAAGATCATTTAAAATACAAAAATGTCAGTTGTGGAAAGGTCTTAAATGGCATTTTTTTTTTTTTCAATATATCAGCTTAAATGGCAGATGCTGTTACTAGCATCTTTGCTATGTAGTTGCCATGTGGTGAATCTTGTTAATACAGGAAGCACTCCTATGCAAGGTGCAAGTATAAAGACAGTTGGTTTTAATTTTGTAGTGTCTCGCAAGATATTTCCTGAACTCTGATTTCTTACAGTGCCTCCATTAAAACTCAGTAATGGTAGACTGCTGTTGTATTCTGGTTGCTGCCCAGCTTACTGTTTCTTTCTGCTCCTAGCATGTCTTGCTCTTTGCCCCAAAGACCTTATTCTCCAAACTTGACAGGAGATGATCTTGTTTGGTGCTGTATAATAGAAAACACAAGTGAGGTTATCCCCCTTGCTGTAACAAAAACAATAACTGGTGCCTCTCATACTAGAAAGTGTGCTGCCTCCTTCATTTAGGTTTCTTTGGTTTGTTGGTTTGGTTTTTTTTTTGGTGGTGGGGAGGAGGAATGAGGGAAAGAACTTGGTGAATGTCAATGTTTCTAGAGACCATTAAAGTTATCCCATTTGATTGTTGGGTTATGATTTAGTTTCTAGGCCACTATAGAGGGATCTTGGAAATAGCTGATACAAAGGATAACAGTAGTGAAATTCTGAGAGTGTCTTTGATATGCAAAAAACTTAGAGAAATCCCATTCTGAATCCTGTAGTTCAGAAGTATGCCTAATGAGACAAAGCACTGAAGCTTGGAGATGAACACAGCACACCTCACTTGTTTTTCCTTTCCTTTCCAAGGCATGGAATTCGAGGGAGCCATCATCGCTCTGTTCCATCTTCTGGCTACTCGGACAGACAAAGTCAGAGCTCTTCGTGAGGCCTTTTACCGTCAGAACCTCCCCAACCTTATGAATCTGATTGCCACCATTTTTGTCTTTGCTATTGTAATTTATTTCCAGGTCAGTTGGAATAAAGAGGGCTATAAAACTGCTTGTATGGAATAGATCTGTAATCTGCTTTGTTTTACAGGAAATTATATTTTCATTTTCTGGTGCCTTCAGAAGACTAATTTTTTTGCACCTGCAATGTCTGGATGTTCATTTAATATGAGCTTCTGTTAGTCAGTTTCTACACTTACTGTAGCCACTCAAAAAACTTGAGAACTACTTCAGTGTCTGGAAAAAAAAACAGATGAATGTGTACATGTAATATTGCCTGACCCAAAAGCTATTGCTTTTTTTCTGGAAAATATCTTGAAGTCTTTAAGCCTGTTTGTCTCTTACTACTTGTCACTGCAAATTGTTGAAGAATATTGAAAGTTTTGAATAGTTTTAATGTTTCTTTTCCTGGATGCTATGTTTAGTCTTCTTGAAACTTCAGTTTTCTTCCGATGTGTACATCTTTCATACATTCTTATGTGTGTGAGTTTAGACAATCCCACAGGCTTCCAGGCCCTTCACGGAAGTGTTCACGTGGATAGCCCCCTGGTTAGAGCATGTGTGCTTGCACAAAATGATTGCAGGGTTTTTTTCTGTTGCTGTCAAGACCTTGCACTTGCAATTTATGACCTATGGTAGGGGTTCCTGTCAAAATATAATGGGGGACTTTCTTTTGAAAATTTTTCAGGGGTTCAGAGTGGATCTTCCTATCAAATCTGCTCGCTACCGTGGCCAGTACAACACCTACCCCATCAAGCTGTTCTATACTTCCAACATTCCCATTATTCTTCAGTCTGCCCTGGTGTCAAACTTGTACGTCATCTCCCAGATGCTTTCTGCTCGCTTCAGTGGCAACTTACTGGTCAGCCTGCTGGGCACTTGGTCTGTGAGTATTCCTTCTAAGCTTTCATACAGCTGTGTAAGAACGCTGTTAAAATGCGTAGCTGAAGAGATGATCTCTCTAAACATTAAGGCACACTTCTACAGGTGGCTGTGTACACTGAAACTCCTAGATTGGTAACTTAAATGAATGACAGAGTATGAGACTTGCTGTGATGAGTGTAGATTTTAAGTCTCCATTTACTTTGGGCTGTTCTTCAGTGTCCTAGGTATTTTTTCCGTTCCTTATTGTATTCCATTCCACACTAGAAACTGCTCTTGATAATAAAGTTGCATCTTTGTGTGCTGTGTAGCCGTAATGATACATGAATATGACATAAACCCAGGCTTAGCTTAATGGCTAAGAAATAGTGAGAAAGTTGGTGACTGCTTGCTTCCTTTTTCTAGGACACATCATCTGGAGGCCCTGCTCGTGCTTATCCAGTTGGTGGACTTTGTTATTATCTGTCACCTCCAGAGTCCTTTTCTTCAGTGTTGGAAGACCCTGTCCATGCAGTTGTTTATATTGTATTTATGTTGGGCTCCTGTGCTTTCTTCTCTAAGACATGGATTGAAGTCTCTGGCTCCTCTGCCAAAGATGTAAGTTTAAACTGATAAATGATGTAATCTTATATTATGAAAACACATGGGCTGTTGTAAGAATAAAACCGACTTTCTTCTGCAGTAGATATTATGGTGGTAAATTTGTTGGAGATATTTGTTTGTATAAACAGTGCGTTTGATTCTGAATCAGAAAGAGCTTTTAAAAGTAATAATTTTTGTCTTTTTTTTTTTTTTTTTAAGTGGGGAGAATGAAGGCAGAATGGGGGTAGTTTTTGCCCTATTTTCTTTGCTGCTTTTTTTCAAAAAACAACAAAAAAACCACACACACACCCATAATTGCTTTTAATGGCATTAGGAAGCTTTGGGCATTGCTGTGTAACATCTGATCAGTGTGAGGGGAGGCAAGGTAGTGTGACAGGTAGAAACTCTTTCAGTGCCAAGCGCCAGATGCACCATCTGCAAGGCAGTTGCTGCTTCAGAATTTACAGGTAAAACTTGAAAACCCAACTTGAATAATCTCTCTGGCATAGAGAATTCTTAATTTCTTTTTGGGGAAGATTAACTAGAGGTTGTGGTTTTTAACTTGAGAGCACTGATAACAGAGATTCCAGTGCAGTGCATTAATGTACCTGAGCCTAGCTTCTCAAAATTTCCATTTGCTGCAGGATGCTTGATATTCAGCAGCTATATCATTCTGAAATTGGAATTGGAAAACAAGATGGAAAATAGTTGTCATCGTGGTATCTTTGTATTGTGTGGTTTTGGGTAGGAAATAAAGTTTGGCAGCCATATGGAATGGTTTAATCCATTCTTTAACAAATATGTAATAGCTGCACAGTTACTGTAACAGCGTGAGCACTCTTGTTTTGGACTTGTATCTAGCTCCTTGTTGTCAGGCATGCAGGGAGGCGCTTGCAGCCATGTATAGCCAGATTTTTGTTTCAGTATAAACCAACATACAGCTTTTAACACTTTAATATACTTTCCTGTTACTGAAGAAAATTATTTTAAGTTCATGTCAACAAGGTCAAAAATAAAAATTGCTAAATCGTTACTTAAATGTTCACATTATAATGGAAAACTGGTGGCTTAATAATCTGAAGTGTATTTTCTCAGTATGTTAGATTTAGTGATGGGCAGCTTTGGAAATTCCCCTGCTAGTGTTTCAGTTCCCCTCAGTTGTTAGTAAAATGTTTGCAGGGCTCTATTGTAACCCTGTACAGTTGGAGAAAAACAGTTTAACAATAATGTTCTAAGCAGGGATTCTTTCTAAGTCATATTGTTTCTAATATGGCCCCACAAATAAATGGTTAGCTCAACTGAGTGTGGAAAACTGAAATGTAGGAGTGGACGCTGCATAGGGTGGTTTTGCTAACATCTACTAAACCATAATCGAAGGGTAGGTGGCAAAACAGGAATTGAATTCTGTGTCTGAGAGCCTGCCAATTTCCAGATTTTCCTTTTCTCAATAGAACTAGAATTGTCCAAAAAGCTTTGCATAATTGACAGTGTGGAAAAGTGCCTGTGACTGCAATCTATCTGAAGTTAAAATACTGGATATTTTAAACTCAGATGAGTAATAGAAAAAACACACACACTACCCCCCCCCCCCCCCCCAAAAAAAAAAAAAACAAACCGAAAAAAAACCAAAACACCCCCCCAAAACTGCCACCATTTACGGAAATATCTTGCTTCTGTTTTTCCATAGTACTAAGTTCCGTGGCCTTTGCAAGTGATCCTAAACTTACTTGTTCCATTCCTTGATTCAATACAGGTTGCCAAACAATTGAAAGAACAACAAATGGTAATGCGAGGCCACAGAGAAACTTCAATGGTACATGAACTAAACAGGTGAGCTACACCTTTCACAAACTATTTATGTAAAGTGTTCTAGGGAAACACATTGCAGATTTTGCTTTGACTTCCACTTTCTAGGTCCTAGAACACAGATACTCTTTCAACTCCAGTGTGACATGCATGAGACGTAGAATTTGTCTCTCATTAATGGCTGGACTTGCACAGTACAGCATATTCGTTCTTTACAATTAGAGAATGTGCTTTAAATTCTGGAACTTGTTACATATACTTCTTGTAGGATAGTTAATAGTGAGCATTTGAGTGTACTTCTCTACTTGAAATGGATGCACAGGTATTTTTTACTGTAATTTTTAATGTGTTATGTCTTGGGAACTGTTTTCATGCAGACCTTACTTAAGACACTTAGTTACCTAAATCTCCTAGCTGCAGAGGTAGGCAAGGGTTGATCTCTCTAGGTTTTCTAATTACAGGGTAGGACCTATGGCACCCTTCATGTTACAGAAATGTTATCGTAACTTTAAATTTCACCGGTCTGCAAATGACTTGAGCCTAGTCTTGCTTAATTGAATGGTAGACTGTAATACCTTCTCTTCTTAGCTTAGCATTTCTTTTCCCTCCTGTCAGGTTGAGCTTTTTCTTTCTTTACCTAGTGTACTGATGCTATTGCAGATTCATTGTCTTGGATTGCTAGACCCATGAGAGAAGAGAGCGTTCTGCTGTTGATTTTTTTTCCATTCATGTAGTTTCTTTCTGTTCTTTTTAACCAGCTGGTTAGATTATCTCTAAAGTCTTCTTCCGATTCTTAGTGGGATTGGTTTTCTAGAAAAAAAGCTGCCTCTGATTTAGATATTTCCCACAAATCCCATATACCACTAGTCCTAGTATTTTTGTGATACCCTGAGCAAACTAATGGTACATTTTCTATCTCATTTTGTGTTTTACAGGTACATCCCTACAGCTGCTGCATTTGGTGGTCTCTGTATTGGTGCCCTCTCTGTTTTGGCAGACTTCCTTGGGGCAATTGGGTCTGGAACTGGAATTTTGCTCGCTGTCACTATCATTTATCAGTACTTTGAAATTTTTGTGAAGGAACAGAGTGAAGTTGGCAGTATGGGAGCTCTTCTTTTCTAAACCTAGCTTCTCATGGACCCAGGGAAGAGAGGAGGAACATTCTCAAAATATAGCGAGTCAGGTGAAAAGAAGCAATGTAAACTTGATAATGTCATTCTATAGGAACACATATTTTAATAATGTTTCCAAAGTGCATTCCCTTATGTTCAAACTTTTCTAGCATACTGTTTGCATTTTATAAATTGATGAGGAAAAGTGCAAAAAAAATTTTTAAAAAATAAAATTGTTTTTTAATTATATGTTAGGAGAATTAGTCTTCTGAATTGGATTTAGTTCAGTGACTGAATTTTTTTGGAGCCCCTTTCAAAATTAGTATACCTGAAACCTTTACAGGTTTTCATAAATAATTGTGGGGAGGGTTGAATGTTTGAAAGGGATGATTTTTTTTTTTCCATTTAATGTGTTTTTGTAGCTCCTTTTGCAGTAGTGGTGAGAAAAATATCTCCCTCTAATGCTCAAGTTCCATAATTATGGTTGTAAGCACAAACGTTTAATATGTTCAGTTTTTTGTTTTGGTTTTTTTTTTCAGTATGGCAGATTTGGAAGGCAGTTATTTCTTTTTACTAAATGATATTTCTAATTCCAAATGTCTTGTCTTGTCATTACTACACTAGACCTTGTCAGACATTGAATATTGGCTTGAGACTGTTGTCAAGTTCCTGTATGAGATAGGAATGTGCTCTTGCCCACCACCTCTCCTCCATAAGCAGAAAACTCAGGTCAATCTAGATTCTGCCGGAGTCTGTGCCTAAGACTTGCAACTTTGAAACTTGGTCATACTGGCAGCTTTGTAAAAACCTTCTAATTAGTTTTCATTGCCATTAGCGGTAGTACTTCTAGTTCTGATGCTAGCTGAAAGAAATAGATGTTATGGCTACTTAGAAGCAGATCTGCTTGTGCTCTTTGCTAAAGCTAAGTTTCTCTCATTGATAATAATTCTGGTCCTGTAGCAGTCAGGATGTTATCTGACTACTCATATCTAGTGCATTTTGAGTCCCGTTACCACAAAGGAAGTGTGCAAAGTATGTATGTTACTTGTCTGTTTCTATAGATCTGGATACGAGACCCTTATCAGGTAACTCTTGTAGTTGCTCATGTTAGGAGGCTTTTCCATCCTATAATCTCATTGACTAGAATGGTGCATAGAAAAGTACTTTTTCAGAAGGCATTGAAACTCCTCCTTTTTTGAGGATCGTGCCTTCAGATTGGAGAGGTTACAGTAAAAGGCTTTAGTGGACCAGAATAACACTTCATTTTCCATTTTTGTTAAGATTGTCAGTACTAATCAGGTGCCTAGGACCAAATGCAAATATTTGTGTACGAGTCTTGTAAGTACACTTTTTCTCAGTCAGTATTGGACAATGTGGAAACCAGAGGTAGGAGTTATAATGTTGGAATGTTTCTCTACACTGCATCAACATGCGTTCTGTGCATTTTTGCATGTTGGGCTGACAGTATATGAGTACTGTTTCTGTTCGGAGTGATGGAACTGTTACATACCCAAGGAGCACAGATGACGTCCAGAAGCCCTTGTTAATGCACTGAGCTCAAATACCAAATGGGTGAGAAATCTGCACGATTGGAATGATAAACTTACCAATAAAAGTGAAACTCCTGGAGTGAGGACAACAACTGGAAAAGGAACAAAAGTATTGGGATAAAGTATCCATGAAATGCTTGGTATTAACCATTTACTATTACTTCACACAACGTTCAATAGTTTTTCTCTTTCATAAAGTACTAGTATGCCACAATTTTTATCTGAAATATGGGACAGTTTAAAAATTCCTTTAAAAGGAGAGGGAAGGAGTGTGGTGTGGTTGTTCTGCTTTGGGGATTTTTTTTTTTTTTGTTGTTGTTTTCCCAGGAAGCCCAGTACAAATTTTGTTTTGATATAAAAAGGACTCCACTTCTGGGCACACAGTTCTGGCTGGGCTGGAGCTGCGCTTGTGTTTTTGGTCATATCATCTGTTTGAACTGGTTGCAGTTTAGACCATTAGCTCTTCAGTGTCTAAGCAGCACTTGTCCTGTGCATCTATATTTTTGTTGTCTAGTGCTGGAGTCTTCGTCTCTTATCAAGCAGCTATGTCCTCGAAGCAGGACCTGCTGATCATACAGTGGATGTTCACAAAAAAGAAATAATGTCTAAACAATCTGCTTTATAATGAAATAAAATACGTCTTTGGAGCTAATGCTTGGCTTTCGGTGCGTTGATTACTGTTACAAGTCTAACACTTGTAGAATAATGTTACCTGCCTAAGAGACAGCGAAAGTGATCCCTCTCAAAACAGCTGTTCGGAGTGTCAGTGTAAA
Source organism: Chlamydotis macqueenii (assembly GCF_036417535.1). NCBI lineage: Eukaryota > Metazoa > Chordata > Aves > Otidiformes > Otididae > Chlamydotis > Chlamydotis macqueenii. The sequence continues at coordinate 10,968,784 of NC_141565.1, read as the reverse complement.
ATAAAGACAAATTGTGTTTGCTCCAATGTTGTCTCTCAGCAACAGGTTGCCAAAATAATAGAACCTTAGCCATTCCTCTGGGTTTTCCTGTTCCAAAACAGTTGCAATTCAAAAGGTGCTGCACAAGTAAATAGTGAGAGAGTGAGGTAATGATGTATGAAATACAGCGCCAAACTTTTTGTAGCATGATGGTAGTAACGGTATTAATTTAAACAACAAAACTCAGAAGCTGATGATATTCCCAATATTGTTTTGCCCTCTGAATTTTTAAATTTCATGTGGAGTGAGGAAAACTTGGCTTCCTCCTGAACAGAAATAGATTAATACTTAAAAGCAAATTTATTTAAAATACTGTTACTAGGTGTGAGAAGTTTGACCAAGATTTTGGTCATGTATGTAGCTGTTTTAAAGAGCAGCTTGATTTCTCCCTTGCTGTTTCATTTCTCCCCAGGAAACTTGCGTTAATAATAACTGTGGTGGCTGGGGCAATATTATGTTATCACACATATGATCACAGAAGTAATTGAAGTCACTGTAGATGTGATTAATTATCTGCAAGACAGCTAGGTGAAATACCACCACCAAGGCAAAGTTTGAGATCCTCTTTCTGCTGGCAGTATTTTAAGTGCAAAATTCTTCGCATGGCATTTTCTTCTATGCTGTAGGTTTCATGTGAAAGCTTGTGCCATAACACTTGTGCTGAGTGTTTGTTTTCGTCCTCATCACCATTATTCAGGAAACCTTAAAAATAATCTAGTTTACTTATTCCCAGAGCCTATTCCGTGTAATTTTCAGATGGCAAACAAAGGGACTTTTTTTCCTAATTTGTTAAACATTTTTTGTTGTTGGTTTCTTAATTAAAAAAATAATAATAATTTCGGCTGCAACTATAAAAGTTGTTGCTTTTATTCTGTGAGATGTTTCACGGCTGTGCTCCCTTGATTACTTCTGGGGATAACCCTGTCCCTGGACTGTAAACAGACTGTGATTTGTGCAATAGATTTCTCAGCCAGTTTTCAGTAAAGGAAGAAGCTGAGTGGTGCAGTAACTGCTTTTCCTAATTGTTCTCTCCTGCAGTAAGGAATAATAAGCTTTAAGTGGCCTTCAATTCTGTTGCAGCTTTGACGCGTTTCCGCTCAGATTCTGGTAAGCTGTTGTGTGCTTACTGATGCGTGACACGGCTGACAGGTCCCCAATCCGCCCTTGCTCCTGGAACACCGAAACTGCTCCCTGATCTGTCTCTGTCTGCCGGACCAGCGTTCAAGTCTTTCCCAGAGCGAGTGCACGTCTTTCCAAATACGTGATGGCTGCAGGGTGTTATCACCAGTAAAGAAGAGTGCTTTCAGAAAAAGTGTGCAGGAGAGGGAGACCAGTGACATTTCTGAAACTGTTTTACTTGGTATGCGGCTTGGACGGCCTACTGTCTCCCTTTCTCTTGCAGCTCCCTCTGCCAGCTTTCTGACATGAAGCCCCAGCCTTTACCGGCTTCCTGCCTAAAAAGGTCACAGTTTGAACCGCGGCCAGCCGTGAGCGGCACTGCTGGCACCCTCCCAGCTGTACAGGGAGATGTGCAGGTGTTCAAACAATGCCTGCTTGTTAGGGGGGTCTGGGTCTGCGAAACACGGCCTCTCCAGCTTCGCCAAACCTCCCCGAAGGACGGACACTGGCACGCCAAAGGGGAGCATTTGCCCACCTGGTGGCAATGTTACACTGCAATTGGAGGCACCAGGTTCAAGGCAATTTGAATCAGTGAAATGCGTATTAAATCTGTTCCAAATGTGTGCTCTTTCTTTTCCTTTGCTGGTATGCTGATGAGTGTCAGACAATGTAAAAAGTTGGGAACAGAATTTGCCAAGATTTATTTGTACTTCCTAGAATCGGGGCCAGGAATGAGGTTGTTCTCAGCTGAAACACTGAAAATTATCTCCTTCTCCATTCAGAGTGTTTATAATATTTTCTAATATTTTTCAGGCATACTAGGTGTCAAGGGACAGTTGCTGTTACAGCCACTTAGTCTGCTGAATATTGCTACACAATGTAAATCTAGACTGAAACTGTCGATGGGATTGGAAAGAAGGCGAGAAAAGAAGCATTTAAAAATAAAATCAATATTCTAAGCTGGGGACCTAATTAGTCAGCTAGACTTTAAGCTGCTCTTTTATTATGCTACTGGATGGATTTGCTAAAATTGAAACTCTTCTGTGGGCCAGGTTCTAGCAGTCCTCTGGCTATTGCTAATGTGATGCTAGCCAAGCTGGCAGCACTTGGCAGAAAGGAAATACCCTGACAATTGGCACCTCCTTTGGCAGCTGTGTCAGAGGGGCTGGAGGCTGAACGAGCACAGGCATGATATATTTTGTCATCACAGAGTGGGCTGTCAAGGTCAGAGATGGGATGCCTGCTCTGAAGTATTTCTTGTTGGAGAGGATGATGACGGAGCCAGTCAATCTTCCAGGAATGTGAATACCTGAGAGCTTAAAACAGAGGCAACAAATAAAATAGAAGTTGTTAGGATATACGGTTTTTAAAAGCTATTTCAGATATTTTTGTATTGCTTTGGAGAATATATGGCACATATAAAATCCCAGATTCCCCTTCTTACATATTAAGGCTAAAGTGCATGGTCCCAAAAATTGTGTGAGCACTGTTGGAGGAATATTAGCTGTCTGAAATCTGAGATGAGTAGTATCCACTTTAATCTTTGCACGTTGTTGGCCATTTGACGTTCTTACAGCTCTGATGTCTCTCTTCTGGACACTTGTGGTGTGAAGCTTTATAGAAGAAAAAAAGGCAGCTCCAGACATGGGAACAGGAAACAGAGAGCAGAACTTTTTGCGTGATTAACTATGCAAGTGTGAATTTTATTTTTGTTTAAATAGCTTCATCTTTTGGCACTGCAAGAACAACAAATAGTTACTGCTGCTGCATTCTCAAGGGCTGCAGAACTATGCCTAATGCATCTAGAGCAAGAACTCACCTTGACCACAAATGCAGTCATTTATACAATAATTTGGGATTGCTGAGCTCAGCTGCGGAGAATAACTGGTGGGCATGTGGTGAGAAGCCATGAAGGAATTGTGGGAAGAAGTAATGTGGGAGCTAAGGAAGTGAGGAGGAGTATCTGTGTGAAGCTGGAACGTGTTGGTATGATGTGCCTGTACTTTAGCAACTCTAAGAATGTGCTTGAGCTCCAGGATTTTGATGACTGCTGACAACAAATCGTGAGTGCGTTGTGCTGATGGGGATGGTGATTAAAGTTGCAAAGGGGTAGCTGCCTACTAGATTTTCTCAGTAAGAGAAAGCTTGGAATACCTGTGTGCTATAGAAATTCGTGTTTGCTTTAACCTTGGTATCCCAGCCTGACCTGGTGTTCCCTTTCCACTGAACAAAGTTTTCTTCACGTTCTGCAGATGTAGAAACTTGTAAGATAGGGAAGTGTGTTAAAAGTGCTTAGAAAAGGAATTAATTTATCTCAGGTGTTTGAGGATGGAGCTTGAACTAGTGATTCTTAAATTATAAGAGAATTTTTTTTTTTTAACCTGGCCCCTCTTGCTTTGAGTAACTCTTGAGAGGAGAGATTTACGGGGTGGGGTTTCACTTCTTTAGGTAGGTAGAAAAGAGATGCCTCTGATCTCTGTGCCTCCCATTTCTTAAGTAGTACAGGCTAGTGGAAGCAAGCCAACATTTGGGATAAGGCTTATCTACTTTAATGATGGAACAGTAAAACAAGCTAGGGGGCCTAACAAAACTTTCTGCAATTGAGGTACGTTGCTGTCATTTTTATTTAGCTTTAAACATTTGTATCTACCTTTTTGTAGTGGATAGCTGGAAGCTTGCACGATCCTTTAAACTGGAATGATGACAAGAGTATCTTATGTAAAAAGAGAAGAGCTCTATTTGTAGAGCAAATAAACTAGAAGAGTTTATATTTTTATGAACTGGATTCTCAGCTGCTACTTGTATTGCAGGAGTTGCTTGTTTTGCATGAGAGCACCCATTTTGGTGGGTACTGGCTGTAGTTACAACATGAGAGAGATTTTTGGCTCCAAATATTGTACAGTCTGGAAAAAATAAACCCCAACTTTTGTTAAAAGAACACAGGAAATGCTGTAGAGAAGGACAGGACTTGTTCCCAATCACACAGCTGGTCACTGCTAGAGTCCTGTCTCAAATACAGCATCTCTACCATGCCATCTCTGCACTTACCTCTTCCACTGATGTTGCCTGTTCTTGAAGCACCAGAAAGAAATGCTAACTCTGAAGAAATTGATTTAAATTGTACATGTCTATGTATATAAAGTAGGTGTCTCTTAAATAGAACTCTGAGCAGCTAATTAATGAAGTAGTACACTTCATTCTGTCCTTAATCCCCAAACCAGCGTGCCAGCAGTGAGCTCATGCCTGTAGGAAAAAGAGCATCAGAGAATTGAGTGGTCCGTGTGCCAGCACGGTCATGTTTTACTTTGTTTTTGCAGAATTGCTGAGAGATCACAGCCTTGACGATTTTTCATGCTTGTAGATCTCTGCTTCTCCAGAGAGTGTTTTCTTTATGCATAGTCCATTAAGTGATGGTCAGAGCTTTGAGTGCCTGCAGTTCATCAAGTTTAACCATTTATGTTTACTATAAGAGAAGACAAAGCCATCTCTCTATGGTTTTGATTGTTAAAAATAGTTGCTATAAAATCAGCTCAAATCTGGATCACCTCCCTAAGCAGAGGTGACAGACTGATGCTATCGGGGTTCTAGAAGATGTTATTGGAGAAATAATGAAATTGCCTGAAGGCTGTTGCATTGCTACAACCCAAGGAGCTTTATATGAACACAATGAAGTAGAAGCACCCTCTAGAAACTGGGAGAAAGGATCATTGTCCAGCTGGGGCTCCAGCCCACATCTTGAAAGCCCTGAGTAAAAGCCTCCATCCTACTTTCTTGCGTTCCATGGGTGGGTCTGTGGTGGGAGGTTCTTCCATGAAACAGGTATTGCTGGTGTCAGAGTTTCAGTTCCTCTGTGGAAGTGACCCTTAGACTATCTGTACGTCACATTTCCCCCCAATAACATGCTGCAGCAAAGGTAAACACATTAAAGAGCGCTCTGTGTCCATGAGGGCAGGGAAGTAAGGGAGGAAGGAGAGATAGGACAGAGCTGAATTTGTTCCTCTGGTTGTAGTTTACCAGGACGTCCCTGATGCGAGCTGAGGTGTACTAGGCATTCTCCAGTATTTAAATGCGAGACTGAGGTGGAGGGGAAGTAAGAAGGGAAACCCTCTCATCTGCGTACAGCCCACTGTATCTCTGAGGTCCTGAGGAGCTCGGTTCTGCTGTGGTTCTGTGGCTTTGATGGGGGGATCCTGGAAGCTCTAGGTGACAGGTACTGATGGACTTTCAGTACCTGGCTGGATATCTGTTTGTGCTTGGGAAATGTCCATCCGCGTCCGATGTTCCTTGATAGCTGAAAAAGGAATTTTCTTGGTGTTTCTACAGTAAAAGGAAGATGCAGTTAGGAGGGGATTGGCATGGGAAAAGTGTGAGCAAGGACACGTTCTGTCCCTGCCGCTGAGTTACAGTGTTACTTTAGGGCTGGGTATCAGTTAATCTCCCTCTGGTGAACAGTTAGATTTCATCTTTCTCATACTGGGTTTTTTAAAATGCTCTGAAGTATTTTATGGTGAAAGACGTTCACAGAAGAGTGGTGCAGTCTATAACGAATCTTCTGTGGATTTTGCACCTCCTTCCATTGAGTGTTTCTGTTGCTGGTAATACTCCTTAAGTTAACTGCTACCTTGAACAGTGGACGGCATCCTGCTGGCCTGTGGGTTTCCTGTGTAATCTGCTTCACAAATGCATTGAGAAGACCCAACCAGATCAAAACCGCCTGTGCTAAGCAGAGCCCTGAAGCACGTACAGGAGGTAAAGCCTGCACACAGGAGTGTGCAGCCTGTCACCCTGTTTTCAGAAAGTATCTGGGTATTTTACAGCCTGTAGGTCTGTAAGAGCTGAGCACAAGCATGTTAAAGACCTCAAAAAGTCGTCATCTCTTCTCCTTGCCCACCAGCATTCACCCATGAGGCTGGTGCTTTCCTGCACATGCAGGTGCTCCAAGTTGGCACCCCCCAGCCCAGAGCTTTCCCGGCAGGTACCTCTGTCACTTGGAAAGATGCTGTGTTGTTCCATTACCCAGCAGAGCTGTTGCTGCAGCAATAAAGTGCAGATCTGACAGGGCAGCTCTGCCTTTCTCTTGTAAATCCTCTGGCAGGAGCCTGGTGTAATTCTTGCCAAATACCTCTGTAAGTGATAGGAAGACCCAAGAGGTTTTAGGAGCAGGATGAATGCCCAGAGAGGTGGGCAGCGGAGGTCAGAGATGGCCTTTCTTCACTGTGTGTCAGAGCTTTGTGCTCACACAGATGTCTGCTGGAAGGTACCAGAGCCAGATCCCCTTGGCTCCCAAGTCAGATGGGGTGCAGGAGCTTTGCGAGCTTGTCCAACGTGAACTTTGAAAGGGCTTGAGATGAGCTTCATGCAATTTGTTTTCATCTTACAACAACAGCAAGAGCACTTGACTTTATGTAAAACTGTTTTGCTTTATTTCTGTCTAAAAGACTTAGCAATTCCTGGATGTACGTTTTAAATTATCCCACTTTCTTCTATATGTGCATTCCATGGGTCTTTAATTGCCATTTGATGACTGCTTACCTCCTGTCCCAGCCTGCATGGGATGGGGTTATCTTGCTCTGATTCTGGATGAGGGAGGGTGGCTGGTGTTTCTGAAGACAAGTGATGATATGTGTGAATACTCCTGGCAAGATCCTGCCTTCTGGATTGGACAAAGCAGATTCATCCTCTGAAAAAATCTATCCAGAAGGACAGGACCCGTTAGGAATATACAGTTATCAGTGTCTGTAATCTTAGGTGCCTATCACCTGTACCCAAGTTGTACAATATAGATGTCCAGACGGGCTGGAGCCATTCAATAAAGCTGCTGCTATAGTTCTTTACATTAATACTGAGCTTGAGCGCATCACTCCTACGGTCAGTGGTCTGGAAAACTGCGTGCGGCTCTCGAACTCGGAGAGCATTCGGGATAATAAAAGAAGGGACAGGCTGAAGCAGGGCTGGGGGTCCTGACAGTCACCACTTGGGACCCAGAAAAGATGTTTCTCTGGTGCTGGGGGGTTGTCTTTGGCCACTGTGGCAAGAGTTGTCTTAGTAGTTCCCAGTATTTACCTAAAAATATTTTGGATTGCAGTTCCCATTGTTTGTGATAAAGGGCTGGACAAAAGGTCGATCGATCAGACTGTTCTTGCTATCCATCTCTGCCTGCCTCTCAAGACAGCGAGTTTGTGGTTGCAGTGACACTGCAAAGCTGCTGTGCTACATCAGGCTGGCACAACGAGCTGCGCTCGCTGGGAGGAAGAAAGGTGCGATAGCAGCGAGTACAGGCTTGCAGATCCTTTTTGCTTTCTCGCCGCAGGAATACGCGCATTGCTGTGTGGATATGGTGCGACGGGTGACAGACTCGGCCAACTCGCTCTATGCCACATTCAAAGCTGACGGTGAACTTACCCTGGAGTTCTAGTTTAGCAAGGAACAGTCTGCCAAGTTTCAGTCACGTGGCATTCAAGCCCTGCATGGGAGACTATCATAGGCAAAAATGCTGAATTTTATAAAAATTAAAATAACAAATTGAAGGCAACTAAAGAGTGGAGAGAATTCTGTCTCTGGAATAAAGCCCCTGAGTTTTCTAGGAAAAGTGAAATCTCTCCCGTAGTTGTTGTTTGAGCTAAACTTGGTCTGCTTTTCTAACACTGAAAAATGGTGTTTGGTACAATTAGATAACGTATGGAAAACAGTCATATTTAATAAATACTTGTTATTTCTTTTCGTGTGTCATACTCAAAATGCAGCTCACGTTAGACATGAAATTGCATTGCATGCAAAGATTCTCACACTGACAGAGAAATGAAATAGTGTTATCCCTAAAACAGGAGGGAATAAGATACGGGAAACAAAAAGCATCAATATTGCTAACGTGCATGCGGAAAAGATGGTTATATCTTGTGGCTCTGAAGCAGAACTTAAATCCAGACATCATAATGCAGATACTCGAGAAACTTCTGTTTTAGAGAACTAACTGGAGAAACAGGGATGTGAGATTTCGATGTAGATTCATTATGATGTGCTTAATAGAGTGCAATATTAAGGACTGACAGTAAAAAAAAAAAAATTGGGCAGCAATAAATGGGAATTATAGTTACCTACTGTTTTAACTTAAAATAACTCAAATTGAAATACTTATTCATTTTATAGAAAGCTTTTGTTTTCAAAAGTAACATAACTTTAAAAATTAATGTGTAAAAGGATGTTCTAATGGTTTCCTAATTTATTTATTTTTTTTTAATTGGGCCTTCTCTGTTTCTGACACCTCCTGTTCCCAATCCTGCTGTTGGGAACCTGCAACAGGGAAGAGCAGCTGCCTGGGTGCAGCCCCCGTGGCTGGTTACAGGTAGGACTGGAGTGTGAACGGGAGCCCGTGCCCCGCTGTGATCTCTATAGGCTTTGGATGTGTCCACTGTGCTTAAGCTCATCTCGTCAGGTAGTCTAAGTGTGGAAGTCATTAACTTCACCCAGATGGAAAAATTGTCTCGTTCTTGCACTCCAGAGGGAGTCTGCGATGGCTTCCTCTGCACGGCAAACGCACGCGGTGGTGGCCCTACCTGCTGCCGCTCGCCGACCTTCTGGCTCCTTCCTCCCGTCTCCACTCTGCCCTACTCCGCTGGTCTCTTCTGTCATCTCTCATTTGCGATCACTCTCATCTGCGCAGCGCGGGGTCGGGCGCGGGCGCTGCTGACGGCTCTTGCCGAGGCTCTCTCATCGTTGATATGCGCGCGGGGAAGATCAAGGAACGCTCTGACAATGGGGACATTGTCCTCAGGTTTCTGCACCCTGGCTGGGGAAACGAGCCCGCCTCCCCATAGCGAGAGTGCCACATCCCCGCTACCTGGCAGTCTGTCGGCGGGATGGCATCGGCCTGATGCCGCAGGCATGCGGATGAGGTGTTGGAGAGAGGCTTTGGTGGGGGTGAATTGTGACGGCTCTTGGCTAGTGAGATAACTGAGGGGAAGAAAGCTGTTCGAGCAAACAATGTGATAAAAGGGGGTGCAGGATTTGAGGTCCCCTGTGCACGCTGATTTGGAAAGCATGTGGCCATGATCGTCTCTCTAATACAAATTTAATACATCATTTAATTCATAACTTGAAGTAAAACCTCTGCTTGGGGTTTTAGTGGATTTGCTTCTATACTCAACACTCTAAAATTTTTTCTTTTCTTTTATTGGCATCAGCTTCCTCTGAAGAGCATTGCCAGGGAGCCTGCTGCATCCTCTCGGGGGTCCTTTTCTTTCTTTTGCCTTCTCCATTTCGCCTTTCTACTCTTCCTGTGTCTCTTTTTCTTCTCTGTTCTCTTGCAATGCACAGCCTTCTTTCAAACACCCCATCTCTCTTCTGCTTCTCCTCTTGTTTTACCTGGGATTGCATCCACTGTATGTAGGATTTCTTTCCCTTTTTCTTCCTCATTCTCTTGATTTTCCTCCTTTTTCCTCACGCTTTCCTCTCATGTTTTTGGGAATTTTCTGTTCTCTTCTTCCTCCTACCTCACCAGCTTGCCATCCTCCCATGCAACGTCTACTTCTTGCTTATCCCTCCCTTGCCTTCCGTCCCTTTTGCCATTTCCTTGTCCCCCCAGTGTTGTACCTCTAGAGTGAGACGTGAAGCGATGCTGAGCCCTGCTGACGCTGGTGTGGTGGAAGCAGGGACATGGGTTTGTTCTGTTAGGCAGTCTGCACCTTCTCCCATGATCCAGGCAGACCTCGGCACCCAGGAAATGTTGGGATTCATCAGCTTGGACTGGAAACTTGCCGCAAATGCAGAGATGCTGCAGTGAGTGATTTAGCTGAGGGCGATCTTTGTTCTTGCTTGAAGTGGGCAATGCTCGCGTACAGCAGAAAGGGTCCTGCGCTGCGAGAGGGGCTGTGGGTCAGGTGGGGTCCGATATCACACCGCTCACAGCCCCACACGTGCTGGTGTTGCTCGTCGTAGGATTGAGCCTGGTGAAGCCCTGTTCCTGACCATTGAAGCCCACTCTCGGTGGTTCAGGAATATTCCCTACTTTCTTTCTTGGGCTGTATGTTCTTCCAAACTTTTCCAGAGTGTGTGGCGTTGCTCTGCTCTATGGGACAGTTGTGTCTCACCGCAGAGACGGCTGCCTCCCCTTGGCAGATGAATTGGAGTGGTTGAAGCACTGCAAGGCTGGGCCGCTGTAAAATATTCTGTATCAAAAATGAGCATTGAAGTGAGTGCTGTAATTCTTTTGACCCTCTCCTCTTTTTTTTTTTTTCCTTCCATGTAAGAATATTTCTGCTATTTAATTAATTTTTTTAAATATCTCTCTTTCCAGACTTTTTATTCTAGCCCCACTGCCTGCGATCCCTGCAGGGTGAGAGGAGGAGGGATGAGTGACAGGCTAATAACCTGCTCCGGCTCTCGCTCCAAGCCCGGTGGCAGGTGTCCCAGCGCCCCTATTGAATGCCACCATCCAAAACAAAAATTTATCAACAATCTTCCTTCAACAATGATTTATTATTGCCATAATTTGCCTTGGTACAATGAGCCGCGGAGCGTATTTCTGCACCCGGCTGACAGGGATTTGATGGCTACAGGTTCCTATTTTATTTAGTCTTGAACCTAATATGATTTGGTTACCCTCACCCCCTCCTTCCAGTCCCTCTCCTCCCTCCCCACCCAACCTTTTCTCATTTTGTTTTGTTTTCTATGAGTGTGTGTTTCGCATAACCCTGGGCCGGCTGACAGCGCTTGTAAAAACCAGAAGTCGATCTTGCAGTGGCTTTTCACCATTAATCAAGCTGCCTGGAATTGGAAAGTAACACTGACAGGCTTTTATCTTGGAGAGAAGGAGGATGGCAGATGTATTTTATGGTGGATGAGCCTTCACAGCTTCTATTAGACTGGGACTTCAGTGGTACAAGGTGGTGGTTTGGGGGAGGAGGGGAGCGAGGGGGAGGAGAAGCCGGGGAGCAGCCTATAGATAAATAGATCCGTCAGTCAGGCGATGTGGAGGTCTCCAGGCGGCCAGCCATTGTAGGTGACAGAAAAGGCAATCAAAGACAAAACAAATCAAAAGGTACATCTTATCAGCAGCAGGCCAGCTGGACTTCCACCGCACTCGGAGGCCCCGCCGAGGGCAGGAGAAATTAATCGTGCTGTCGAGGCCAGAGAAATTGTCGCCGCTGAAGGTCCAAGTTCAGGCGAGCGGAGGTGGCCAACATTAAAGGAGAGGGAGAGCGGGGGGCGGGAGGAGAGGAGCGAGGAAGCGAGTGCTGCCGTCCCGCCACCTCTCTCCCTCCCTTTCTCCCCCGGCCGCTGCGGGCTCCTGACAAGTGCATTCATCGTGCGATGATAGCTCGGCACCTATGATTGGTACCTTTAATAATATAGCCCTCGCTCAGCTGTCACCCTGAAAGAACAATTTTTCCTCCCGCTTTCCTCGATGCAAAGATACATCTGTAATGAGAAGGGTGACAGAAAGTGGGAGCGCAGGGAGCCAAGGAAAGTTTGGAAGAACATTAATCAAAAAGTGAAGCTGGAGGTGATGCTGGCTGCTCGATGCACCCGTGCCTCCTGTGAGGAACCAGCATCAGGTTTGAAGCTCCTGTCGTGTTCCCTGGCCTGCAGTGCTTTGGGGTGCCCTTGATGAGGGGAGAGGGATCCTTTGTCCAACCTCAGAGAGGAGCAACTTTGAAAGCCACCATCCTCCTGCACAGCAGAGCTGGTTGTGATGGGCGGGACCAGGGAGTAGCCCCGTGCTCAGGGAGTCCGTGGTGTAAACCAGCACAACTGTGTGCCATGGATTTACGTGGTGCAGAGATCTCTTTTTGCCTCTGCAGCCTGGAGAACAAAATAAGCGGTTATCCGTCCGGTGAGTTTCCCTGCAGTGGAGACCTACTTGTGTCCTACTCTGGGTAAATGGATCTCCATCCTTTGGACCCAGCCAGACTCTATTCCCCACCCCCCTTAGCAGCACCGTGCTGGAACTGCCCTATTTCCCCAAAGGAGAGGTTTTGCCTTCCAGGGCACGATGCCCTTGTCACCAGGCTGCAGTGTGGCTGGCCCCTGGCCCATTGCGCTCTGATGGCTCCTCCTGCACGGAGGATGCTTGTGTGTTAGCCCAAACCCCAAAGCCCTGAGTTATGGACCAAGTCACTCGACGCGTAAGCACCAGGCCCCGCATCGCTGTACCCAGGGCCACCACAGGAGATGGCCGAGAGCTCCTCTTGCAGCCACCCAGCACTGTGCACACCCGTCAGCCTCTGTGCATTTGGGGGGGTCAGCTGGGGAAGTTTGGGGGGGTATATTCCACCCCTGGTGTAAAAGAGATGCCAGCAGCCCCACGCCAGCGGGCTGGGGAGAGCAGCAGGCGCGTACATCCGTGGGAGGCCCGGAGGGGGCTCATGTTTGTTGTATTTAAGGAGCACGTCTATCTTAATTTAAGGGATAAGCAGCAATGTCCTCGAATGTGGTTATCTCCTGTGGTTTTTAGCAGCTTTCCAGGCTGCCTGGCTCTGCTCTGTGGTTCTCAGTCCCTCCCTGGGATGAAGCCCCTGGGCTTGAATTCTTTAGCATTAGCATTTGGCAGTCGGTTCTCTCATTCTGCCTATTCACTCTCTTGTACCTACAACTGATTTGCTAATCTGCATCTGTTTTTGTTTTTATCCTAATAAAAGTGGGGATTATAGGCAGATCTGGATCAAACAGCTTTGTCTGTAAGAGCTGGGGGTGCTGGTCTCTGCGGTTCATCTCAAATCCCAGAGGATCAGAAGGAAAGCAGGGAGGGTTAGTAGCATCTCTGAAAGAAGAGGTTTGTTCTATATGGTTTCAAAAAAAATTGAGCAGTGATTACTTTCTGCCTTTTCCATGGAAGCAGACAACTTCTGCAGACAGTAGCTGGCGGGTGTGTGAACCACACGGCTGGGATAAATGTCGATAATAAGTGGTGGTGAAAACAATCCTTGAGGAACATTTCCCCCATCCACACAGAAAAGTTGAAGCCAGAATGGGTAAGCACACCTCAAGCAGGGAAGCGGAGCTCTGGGCTCCATGCAGGCCTCCTTAGCAAGAGCACATGGAAGGGGAAATGGGTCCTGGAGAGCTGGCTTGGTCTGTCCATCCAGGAGCTTTGGAGGATGCTCAAAGGATGAATCCTCTGCAAAGACGGTGCAGATGCAGTTTGCTGGTGCTAAAATGAGGAAATAACTCTTTTGTCTAATAACGTTTTCTGCAGGCTGTAGGCTAGCGTCACCATGGCCTGGAGCTGTAGGAACAGGGACTTCTAACTCAAATGCCTGAGGTGATTTTGGAAACTAAACAACCAGTCTCAGTCTTCACTGAGACTTGGGCTCCTTCTAGATACTGAGGTGCTTTGGGAAAACATGAACCCAACACCTGCATTCCTAAATTTCCACTAATGCTATCAACCTTAGCACAAGAGCATCTGTACATCTGAAGTTTGGGTTTTGCTGAGATACTGCAGGTTTTTAACTCTCGTGTGCCTATGATCTCTAAAACACAAGTGGACAAAGTAATGGATGCTGGGAAATTGTTACCTGAGAGAGTGACTCATTGAAAACTGCAGTGTAAACCAGGAATAGAGTCGGGTCTTGAGATATGAGGATGTGACTGCTAAGTTCATTTCAGCTGTTGCTTCTCCAGCAGAAGGATGTGCTCTGTGTGTGACTCAGGCTTGGCCTCACGCTTCCAGAGCTTGTCCTGAGGGATCCGCTGTGTCCCTAGAGTTACCCCATTTAGAGGTGATTGCATCCGAATCAACAGGAAACTGAGAAGCAAGTCCTTTTCCAGTGCAAACAGCTGTCGTGCTGATAGTTACTCTCTAGGCTTGGCCTGAATACCAACATTTTGGGGCTAAAAAAACAGGTCTACTAGGGAATCCTGCACAAACATCCTACGTTCTGCCAAGGGAAACTGTGCCTTGTCCCATTTATAAATGAGCCTCAAAACTGCAGTCCCAGCACACGCGATGATGCTGGCATGCAACACAGGCAGTGCAATCTGTGTGCTGAGAAGCCGTTGTTTAACATTGTACCGCTCTGCCTGGGCAGGTACAGAGTGTGGGAGGCGGAGCCGGGCCCAATGGCCTCAGCCAAAAATGGTCAAAATGACGCTTCGCTAAGTCCCTCTCTAGACCCCCAGTAGCCTCGCCGCAATCAGTGCAGGTTTGTAGTGACGTCAGTGGAGCCAGGGCTCCGTTCATGATGTAAACCTGGTGAATTATAACACAAAGCAGGTTTCAAAGTGCTCTCTTGGCATGTGGTTAATCTCTTGCTAACTCTAACTCGGAAGTATTGCACCAAAGAGCTAGACGCTCCGTGAACTCTAACCGGAGAGGTTGTCACCTTGGGCAAGAAGCATCTAAACATGAGATGAGGTCATGACGTTAAACGTGATGTTTGCATCATATTTATGGTTATGGCAGAGCACAGATGCGTTGCAGTATTTTGATTGCTTTTGCAGATGGGATCAAATTGTCCCTTAATCACGTTACAGAAATCGGGTTACGAGCTGGCTGCTGTAGCACCATTCCACTAAGATGATTACGGACAATTTGGTCCTGTCTGCAAACATCTTAATGAAATGGGGAAACTACTCAACGCAGCTGAATTTGCAGTGTAGAAATGACTCAGTCTTTGGTCTCCTGCTCTTGCCAGCAGACAATACTAATCTCCTAGCTCTTATAACTTCTTAAAGCGCTGAAGGTCACAGGACAGGAGCCCTTCCTCAACCCTTGCCATGCACTGACCAGCGCTCTTCCTCTGCTCCCTGGCAGCAAGCGGAGCCTTTGAACCCTGCCGCTTCTCCTGGACATCGGGAGGGCTGAGAGACCCCAAAGTGATCATCTGTGCTCCTCTCTGCCTCTTGACGTGGCAGGAGCTGAACGGTGCGCAGGTTGTTACCATCACGCCTGTGTTTGCAGCTGCCTCACAGGGGGTTTTGATCCTGCGCTTGCTCCCTCCCTGCTGGGGAGGGGCTGCAATTCCCTGTGAGACAGGGGGAAAAAAATTCACTATGGTTGGATTTTTCCTGGCCCGACCTGAAGTACTTCAGCTGGCCAGAGCTCTTGCGTACTTTCCCTCCCCAGTAAAGGTCAGCACAGACCCTTCCAAGCTTTTGCTGGAAGCGCCTTAGCAGCATCTCCCACACCTCCCTGCAGTCCGTGTGGGATGGCTGGTGGAGGTCAGAACTAGGAGCCTATTGCAAAACTCAGCATGACACCAGATCATGGAAACTACAGGAAGTTTTTAACATCGTATGTTGGCCTATGAAGTGTTTTTTTTTCTTCTCCCAAAGAGTGCAAAGTATTTTCTAGTCTCAGAAGGTCCATTTCGGGAGCCGGAATAGCCAGTCCCCAGGAACGTTCCCTGCTAGGAGCTGCGTTTGACACCAAAATACTGCCCATCTTCACTGTGAAGACTGGAAGCTTTCCAGGACAGAAATCATCCCTTGCTGTGAGGGCACGTGGCATCCCGGGCAAGGGAGCCGTGGCCCAGCTGGGACCTCCAGCCATAACCAGGAAACAAATCCAGGAAAGAGCATGTGCTTGGCAGATGTCCGATTTGGGCCTGGCAGAAGATTACTAGACAGCCTTAAAAATCTTTTCTCGTGTGCTTCATCTTTGTTGCAATGCTCTGGGGCTCAATTCAGTTGTCTGAACGAAAGCCTTGAGGTGAGGCTTGTGCCGCTGGGCCTCGGTGGCGTCTGCAGGGGCTGGCAGCTGCGACACGTGGAGCGGCACCCGCAGCGGCACGCTGTGCTGGCGTGGAAGCCCCGTCGTTATGTGTTGTGGTTTCACAGGCGGCCGCTGCTGTCCTTGGGCAATGTCTTCGCTTTTGCAGGCGAGCTTGGAGTGCTTTGTGATCTAGCAATGCTGGTCTCTCGTTTCTTGACCGCAGCAGTGGGTTCAGTTGGGGTCCCTGGGAAGTCGCAGGTTTCCCTGGAAGTAAAATCCATTTTGTCATCTGAGACGACAGCGCGCTCAATACCTGCCAATTACCGCCATTGTTTTTAAGGGAGGAATAATGGCCTAGGACAGAAAATGGCAAGCTAGGCATCAAGGGGATGAGTTATTGACCCAGAATGCAGGTATTGCAGTCACAAGCGCGCTGAGCATCCTGTCAGGCAGAGCTCGTTGCGGCCAGGGGAGTTCAGTGCAACGGGGAACTGGCAATTGCAGGGACGGAGCTATGGGATCAGGCGCGTGCTGGGAATGCTGCTTTTGTCCGTGTTCATGCTTGCTGGACAAAGGTCCTTAACTGGCAAATGGCCTTTGCTACCCCCCTCTCCCTGCCAGGAGCTCAGCCTGGGGCTGGACGAGGGCTGGCCTCCTGCCTCACTCTGCACGGCGTCAGCCCAAAGCGCAGGAGCCCGCACTGGCCTCACTGGCGGTTTCTCGTGCTGCACAAGCTCGATCTGGAAGTCGGGGCACTGACGTGTTTGTAGCACAGCTGCTTTCCACAGCCCCCATGGCTTCCACCTTCCCACGGGAGGCGGGATCCGCATGGGGCTGGGGGATCAGGGGCCATGGCGAGCGGGCAGTAAAATCTCAGGTTGAGCCATTTCCTGCTTTTCGTTGCAGACTCAGGAATGTGAGTTTTCTTTCTTTGGAAAAGAAAAAGAAAGCAGTGGCTGCAGATGTTGAGAGGCAGATGTGAGCGTGCTCTTTACTTCCTTCCGGTCCCCGCGCCCCTTCCTATGACTGGTTTCTGATCTGAAACGTGCCCAGGTCTCTCTTCTTTATCCTTGCTCGCCTGATTTTACACCAGAAAACTGTCACAAGCTCCACTGGCTGCCTCCAGAGTCGTGGGGCTGTCGGCCAGCGGAGTGGGGCAGTGGCAAGGCCGGGGGGCTGGTGCCTGGTTTGGAAACTGGGGCTGCGACCCCAGCAGAGCTGTGCTGGCTGCACAGTTACAACGTCAAGTGGGCAGCGTTAGGTCCTCTCCTCTTTGGAAAGCTTTAATTGGCACCCCAAAAAAAATCCAGGTGAAGGCTGTCGAAAATACCATTTGTAATAAAAGTAAATTGGTTCTTGATTTTTTTTTTTTTTTTTTTGAGGGGAAAAAAGTCTGCTCTTTCCCTGGCCCCCTCACTTGATCCAAATCTTCCCACTACATAAATTCTGCTCTTGTAACCTTGCCCACTCCCAGGATCTCAGTGCTCTCCCTTTGCCTGGTGTTAATGACTTGCTTGGACGCGCACAATTAAAATATGTACACTGATGCACAGGCTCCAAAGCTATTAATCAGCAGAGGAGATACGGATGGTGAACGGAGAGCCCAAAGTGTGTTTACACCCAGCTCCCAGAACTGACACAGAGCCGGCCGCTTGCATTTGTTCTTTTTAAAGATCGAAATGTTAGGCAGGAATAGCTCATGTTTGCTTCTGGGTGCTCTGAGGCTGGATGAGAACAGTGGAGTTTAAAATAAATTCTTGCTGGTAATGACCCTTGATTACCAGGGTATCCTCTGCCAAAACAGGAAAAAAGCATCACCTTCACCTCTCCGGAGTGTTTCCCACTCTGAGGAGCGCTGATGGGTCTCACGCTCCGGCTGTGGGCGCAGGCATCAGCACAGAGGACGGGTTTCCCAAACGAGCGTTTTGCTGGCCCTGCTGTGGTGCTGAGGATGCAGAGTGTCAAACAGGTTGCTGGCGTAACACCAGCATGTCCCGCGGTTGTCCTGTGTCCCTAAAGCAAAGATACACGCTTGTCTGGTGCCTGCTGGCCCTCAGCAAAACCCTGACCCCACTGTGAGCTTCTGTGTGCACCCTGGTGCTGTTCTTTGTTTTGGTACCTCAACAGTTTCAAACAGTAAATGCCAATACAAGAAGGGAAGCCCATTGAGGGCTTCTGGACCAATTTTTGAGATGGAAAGACTTTAGGATGTAGGTGGTCTTGAGTTTTCTTGAGATCAGTGGTCTCCTAGCTGGGTCAGTTTTCAGAGTCTGTCCCATTTTTCTCATTTTAGATGCTTCTGGTCACATGAAAACTAAAGACGTGGCAATTTCTGACCTTAGTATCTATAAAGAGGGGGAATCAACCTTCAGTCGCTACCACACCGTGGCATCTGCATAGGAGGCACGTACACTGGATTTATGTGCATCCACTGTCTCAGAGCAGGATCCGAGGGTGGCACCGCTCCATGCCGAAAGGAAATCACAGCTTATAATATTCAGCTGGTTACTATAACCCCCACCCACCCCAGGTTTAATATTAGAACTATTTTTCACGTTGAAACCGAAATAGTACAAAATATGGGCTTGCTGTAATTGTTGTTAGATTATGTGTCACCCTGATAAGATGTAACAAATATTTTCCTACACAGCAGGGCCCGTTCCCCTGCGAGTAATGGATGGAGAAACTTCTCATAGTGTGCAGGCAATCGGTCGTAAAAACTTCGCTTAGAAGATTAATGCATTAAGTGCAACCTTTGTGGAAAATAGGAAGAAAAGAATTAAAATAATTGCTTCTTCTTTCATGTTTAATATTAATAACCAAACTTATTTGGTGGGAATGTTCCTTGCTGCACGTGCCTTCCCACTTCAAGGGGCAGCTTTGTGTCAAATAAGTATTTCTTTTTTTTTTTTTTTTTTTAAAGATCCTTCATCAGCAGCTATTGTATACAGTGCAGTGATTCTTTCAACAGAACTATTTTTATCGGTAATATGAAAGACTATTTTCCTGGGCAAAGCTTTGACACCAGTAAGTCTGCTGGACGTCACTTAATAGGCTAGATAAACATTTGTTCACCATTGCGCAGAAGGATTTTCCCTTTATATCACAGCTTTACGTCTCTCATAGACACTTAATGGCCATTAGAGAGATGGCACGCTGGGGAGAGAGCTCTCCGGAACCAGCGCAGGTCGGAGACAAGGCAGGGGTTTATTTGCTGCTCCACGAACGGCAACGTGCAGACTGGAAAAGTGAGGCTCTTGCCACGAGCTGATGCGCAGAGTCCTTCCGTAGCAGAACTGAGGGTTTAGGAAGAGCACAAGGGTAGGTAACCACAACCCCTCCTGAGCTCACCCTGCACCTAACCCTGCCTGCCTCCTTTCTGGGGATTGTTTGGCACCAGCCACCGCTCTGGCAGATGTAAGGATGGTCTTACATGACAAAGTAATGATGTTTGTTTTTTTTTTTTTTTTTTTAATTGCTCAAGGTTTGGGAAAAATGCCAATTTAGATTGATTGCTGCTCCTTTCCCTCTTGTGTATTTTGAGATTGTGTTTTCTTCCTAAAGTACACTTCTGTATCTGCAGTCAGTCTCCAGTGACAGGTACCATCAGTCATGACATCAGCTATGAAACGAGGGTCGGATGGAACTGCTAATTTTCAGTGTGGGGCATACAGTTCACTTCTTCCTAGGTCTTTGCTTGCTCTCTGAGGTCTGGTAGGCTATCCAGCTTCAGTTTTGCAGAGGATCACTTGTTTTACTGCTTGTGAGAACAGATATTTCTTCCCCGTTTTACAGAGCTTGAATTTTTATAAAGAACACTTTGTAAGCAAAGAAATAATTGGTTTGCCAAAGGAGAAACAAGAGTTTCTGCCCTCTCCTGCTGATGGTAGGCAGTGGGAACAGTGGTCTTAAGATTTCAGTGTTCCAGGAGGCACCACCCTTCACTGCCCCAAGTAGGTCTTTTGCTGCTGTGTGAATGGAGCTGAATTTATCAGTAAAAAGCTAACGCCATCAAACATAGATTGGGACTTTGAGCAGCTCTGGCATTCAGAATTATTTAGGGCTTATTCAAACTTCTTTCTTAATTGGTTAGGCATTTCAGAAAACTCAAAGAAAAATGGTAATTATATTCTTAAATAACTACATTCATCATTGCTGGGGATTTTCAAACTGCAACAGAAAAAAAAAGGTTCAATTTTGACCATGCAGCAGCTTAATTCACTGTGTTTCTTTCCACCATGCCATAGCACCAAAACAGAACATGCCATCGTGCAGTAGGACAAAGAGATTTTAGAAGTGCTGTGGAAATTAGTCTGATGGTGTAGTTGCACTCTGTATTCATTTGGAGTCAGTAAGAGAGAGGATTTCTAGGTTTGAAAGCACGATTGCTCCTTGGCCAAAAATATTCACAGATAAACCAGAAATCATTCATTAAACATCTCTGTCACTACTGTTTAGTTGTAGACGTAGAGAATGGAGTAGATAGATTGTTTAAAGTACAAAAGCTAATTAGAGTTGCCTGACAGAATACTGAATTTTACTTTGAAGAATGGGACAGGTTTTTACATGGCTGAGATGGTAGAATGTGATCAAAACATTATTAAATCCAAACTAGCCAGCTTCCTTCCAGCTCTGCCAGCTCTTTTTTTTTTTTTTTTTTTTTTTTTTCCTTCCCCCAGCAGCCTCTGCTGTCCCGTCCATGTTTTTTGGAGCTGACAAATCAGTAGCAATTTCCACAAGCAGCACTTCAGCACGAGGAGGAGACACGCCTCTAGGGCATCCAGAGCATACCAGGGTGAGGACAGAAGTTTTTAGCAGCTGGATTCCTTCCCCAAAAAAGACGATGACTGAGCTCACACATTAGTTTAGAAGTCAGAATGGCTCTGTGATCATTTTAGCTTCTCTAACTACCAGAAATTCCTAAAAGAAAACCTTTTAGGAAAGCAAAATGAGTAACAGAGGTGCTTTTAATCCTTTTTTTTTTCTTTTTTTCTTTTTTTTTTTTAAAAAAAAAAAAAAAGGTAATTGCCAGTGTCTGCCTAACATACTACTACTGGGATTCTCCCAGTGTGAGGAACCAATGGCTTTCTGTGAAGGATTCATGGAAGGCTTAGTAGCTGTATATTTGGTACTTGTCAGAAAGCTTCTCATTTAGGAATGAGGATTAAGACTTTTGATGAGCTAAGAGTATCAGTTGAAAACCTATCTTCTTCACTTTGCAGCTGCTAAAAAGAAAAAGGGTATTTAAAACTGGGCTCCTGTGACAAATTATTATTTTTTCCCCTTCCCACCCTACTGTAAGAACTAAACTCATTTATGTAACTGTACATAAAGTGTTTGAATTCACTAAAGATTCTAACACATAATGTGATGTTAGTTATAAAGGTTCTACATTTTTTTCCTAGTTCATCCACTTACGTTATTACACAGATTTGTATTTCAGTTTTACAAGGATCTTAATCTTTAAATCATTTATCCTCAGATTGCTGTAAAGCAGTCACATATCCATGCTTTACAAAACAAGGAAGCATACTTTGTGAACAGGAGACTAAGGCTAAGTCCATACAAAGTGTGCAGAGCAGGATTTCAGATCTTAATTATTGGGTTATTCTTTTCACTATCGCTATGCTGACTTTCACTTTTATATATGAATATTCATGCATTTTTAGTTTGCAATTTAGAAAGTGGGGACAGAATACAGTGAAAAAAATAGCTAATCATGCTGGAAAGCAATTTTTATTTAATCTGCTTTAAGAAAACCTGAAGAAAGGGTAAGTTACACTGGAAGAAAGGCTTTAAGTAGAGCTAAGATAGTCACTATTATGTAGTTCTGTATATCTTCAAAACAAGACCTAAAAGAAAGTAAACCCTTTAAAAAGACCCAATTACTATTTCTTTCCTTTGCTGTAGATCTGTTTTTGTGTTGCTGATCCATTTTACTCATATTTGGCTTCGTTAATTCCAACTTATTTTGACTGTTTCTTTAGGCAGGTCAATACCCAGGGCAAACACATGCAGGCCTCCAGTATTCTTGAAATATTTTATTATAAAGCACTTCAGACAAACTTTGATTCAAAAAAACCAGTTCTCATCTGTAAAAGGAAACTATTTTAAAACAACATTCATAAAGAAAATAGACTGTTCTTAAGCATCAACTTCAGTTAAAACTCTTCTGTAATGACATCTAAAGACAAAACTGATGGGTCAAAAGCTATTCATTTAATACACACTCAAGAAAGGGAGACTAAGATGTTACACAGACACCATGGAGCATCTTATTGTTGATAATGAAATAGGAACACTTGGTAGTTACTTCTGGCCTGGCAAAGCAGTCCAACATTTAAATATTTTTCAGGCCCAAAAGAGACAAACCATTAACATTTCTCATTCAATAATTAAGCCAGCCCTGGGGAAGGGTTAAATCCACTTCAAAGCATCTATCTAATATGATAAGCTCTTCACTTCATGTACTTCTCCTGTTGATCAGCCAAGATTTTTGCTGAGGATTTGGCATCATAGAAAAGTTCGTTTATTTCTTCGATATGCTCTTTCTCAATGCTGTCTTTCCCATTAATCTTGGCAAGCAGGTTAGCTGGGGTCAGTAACTGCACAGCATACCTGTGACCAAACAGAGATGGATGAATAATTACAGTTCAGTGCACCCCAGTGAACTGAATATACGTAGCAGTAGGAGAGTTGTTAGGAAACAAACAGCTCTAGCAGCAGTATAAAAAGTCTGCAAGACTTACTAGTGTGTACATTCCTTAAAGGAGGAAAGAGAAGGACTACCACTCTTTTTTTGTTAGCACTGTTTTTGACAGACTGTATTATTGTATGGGAGAGGTTTGTCTCACTTCCAAGAGTGAGTTATCCTACAGTGGTTTTAGACCAAGTCATACTTAAAAGAAAAGCCAACTGTGCTCAACTTACCTTAAGGTTGTCTTGGTACCAATTTCCCCTAAATGGTTTAGAGCTTCTTCACTAATATTAATTCCTTCTGTCTGAGCACGAAGTTTTATGATCTGTTGGGATGAACGAGTAAGTGAGGTACCAGCCCAAACAATCAGCATGCTATGCTACTTAGCTTAACATCTGGAAACTGTCAGCTTAGAAATGAGACATGCTGTAAAATGAGATGGTGTGAAGAGTTATCCTGGCGTAACTTACTACTAAACTAGAATTTATAGAATTCTAAGCCTTTAAATAGGCAAATATAATGTTGAAAATTATCACAAAAGGCAGGTAAAGTAACATGTCTGGACTACTAACCCTTAATGATAATTCTGCATGGCTACAGAGTATGTCTACCAACAAGAAGCAGAATATGAGAACTTTACGATGAAATGGAAAAAGTACGCAGGAAGCAAGTGACAGCTGAAGTCTTGTGGACAGCTACACCAGTTAGTAAATTCTGCAGTGTACCATTGCCGCTATACAGCGGAGCCCTACATAAAGCTACGCCCTTCCCTTAGCAGCTCACAACACACTTCTGACAAGAAGATAGTAAAATAAATCAAAAAGTTACTTTCTATGATTCACCTATTCCTGCAAAAAGAAAAAAATCACTAAAAAGAATCTAATCTTTCGAGAACAGTCTCAGGCTTGTACCAGTTTGAAGATCTTCACAAAGTTGGAGTGCAAGATATCACCAATAAGCCTGAGCATATAAAGCTGTAACAAAAGTGGCACAAGTCTCTCGGTAGTGCGTATTACCAGCTGAGTGATAAGGGGCAGACTGGATAATGATGTTGTGTTGTAGTGCTGAGATAACTCTGGAACTGCAAGCCTCACATAATACAGGTATTTTTCACTTTGGCAGCTTTGTAAACAAGATATCAAGAAGCACTTGTTTAAATTAAAGCCATAAAAACGCGCTAGGGGAGTCAGAGTAGGGAACAGAGTAAAAGAGAGGGGCTTGAAATGGCAGGAAGTTGCACTAAGATATTAGTACTGAATATTGGCAATGCTGCTGCAAATCGCAATTTCAGATTGAAGTTTTTCTATCTTTTAGATCACCTAAACAACACCTTCCCTTCATTCAACTGCTTTATTCTTCCCCTGCTAGAAACAAGGTATCTTTAATGCCACATCTTTAACAACCTTTTGTTAAATAACTTTTTATCTAGCAACTTGGTAGAACCAAGGATCAGGACCCAACATTAACCCAGCAAATAACATCTATGAGCAAGCTGCTATGAAATAGGAGAAGAAGTGTTTATCAGGTAAAATATGTTAGGAACAAAAAGTCCCAGTTATGACCTCTAATATCAAACAGCTGGCACTCATCCAAAAAAGTTTGATTACAACAGTACCTGACTAGAATATGCATAGAAGTGCATTTTCTCCCTATTCTGGTTGCATTAAGGTAACTGCGGGTCTTGCTCTTGGAGCAGTGCTACACAACGGGATTTCTACTTTATCAACACAGAGAAATATTTCGAACTGGTTATGAACAAACTTTCAGTAGATATATGGACAGTTCTTGTGCTGATAAATCAATTGTGAAAGACTAAGGCAAAGAGTCTCACACAGAAACATCAGCAGTGAAAATTTCTTCCTAGCATGAAAGGAAAACGGGAGGAAAAATAGAGAAGTAAATTTATGGATATCTTATTTTTAACCTAAATTTTATTTCGTTAGAAACCAAATTTAATGTAGTAGTTCCTTCTCCCAAGAGAAGTCGTCATTCAAAAGCCTTAATTTAAGGGAAGATGAGGTTATCTGACTATGGGAACATGATTTATGGGACATAATGTCTGGACTCTAGTTTTAGCTTTAGGAAATGTTACTGTAAACACTTCTTTTCCCTCATCCCCGGGGCGAGCGGAAATCATAGCACTTACCCAGCTCTTCTGAAAACCAACAGTTCAGAAACTCTTTAACTGCATATTATCTGCATGATAATACAGCATGCTAGGTAGGTATTATATACAGAAATCTTAACAAAAAGGAACTCAGAGTACGTACTCCTGCTACCCTAACCACACAAAATTCACATACAGTACAGGGAAGTCCAGACAACAGTCTTTAACACCTCCAGACTGAGTAAAAGTCATGCTTTACAATTTGTTTTGTATACAGAAAAAAAGATAATTGTATTATTACATCACTGGGCTGCTTCTACTGTAAGCTATGCCATAATGCTTTAAAGTGTCCTTTTAGATACAAAAAAAAAAAATCATCCTGAGGATGGTTCACAACAGCCATATGTGAAAAGCTCCTCAAACCAAGTGAAATGAAGCTTTGCTTCTATGTTTATATTCGATAAATGCCTCGGCTTCACCGTGGCACTTATCCAGCAGCAGGAGACTATTATCTCCTGACAACGCTCTCCTCCATTGACATTATCTCTTAAATAATACAAAGAATTGACATGATAAACCGTGATGTCTCCTGCATTGTGTCACTTCACGGCACTGAGACGCTAATGAGGGGGATCTTTGACACGGTGCATCATAATGGCACCCAAGCATTATAATTGATACACAATACATTGTGCTGGCCCACAGGAAAAGTTTCAGGCATTCAGAAGTTTATCTCTGCAACGCTTACCGTGCTTACATTCCCAAACTTGACTAAGCATGAAAATCCTCCCAGTTTCAGGAAACAGCCCTAGCAGGTTAAAGCCATAGTACAGGGCATGGAGGCAACAACGCAGTGCACGAAGCCGCACTCCTCAATCCCTCTTATCTCTTACATGGAGGAGCAGCCCAAGGTCTGGCATACCAACTAAAAAAGCACTACCTGCTGGAACTTTCAAACTCTATGGAAAGCACATCTGTAAAGAGATAAGGTCAGATAACAGTTCATGCTATTTCATGCAAGTGAAATGTCACTTTTTTCAGCTCTAGATATGCTTACCAACACAACTCATCAGTGGCTGGAAATCAGACAGAGAAATTCCATGCACAACTTTAACCAGCTTACTGTAAACGGTTACTAAAGCAGCTTGCATTTAGGAAGTGGTAAGCTTTCTGGCACAAACCCTGGTGACCACAAAGTGTCAAACAGTTCTATAGTAACAGAATATACAGAGACATAGCAGTCATCCCAATAGACTAGAATTCCAGGGACTTCTTATAATTTCTCTGAAAATGCTATGCATACCTGTTTCATCTCTTGGGGTGTATACAGCATGGTTCGGATAATCATCACTCTATCCAGCAGGTCCAGTGGTATTCCATGAGGAGACACTACATCCTCAGTGCCTCTGAGAAACCACACAGAAAGAGATCAGATACTATTCTGAGTTCAGTACATTGATTTTACTAAAAACAGTTTTAAGTGACTGCGTATCTACCAGTTTACAGTTCTTGTGTCTTCCCATAGAGACAAACTCCCCATAGAGGCAGGAAATATTCTAATCTGAACTTCATACTGGAGAGCCTGAGGGAAACAAATACTGTTTCTGGAGCTCTTAAACTACCACTCAAGAATACTTAGATGTGGTGCTTTCCTTCATCTTTCCCTGCATTCTATCTTACAATATAGTTTATCTAATGTTCCAAAGTATCTTCCATAAAGGGACAAATCATTCTAAGTTGTTTAGCAGTATCAATAGAAATTACACATACTATCAGCCATTTGGAAAACATCTCCTCTTGTTGAACAAGCCATTACATGGCAGCTTTGGCCATGGTCTTCCTTGGGAAATAAATCAAAGTGCCCTGCAATCATCTGCTGTACTCTTGAGTAGACGGTGTTCTCTCCTCTGAGGAGACAGAGAACTTCCTTCTCTTAGGAAGTTACAGAATCAATGATACTACACTATTAATTTTTTCCCTGACCCTTTTAAGAGCCATCAGCAGGCAAATCAGAGCATTGCTGACTACCTGACATAGTAGCATAGAGTTAAAAGCTTGCTTTTAAGGACTTAATTTAGCAATATCAGATACCACTATTCTATGGAAATCTTCCTTTCTTAAATCGCAGGGTTTTTTCATAACAAGATCTGCAGTGACAGATCTCTATTTGCTTTACTTTAACAAGACAGCCTTTTTACTCCTTTGCAAAGAGCACCCTGCAATGTCCACCTTAAACATTTTTGAAGGGCTTATCACCTTAACTTCTAAGCAATGTAAGCAGAAAAAGATTAATACCAGATGAGCCACTAAGAGGGAAAGGAATAGCTGGTTACACAGCTGAACTAAATCAATTTAAAGAGTAGCAATAATTGCTAATGACAGCTTGTTTAGACATAATTAGACCTACACCACAAATTAGCAGAAGAACTTAAGAATCTGAAAGAGGAGAGCACTTATTACTGAACATGCAAAGAATGCATTGTGTGGGTGCAAAATATTGAAGTGGAAGCACGAACTGGAGTGGAGATGACCTTGGCAAGATTGAAGAATCACAAAAAGCCAGACCAACACTGTAGGAAATAATGAAGGGTAGAGAGGCTGAACTGTGACATGCTTAAACAGTAAGAACAGGACGCTTCAGTCTGGTGTAATGAGGATAGCAAACAGCAAAATGATCCAGAAGAAGCTGGAAACTATATCAGAGGTTTGTAGCCCTGATGCTTTTGATACCCCTAATGCGTAAGCCACAGATGTGTTTAGGTATCCAGTGAGAAAGGTAATTGTTACAGATCACCCAGGAAATCAGACAATTCAGAAGCTGTTAGAGAAAGAGGGATGTGTCAGTGGAAATAAAAAGAGGAATTCCATTCTGCTTTAACTCAGTCAGCCTGGCATTAAGTGCTTGTCCCATCATGAAGCTCACAAGCAGTTCTTGAGCACTGACGCAACTTGTAACACAGGGATTATCACAAGTGTCAGGATCAGAGACAAAAGCCTTCAAAGATTGTAACCGCCAACACAGACAATTCCAAGGCTTATGGACCAATGCAAACTGGAAAATTCAACTTTAGCCATCATACCTGATAACGCAGTTTCCTCTATTTGAAGCAAAGATGACAATGGGGGAAATAGAAGATTCCAGTGCTCGGTGCAGGTATGTGAAACATTCAATATCCAGCATGTGAACTTCATCTACGAAGAGTACCCCTGGAACTAGCTCTGCGATGCCTTGATCAATGTATTTATTTACCACCTTATTTATCTCTCCTCGAAGTTTGTCTGAGAACAAAAAAAAAAACAAACAAACTCTTAGTTGTTTTGCTAGTGATCTATAGGTCTGTAAGAAAGCCTTAAAGCAAGTTAAATTCTCCTTTAATTTTTTCACAGTTTAGTATCTTACCGCCAGAGGGACAAATCTCTGTGATACTACTGTACTGGGGAGACATCTGTGCAACAAAGTATTTCTAAACTGAACTTATAGTACTTAACTGGGGTAGTCTGTTCCCTCACAAGGCTTGTGAAAAACTATGATTTTTGTGGGTTTGGGGAGCTTGTCAGGGGGGGAAGTCTGTTAAGTTTCACATTTTAAACTGAGGTTTGCCAAAGTTTCCAAGCATGACTGAAAAGAACATCACTGAAAGAATAAAACATTGCTACTGTATTTCAGCAAAGTTATGTTTAACTACAAAAAAAAAAAATAGGGCTATATATATTTCTGTAAATATATGGATCTCAAAGCTATGCAAGATATTACATCGATAAATCTGACATTAGAATAAGCAAAGCGACCTCTGGCATAGATGAAATACTTCAAAAGACTGCCATTCAAGTTAGGTATTGAAACCAACTTTGATCTAAATTTAGATGTCACTTACTGAAACACCATTTCTTTCAAAGCAAAAAGGAGAACAGATCTTCCTGTAGATTTTTTTTTTTTTTTTTTTTGTCCAATGATCTGTAGGTAGGAAGAGCAGCAGTGCACTCAGAGCATCAAGTCAAAAGACAGCTGCTATAGAGGTGTCTAAACCAAACCAAGGTTAGAGTCTTTAAAAAACATTTTTCTACTCCATAAAAATGCAGTGTGGTTGTTTCACATAAGCATGTACCCTAACAACATTTTTTAGATTTTCTTTGGTGTTGTTCAGTCTGACTCTTTGTCAAAGTGTGAGCCTCACTCTCTGGCAGCAGTGTTTTGAGAACAGAGCCTGGCACTAGCATTCTAACCTCTGTCTCCCCAGGAAGACAGGTGCAGAGTACAGTACATATTTTATCACTCTATGTGTGAACCAGTAACATGGTGTACCGTCTCCAGCCACTGCAATTTTAGCAGCTGCATCACTGCTTTTTGACATACGAATATTTATGAATAAATACTATGTAGGCATTCATTTAGAGATGGTGCATTAATAACCCTATTTTCAATCCTTTTCTAACTGGCAAGCATATAGGTGATTTTGGTCTAAAAATACCATGCAGGATTCATACCAGTAATTTCAGTTTTCTTTGGCTTCATCAATTGTCCCATCATAGAAAGGATGTCTTGACCACCCTAGGAAAACAAAGTTACAGATCTGCTATGACGTCTTGTAGCGAACACATACCATGAGAATTTTATAAATCAGGAATTGGTTAAAGTTATTTCTTGCAGTTAACTTCATACTTTACATCAGCAGTGGTTGATAATCTGTCAAAGGCTAGGTCACTTCTCTGCAGCAGTATTCTAAACATAATCATTTAGCTCCCTCCTCACCCTTTCTTTAGCCTTGTTCTTTTGGAAAACAACAACAACAAAAAAACCCCAAACTGAGCTATCCTCTTTTAAAAAAACTGTCACAGAGAAGCTCATAAGGACTAAAATTGTCAAGGAACACAGAGACCTGGATTGCCTGCATGCACGGTAAGTGTTCAACCTTTAAACACTGGAACAATTATACTGAGCTTTAAGAGGTTTAAAATCTTGATTTTTATCATGTAAATGATTTTGTTGGAGAAATAATGTTTATTTGAAATGGAGTAGGTTAAGGGCTTGTAGTATCATACTGTAGGGATGCCAGCCTTTGAAAAGAGATACTGCATTGTTAGTGGCTTTTGTTTATGACATAGATGGAATTCCCTCAATATGTTTATGTTAAGGTACAATAGGGAGTAATTCTATTTTCAATTTTTTGCTGCAATATGTTCAGAGCTCTAGTGAAGTCACAAGGAAATTTAACAAGAAGTTATGAAACATTTCTGAAGAAAGCAAGAACATCAACAGAATCCACAGCAGCCATAAATACTTAGTGACCTCTTACCACAGTGCTTGCAGTTTCCATTTCATGGCCACAAAACCAGAAACAGAGCAGAATAAGTTAGTCTGTATTCAAAACTCCAGATAAATAAAATGATGCAGATCTGGCTGCTGCCACTTTAAATCAGTAGGCAACTCTCCTTCTAGAGAGAAAGTAATAATCTCTCTTTTCCTGGTCAAGAGGAGCAGCCCACACTGCTCTTTTTCAGCAGGGAACGGGGCACAATGGTGGAGGGAAGGGGAGAGCTAAGTCCAGATTATGCATTAATTGTGAAGGCAGTGGATCCCAAATATCCATGTGGAAGCTCTGCTATGGCTAGAAGGCTGTTGTCTGTAGTGTTAGGAAATGCACTCTGATAAATACTCCGTGACCAGGTGCCTGAATCCTAACCTACCAACTGCCTCTTTAACCGGCATGGCAGGGCCACTGAAGTAGCCAGCTGCAGCATGACATCCCTCCGGAGAGGACAGGTAGACTGGCCTTCACCGTGTAACACCTACTGCTTTTCCTGTAGTGGAATCTTTGAGGGCAATTTAAGACATCTCAGCTTGCTACCTCTCCTTGATTATTCCAGTAACCATTACATTTATGTAAAATAATTTTTCTGTGCAGACTTCGTCTGTGGAGTCAGATACCTGAGGTCGAGCATTGGCCACATCCAAGTCATGCAGGGTGACATCCTGAATAATTTCCTTTTTCTTGTGCACATCACCCTTTGGCAAGGGAACATATTCTTCAGCTTCAAGGTCAAATTCTGTAGCATAGATATCACACCTGCCTTGCCGCTGAGAAAAAGTAAAGAGAAACCCAGGTATAGAAATAGTTTCAGTGCAAAAACCTTGAGTGACGTGAACTTAATAAAGGGCTTAGTTCACAATTCCAGTCCTGGTAAGCTTCAGATGACAATTCCGACACCCCACTCCCACTTAGCAACAGGCACACCCTATCTACTGATCAAAGCTCAAAAACTCTGTTGAAAAACACCTGATATTTTCAGTGGCAAGAATAGTGCACTCCTTTCTCTCCCCTTCTTTTAACCGTATGCAATTCTTGCTAAAGGACAAATCCAGCAGATTAACTACAGATTGGGAGAACTGTTCAACTCCTTTGTAGGTGGGTGATTTATTATATGATACAAAATATTATGCTCATCCATTAAACAGCAAGTATCGCTGTACACTGCTTTCTAAATCAGATATGAAAAGAATGCTAACTAATGCAGTATTCCCTTCTACATGTATATATCTTGTGGAGAAAATACCACAGCGATAAAAGAAAGATTAAATACACAGCACATGTCAGCCTGAAAATGACTAAAGCCTTGGTTTTTCCCCCCCTTCCCTTAAAGATGTCTTGATCTTACAGAAAAGAAAACTCATCCAGACAGCATCAGTGATAGCTTCCTTGCCAGATGACCTTAATTGTGAACCAGATGACCATATTTTTTCAGTGCAAGAGAGCATTTTCTCCTCAGATAAGGAAAACACTGGGCTCTCTTTAAAACTTCCGTGTAACCACTTCATGTCAGTTAAGGTTAATAAATAGGAGAGCCTTCTGACAAAGGCAGAGAAAGGTCTGCAAGAACACATACACCTGCATAGAAGAGCAGAACTTTTCTTTTACCTTGACGGCTCCACTGTTTGCTTCGATATAAATAACGTCACCCGTTTCCACTCGCTCCTTCTGCAAGCTTTCAAATATGCTTGGGTCCAGCTGGAGACAAGCAAACATCACAGTTGGTCAGAACAGTTCCATATTGTTATGGTAATCAAGGAGAAGAAATTTAGTCTAAAGCTCACTGTCACCAGACAAAATTAAACTGCAACTCCACCCAACAATACCTCTAGGATTCTATAAAGCTGTAACACTTGGAGTAGTGATAGAGAATAAATCTGAAAGAAAATGCACAGAACTTACTTTCTTACCCCAAAAATCTGCTGTCTGAAGGAAGTGATGGTAAGTGCCAGAAACGTAAGGATAATTATACCAGTTGCTATCACAAAATATGCCTTTGTGTAAAGTGACAATGTATTTATACCTAGGAAGCAGCATTTCTCTTGCTTTCTAGCAAAACTTTTCTAAAAAAACCTGGCTATAGCATTGAATTATGCTACTTGATTTCTTGAGTCTTTATCCTCTGTGGAGCTGTGTGAGGGAGAGTGGATGTGGAACGCATTAGATGCTTTTCTTTCAGTACGTGTTTATTCACTTTTGCTCTGCATTTTCTTGTTTGCAGAGTGAACAAATGCAAGATGATACTTAACAACAGATTTCAGTTCTCTTGTACTCTAACTGACAGGGAAATTGAACAACGTGGACGGAGACTTGTACAAGAAAACAAAGGGAAAATGGGTCTGAGCTGGCAACGTACCAGCTCAATTTCCAGTTCAAATAAAATATTCACTAGAGCATACCTCCCCATGTAGAAAGAAGGGATGTGACAGAAAGTAGGCAAGGTTTCCCAAAGCCATCCTCAAAAATTCAGATGAGAATAGAGAAAACAAGATAAACAAGACCTTTCTTACATGTTTGTTATCACGAACATGAATTTATAGCCAGGGTCAGTGTGAGCCTATCACAGACTGAGACAGATCATAGTTCAGACTCCCAATTCAGCCCATTTTTCTGTGGAACTAGAAATGCTGCAAAACTTCTTAAACTCTCCTTTAACTCGTTGAAGACATGCAATTGTGTGGTGCCAAGCAGAAAAATAGGAGGGGTAGGAGGGGCTGCTAACTGAGCAATGAGCTTATCACCAATTAGTAGGAAACAAGACTAACATCTAAATAGTCTACACAAAGCAGAAAAACACACACACTCAGGAGTAGGATAAAGTTGTCTAGCAAAAGAGAACAGCCTCCTGGCGTTCCTGCTCTACAGAGATGGGGATCGAGAGCTTGACGTGGAAATAGAAGTGCTAAAAATAGAAGATATAGATCTGAAATACTTAAGGAAAATTCTGAGACTCAACCATACATACCTTCAACTGTTTGGTTCCCTTTGCAGTTTTGAGTCCTATAATTACGTGGCTGATGGTTTTGCCGTAACCTCCCATTGGATTTTCAGTTTCACATGGAGTTAGTTCTGTGACTTCTCCTTCATAAACCTCCTTGGTCTCTTTAATCCTCAACCCTACAAGAAATGGTTTAGAACAGTTCCAGTACACAAATCAATGGCCATATACACTCAAGAGTCAGCTGCATTACTGACAACAGAATGCAACATATTATTAGGCTACATTACATTGGTGATTTTTAACTTTTAAAAGTAGAAAGATGAATTATTGTTCTATTCTTCAATATTAAGTGCGAATATTCATCCTGTGTCATCAGAACAAGTTCAGCCCAAGTTCTGACCTGCAAAGCAGTTTATTAAAATATAAGAAATAATTTTCTTCTGTTCATTATTATTAGTTCTTCAAGCAAATGTCAGTATCCTCTCTTTTCCCTCCCCGAAAGAGGGTGTTTGCTTGATTTATTCCCCTATGTTAAAGTCAGAGAAACGGATCATCTTCTGAAATTAGTGATACTAATAGAACTGTGAGTTTTACACAATTTCTGGACCATCAGAAAAGCCCTGCAAAGTAAAGAAAAAAGTAACTTCTTTAAAAACTTTATATTTTAGCAACTGAGTTAAAAATAATATATATTGATTAACAGGTATTGTGTTAGAACCTCATAAAATTAAGAAAAAGTTTATAATTTAAAAATTTTTTCAGTTAATAGCAAAAGGTGAGGTAGATAAAATTTAGCAGAAATTGCTCTAATGCAAACTATTTCAAAATCGCTGACGGTGACATCCTTACTCTGTTGTTTTTCAGACAGCCGAGCAATCATCATTGTACGTGGGTATCTTCTATTCTAGTCACAACTCTTGTAATTAACCAAGTTATTTTAAACTGATGAATAACACAGAACTGAAGAGTTTTACGGTTAGTGTTCCAAAGAAAAACCACTATCATCACCACCACTACAATTATGCATATGTTCTAGCTACATAAAAGTTCAAAGAACCCACATCTGAGGAGACTCTATAAAGTATTTTATGAGACACACATGCCATACCAAAAATAATGAATGGGCTGTAACAAGATATAAGGAAGTCATCCTGCCCAGTCTGAGGCTATTAGGACTTTATAAAACTTTCCTTGTTCCATAACTTTTCATTTTTCTTTGAAATAGATCAGACACTTCACCAGTAATCTTGAGTTGCTGATAGGGGAATATAAAGAACTGACAAGTATGAGTCTGTCTCCCTCTACTGGACCCAAATTAAGACTAGGATTTGAAATGTGAGATGTAGGTTAATTGTGGATAACATGGTAATTTCTTGGTAAGAAATGTTTGCTTTCTCTTATTTAGCACCACACAAAAATTTCTATATAAAGTTAATTTCGGTCATTTTAAAAAAATGTTTTTCAGGTGTACCAAAACATCGGACAAAAAAATTAATGAACCTTTGAGTTATAAAATTGACCTAGACAAGGCTGCAACACATAGGCTACACGTGCAAGGAATGTGAAGCAATATGGGAATCTGTCCTGTGAAAGTGCTGGTGCCGAGAACTGGGCATTCACAGGCTTGTTTTTCCTTTTTGTTTTGTTTTTAAACTTTCAGCACAGGCTCTGTTCTGCTGTGAAAAACTGGAAGCCCATTTGTGTTTGGGGTCTATTTTGTGTGCTGCTAAAGCACATCTTCCAGTTTCATTTCACCTGAAAAATAATCCAATTCACATACTCTGAGCCTGTTCCACAACACAAACCAAAGCAGAGTCAGCATGGAGAACCTACAGATTTGCTTCAAAAGTAAAAGCCTCTAATCTAAATTAATGTGCTCACATAGATGCATATGTAGAAAATATTTACATAGAAACATGATCTGAACAAAGGTAATTGATGCTTGAAACTTGCTGCCAATTATCCTTTGTTTTCAAATTAATCTGCATGTACCAACTACAAACTTCATTCTCAAAAGAGTTCTGAAACTTACACAGAGACATCTCCAACTTACAAATCAGAGACACGAGTCTAAGAAAGCAACTGTAGCCTATTTCATGTTTTGGTTCAACAGCACTATATGGAGTTAAACTAGTGCTTGTTTGATTTACCAGCAGTTACAATTTGGAGACAAAAAAACCAGATATGCTATCTAAGTGGCTATTCCAGTAGTTATTTTTTACTGCAACTGGGCTCTAACATTAGCTACTGTGTTCATCCTTGCCAGCTGCCAATATGCTCTGTACAGGATTAATCTCTCTCAGCTGAAGTTTTTTTAATCTGTACAATTCCATCTTCTCATTTTCCACTCTGTCCTTTTGTTTCTTACATATTATAAGCTCTCTACCATACCCTAAACAGTACTTGGCCATGAGACTATGTCAAGTCTGTCACTAAAAGGCTCTCAACAATAAAAATTCTGTAAACTGAGAGTCACTCCTTTTTCCTTATACAGTGATTCGTCCAAACCAGTCAGACTCCATTGTTTTCAAGGAAAAAAAAAAAAAAAAAAAGTAAAAAAAATAATGTTAACACCTCTAATCATTTCTATAAATTGAGGTGGCTAAATCCCCCGAAAGTAAAATGCGTAATATGAGCAACAGATGATGTATACAGAACCTGCTAACAAGGAATTGTACAAAAAGCAAAAAAAAAAAAAAAACCCCAAAACCTAAATGAATACTTTAGGTACTGATTGACATGTGAGCTGAAGCTTCTCTTGCACCCAGTCACAGCTGGCACCGCACTGTGCATACGAAATAATTTTTCTTAAAAATGCACCCTTGCAAATTATTTATTTACCAAGCAGGGAAGCTAAAACATACCTGAGATTTAAACACAACTGGAAAGTGTTGCATTACAATAAATGGTGGTTACTAGTCCTTTAAAATATTTCAAAGGGTTTTTTTATGCTGATAAAAATATTCAATAAAGGTTGCGTTATGAAAATGTGACACAGAATTCAACAGAAAGGAATAAAAGAAGTTCCATCTTTCATTAATACTAATATTTGTTTAGAAGTGTCTCTCTACTGACATTTAGGGAATGCAGGGAACTAACAATGTACCTGGCTGTTAAACCTCAGAGAGTTAAAATACTGCTATCTCTAGAAATGACAACACGGATGGCATAAGTTTCATCTGTTGGTTCAGGTTTCCGAATCTCTGACAGGGAACTTCATCACATCAAGGAAATTTTGCAGACTCCTGAGTCTGTGGCTTCCCTCCCCCAGGCCCTGCCAGCTTCATGGTAACTAGAAGACCAGAGACTACTGAGAGATGCTTTCTTAGAAAAGTCGATGGAATACTTTTGTTTCATTGCAGAACTGAGAGACTTCTTCACCTTACTGCCACCAAATACTCAGTCCAAGGGGAAATATGGTACAGAAACCAGGAAAATTAGCTGTGAATATGTTCAGTACTAAAATCAGTTAGGTTATCTTAGCCAGTCCTCATACAAACAAGGGCCACTTCTGTGTTATTTATCAGCTGTCAGCAGCGGTTAAATATTTTAGATACTCACTGAGGTTGTGTTGCAAATGTAACCAATTTACATTAAGCTTGTAAAAGCACTCTAGAAGTGAGGAAGACATTCAGTTAAAGTATTTATTTTGTCATCATGGAACTTTTTTTGTGCTCGCTGGCACATCAAGTCAGGCTAACGCTGCAATTTGAGAATCCTTAATTAAGACTGTTTGCTTAATAGGGTGAAATCACTAAAATAAAAAGTAGAGAGCATTTTTCTGTCTACAAGTATTTCTGCTAAATATAAGAAACTAAAAATAATTTTTCACTCAGCTTTATTCAGAGTCACAGGCAAAACCAGATGAACCTGGAGGATGAGAAAAGACTCTGGGAAAGTAGAACAAAGCACAACGCAACAATTAAATTATGGTTTATCAACAGGAAACGTTACTGACTCCATTAAGTGTGAAAGAGATTCACTAAATAAAGATCAGCGCTGAAAAAAGAACATGCAATAATCTGAACACCACCATAACCACAGAAAAGTTTTTTTCCTTTTTAGATGACTGGGAAAAAGCAAAGTAAGTATCATGCAAATGTTTAATTACTCTGTTTTTCTGAAACTTACCAATTGCACGTCGGAAGTTTTCCATTAGAACTTCTGTTTTCTTGATCTCAGTGGAATAGACCTCGCTTCCAACCATAGGACAAAAAGGAACTTTACTTCCCAGTTCCTGAGCAATAGCTAAAGCCAAAGCAGTCTTGAAAAAAACAAAGCCAAAACTTACACATTAATTTTTACGAGAATTAACAACGGATTCTTTCTGCACAGTTAACTTTCCTCATATCACCTCCCATATACCAACTATCAATTTAATAGTAAGATTGTTCTGTCTGCAATATTTCTCACATGTAACAACCCTCCTTCCCCTAAAACAAGTTAGACACATAGAAAGTGACTTTTATCAAAGACTTATAAAACACCTTAAAGAAACAATATTATATATTTGAATTTGACAGCTGATCAAATGCTAAAAGCCTTAAATACCACGGGGAAAAAAAAATGAACAAAGCAAAAACTATCTAGGCTTCAAATATAAAATTAAATTCTAAGACTTTTCTTCAGAGACTGTATTAGTTATGCGTTTGGTAACTTACAAGAGGTGGTTTCACACCAACGATGCCTGAACACACCACTGCATACTGCCAGTGTTGATGACATGGCAAAAACCAAAATAGAAAGCTGGAAATCATTTCAATACTTTGATGAAAAAAATTCCAGTAGATGAAAACATGATGTAACCACCACCCTAAAATGGTTTTGGCAACAAATTAAAATAAAATAATTTGGGAATACTTTACTTCACCTCAAAAAAAAAGAAAAATAATACCTTGCCAGTTCCAGGAGGTCCTGCCAACAGCACAGCTCTGCCAGCCATTTTCTTGCTTTTGATTAGTTCCACTATAACCCCACAAGCCTAGAAGTTAAATAAGTATTTATACCGTTAACACAAGTATTGCTATAACAGCCTTTGTTCCAAGATTACTAAGAGTTTAGAAATCTTAAGTTTTGAGAGCCCACTAAAAATAAAGAGGATTTCAATTTCATGCACACAAAAAGAGAGGCAAAATCACAAAAACCTACTTCCTACAATCATTTTATCTGTCAGACACTGAAAAAAAAAAATAGCTAACAAAACCCAGTACAAGAGCACTGACTCCCTTTCCTCTCCTGGAGTTGCATGCATACATAGAGCTTTAAAAAATAAAACAGGAAATAAATTTCTGGCTTCCCAAACAACAGATCAGCTAAAGCACTCGCCTGGATCCAGACACCGGCCAGAAACAGAAGCTCCAATTCCCACTCGCACCAAATCTTTTGACTTTTGGCAGCTTTCACTGCCTTTGATACCCGATTTCCACGCCTAAAGCCCGGGAGCCAGTCCCCTGCCCTTGCCTCCAGCTAATGCAAAAGTAACGGTGCAAGGAACAGCCTCGCCTACCCCCATCGCCTCTCACGCTGCGGGAGGATACACGGAGGAGCCCGCGCAAACGGGACTTGTAAGAGCACCCAGCACAGGCCGGGGCCGGGCCCCGCGCCCGCCGCGCTCACCTCCCGCGCATTCTCCTGCCCCACCAGCCCGGCCCCGGCCGGCTTGGCGGTGCCGCTCTCGTCTAGCCCCAGCCCCTTGACATGGCTGTGGGCGGCGATGCGCTGGGTCTTCGAGGTGCTCTTCACCTCCTCGATCTTCATGGCGGGGCCGAGCCGTCCCCAAACACCCGCGATCGCCACACGCGGCCCGCGCGTTACCAAGGCTCCCGGCGCGCGGCTGCCTCCGCCCGCTCCGCCGCCCCATTGGCCCTTGTGACGGCGCTCTCGATACTTACTGGACGGCACGCATGCCAGTCACCGCCAGGGAGTGCATTTTTTTAGGGTCCGTCGAGCCCATTTCCGTGTGCGCTGCTTCAGAGAGGGCCCGGCTGGGTGCAGGCGCCGCGGATGAGTTGGGCCGGGAGGAGGCCCCCCTCTGTGGGGCGGCGAGCACAGGCCGTGCGAAGCCCCTTGTTCTTGGCTCGGCGGGTTTCTTGGCCCTGCATCCACACAAACCCCTTCTGCCTTCATTGACTCTGGTTGGGGGTCGGAGCCAGTGCTTCTTTCTCCCCTCTGGGAGCCCTGAGTGCCTCCTGGCTCGGTGTTGGGTGCCCCTCTCCCCCGGGCACTCGGGTGGGCCAGGAACCGTGAGCTGTGCTTTCTGCTGAGTTTAGCTTGCAAAAGTAAGTTGAGGCTTTCCAAGGGTGCTTTCTAAATCCTCATCAAAGAAAGAGTAAGGGTGACCTACTCCTGAGCTTTGACCTACTGAAATGAGGAAAAATACTCCACCCTCTCAGCAGGCAGCTTCATGGCCTCGCAGACCTCACCCTCGTTTCCTCAGGTCTGTGAGGCTGCAGCTTTTAGGCCGTTAAACCTCCAGGTGTAATTGTAATTCTGCTGCACCCTTTATGTAGTGTTTACATGGAGATCACTCACAGTGAAATTTAGATGGGATCTGGGAACCTGCAGTTCCAGTGACTTCTTGTTTGTACATTTTGGGATCTTTCTCCAAAAAAAAAAAAAAAAAAAAAGAGAGAACTCTCTTCCCATGGATATGCAGTGTTTTCTGTGTTTGATTGTAACACTATGGCTGTGTCTGCAACGCTCAAGGCCAGTGGATTAATGTGGTATGATGC
This sequence comes from Chlamydotis macqueenii, assembly GCF_036417535.1. Lineage (NCBI taxonomy): Eukaryota > Metazoa > Chordata > Aves > Otidiformes > Otididae > Chlamydotis > Chlamydotis macqueenii. The sequence goes on along the minus strand of NC_141565.1, from coordinate 10,929,191 downwards.
AGGACTGCTGTCTGTGCCATCTCGGCTTTCCTGCGCACTGCCAGGGAGAATTGCAAAAGCAGTCCTGTGATGGCACAAGCTAGGAGAGTGGCTTTTAGGAAGGATGGGAGTTAATGGTTCAATTTGTAGAAGCCCAGTGAGCAATATATATGCTATTCATTCTCTTTTTTTTTTCTAGGAGGTTCCATTAGTTTTGTTACAGATGTCATTCGGCAAAGAAAAGACTTTGCTATTTGTTGCTTTCTTTTTCTGTTAATTATTGTCAGTTTATAGTTACATATTTGAGTTCAAAATTGTAATTATAATATAATTGCACACATGTGTAGTTCAACACCTTTGCAAGGGTATCCTATTATACAACTGTTCAGTTAAGAATGTTTTACTCTAACAAATATGAGCTAGCCTTTAAATAATTAAAGAAGCGTGTGTACTATGGGACTCTATACATTCTCTCAGGGTCACGTTAGTCACAGAATACAAATGCCTAATACATACTGAACTGCAGACTTTCTTTACAAAAGAGCAAATATACAACTTTGATTTCTCTAGTGCATTAAACTGCCGCAAGTGTTGTGGGTAAGTCTGGGCAGAGCTCAAGTTTCTGCCAGTTCTGGAAGAATAATTAACAAGTCTTCTAAGAGCTGGGAAAGCAGTGATATTGTTAACAAGAGGTCCAGGCTAGGTATGGTCCTCCTTTTAAGAAGGGCTAGCAATGGGTGAAATACATAGTAATTTGTTAGTTCGGACTGAAATCTGTCCGTGTGCTCCATGTTATCCTGTTTGATGTTGCAGCTAAGCCTATTTTTCAGACTATGCCATTTCGAAGACCATCCAGTAGTACTTTCTTATTTCTTTTTGGTGAAATCCAGTATATAGGACTGTAGACGTCAGGAATGGAGAACTGCTGTTAATCTTCAATATAACTTAAAGTAACGATAGAAATATTCCATGTATGTAAAAATTAGATATGTTACCTAAGGTTCTTAACTTTAGAAATACTAATTGAATTAGAGATTTTTCCTGATAAAAGTGGATAGCAAACAGAAGCATTAATTGTTTCTCTACAGCAATATGATGTCTTAAACCCAGAAATGGAGTAGAGCCTAAAATTTTAGTGTGCTAGTGTCCATTGCTGTTCAATAAATAAAATCTACTGCCATGATGAAGGTACAATTTTAGTACTGACCTGCAGAAATTGTTATGAAAATGGTTTGGGTTTGTATTTGTGGTAAAAAAAAGGACTTTTTCAATATAAAAAAAAGAACCAGTAAACAATTGTTTGCTTCATAGATGTGAAGCTGGCTTCTCCCTCTTACTTGCTCAGGTTAGTATCACTTAACGGGGTTTACAATCATCCATAAGCTGTGTATGGTTTTGCATAGCTCAGTGTATTGATCATTTTACTAATTCCATATGTTCTTTGAGCATCGTACTGAAATTGCAGTTAAAGAGGGGGAGAAGAGTGTGTTTGGGTGAGGGAAAATAAACAATAATCCTTTAGACCACACAGGATTAATTGTTCATTCCACAGAAAGAGCAAAGTACAAGTGGAACTACTAAAAAGTTTAGAACTGAACTTAAATATCTTAAATGATCTTTTATAATTGATGTCTGATGTGTTATGATGCATCAGTACGAGGAAATACTGAACCTCAACCTTAACACGATTTTTGTGATTTTGAATAGTTAACACATTAGAGAGGGAGGGTAAAATACTTTCTGTGCAAAGCATGAGTCATCTTTCTCCTTTGTCCATGCCACCAGATGGAACATAAGTAGGTTGTTCGACCATTCTGCCCATCTCATGTTATAGATGCTTTGAGCATAATTTAATATTTCACTAGCCAGTTAACCAGAAAAAATAATACCTGTCACTAACACTCTGAATTGTTATTCCCCAGGTTTAATCAACTCATTTTACCAACGTTTCTTTTGCCCCCCTGTTTGAGGTCTCCTATTTGGCACAGACGTCATGCGATACCCGACGTGGGAGCTGGAGACTTGAGAGCTGTTTTGCTAGACTAAATGTTTGAGGTTACAGGACGTGGCCTAGTTTCACATAAGCTTTCAAATTTCAGTGGGACATGCTGAATCCTGAAACTGTCAAATAGTGTATTATTTTTGGAGTGAGAGAGAGTATGTGTGTGTGAGTGTGTGAATGACCTTTAAATTTTTACCCTATCCCAAAAGTCTGACTTCCTGCCCTTTCTCCCAAGAGTCCATAAACTTTAGGAATTAAAGTGAACACTTTTTAAGGAAGAAATTCAGTATAGGAGAGAACAATTGGGAAGGGGAATGGTGTATTAAGGAGAAAACAAGGAAAGCGGCTAAATGCTGTAGACTGCTTGCTTCATGAGGGATATAGAAAAATCTGGAGAACCTGGGATTCTTTCATTGTGCCATGTTCCTCTCTCTGTCATAGTAATATCAAGACATCTGTGAGGGGGTTTATTTTTTTCTGTTTGGGTTTTTTTTTTTTTTTCCCCTGCAGAAGAAGCTGGAAGGTTTTTTTCTAATCTTCATCAAAGCAACAGGAGTGATGAATTTTAACAAATGCCATATTTTAATTTTCAAATCTAATTCATTCTGAAACTTTGTAAGCTAACAGGATTGACTTCTCTAAACACTGAATAAAAGTGCTTATGTCTCTATTTATCAAATTTGTCCTCCTTGATATTGGTGATGTAAGTGTCTTCATTTCACAGGTACCATGTGCACCGTGATCTCACAGACCTGTGCCTTCAAGTGATGTGTTACAAAATCAGATCCACAGACTCAGAAATCCTGGAGACAGAGGTATGTTCTGAGTGGTAACAATGAAACTGTAAACATTGTAGAAAATTTACATGTGGGGTTTTTTTCCTACTTACTAAAGTACAAATTGTTAACAAATTATTTCCTCTCTACACAAGGCCCACTGCCTTCCCTTTCTAGAAAGCTGCAAGCCTTTGCAAAAATAAAGAACAAAAATAAGAACAAACCCACATTTCTACCTGACATCCCTCCTTCTTGCAGGTCACTTACAAGTATAAGATTATAAAATAAATGCCACCATTTCTATATGAGCAGTGGAATGAAATCTATTTTCCTATGGATTGTTATCTTCCTTCCTTATGTATCCTTAGTAAAAGAAAAAAAAAAATTTTTTTTGTCCCATAAATTCTATCCAGTATCCCTCTATTTATTGTGTGAGCAAAATGCAGCTCTTTTGTTTCATTGGTAAACTGGCAGTGCCAGCAAAATGGGTCACACCTGAGCTCTTGCTGCAGCTGTGGGCCATTGAAGTGGGCGTCTCCGTTACCTCATTGCTATTTTTCACAAGAGCTGTAGAAACTTCTAGACCTCTATACTTTGATAAAGCTTGTTGAAAATGACAGGTATTTTGGATGTCTTGGGAGGACTGATGGATAACACAATTCTGGATTCAGAATGCAAATCTGGAATCAGACCTTTTTCCACCTTTTCCTTCTGAACTCATCTAATAACGCTAAAGAAGCATTAAATGATAGGTAATATGACACAGGGCTATCTGCGTGGATTATAACTGTGTAGGGCCTTTTCTTATGGGAGTAGATGTATGCTTTCCCTTCACTTTGCAAGTATGTATTGATGTAACAGATTGAGACGTTCAGGGCAGTGAAGTGTACACGAGCCTTATGATTTAACAGGAAACTATTCAAACCCTGGGAACTCGGTCTGAAAAGTGACGTTATGCTTAATTCGGCTCCCACGACAGAGCTCCCATCAAGCTGAACTGTTCTCCTCAAGGAACCGATTAACCAGGCTAGCTCAGTGCATTGGCGGTGTACTCCTGAGTTCATTTATTTCCTTGAGGGAGATAGTTGTCTCTCAAATAGCACTGAGTGCTAGGAATGTCTGCTATTTTTTCTTCCCCTGTCACTGGGTCATTGATTCTGTCATCTTGACTTCTGTGTGCTTGGGAAGGAGGGGTAGTTGGTACCCAGCTTTAAAGCTTTGCAAACTCTTTCATATAAAAACTCTTGTTATAGGAAGCAACTTTTTTTTTTTTCATAAGAGAAAGCCTGAAGTTTGAAGACAAAGCCTAAAACCTAAATCTATGATGCTGAGAATAACCCTAGGCAACTTATCTTACATTTCCGGCTCATTTATTAGTTATTGAGATGTGAATGCTAAATACTATTAGCAATATTTATTACTGTAGAGGGAGAGCAAAAACCAACAGCACTGTTCTGAAAGAAAAAAGAGCCTGTAGAATATAGTGCAAGTCCAGTCTGCTTGGACACCTGTGGGAGGGCCATAACACAGTGTTGCTTTCTTGGCTTGCAAACAGCTGCTGTCATTTGAAATGGTACTTAGCACTACTTAGTATCCCCCCCCCCCGAAAATGCAGAGCACATGTGTTAAGCTTCACTGTGTAATGCATTTGGCCCTGTGTGCCTCCTGGATTATCCGTAAAGCCAAGGGACTTAAACCAGTGAAACGTGCTCCTGCCTTTAGCATCTCAAGTGCTCTCAGGCCTCTCCAATGCTTATCTACCTGATGGGTTTTTTTGGTTTGTTTGTTTTTTTTTTTTACTGGTTTGCAGGAGAGCTGTTAATCACTGTTAATAATCTTGCTTATTCTTAATCCTTTAAAGGTATGATTTTTAGGAGGCATCCTACACAACACAAATATGCTTTTACAGGAAAATCAGTTATGCAAACCCAGAAATTAGTGATTAAGCATATGGAGGGCAAATGATCCAAATCCTGATCTGCTTGTTCATGTGCATTTGCAATGTTCATGTGACTTCAGAGTCAAATCTCAGCACCAGGGTGGCGGTATCCGTGCAAGCAGGATGAAGGGGTGCTGTGACAGGGAGCAGGCCGAGCTGAGCAGCTCTACAGTGACTAATTAGCGTGGGCAAGCGGAGAGCAGACAAGGTGCCGGTGCCCCAGGGGCTGTCTGCAGCCGGTGCTCTTGGCTCCCTCCTCCTGCAATGAGGCCTGGCGCTGGGAGCCCCAGCTGCCCACCTGGGGAGGGAGCACCAGCTGTAGGTGCGTGGCCATCAAAGTAAATTGGTTAATTGCCTCTCCTACATGAAAAGGCCTTGGAGAGCAGGTCAGGCTTGGCAGAGGCAGCGTGCTGGCAGCGGAGGAGCTCTGCAAGCAGGTGCTGGTGGGCGAGCCAGGGTTCTGTCAGGACAGGGTGGTCGCTATCCCTGCGGGCACGGCTCCTGCCAACAGCCATGAATTTGACCAATCTTTTTGCCTTTCTGGGTCGCTCTTCAGCGTGTGTGCTCTTAATGCAACGCTCTTAATGTCTGTTTCGGCGCGCTTTCACGTCGTGGCTGCGGAGGTAGGTGCCCGCGCTGCGCGGGGGTGGCTGCGTTGCTCCTAACGGGAATCTCGGCGGGCACGGACGGGCGCTGCCGCCGTCCGGGGCTGAGGCGGCGGCCGCGGAACGGCGGCGGCGGGGCCCGCGTTGCCGCAGGGGCGCTGTTGGGACGGACCGGCCGGGTGCAGCGCCGTCATGGCCGCTGGGCCCGCGGCGCCCCGCGTCCTCAATGTGAACGTGGGCGTCCTGGGCCACATCGACAGCGGGAAGACGGCGCTGGCGCGGGCGCTGAGCACCACCGGCTCCACCGCCGCCTTCGACCGGGCGCCGCAGAGCCGGGCGCGGGGCATCACGCTGGACCTGGGCTTCTCCTGCCTGCGCACCGCCCTGCCGCCGCAGCTGGGCCTGGGGGCCGGCGAGCTCCAGTTCACGCTGGTCGACTGCCCGGGGCACGCCTCCCTCATCCGCACCATCATCGGCGGTAAGGGGGGGAGTGGGGGCGGCCACCCCTGCCCGCCCCGGGGCCGTCCCGGTGCTTGGGGGCGCCCCAGCCCTCGGCAGGGTCCCGGCTTCCCGCGGTGAGGCGAGCAGGGCTGTGCCGGGAGCTTCGCCTGTGTTAGCGAGGGCCTCGGGGTGTCCGGCTGCTCGGCCGTGCCCACTGAGGCGTGGGTAGGGTGTCAGGCTTTTTCACAGGCCTCGTGGTTTTGTTACGCTTCTTCATAATTGCTCCTCAAATAAAATACGGGTGCTCGTAGAAAAGCAGTTTGTAAATGCGAATTCTTTGGGTGCTCTTTGGACAGTCAGGCCTGCTCAGGTTTCTTACACTTACTTGAAGAAAGTTTTCTTGGTTGTGTATGAAGACCTTGTCTATAATATTTAAGGACACTGTTAATTTCTATTTTCTCACTTGTTAAAGCTGTCAGAGTTTGATGTTCCCTGCAGTTGAGAGCTATGGTGTACCTGCTGGACATGCTCGTGCAGAACTTCTCTTTGAGAGACTGGAGAGTTATAACATGATAATCCTATGTTTAGAAATAATTTTGTGGATTTTAGTAATTTTCCATTTTAGTTCTCATAGATGATATTGAAAGGTTAATCTCGTTTGCATTAGAGCTCATTTAAAATTAGTTCACCTTGTTCTGTGAGAAATAACACCTCCCCCTTCCATCTCTTGCAAAGAGTGTGAAGAGGTGGTTGATGCTAGACTGAGGATTTAACGAGTTGCAGCTGCAGCCTGTTTAAAGGAATCACAGGTTGATAAACTGTAACTGCAGGGACCTCTGAAAACTCAGTTCTGGTGCATTTCCTCTCATAGTGTCTATGAGGTGGTAGTTTTGTAATGCAGTGTATGTTTCTTCTCAGTCAGACTGAGGTTCAGACCAAATTACTTTTCATGATCTGTGAATTAAGCCCCTTGTGAACAGATCTGTTATTTGTAAATTCCGTTAGCAGTAACTGCATTGCGTTTGTATTTCTTTTGGATAGGATAACAAACATGCACTTATTTCTCTATTTCACCAGGAGTAAGGTGCTCTGTACCATTAATGTATGCTCTACAGCTGCAAGGGAGGAGGAGTGGTTGTGTGCTGAATTCCAGAGACTTGTGGTCTTTTTTTTGTGCTTCAGAATCAGTTGTCATTCTTAAGTAATTGTAAGCACCTGATTATGCTCTAAAGAACAAAGTTTATTTTGGCAAATGGTGACTTTTCTTGGAGGTGCTGAAGAGTGACTTGTAGTTAGACGTTCTGTTCTGCCAGAAACAACTGATCTAAGTGGGTAAACTTCCTCATGAAGAGGACATGGGAAAACTTGGAAAACCAGCTTTTGTTATCACTTTAACACTTATCTAGGCTGGTTGTTTAAATCCATTGACCTCTTGTTGCTTCCTATTGTTTTTATGAAGAACTTCAAAGCATTTACTCACAGCTGTCCACATCGGTTGAGTAAGTTATTCAGATTTCCTTATTGATAGGTCATGCTGGGAGAAGAAAACATATGTAGCGTGTACTAGACTGGATGGCATGATGGTTTTCTTCCTGGCAGAAATGATTCTTTGCATATAGCAATTCAGATACATAAGCACGTCGAACTCTTAGTTCCAGTTATACCAGATTATATATTTTAGTGAAAACATTTGATTAGCGCAACTTACTGGAACTGTATTAAGAAAGAATTGTAGAGAAAATGCAGTATTGTGGTAATATTTAGTTTGAAGAGTTGGAAATCTCAGTTTTATACTTGATAAAGTACTTAGTACCTTGATAAGCGGATGCTCTTTTGTTTTTACTAGCACATTTAAAAGGTAAAACCTTGCTGATAAAACCTGATCTGTGCCTGTGGGGCTACTTAGGTGCTTACAGTTTGAAACTCAAACATCCTTCAGTGTTTAGGTGTCAGTATTTCAATATAGCCAACTTTTCCAGCTCTTCAGAAATGAAAAGTCAGGCCTACCAGATAATGGTACTTCAAAAATTTAGATTGTTTTCATCTGCTTCCTAATAATGAGTGTTCAGGGTTCACCATTCCAAGCATTTGCAACCAGGAATGCTACTACCTTTCTCTTTTTGATAAAATCTAAGATTTCCCCGTTACTACTATTTTTCTCTATATAAGGTTTTAAAATAAAATGTAAGTGCAATGTACTTCATCTTCCTGTGTTTATTCTGCGCCTTGGACTTCTCACATCTCCTTAAAATATTTCTCTTCTGAAATTAACAGTAGCTGTAGATGTGAGTTAACCTACAGAAAAACTAGAAACAGGAGGGGTGGGGGAAAGGGATGTGAATGTGAGGAATCAGAGGGTGGAATGACAACAGAGGGCTCTGAAGCAGCCTTCTTATCTGTGTTACTCACGCAACTTTTGCAGTAGAAGTGACAGATGTGAAAATGTTATTGCATGCTGTTATTGTTTTGAAGCTCTCTTTTTGTTTCATTCAAGGTGGTGTAAACTAGTTGGTTCTCCCTTGAGTGACCCCATCTTGTGGAAATGCTGTCTGCTGTGGCTAGGTAGCACCAGCTTTATTCAGTTTGTCAGGTCTCCTACGAGGTGACTAGCTCAAGGGTTTCCTTCTCAGGAGCTCCTTACTGGCTTCACAAGGGAAGCTGGTAGTCATGCGTGGTGTGTGGTTTTTTTGGGTTTTGGTTTTTTTTTTGGTTTTTTTTTTTTTTTTAATCTTGGTTCTTGTCTTGCTGTTTTCCTCAGTGGCAGGCTGTCTTCTAGTGGCAATTTCATCCTCTGTCATCTTTTCTGTGATCCCAGAGTGCTCTAAGGGTTAATTCCTTTACTGTAGAAGGCTGATAAATCTGCTTACAGATTAAACGATACTTTTGACCATTCTTTAACATATTTCTGTATCTAGCTAATTCTTGCAGTGGATTTTTTCATGGCTGAATCTGGTGTTGCATTTTTGTCATGCTATGCCAGGTAGTGCTTGACCTTGCGAATACTTCTCGCAGTCACTCACAAGATGCTTCTTTAGAGACAGTACCTTGTGATGAAACAAATGCAGAATATTTGAGCAGTAACCAAATGGAATGGAAAATGGAAGTCATATTTCATTCTGTGTGGCTACGCTTTTCTTGCAGAGCTTGTCCTTGAAAACAAAACATATATCAAATGTTAAATCAAAAGAGGTGGTGTTTTGTGGTTTTTTTTTTTTTTTTTTTTTCCCCTTGTATGCTGGGCATTGGAAATGTTGCAGACAGTTCCACCCAAGGTGCTTTCTTAAAGTTTTCGCTGGAAGGTGATAGTCAAGGTTGGAATGGAATAAATGATAGGCACTTGACTTACTACTGATGTTTAAACCATACTAGTTTAGTCTTTAACTGATGTGGCAGGAAGGTATTAAGTTATTGTGGATAGTTGCGTGGCTTGGACTATGCAATGTATTGTTCTTTTGAACAGCAAGAGCAGAACTCTAATGTTACGATATCTTCAAGACTTTTCCTGTGCTCTAGCACGCAATAAATACCGTGTTTATAGCCACTTGTAGTTAACTTGCTAAACAGAGAAAACAAACCTGAAAAACTGAAATTTAAGGGTCAGTTCTTCAGCTTGTCACAAGCAGGAAGAAGCACCCATGTTAGCCTTATGCTTGCTTTCTTCACTGAGGGAATGATCACAAAATGCAGTACTGCTATGCTTACCATCACTGCTTTATTCTATTGCTGTAGAGACTTAGAGTGGTATTTTGTTAAAATTTCACACCGAGATGGGGTAGCTTCTGTCACAGTCCTATGGAGTTTTTTTAAGCTTCTGTTCTTTTGTTAAACTTCATCTCTCTGATCTTCCACAAAGCTGATGTTAACATCATCAAAGTGAAATAAGAGTTGCTTTTACATTTGTTGTTTGCAGACCTGTGCATCCAGTAGGGTCTGGAATGGTTTCTCAAATGCGTTCAGCAGTAAGGGATGCCTGCAGAGAGGTTATACGAGTTAATCTGCCAGGAGAAATTCAATCCCCATATTTCATTTTAAGACCACTTTGTGTAGCAAAGTAGTTTAACCAGTAGCAGAAATTTTACTTGCTGATGGTTAATTTCATGCCCTACAAAGGGTCAGCACACTAATACAGAGGAACATGATTACCTCATCCTGGCTTCCCCCACACACACAGTGAAGGGATACCACAGTGTGTGTTTTAGGTGGGCTGTTGTCAGATGCCCTTTGTCTATTTGATTTTTGAGATGGATCCTCAAACTAACTTCTAAAAAAGAAAATTGTCTTTTTTTTTTTTTTTTTTTTTTGCCTGCAAAGTTCAAAGGACAGAGTAGCCTTATGGAGTTTTAATTGGAAAGCTACTGCTTGACCCTGGTTCTCTAAACCTGGGATGGGAGAAATTCTGACAAACTTGTAGTTTTGTAATCCTTGTGCCTGTCTGAACCTTTGACCTTTTTACTTTATAACTAGAGCTTCATTGTCACCACTTGTCCTGCAGTTCCTTTCAAAGAAAAACTGCATTGCAAGTGTCTGTTTCCACTTTGCTGCTATGTTCTGTTAGGGAAGGGTATTAATTCATACCTGATATATTGGAGGGGCCAAGACTTTTGAACTTGCACAAGAGCTTGGGGAGGAGGAAATGAGCATAGCAAAAGCATGTCTTGCTGATGCAAATGAGTACAATGAAAACAGTCTTGGTAGATCAAGGGAAATGTGGTCTTGCTACCAGTATTCAAATGTTGTCAGATGCAGATTATTTGTAAGATTAACATAGCACAGGAAAAAAAAAAAAAGGATTTTTATCACAGATTAGTTGTCTTGCTCAGTTTGTAAGCTTTTAAGAGGATTTGTAAACTCAGGGTTACCTTTGCATTACTGTCATGAAAACACGCTTCTGTCAGTGTCAGCTTTTGCTTGTTGACACCTTTGTGAAGGTCTGACAATTTTTTTTTTTTTTTTTCCATTCCAGGTGAGTGGACAAGTAGGGTTTTAGAGTTGTAGAGTGTATACGTGGGTGACTTAAATTTATGTGGATGCCCCTTGCTGTTGAGTGTACGTGTTGAAAGGAAACCTGTTTGTCTCTGGAGGAACGAGTGCCTTGTGTTGTCCAGGAGGTGCCATTCTGGTCAGAGAGAAGTCACTGGAGAGTCCTGATGACTTTCAATGCTGGCTTGAAGTGAGAATAACGTAATAATGAACCTTGTTCTGGTGAAAAAGTATTAAAATACAACTCCCATGTAATGTAACTCATATTCATGAGCCTTTATATAGTGGTGGTTGTTATGGAAGTACTCGTGGGCCAAGAGTTCAACTAGCATTAACGTGAACGTTTTCTAAACCCCATTAAATTTGTTGGGTTCATGGTGCTTGTAAATTGCTGACATTGCTTTGTATTAAAAATGTAAATAAATAAACTTTATTTTTGTAAATGAAAACAGAAATTGAAACAGTCTTTTAAATTCAGTTTAACTTGGCTGGTGCCTGATACTTGTCTGACAAATTAAAGGAGTATTTTTTATTGACATCTTAAAATGAAAGCCAGTTTTTCTAATTAAGGAGCTGTATATAAAGAAAAGGCAGCTGGTTTAAAAATATTACTGTTCCAAAAATCTCCCCCTCTCCCCAACTTCCAAAGTGCAACTTTGTCTCCTGAATGTTACAGTGCACAAGAGGGCAGTGTTTGCTTACAATGTGGGATCTTAATGATAAGTACACAGGGTAACAGGTCAGTGTGCATGTAGTGACCTTACTTTGAATGGAAACAGAATTAAGTAGAAGATTTGGAACACAACTAAGGTTTAACTTTCTCATTTCTAAAGAAAATATCCTCTGTTTTAAGGTTAGTCTTATTTCATCCACGATTTGGATAGTGCTTTTTGTACCTTAAGCAATAAAAACGTGTGGGGTGTTGCCTTACACATTACATGAGACACGAGTAGCGCAGGTAAGATCAAAAAACTGATTTTCACTGAAGTTGCATGTGAGCAGTATGACTATTCATCCGCATAGAAAGGGCTGGGGTTTTTATTTATGTCCATGGAAAGTTTATCTGGTTTAACCTGTAAAGCAATTGGTGATGTGGGAGCTATGGCATTTAGCGTACGCAATTATGTTAATTCTTTCCACTTTTCCCTGTATCATTTAAAACTACCCTGCTTTTGCTCAGTTATTACTAAACCTATTTCGAACCACTTCTGTGCTATACGGGGTTTGTTGTGTGAGATTAGGAGTAGAACGAAACTTGGTTTTGTGTGTGTACCAGGGTACTTTAAAATAGTGGTCTTCATGTGGAATTTTTATCTATCTATATTACAACTTTCATGGTTCTAACTTTCAATTTATTGTGCATTGCTTCTCATTTCTGAGTATTAATGTTTTTTGAGTGATGTGACAGCAAGACTAGTCTACTCGGCTGCTACATTTTCTATTCTATGCCCTCTTCTGCTTTTTTTTTTTTTGACTTGAGGCTGATTTCCCTATTAAAGTTAAACAGGTTCAACAAGCTCCCAAGCTGTACATTGGCTCTTAAGTGAATTAAAGAGCAAAGCAGGAAGAGTCTTCCTTTCCTTCTATGAGTTGAAAAGTTTAAAAGGGTCAAGAGAGCCATTGTCTTCAGATCTCAAATGTTACAGTGAATAATCATGTTCTCTTCTACTTTTTAGGATCTAGTCAGAGAGGTACTGTTTCCTGTGTTCAATTAAAAAAAAAAAGTGCATATCTTATTCAGAAGATGTGACTTATGATTGAATTTTCACTCTTAAATGTAATTCGTTAACAGGAAACTTGTTTGAATGTTAAATTTTCTCTTGCTAATGTAAAACAATTTTTCTACAAAACTTTGTGAGTGGTTGTGTGCATACTTGCTTATATACCACAAAATTGTGCTAATTCATGCTTCATTATTTGACACAAAAATTTGACAGCTTCTCAGGAAAACATAATAACCAAGAGCTGTAATGTTGCGAACTAAGTCTGATCGTTCTTCCTGTTGATTTAAAAACAAAATTTCTTTGTTCCATCATACTGTGTGCAAGCATTGATCAAATAACCACATGCCCTTTCATTTCGCTTTTTCTTCACGTTTCTCCTTACTTGAAATTATTTTGTAAGCTGTTTGGGAGAGTGGTTGGGCTTTATTAATCCATTTTTACATGTTTTTAAATATCAGCTAATGCAGTGAAGTATTACAAATAGTTACAGAAAATCTAGAACAGCTTACTGTAAAACATAAAATGTGTTCATAGTTAGTTACCCATGTCAAAATAAATTTCAAGTACATTTTTCAAAGTAGTATTTTTACTGATGATAGATATGTTTGCTTGCTAAATAATTCCATTAGCAATTTGGTGGTCTGCTCACTAACAAACTGTCTTAATAGGGTTCTTCTGTATTGCACAGTTTGATTTAGAAGTTGCCTTCAATTAGTAGATGCTAGGTATAAGTTGAATGATACATTGCTTACGTATAGAACTTGCACAGCTAATTTAGCTTGATGGAGCCATGAATGTGGCTTCCTTAATATGTTTTTGTGTGTTTTTTTTTTTTTTTTTTTTTTAGTTTCTACTAAAAGTAGTAATGTTTGTTCTGGGTTGGCTGTTGTAAAGTACTGTTTATCAAAACCCCATGAAACACAAAATACAGTTGGAAAAAAATCTGTTATTGTTGTAAAGCAGACATGTGACAGATCTTCTAGCTAAGCAAGCACACCGAATGCCCACATTGTCATTGTTACAGTTTAAGTGGAATAAAAAGTTGTTTCTCTGTGTGGCAGCTAGTTGTTTTCTGTTTGGGAACCCTAAGGTTGGCTTGGCAAGCTGAAGAGCAGGGACAGATGTTCTGCAGTGGTAATTTCCAGGTGGATTCTTGAATGCATTGTGTTCTGTGGGTCACAGCTCATAATGGAGCAAAATTGAGTGAGAGCTTCAGCAAAGAAAGGCTTGAACAGCTTGTACGATAGCTACGATTGCAAAGATACTGTGCATTCTGTGAGAAAGTATTTTCTGTGCTATCTGTAAAATTCAGATTAAATAGCTATTCTGAAGTATTTCCTTTAAACTGCTTGCTTCCAAAAAGCGTTGCAGGCTAAGTAAATACTAATAATTCTTACTTGCCATCTCCTTATCAGTTATTCTACCAAAATGTTCTTGCAAGCCTATCTGATCTCTTCAAGTGAACATGAAATGGTTAGTGTTGGCTTCCAATTTGAATTGTGATCTCTGCTTCAAACCTAAGCTGATTAATTCCACATTAGATAGTAATTACCAGCATTACTAGCACTAGGGATGGTTGTGACCAGACAAACAACTATATGCGCGTAAAAAATGTTGAATGTAACAGCAGAATGAGTTGGTGAATAGTGGAAGGAAAAGGAAATGAAACGGAGAGAATAGCTTAAAGAAAAAAATGAATAAATTGTATTCAGGAGCATAATGGGAGTAAAGGATGATAAGGGGGAGTAAAAGTCAAAGTCTGAATTTTGAGATTTGTAGGAGAAGCTGACCTGGATAAGAATCCAGGCCCTTCACCCCAGATTCCAGAGAAGAGAGAAGCTTATAGCCCCATTTGGGTTTACAGTTTTGCTTAAAACTTATTTTCTTTCACTTCATGCCATAGAAGGACCATGAAGGTTGTTTTGTCCACTGCAGATCTACTTTTTTTTTTCTGCAGTACCAGAAAAGTGAATTTCATCCCGTCAACTATAGCACTTCCTTGTCTTCCGTGCCAAAATTTTGTTTTGTGTCTTTTCTGTTTATTTGAGATCCAACATCTGCTTGGTGTATAAGAGTAGCTGGTACTTTCAGATCTTGGGCGCTATTTTTAATTGTGGAACTTTGCATTGATTTGTTTGGCAAAGTTTCACCTGTCTTTTATTTCCATTAAATATATTGTAGAGCATATGAATGTATTTTAGAGGTGATTCCTGCATATGTAAAATCTGAAATGGTCTTTGAGAACCTGTTGGGTAAGGAAAAGCCACAGAAGTGTTTGAGAACTGTTGATAGAACTATCCAATTATATTAACCAGGATTGACAAGGGGAAATGTCTTTTGCCATCGATGTTTATTCATGCTTAAATCTACTTTTCTTGTATTAAAGACTTCCCCTCCAGCAGTATTGCTTTGGAGAACAAAGTTTCCGAAGCATGCAAAAACTGCATTTCAGAGAAAGAAACAAAATTATTGTAGTTTTCTTTTTTAGGATCAAGAAGAGGGGGAGGGAAAATGGTTTCCTTGTATTTGACTGTGCTGTTGGATGGAAGACAAAGCTCGGTCTCTCTTGCTGACTAATGTCATCATCGAGGCATTTTTTGCTCCCACAGAGCAATTTTGTCTCCATTGAGACCCCCACAGCCATTGGCAAGACCACGGCCTGAGATTAAATCTCATGCTTGGGTGAAATTCTAATGACTGTAATTGTTTCCTCTTTTTAAGTCTGTGGTCCCTTCATCAAAGAATGGTGCGGAAATTATGCATTTATGTTGTAAAAAAGGAGGTCACGATTACCTGAACCTGTGGTTGACTTCAGGGGATTCTGTGTCGTGTTCTGGCAGTGGTTATCCACGCTGACATTCTAGTATGTGAAATGATTTAAAGTGTGGCTTAGAGTACATATGTAAAGTAACAGTGGCGTGCCTCAATCCTCTCTGGGATTTGTGCTGCTGCTCGTTTGGCTGTCACCCACTGTCAGATGATCACTACCACTCAGGGGAGTGGTAGCAGCTCTTATGTTTTGGTCCTCTCTTGGAGTAGGACAGAAGGAGTAGTAGTAAATGTGGGTCGAGGTAGGTTTCTGTGAATGATCTGTTTCGAGTGTAAGCTACTGACCTAGTGCAGGCACGAAATAGTGCTGGACTTGTCTCCCCCAAACTGCAAAGGGCTTGGGACTTATCAGCAGGTGTTACTGTTAACCCTCGTGCTTCAGTGTTTATTGAAGGTGTTCAGCATCTTGCACCAGTGTGGTAGTGCTGGTTGTGAGAGAACTGAACATTAAGTGTGTCTGTGAATGTGGATATGAAAAAAACCATACACAATTTTAGAAGCAGCTTGATGCTGCAAAATTAGAATATACATGTGCATCGGTGTTGCTATGTGATGGGAAAATTAGATAAGTATTCTGTTATTTGACTTTATTTGCAATTCTGTATGTATGCAACTTTGGAACTTTTCTGTCCCCTAACTTCTTTGAAGATTTGTGGAAAAAATGATGTACTATGTGTTAAGTAAAAAACTTTTGGAGCTTGTATGCTAATTAATAAGGTATGCTTTAAAAACATCAGAACTGAGCAAGAGGCGTTTCATCAGAGAATAAGGAAAATGGTTCAAATGGTACTTTGTATTAGGTGTCTAGGCTGAGTTTAGTGACTAAAGAAAGCCCAAAGCATTGTCATTCTTGAAAGCACTCAGCATCAGAATCTTTACCTGATCAGAAAGTGCAGCCATCAGTGAGAGGATGAGTATTCAGTGTAGAGTATTGAAAAGTGCAACAACAAAAAATCCCAAGTGTTAACAGTGCTAGTCACCTAAGGGACCAGCTTTGGGCATAAAGCACTGAAATTTTCGCCACTGTCTGGCAGTATTACAACTTCAAATAATATGATGATATGCTGAATTTTAAAAATTCCTTAAAGCTTGAAATACAAATTTTTACACCAACATTATGCGCCTGTGTTTATATCAATAAAATCCATATTAAAAAATCTTGAAGTAATTAATTGATAATATTTATCCTTCTGTGTGGCATAATAACAGTATTGCTAAACATTCAGAAGTCACAAGTCAGGCATCCATAAGGAAATTGTTTAAGGAGACAGTTTTGTTTTTTTTTTTTTCTTCCTGTTTGCTTGCTTTGTGGTGGGTTTTCACACTGTGGTAGGGACCAAAATATGTATTTCTTTCCTGAAGCAGACTTTTTCACCTGGGTAACAACTGAGATCCTCCCATTATTTCCAGTGTTGTGATGAACCTGTGGTGGCTGGTGATGTTTACCCATGTATTTGTAACTGAGCTCTCCCTTTACTCTCTGAAGTGTGTGCCAGCTGTTTCTGTCCAAACTGCTGTTTAACTGGAATCTCTTGTGGGAAGAGTTTTACTTGTCTGTGGTCATGTATAATGCATCTAGGAGCAATATAAAAAAATATAATTTATTATATCTAACTGCACCAAACTTTGCATGGAGAAAATACTCTTTCAGTTAAGGGAAGGGAAGAGTTTTGAACTGAAGCTAAATTCAGCCACTCTTTTTGGTGTCTTTTTAAAGAATGTCCAGTCTGTACAGAAAGTTCATCTCCAGCTGTGTTTTCTTTACTGAACTGCGTTCACTAACAAATTGTGTTTGCGTCTTTTTTCATTATATGTCCCTAAATGGGTTTTGTTTTTTTTGTTTTGAAGCTTTATTTACTGTATGAAGTAGTGGATTATTCTAGTAATAGCTAGCATTACTTTTGTGAGGTTTAATGTTTCCTTTGTTGTAAGTTAAAGCCAAACAAATAAAATGTGAAGATAAATTTAACTTTTGGGTTTTTTTAAATGCAAGCCTTGCTATCCATTTCTTTACCCACCCTGCACCAAGAAACCAGTGGGTCTTTAACTTACTTTAAAAGAACACTTTTTTTTTTTAGGAATGTAGTCAAATTGATGCAGTGGTTGAAAGTTACTTTGGTTACTGTACTTGTTTAATTTCCCTTTGAATTTTAAAGATCTTTATTTTTGTCCCATCACGAAAATGATACTATAGCTAGGAAAACTGTAGATCACGTATGAAGTGATGTCAGGTTTATGGAATTTTTTGTATGTGTTCTTGCGTATAGTTGAGTCAATCCTAGGTGGGGAAAAAAAAAATTGTCTAATGTGAAACTTAAATTAGTTGACAGAATCCTTTCAAAGCTTATGCATTCCGTTTTAAACCTTTTTGCAGTAACTTATGGGCTTATATAAGAACAGTTGGCACAAAATAGTTACAAGAATGTTTGAGGTTAAGCTGTCTAATATTTATTTCAGCAACATTTTTGCTTTGTATTGGAGAGCTAACAACTTCATAGCATCTCGAGTGCAACTGTATTTACTGTTTTTATTGGATGCTGAAAACTTTAAGGACACCAGGATGAAATAATCAAAATGCATGCATTTTTGGGGATGTTTTTACTCTATATGGAAGCTGTTATGCTTTCTGTGAAAGATCTGTGCTTTTGTCCCAGTCTGTGTAAGTTTCCCTTTCCACGTGGTTTGTTCAGAAGCGGAATAAATAAGTTGTGTGAATGAGAAATGTGTTTCTGTTAAGAGGATGCTAAAGTGGGGTCTGATGTTCCCTAAACAATAAAAATTTCATTTAGGAATCAGAAACTTAATACAGTTTAGATGCAATAAAAGCAATGAAGATCAGCTCAACTGAAACAGTACATTTATGAGAACTTGTCGTAAGAAGCAGAGAGTTGTGCAGTAGTAGTCGGGGTTGAAGTATGGGATGTTCAGGCACTAGTTTATAGGTGGCAAACGTGACTTTGTAGTAGGTCAACAAAACAGCCCATCAAGCTAGTTTTCCAAAATTAAATATATTCTGGAAAATACAGTTTGCTGCAAAGTGCTAATGATTGCTACAAAATGTTTTAAATGCCTGAGTTGTAAGCTCTCTTTCTACTTCTGTTAGCTCTGAGCAACCAAAAAAAAAAAAGAGCTTTAATCACCAAGGTTGTATTCTTTCTTGGTGATTTCAGCATTTTGTTAAGCAGTGATTAGTACTCTTCAATTATGCATTCATTTATCTTAGTGATGCATTTATAGTTAGAGATAGTGTTGGTTTACTGAATGTGGCTAATGCCTGGTAATTTCAGCAGTGGTTTTTTCTTTTTTCTTTTGTAAGAGCATTTAAGAAAGCAGTAGAGGGGAGTTTATAACTTTGGCATTGTTTGTAATGATAATCTTACCTGATTTTTTTGAGGCAAAGTAGAAAATATGATGGGTTCCACCCCCTCTCCAACCAAACTTTTAGAAATTCGGTTCTGAAGTGCATCTCCAGGTTTTGCCTTCAGCTGCTGGATGGCAGGGAGTGATGATGTGCCTCTTTTGGGTGCGGGAGATTAAGCAGTGTAGCAGAGTGATCTTGCAAGCTCGTAGTTGGAATGGATTTTTCTCCATGTTCACAAGCGGGGGCAGTTCCACAACTGAATTAAAATTTTTTTTCTTTTTCTTAACGGGAGTGGAGGGAGAAGGAAAAGAGGAGGGACAATGCAGTGGGAAATGAGATTGAGCAATTTCTTGATGCTTACATGATCTACTTTCCTGTATAAGTAAGAGGTAGGAGAAGAGAAAAGGATCTCAGTACTGTTGAAAGCTGCTCTCACTTGTTTTCTATCATAGCTGGATGGATTAAATTTAGGTGGACACTGGACTGTGAGGTAGAATGGTTTGTGACGGGGGAGCAGGGCTGCTGATAATCCACCTTTGCTTACTTCTGTTTGTTTCATGGTTTTTGTTTGGTTTAAAATTAAGTATTCAAATTGCTTCCAGTTTTAACAGTATACGAGCTTGAGTTCCAGTTTGTTAACAAAACTGAAATGAAATAGGCTTCTCTGCCCAGTGCTGCTGCAGAGGGAATAGATTGTTGCTGCTATCCCGTAGTACTGAAAACTTCAAAGTTTTCATTTTGCTGGTAAAGCCCTTCCGAAAACTTGTATACTTTGAGATGATGTGATTTAATTTTCCTTGGAGCAACAGAATCTAGCTCTTTGAGAGAGGCAAGTCTTATCGTTGTGCACGTAGCTCTCTTTACTGAGTAACAGAGAACATTATGTATGTTTAAAACATGGTGACTACAAATGAGCAAACTTTAAAAAAAAAAAAAATTCACCTTGTGATCTCTTGCATCTCCCTTCGCACCACCCTCAGTGTGCACCTTGCTTAACAGGGCACTCTAGAGGGTAAAGGCCGTATAAATGGATGCTAGTATTACTTTCTTATGGGAGGAAAAAATTAAATACCCATTTATCTGATTTTTATATAACTTTTTTACTTTATGTAGACTATTTAATTTTCTGTACCTACATTACATACCTCTTTTGCTCTTCGTGTACTTTATTTCAATGTTACATTTTTACAAAATGACAAGATAATTTTTTTCCTCAAAAGGAGATTAGTGTGACATTTTAAACATAATAAAAGATAATTTATTGGAAATAAATTAAATTTTATTAGAAGAGTTCCTTAAAGTAAGTCTATAATAAATTGACAGTAAGCATATGCTTAATAAAGTTCCTTTGTAGGTTCTCTTCTGTTATTATATGGCTCTTCAACAAGAGTTGTCTCCATTGTTGATGTGAATACTGAAGTGGTTAGATAACAAATGAAGCCTATTTACTTAAGTTCATTTGAACTGAAATTCTTAAATTTTGAGTTTTTCATTCCTTGTTCTGTAATTCTAGTTCTCGCTGTCAAAGTTTAATTTAGAATCTATTGTTTTCTGAGTCTAGAAGATGTGAATGAGAAACAAGGCCTAGCAAAATGTGGGAAGTAATAGTTAAGAGTATAAAAAAAACCTCATACATGGCAAAAGCATCTAAGAATGAATTTCTGTGAAGAGGGAAGTGTGTAATCTTTGAATATTCTTGATATGTTTTTGATACTGTTTTCTATTCTTGCTTAGGAATTTCATCTTAGTCACCTGAAAAAATGTATCATGGAGGTTAGATTGGCAAGTGCAGATGACTTTGGACTTCTGGTCTTTTCACTTCTAAAATCCCTCCCAAGCTACATAGCGGTGACTCAGTACCTGTAGTTGCTGCTCTTTGGATTTTTGCTGTGACTAGTGGTCTCTTGAAATGTGCTGTGTTCCACTTTTAAGCAGTGAAATGCAGGTGTACAGGTATGACATACTTGGAAGTGGAAGCATTACTGCTTTGCACTCTATTATTGTGTTGTTTATCTAGGATGCCTAGTCTGTGTGAGTATTTCCCCTGAATACCTTGAGCAGTGCCAGCATTCCTGAGAGCTCGTCACATGAGTGTGACAGAGCAGCGTGTACTCTGAGCGGACTTTGTTTTCTGTAGGCTTTCTTCCCACTTCCCTGGGTGTGTTGTCAGCCTCTGTTTTAGCTTGAAAATTTAGATTTAGGGAAGAAGTAGTGGTTCTTAAGTATCAAATGAAACATAGAAGGGCAAGTGTGGGATGCAGAGCTGGGAGACCTGTCATACTTTTTCTTCTGATAACCCTTCTTGGTCACAGAGGCACAGCTCTGGTCTTGATGAAGGTTTTATCTTGAGTCATGTTTTACTTTGTGAGCAGTTAACATCTGTTGATAAACTTAGTTTACATAAACCACCACTACTACTTGTAAAATGCCTATATGTTTGAGTCAATGCTTGTATTTTATTCAATTGATCATTCATCCTAGAGAAAATGCTGGAGGACTTGCTCTGAGTTCTCCTGAAATATGTCTGTGATAATCTAAGCATGTTCTGTTGTACGTAGTATTTGAGCTGTACTATAAAATTACTGTGCAGGCTTGTGTTGAACAACTTCACCTTTTGAGATTCTTCAAAATACCTAATGGAAAACTTTTTTCTTTAATTATGAGGGTTTTTAGAGATAAAGGGACTTGTTTTGTGTGTTGATGGCTTCTGTACGGTCACCTCACAAGATACGCACTTTTCTATGTATAAAACTTGAAGCAATAAAATAACTTGGCTGTGTCCAAGATAAAAATGTTTTCATTATTCTAGGGAGCAACTGGTCTAAATTTAGCCTGTGAGCTTTCTAAAGCTGGGGCCTTGTTTTGTGTTTGTCTGAAGTGCTGTGGACGCTCGTGGCTCTCTAGAAGTAGTGATTCAGAGCCCAGCTGGGCGGTCTGCATCCATGCAGCCTCATGGGAATGAACTCTAAGGGAGCTTGCAGGATTAAGGTCCAAACCAGTACAAACTCAGACCAGGTCTGTATTTTGCTCCTTAGTTGGGTGTAAAACTTTTTTCACATGAGTGTTTCTTTTTAAATAATAAAATAAATAATTTAAAGCCTTTTAAATATCTTTTTTTAAACTGATACTCTACTAGTGAAATCTGGAATATCGTTTTATGGCACTTATTCTGCTCTCACAGAATTCTGCTGTTTATAAATCATGATGTGTTAGCTTTTTCACCTTCCCTCCTATTAGTACTGCTGAAAACATTTACTCAAGCACTGCTGCCGTCTCTTATCTCTGTGTGGTTATAGATCATTAAATTCCAGCCCCTCTTAATACAACAAATTCTAATCTTGGCAAGTACTGTGTCTAGTTTTATTTAGTAATTAAACTCTGCACTGCTTTCCTCCTTTACAGGGAACATCACCTTTTATATTACAGCAGACTCTTATATATGGAGAATGTATTAATGTGAAAGGCAAATACTGTACAACGTGCAATATCTGGAGCGCTTTGAGCGTTGGTGATTTAGGTAGCATATCCAGCATTGTATGGTTTGTTTTGTCCTAAGTACGGAGATGTGAGGTGTACGTGACTGTTGACCCACAGGGACTTCTCTGAAATGAGGTGTGTGTCTTGTGCAATCCTAGTCAGCAAAAATGTAAATAAAAATAAATACACAGTCAAAAGCCCTTCTATTGGCCTAGCAGGAAGTGTGAAATAGTACCGTATGCTTGGTAATGGCTTCCTTGGAGAAGATTCTCTGGTGCAATGTAATGTGACTTAGTAGAACGACAAGCTATGCAGATTGCTTGTTATTGTCATGATTTGCCTGCTATCTGCTGTGGAGTGAAGGCCAGGGAACTGAGTATAAAATCTCTTCTTGGAATTTGAGTGGTGAGTCAAATTTGTCTTTTAAAACACAACCTTTGTGAATTTTGAAAACTCTGTTAACGTGAACTGAGAATAAACTAATAGATCGCTGCTTTTGAGTTTGATTTCAACTGAGGAGTTAGCAGTAGTTTTGCCTATTAAAAATTTCCTCGGTAGTGCAGTACTAAGTCTTACCAACTTAGCAAGACAGTTTAGTGGCAAAACTAACTCTTCAACTATTCATCTTATCTGAAATTTGCAAGTTAACAAAGCACCTCATATTCAGCATTGCAGCAAGGCAGGCTGACTGGCTAGCTAGACTGTATCCAGAAAAATTTGTTTTTCAAAATATTGTCATTTACTTTGGCTCTGATTATCTGTGCACAGTGCAGAGAATGAAAGTATCCTGTTTTCCAGAGCTAGCATCCTTAATTTAATTGTTTGGGACTGATTTGAGATTTCTTTCTTTCCGTGTACTGTGCTGCTGTAGCTGTGTAGTAATGGCATAAAAACTGAGATTGTTTGCGGGGTGTCTTTCTTGAGGACAACCATAGCTTTTTAAATGGATATATTTTTCATTCTCGATCTAACACTGCTGTTCTTGTAAGGTTTATAATTCTTGCTGGCTTCTGGAGATGGTGAAGGTTTGGAAGTTAGTGTTAGAAGTCTCGTAGAATGGTGTATCATGAAGTTGAATTAATTTCCCAGATTGAGTACGGATGGAGTTGTATGTTGAAGTACATGGCACAAGTAATATAATTATAATTGTTCTTCTATCTCTCTTTTTCCATTTGGCTACATGCTGCAGCAGGAATACAATTGCAACAGTTTTCTGCATTGCTGTCAGAGAAATCAAGAAACTTGCATCAAAATTGGAGTTCACCATGCTCCAAAGTACAGAGGAGTCTGAAGGCTAAATGTAATAGTCCTGGTAACTTGAGGTAGTCATTTTTATTTTCTCACTTTCCACTACATATTGGTAGGATTTTTTAGTCATTCCAGATTGACTTGCTTGACAGAGAAGCAAAGCTCTAGTTGAATATGAGAGATGTGCAAGGAGATTTAAACTGAAATAGACATGTTTATTACTGTTAGTTGTAGTAGGTCTCTCCTGCTCCTTGTTTTCCCCACCACGTGATTCTTAATTGTAGTGAGATTTGCCCTTCCTCGATTGACATATCATAGCATTCTGTCAGTGCAGGTGATGACCAAGTGTTACTTAGCTCTGCAGCCTTGATGATGTTCCGTAGCTGGGCATTGCATTCATCTGTTGGGCAAGCTGTCAAGAGTCCTGGCCAAAGCTGGGGTTCCCTTCGAGAAGAACTTCTTGACCCTTTGTACTTTATACAGTATCTGCCTCATGGGCGGACTCTGGAGCCATTGTATGGAATGCGTGTCTAATGCGTTCCACTCAGACCCTCAGTTCCATTCCATAATGTTAGCTTTAACTGGCTGTTTTTAAACTTTCATGTACAATTTGGTAGTACATGGTAAATTACCACCCTTTTTGCCTTTTTTGAAGAGCAAGAAACTAGAATCCAGACTGTGCTTTCCCTTGCTGCCTTTTACCGTTGCCCTAGAGCTGTTTCAGAGACAGCACTGGTGGGTAGTGTTTCTGTCAGGGGACAGACCTTTTTTTACTAGTGTTTTTTTCCTCTAATCTTCCAAAGGCTGTACATTTTAATCATTGTGTTGTATTTTTGGACTGACTTCTGCATTTCAAAGTTTAAAAAGAATTAATACCTCTTGTTCAAAGAAGTATCACCAATTTAATAACTGTTCCATAACTCCTAGTGTGGCTGGATATCCAGTCTGTCCTCCAAGTTACTATTTTTTTAAAATATTCATATATTTTAATATTCATTTACTTGTTTGCGTATACAAGAACTTCAGGACCAAATCAGTCATTCACCAAGGCTTCTTTACTGTGTAAGAATGTCTTTATATGTGCTTCTGAAATGTCAAAATTTATAGCATGGGCAGAATGATAGTCTCTATTGTACAGATTTCATCTAGGCTTAAATACTTGAACAGAGCATCAGCAGAAGCTGCGTTTGAGAAAGGAGTAGTTTAGTTACGTGAGGGAAAAAAATTTGGCAATACTGCATACAAAACAAATTTTGCAGTTCAAGCTCAAAACAGTGATGAGACTCTTGTTCGTACTTGGTATGAATAAAGTAAAACAAAGCCTGCCTTTATCCTCCATAACAGGCTTATGAGCTCATGTTTCGGCTTTTCTTTTCCCCTCCCTTTCTGACATGGATGTCTTTTTTTCTTTGCCAAACAGACAGTAACTCTCCACTATATTTTTTTTTTTTTTTTAATCTCAACAAGACGTCCAGTGGCTGATGATGTAAAAGCATTGCATCAACAAAGACGGGATGATAGTTGGAGTGTTCCAGGTCTGACACTGTTGGCCAAGTGATTCCTCCCTGCACAGCATGCTTGCTTCAGGCAAGAGACTACATTTCATTGACTCTTGTTGTGTGCCTCCCTGCCCCTTATTTTAGGCTTCACCAAGAAGTTAGACTGGGAGTCTCATGGTTTTAGATGAAAGAGCCTGTTGTCTTGTTGAATTATCTCCTTTCTGTCTATATTTAAAGCAAATCTGACAGGTAAAAATACAGTAAAACAAAAGTTCTGTTATAGTAACATCTTGGGCTAGATTAAAATAAAACTGAAAGAATGATCTAATGTTTTTTGGTTTTATGTGTTTAGATTGCCTGTTTACTGATAGCCTGTTGGCACCTGGGGTGGAAGTGGAGTCCTTGCATCCAACTTCACATGGGTTCCTGGGCACGGGTGGGATCTAACCCACAAGAATCTATTCACTGAAGTAAATCATAAGTATTTATCTTCTTAGATTAAAAATTGTCCTTATACAAATTGTATATTATGGAATTTTAAAATAATACATTTATGTAATCATGGATATTGAATAGCCATAACATCTCCATAACACCTCTTACTCTTAGATTTTTTTTTTGGGGGGGGGGGGGGAATTATAAACTAAACCAAAGGTTCTCAATTTTTTAATACTCTAGTGCAACACTTTAAGCTGATGACCTTTTTTTTTTTAGTGAAGGAAGTGAACTTTTTTTTGTTCAGTAAAAATATAGCTGATACTTTTTAAAATGGACTTAAGAACTTCCTAGTGACAGTTAAACTTATTGAATCTATATAAAAATCTGCTTAGATCACATAGTTTAGCCTTGCAGTGCTGGTCTTATTGTGCAAATAAACGATCAGAAATTGATTTATAAGCTAGTTGTTTCATAGACGTGCCTGTTTGTTACATGTGACTGTTGTAGTCTGTATTCCTTCACAGCATAAAACCTTCAGACATCTCTTTGGTCGTGTCTGTTAGGCTGCTACAATCCTACTCATGTAGTTTTCCCCAGTTTAATAAAGGCAAGGTGGGATAATTTGTTGATTTCTACCTGAATGCATCATTAACTATTACAAGAGGGGAAATTAGGGCATGGATTTAGTGTCCTTTTTTTTTTTTTTTTTTGTCCTTTTTGTAAATCTTATTTTTGATGCAAAGGCAGTTCTGTCGCCAGCCAGTCCAGCATGCGTAGACTCTCCCCCCCGCCATAAAACAATGAGCACATTCAGGCACAACTCGTGTTTTCAGTTATTAAAAAACGGAGCCGTCTGTCTCTGCCTGTGACTTTAATCTTTAAGCCTTTATTCCCTGTACCCCACCCCCTCTTTCTTTCCCCAACCTTTTGTTTGTGAAGTGCAGAGCTACAGGATACGTGGGCCTGGAGTTTCTGAATGTATTGTACATTTCCCTGGTAATTACAGATGTTTATAACCCTGACTGATGTTATTTCAGTATTGTGGAGGGTGAAGAGAAAATTGAAGAATGCTTTTTTTTTTTTTTTTTTTTTTTTTTCCCCTGCCCCTTAGCAGTCTTTAATTTTCCTTTTGAAAGGGGGAGGGGGAAGAAATGTAAACTCTTAATTTCTTAAAAATCATGTTTGGCATCCTCAGATGGAACACATGAGAGCTGTGCATGAATCTTCCCATATCCTGTCATAACTCTTCTGTTGGGACAGTGCGTTGCGTGCAATGCTGTAAAAAGCATAACAGTACTGAATTTTAGTACAAAACAAGCTGCTTGGTGTGCGGTCCATGACCTTTGGCTACTTTATTTCAAAGACAGAGACAAGGTAGCTTAGGGCTTGAAATGCTTTAAGAGTAGAATCACATTAATTTATTTCCAGCTTTACATGGAAACCAGGTTTTCCTTTTTGTAGAAGAGTGATTTAGAATTCGGTGAATTGGAGACTTACTTTTGGGTTGATGTCTTGTAGAATTGTTCAAGAAAATGTATTTTAATCTCAGAAATGTGCTCTTGATCTGTACAAGGTTTGAAAATAAATTTTTTATTGGTGTTTCTTGAGCTATCTAAAGCTGCAGGTGCACTGTAAGATTAATGTTCTTGAATTGACAGAGGTGGAGAGAATAGTGTTGCCCATCTTTGTAATCAGGGTGTTAATTTGCTTGTTTCTTGGGGATCCCTGTGCATTCCATGATCTGCAGACTAGTTGGCTCACAGCATTGAATTTAATCAGAGAAAAGTTTAATGGAGTTGTGGATTTCAAGGTGATTCGGCAGGTTCTCTAAGGTACAACTTTCATACTTCTATACCTGTATTCTGACTGCACGCCAACTGCTGTTTATGGGTTGTGCGAGTTTGGAATTTTGTGTTTAGATGTGTATTCAGGTCTGTCTAGCTACACCTGATGTGATGGTAGTCTGTGTTTCTTATGACTGCTGCATGAAAGTTTTTGTTAAACTGATCTTTCCAAGATATGGCAGAAGAATTTCACAGTGAGATATCCTTTGGCTAGGCAGGACTTAAAAAAGCTAACACAAAAGACAGCAAAAAAAAAAAAAGTTATACTGTCATCTAATATTAAACTGACTAAAATATGCTTTAAAAAGTTCTAACAGATGTTCCAAGGTGATGATAATTTAGCAATTCTCTTAAGCACCCAGAGGGAGGCAATAGATGCTCTGTAGTAGCAGTTCTCCAGTCCTTTAGGAGGAAAAAAAAAACCCCAACTAGTTGGTCGTTAAGCATAGCACATTCTTTTTGTCCTGAGATAATCAAGTACTCAAGTTGTGTATTGCTTATGTAATGATTTCTGAAATGTGTGCATTACAACACAGGCATGAATGTGATTTGAATCCTAGATACGCTAACATAATGATATAATCTTGTAAGAATTTTAAAAGAACTTAAAAAGATGAAGAGCTGAGTGTGAAATAGCACTGATATAGAGTTTATAGAAACTTCATATTTGTTATTCAGGTGTCTATTTTTTCTCCCCCCACCTCTCTGAGTCCAGTACTAGGCCTGTATGTAATACAATATTCAAATATATACAGAAATATGAACAGATCTGTTAGTTGTGGTTTTCTTGGAAAACGGTGTTAAAATTTATAAAAAGCTAATACAGAAGTTTACTACCTGGAGCAGCTACCTAATTGGAAGGAAAATGGGTGCATGTAGGTACTGTTTGCCTGTTTATATACTACTCATTTCTCCCTGGAACAACCTTGGAAACCGTATTAAGTTATTCCAGTCATCTCTGATGTAGAGCTTTTCTCTCTAGTACAAACCTGGTTTTATGACTGTTGTAACTAATAACAACAGGCATACAGGTATATCCGATAGCAAGCTGAAGCCTTAGGATCCTGTAGAATCAGGGAGGTAGCAGGAATTTCCGTGACTGTAGGTGCTGCAGAGGCTTTCACTCACTGTTTGTCTCTGGTGTTTATCATTAGCGAAGAAACCTCAGGTGCGGCATTCCTGAAGGTGGGAATAGCCTATCTGTTTCTGTCTAGTGTGAACAGAGTCCTTAGAGCTGGAGCAGAAGACTCCGGATGTCTGGAAGTCTGGCAGAACTGGGAATAGGATTGTGTCCTTATTACTGTAGGTTCAAGGTCTTCATAATTCTTCAGAATGTTTGATTCCTTTTATACTGTTTAGCTACTATTTTCTCTTTTTGCTCTTGGAAATAGCTTCAAAGATTGTCTGTCTGTACTCTGTTGAGAGATGGAGCGGGCAGAATGGTCATGCCTTGTAGTTGTATTGTTTGCTTTTCAGTGTTTACTGTAAAGACTTTATGGACCTTCAGGGACCATTTATGGTCACTGTGTAAGGCCCAAGTGTAATGTTATGTTACATTGAATTCTGCAGAGCAGTGCAAAACCACACATGGCCTTGATACCAAAGCAAAATACCTCTGAATAAGAAGTCTGAAATTTTAACGAACTGCTCATCAGGCCATAGGAGAGAGCTCACTAGGACTTTGAGCACACAATATTGTCTGAGGATGTCAAAGTGGGGTTTTACAAGTATCTGTGGTTTTTTTTGTTTTTACCTTTTTCCTGAAGCATGAACATGTAATGTTGATTTACTGTACAACTTATTGCCACATTGTGGCAAAGAAACCTTTTAAGAACTCAACAATTCCAGACAGAAGGAACAGGGTACTTCATTGCGAAGCTCTAAGTTTGACTCTGATACCAATTGGTGGAATTATAGGTGCCATTTTTGTATGTCATTTGGGAACCCAGAAAATTGATGTGACTTTTTGAGATATTTTGTAGTCTGGATGCCAAACTATGGAACTGAACCTTTTTGTGCTAGGTGTAACACAGGCACATAGCACAAAAAAAAAGGTTACAGCCCAAGTGGTAACAACCAAAGTGTTTTCTTCTGTGCTTTGTTTTGCTTTCAAGTGTATGAAATGACAGTTTTTCTTGCTATAGGCCATGTTTTTTACTCAAGGATGAGCTGAGTCTAAAATGTTAGGTAACTTTTACTCTAGTTTTGTGCAGTATCCTGAGTATTTAACTTTACGACTTCACTGGTATCTGTATTTGCATATACATATATATGAATGACACTTTAAAAAGTTAATGTTTGCTAAGTAATTCACAATTTATGCACTTTCAGCTCCCAGCCAGGAAAGAAATTAATGCAGCTGAAATACCATGGTGTTGTGTATTTCAACAAATGCTAACTTTTTTGTAGCAGTCATCTGTGTCTACTCAGAATGATTGTTGCTTTTTCAAGATAAGTAGGCTTTTCTTAAACCCTACCACAGTTAATGTTTTCAGCCTTAAAATAAGAAGAGGTCTCTTTTGGACTCTGTCCAGTTTGTGCCTTGTCAATATAGAAGTTCAGGTCTAGTAATAGGCAGTAGTACAGAAAAGGACTTTGCTACATGTGGAAGAAGGATGTTGTCTTCTCTCATGGTGCTTTACCACCATTTTTATAAATTTTTACATATTACGTGACATTTCTTGTTACAAGGCAAGGATTGTATACTTTCCTATAGATAATATAAGGGAAGAGTGTTCTCATTTGTGGTGATTTTTCTGATTGTTTTTTTTTTTTTTTTAGGAAATGTTTTGAAGAACAGGAATTGAAATACCAGACCCTAGTAGTTACTAGTCTAATTTACTACATTTTCTTTGGAAACAAAGTGAATGTTTTAGAGGGTCAAAGCAAGAAAGTCAACGATGGAATGAAGTGTCCCTTTGTTTAAATTTCATCCTGATGCCTCTTACACAGGATAAAAACACAAATGTTTTATAAACAATGAAACTTCATCCAACTGGGTGTAGCTTTAAAAATCTTAATCATGTAAATATAAAATCTGTGTTTTAATTTGTCTGAGGCTAAATGGTCTCTAGCAGCACTGACTGAGGTGGTTGTGCCGTTTACCAGTATATAATTGATTGTGCTCTTTCATTAGAGGTGTTTTATTTCCCTTCTCTTGCTCAGCTTTGTGTGCTTTTGTCGTTGCATGCTGTTAACATGGATTTTTCTCTGTGAATGAAGTTGTATGTGAAGACCTTAACTGCATTTGTCTTGTTTCCTTTTTAGAAGCCACTTTGCTTCAGATCTTTTTCAGAAAGTGTTTGGGTCTAAATGCAGTATTTTACTTCAGTATTACATCACATATACAGGCTAATACTTTACCTTTTTTGACTTCTTCTAAACAAACGTAAAACAATTTTGCATTGAACAGCATATAATGACTGTATCTTTTTGCAGTTTTCTAAAGTAGTAGTACTAGTTTTCTGTGATCACACGTGTTTCAGAGACTGTAACTGGAAGTATGAAGTGAGAAAACTTATTCAAAGTATTACTTTATAGTAAGACGAAAACACTTGGAGAGGAGGAAAAATGGACTTTAAAATAATTGGTCTATGTGCATAGTTATTTTACCCAAAGCTTTCCTTCCCATAATAATTAATTACTAAGGCCTAAGTTCTCTAGGTGTCCCTAGAAAATATATATGGACAAATCTTGTTCTACACTCCTGTGTTTTTTTTTTTTTTAAAGGCGTTTTCCCTCTTGAATTTAAGGTTGGTTTGATCCCCACCCTGTGGGCCCCCCCCCCCCCCCCATCTTTTTAGTATAGGCTTGTTACTGTGTGCAATATTGCAATGGCTAGATCAGCATATAATAAGTTATTAGAAGTCATACCTCGGTCTGTCTTAGTGTGACCTTCGTGGAGGCCTTATCAGCTTTGTTTGTGCTACTTCACCATGGCCAATCAAGCTTATTGACATACTCTAATCATTATAAGTGTTTCATCCCTTTGAAGAACACAGACTTGTTTCTCACACTTAGAACGTAGTCAAACAAGTAAGATCCTTGGATGACTTAACAAAGGAGAGGGTAGAGGCCTTCATTGCCTTTGTCCTCTTCAGGACAATACTGCACACTTTCATGCGGGAGATGAAGTATAAAGTGTATTCCAAGTGGATTCTTATGGGAGGTCTTTTGCAAAAGACCCTTTTTATTCCTTATTAGCAATTATCTCTTTCCATCACTTACCATTTGTAGCTGAGTTGAACTCAAGGTTACAAATAAATAACTGTAAAAGACAGGTTATTGGACATATAAGGAATGGACTTCTTAGAATTATACCCTTATGGTCATCTTGCTTTCTCTTTATAGCTCTCAGTTTAGGAAAGACCTTAGTGACTGGTTTTCATTTAAAGGGAATTTGTGCAACCAGCGGTTCCTTTATTGTTCAGAAATCAAATATAACTCCTATAATTCTAAGCTTTACTCTGCATTCAGAAAGAAGTCTTGTGGGTTGCCAGTCTGACCCTCAGTATCAGAGAGATTCCAAGCTATCCAGAGTCCAAAGGGGCACAGCTCTATGCTTATAGCTGCTGAAACATTTAGGAATGGTGTGCCTGGGAAACAAAGCTGTGACACTTGAACTCCACAAGTTCCTGTTCTTTTCAAAGTGTTTCCTCACGAAAGTTGTGGTATTGGTTTTGATCCGTGATTTGCATTGCTTTACAGAGGGTTTCTTCATGTGTAATTCATGCACTCCAGTTGAGTGCATGTTTGCCTCTCCCCTCACCTCCTATTTCTATTTAAATTTTGGGAAATCTATCCCATAGCACATCTTCCTTATTCATCACAATGCCTTCCCTAAGGTACCTAGCAAAATCCTGTGCGACTTGTAGCATCTCCCAAGGTGCTACTGTATATGAAAGCAAAGAATAATTGTTGTTTCTGAATAAAGATTCTTAACAAAAAAAAAAAAGGAGGGGGATGGGGAAGAGGGAAGTTTCATACTCGCTGCATGATACAGACAATATTTCCTGAGACAGGAGATACTAACCTCAAAGAATTTAAAATAAAACATTGATTTTATTATTTTTTGAAAGGGGAATAGGGGAGGCAAAAATGGTAGAATAGTTGGTCTTTTTATCCTATGTGCAGATGAAATTGATTAAACCTTAAAAACTCGCCTCAGTCCACCCGGTTTATTAATTGAAGAATTTCCTCTTCCCCAGAATGGGAAGTGCACATTAAAACAGAGAATTGCCCCTGAGTAGCAACGATACTTGAGAACGGTACATTTTCTACAATCTTACTTTCTCTTCTGCACTGGAGGAAATCCTAACATGGTAAAAAGCATATATTTTTTTTTTTTTTTTTTAAAAAAAAGTATGTTTAAGGAAGTTCTCTTTCATTTCCTTGTAAAGCATGAAATCAAATTATAGCCAAGGGCCCACAATTATTTTATTTTTACATTTTAAACTCCATTTTCTGCTTCCTCTTGGTGCCTGTGAACAGGAGTTGTACTGTTCGTGCAAAGTCAGCTACGAAGATTGCCACAAAGGACAGGACACAGTAGCTTAAAGAAGCCGCAAGTCAGAATCTGTGATTGTGTTCCGTGCTGGTGCGGCCTGTGAAACCTCCCGCTCGTTCACGCAGGGGCTTGACCCCTTTCTCTCCGCTAAGCCCCAGTTTTACTGTTTGGAGCCAAGTCTGCTTTGTATTGATGGATTATGATTATGGGGAATCTAATGCAATACTAAATTTATGCTTAGCAAAATAGTACTACTTGTAAATGCTCTAATATTCTTAATCTACTCTTGTTGACGAGAAAATGATTGATATTCTGCCTATTTATTGAAAATTACTTTTGGTTCTCCTTTTCAGTAATGGTGAAATTGCTAGTGAATTTAGTGCTTGGGAGTTTACAACCTAATGGTTCTGAAAGTGGGCACAGTGCACATATATAATAGTAATAAGCTTTTGGAACTGGTAAAGTAACATGAGTGGCTGAAGTAATTTGAGTTTTGGTTTTTGTTTGTGGGTTTTTTTTTTGTAGGTCTGTCTTTCTATTTCAGTAAAGATTTGAAGGTATAATATACTAAATACCATAACATAAATGGGGAGGATGCAATGAATTTTCTCCTAAAGATTAAAAGTTTGTCAGCACATTTTTTTTTTTTTTTTTTTTTTTTAATACATACTCTTCTGGGTCATCTGTCTTTTTGGATGTCCTCAGACAGCACTGGTGAGTTCTTAGGGGATCAGGAGTGAGCTGGCTGTGAATGACGTGCTGCAGGTGGTATCGTTCTGCATTTCCCTTGGAGAAATAGAGCTGATGGCCAGTTTAGGGAAACTGAGTTGCTGCCTCCTGTGCTGTTGAAACTTGTAATAATCTTGTGACATCTAATTAAACTAGGCCAGTGAGTAGAGAGTAATGATGACTTCCCTGGTGACTGTTCTTGATGAGGCACTCCCCAAAGTTCAGAAGTAAGAGTGGGTTGGATGTGATTGTTCAAAGCGGGGACTGACTTTTTCTCTGTGAAGGTATTTTTGTTAATACCTGAGAGTTCTGTGTTTCTTGTTGCTTTCATGGTACAAATGAATGCTGCTGCCTCCAAGTTGAGCTGGTGCTTCTTGCTGTCTTTCCTCTCTGTTGCTGTGCTGCTGGTCTTGTTGCACTTTTCCTGTGTTTGGCTGTCATCCAGATTCTCTCTGTTCGTGTGTTATCTTTCTTGTTTGTTTTTCTTCAGACTACTTTGTTTTTGTGCTGTGGTTTAGCTACTTATCTTGCAATATAATTCCCATCTATCCCCACCTCCTTGTGTTTTCTGATAACTAGTTCGTTTCATTTGCTTTTTTCAGGGCTACATCTGAGCTGTGTGTTATTACACAAAGGATGATACTCTGATAGTTCAGCTTTCGTTTTCAAGCAAAGTGAGAAATTGCGCTTCAGGAGGACTCTTTATCTTTCTGAATGTTCTTGAACACCTCATTCATAGATGAAACACCAAATGAAAGGTTACACCCCTGTTTTTTTCCTGTAGGAGAACTTGTTTGAATACCTTAATTTAACTTTATCATTGATTCTATATGACCTGTTTCAATGCAGATAAAATATTTTTCTTGATTGCTGTGCTTCCTTATATGCAGATCTGTCCTTTGGGTGCATCTCTGCTTTGTTCAGATTAATTTCAAGCCAATTGCGTGCTTTGAGGGCTTCAGGAATCATCTTTTCCATATCACTCTTAACTGTGTAGGGCTGTATCCTGTCTCTTTTTTTTGAGTGAAAGCAAAGTGTTTCTGTTTTTTCGTCTGTTTCCCACAAGAGCCCAAGGCAACTGTTCTGCTGTCAGATGGCACAGGTTTGAGTGCTGTTGTCACCTTCTTTTATTCTTCTTGTTTTTGGAGTCTCTGCTTGGTGTAGTTGTAATATTTTTATGCCTCAAAAGGTTTTTCCACGCGAGATTACATACCTGAGAATACTCTTATAAATCTCTTCTCACTTCATCTTCCCCAGTTAAATCTTCTGTGGTAAAAAATTCTTCAGGAACACTGTTCCCTTTTCAGAAACATTCAGCATGGTAGTGAGTTGACTGATTAGTTGTCTGATAGAGATGATTTAAATTGCAAATACTAAGTTAGACAAGGGTAAGTCTGCTATTACTGTTTACATGCTGTGAGGAAAAAGTGTGCTGAATGAGATGTTCTGTGTTCTTTGGAGTGGTTTATGGTTTTGTCACCTTGTTTAAAAGTGATCTGTTAACTTTCCAGATTAGAAATGTTGTATTTGTGAATCTCTATGCACTTCCCCTGGATTACTTCATTTTGGTATTTAAATAGGTTGTGATGCATGAATAAGGGCATCCATTGTAAAATCTAGAACTGGTTAGGAGAATATTGAGGGATTGGGAAGAAAGGTGAGCTGTCAAAGATGACTTATTAAACAGCTCAGAGGAAAGTTGAGGAAATAAATCTCAACATTATTATTTCTTCTTTAGCTTGTTGTCTAAGGATCCTGTAAACTTGAACATTCATGTCTTTAAGTGTGAGCAGACGTGTACAGAACACCCTCATGCCTCGGGGACAGTGCAGTTAAAGTATTTCTGTAGGTGCTCTCCTGATCTTTCCCTTGGTTTCATGATTCTGAAGGGCATTAGCTTCCCACCCTGCTTGGGTGCCAACTCTCCCCTGCCATGCTTTGTGTTCTGTCTTGTGACGTCTCTTGTGAATTGTGGCCAGTCAGTACATTACGGATTTGGAGGAGGCACAGTACTTGTACTGAGGCAGGTATTTGCTAACCTGAATATGCTGCAGTTTCCTTGACTGCAGTATATTTTCATCTGGAGTATCATGATACATTTTCTGGGGTTTATGGAGTCTTTCCATGAACTGTACAGTTATTTTTCCTTTTTCATTTTCTCTTTCCTATGAAATGCCCTGAGATAGACGTTCTTGACCTTGTAGCAACTGGGCTGGTGATTTTTATGACTCTTTAAGTGTTGCTAATAGATTCATAAATACAGCAATTACAAATATTTGCTTTATAACAAATCTGTTCAAAGCAGTTGATATAGTGTTTCAAGATAGTGACTCTTGTACTGAAATTGCATACAACAGTTTTAATGCAGATTTTGTCTCCTTTTGGATGGAAGTGATGCCACATCATATATAATGCATCTTATCAGCCACCCTTTCAAGGCCAGGTTCGAATCTGGTTACTTTAGCTTAATTCTGGAGCATGAGGATTGCTTTGCTCTTGCACTCGTAGCAGAGTTAGCTGAAACTTAAGCTGCAGCATTGTTATTTTACTACATGTACTTTTTATAGTATTAGTAATCAATGGTTTGGTTTTAGTTATTAATTTCCATGCATTTTAATGGTGTCACCTGTGTAGTAAGAATTACTGTGCGATATAGTTTAATATGAAATAGGAGCATTGTATTAAGGTTAGGAAAAAAGTTGCTGTACATACTCACAAAAGTGCATGAATTCTGGTTGTTTGGAGTTTTGTCCCACTTGAACTATTTTCATGCTGTTCTTTCCCCTTACTCTCTGTCCTTTAGGTCTGCCCTTGTGTGGTGTGTAAAGCCTGAGCCTTTTGTATAACCTTGATGATGTTTGTGTTACAATTTAAGCAAGTTCTAAATTAATGCAATTTTTGAAAGAATAAGAATGAAAAAATACTTGTGAAGATATAAAGTCTGTCTTGGATTTGTCATGGAGATGTATTAAAAATGATTGGTGAAAATTCTGCAGAAGCTCTGGCAATGTTATAGTTATCCAGCTAGTGCTCTGAAGGGTTTAGCATTCATTATTACAAGATGAAAGCTTTAGTAACTCGAAAATAGTCATTTGTAACCGTAACTTTTTTTTCTTGTTGTAGCTCTCACCCACTCATTCACCCATGCACTTCAACCTCAGAATGATTTCCTATCCTGAATTCATGGGAATTGTGAACAAGGGTAGCTGTTGTCACACCCATTGTAAAAGCTTAAAAAAAAAAAAAAAAAGAAAGCAGAGGGGAAGGTTGGAGAGGGCGAAGGAACAAAGAACAGTTGCATTGATTTCTTGTTCTTCTAATCAAAACCTTAAGGCAAATATTAAAAGTACTTAAACTCAGAATGCTGCAATTTTGCATGATTTCTAGCTTCTGTCTTTCTAAATGTATTTTTTTGACATGATTTTCTGATAGTTCAGCTTTAGCTTTTGTTTTAGCTTATGTTTAAACTTTCTCATCATTAAAGTCTGTTACTCTGAATACCAAAAAAGTAAAGTGCATTTCAGTTACCTGGAATGAGACAGAAAAATTCTGAATGTAATTAGTGGATGGTCCAACATTCATCAAAAGCTTCCTTGAAAACTAATTTAAATCCGTGAAATTCAGGTTGCTTCAATCAAAGGATTAAGGGTTCCTGACAATGGTACTTGGAAAAAAAAATAAAAATAATCCATAAGCATGGTAGGTAACTTCAGCCTAAAATTTAGGAACTTTCTGTTGATGAGATCCAAGAATTGGATCTGTTTGTGGCTGTGTATGATGTACAGATTCAGGTTAGGTAGATCTGAATTGAGAGTAAATGACAACATATTACAGGGTTCAAATCACCTCTTCCTCACATTGGACTTGGACTAAACCTGCCTGTAGTGGTGGTCATCTTGTTTTCACTTTTATCAAATTTTGAGCTCTGAAAGAAGAAATGATGGGACTGAGGATTGCAGACAATGGTGTCAGTTGGCTCTTGCTGAGGTCACTCCAAGTGTGCAACTGTCTGCAATGTGGTGGTGTGTGTTTCTTTGGCTGTACCATATTCTTACTCAGCTTCTTAGGTTACCTTTTTTAATTGAGGCAAATTTCATGCTTGTGTTGCTACAAGGGTAGTTTTTTTTAATGCAGTGATAACATCCTTAAACTTCAACTGTTAATATGGAGGAATATGTTAACTGTCACATGCTTCCATATTTTTAATGATCTGATGGTAGCATATCATAGCTTAAATTCCTGAGGTCTTACTTTCAAACACAGCTGTGCATTCGATACTTTGACTTGTGTTTTGTTCATATTTTGGGCATTTGTACATATACTGACAGTTTTAATGGAAACTATTTGAGAAAATGATCCTTGATCTTTTTGTGCTGCTGCAATACTGACTGTGAATTCTCCTCTAGGTGCCCAGATTATTGATTTGATGATGCTTGTAATAGATGTGACAAAAGGGATGCAGACGCAGTCAGCAGAGTGCCTGGTGATTGGGCAAATTGCCTGCCAGAAGATGGTGGTAGTTCTGAACAAAATAGATCTCCTTCCAGAGGGGAAGAGACAAAGTGCCATTGAGAAGATGACGAAGAAAATGCAGAAGACCTTGGAAAATACTAAGTAAGTTAACAGTAATATATTACAGCTAAATTGTAACAAAATGTTTAACAAAAATACTTCACCTACGTTTCCCTTCCACCATGCTTCTAGCATACTAGCAAAGATGGCGATGAGAGAGTGGAAAGGTTACTCGAAGCTTAAATACAGTCCTGAATTTGCATCTGCAAGTATCACGTGTAGAAAAATATTTTCTCTTATGAAGCTTTTCAGTTTAAAGGGCTGCTTGGACTTCAGATTGGATAAAACAAAACCAGAATATCCAGGTGAAGAACTCTTGTGTGTGTGTTTGGTTTTATGCTTTGGGTTTTTTTGTTTTGTTGCTGTGTGGTTGCTTTCTTTTGTTTGCTGTAGTTTATGGACTTGCAACTTTTGTTGTGATCTGCAAGTCTCTTTCATGCCAGAGAATATAAAGTGTTAGGGCTTTTCCTTAACTGAGGGTGAAAAATGTGATTGCCCCAGCTAGGGAGAGCAGAATGATGGAAGTTTATATAATGTGATGTGATTCAGGCTGGGATTATGTTTGTCCATCCTGTTCAGGTAAACAAATTGAGGTACGTAATGAGTGAAGTGCAGTGAAATTCACAGGTGGTAATGTGACTGTTATGAAGTGGGAAGATACAATACAGACACAATATTTATTTAGTGATTGCACAAACTGAAGTGCAGCTTGCTTTGCCCAGTGTCACAAGAGGACATTGACTCCCACATTTATAGCTGTTAGGTCACATTTTGATTTGAAGAATCAAAGGAATAGAATTCAGTGAGAGGAGAGAACTTCAGCAGGACCGAAAAAGCAAAGCTTGGTTAGATGTGGCAGTTCTTGCTTAACTTACTTGTGATGGTAGGGCAATGTCCCTTTTCCACTGTGCAACTGCCACAATTGTGACTATGGAGGTCTTGATGTCTTTCCAGCTCCTGTGGTGTTCTTGGATCCATGCATTGTGCTGGGAATGGTACAGAGGTCACCAAGAAAGTTAAATTCTCTTGTAAGCTTAGTCCTGCAGCTTTCAGTTCTCTATGGCAGCTGTTGATTTAAGGCCAAAAAAATATACAGGGTGGCTTGGCCTTTTCTGGAGGCTGTTGCCCCTTGTTTTAGGTGGGGGAGGACAGAGAAAGGAGACAGCTGCCATATATCAAAGCATTTTAGAGGAACAGGTTTTTATACCTGTGAGTTTGTTGATCAAATTAATGGGTAATCCCCATGGGGATAGCATTGAGATAACAAAGTTAGGAAAACTTTTGAGATAATTATCTAATAGTTTTGCTGTGATTTTATTTGGTTGTTTGAAAGGTTGAATTAGAATGTGAATTAAGCAGTATTACAATTTATATTTATTTTTTAATCTTTCTCATCTATGTGAAGAAGTTAATGATTTTTTAAGAGGGTTTATCTCAATATACTGCTTTTATTTTGTGCTTCTTTAAAATTTGTTTATTCTTTTTGAATGGCAGTAATTGCTACTTGGATTAGTCCAAGATGGTATTGTGAATGATTAGAGAAAAAGACCTTTCTAGTTGCATGTTCATAAAAGGAAGACAAATTTTTGTAAGGAAGCTGATGTTCAGAAATACTTCTGATGTACACTGTTTGAATTAAATCTTCCCTTTATATGCTGCAGTACAGATGGGTCTTTACAGCATGTCTTGAAAATGATCAGACTTTGAAACTGAAGGGGAAGTGAGATTTTTTTTTAACAGTTGACATGCTGTGAGGTCCTTGCCTCTAGCCCCCTTTTAAAAGAAGAATGTCTATCAGCTGATAGCTGTGATTCCACCTGGAGAGAAATGGTCCTGTCATAATGTTTTAGTTACTCATTTGAACTCTGGATCCTAGAAATGCTCTTTTATTGGATGTGTCTATATCTTGTTCTCATAACAAAAATTCTGGTTTTTGCATGTGCAGTCTGTGCTTTATGATGCTTTGAAAGCACCGCTGACCTGGGCTTGGTTGTGGAGCGCTTGTCCTGTTGTACCTCAGGCATGTGTCCTGACAGCCTCTTTGCCACTTAACTCTGAATTTCCAAATGCATGTGTTTTAAACTGCTTTTGTGTTTCTCAACTACTCTTATGAGAAGGGCGTATCCTGAGACTGTTTGACAGCTGCCTCTGACCCGAAACACTTGGCAATGAGGTTTTTTTTAGGCATACTTGTTGATTTTTAATTCTCTATATGCACAGGCGTGTGTGCACAATTCTGTAGCAGTAAGCAAATTTGAAGTGTTGCAGCTAGAGAGTAGGTGGTGCCATTGATGCTGGGGAAATTATTGTAGGATTGTCAGGAGATTCCATGGAAGTTGGGGGGAGGAAAAAAAAGGCAGAGGAAAGTAACAGTCATATATCTGAATAGCCTGACACGTACAAATTGAATCTAAGTAGAACTTGCTTGTTCCATGGATTGATGCACAAAGTAACAGCAAACTGTCCCTGTGAATGGAATTTCTATTTTTTTCTTTTCTTTTTTTTTTTTTTTTCTTTTTTGCACATGACAGCTTTTATCTTTGCCCAGCAGGGTCTAAACTGAGAAATCAATGTGATGAAGTAAGAGTTTTAGTAGGGCTGAATCATGTTTGGAAGTGCCTCCAAAGGCAGTATTACTTCAGTTTGTTCTGGTGTATGGGAAAAGGAGTAAAGCACCTGGTCCAGCATACATTTCTATTTATTGCGATACGGTACCTTAAAGTATTTGCATGAAAATAAATTTCCAAAAGTTTATGGTTAACCACAGGAATTTTCAGTACACATTTTTATTGCTGTTTGTCCCTAGATGCCTTAGACTTATGGCATATAAACAAAGAAAATACCTTATATGCTTGATTACTGTTTGGTCACTAAATGAGCTTCCTCTATAGAACTTAGCATTTTTCCTTTATCAAGGCACTGTCTTTTCCTTCTTCTAGTTCACTTCTTTTTTTTAGGATAAAACCTTTGGGAGGTGGATGTCAAAAAGATGACCACAATAATTACTTTTGATCTGAATCTATTGCATAAGAATCAAGTATGAGAACCAGTCACTTTATTGCTGAATATTATTCCATTTCTTTTATATATATTTTACATAGTTAATCCTGATTTCTGCAAAAATGCAGTAATAATTTTACTTATAGTCTAACTTCCCTTTCCAAACTGTAGGCAAAACAAGCTGTTGGATGATTCAAACACTAGGTTGCATTTTAGGGAGCGAAAGTTAAGTCTGCTGAATACTAAGGACTTGAAGATTAAAACTCATTGTAAGAGAAGAGCTAAACCTGAGGTCAGCCGTGGAAGTACTGCTCTCCTCTGAACCTTTGCATGTTTGAGATTTGCAAGTTTCATGAACTTCGATTTCAGCAATCTTTTCTGTTGTCTGCAGATCTTGCAGTCTGCATGAGGACTCAGGTAGACGTCATTTGCCATTTTGCATTTGGCTCCCATTTTGAAAGCTATGATGTTACAGCTAGAATTATAACTGTTTTAATGAAAGCTGAAAACAGTGCTAGTCTCTGGGTGAAATTTCTTCAGTGCAAAGCCACTGCAGTAAGACCGAGTAAAAGACTTTGCCTCTTAAATAAACGGAAGTCTTGCTTTTGACTGTCACAGAGTTGAATCAGTAGCTAACACTAAACAAGACCGAAGATTTCATAGTGAGGTCTAGTAGCACAGATGCTAGTAATTCAAGAAAAAAATCAGTTATTCACTATGGGGGAAGAGCAGATAAATCAGAATTTGAGGGAGTTTCCTTGCCTTCATTGTCAGGTGAGCCTGGAACTGCTTTACATTGGCACGTGTAGGAGATCTGTGGTCTAATGGTGGGAGTCTTTCTCTTTCAGGTTCTGTGGGTGTCCTATTGTTGCTGTTGCAGCAAAGCCCGGTGGACCAGAAGCCCCGGAGTCTGAGAATCCGCTAGGCGTTTCTGAATTAATTGAGGTACCTGCTGAAGAACATAATAATAACAAAATGTGCGCAAGCTTTTCTCTAAGTTTTTTTTGGAGTACACTGTGTTAGTTTCTAGAGCTGAGGAACGTCTGTATTAATGTCAGTTTTAAGGAACCTAATTCTTTGGGGATTCCTTCCAGTGAAAGGAGAAGTTGAGGTTGCATGCACCAAAAGTGGATCTCACTTTTCAACTGCTGGGCTTCAATGCCTTTGAGTAGCTGTGTCTTAAGAAACCACTGTCAAAGGTGTGGTGAAACTGGTTTTAAAGTTGTAAAGAATTATGAAGCATAATGAATAAAAATAGCTTTGAAATTCTACTGAATCCTTGGTAGATATGCCATAATTGTACCACAGTTAAGAAAACAGTAAAGTTAGGCATTTGAAAGTTGCACTTTGGGAATAGTCCCTTTTTTTTGTGTGTGTGTGTATCATGATCCAGTGTTTAAGTGCATGGTACTTTATTCTAAACAACCCTTACTTCATTCCCTGCTCAGGGTGGACAAGGCTCAACTGATGAGCGGGTAGTCCGATTTTGTTCTAGTTCTCGTTATTCTCTGCGTAGTGTCATGACTCCATTCCAATAGTGCTCTGCATTCAGAATGATTAATTTCCTCCTGGACTGTTTTTTGGCACACATCACTGTGGTCTTGAGCACTTGGAAGTAAGTAACTGTTTGCCAAAAGACCTATAGGAAGTGTAGAGGTGACTTTAATCCATATTTAGGTTGGGAAGCTGAGGCACAAGGGTGCTAAGTCCACTGAGTTTCCTGACTTTGGTTTCCAATTTTAAGGAAACACATGCTTGTGTTCAGATCATAGTACCTACGATTACAATTTTGATTGTAATTGTGAGTGCTTAGCACTTCTGTTAAGCTTTGGGGTTTCTGGTTGGACAGTCTGAGGTGAATAGTCAGTGGTTACCTGTGGAAAGTTTCATTTTTAAGACAGTGACAATACGTGAGAGTTCTGGCATAAGCAAATGTAGAAACCATTCTCTAGGGGAGCACCACTTGCCTTTGTGATGAAACAGTCTTTCTCTGTGATACTCTGCCTTGCTTACTGCATGCCTTGCACATCTGCAAAATATAAAAAGCATGACCTGGATTTACCCCGTGCCCTGAATGAGGTAGAGCCTGGAAAAAAATTATATGATTATATAACTAACACTATATCAGACCCATATGAACAAGAGAAGACTTTAAGCAAACCAATGCTTTACAGGTATCCTTAGTTCCAGCAATGTGTGTGGGTTTGGGGTTTTTTTTAGGGGGAGGTGGGGTGGGGAGGGAGAGAATAAACTCTTAGTTTTTCAAAAAACTAACTTATATGCTAAGTTTTATGGTGTGAAGCTTATACTGTGGAGGGCAGGACACTTAGAGCTGTTTGAGAGCAGTTTCTATCTTGTAAACTTGTTAGTCTTTCTGCGAATAAGGTTTAGGGAAAAATATCATCTTTGCCTGGGAGGAGTGCCACTGTTGTTTGCAGACAGCAGCGGAAAGTAGTTCTGAAACAAAGGCATCATTCTTTGCAGACTTGTCAAGGTTTAATTTGGATGCTGCCAGGTTTAAAATACTTTTAAATTCCCGAAGTTAAGGTGCAGCACCAGTCATCAAAAATCTAGGGGTGTCTGGCCCACGGCAGCTTGACTTGTGCAAAGGCAAAGCGTTCCACATTGCTGCTGAGCACTGAATGTCGTACTGCCTCCCAGGCGTGGGTTGCCTGAGATGGGCACGGAGGTGTGATGTGATACGGCCTTAGAATAGACTTGGCAGGGCAAGGCTGCACATAGCAATGTCTCGAGACCTGGAGATGGGCAAGTCCTTAGTTCTGCCTTCATCTAGTTCTGGGTGGATTTACTGGGATGTTCCCCATGGTTAAAACCTTTGAAGGAAATACCCATGTTGCAGCTGTTTCTGTCAACTCTAAGACCTAGTACTAGAAGAGCTGGCAAATGTTGTGTGTGAGCCCTGCCATTGAGATCCAAGGTAGTGTCCTTTCTGTCCTTCGTAAGAGTCTCTCCATTGTGCTGCCATTGGGCTTAACCTGCAGTTTCTGACCTTAAAAACAAACATTAAAGGCAGTGCCAGGTTTATATGCTGATGTTACAACAGAGGCAGAGATGGAAAGTGATTTGAGACAGAGGTGAAGCAGTTCCTCTGAAGGACTGTTGGGTGCGTGACTACATTTCTTTAAGGTCTTTTGTCTATGATGATATATTTTAAGAAACATAGTATTTGTCAGCAAAACAGAAATCCTAAACTTGGAGAATTTTTCTAGAAAATTATACTTACATAGCTATTTTTCTTATTGATTTGATCCTCCAAGAAGCGTTAAAAGAAGTCTGAAGGGGAAGTTGACTTTGAAAACTTAACCCCAGTATGATAGTTTTTCTGGGAGGGAGGCAAGGATGGGCTTTATAGGGCACTAATATCTATACTCAAGTTCATTTTCGCAAAATAAAAAGCTGAAGTAGCAAAACACTGAAATTGTACTTGTTTTTTTTTTTTTTGGGGGGGGGGAAGAATAGGGGAGGTGGAGGACATATGGGATTTTTTTTCTTTGCTTTGCTGCAGTGTTTATATTGAGTTTGGCAGCAACTTTATCGCCAGTGCAGTTTTGCTAACCAAGCTAAATGTGCAGCACCAAATCTTTCTAAGGCAGAAAATCGAACTGTTCGTGCTGCTAAGTGTGCGTCTCCTCTGTGGCACACAGTTAATTTGACATTAGTGTGTTCTAAGCTCATTGGAAGATCCCTGAAATCACTAAAACTGCAAGCTTGTTCAATCAATCATCCACTTGTGTTCCTTTTGCTGTATGGCTGACATGACTTTTCACCCAGGCATGGTGCTGCTTTTATCTCTTTTTTCCAGGTCCTGAAGTCTCAGGCTTAC
This sequence comes from Chlamydotis macqueenii, assembly GCF_036417535.1. Lineage (NCBI taxonomy): Eukaryota > Metazoa > Chordata > Aves > Otidiformes > Otididae > Chlamydotis > Chlamydotis macqueenii. The sequence goes on along the minus strand of NC_141565.1, from coordinate 10,884,398 downwards.
CTGCCATCAAGAGACCCCTCGGGACACTTCCTTATGGCAGTCGACCACTGTTTCTCTATCAAGGGTCAAGGCACAGTGATGACAGGGACTATTCTTTCTGGCTCTGTTAGCCTTGGTGACAATGTGGAGATTCCTGCCCTGAAGGTGAGTACCTCATTTTCACTCCCCTCAGTCTTCCCGATAGAGACACTCAACAAAAAGTGGATTGTTCTTTTCCAATCTGAAATTATTAAATTATTTTTGATGTCTGGTTGTTTGTATTTTTTTTTTTGGCACTCTACTATAAGCTAGCTTACAGTAGGAAGAGACATTAGAGATTTTTAAATAGGGCAGCCAGTGAAGTTATCTGCTCAATTTTAGTTGAGCAAAGAGGAAAGAAGACTGAGCTAAATTAGCATGCTAGACTTTCAAATTCAGAAAAGCAAGGTAGGCATGTTTCCAAGACAGGATGTGCCCAAGGACTGAACAAGATTTGAATGAGGTTACTTTCCTGAGATGTGCTCTACAGTGAGAAGGCTTGCAAAAGAATCTGAGTCGGTAGGCTTCCCGAGATGTCTGAAAGTGAAGGAAATGACAAGAAGAGGGCATTGAAATGCTTGATGCATGTTCTCTTCGTTTGCTGGGGCTTTAATTGATGTCACGTGTTCTGATGGGATGCAGTAGGTAGCTTGCTGCTGTTGTGCTTTTTAGCTTGTAGAAAGTCAAGGGATCTTTCAGTGGCCTTTGAACTGCTCAACTGTTGTTACTACTTTATTTCCTTAAAATATATTAATCCTTTAAAAGAAAACAGGATGACTTCATGCTTGGAACAGGTGAAGCCTGTTTCACAGATCCTGGTTTGGTCTACTCTAACTTTACCTTTTTATTAATTGCCCAAAATGAGTCAAGAATTGTGCAGTGTTTCGTAGCTGTCGCGTAAAGTGGACCCAGCCAGTTACATTCTGACAGTAGGCAGCTGATAGCTGATTTTTGGTCAGCCTCTTCTGTGATACCTGTGGCCATCTAGTTTATACCATATTGTCCTTTGCATAAAAGTGATCTCCATGATGTGTATCCCATTGTGTCTGCTTTTCTAGTGGAGTTCCTCAGTGCCCGTATTCTTGTTTACAACATAAGGCTCTCAGAATGGGCTGTGCTTGTAATTCCTGCAGGGAATACGCCTGCTGGGATTGTAGGTCTGGTTTCAACCTCTCCTGCTTTTTCCCTTGGGCAGTGTTCCTTCCCTCGTCTGTTGTGTCTTGCTTGCTGTCCTGGGCCTGTGTACACAAGGGGTCCAAGGAGGGGCAAGTAGTTAGGAGTGCGAGGCTGGTGAGTGCTGAGTGATGGCTCTACCCAACAGGAGCCTTGCATAGCTAAGTTAGCTGCTTTCCTTTTGGCACAGCACTGGTCAAACTTCCTGTTGCTTTGCGCTCTGGGAGATGGGGGTGAGACAGAACAGAGGAGTAATTTCTTGCAGAGAAAGAATGCGTAACTAGATTGTATCTGGAAATGGCTGTTCAGCTCTTTATGTATAGGCCAATAATGTTTTGGAGAAATATGTTTAGGACTTAGTCTGCTCATTGAGAATCCATATGAAGGGGAAAATGACAAAAATATAGTGAATAAAAGACAGTAAGAAAGGCTTTAAGTGGAACTTTAAAAGATGCTTTCCTCCCAGGAGACTGGGGGAGCAGTGAAGTGAAAGGAAAGTTAGCAGATAAACAGGTCTTTGACAAAGAGAAGCCAAATCAATTGTCTTTTATGGCATTAACAATTTCCCTCAAAGTTTGATATTTTCAATTGCTGCTAATGAATTAATCCTTCCACTGCCTTGTATGAAATAGAAGATGCGTTCACACTTCTGAGTGGCAATAGTGGTGGGTAGAGTTTGGATTTTATTTTTTTTGCCACTGGCAGCTTGTGAATATTCATGTTCATACTGGACAGGTGTGGAAACCAAGGCGCACAGTAAAGGGAAGCAACTTTTGTAAGTTTGAGTTGTGTGTTGTACTTACCCCTGCTAGCATCATGCAGAGTTGGGTTAGGATACCTATAAAAGGTCAAACCTTTCTCAGGCCTACAAGGTAACGGAGGAAGCACATTTCACAACACGTTGTGGTTTGTGACTCTCTCTGACCTTTTTTTGCCCTGACCCTGTGGTAACTGAGATTGACAGCTGGTACCCACTGGGCATTTAGGGACATTACAAACCAGCTGCTTTTTAAATTTGAGGAACCCTCTCACCAAATGAAGTGGCATCACCTTCCAGTTCTTCTAATGGACTTAGACATCTTTGACCGCTTGAACCTGCACAAAGGAGGGACACAGCAATTAAAAATAAACAGTGACATTCTCAAATGCCCGTGCTTGCTCTGATTGAGGCTGAGAGCACCAGCAGTGTGTGGATTCCTTTATGCTGTTGCCTATGTAAATTGCCATCTGGGGTTGATTATCCATATAGCAAAAAGAAAAATTATATATATGTGTTTGGCAAAAAGCTTTGACACAGCAAACAGTTCACTATCCAATTGAGTTAGTACTATTTGCTCACTAGCACTTGAAATCCACCTTGAAGAGCATGAACCTAGGATTTCTGCAGCAAAAACATCGTGTTGGCAGAATTCTAAATGTCTTTTAAGATTATTTCAGTGGTCTTTCAATCTCTACAGTCTTCCACTTCATAAACTGTAACAACTCATGACATTTTTATTTCTGCTTTATGAAAGTTCCTGGAGTTTGAACAGTAAGGATTTTTTCAATATAGATTTGTTTTATTTTACTCATAGGCTTGGCGATAATCACTTCAAAATATTTATCTAAGTATATTTTGTTCAGTAAACTTAGTTTAAGTGAGTGTGAATGTCAAATTCTAGTGCTGCTGTGTCTTTTTATAGCATGCTTTAATTGAGAAAGGAAGACTTTTTTTTTTTTTTTTTTCAGTGAGGGGAGAAGTATCTTTGCCTGCCTTCTCCAGGTCAAAAAAAAATAGTAGCTCAAGAACAGCAGCTGCTTAGGCTGATGCAAAACCAGCAAGAACCAAGACTTTTTTATAGTTGGTTGTCACAAAACAAAAAAATAATCTTTCTGTGAAAAGCAATGCAAAATGTTATTTGGTATGTCATCTTCCTTCTACCTGATGTTAGCGATTCCAGTTTGTCATCACACAGTTACAAGCACAGTGGAAATACTGGAAGATGAGGTAAAACAGCTGATAATATGTTAATATTCATTTAAAGATGTTTTAGGGCACAGATGTTTCAGGTTGGTTAATAAGAATCAGTCTCTCTATCTTAAGAGCTGTGAAGGATGATAGAAGAGGTCAAGTCTGAATGGAGTGAGGAGGCAGAGGTGGATGTACACAGTTAATGGGTACAGCTCTGGTCATCCTGAAAGTGTGGACTGGTTGTTGCCTTACCTGTGATCAGCTGCTGCAGGTGCAGAGCAACCACAAAGCATGTACGTGGCAGCCAAGTCTGAAGACAACTGCTGGGGTTTCGGTTTTTTGGGTGTGGTTTTTTTTTTTTTGAGGACTTGTAAGAAGAAGAAACTTTTCTTCTTGCTTTGACTTTCAAATGTCTGTCTGTTCTGTTTAATGTAATTATTGGGAAATGTTAGAACAAGCTGATGCAAGCTGAATGGCTGGTGGATGTTAATAGCTTCACTGGAGCATGTATAAAAGTACAGTTTTCCGTTTTGTATGGCATTTTGTCAGAAGTTCATGAGTCCCTTGAAGGCTGAGTAGGCTGTGTTATTGGTAAACAGTTATGATGTTTATCTGTAGGGAATAATTTTGGGGATTTTTGTGTGCTGAAGCTGAATAACGTATCTGGTGTAATACAGTACAAAGTTTTTTCTTATGCAATAAATTGTTTGGACACCCAATCATTGGACTGACCTTTGGAGATGCTTCATCAGCCATTGTCAGATTTTTGATCTGCTAGGTGTGGTAGAGCTGTTATTGTTAAAGGGTCCAACATTCACCATCCCTGAGGTTTGCAGTAGACTATTGCCATTAATGTTGAGCATTTCAATCTCAAAAGTTGCAAACATGTTTATGAAATGCTTCTCTTGGAGTTGGAGAGTAGTCATCCAGGTGTTTCAGTACTCTAATATACTTTCAAGAGGTCACCTGAGATATCAAATATGAAAAAACGTGAGCAACTTGATTCTGTTAATCTAGTCGAGTCTCCTAGTAAATGAGTGTCAGTTTAAACCAGTAGCGGATTCTGTCTTGGCGAGGACCTATTTGCTGTCAAATTATATTGACATTATGAACTCTTAGGAAGGATCATTTTGTAAGTGTGATACTGAGAAGGTTCATGGCTTCACATGCGTCCACTATATGAAGACAGTTTATTTTTTTAAGCTTCTTTGTTGGCTAGATAACCTTGGTCTATTTTTTGGCAAACATGCTGTAGTTTTTATGGCTCATCCAACAAAAAAATTCTCTGGTGTCTGATAGAATAACCCAAATAGCATTTGCAACACTGTTTCCTTCAAACCACCATAGCTGTTAAAATCATAACAGATGTATCTGCTTTTGCCCTCATGAGTACTTCAGCCTATTTGATGTCCCAAGACCTCTTATTAGTGAGCTTTAGTATATAAGTGTAGTTAAGAACTAATTTCAGTACACTTAAGGACTTTTTGTAGAGTTGCACAGTTAAGTCTTGTCAGAGAACATTTAAATCTCAAAGTGAAGTTGGATCCAACCCCACCGAACTGGATCATGAAGACACTTGTATGTGGACTTTAATGGTGAAATCTTAAATACATTTTCATCCCTATCATTTTGAATTCTTGTAATATACCCCTTCCAAACTGCAGGATATCTTGATTAGTTTTTGCACTGCAAATGGATAGAACCCTTCCTAAATTTTCTGAAAGTATGTCTGAATGCTGTTTCTGCATCTGTTTTTTTCCAATGCTGCTTGGATTTTTGTTGCCCAATGCTGATGTAAACAGCCTTTAAAATGTAAGGTTCGTCTGCTGGGGACGAAGTCTAGCTTGCCTTGGACTTTTTCATCTCATTGAAATGCAGTGAAGAAGGGCAGTTCGGAAAATCAGGTTGGAGGGAGAATCAATTAAATGTAACTGATAACATCATAAAAAGGCAATTCAGAATACATATTAAAATATGTGGGTGATAAAATACAAGAATCTTAAATCCTAAATCAATAAATTAAACATATAAACAAGATGTTACACATGCAATTTAACTCAGTACAAGTATTAAACTGTTCCTTTAATTGCCACTTCTAAAGCATGGATTGTGGTTTTTTTTGAGATTTTATCCTTTCCTAAAAAACATCAGTGTGAATCCTACTGGGTTTGCATCTGCAGTGGCATTTACTTAAAGGCAAAACATGCAGGATTTGGCTTATACTGGAAAGTACTCTGCTTTCAACATTTAGGATATTATCAGTTGTTTTGGAAGAATTAAACTCCTCAGAACAGTTCTTTGTGGTTAAGTAAAGGATTAAAGGCCTGATCCAGTGCCTGTGGAATTAAATTTAGATCTGGCAATAAAAACTTCTCAAATCGTTTTGACTCCATCTCTTGAGAGAATAAGAGTAGCAGATGCTGAGCTCTCTCTAAAGATCGGTTTCCTCATTTTTAATGTATGGGTTTAACTTTTTACTGTGTGGGGTTTTTTGTTTTGATTTTATTTCTGTTTTAGGTCACACTTCAAAAAAACCAAACCAATACTATGTCCTCAAAAACAACAACAACAAAAAAAACAAACAAACAAAAAAAACAACCCTCAAAAAACCCAACCAAACAACAACAAAAAAACCTCCAAACTAAATCAAAGAACACCGAGACCCCAAAGAACAGAATCCATTTTAATTCTTCATTTTAAAAAAAAAAAAAAAAACACACCAAACCCCTCCCCCACCCAAAACAAAAACCACAAACCCCAAACAAACAAAAAAAAAACCAAACCCCAAAATAATAAAAAAATTCTTGTTACCTTTAGACTTTAAAAAGGCTCAGGTATAAAAATATTCAGGAAGATATTTGTATGTTGCAATTCTTTCACTACTTGTTACTTGAAATACAGTGGTTTAGTTCATATTGTGTGCAGTTTTTAAATTATCATGTAAGTACAGTAAAAAGAGGGAGCAAGATGAAGGACCTTGTGTGTTAAGGTTTGTTTTATTCAGGACCAGGGATAAGACATAATGGGAAGGGAGCTGAATGTAAATTGTAGAGTTTTAGAATTCTTTTCTGCAGAAGGGAAGGAAGCCAGGGGAGAGCAGCCAACCTGAGCAGTGCTAATCCAAACCATACGCTGTATTTTTGGAGCTTGTGTGTCTAATGTGATCTCTGTAGGCAGAAACGTGGCTGAGTCAGTGCTGGCCAATTAACTCTTCAAATACTAAAATTCATCCTCAGCTTTTCTTGGGGATCTAGATGTACCCTGTGCTCCCCGTCAGCTAAAGACAGTTGTGATACAGATTGCCTTCTAATGGATTAAAAATAATTACCCAAAGTACACAAGCTTCTCTTCCTACAGTGGATCCAAAGAGATTTGTGTGTGATTTCTGCATTACATCCATCCACTTAAGCCACCTTTAAGTGAGATCCAGACTCTACATGGAAGTGCAGCGTTGCTGGAAGCAGTGCTGTTCTCCAAGGCAGACTTGATCTTCAGTATTTCTGTGATTACTGATTGCTTGTTTGGGATCTGCAATGCTGGCTGGTTGTAGTTAGTGCATTAGATAAGGTGAAGTGCATATTTTGTCGTCTTGGTGCACAGATGATTTTGCCTTAATAGTTACTGCAGAGTTATTGTTGCCTAAAAACTGGTACCCTGTTCAGTGGGGTTCAGAATGAAAAAGAAATATAGCAGATAAAAATACTGAGAGAGATGAATGTCATATTTTTATTTAATATTATGACTGATTTTTCTTAGACAAATTACTTTTTCCTCTTTCTGGATTTCAGTAAATCATTTGTCTCATAAGAACTCTTAGAAAAGTGGAAAAAAGTTGTTACAGAAATACAAGGTGGGAAAGAAACTGAGCTGAAGAAGGGGGAACCAATGGATTAATAGGAAAATCATACAGGGAGAGTTGTTTTGAGGTCGATCTTAGCACTGAAGTGTAATAGTTTCACTAATGACTGCATGCGCTCCCTCGTATATGTAGCTGTTCTCCCCACTAGCATGCCACGTTAGTGTTCCCTGACCAGTGTAGACTGGCAGATGTGACTTCTGTGCATAGTCTATGATGCTCAGTATTCCATAGCTCTTTGGGAACTACCAGTGTACTGGGTTGCTGGATTTGATGGAGAATCTCAGCATCCTAGAACAAGAGAGTGCCATAACTGGAAAAATTGAATATATTCTTGTATATTATATTAGTGAGCAATACAGCAATGCATTTAAGGATAAACAAATATGTAGGTTTGCAATACCAAAATAAAGTTGAAAAGACAACCAAACAATAAGTTATTAAGATGACACCTGACATTTAGATTTCTCTGTTGCTTTAACTTCTCTTATCTGCTTGTTCTGCCTTTTCTCCTGCCTATTTCCATCTTTCTCTGTGTCTAGTTTCTTTTCCAGTCTCAAAGTTTGCTCTGCAGAGTAGAGTGACTGATCTTTTCCACTTAAACCATAGACTGAAGAAACTTCTTTTTTTCTCCCTTCTTTTTTTTCAGCTGCTGTTGCAATCTTGAGTAACAATACAGTTGAGTATTCTTCCTTCACTTTCCCCTCAAGTACTTTTGGCTTGAAACCAGCATCAGTCAGGGGCAGATGAGAAACCCTGGGATGGTATTTTTGAACTTGTTTCCATAGGCTGAAGCTAGAGTGGGTCTGAATAGAGAGAGGACAAGACCTCATAAACCTTGAGTAGCATTATCCTCTCAAGGGAAGTTTCTGAAGATGAATAAGCAAATACCTCCTCTACAGGATATGCCAGCTACTGTTTTCCTAGGGCTAAATGTCTTGCATTTACAGTTTGAAAAGGAGTCCTGGAGCCATCTGAATTTGGTACTCTAAGCAATGGTCCTGTAAGCTGCGTGCAGGTGGAGAAAGGTTTTAAGATGACTTGAGCCATGACTGGGATGCAACTGGACAAAACCCTACATGTTATCCTGAGACTTGGTAGGTAACATGTCCTGTCGAACAGTTGCTGCTCTGGTGATCAAGTGTTGCATTCTTGGGTTTGTGTACCCTGGGGTACAAGATCAGTTAGAAACTAAGTTAATAGATGTTGCTATAGTAATCACAAACTTTCATCCAAATGCCTTTTTGTTTGAACTTTATGGTAACTTTTTAATGCAAAGAATGGCTGGTTTGTATTTGCGTAACTTGTTTGCTTAAGCATTGCTGCTGCCAGGTCATTAACTTTATTTTTATTTCTTTCAGTTTATCAGGTAGAATTGTTCTCAATCCAATTCAATCGAAAACAGACCCGCATGCACGTATACATACTGTTTGAGGAGGAATCTTACTGGAACGCTTGAATAGTAATTAGAAAGGTAACTTCCTGTATGGTAAACATAGCTTTCACGTTGCATTCCTGCTGTGAATGTAACTTTAGCATGAGTAGGCTCAGTTAGGGCAGTGAGGAACTGTCATGTTTTAAATATTTAAGTTCAAGTGCTTGAAGGCTTTGGCAAAATTTCAGTAACCAGAATGAAGGAAGGGAATGTCACTTTTTGTTCTTCCTTGGTCATCCATTCCTCATTTGATCAGGCTTTTAAGGAGAAAAACTCAGCAAGCACTGTGTTAACTAAGCTGTAGTCTGTATATTATAAAGTTCTGCTTCGATCTGGGCACTGGCAAAAAAAAACCCCGATGTAAATATTGAAAACGTTATTTAACCAAAACTGTTGAAAATTAGCTTCTCAATTTGAGTAAAAGACAGCAGAGTGCATAAGTGCTCAGGATTCTGAGTCTGTTACCAGAGTACTTTTTGAAGTGTTACTGTAACAACATAGGAAGTCCTCTGGATTTTATACTTTGTACTGTGAGTTCCTGAGATTACCTTATTTATAAAACTCTAAAATTTATTCTTTGTTACTACTGTGAAAATTACATGAGAATTGACTTTGCTCTTTAAACGTTTGTTCAGCTCATCAGCTGAATCTGTTGTCGTGTGCCTGTGACAATAACATGTACTGTTGAAATGAAATGTAAGAATCATCTCTTGACTAGAGTATTCCTGCAGCTTTATACTATAATAGCTGGTGCAGTTTGAAGTGAAAGAGAAAGTAATATTAGAAAGCCAATGTTTACAGTATCAACTGGAATAATATAATTATGTAAGCTGCCCAGATAGTACTGTGATGAACATGATATGAATGCCTAGACAGAGATTTTCATTTGCAACTGTCTGAAATGAAAACTACAAACTCTCAGGCTATTCATGATTGTAAAGATTAGCTTGAAAGCATATCCCATGACATGCAATTGGCTTCTTTCTTTTCTCCTCTAATGGATAAATAATCAAGAATAAACATTTCACACTTTAAAAATCACAATGAAAAGGTCAAATAGCCTTTTTAAAGAGTCACTGTAGCTAATGCATCTTTAAATGCTTAAATTGTAGACTTAAAAACTATCAGGCCTTTGAAAGTTAGATTTAATAGTTGATCTGTCTAGGCAACCTGTTTTTTTAATATATACCCTGTATATAGGGTGTGCAGTAGATTCTGCAAAAGAACAGTGGAGATGACCTTACTCCTTATTCAGTTCAGGTGGCAGAAATTGGCTGTGACAACAGATTAACTCATTAAAAGCAATGATTGTTATATACAGAGACAATTTTTTTTTCTTCACTGGATGAGACAGAGGTACTGAAAATGATGTGGAAGTTTTTCACGTAAGTTTTGTGTGAGGTTTCAGAACCTCCTGGAGTCTTTCTGTTCTTTCTCAATATTCATCTAACTGTTTGATTTTTGTTTTCTTCATTTCAGTTACTATGTTGTAATTGCTTTTTCTTAATATTATATTCACTATATAATGAATTTCAGTAGACTTTTATGCTAACCATTCCTAGAAGAGATTTTTGTCTGATGTGCAACATGTAGGACTGCAAAAAATTAAATGGTGGCTTAGGGAAAAAATACATGCCATTATAAATCAGTTCAGTTTTGAAATATGGGTATTATGTGGTATTTTCCTTGCCTAGTTGAAGACATTGATCCTGCTTGTTGACAGTGAGAGACTAGTTGGCAATAATTTTAAGTCTTCAGGGAGTGAGGAATTTGCAGGTATACCACAAACACTTAGAACAAAACCATAGAGAAGAAGAAGATTGTAATGGGAAACTTAAAAATATTTATTTTTAGTAAAGGATAAAAATGCCCAGTAAAACTGACATAAATGCCCAGTTTGGCCTTGGGTCAACACGAAGCGACACCAGTTTAATCTAAATGCAAAAAAGTACACAGATCTTTGTAAAAATAAATTAAACACAAAATCCCACCCTGGACTGTTTTGTGTCAGTTTTAGGAGCGAATTGGAGTCAGGTGGTGATTGAATAAGAATCATGTTTTGTATGACACGTTTCTATTTCTGTTCTTGGTGTGATGCTCTTGTTTGGGGAGAAATAGTTGTTTGTACAAAATATATTGAGGTGGCAAGGACCCTCGAATTAATGCTTCATTCCAGTCTTGTCAAAGGCTACTCGGTCGCTTGGGCTGTAGAGGAGGTTATTAAGCATCTTCGCCCCACGGCGTGTTTTTTGTCTCTGAGAGGAGGCGGAGGAAGTTTTCCAATGTGGTGGTACAGAGTGGGGGTCCTAACTTTCTCTGAGCCCTCACGTGAGGCTTAATGCAAGCTTGAGATGCTACTGAAGATTGAAGTTCAACATAGTTTATTCGGATGTGTTGATATTTCTCAGGCATACAATGCCCTAAATAGTGGGGAAAATGGTGGAGATCTCCAAGTTGGTAGAAATCATGATGTGTCTGCTTTTCCTTCTTGCAGCAAGTGCTAACAGATTAGTCAAAATTTCTAAGATACGTTTGCAGTCAAATACTTTTTTTTGTAGTACAAAAAGTTCAAATTTTTTTTCAAGTCTTTCCTTGTACTTGTGTCTTTGCTTTTGTTTTCCTCTTCACTTTTACTGTCTGTTCAGGTTGTTGAACTTCCATTTTTAAATCCACTTTCCAGATGTGAGATATGTGCAGACAGCACATAAGTGGTTGTCTTCTCTGAGATCACAGACTCTATTCCTGCTTTTAGAGAGGCTTTTAAGGATTTTAAAATCTATAGAGTGGGGGGGGATTTTTGCAAACTTCAGGTTTACTGTTAGCAATAGAGATAATAGAGGTAATAACATTGAGAGGAACATGTTTAGGGAAGGCAATTGTGGCTTCAGTAGTCTCTGCCTCTTTAAAACATGTACATACTGAACTGGTTTGGTGGATTACTAGAAACATTGAGGATATTATTTTTTTTTTTGAGGGATGTTTTTGTCAGGAAGCTAAGCGGTATTTTAAAAAAAATTACACTAATTTTCTAGTAAAAACACAAATAATAATGTGAAGGTAAAGGCTCTAACTTTTTTCCTGTTTTGGGGGCTGCTTTTTTTTTTTTTTTTTTTACAGAAGCTTCGTCTTTTATTTTTAATTAGAAAAAACAAGAGTTACAAATTTCTGTGGTGTTTCTTTTTTTTTTAAATAAGGATGATTCTATTTTTTGTCTGAGGGTTACATGAAGTTTAATTAATATTGGCAAGAAGTTTTAAAGGTTCATGTATGGAAAGAGATGGGCAAAGAAGTTTTTACATCAGACTTAAATAGGCTGGAGAAATAAAAGTTAACGTTTAGGCATAGTTTTGTGGTTATGGTGTGACTCACAAGAAAGGCTTAGGCCATCTGACATGTACATTACAAACAGTTGTAAAAACATACCATTAGGTATTCACAATGTGTAGTGGGCTGAGTTAATGTTGTTTCGAATCCATAATGTTCAAGTTTTCTGGCACAGTGACTGTAACTCCACAAATCAGGCATTGTATTTCTGCCTTTTAGTTTACATTACATTGTTGTCCCTGATGGACAAAGTCCCTTCTGATGGGCTTGGAAGTGAAGTTTTAATCCTGCCTCTTATTTGTTTGGTGTCATCGAGCTACGCTGACACCAGCCAGGGCTTTTTACTTGGGTCAGCATTTAGATGCTTTACAACATGCATCTTTGTTTCCTTACTCTTTTCCTGTATATGGAAAATCAAATTTGCAGATGGTTAGATTTTTGTTTGGATGTGATTATATTTTTAAGTTTTCCTTAATGTCTCTGTAAATCTCAAATTATGTGGTGATAATTTTCCCTCATGTGAACTTTTCTGTACGTATAGTTTTCACCGTATTGGACCTATACCTACATCTGAGTGTCACCATGTCGAAATGAGTCTTGTATCTTCCTAGTGTTTCATGTACTGTTAAAACTTCTTGGGAATCTTTGTTCAGGATTTTAATTCATGTGTGTTGGCTTCAGTTTCTGAAAGTAATGGATTCCTTAGCTTCAATCTCAACTCTGAAGGAGACATTATAAACATTTAATAGTTTTAAAAGAAGCTGTTTGGAAACTACAGTATCTGTGGTATGTGCTATGTGTAAGAGGATTTTCTATGTTTTAATTTCAGAAAAGTTTTTCTTTTTTTTCTATAAAGCAATGAAGGTGAGCTTTTTTTCACACCTTTGTGATAGAGTGAGCTTTTTTAGGGTCTGGTTCAGATTCTGTTTAATCTTAACTTTAACATAGTTAAGACTTCATCTTGTATTTATCCTTGCAGAAACAACTGATTCTGTCTATTGTTTTTTACCTGTTTGTCAGTCAAACATTAAGACTTCAGTAAGTTGATATAGAAGCTATGAATGGCATGTGAAAAGAAAAAATGTCTTCCCCATATGTAGCAATTGTAACAAGTGGGATTTGGTTTGAGAGGCTTGACTGTGTCTCCTGCACTGGTAATATGGGGGAAGTACTTCTCGGAGTGCACAGAGATGGCACATGAAGTCTTGAAATTTGTGTGTTATTTGGGGGTGGAGGGGTTGTTGGATTTTTCTAATACAGGTACTGGAAGTTAGTCATAAAGAAAAAGAGATTGTCAGAGGTGTTGATTATCCCAGTTACCACTGAAATATCTTGCAGGCACGAGAATTCAGCATTCATGTAAGTTAGTGTGCTTTTATTTAATGATAAATTTAGTTATTTAACTGTAAAAAAAATCCTAATGAAGTACTGTGACTTTTTTATTTTGGAGTCTGAGACTTCCCTGGCTATATTTAAAGACATATTAAATGTATCTCATGTAATTTTTTTGTGTGGAAATTCTGTCTAGTTTGAGTTCATAGCACTATGATAGTCATCAGAATTCTGCAGTAACGAAAAATAAATCAGAGCTGGAACAGGCAAATTTTTGGGCTTTTGAACCTTCAGAGTATTTTTTCTTTTTGTGTTTTTGTTCATAAATACAACAAGCTTTAGTTTCTGTGAGGCAGACAGCTTGGTGAAAATGGGAGAAGCTGAAACCAGCACAGGCAGGTGTTTAGCAAATGTCTCTAGTGGACTCTCACAAGGGTTGTGTTATAGATCGTCAATTCTTTTTATTAGTCCGCTCAGAATCTCACTTCTCGGATTTGGACTTAAGAGCTGGGTGATTCTGTGACATAAACATCCAGATGTATACCTGTTGCTTAAAACTGATTCCAGCCAGTCTTCCAAATAAGATTTGTTTACCCCTTGTGCATCCCAGGCTCACTGAAGTACCTTCTCAGAGCTAGTATATTGTTGCTTCAAGATAATTTTGACAGAATTACTGTACCACACACCAAGGGTATTTAGTTTTACCTTTTGAACCACACTAACAAAAAACGTAGAGGACTTAAGTATGCCAAAATCATGAATGTTTTCAGCCTCATCAATTATTTTAATATTAAAAAGTCAGCAGATGGAGCCAAAGGCTTGTAGAAAAATTACTTGTACTGACTGTGTATTAAACCACAAAGCCCACCAATTTTAACTAATAATGTTTCTACTGAAATTTATAACAGTGAAACTATTTATTAGCTGCTAAACCTCATACTAGCATCCCTTTTTCATTCCCCTGTGTCCGTGCAGAGTGAGGGCTTACCCCTTCGTATACCGATGAGTCTGACACAACTAAAAAGAGTGAAGTTTGAGTGGGAACCTGATTTTGTTTTGTAGATTGACATCTGCAGAAGGTTTTCTGCAGTGTTGTTCACCACTTTATCAGAAAAAAAAAATGATATTATACTTTGTCAATATTTTTACTTCTCCTACGAGCACAGCAATAGGAATCCACTGCTGAAGAGTCAGATTGGAATTTGTTACAACCTCACTTTCACTATTGCACGGTCGGTAAGGTGCTGGCTTTTTTCTGAAGCAACTGAAATAAGCCTTTGCCTTAGATAACATAGAATCATAGAATCATGTCAGCATTGATATTCTAATAGGCTAACCCTATGCTTTTGTTAAATATTAACATCCTTTTGAGATTTTAAATAATATCTCTAGAAAAATGAGTGGCATGTTTTCCAAACAGTGTGAAATTTATCCCCCTTTAATAAAATAAAAAAAAAACCTCAAAGGCACTAAAAGGTACCTATGTTTTGCACAAAAAGAGAGAAAAAACTCAGTTATAAAATATTATGTCTGAAGGGATGCAAGAACTGATAATGCTGACTGAACAGAGAATATTCCATTGATACAGTGTTGTTTTGCATTTTAGTAAAGACAAAAATGAAGATGTTAAGTGACTAGCAGCAGCTGTTTTGTCAACTATTAAACTTCATATAAAAATTATCCTCTAAATATTCTGAAGGGTTATGAAATGTGTGCATGTTACATGTAGAATATAGAGTAAGTGGTATATAAATGTATGCTGAAGTATTGCATGTAACTTTTTTTCCCTCGTTTTTGTTTTACTGATTCTTGAAGCTAAAACTCTCTAGGTTGAAGCAAGCTTTTACTTAGTGACTTTGCAAACTTGGCTTACTGGCCAAGTTAAAAGCTTTTCTTTTCTTTTTTTTTTTTTTTATCTTTGGCCTCATCTGTTTTTCAATTATCTTTCCCCTGCTTCTCCTGTTGAAAGACAGTGATAAAACTTCAACCAGTTGTACCATCTTGCTAACTTAATTTCCTCTAATCAACATTGTCTGTAATAGCAAGAGTTTCTAACATTGACGTTTTTATTTTGCATGATATGATCAGGTCTTAGTTTCAGATTCACTCCTGACTTACTGTAGGATTTTCCAGTTAGATATTTTTCTTCCTAAATAAAGGTACTCAGTGACTTCCAATAAAACTGTATTTTCTTTTCAAGCCATTTGAGTTGTGCCAAAAACCTCACAGACTATAGGAGGGTGCATCCTGAATTGTATCTTAGTCTCGTCTCCTAAGATTACAGATACTCATCACTGTGAGACTGTAAGATTTGGTTATCTTCTATATCTATATTTATTGTAGAAGAATATTAATGCATTTTAGAATAAAGAGAACTTAAACTTGTGATATAAAAAGACAGTGTTTTTTAGCTGTGTTTGACTTCTGTATATACAGCATTGATTTGCTCTGAGATAAATGTCGATATCCTCTGTGTAACATTGCCCTTAAAGATGAGAGCTGTTGCTGTTTTTGTTTTTGAGAGAAGAATGTTTTGGCTAATGAAGAACAGTTGGTAGATGCGGTGGCCGGTGCAGTGGGGTCTCCTTAGCAGAGACACTGTACGAAAAGCAGAGGTAACTTGCTAATGTTAGTGTTATGTGTTTTCAATTGCAAGTTGTTGCATTTGTCTCCCTTTAAACTACCCTTCTGATATTAGGTGTCTCTCCTAGATTTTAGTAATGAGCAAACCTAGCTGGGTGCTTTTCAATTTTGTACATTTTCTTTGAGATGCATATGGGTTGTCCTTGGGCATTTCTTAATAATTTTAAATTGAGAGAGTGCACACGTTATGTGTGTTGTAATTGCATCGAGAGAGTTGTGATGCAGCTTTGTACTATTGAGGAAGTGTGTGATCTGCCAATGTTTTGGGGGAGTGGGAGCTGTAAGAGCTAGTGACTACACTGAAAAAACTGCAAATGAGGAAGCCCGATCATGAAGAAGTACTTCTAGAAAATCTGATGGGACTTTTAAAATCACACTGGCAAAAAAATTCCTAAATAACATAGTGAATAATGAAGAAAAAAAAAATAATGTATTGGTTGATTGGCCACATAAACTTTCTTTGGACTGGATCCAGTCATCTCAAAGAATTTCGTGGCCTGCATGCTTTGGGTTACATGTAATTTCAAGTTTAAATTAAAAAGAAAAGCTTCTAGCTTTCACAACTGAGGGGAATGATAGTGGCAGTTTTCCAGTCCTGACTGCAGACAGAGCAGACACGTGTGAAATCTTCTGGTTTTGGAATGTTCATTTTGAAGCCGAACTGTGGTACTTTGAAATGACATTGGCCATTTCAGTGAAAGTTGTCTGAGCAGATGTGAGTGGATGGGCAACAGCTGTAAGACCCAAAGGATAGGAAGTGGAACATTCAGCAAGGAAAGAAATCTAGCAGAAGAAGAGATAGACATAGACATCAAAAAAAGAGAAACAAAATGCAAGAAAATCTGGTTTTATTGTGGCACAATACTGTACAATGTATTCAAAGATTGTTCTTTGCTATGTGAAATACCTTTATATGTCAGCATTAACAGTCTGCTCTTCTTTCATAGGCTTCAAGATTGCTCTCCCTACTTTTACCAGTCTTCTCTCACTGGTGATCTGCTGTCAGATATTCTTTTGTGAAGGCTCTAGTGCTCTCTCATTTGTTACCCATGCATGTTGCAACCTCAGTGAGTGTGTTTTGGATGTTTGAGCCTTCATGGACTACTGACTTATAAATTGACAGCTGTTTTCCATCTAGTCCTCCTGACTGATGACCATTTCCTTGATATATAAGCTCCCAGAGCAGATCTTCCTTGATTATTATTATTTTTTTTAATATTCTGTCAGAGTGAATCCTAAACCAAATCAATAAATAAAAGCACTGTTGCATTTTGTTCATAGTTTATCCTGAATATTTTGGTAAACATTACATTAGCCAAGGGAATCCTGTTGAGCGCTCACTGTGCCTCAGCAGTACTGGTCCCTCTCTGCACGATGGATGCGTTCCCTTCCTGGAGTTGCAGTAGGTTTGCGATATCCCATGTTTCTGTTACAGGTTTCTGTGATGCTTGATACTAGAAAGTGAGGCTACTTGTTTTAAATAAGAAATGAATTTGCACAGATGTTCAGAAATACTGAAATATGTTGATGCTAGTTGAAATTTCTTTGATTCTTGATGAAGGTTTAAAAGTCACGTCAGTAGGACTGCCACTGAAAAGAGGATGTGTGTGTGAAATGTAGAAATATTTATTTACCTGATGACAGCTGAGAGGTTTCGGCAAACAGGAAGTGTGTTTAGAAGATAATAGTTTGGAGTTCTGTTGTTTGACTACAGCTCTTGGCTGTTATTGTCAGAATATACTAGGTATACTTGCAGCACGTACTGGGAGCTACTTCTTTTATAATTAAGTCTAGAGTTTTTTCAAATTGGACAGCTCTTTCGTAGCAAGTTAACAAATCCTTGAGAGGCAAAAAAGTCAGAACTCTGTCTATTGTAAATGCTTGTTATATCAGAGGTGAGGGACCCTTTTCATGAGTTAATCAAAAAGACCTATGCAAACAAGCAAGAGGATTTTTTTCCTCAGTCAGTCACTACAGTTACAGAGCCTGACATTGTTAGGTGAACCTCTGTGATCTCATAGGCTACTGCATACTCTTGAGCGCCAGACCCCTCTTAATAAAAATATGGGGCACTGGATACACAAATTCATAGCAGCTGTCACAGCTGGGCTGTTGTGAAGTTTGGTCAAGACCCTTTGAACTTTTTATTTCGCACTAATCCCATTTAGTGTGATCAATATACAGACCTCCAGCTCCTAAGTCTGTTAATTAGGTGTCAAGTGTTGGATTGGCCAATGTCAGGCTGTAAAATACAAACACAGAAGAGAGTATCAGTAGGGAAGTGAAGTGTTTATTGTCTGAATGTATAAGAGTTATCAGTTCTGAGAAGCTGCCTTCCTAGTCTGAGGTGTCCTTAAGGATTTTGAGTCTTTTGTTTCTCTCAGTAAGGTAGATGTATACTAAAATAAGCATTTTAGAGAAAATATTGGTGTGGTTGAGGGCTGCACAATAATGTAAAAGACCCGGTTCTACTAATAATTTGATGCTGGAGTAGCTCTTTGCTACTCCCTCCCCAGTAAAAATACTTACTAATTGCTCTGGTAACTATTTGCATTGGGTTAAGATGGGAGTGCTTTCTTGTTTTCTGTATGTACATCTAAAATGATCCTTCTCCTAAGACTTTACCAATATTTATTTTAACTCTTTAACTGGTGCTTTGTAGCATTCAGGGAATAGACAGGAAAACTTAGATCTTCATTTCCTCATCTCAAAGAATCTCAGGAGTTTTTTGAACTCCCCCATCTTTAGTTCTATATCATTCAGGGAAGGGTAAATATGTAGAATGATATTTCAGCTTTCATACATTTTTGGGTTCCTTTATTTCAATCTTCAGTGACAGAAAGGACTGGGGAGTTGCGAGTAGTTTGTTTCATCTCCTTTGAAGAAAACCTTAAATTTATAATCCTAGATCAGACCTTTCCTATAACTCATGGAACTCATCCTGTTAACTGTTTTAATATATGGCACTGCTATTTCATTAAATAACATCCAGGAATAATTAGTTCAGCAACGATGCCTCGGAACAAAAGCCCTTGATTTCGTTTAACTTTATAAGTTGGTCTCTTTTGATCTGCAAGAACACATCTGGGGCCTTTAAGAAAGCAGAAAGAAAAATATTAAATGTTTAGTAAGGCTGTTGGTGAAGGTTTCAAAGCACAGTAACCCTTTGGTACCAGGATGTAAGGCAAAAATTGTGATTTTTTTTTTTTTTTTTTTTTTTTTTAAATTTTTATTTCATAAGATATCACATGGCACCTCTACATGGTAAATGCTGGTTTTTGCTAGCTGATGACCACTACTTTTGGGCTTTATTTCCAGTTTCAAAAGGTGTGGTCTCTTATTTTTTAAATTTTTCTCTTCTTTTTTTATTCCCTCCTGTCTCCTTTCTTTCCCCAGCTACAGTGCATGGATTAATGGAATAATTACTGTAAACATGACCTTTTTTTTTAACCATGTATCTGTGTATTAGAATTTGGGTTTGCTATATCAAACTTTGCCCTGTGCTGCTTTGTTCCTTTAATGCTTTGTATTATTTGCCAAGGTGGTGGGGATAAATCTGTTCTTCAGTCTAAACTGTTGAGATTTGGAAAATACACAGTGCAGAGGATATAAATATATTAATCTAATTGTAATCACTGTTACTGACTTCTATTACAAATTGCATACAGGTTGAACTTACTTAAAATTTGCCACAAAAAAAAAAAAATCCTACCTCAAGGAAAAAAAAATTGTGAAGATTTTGTATATGAGTTGTTTTTAATTTCATAAAAAGAATTATTGGGGAAAATGCTTATCTGATAGTAATTAAGTCTTTTTTTCTCTTCTCATGGCAGAGGTAGCCTTTGTTTTGATTGTAATTAGTACAAATGATACGGTACTCCTCCTAGTGAATTCCTTGATTTGTACTGATGTGCATGCTTGTGTTTGCTTGTTTGCTGCATGGCACTAGAGTGCTGTTGTGTTTATACTCCAAATATTTCCTAGAAAATGTACAAATCATAACGATTAATGTTAATGTTTGCTGCAACTAATGAAGCCTACCAGATCTGTCAGTAACTATTCATCACCTTTGTTTCATTTTGCGTAAATCATGGCTTCTATTAATGAGCTTATTTTAGAGAATGGACAAGGAGAATTTTGTTCACGAGAACAAAATGAGCAGAAGAACTTTGCTCTTATTTTTCCCCTTGACCTGTCAAAATAAGAGTGAAAATAGCTCAAAATATTATTTTTCATTCAAGTTTTATTTTTAAATGCAGCTTTATGTTCACTTTTGTTTTTGTTAGTGAGCCTTTAACTCCAAGGTTGTGACCCAATAATGACCTCCTCTTTCCACTCTCAATTGCTTTTGACCTACTCTATTAAGTAAAAAGAAATAACCTAGCAGAAGGGTAACCAGATCACTACTACCACACCGAGGAAACAGGCAGGCTTCGGGATGCTCTTCTTTAATCTCTCTATCCACAGAGCCTTCATTTTAATTTGCAAAATTGAACCCAGATCGAGAGCAGTAAAGCCTGAATATGGTAAATATTCATGCCTCAGTGATCTAGAGTGGCTCCATTACATTTCAGAGATTGGGAGCATTACCTTTAGGATTATGTATATTCATGGGCTGATTTTTATTTGAGATATAATATTACTCACATTGGGCTACATGTTGCACATTCTACCAAAACCAGCCTTCTCACAAAGCTCCAAATGTTCCTTACACATAAAAGTTTTACTTCTTTTACCCTATAGTTTCTTCCCTTTTATGCTTTTCAAAGACTGGTAGTAAACAAATTTCTTTTAAAGAAGAAGAAAAAAATCCCAGTAGAAGTTCTTCTATAAAACCTTCAACCCTGTGTTTACTGTGATATGTTCTTTTGCATGTGACTTTGAAGTCTTCAGATAAAAGTATTATTATTGTTCTAAACCTAAATCTATTTGGAAAAAAGAATTCAGTTCATTCTGTTGGAAGAAGAAAATTCCAGACAGCCTTTCTTTAACCTATCGTTTTGCATTGGTGTTTGACTTTTTTTGATTTCTTTTCTTTGAAAATTATTTTATTGAAATATTTTTAGTAAGTTGCAGAAGTTTTAATTGGTATGTAGCTGTTAAACTTATTCTAGGTCATAGTTTTACTATGGATCCTGATGTTCTCTGCCTAGATACTTGCTGGCTAAACTCACTGACATCATATTATGCTTTTAAAATACATACTTTGTCCATAGTGATAGATGGCACAAGCACTACCCCTTAATTTAAGGATACTTGATGCTTTAAGATTCCTTTTTCAGTTAAAAAAAACCCAGAGATTTTAGTTATTTGGAGATGAAAGCATATATGTAGTATGTGTCTGGCTTCTGCTTCCTTGCACATATCCTTGGAGTGTGGGGATCTCTTCCCTACCTACAGCCCCAAAAGTTGAACATCTATGTCTGTTACACTCTTTTGGCCAGAGGAATAAAAGGGGATGTGGTCCCTTCCCTATGTGAGCAGATTCACCTGAATCTAGAAGAGACAGTGCAGAGAGAAAAGAGATACAATGGGGCTCGGTGCTCTTGGTGTTCCTCTTGTGAATCCCAGGTAGAAGAGGAGATGTAGGGGGTGAAAGCCAAAGAGCGTATTAAGAACATGTAATTACTGGGAAATACTGCAAGGGCAAATCGTGCTTGACCAGCCCGATTGCCTTCTGTGGCAAAACACAGAGACAGGAAGAGTCACGTAAGGCTTGGGAAACATCTGCAGTGCTCTCCTCTGGAAGCTGGAGAGGAGTGGGTTGAACGTTGGGGGTTTTGGTGCAGGTTGAAAATGGGCTGAAGTGTGGTTGAGGCTCTTGGAAGTTTTGTGAATGAGGAAAATTGCTATGAAATAAATATTTTGAAAAATTAGCCTTTTGCTGTCAAAAACTGTATGTTGAGGTTTTTCTTGAGAATTTGAATTGTGAGACATTATGCAGTTGAGTTTCCTTTCTGCAGCGAGGTGTGATGCTGTGTTATCTCATGAGGTTGACAAGACTACTGAACTTTTCCCAAATAAATACTCTAAGATAGCAATGCAATACAGTGTGAATTTGATGGTTTACAGTAAATAATGAACTCAGGGCAGTTCAATTGTGAGAAGAAAAGAAAAGAAAGAGGATAGTTTTCTTATTCAGTGAGCTTTGTCCAGCCTGTGCCGTGGGATGGATTAGGTTCTGTCGAAAAAAATTTGAAATTATACACTTAGAGGCTAGAGGAGAATGCATAGGCACAGAGGGTCACTTAACTTTAATGTGCAAAATCTTAACACTTGCTAATTTTTGATTTGTGGTTGTGTGCATGAATATAGCATACATGTAATTTAAATTAAAATTACAATATTGAAGCAGAGCAGCATGAGAGCAAGATCATTGACCTGCTTCTTCATTTACTGGGTGCACAGCCATATTTTAGATATATGAAAGGAATTAAGTTAAAGGTATTTTAGTATCTTTTTTCTATTGCTTTATTCCGGTGTTGCAGTGCATGGTCTTCAGACTATGGTGTTATTTTATCAGGAGGAGGAGGAATATATAGAATAAAATCTGATAGCATGCGTGTGGCATTACTTAAGGACCACAGTGGTCATATGGTGATGCCTTTATAAATTTCACTTCAAAAATTAAGTTAAAAGAAACATTCTGTGTGAAATAGTTTTTTCTCCAGGTGCTGTATTTGCTAGGCCATGTACAAATAATAGGTCCTAGAAATATTCAAGATCTTCTAGAGTATAGCTACTAAGCTACATGATCTTGGTGCCACTTGCAAACTTGAAATTATTTCCAACTCTTTGAGGTTTCTACTCTTTGTAGTTGGTCCTAGCTGTTGTTGCAATGTTGACTCAGGAGACTCAATGTCTCTCTGCTTCTGCTTGGTCATATCTCATAAAGCAAAGAATTTGTCATGCTTCATGTTTAGGAGATAATTTATTAAAGGGTCTGCTTACATGCGAGAGCAGTCTTAGGTATGAATTAGAGCTTCTCCTAGTTTCAGTGTACATGCTTAGACAAGGGTTGACTGAATGCTAAAAGTTGTGGTAGCCTGGTAGACTTTCAGACAAGCAGGCTGTGTTTTTTTGATGTCCTCTGACCACCAAGAGATGATACAGGAAGGAGGAAGATGAGATGCCTCATTCTATTCTTATTTGAATTTGTAGTAGAGTAATAGGGAGGAAGGCGGGCAGTCATGGCTTTCAAAAGCAGCAGATATGGGATGCATTTTGGTCATGCTGTTGGGCCTTAGTTTGCTGCTTTTCAGCAGAAGGAGACACTTCTACTGGATGATATTAAGGTGTTATATTTGGCACTGTACTGTAATGTATGATTGGTTTATGTCTCAAGAGTTGGGCTTTTTTTTCTTGTTTAGGTGCTGATGCAGGCAGGCTTGCTCTTGGTGGATTTCTAAACCTCAGGGCTGAAATGGTGCTTTCTTCATTTATGAGCTCCTCTTCCCAGTTGGGTGGAAGTTTAAAGGCAGAGCTCTGAGCAGCTGGGCTCCAAGATGTGATCTTTAGTTTAAGCTGGTTGGAGTCCTCTTCACTTGAAGTAGGGTCTTTGTAATATGTATGCAACACTTGTTTTATAAATATTGCACTTATAATCAGTATTTTCTCTAATAGATTATTAAGACTAATTATTTTAACTTTGCAGTTTCTCATCAGTATTGCAGGGAAGTACAGTTGCTGTATCTTTCACATCAGAAAGATGCACTTACAGCACTGGGAGGCAGCAGGATGGCTGGGTTCTTGTCTGAC
Organism: Chlamydotis macqueenii; assembly: GCF_036417535.1. Classification (NCBI taxonomy): domain Eukaryota; kingdom Metazoa; phylum Chordata; class Aves; order Otidiformes; family Otididae; genus Chlamydotis; species Chlamydotis macqueenii. The sequence goes on along the minus strand of NC_141565.1, from coordinate 10,860,908 downwards.
GAAGCTATGAGCAATGGCATATGGTTGATAACTTAATGGAAGCTGGATAAATAAAGGAAAAGAAGCTCTGAGATATCGGGGGGGAAAAAGTCATTAGTGGACTTTTTTTGTATCCTGTTTTCTATTAGCCTGTACTAAACTACTTTGAAAATCTTAGTGGGCTTTTCCTTTGGTCTTCATAAAATGGGTAATCTTCTTATATTGAACACATTTGTTTATCTCAAGGGCTGAACTGTTTGGGTGCTTTTGATTTCTGTTTTGTGGGTTTTTTAATCTGGATTTGAATACGTAAACTTCTTTCTCACTGTTTTTATAGACCTTTACATAATGCTTTAGGAACATTAATGTGATTATACAAACAAAATTTGAAAAGTGAAGCAAATCCCTTTGCAAATAATGTAAGATTTCAACACGTGGCTCTTGATTTATGATGAGACATAGTCGCTTCCCTTGTGCCATTATTAGAAAACAAACCACGAATGAATTTCGTAGTGAAGTCTGTAGCAAGTTTTATAATGGTTTTTCATATTTACCTACATTGTTTGTGTGGAATTTCTCTATTTAGTGGACTGCTGAAATGGGCCCTGCACTGTTTTCATGAACAAGATGAGATAGAAGTTGTTTTACAGACATCATTTTGAAGTCAGAAGTTGAGTTCTCGAAATAAATGCAAAGAAATGCTGAAGATATTGGTTATAGCTGGTCTCAGTTACAAATTCCTGTCGCTCAGGACAGGATGTTCTGAAATGTTTAACATCATTCTGCTGGTAGATGGAGTGATCCAGCCCCAACTCCCTACTGGAAATTTCTACTGCTGTGAAGCTCAAGTACGTGACAGTTTAGAACTGTGCTGTAACTTGTGGAGATCCCTTTCCCAGGGAAACCAGATATGCGTAAGAGAAACAAAACTAATACTGAGGGCCCGTTGCATCCTTTTCAGTGCTTCCAGGTTTGTATTTTAAAGGCCAACAAAACAAAGATGAATTTTAGTTATGTACTACTTCAGTCTCTTGAAGAAAAACTCTGCATTTGGAGTATTTTAAACAATGGACAAATGTCTCTGTTGGGGTCGGGGTGAGATGGAATGAAATACTGTACTGATGTTCGCGGTCTGCTCGGAAAACAGGAAGTCAGTGATTTAAAGCTACTCTGGCTCCTGTTATTTGATCCAGTGGGTGTAGATCAGCTCACTGGTTCACTTCTCTGCTGGCTGGTTCCACGTCTGACCTTTTGAAGGAGATGCAATTCTAACTCAGTTCTTGTGTGATCTAATCCACCCCTCCCCAGTCACCAAAGTGCAGCCTAGCGTTGTTCTGGTCAGATTCAAATTCCTACATGCGTTATGCTCCTGGAACAGCGTTCATGGTCAGTTAAGATACTGTATGCTCCTTTCACAGTTGATTCTGGTATTGAGAACATGTAGGAAAAAAAAAGGAATGGACTTGAATGTGTTCTTCCTGTTTACTTTTTTTCTGTCCTCTGATATGTCTGTGGGAACTTTAGATACAGGAATAGATACCATGAAAATAAGAGGGAAAGCTGTTTGTATTTAGAATGAATATAGATGGACTGATAAAATCTTCTGCAAGGTACTGGATAGGGCAGCATGAAGTGCTGATTTTCAGTACGTTGAGTAATTCAGTATTTTTCCCTTCACATGTCCGAGAACAAGCAGACCTGTCTGAAAGCCGGACCCAGCTACAAAGGAATTAGATAATTCTTAAAGCCCTGGGTGAGCACAACCAGGGTTTGGGGGCTTTCCTCCTGTGGGAGAGTTGAGGGCAGCACCGATAATCTGTTTTGGTTAGGGGGAAGAAAAAAAAAAAAAAACCAAAACCCTTAACTTTACTTGATTCTGCAAATTTTTAGTGTTTGTTAAAATTAGGATACTGTGCTCTGAAAGAGAATTAGTCAAGATCCAAAACTTTTCTTGAACTTGCATTGGAGACTGTGAGGACTGTCAATGAATGTCTGAATGGGAGCCGTCCTATTAAAGCCTCGTGCAGCACTGGAAAATACTCCACTGCAAAGTTTCTCCTACGCATAGGAATTACAGCAAGGTTTTTGTCATGGCGAGTGATGCTTTACAATTGTATACTTTTTCTAATGTGATTTAACGCTGAGAAATGTGGAAGAACACAGCTAGTATTCTGATACAAGCTAGCTGTGTATGCCGTGGTTGGGAACTTCAAATAACATTGAAAAAGTTTAATCACATGAAGTAAATATTTTAAAAGTACTTGTTAATTCTCTTTCTGATCATTATTTATGGGCTGTATGCCAGATACATCAAGCCTAATCATTTGAGTTAATTTAAGGGGAGGGAGTAGGCATAACACTCGTGAGAAATGTTTCCTAGATGCCTAATTAAAAGGTAAGATGTTTTCTCGGTATATGCACACAAGAATAGGTATTTTTAAACACAATTTTTACTCTTTAATGTTATTCTGTGGAAGATACTTCAGTTGAACTGAAGGCTGTTTTAGAGACTGGCAAATATTTTCTGTAATAATTTCACTCAACTGTTTTAGGTAGTTTCTAAAAAGTAATATTATAAACAGGAATATTAATAATAAAACAGAAAATCTTTGCATTGTGGCTCCATTTAAGGTGGAAAACTGTATAGATCTCTTGTGCATCTTCCAGTTTTGTGTTGAGGAGTGACAGCGCTGGAAGATTCCTTAGTTATGGTCAGTTTTCACCCTGTCCATGGTTACAGAAGATGAAAGATTTACTGCCAGTATGACCACTTCCACGAAATCATGGAGGTGTATTAAAATGGTTTGGGCTGGTACTTTTCATATGACAATTTCAATCTTGCAGTGTTTATTTCTTTGGAACATGTATGTTTAGAAAACAGTCTGTTTTTGTTGAAGTCCTGAAATGTTCCTTTTATCCTCAGTGTTGCAACTGTCAGTGACTGCAACTGCAGAGGGAGAGGTGGGTTTTAGTGAATGAGAGAAGGGTTTGATTCCAGCCCTTGTACATCCAGCTGTCAAAAAAAAAAAAGTAAAATGTTGGAAGTGAACAGAGAGGTGGAGGTAAATGCTAAATCTCTGCAGTTCATCTAGATAGGTAGTACTGTCTAGGAGGTCTGGCTGAAGGGATAAAGAATATATATTTGAGTACAAAATTGCTTGAAACTGAAATCCTAGTGAGTATTTAGAATGGCCTTTTGAGTCTGTTCTGACATTAGTTAAGATCATACCAAATGATTTTGGTCCAGGCTTTTTAGTGAGAGATTTTTCTCCTACATGAATGATAATCTGAAAAAAAGGAGTTTCTTTTGATTTTGACTAGCAGCCAGAGATCCAGGGAACCCAAACAATATTTATAGCATTTGGGAAGGGCTAAATATATTTATAAGTGGTAGCCAGTGCTGCATTTTTCCTACAATAATCCTGACAGGTGGAATCCCACATTTTGGTGATAGTGATGCTAACCATGTATTTATGAACATTCAAATCTTTGCAAGAAAGCTTTGAGGACCTCTTTTTTTTTTTTTTTTTTCTTTTTAAAAAAAAGGAATGTCATAAATGAGAGACTTTAGTATTACTAATTATTTTGTAGTGATAGTCTACAGAATTTCATTGTGCTTGGTGTTGCACAAATACATAACAAGGAAAGATGTTTTTGTTCTGAACATTTTACAGTTGAAGTCAACCAAGTCAAATAAGTGTATGAAACAATTTTCATAGAAGGGGTGGGAAAAGAGTCATGTAAGTGCGTGAATGGGTATTGCAGTGCTACGCTTGATGGTCAGGTGCTTAGGAGGGAGTACGTGAAAATAAGCTATTCCATGGTGTGGGTGTAATGTTGATCTGCAGATAGTATGTGGGTATTGCATTACAGATTATGCAAGTATCAACATAATTGTGGCCATGGTAATCTTAGTCTCATGAACAGAAGTAGAATGAGCTAAGAGGCTCAAACCTGTGTTAATTCTAAATGATGGGCTATGTTCTCAGTCTGTTCGCTTTCTACTTTTTGAATTGTGGACTTTTCTAGAAGGCCTTTCAGCTTAAAAGACAATAGGGTCTGAGAGGTGGCTTTGTGCTTGTGATGCACTCGTGCAATTAATTTTCATTTTTTTCCTTGCTCTTTCATTAACAGGTGATAAAGAAAGTCAAGTCCATGCAGATGTTCCATACTCCTGTGACTTACGCTATGCAGGGTGACAGAGTAGGTATCTGTGTAACACAGTTTGATCCCAAACTGCTAGAACGAGGCCTGATTTGCACCCCAGAATCACTTCATACCATCCATGCTGCAATAATTTCCGTGAAGAAAATCCAGTATTTTCGAGGAGCTCTTCAGACCAAGGCCAAGTTCCATATCACAGTTGGTCATGAAACAGTTATGGGAAGAGTGATGTTTTTCAGTCCAGCCCCTGCTGACTTCAGTGAAGAAATTAAAGAAAATGTTTTTGATTTTGAAAAAGATTATCTTTATCAAGAGGAATATTTGTCCAAGGACTCAAATTCTTCAGAGGAGAACAAAGAAAATGACCAGGCAGAAGTCCAAGTCCCAAGACAGCAGTGGGCTTTGCTAGAGTTTGAAAAACCAGTCACTTGTCCTAAACGGTGCCTTGTCATCGGCTCCAAGCTGGATACAGATATTCATGCAAATACCTGCAGGTTGGCGTTCCATGGGGTACTGCTCCAAGGCATGGAAGACAAGAACTACACGGAAACTTTCCTTCCAAAGCTGAAAGTGTACAAACTGAAGCATAAAGAAGGGCAAGTGGAAAGGGTAAGCTGTCTTTTTAATGCCGTACATGGGGAGGGGAAGTACTTGTTCTGTGTAACTACCTCTATTGGTAGGCTATAGAATTTTCATTATTATATTCCAGAGTCTTTATACACGTTTTTCTTACATTTGTATACCTAGCGTATTAAATCTTGTGTACTTTCAAACAGTCAGGAATCACTGCTTAAAAGTGACTAGTTTGTTCAATTCCATGCAGTGTTGAGTAATTTGATGCTGGTTTTTCATTTCTCTGCCCTGCTGACAAAACATCCAGCTTTCCACTGACGTGTTTTACAGTTACTGTGCAGTATATTTAAAATGTAAAGACAGTATAAAACAAATAGACAGTAGCTTCAGATTAAATAACACAAAGAACAGTAGTAATTATTTTATGCATTTTCACATTTGATTAAATAACTTTGACTATTAACATTTATTTTAGTAGCCGAAAAAAATTTCCTACAAGATGCTTTACAAAGCTATAGCATGCTAAAGTTGGGATCAAGCTTGTGATGTGGAGAACCTGGAGCCTTGATTAGTGCATGCTCTTGCCGTGTTGGACCAGGTGTTAATTGGCTGTAGTGTGTATGTACTTGACCCGCCTCGTTCTGGCAGAAAACAAAGCTGCCTTCTGCAGGACTTAGCATCTAGAGTAGAACTTAACTGGGAATGTTTACTTTCCCTTTGGTACAGATATACACTTTCTATAGAGGTCTGATATTATTACATTGCTGCCATAAGTTCGATCTGGGTGGTGGTTACTTTCAATAATCAGTGGAAAACCACTTGTTGATCATGCATTTTTAATTGTTTTTATTTAGTGTTATTTTCCAATCCTTTGCCAGTTTACTTACTCTGCTTTTGATTTTACTGTGTAAATAATGTTAATCAAATTATGCATATTTTATTTTCCAATCCAGAAAATAACCAATGAATGTGGATTACTGAACATCTGACCAACAGAGTAATTTATTAGGCTGGTGTATGAATGAACTGTTTTGATATCTTCTCATGCCTTTTAAAATATGGAGCTGGAGGTTTTATTATTTTATCCTGTCTTCATCTGTCACGCAGTGTGCCTTATATATTGGCCTTCATCGCCGTTTGTATGAATACCAATTGCCTCTGTAAATGAACAGTTGCCATTGAGTCTTCTGTCTGCAGGTGATGTTTGTTGTCGATTCTACCTTCTGTGGTACTGTAGGTACTCAGAGTTGGTATTTTCCCTGATGCGTGCTGAAAGGATAGCGGAACAAATGTCGTAAGAAAAGCTCATGGTCTAAAGTCCCAGGGACACGCAAAGACTTGGGAGAGTTGGTGGGAAGAGGATTGTGCCAGTTAGAAAGGACCTGCTGGGGAAGTACTTAATAGCAGCTGCCTCAAACTAGCGCTCTGAGTCTGTACTGCTGCAGAAACAATTGGGTGGTACAGTGACTTATTTTAGTACACAAAGTCGCTAGCTAATAGAAAATCTGACTCAGCAGGTCCCACCCTGCAGCTGATGGATGGCTGGAGATTAGGATCGCTGAATTTAGGGTGTCTGTTCTTGGCACCGGTGCAGGAAAATTTCTTTCGCTGTTAAGCAAGGAAGCTTCCCCCTCCTCACCTTCCCTGGGGAAGCAGAAGAAATAATAATAATTTAAAAATACATGTTACCTTCACTAGAAGTGAACTTTTCCTACAGAGAATACTGCTGGGGAAAATTAGCTTCATAGCTTCCTGAAAGGATGGGAGAGAGGGAAGCCAGGGCGCGTATCATCCACCTTCCTGGGTTCAGCAGCGAGTGGAAACGCTCTCGAAACCAGTTGAATGTAGTGGAATTAAATAGTGCCTGTTTATAAAACGCTGGTGCTAATCTGATGTGGGCTCTTCCAATTCCCCTGCTTGCTGGTAGAATTAAAATAAATTCCCTGCAGTTTAACTACCGATTTACTCAGGAGAAATCAGACGTTCATGGTTTGGCTTTTTGTTCCTGTTCTGATTAATTTCAGAGCACTGATGGAATAGTAAGAATTCATTAAGTTTCAGCATCACAGTACATCTCTTTTGTGCCTCTTATGCATGGCACCCTTCTGGATTTCAAGGTTTCTTTTTTTTAATAAAACATTTATTCTAAACAATTTTTTTTTGGCTCTCTAAGAGCAAGCGTGACATTTCTGCTGTTTTAAGTAGAAATTAAATCTGAACTGGGTAAATACGCTATTTTTAAAAAGGAAAAAAAAATCATACTTAAAGTAGCAAATGGTCTTGAATTGGTAGATTTTAGTGAAAAGTCACACCTAAGCTTCCTGGTTTTTTCTCATCTGCTCAAGTGATGGTAAATGTTATACAAAAATTCAGGTATCCTTGCACTTCTTTTGTACTGCTCATTGTTTTCTTTCAGTATCGTGCATCTTTAATGCCAAGACTAGAGCAGAGCACTGGGAGAGAAAGAATCAAAGCCTTACTACTGTTGTTCACCAGGATCTTTGAATTTGCCTGTCTGCAGCACATCCTTGAGCCTCTCTTTTCACATCCTTGCTTATTTATCTGCTGATTTTTTTTTAGGTGTTTATTACTGTAGCATCTGAGAAATTTGTCTTTAAAACATATATCTGCTTTTTTTTTTTTTTATTTTGGTTAAGTTAGTTTTGTCTGAGGTACTGCATAGTGCAGGAAACTTTCTTCTAACCAGGATGGGGTATTTTTAGGGTCTGCACCTATGCTGAGATTGCATCTTTGTTATGAAAAAGTTGGGTGAGTCAAACTGGAGTTAAGATTTTGTGTTGGTTTTGAACTGTTGTAGAAGTATGTGGATGGTTCTGTTTTGCTTTAGACTAGGTTTGTTTTGGAGTTAGATAAGTCTTCAGGGGTTAATTTTAAGGAAAATCAAAATCAAGAGGGCACTGGCAGAGGTTTGTATTTACTTGGTGATTTAAAAATGATGTGAAATACTAGTCCAGTTTTTCTGTTGCAGAGAGGACTTGAGACAGAGGAGAAGTTTGGTGGAAGGAAGTTTCTGTTAAGAGCATCTTTCTGATGTGGTGATGTGGAGGCAGAGACTACTGTCCTCTGAGCACTTTATTTTTGCAAAAATATGGCTGCCTGACAAATGCACTTCCAATAGGAAAAAGAGCTAGACTGGCAACAAGTGGTTTGTACTGATAGAAAGGTAAAAGCGGGACTGAGAATGCTGTTGTGAACACCAGTGTTGCTTTAAGGAGCATGATTGGAAATCTTGGTTGAAAAAGGGCAAATGAGATGCTGTGAAGAAAGTTTATCCCTCTGAATTGGCATAGGGTGGTGACTCTGAATGTGGGCTTGCTAACTGTAGCAGGTTAGCAGCCTCTGGAGTTGGAGACAAGCAAATTACGAAGATCAACAGCAACTGTTGTCCTGGTCTTGGACTTCTGGAGACAGGCTGCTCACCAGTCAGCTCCTCGCAGTTCTGTGGGCAGAGACTTGCATCGATCCTAACACCATCTCTGAGTTTTACTTCTGTGCAGCACTGCAGGATAATTCAGTCTGATTCCTGAAGCAGTTACTCAGTTCCTGGGATAAATCCTTTATATTTGCCATGTTATTTGCTCTTTGGCTTCTGTGGATGTACAGGTTGAGTGCTGTGAGTTTCAGCTGAAAGGTGAAGTGCATCATGCTTTCCTGCATGACTCAGATATTCTGCCTGTTTTGAAAGTGTTTGGACAAGCAGGATTTGTCTTGGGATGGTAGTCAGAGGGTCTTATTGTTCAGGATGCTCGTAAATCAGTAGCTCAGTGGCTGAAACAAAAGGAGAAGGAAACTCTGCCTTGCTTGCATAGCGCGAGCTGCACCTTCTGCACTTCCAAGCTCGCGTAGTGAAAAATACATGCGTGCCTCAGCTGCCATTGTTTCCCATTTTAAGCATGGCAGAATGTTTTCCTGCAAGAATGGGCTTGTCTTTCCTAAAGATGCTTTCTCTGTGTTGCTTTGACATTAAGAAGAATTAATTTTCTCTGTATATTTCAAAGTTTTTAATGTATTTTTCTCATTGCTTGCCTTGCTCTTAGTGTTTACTTATTGGATGGTAATCACATTACACTTGTTTTTCTTCAGCAGAGTCCTTGCATGTCTCTCAGCCGTGAGATGTCCCAGGTTTATTCATAGCCACTCTGCTCCCGAGTTTTGTGGATTGCTGGATAGTGAGTTTTCTTATTGAACTCGTTCTCGTGGGGACTGAGGCTGTCATGTAGCTAGCGTGCTTAGTTTCTGGAGGATGGAAGAATCACTTATTGCTTAATAGCAACACGGTACTAATTGTTTGAATATTAGTGTGATCTAAGTGTCCCCAAGGAGAAAAGTATTGTTGCAGGAGCAATATGTGAAAGCAGGGTGAGTTACCAAGATTTTTATCAGAACATCTCTTTCTTCTTCCATTCAGGCTTCAGAAAAGCTTATCTTCTGGCATCTTTTAAAAGCGTTGAGTTTTTTCTCTTCTTACAGTAGCATAACGAGGTATTTCACCATCGCTGAACAGATCTTTCTGGCCAGTCTGAAGGAGGATGAGATATTGTGGAGATCAGTATTAGGAAGCAGCTGCTGGAAGCTTGAGAAAATAGTGTTTAAATGTGTTGATGATCAGCAATGATCCAGACTGTCCTTTAGGGAGCTAGACATTTTGAAAAGCAGTGGTTGTGTAAATAGCATTTTTTAACAATGATCACTCATATTTTGTCTTTTAATTCCTTATGACTTTTTATGAGCGAAAATACCAACATTTAATTTACAGAGTACATTACAAATTTATAGTAGCTCAGCCACACTTAACAAAGTGTGGATACAAAGTAGGAAAAATGAACTCACCCATGGGTAAAGAGGAATATCCAATGTGGTTCACTTAGGGAGCGAGACCAGATTTCTGGAAAGGTTTCCTTGGGGAGATGGTAAGCTAATATGGGAGTGCCAGAGTATTCCTATCTGGAAAGACTCTTGAGTAATGGATCATGTGTGATCAACACTGGTACTTTTTTTCACTGAATCCTTTCCAGATATCAATAGTACCAGAATTTTTTTTCAGAGTTGTGCCTGTGCACTGTATTTAAAATATTTGACACAAATACTGTTCCTTGAATTTTCTGCTGGGTGTTTGCAGTGCCAGTAGGAATGGAGAGAAGTAAATTTTACCTGCTTGGATAGCTAGATTATTCTGTCCTACTCATTTCTAGATAAAGGATGTTTCGTTGGTTTACTGGGGCTGATGTTTCATCTGCAGTTTTTTTTATAGTGTAGTTCCTGTAGTTCCAGTAGGATAGCAAGTGAAGCATTACATCAGCAAGGCAATGGTGCTTTCTGAAGACAAAATCTGGGTAACTGATGTGGTGTGCAGACAAATATGGGCACACAGTGAGTAACAAGACCAAACTGTACAGTGAAAACTGAGTGCTGCCTGCAGGCACAGGCAGTGACCTGGGCTGTGCAGAACCTCCTGTGACTCTAGCTGGAGAAGTGGTGGATGTCACTCCACCTACTGTAAACGTGCAGACGCCACAATTAATATTTTTCTTGCTTTGAAGTCTGAACATGAGTTTGTTTGGTTCAGCTTGGCTGCTGATGGTATGCTAAATACAGTAATAATACAGCAGTGAAGGCAATCGGGTGAATGAAGGTGCTCAGCACAGTCACTAGCTAAAATGCACTGTAAAATAAGAATATAAAAGATGCATTTATATTGGCTCTTGTTTAGTTTTTGAGCAAAAGGGTTTGAGAAGTTTAGTGGAGGAAGGGGAAGAGAGGGCTGTATGCTCATTAAACAGAAATACCATTTCTGTTAAACAGCACTGAGAAAGAGTGGTGATGTTTACTGACTGACAGCATATGGATTAACACAGAATAAATTTGTCTTAAAAGTGCACCAACTAAGTCACAGAATCTCCTTGCTTACTCATATGAAAAGATTGGTATTTTGTTCACTCACCAACAGAAGAATGCATTTGCTCCACATGACTGGGTAGTAGAATTTTGCAAGACTTGAGTAACACCTATGGTTATTATTTATATTATTAAATTTAAAATGCAGACATGCTTTTGGATCTTACAAGTGTATGGACAGCTGGTCTTGATTTTTCTGAGGTTGTGTAAGAGTCACCTGTGGGGGAATCAGTTTGTCAGCAAGGCAACCAATACACCATTTTATTTATTGGATACAAAAATAAATTTAGAATGTTACTTAGGTTGCAAAATCAAGCACTTGAAAGTTAGGAAATACCAGATTTACAGTTGCCTATGCAACATTAATTCTGTTCCCCTGTGTCTCTACCCTGTGCACTTAATAACGCAGGGTTCCTGTGAAATTTTTTTCGATGTGGTCATGTAAAGACTATATCATGGGGCATATCAAAGAGGGACAGGAATAAGGTTGTGTGGACATCTGGCATTTCTTAACTTCTTAAATGCCCAATTCTGCAACTTAAATAACTTAGATTTTATATAAATGTAATTTCCTAGGCATTTTTAAACTAAAAAGCTGAAGTAGAACTAAACCTACGTATTATTGAACTGTAACCATCCCTCTCTACTGTACACGTTCACTGGGATTTGAGTTACAAATGCTCAGCAGTGTAGCACAGACTTGTACTGCTTGGTGCCTCAAACCTTGTTAATCAAATGGCAGAAGGAAATGCTTATTGAAGAGAGATGGTGAACTGGCTTTGGGCAAAGGGTCCGCACACTGAGTTAGAGATCATTAGGGGAGGGAACAGATTTGGGATGTCCGTGGTGTCTGCAGAAGGGGGTGCGAGTCTGTGTGAGTCAGCGCTCTCCTCTCCCTCAGCATCAGTTGCGTCAGGCAGCTCTTTGCAGGCCTATCCTCATTCCCTGCTTAATTTCCAGTGAAGATTTTGTAATCCTCTGTTCCTTTCTGCCCTCCTGAGCTATTTGTGGGCAATTTCCTTTAGAAACAAATTAACTTACTGTCACTATACCTGACTTAGTGCTGTGTTTCAGATCTATACATGGTTCCACACGGAACTTCCCAGGTCTCACTGTTTCCTCTTGGAAAAGGAAACCTCATGTGCATGCCTGGAGACACCAATTGGTTTGTAGAGAGCTTTTAAAATCTAAACCAGTCTAGTTGTGCAGGTCTTACTCATTGTCCTTGCTCAAGACTCTTTTTTCCACTACTGGACTGATTTTAACCAGACTATAGTGATGGCAAAATGCATCCTTCCTCCTGAATGGATGTTCAAAGGCAGAAGTTTAGTTTGTTCACTTGGAGGATGGTGAGAATGTCTTTAAAGCCCAGGATACAACAAGAAGTTGCTAGTGCTGAAGGGAATTGCAGAAATAAAAGCCTTTTTTAATACTTCTGTGCTGTTGTAAGCTCTTGAGGAAATGATGTGGCTGACCAAATCATTCGTTCTTTGAACCGAGGCATTGAGGTAGCTCTCTACAAACTAAAAGCTAGAACAGTCTTTGGAGAATCAAAAAAGCTGCAAATCCAGTGAAATCTTCTCAGTTCCTTTCTCCTTCACCCTTTTGTGGCCTCATGTGCTGTCATTTTCTCAATGCATGAGGCCACACTTAAAAAAAAAAAAAAAAAAAAGGAACAGGAATTTGCAGCCTCCAAAACATTCCCATTTCTGACACTGAAATGGAAAGTGCTTGAAGCTGTTTTCTAGAAATTGCTGTCACTGGTCATGATGAAGATGTCTCAAGTGTACTTTTTCTAAAGTACAAAACAGTAATAAAAATACTTTGTATTTTCCTTGTATTTTTCAGTGGTAGTCATAGATTCTTTTTGTTCATTTTCCCCCTCCTGTCTTCTGCTTTGGTTTCAATGGGCCATTTTTCAGTTTGCTGAGAGTACTCCTCAGACCTGCTTTTATCCTTTTAAAAAAGTTGTATTCTATTTAACACCATATAGTTTTAGCTTAAATCAGAAAAGGTTGTTCTTTCTTTCTGTATCTCCTTCTAGTATTTAATATTCAGTGCTTTTATTTTCTCTGTCTCAAATCTTTTCTTATTTCCCGTCTCATTCTGATACTGCTTTGTTTCCTCCTGTGTGTTTCTGTTCTGATCCCCTTATTTTTTTCCACAGATTTGTTAAAACATGGAGTTATTTGCTTTCAAAATGTGTGTGATGGATTGTTTGAGAGGGTATTCAGATGACAGAAATTTCTTAAGTTATCTTAAAAGTTATCCTAAAAATCAGGATTGTCCCTGCGTTTCAAAGGGAAATCCTAGGGTTATTTTTCCTTGAAATCATACTATGGTTTGCACTGAATGCCAACGTATGTACCATTAACTGCAGTTTTACAAACAATATACAGTAGCATAGGTACTGCTTGGATGGGGAGCATGAGGTGGTTAATTTTTCCTGTGAACTTCTTGGTTCACAGAAGCGTTATGTGCCAGAGATGCACATACTTCACCTATGGTTATAAAGTGCTGTTTGTGTTTTCCTGCAACACAAAAGCCAAGTGGGAAGGGATATTTCATAAATTCGGTGCTATTGTGTCCTCTGGTCTAAGCCATAAAACAAGAGTAACAGAGACGTTCCCTTTGAACTTGAAATCCCTTTCTAAGCTGCTGCTGTAACCTAAGTGAGAAGGGGAGACTATACCAGCCAGAAAATTTCTCTTCTGCGTATTTTTCCCCCCTGTTCCTTTTTTTTTTTTAAAGTCCTTAAGTGAGTTTGATGCTGCACCTCTGCCTATAAATTTAAAAAAATATTATCGTAATGTAGGTCAGTGAACTGAAACGCCACTGTACACCATGGGGGATTAAAGTCAGAGAGGCAGCCCTCTCCCACTCCCACTAGGTCATATGACAATATAAACAAGAAACGCAAGGAGCCTTCAGCTTTTTCTTGCCCCTAATCCTTTGTTTATTCAGCACTTAAACTGACTTTTGGGGTCGTCTCTGTCTGGCATTAAAGCCCTAAAGCTTTTTGAAGTTTCCCTGAAGTTAATAAAATTAGTCTGCCCTCGTTGCTAGGCCCCTTGCTGCTGCTTCAGAACAGGCTGCGTATCCCTTACTGTCTTTGTGGCATTTGGCTTTTTAAGTTAATAATATTTTATAACTGAAAAAGAGTGTTTGAGAGAAAAGCAGAAAGATCTCCCAAAAGGCTCTTCAGCTAATAGGCAAAGCAATTGCCATTGTAGATGTTCTGAGAACTCAGAAGGGATTAACTTAAAATCCAGTGATTGGAGGTAAATTGCTGGTAAAGTAATTGAAAGTGTTGAGTTTCAGTTGGAGAGAACAACATGCATTTCTGTGGCTTTTTACAAAGCAAGACTAAACCAAAAATTTAATTTTTCTTTCATTTTTATGAAATTATCTTAAAGCTGAGAAAATGAGGTTTCCTTCATAGCGATTATCTCTTCTTCACCCACATATTTTACTGCAAAGACCAATGACTTGATTTTTGTTATATCAGGCATTCTCTCATTATTTGGCCTTCTTCAGGGCTAAATTGGTAATAGGCTAACCAGATGGGATGTGTAGTATTTAGTGTACAAGACTGAAACTTCAGCTCATAAAGGTTTTATTCCGGACAGCCGCTCAGGCAGGTCACTGATCACAGCACTCACGCCGTATCTCGGCACTGCTGAAGCTGTTGTTTTTCTAATGGCCTGTAGAGATGCCTGAGCAATAATGGTGATTCGGACAGCACGTATCAGTCAGCTAAAGGAGGGATTTTTGTAACAAGTTGACCACTGGAGTGAAGGGAACAGTGCAGCTGGAGCCCATAGTTACTTAGCTAATATGTGTGTACAAGAGCAAGAGCCTAAAAAGCACATTCACTTATAAAAGATGAGGGGTTTTAAAGTCAAGTTAAGTGAGTATGGCATAACCAAAGGGTGATAGATTTTGTTGCTGTTATAATCGTCAATTGTAGGTTATCATTACCAGTTTCCACAAAGGTACATGATGCCTGTAACACTTGTTCACAGAAATCACTTTGAGTTTGTTTGTTTTCTGACAGCCTTGCCAGGGAGGCTCTCAACTGAGCCATGCTAGCCTAGTATGATTGCTCACCCTGTAATTCCATTTCTAATTAAGTTAAAGATAACTTTGAAGTGCTCTTGGAAAAATAAAATAGGTTTATGTTGTCTTTAAAGTTGGCTTCTTGTGCTATTTTGGGGGGATAACTACAAAAATAATAAATATGTGGAAGATCCTCACTGGAGTCTGAGAGACTGTGTTTCAGACACAGGAGCAAGAAATGTGTAGCCAGTGGTGAATGAGAGAGATGTTCAGTTTTGAAATTCTTGTTTTAGGAATAAAAGATTTATAGGAAGAAGTAATATTTTTTTATTTCACCAGCTAATGCAACTGGCAAATGAAGAAGGTTTTGAGAATGTAGGTGCTTCTTCAGGTTGGAGTTAAGAGCTGCTTTTTCTGCTTGTCTTCTATTTCTGACACGAAGAAAGGAAAGTGTGCCTGAGAGCTTATCTTCCCCCTCTCCTACTGCCTGTTATCAGTGGCTCTAGTAAAAGACATTATTCAGTTTTAAATTTAACCCAGGGGTTGCCAAGCGGTGATACTACCATTAATGGTTCACAAGCTGTTCTGAAGCAGCGTTTGCTGGGAGGGTGGAAGAGGACAGACACACCAAAAAACCAGAAACGTGACCTTTGGGGAAAGGATGAGGAGTGGATGCTCAGGCAGCAAATACTGAGACATCTGAATGCCTCTCCTACAGCCTTGGCTCTGTACTCAGCTGGGAGCGGAGCTGCCTATGCTTGAAAGAAGGAATAAAGGGCTGCAGCGTTTCTCACCCTGTGTACGGAGTGGTCTGGGACAGGGTGAGGTCCTGCCAGTGCTCTCTGGTGTTGTACTGCCCTTGCAAGGTTGTTTGTCGCTAAGCAAGTAAATCTCATTTAAAACAATGCAAAAATTAAATTTCTGATGCTAGATTTACTGACATATTGAGATTGGCATTAAAATAGAGGCATACATACATAACAATAATAAACACGCATGCTAGGAATTATGGTCTGTATATGCACTGTTGTCAGTGGAAGAGGCTTCAGGGAAGGAGAGCAGCTTAATAAACCTGCAGTCCTTTGAGTCATCATTTAAACTGAATAAAGTGGAATGTTTAAAATTGGTTATTCTTTACCATTCTGAGTGACTTTTGTCTTTGAAACCTTTAGGTTTATCTTAAAAAAAAAAAACCAAAAAAAACCAAAAAAAAACCAAAAAAAACCCAAAAACCTCCTAAGATATCAAGAGTTTCAAATTTTGCCACGCAAAAAAAAAAATCTTCAAAAGATTGAAGTAATATCCCCTTATTTCTTCTGATAAGTAAATAAATGTTCCTGCTGTGGCTGTGAGGTAGAGTAACTCTGGCGTTAGGTGTACAAGGATATTCACACCTCCAGGATTAGGCTCACTTGACTGCACCTTATACTTTGTAATGCCTAAGGGAGGGTTGTTTATCTTGCCTTACCCACCAACCCTGCTGCCTCTTGTTCCTGATAGCTTAATTAAGAATTCAACTTGGAATGGTTCTTCCCACTGGGTTACAAACCTTGAAATTAAAATTGGATACAATGGTCATAAGGCTTTTAATTTAACAAATCAATGTGTGTGCAAAGGTGAATATTTTAAAGGCTCTATTTAGAAACTCTGAGTAGTTCTGTCATTTCTTTGGAAGTGTAGCTGTTGGAGTGCAGTTCTGGAGCTAAGAGAACGTTTATGTAGGTGATAACGTGCTTAGCTGTAGGATAAGTAATGGAATAAACTTTTTCTGAGTCGAAGTGCTTAAGTGACTTTCACGGAGAGGTTTCAAAGCAGAAAAGATTTTAATTAACTGATCTTTAAAGCATGTTCTGATGTAGGTTTTGTTCTTCCTATATTATTAGAAAGGAGGTGAAAGCAGAAATATATTAATTCATATAGTCTTCTACAGTTTTATACATAAATTGCATTAAACTCAGCAGCTTTTGAACACTCATCTAGCGTTTTGTTCATTTTGAGGGTAAGTGATTTTCCAAGGGCAGGGTGGTAGAAGTCGTCAAACTTAGCGTACCTTGTATTTTTTCTTGTCACTTTAGATCGTAGGCTCATGAAGCCCTGTTTCTTTTGCAGGTGATGGATGATTACAGTGTGATTGGTCGTTCGTTGTTCAAAAAGGAAACAAACCTCCAGATTTTTGTGGGTCTAAAAGTCAAACTATCTACAGGAGAAGATGGGACAATAGAAGGTGGTTTTGGACAAAGTGGCAAATTTAAAATCAGAATTCCAGGTAGGTGCTTATCAACTAACAAATACTAACTGTAAAATAGTTTGATTTGGAAAGGGCCTTTAAATAAAGGTCATATAGTCCACCCTCCCTGCAAGGAGCAGGGATATCTTCAACTAGATCAGGTTGCTCAGAGCCCTGTCCAACCAGTGTTTCCAGGGACGGGGCATCTACCACCTCTGTGGGCAACCTGGGCCAGTGTAAAAAATTTCTTCCTTACATGTAGTC
Organism: Chlamydotis macqueenii; assembly: GCF_036417535.1. NCBI lineage: Eukaryota > Metazoa > Chordata > Aves > Otidiformes > Otididae > Chlamydotis > Chlamydotis macqueenii. The sequence continues at coordinate 10,843,726 of NC_141565.1, read as the reverse complement.
TGGATCTACCCTCTTTTTTTATCTATGTCAAGTGTAGAGGATTTTTCAGTATTGCAAGTCTGAATGTTATGAGTCTCCTGAAGCTTTGAAATCAACTCCATACTCAGTTGGGCCACTGATGATTTGGTGGATTGTACCTCTTGTAATTAAATGATGATTGCTGTGACTTATATTGTGAGGTTGAATGGCCTGAAGCCACATCTGCATCAACAAACTCCAGTCTCAAAATGACTTCTTGTTAAGTGTCAGTAACACTGAAATCATGCTCTGCCCACAAAGATTTGTGGAAATCTCTCCTCTCTTACTATATGTATGATTTGCACCAGAGCCTTCTGAACAAATAAAGGAAAATAAACCTGCAGTTGTTTTTACCTGTGGCCTCTCATTAAACATGGTATAGTGGATGCAAGTTCCTTAAATTGGTTCTGTTGCGCATGTTATTACCTAATTGCCTTCAGGCAAAAGCTACTTGATAAATGATTTTTTTTGAGATCTTGAGAGGTTTTTTATTGCTTGTCTCCTGGTTTTATGATATTATATATTACTGTATTTTTCATTCTTGGTGGATTACAGCAAGGATTTATGCCTCCTTAGGTTACAGCATGGGGAATGATGGGTGCTAGAGTTTGTAAGTGTCATTACTGTGTTTTTTTTCTCCTTCTGTTAAGGTAGGAAAGTTGTTCTGGGGCTTTTTAAAAGGCAGTAATAGGTGCTGTATTTAACTCAGATTATGGGATAAGATTTTAAGGATACTAGAAGTACTTTGTATTTCTGTAGTCTTCAGCCTGTTTGTTACTAGTTAATTCTCCAGCCTCTTTAGGGAGATGAGCAAGATGACTTCTGTTGTACAAGTGGAGAAAATAAATCATGATGTTCTATGACAGCAAACACTCACATAGCAATTGATCTACAGAGAAAAATGAAGTTTCCTGATTTCTTGCTGAAGATGGACCATTTTTCATTTAACTTGTCTTGATACAAGTGCACTAATTTTGACCTTCATCAAATTTCCCTTCTTCCTATCACAAGATAAGAACTTATGACTAGACAAAAACCTTCCTATATTGTATCCTAGCTGTAATTCCAGTTTTGTCATCAAATGCTAAGCTTTACGAACAGGTTTGAAGCCTAATTAGCAAGCACAGTGCATGTGTAAAGAAAAGTTGCACCAGATATATGTTTTGCATTTTCTATTCTAGAAAAGCTTTTAAGCATTCAGTGAGATAGGTACCTTTAGGGTAGGTGATGAAATGATGTGTAAATGACCTTAATGCTGAAAAGGGTTCAAGCTGAAAATCAAGATGATATCTTGCTTACAAATGTAGTGGTTTAGTAGCTTTTATTTCCTGGAGGCGAAAATGTGATGAAAGGTGAGAACAACAGGAGGATGGCGTTTACATTGCCATTTCCACACTTTGGCTGGAGGAAATGGTTCTTCATGGGCTAGGGAGAAGCCTAATAAGGAGCCTGTGTCGCTTTGCGGATGTAAGCAGGAGCTATAATTGCAAACTACGAGTCACATAAAGAAAATCATAGACAGATTTAGAAAATTGCTTTTTGCTCTGTATATTGAGTTAGTGAGAAGAAATGATACCTTTCACCAAGGTGTTCATTATCTAATCTTGGTTATACTCTTCTGATGTTTAACAGCAGACCATGAAACAGAGGACCCTTTATAGTTTGTTCTTTCAATGAAAAGAATATGTAGCGGAATACTAGAATTCAATACCTCTCTAAGGTAGGCAGAATAATACAACTTAGTTTTCTTTAGTCTAGGTCAAATTTGGGTGCTCTTGCTATTTGGAAAGAAGAGGCAATAAGCTAACTCAGCTCAGACTAAAAGTATTAAACAAAGTCTGTAGCAAGGCAAAACATCCACAGAATTTGAAAGGGCCTAAAAATCTGTGTCTTTAAGAGTTGCAGAGATTAGTGTGTAGGGGGAGGGCTATTGCTGTAATGCTGTTTAAGTCAACTGCAGTTCACATTCCTTTGTTAGGTCAGTGTTGGTTTTTTAATGTGTCTGCATCCTGTTTGTGGGGTTTAGGTTTGGTTTGTTTTTTTTTTTTTAATTAAATTTAACTGATCAGACTCTTTTCTCCCCTCCCTCTCTTTTTCCAGCCTTGCCTCCCCTTATATAGTCTTTCTTACAGTTTTGTGAAGAGCTCTTTTTAATTTTTCTGAAGTTATTTGCCCACGATTCCTTCACAAATGTATCGGGGAGTGGAAGGGAAGGAAATGTGCAAATTGAAAGCTGCCTTGGCCTGGCAGTCAGTCCTCTCGCATTTAAAACTGGTCTTAAGCTCTAGATTGAGTAGCTTGTTTGGGTAGTTAACCTGATGATAGCTGAGGGCTGGTTTTAGAAGCAAACCTCTACATAGCAATAAAAATGAGGTAGATGTATCAGACTTGTGTCCTGACTGTTCGAGGTAATAGCAGACCATGGCATGTTGTAGGGTGTGACATGGGTCCCGCTGGTGCCAACAGCCTCCAGCATCGTGCCCGCTCACGCGAGCAAGTGTTGGGCTCCCCAAGTGTTGTTCCGTAGTCCCATGGAAATGGCTTGTGTTTGCCTATGGATCACAGCCTGCGAACGTCGTCTTACGTCGTCTGTGGGCTGAGACTTGGCAGACCTCATGACTGGGAATGGTAGAACACAGATCTGTTTCTTATTCTGGCACTGCTTGTGTGCAGCAATAATTCAGATACTTCTCTCTGCTCTTCTGCTTTGTGAAGTGGGGATAATTGCTATCCATTCTGGAAAAAAAAAAAAATCTCTGATTTAGATTTATTCCAGACTTGGAGCATTAATAATTCTTGAAAAGGCTTAATTGTCTTTCTTTAGAGTACAAAAAAACACATCTAGAGTACAGCATGCAATTGGAAGTTCCTCAGTCGCTGAAAGATGTCAGCAATTTGGAAGACATTCAGGGAAGAGCACAAGAATGCTGGAGAGGCTGAAGGGATTGATTTATGAGGGAAAGAAGATGAAAAGAAAAGCATGAAACTTGGCTAAATGATGTCCGAGTGGGAGATGTGATTATCTACAAGTATTTGAAGAACATAATGGAGTAGAATCCCTTAGGGTGGTCCAAGGAGGTAGAAGTAAAGCTAATAACGTGAAATAAAGCAAAGTGTAACTTGACTATTGAAAGATGTTATTTAGCAGAGGTTTTTTTGCCCTACTAGATCCTCTTTGCAGAGGAGGATGATGTAGTTCCATTTTGAGAAACTCGTGTAGTTTGCCTGGGTGTTTGCAAGTGCTTGTGTCAGGGTAAAACGGACAGGCAGTAGTGGGTGGGGAAGTAGAAGGACAATGTATTTTTCATCTCATTGCTGGTTTTGTTTTCAGGCAACAAATTTCTAGACTGCAGCAGCGTCTAGTTTAAAAAAAAAATAAATTAAAAATATCTGCTGGTAGATCTGCTGTTCTGTAGGGCTGGGTTGTGGAGCTATTTGTGTTTTAACTGAGGAAAAAGTTCCAAGGCGTGTTAATCAGCAGGATGACGCTTACTTTCCAGACTGGTTGTATGATCAAATACATGAAAAGCGGGACCTAATCTCTAAACTCACAAGAGAGCTTTGCTTAGTTTAACAAGCGGCTTGAAAAACAAACAGGATTTGAAAGGCAATTTAAACTACAGTGCTTTGTAAGTTGTGTGTGTGTGTTTATGAGCGAGCGAGCTACTGATGAAGTGCTTCTTGCTGAGGTGGGTGATATGTGGCAGCTGTTATAGCTCCAACTGGGAACACTGCATTATATAGTCCAGGTAAACGAGTGAAAAGTATTTTTACCTTTGTAATCAAGAACAAGTTTGGGGAGGCAGGAACTGTATGTTTAAGTGCCTTATTCTAAAGAAGACAAAAGCTAACAATGACAGTCTTTGGAAAATGCTTATTTCAATGTACGTTGCACCTAGGAATGTCATGCTACTTGATAAGAAATTCAGAGGAAAGTTCAGTAAATTGTTTGAATAACTTAGTGCTAATTGTGGATTTTGTTAAACTGTCTCTCACTAAAGAATTGACCTTGTAAAATTCTGCTTGGTTTGCAAAATCATAATCTGTCAATGTATCTCCTGACAGCTTTTACAAGATTGGCTCTAGATATGCCCGTTTTGTTGGTTTTGGCGTGTTGCATTTGTCTCGTATTTAGTTATTATGAAGTGTAGCAACTTTTAAAATCTAATTGGAACGTATGTGGTATCTCGGGCATAGTTCACTTTCCTTTCTGTCTCTGTACTGTCTAGTTGCTAGTAAAGCGTTTCTTTTCTGATGCGTTGCAGTGTGTTTGCAACTCTTTTCTTCTCTTTTCAACTCGGTACAGTCAAAATTACTATATGTGAAATGAGTTAAAAGCTACCTTATTTCTTAATGCAAAAGAAGCAGTGCATATCTAACACTCCTAAGAGCTGAACACATTTCTGAATTGAGCAAATTTAAATGTAATAAAACTCACACTTTTAATAAGAGGAGATACAAATTAGAATATTAGAAATGAGCTTTTTTTAGTATTCTTTGTAGCTGTGCTGAATAATGGTAGTTTTAAGTTTCTTACAACAGGTGAAGATAAACTTTTTTTGTGACCTTGTCTTTTGTTACCAGTAACTTTTTGCTTTCCATTTGTAAGCGTTATTGAATTTGAGAGAGCAAGTCTGTTTTCGCTGCTTGTGGCGGTAGAGAGGTTGAATGCACCGTAAGTCTGCTCCGAAGTAATAGCAGGGATGTGCTCGCTGGTTCAGGGGGTACAATACCGCTGGCATCCTGCAGCATTGGTGTAAGGTGACATAAAGTGGTGAGGATTAACCATCCTCTTATCCTGGAGAATCCCTTGTATTCTTGTGTGTGAAATGAAGGCTAGAAGTGCTGAATACATGCTTCCCCCGTAGCGTGCTGTGGAGATTGTCTTTGTGGTTTGGTGTTTTTATATTTTGCCACATATGTTTTGATTGGATAGGATCCCACACTGGCTTGCAAAGTGATTAATGACATAACGGGAAAGCTTTGATGTAAGAGCTGTAGGTGAACAGCACTACTCTGCGTAATTTAAATTCCAGTTAAAAATTGTGAATTCAAAAGTGAAATTTAAATTTAAGTTATTTTTTAGCACTCTACTTAAGCAAGGAAGTTGAATAGATGCTAAATAGTATGAGGGAAATTAGAATTAGGCAGAGATGGAAAAATGCAACATGAAAATAATTTGTGTATCATGCTTTTTTCTATAACTTTCCCCTTCAGATATTTAAGTGTGTTCTTTTTTGATATTTAAAAAAAAAAATATTCAAGAGATGTCTCGCTTACTTCAGGTAGCTCTCGACACACCAACGCAGCTGGCACTTGTGGAATATTAGTTACAGGGTTTTTTAAACAACTGTAGGAGACAAGCTTGAAATAGCTGACTGTAGATAAATGTCATATTCTCAACTTTGTCATTTGGAGGCCAGTCCTTACTGACATGAGCAGGAATGGGGCAGTCTAAACCTATTAATTGCACTGAGAATAATTAAACATTCCACCACTAAGCAGCATATGTTTTTGTGGGAGATCTTGACATTTGGAATTCTTTGCTTGTGTTGCATTAAAATAGGATAATCTTCTTCTCTTAGGCCAAATGAAATTTAGGCACATTTAATGTCCGTGTTTGCCCAGTCTGAGTCCTCTTTTAATAAAAGAAAACAAAAAATGTTGGCTGCAAGGGTCTGGTGGGTTGCCATCCCTGTCAGTATCAGGTGAGGCTGAGCAGGATTTCAGTCAAGAGGAAGAACAAAAGCCCAAGGGCAGAGAAATCTGTGTAGCTGTGTTTTATTTAAAAGCTGGAGATTAGCTCTGCTTGTTCTTTCACAGTCTCTCTTCCCCTACCCTCTAAAACAAACAAAACCTAAAATCCTTAAGGGGTACTTCAAGCATAAATCTCCTTCTCTCCTTTTTGTGAAAGTTGGCGAGTGTCGTATGGACAGAGGCTGGGAGAGGATTGTTGCCAGGGAAGCATCACTTCCCTGCATGATCCCCTCTTGAGCGGATTAAACCGTAGTGATGTGAAAGTCCTGGTCACCACGTAGGAACTAGGAGTTTGTACTGCATTTGTATAAAAAGATTGGCCTGAAGGAATGAAACCTGCCTTTTAAGTGATGACATCCTGTAGGCCCATATTGACCTTTGGAGCTGAGCATCAAGATTTATTGACCTTAGAGTGTTCTTTTTTTTTTTTTTTTTTTTTTTTTGTGGAACCAAAGTCAAGATTTGTGCACGTTCCTTCAGAATGAAAACAGAAGTCAAGGAATTGTTAACTTATTAACTGTCTGTCTGCCTCATTCATGTTAATGTCAATAGATGCTGCTTTTGACTGTAGTGACAGAATTGCAGGACTAAGTCTCTTAACTTAGGGCTTTGAGAGGTAATGTGTTGGTTGTAAGATTGGTTTCAGAGGCAGCTGATTATTGCACACTAGAGTAGATGGTGTGCCCAGGGGAGGTGGAGGCTCTTCTTTGGATATCAAGTTGCCCATGGAGTGTCTGTTTAGCAGGTTGCTCTTTTCAAATCAGGCAGACAGAGATAAGTTATCAGACATCAGGTGACACAGCAGTGTTTGAGTGCTGCTGGGGAAGAAAAAGATCCAGCCCTTGTGTGGGTACAGTAGGGTGGTCGTCTAAGTAATTGAAATGGGTGCGATGGAGCCTTTTGTCTTCCTCCTACACACCATTTCTATTTTTGTGCAAGAAGAGCTGTAGGAAAGTGTCACTTTGGAAAGACCATTGGTGGTTCTACACTGTAATGTAATCTTAGTGTTTCTTCCCTACTCATCACATACACCAGTGACCATCTTACTCCCCTTGAAGCCAGGGCTATGGGTGGTCTTCAGGAAAAAGACCGATTGTTCGGTGGTCATGAAGAGCAATGTGTACTGAACTCTTTTCACTGCCCTGAATAGCAAAGCACCTTGTACTTACAGTAGTGTGAGCGTAGCCTTAAAGCAAACCCAGCTTTAGCTCTGGGCTTTGCTGGCTTTTGTGTTTGTCCTTAGGTTATTATTTCTCTCTGCAAAGCATATTTTCGTGAGCTTTTTGTATTTTGAAAGCAGTAAAGATGTAGGTGCTGCCTCAAACTAAAGAAAACTAGTTTGAAAAGACAAGCTTTAAGGTGGCAAAGGTAAGCGTTTAAAACTTGAGAATTTAAAAAAGAATATCTTAATTAGCTCTCCATTGTGCAGATGCGTTGTGATACCAGGTCAAATTATGTGATTGCATTCCCCATGCTGACACACACAGGGAAAATATTGCTGGTTTTGGGTGATGCTTTGTAATTGACCTATTGTCCTATACTGTTTTTTTTTTTCTCCTCAGAGAGTAATCAACTACTTTATTTTTTGCACTTCACTGGAATTCCACTGTAAATATGAAATCAATTATTTGTGCAATTTAAGGAAAAAAAAATCCCGTTAAGAAAAGAAAAATAGATCTAGCAGATGGGATCTGTTTGGCCATAGCATTGGGTATCTTTACTTTTATAGAATGTCTACCACTTGTAGAAGGAGTCCCGCAAAACCTCACCTGGAGATCACTTACACGTTCTTCTCTTAGTATTGACTTCCAGTCTCCATCGAGCCTTCCCTTCACTTTTACTCACCTCTGCTAATGCTCTCCCCTCTATCCCATCTGCTTCTGTTCTTCATTCCAGTCTGCTGTATCTGCTGCTGTCCCCTCTGCCTGTCTTTCTTGGTCTCTGAAGTCCTACATCGGTAACGCTTATTTTGCCCTCGGGTGTTTCTGCCAGGGGTTTGACCGCTGTAGGGGTGTGAAGGGCAGAGGATGTTTGTTTCTGACCTGGGGGTGTGCTGGTGGTGTTATGCGGAGAGCTCTTGAAAGGAAGGGCTGAAGGGAAGATGCAGCCCACCTCTGTGCTCGAGATTGCCCTCTGCAGATGGAGGCTGTAGACAATTTAGCTGCCAAAAATGTATTTTCCAAGTGTGTGCTAACTAACAATTTCCTTTTTTTGCTTCCAAGAACAGCAATCACTGTACTAGAATCCTAAAGTTAAGTTTCAGATCCCTGTTGCAAAATAGAAAGATATCATAGTTAGAATTTGTTTATCTTAATTTGAGGATAAAATGTGGATCTGATAGTATGGGGAAAGCTTGGGAGGTGATTGTGGGTTTTTACAATATTTTGAAACTGAACAATTATTATTTCAGTTGGCAGTGACATTGGTAGTCAGCTGTCCAAAGTACTCACAATGGTAAGCCCCCAAAAATAATTTTTCTTTTATTAAAAAAAAAATCTGTAACAATTGTTTCTTTTCGTAGATAAACTCAGGTCATATATGTAAAATTCTCCTAAGCCACAAAAGCTAGATATATAAATTAAACTGAGATTTGCACTCAGTTGCATGGGTTTAGGATCTGGGATTTCAAAAGAAGTGCACTTATCTTGAGATTTGTGGTAAAACTGAGAGCTGGTAGTGCTGCTGCATACAATAACCTTAGTTCTGTCTGGGGTCTCTTGTGGTCAGAAGTCTTTCCAGTTAATCCAGGCTTTGTTATTCTGGGGGAATGTAGTGGTTGTGGAAAGTTGCATTCCCTGGGAGAAAATAAGTACGTGTTTAGGGCTGCTACTTTGCTGATCTTTGAATAATTACAACAGCAACTGTAAGCTGCTTGGACCCTATTCCACAGTCCGGATCACTGGCAGGACTGGTCTGTAATCGACGTAGCTGAGCAGGCGGCTGCTCTATTCTAAGCTCGTATTTGGCATCGCATCACCACTAACTTTATCCGGTGACCTTCTCCAAATTATCTAATATCTTTTGGCTTCATACTGCTGATGCGTAAACTGCCGCTGTCATAAGCCTTACCTAAGGTATATAGGAAACCCTTTGTTAAATGGAGTTCTTTTACTTTAGGTTACCTTTTTGAAGGAAAAAAAAGAACCATGTTGGTGGGTGGCAAAATTACATGTTCAAAACAAGGACATGAACAAGCTTCTTTCCCTTACAAAAGCGATCCTACCCTATTTTGCATGTGTGATAGTTGCAGAGTTCCATAACCGTACAATTGCAGAACGGAACTGTGTTCGAGTTCTTAATTTTTTGCTGCGTTGTCATTTAGAATATTTTTCACATTAAGTGACGATGCCTTGCTACAGCCACTGCAGACCAAATATCCTGTTCCTTGCAGATTGAATTCCACATTTAATGTTGACTTCACTGGATTTATGCTGCTGAGATTGCAAGCAGTTTGGATTAGAACATGGCATGGAACAATGCGATCGCTTTTACTTTCATTAAATACTACTGTTTAGTTTGGTAGTGTACTACACACACAAGAGTACGATGCACGTGCTACCTTCTGTTTGTTTTTTTTTTTTGTTGTTGTTCTTTTTAGGTGTTTCATTTTGCAAATTCAATACACTTGCTGTAGTTTCAAGAGTGAAAACATTTCTTTTTTTCTTGAGAAAGAATAGAGCTAACAGTGGTTTTTATTATGTGTCTATACAGTTTGGCAAGGCAACCTTAGAACAGGCAAAAAGTAAATCATGTAATACCTTATATCTCCTAAAGCCAACAGGAATCTGCATTTTTTTTTTTTTTTTTTTAATTTAATTCCCACCTAGTTCAACATAAGAACTCTTATACTTTTCACTGCAGGTTTGGGATGCTTCAGTGTGTGCTTTGAAAAAAAATACTGAAGGGACCAAGTACAGTTTCTTCTGAAGAGTAACAAAATGTATATGCCTGATAACAAGTAAAATAATCATTTCTATGATTTTCGGTGAAGTTCACTGCTGCACAGTTGAGTGCTGCCCTTCTGGGAAGGGAAGACACTTTTCCTTGCTGAGGACTTACTGAGGTCGGTACAGCTGAATGTGAGGGATTCAGAGGATCCCTGGGGTTTCAGTTATGGGACTTAACTGCCAAAACCTGGTACTTTGAAAAGTGGTTGTTAAATGCTCTGGAAAATGTGCTAGGGTCTTGCACATTTTAACTGCTGCCTCTACTTCTTTAGGTGTTTAAGGTGGAGTTCTGTTTTAAAGGGCTAGTCATTTTGGTGAGAGATGACAGTAAACTACGCAGTGCATGGATGGAGCATGGGATTTCAGGATGAGCTGTTCATGAGGAACTTGCTCTGTCCTACTTGCAGTGGGCAGCTTTCTCGGAGAGCCCTCTCACTTGTTTACTTAGAGCAAGGAAGTGGAAGCTGTGAGATGTAGATTGTGTTCCAGGTCTGTAGGTTGTTTGTGTATTACCGCAGGAGGAATTATTTCCCTTATCTTTATTTCTCCTTTCTTGTGTGCAAAATGGGATGCTGCTGTCTCTGGATCTTACAGTCCTCACTCATGGCTTTGCAGTACTTGAGCAGGAAATATTTATGTTCCAAACCTTTATGTAATTTAACTCTGATCTTATTAAATGTCTCCAAGGGTAGCTCATGCATTCAGATTTCCCTCTTGCAATGAAATTTCTCTCCCTTTCTGTAAACTGTTTGTCCTTATTTGCTTGATTTTGATCGCTCATCCCTTGGGTCTTTCACCTTCCCTTTCCACCAGTGTTTGTTCTGATGTCTTTGAAGTCTGAGTGAAAACATACACCATGGGGCTTCCTGGAGGCATAGAGCTTTGGTTTGCAAGTTGTAGGCTATTTGAAGCAAGGTGGCCAGTGCTCAGTGGATGAGAACCGTTGTATGACAAGGATGTTAACCTTGAGAGGCTGATCTGTGTTGTTGAGTTTGGGGACAAAAGAAAAAATAGTTGTTCTTAGTGTGCATTGATTTCAAGGAAGTCTGTGTAAAACAGTCTTTGGTTTGTGTTTTCACAAAGGGATTTCAGTGTTTAATAAACAGTAGGAAATAACTGGAGCTTCAATAGACCTGTTTTGATAGGGGGAGTCTGCTGTAACATGATTTTGTATAATTTTATACATAAGCAACAAAGGCATTTCCTGCCTGTAACGACAGTATTATTGCATTTTAAAAAGCTGCAGAAAATACTTTAAAAGTACTTAATACCTGGAATAAAAGTTATAGGGAGAGAAAACCATCATCCTGCTTAAAGTCTTTCATCTAATATCTGAGGTTGTAACTTCAATCACAAGAATTCCATATTGTGTACTTCTGTGCTGTGTGTTTTTTAATAATAATTTTGTAAACCTCTAAGCCCTCAATTCCCCACACCCCTTTCCACCTCATCCTCCCCAGCTATGCCAGATTAGGAAATCAAGACAATTTGGTAATTCAGAGAACTTGTTCTTCCCTGATAGAACTGATGAGCTGCCCAGTTTCACTTTTTTGCTGTTTTACCCAAATCTCTCTGTACTCTCCCCTCCCTGCTCAATTCTGTCTGTCTGGCCATTTACCTTTTCTTACTCCTACAGCCCCTTCCTCTGCCAACCATCTCGCCCACACAGCCCTGAGCAGCCCTCCTCTGCTTTTTGCTTTTTATACAGTAAATATATTAACAGCTGCACAACTCTGAACCAAGGAAGTGGACCTCTGCGGTCCCTTCGGTTACTTTGTTGTTCATCTTAAACTGTCTCTCTGTATATAAATTAAGAACATTGCTTGCATGGTGCAATCTTTTGCTGCGTACTTGAGGATTTTTAATTCAGTACATGGGTTTGCTGCCAGGTACGTATTTACTTCTGAATGCATTTGTTTACCTTCACAATTTTCTGTCTGTGAATGAAGAATAATGTTCCCTCTTTCTAATTTGACCAGTTAATGTATGGATGTGTTGGGCAAGGGACTGTTTGCCTGCGTGTTTCTAAAGTATCAGGATTGGTATTATGAATACAACATGAAGAATATGCATTTGTTTTCTTTATGATTGCAATGAATTATCTTTTCAAGCTAGCACAATGGTAGGCACAAGCAGCGTGTGCCAGGTAACTCTACAGGCACGAGAGAAAGAAGACGTTTTCAAGGACTGAAAATGTGCTAAAGAATGTAAGTTCCTGCTGACAGGAGCAGGCTGTATATCATGAACTGAGGATTTTCTTTTCATGGCTCATTACAATTGACTGTTCTCAGAAGTACCTCCTCAGAAGATGCACAAAGATTATAGTCCCTCTGGAGTTCATGTGGAAATTGATGCCTGGCTCCACCGTTCCCTGACTTTTTTCCTAGTTTTTCTTCATGTTTTCCTTGTTACGCTCTAAGTAGGTAGTTTGGAAGACATAATGTACTTGGCTTTAATTTGTTTGTATTTTTTTTTGTCTTGTTGTGCACATTCAGAGCAAGATTGACTTAGTAAATTATCAACATTTTAATTTTTTACTTTAACTTAAATTTAAGCTTGAGTTTAATGACCTAGGCTCTGTCCTGAGTCACTCCTCTTAGAAGAAGTTGAATATTTTAAGAACCCTTTTTCATTGGCTAAGCCATATGAAGGCCAAGTAGCAATGAAAGTTTTTGAGGAGATCCTAAAATATGTGTATCTTTTGATATTTGCCAATTTATTCCTATGAAAAATCAAATTAATTTCTTGCACTTGTGAAAATAGAATAACTTGACTGTTTCTGTCCTGTTGATCTTCGTGCTTTTCACTCGTGTTTACTCTTAAATATGATTAGGTTTCAGAGCAAACGTATGCTGGAGCAAAAGCAGGAGTGATTCTTATTTAGAACTTTTTTCTGATAAGCACAGGGAAAAAAATTTTTTCATTTAGGAAAAATTATAGGTAGATTAACAACAAAATGTCTTTATTAAAGCTCAAAGTCTTACAGAAAAAATACTGATAGTTGTAACTAGACTGCTGTAGTTTTGCAAATGAATTTGGTTGAATAACTCTGCTTTCTCTAATTTTCATAAATGAAGGATGGATTTGTGATATACAGAAATGGTTGCTTTTACGATGGTTAAGGAGAGGGAGAAATCCTCTAAACATGGGGAAAGGGTCTTATTCAGAATCTGAAGTTTCTGGGTTTTGCTTGCTGATGGTTGGGAATCTCCTGTTAAAGACCTGTTGATTGTCTCTGTGCTTAAAGCTTAGACGTGGTTTTGATTTCGGGACACACATACATATGGATTATACGTGTAATAAGGGCAAGCATGTTATGGGTTCTCTGCTACTTTCATTGAACAGGTAGTTAGAATTGGTTTGGGGTGGAAAAGGAGGAAAAGAGTAGCTGTAAGCAAATTGATGGAAGGTATTTCGGTCCACCCCTGCTGATTATTTCTAATTGAAGCTGTCTGAGCCAGTCTTAATACAATTTAGTTATCACCAGCCAGAAGGATTTTATTTATGGAACAGGGCCTGTTGGAACTTCCTCCGACCCTGGAGAAGCTGTGAATGGGAGAGAGCTGATCAAGCAGGCACGCCTGGCTAGCGTATGCATTTCTTTAATAAGACAGGGATTGATGTCTTCTGCAGTTCAGGGGTTAGGTAAACAGCAGTCCCTCGGTTCAAGGCTCTCCATGTTCAGTTGTTTGTTTATACAGATCTCAGAAGGTTAGGTTAGCCTTCTTGACATCCCAGGGGAGCTTTCCTGACCATGGTATAACCTCATCTGCTCCAGAGTTGCTCAGGAGGTGTCGCATCCCTTTTTACTAAAGGTACCGGCTGAGTGGAGTGTCTGCAGCTTGTACCCAGTCTCTAGGAAAGGTGGGTGTAATGAGAGTAGTTGGAACACTGAGTCTGTCTTCAGTTACTCATAAATAATTTGCACATGTTGTGTATGTAACTACTGTACTTCCATTCTCAAACTTGATATTTGCACACAAAGATGACTAGAACATGTAACTTAGGCTCTTACTGATTTGCAGTGAGTTAGAGCATGCATCTCATGAGGTTCACTTGCATGGCTATCATATCCCCATCTTCCTTCTCCACAGAGGCTGGTGATGGTAGCATGAGAAGTGAGAGAGGAATGGTGCAAATTGATCTGGATCTTGTTGCAATATAGTTCTGATGAGTGGAGTTGTTCTGGAATTTGAGGATGACTTTGCTCGGTTAGTGTGCTTCATCGTGTGTGTGACCAGCTGCTTTTAAAATGTGACATGCTATGAAGTTGACTTAAATCCCAGAATTTGTTGAATTAGTTTTTGCTGATTTGATGTCTGGTGATTCCTACTTCATTTTTCTGCAGCGCCTCCCATCTGTAGCCATGCAGACCCACACGGACATTAATAAACTAGCCGCACACCCGCATCACAGCTTGTGAAACATCCTTGCCCACAGACGGAGGAAACTGAGGCATAAATGTGGGCTGTGAATTGCCACTAGACATTTCTGAGAGAGCCAAGATCTGTACTGACCCTTTCTGTCTTGAAACCCCTATCATGTTGCTTAACCCGCTGTGTCACGGTTCTCCTGGGACGGGCTTGTGCCAGTCGTAGAGCTTTTCAGGAAACCTGAACCTTGTCTGGTGGGCTCAAATAGGACAGTGCTGTTGAAGTATCCTGTCCTGTAAAAATCCATATGGGTGGCATCCCAGCTGAGAGGTGAGGTGTTCGGAGTGGGAGGCCGCTTCCACGCTGGCTGAGGTTTCACAGTGCCAAAATATGAACATCTTGTCGCTTTCAAATAATGTGTGGGGTCTGACTTAAATGTTGGGTTTAGTATTTAATCAGTATTAATATGATAACAGGAATGTGACAACTGAAGCGAACACAGAGATTATCTTCTTAGCCAAATGCATCCATTAGCTAGGAAATATAGGTTCCTATTAAATGAAGCAGACAGACGGGCTATTGGAGGTGACTGAGAACAGGAGGGGGAGGGGGCTAAGAGGTGAAAGTTGAGGTTTAGAAAATCTCTATAAAAATAAAAACAAACCATCTGTCTTGATGGTTGGCGTTTTACCCTCCCGTTGCACTTTAGGGATGGTGCTCCGATTCCTATCGAGAACATTATGCTGAAACTTAATCTAACGCAGCACTTACTCCTGGCAGACTCTGGCTTGGCAGCTGCTCTGCTCCCCCAGAAAGAAGTGGCCAACGAGGCTTCAAATACGGGACAGTGTTGTGCAATCTTCAGGAAAACTGCAGCTTTGAGATCCTGGGGAAGGCATATTGGATCTTGTTCCTTTTAGTCTATTTTTCCTTTTGGATAGAGAAATGTTGGGCAAACAAAATCATGTTACAGCATTTCAGAGCAGTTGTAAAGTAAATTATTTGTCTGTTTCTGTATGTATGTGAGTCCCCATCTAATAAGTGTTGAAACAATGTTTTTAGCCAGTGTTTGAAACCAAGATTATAATAGTATAAATAATTTAAATAATTTTAGAAAATGCATGTAACAAGAAAAAAAAGAACGTAATTAAAATAATTTTACCAAATGGACAATTCACTAAGGTAGATGGAGTAACACAATACATTAAAAAAAAAAAAATCTTTAACAACACAAACATGACACTGGTGACAGGAAATATGTCTTGCCAACCATCCTCTAGACTGGCCCCAGCCTTGCGTCTCCGCCGCTGGCCCGGAGTCCCACATGCTCACGGCATGAGCGAGCGTCAGGATTCAGCCCTAAGAGCGGGGGCTCTGTTCTGCTGCCAGCCTGGGGTATTTTTGTTTGAGGGTTTTGTGTTGGTTTTAAGTCTGTATACGTTTTCCTTGAAAAAGAAAGGAGCTGTGTGGGATGGCATTGCCTAGGAAGAGTGAAATGACTGTGAACAAATTGAAGTTTGTTTTTTTCTGAAAGTTGTTCCTAATAATTGGATCTGATTGCTGTGGAAACAATTCTGCATGTAAGCAGTGGCTGGCTGGCTGGCTGCGAACAGTTTTTTGTTGGTTGCTGGCTCTTATCTTCCATCCCATTTTGATTTTGCTGCCTGTAATTATTCTCCCCCAGATTTTGAGGAAGGTGCCAAGCTCCCTTTGGCCAGGCTTTGTGTGGAGTTTTAGATTTGGTGATGGTGGGGAGACAGGAAAGGAAAAAATGTGTGCAGGAGGAAGAAGCAGCATCCCTCTTCTGTCTGGTGTTTCCAGGCTTTACACAGAGTTTCATAAATGGATTTTGTGTTCTTTTACTTAAATGCACTGTCTTTGCATTACTTCCGCTTGGTTTTCCTCTTAAGCATTAACAGAAACGGGACATGTGGAAGTCCAAAGTGGACTTTTCCTGTCCCTTTACTCTTGGCCCGCTGTCCATCTCTGTAAGCCAGTGCCAAATTAACAGCGACTGGTCCGTTTGGGGAGCGCAAACCACATGTACTTGTGGATCCAAGATGCTTTTAGAAATATGAACTTTATAATGAGATTGGCTTTTTGTTTCCCTGTGGTGTCCCTTATTTGTATGTACTGATTTATTATATTTTTTCCCCCCCTTCCCCAATAGGCGGTATCTAATCGGGGCAAAAAAAGGTCTCAGTGAAAATGCGTAGAGGCAGTTGATGGCTTAGAGATGCCAGTTTCCCGTGGTAGCGGAGAGAAGGCTGTGGCAGGGCCCCAATCCCGACGGCCATGGGAGAGATGAGGAGGCGTGTGTGCTCTGCTGGCTTCGTGAGAGGGGGTGCAGGAGACATGGAGCTGTTTTTCAGGCTGCCCTGTCATTCCTGCTTGGGAACCTGACATGTGGGCCCGCTTTCTTGCATGCGTTGTTTTTTAGGAGGGAGGGAGGTGACTGAGCGGCTAGCCACTTGACAGGGCAGTTTTAAAACATTCATAAAACTTTTATTGGGCTGCCACCCTTCTAGATAAATATTTTCTGAGTTTATGAGCTTATTTTAAGGACCGAAGCTTAATAGCAGCTTTGTAGCCCTCTCCATCCCCAAAATAGCCTTTTGGCAAACCCCATCCCTGGAGGCTGCTGTGCTTTTCTAGATCTTTGGAGTTTCTTCATCACTGAATTATTACCGTTTTGCCTCCTTCCAGCTTTGTATTACTAAGTAGGACCAACTGCTAAATGAGCCTTTCTCCTTCCCCTAGCCTTGCTGAGAGCTGATCCAGGGTACTGTATTTGGCCATCGTGAAAGAAGGCGGATTGCAGAAGTTAGAAATTTATTTCCTTTGTTAAATTTGATTTGTTAGACGCGTTTTATTTGTATCTTAATTATCAATCATTTCTTAATGCTGCATGTGATTTTAAGATGGTACAGGCTGGTGGCATTTCAGATAAGTACGGGCGCTTTCTCCATGTGCTTCCACAAATGTGAAAGCTTTACAGTGCATCTCAGTGCGGCATTAAGTGGTGAAACCAGTGGGCTTGCAGCCAAGGCTGTACAAAGGAATGCTGTACGTAGCGCTCGGAGGAAGATGGAGCTGCAGTTTGAACATCCGTGTCTTTTGATTTCACTACGTTGTGTCCAAAGAGGTTTAATGAATTTCAGCGTGGGCTTTTGCTCAACAGTGACCAAAGGTAACGTGTGCATTTTGGCTGCTCTTGGGAGAGCTGTGTATGATCCCTGCATGTTCCAGCTCCTGAAAAGTGAGTGTTTTTAGCAGCTGGAACACTACTGCTTGTTAGTAGCTTTTTGTAGTTGCTGATCTCCCCTCTTTTCTTACCAGACACAGTTGTAATATCAGAAGGAAAGTGTACTATTTTTTTGTCTGTTTACTCAGATGTGTGTTATGACATTATTTTTGATCACTGATTTCCTGAACAGCAAACTTGTCATACAGGATTGTATATGGCATCCTTTGTCTCATCCCAAGTGTTTCAGGGGGATGAGGGTTTTTCTGTGCAGTGCACAGAGTGCAGGAAAAACTTCCCCAGTATGTGTGAGTACTGGCCCCGCAGACCTGCTCAAAAAAGAGCATGGGGTAGGAAAGAGCTTAAAGGTTGAATTCTGAGGTTCTTGTGAAAGACTAGACTGTAGAAGTGACTAAGAGAAAATAGGAGCTTCCAGACAGCAGGAGAGACTAGAATAAACTTCAACTCCTTTAACAGGATCACTTGGTCCTAACAGATTCTAAAAACAACCAACCCCACTTGTGCTTTGTTTGGGTGAGGCTGACGGATCTTATATAGTCGAGGAACTCTCTTTTCCAGACCGGTCACAGTTCAGGAATATTTGCTAGTTGTTTGTTTGGTTTTTGGTTTTTGTTTTTTTTTTTTTTCCACTAAAAATAGAAATATCTGTATTGGTACAAAACAATACTGAGACTTTTGTTTCTATAGTCCCAATACTTCTATTTTTTTTTATGTTAGCACATCTTGAGGCTTGTTCTAAAAATGGAGCTGATATAATAATAATAATGACTTTCTGGACATCTAGATCCTCGCTCCTCATAATTGTCTACAACCAACAAATGTTGCTTGTATGGGGAAACTGTTTACTTCTGCAGGACTTCTTTTTCTGCAAATATTACACTGATAATTAAAAAACAATGATGACTAAAGTAATATATTCAATATAATAATGAATTCAAACAGCTTAGATGCTTAAATAACTCACCACAATCTGTGTCCATCTCAGTACAGGGTAAAGTTGTTAAGGTTATTTGCAGAATACTGTCGAGCTCCCAAAATAACAGTCAAAAAGAAAATTTCTCTCACAATCTAAATTAGAGGAAATGGATCCAGCTGGCTCTTAATTTATCAAGATACTGTGGGCCAAAATAAGCTGTAATGAGGGTGCAGATACAGACATTGGTAGTAGACATTATTCTTTGTTTTCTAGAAAATATTAAGAATTTAGAGAGCTGGAGATTTTTACCAGCAAACTGGGAAGACCCACAGCTTAGGTGAGTTGAGAGATAGTTCTGATTCTTATTTGACTTTTGAAGTCTGTATCTACATTTTCTCTTATTGTGGTTTAAATTTCGCGTTGATCAAAAGTTAATGCTTTCTAAGGATGTAGTTTACTTTCAACACGATTCTTCTTGCTGGTGTATGGACAGATCAAGCACTGTGGTTCTGATGGGAAAATAGAAACTGCAGACATGAATTCATGCTGTGGAAGCAGAAATAATGAAACAATGAACAAATATGGCTTTAGGGGGAAAAAAATACACTTCTCAAGTTTTGTTGTAAAATAATTAGCCTTCTGTGGTAGGCATGGAGGCCATAGAAAAGGACAGGAGCTGCTCAGTTGCCTGTGATTTGACTTAAAGTTTATGACCTTGAGTAATGTGCCTGCTCAACTGCACTTAACAAAAGCATATTTGATGAAATGTTAAACTCATGAATTACATCTCCATGAAAAGCTTTTTTTTAAAATTCTTAAATCAGAAATAAATTAAGATGTTCAAACCTCAGTGGAGTTGTTTAAACACCACAGGCTGTTTCATCAACAATGACACTTTGTAAATGTAATAAATAATATGTAGCTTTTCTTTAGAGTAAGAAAGTGCTGTGTATTTCAAGATACTGTATAAAGAATTATAGCATTATCAATCCCATTTTGTAAGTGGGGAGGCTGAGACAGAGATGAAATACTGTGAACTGATAGAAGCCAACCAAGCAAAACTGCCTAGGCCTGGGTTTCTTAATTTCCAGTCCAAATGTTTATCCATTAGGGCTGTAATAACCTGAGGGGAAGTTGTGTTAAAGTTTTTGGGCTTCTGTAAGGCAGTACTCGTTCCTCAGTCTTTATTGCTATAAGCAACAGTTACTGGTTCAATTGTGTTCTCATTTTGGTCATTGACTGTCTTAGAGTTGCTCCCAGTTTATGCTTACAAAACAAGTAGAATCCAGTTTACTTGGGAGAGAATGAGCATACTGTCCTTGCTATGCGCAGCGGTAGCTGGAGTTTCCTTTGCATAGAGCTGTCAGCCCCAGGGGCTCGTATGGCACTGGAGAGCCTGTTCTTCTCTTGTTGTCCCTTTATCGCTCAGAGAATTTTTATTTCTCTGCTTTAGTAATGTGTTAGAATTATTATTATTTGGTTTGTCTTTTTAAAAACGTAGTTGGGTACTACTGTGCTGCAGCTAAAATAGAAAGCGTTCCCTTTGACTGTTGCACTAGGTGTTGTGATTACTGTGTAACAATGAAAATAGAATTTTTATTTTCTTGGAGGATTTCTACCCTTATTTTTACCCTTTTAGGGGATCAGATATGAAGCTATTGTGATGTATAAAACATTTCCGTTGAAAACTGGAAATTTCTCTGGAAAGCTGGACAGGTTTTTAGGTCACAAGAAAGTTTGAAACACACAATGGCTCTGAACATTAACTTTTCACTTTATGTCCCTGGAACTTTTGAAGAGAGACTTGCATTTTTTGGCAGTGGTCAAGTAGTCTGGTCTTCATAGACTGGCCATCTGTAGTGTCTTTGTGCTGAGCGTTCCCCCGGGGCACCATCTTATGTTTTAATTTGCAGTTTCAGTTGCTGATGTATGAGCTCTTCTGTTAAATAACTTTTATTTTCTGTGCCATTATGCCTACATACTTTACTTGATTTGTGTTGCATACAAAGTGTTTTCCCCCTGTTGTGTTTGGAACTGGTTTGTAATAGAGTTACTGTTGTGTAATTCTGACTGAAAGTTACAACTTTATCAGCAAACACAAAGTGCTCGTTCTGTTTGAAAACTTGTGTTTTCCACTCATTGTGAACTATTTATTCCGCTATTGCATACTTGCTGCACATTAGGAATTATTAGGGATTCACTGGTATGTAGAGCACTTCTTGCTGTGAACATAAGTGAAGAGCTTCTGTAAACAATTGATTCAAGATTTCAAAATAACACAAGTGCAGAGAAAACCATTGCGCTCAACTATACTGTCACATTTCTGTGGATTAATGAGTAGCTGTTTGTTATCTCGGTGATAGTGACTGTCTGAATGCTCAAACCCCATCACAAACCTGCTATAAATTCATAACCTTAGGTGTCTCTTCAAATCCCAATGAAGATGTTCTGTCGTGCATATGATGTGCTGAGCAGTATGTTTGCAGTTACCGAAGCTCAGCTGATAGGCACTAACTTGTTTCTGTGTCTGAGCTGTAAAATCACAAACAGTTGAAAAAGACATCCTTTGTGCCAGGATCAGGGATTTCTGCCTGCAACTGTAGAGTGCTTTAGAACAATTCAAGAAAGTATTCAGATGTCGGCTGGAGAATACATTAATTCTTCTGAGCTCTGACTACTCCACCAGTCTGTGACTATACTTTTGTCGCTGGTACTAATAAACTTACTGTGCTCCGAGCTTCCCAGCCTCCGTGTACTTTCTAGTCTTCCTGCTTCTCTTCACCCCTGCCTCGCTTATGTTTTTAGCTTGTATTTTTCATCACAGACACAGCTAGAAATGTGATGATAATTCTCTGGCCATTGTATCCGTTACTTAGGTGTACCTGTGGTAGCTGTGTTAGTGACACTAGTTTGGTCAAACTTGCAGGTTTTTTGTTGTACTTCCGATGAAGCATGTTGCATCTATTCTATCTAAGTAGGTACTATTGTAATTAACAAATTCTTTCATTAATTTGTCCTTCTGAAGTTATGCCAGAAAAATCCACAAGTTTACTGAATCTTAAAATGCAGACTGGCTTGTTTGGCTTGGGAAGGCTGAATGCTCTTGCAGTGCACATCGCTGCTGTGTACTGGATAATGTTTTGGTATTTAAAAATATGCAATATGTTCTGTGTGCAAAACCATACACATAAACACTCGCTGTGTATATTGTGGCTGTGTGCATCTTCAGCCTGTGTGGTATGATGCACACACTCATGTGCACGCCTACACACTAAACCTTTGCAGGTCAAAAAGTGAGGATAAACTTTTGAACCCAACTGCTTCCAAATTAAGTACACGTGCAGGGACCACCAGAGCTGGGGTTACCGTATTCCAGAAAAGTGCCGGACACTGACGGCCACATATTGTACTGCACTAGACTTCTTGTTCTTTCTTGGAGCCTGAAGGATGATGCCTTGAAAACATTGCTGTCCTCTTTGCCCTTTCCTTGTCACCGGAAAGGACAGGCAGCAGTTTGGTGACTTCTCCCTTCGTTATGGAAATGGGACTGATACAGTAATCAGGATGCTACATATGGAGCTTTTTAAATTACTACTCTTCAGTCTTTTGTTAGCCTTCATTATTCCTGAAGATTTTTTGAAGTCATAAAAATGACATTTTTAATATGCAGAATTAAAAGAAGGCAATATGAAGAATACGTTTTTGTCAATAAGCTTTTACCTTTTAAACCAGTTATCTTAGTTTCTGCTCTAGGTATTTTAATTGAAGATTAAGTACTGTTAAAGAGTATACAAATTTAGGTAGTATATATTTGGAGTAGTAAAATAGGACTGAATAAAACATAGGAATAGAGTGGCCTGTCCATTATAATTTTAGATTGCAGAGCATGAACTAACCTTCATTAGAAGTCAGCACAGTCAACCGAGAGGTTCTTGTAATGTTAAGGCTTTTTTTTTTCTTCTCCAAATGAAGTTCACTAGAAGTACGCTTTGGAGTTGCAAGTTGAGCAGGTCTCATCTAGGTGTTTGTTTCATTTCTGCTGTCTTTTTAAATAAAACCTTCTTAGGTTTAAGATATGATGTATGTAAATATGAAACAAAATCCTAAAAGTAATTGCTCTGTACTTCTCACTTCTGACTTACTGCAGAAATGATCTTGATGTGCTCATTGCTCAGCATCTTTTTGCCCAATAAAGGAAATAGGACTGTTTCACTTCCGTTTGCAAAATGATGATTTTTCTTGCATCTGGAGCAGGAGTCAGGTACCACACGGGTTGTGTTAAGTATGTACATTTAAGACATAGAGGCTGATTTTTCTTTTTTGTTTGGGAAGGGAGTTAAACATACTGCTTCATTCTAACCACTCGCATGTTTTT
Source organism: Chlamydotis macqueenii (assembly GCF_036417535.1). Taxonomy (NCBI): domain Eukaryota; kingdom Metazoa; phylum Chordata; class Aves; order Otidiformes; family Otididae; genus Chlamydotis; species Chlamydotis macqueenii. The sequence goes on along the minus strand of NC_141565.1, from coordinate 10,821,075 downwards.
GAACAAACTACCTGGTTGCCCTCCAAAGAGTTAGGCTCTTCCCCATAATATCCCATATTTCTTCCAAAGGATAAAAGGATAGCTGTCCTGAGGAAAATCTTGTTAAGACTTATTGTTTAAACTTATTTGGAAGAGAGTGCATCTGGCAGATTTTGTAAAGACTTGGACTTTTTTTCTCCTCAGTTTTTACTAGAGTTTGAATTTTAGCAGTGTATTTATGTAAACTTACTACAGATCCATAGCCTTGATGAACTGTGTGTAAAACGAACACTTTTATATGAGTTCCCTCATCATCAGTATGCAGGATGAGAGAATGCTGCTGCGACTTCCATTTTGATCCATAAAAGCTGAAATAGATTAATAGAATGGGGAGGTGGGGTTGGCACATTAACCTGCACTGAGATGTTCTTCCTCGCTGGACTGCTTCCTCGCACGTTACCCAAGAGCACTCTGCACGGTGCTGCTGTCTGCAGGGCACGTAGATCTTTACAAGGAGAAGGTGACTTAACGTTGTGGTGCACTGCGGACTTCCTCCTCCTCTGGTATCTGCTGGTGAGGAAGGAACCTGGATAAGATAGGACCTCAGCCTTGACTTAATATGGTACAATAGTGTCTCTGTTAGCTTTGCGCAGGCAAAATGGTTATTGGCTAGGGCTGTGCACCCTTTCTCTGTGCCACTTTCCCAGTCTTTCCCTTTTCTTGAATTTTTTTTTTTTTGGCTTGTTCTTGTTGTTTTCTCCCCCCTCCTAAGGAGGGAGGGTTTGAACCACAGATTTGCCATGATTCTGCTGCAAAATCAGTAACAGCTGTTGGAATTGTAAGTGGCTTCTTAGTTGCCGTCACAGAACCTGCAGCTGATCAGCTCTGCCCTAGCAGTAACTGGAGACATCAGGACCACTGATGGGAGTAAGGGTGGAGGGAGTTAAAACCCTAAGGCAGGGGTCTGAATAGAGAACAGAGGCACAGATGGGTATTGGAAGGGACGCTGTTTCCTTTTATTGGATGTCTTTTTAGATGTTGAAAAGTGCAAAGTTGACTGGAGCAGTATCATAATAGGAGCTGGGAGGAAGATGTAGAAAAGGTTTCAGGAAAAAAAATGTAATTTGAGTGTGAATTTGTTTTATCTTGTATTCTCCCAGCTCAAACATCCAGTATTCTAGCAAAACTCTGGGCAGAAGATATCCCATGCTTTGGTAGGGTCCCACACAAGTCATTAGGTTGATAGGATAAACTATATTCAAGTGTTGTCTTTGAGTAAGTTAAAATGTCATAAACGCAAATATGTTAGTACATGGCAAATGTTTAACAATTGTTTGTCAAGAAAAATAAATCTTGAGATGTGACAACTCCTGCTCCTGAAATAGACTGTACTAGAACCCAAACTTAATGAAATCAACAATCATCACACAAGATGCTGCCTTTGTGGTTTTGTATTGGGGTTAATTTATTTTTCACTTGTTTGTGTATTTTGGCTGGTCATATTACATCTTCTGTAATCTAATTTTCGTCTCTTTTAACGCTCCCTTTTATTGCACTCCCTAGAAACACCGAATTTATTTGGGGATGTTGGATTTTCTGCAATGCAAGTCAAAGTGAGTTGGCGTGTTGGAAATGTGCAGTGACTATTCAATCCAGGTCCTCAGTCCACAACGCTGGGCTGGCTGTCGTAACACCCTGAAATACCAGTTGTGAGCTTTTCCCTCTCAGTGCCGGATTTGGACCCAAACACTGAAACAAATTGGCTTTGGTAGTGGGGATCTTCTCAGTTCAATTGCTGTAATTCATTCTCCTCCAGCCAGCCACCTGTCATCAGGACACTTGTTACTAATTTCCGTATCTCAACCTTGTGAATTGCCTGCATCTTGTATTTCTAAACAATATCAGCATCCGGAAATTTCAGAAATTTGAAGAGCGTCTCTTTTGGGGATGGCTCAGGAAAGTTAATCTCCTTCAGCCTTTAATGCGATCTGCTTCCCCGGGCTTGGACAGAAGCTGTTACCTGCGTTTTCCGATCTTTTACTTGACGAGGTTTTAGAACAGTCTGTGCCCCAGGAAGAGTGTAATGAGGAAGGAAACCCAGCCCTTGGGTGCTTGCCTAGAAAAATGGAAGTGCTGCTGTGGCATGGATAGAGGTATTAAGTTCTTAATGTGTGCTGGGTCTGTGTCACTGTATCTCTGCAACTTGTGCTGTCGCAATTGAAGTCTGACTTGGTGTGCCAGCCCTTTTATGAACATACCACGATTTGACTGTGTTCAACTTTGTAGTATTGCTGTTTATTTCGAAAAGGGGAGTATCAATAAGTTATACTTTTTAAAGTAATGCTGATATTTATTTGAAATGTCTTTATTAGGAGGATGAGCTGATGACTTTTTGCGTTTTTTGCAAAATGGTGTTGAAGCAGCTCACAGGAAGTTTCCGTTCTGCGAGTCTTTCCTTCCTTTCCCTATTTCCGAAATCACTGGCTAATTCATTTCTATAAGAACATTTTAAAATAGTTAGTAGTTAAACAATACAAAGAATCAGTTAATGCTCAATGGTGCTTAACCAGCATGTGCTGAATGGGGAAAAGCACAGTGTCTTAATTAAAAGAAATGCAGGGAACATAGTTATTGCAAAGTTTTGTGTGTGTTTTTTTTTTTTACTGCTAGAGCATTTGTGGGTGACTAAGAAATGTATAGACTTGAGGTTTTTATTTAATAAATAAAAAGCAGATACATGTCTTCATCTTCTGCTGGCTTGTTGACTCAATTTACTTGGATGGAATTTTTCAGCATTTAAAACAAATTAAAATTCATGAATCACTTCTGCTTACAGGCACAAACTTTCATAGATACAAAAGTTAAGACTTCTAACTGGTTACAGACATATGCTGGTTGGGACATGCAAATTTTGTACTTGCTCACTTACAAAAATGCAGGTGAAAGTTTTAATAGGTGGGTAGAGTAGGCATTACCGGTTATAAGATAACTGTGCTGTGCTTTGATAACTGTCCGTTTTAGCATTGCTTTCTGTCTCTGCCTTGTTTCCTGTAAAAGCAGCGATTGGTTCGTAGGACAGATGTAGAGAAGACCTGATACCGTTGCAGAGGGCGACAACATGCATCTTCCTGGTTTGTGAAGCTGTTTCGTGCCACCTTTGACGCAGTCTGCAGTTTCTTGGTACCTGTGGAGAGAGGGTTTTCAGTTTTGTTGCAGTGATCCGTATACGCTCTTAAACTCAACTTTTGATGCTTCTGCGCTTGTGTCGTGCGACCCTGTTCGGGGGGAAGTGTCGTTTCCCCCAGGGTGCATGAGTATCCGATTAAGATCAGCATTGTTTTACTCTATGGTAAATGCAGTATGTGAATTTTTAAATTGTTTTAATTATTGTGGCTAGGTGATTGCTGGTACAACTAAGAGAACTTTTTCACAAGCATTTTATAAATGTGCCAGGCTTTTTTGTGAGGTTTTACTTTGAGCTTTTCTGAAATTTGCATAAAAATGTGACTCAGGAAAGGCAAGTGAGTAATTGATAAATGTAGACAGAAAACAACAATCATTCCAGCTTGAAATGTATGTTCTTTTTCAAATACATTGTTTCAGGGATGTTTCAAATGATTTAATGTAGTTCAGGAAGCCTGTTTCCCCACTGCTGTGATACCCATGTGCCCAGTCAGTGCGGCTCAGCTCTAGCACTGTGCTGGTGTTCACAGAGGTGCCAGCTGTGGTTTGCTTGTTTCTTCTCTCAGCTTTCTTTGCAGAGGAAACAAGGGAGTGGGGTGAGGTGGTTGTAGCTGTACATGTGCACATATGTATGTATTGCTGAGAATTAAAGAAGTTACATTGGCATGTAAAATTAAGTTAAAAAAACGAAGTAAAATAGTAGACAAATTGGGAAGCAAAGCAAGAACATGCTCTTTTGGACGCTCCTAATGGACTTTCACCAAAAGCTGTGTTCAGTTTTGCAGAAGGGATTTTTAAGAACGCTGGAGTCATTGAGAGTTGAGTTTTCTTACATGGGCCAGTTAATTAGTGTTTGAAGCCCAACCAGGCTGAGCATCCTATAAGTCTAACTGGAAAACATACAGTGCCTGCAAAACAAACCCATCCCAACTTGTCCCTTGGGTGGCCTCTTCTGTACTTTTTGTTACCATGACCCTTGCTTTTCACATGCAGCCTGCCTCCTGTTTGACAGAGATCCACTTGTGAATGGCATTTCAGTCTGGGAACCTCACCCAGGAACATATGTCCCATGAAGTTACTGCATCTGTGGGTGCTGGCGTGCTCCGTTAGTGTTCACCAATTTGTGTGCGCTGTTGGTCTTGGCAGACTGTGAAAGATGTTGGGAGGGAAATACTGTATGTCCCAGGAATCTGAAGAGCCATTTTAGGGAAGAAGTATATAAATAATAAAGGAGGAAGAACTGGCAAATGTTGGAATATGTCTTGGTAAAACAAAATTATACAAATTTTTAGAGGGTTTTTTTTTTGTTGGTTTGTTGTTTTTGTTTGGTTTTTTTTTTTTTTTTGTGGAAAGCCATAAAGAAGGAATTTATAAGTTATTAAAAGACTGAAAACTTCATAGTAACCCAACATTCTCCTACTGTTTCTTCTCCTCCACCTCCTACAACATTTTATTTCCCTTGTAATAATTAGTTTGAACTTTCCTCTGTTTCTGTGGATCAAGTAATTTTCATACAACTTCAGGATTTTTTTATATGCTTTAAATCGTTCTTCTAAATAATGTTTTTTTAATAACAAAAAAAGCCATGAATACATTATAATTTCAATTTTCATGGTGTGTGAAAGATTTCTGCACTAGGTCTTTATTGTTTTTGAAGAATTCATCACCCTCGTTAAGAAGCTTAATATAAATTAAAGAAGGTATTAAGGAACATTAAGACATCAAAATGTGAAGCGTTCTTTTCCTTTCGATTGCTCCAAATGCAAACAAGTTGAATAAAATGCAATCAAAGGGCCTGTTTGGAGAACATTGAGTGGCTTTACAGCTGTGCTGTAGAGAACCTCTGGTAAGAGCATAATTCAAATAAAAAGGCCTTTCTTTCTTCCTCCTAATTCTCTTTGTTGTGGTGACAACAGAGTACAAGCCTGATAAAAATTTAATCACCTTATCTTTTTAAAGCAAATTGCATATTTGTTTACACACAATATACATAACATAAAAAAGAAAAAGCTGCTATCCAATCCCCCTCCCCCTTCTAATCGCATTAAAGGCCCTTGCCTAGAAGTTTGGTTTTTTTTTTTCTTTAAATAAATAAATAAATATTTTATTCTTTATTCTGAAGTCCCATTGTTCAGGATTGCTTTATAAAGGCAGCCCAGGGGAAGATGAATATCGCAAAACTTAAACTCTGGACAAGTGCTGAGCAGCAGATGCCTGGGATACATCAGCGGAGTTGGTCCAGCTTAACTGGCTTCTGTGGTGCCTACTCCGCATCAGGAGTTGCAGGCAAGATGGGAGGATTACAGACAGGCCTGCGGATGGAGCACTTTGATTTGGAGCTGCTTTGTAATGAATTGCCTTTGATTCTCTGTCAGATCTGCTAACCTGAACTTTTTCCACATTGTATGCATTTCTGAAAGGCTGCTGTAGGAGAGGTGGTGTATTGGAGCTGGTTTTGTTGTTGTTGTCTTTTCACGGGGCTGGTGAAATTTTAGTCCCTTGGGTTGAATTCAAAACATGTTTTCAGTTGTTTCTGCTCACCTTAGTACACAGAGCATGAGCATTGTTCGTTTTGTTTATTCACTCTTTATAGGTACTGGGATACTGGCACAAACTCAGAACTATCTTCTGGCCCATTGCTGAGCAGCTCTGGCCTGAGAACTCCCTCGCTGGATACAAATTTAGGCCCAACGTGATATTCTACAAGTTTTAAAATTATGAAAGTTCCAATGCCTAGTGGTTCCTTCATCTATTTCCACATACCTAGCTGTACTCTTTGGACATTTTTGACTTTTTTGTCCCTTTTGATTTGGGGATTTAATCACCAAGGACCACCACCACCACAGTAAAATGTGTGAAGGTCTGTCCTGTATGACAGTTGCATAGTCTCCCAGATTTTTCTCATAGTGTTGATGTCTGCAAGTTTCCTTCCTTCTCTCCCTTCCTGAGAGAGTACTACTTAGAGGACTGGTGACAGTAATTGCAGTTTTAAGACACTGTTCTGTCTTTGACTATTTTGAATGGTCTTGGATGTTTTGTGCTGACCTACCTGTAATTTATCTATTGTTGAATTGAAACAAGAGCCTGTCTACATTCTGAGGCTTCCAATTACATTGTGTATGTTTGTATTAATAATTTGATGTCCTTATTAGTTCCATTGTTTTTTCACAGTTGCTCCTGTTGTGCACCAGGCATTTTCCATACACTCAGTTCTTGCTTCTAGGAGTTTGAAGAACACGCAGGCTAAAAGCACAGCATCAGCAGGAGAGCTGCCCCTCCCTTGTAGGTGCGCTGGGAGAATGAGTATAGCGCTTAGGCACGATCTCAGTGACTGCATGGACTTTGAGGGGCCATCAGGTGAAAACAGAGTTTGCAAGTAACTGCTGGTATGATGTCAGGCATAACTGCAGCCTTGTTAGTGCACTGAAAGCACATGTATAACCCATGAAGAAATTAATTTGAAAATCCTTTCCTTTAGGCTAATAGGAGAATGTTGGATTTGAGGACAAAGATTACCTTAGTGTTTGTCTTGTAACTCTGCAGGTTAATCCATTGTATTGTGTGTACACTTACTTTGTGTAGCTTAAACCTAGTAATTGTGGTGTACTGGAGTTTCCCGTGTAACCTGTATTAAAGCTAGTCTGGCATACAGAAACAGAAAATTGTGTAGAGCATACAAGTTGTAGTTACATTCCAGGAGTGCAAAGTGTGAAGTTGTCATCTTTAGGAGAGTTGCCCTAGGAGGGCGTAGCCAAAAAATGATTGTGACACAACGTAATGGCTGCTAAAATATATGTTGGCCCATAAGACAAGGTCAGGTTTGGTACTCTCAACCTGTCATACTGCAGGATGGTCAACTAGCCAAGAAATGAAGACCTCAAGTATGCCACTTGATATTATGTTTCAGAGCTGTTATTTGGGGCTGAAGAATATGTTGTATTAGGGTGCATTTTGGAAAACTCACTGTAGAAACTGCAAATCTCATTCTAAAGTGTGTGTGTTTGTGTAGACGACTTAAATAAGATGGTTGCAGAGCAATGATATGATACACAATGGGGATTTGCCAAGTGCAGAAATCTGTCCTGCTGTGTGGCTGCAGATGACAGTGGTCCGTTTGTATCTGTTGTTCAATTATTACATTTTATTTTTACCAAAAAAAAAGGTTAAAATGTGGTTATATTACACAAATTTGGGAAACTAGATATGTCCTGATCATCTTGCTGGAAATGGAGAAGTATAAAACTGAATGAATGGTGCATGCTCGGTGCAATATGGTACGCTGGGTGTCCTCGCTCTAGATGACAAGTTTAGGACGAAGAGAGGAGAGAAAGGGGGAGGCAAGGTATGTATAGGGAAGTATGGCATCGGTAACCGTTCAGCAGCAGATAGATAACGGTGTGGTACTGGAGTCTGTGCTCGATTTAGCAATATGAAAAATATCAGACTGAAAAATCAAGACGCTGACTTCATGCAGAGGGTATGGCAGACTCATTAAAGAAAAAAATGTGTACCAACTGAGCCTATAAAACCCTTCCTGACCTTGAGAAAACTCCCAGGGAGCTGTGGGAAACTCCAGTCTGTCCCCTCTGAACTTTTTTGTGTTGTTGTTTAAATATAGTAACTGCTTTTTTAATTAAAAAGAAAAATTAGATGGCATTTCAAATTGTGTCCATGGTGCCTTGGGGACCTATTACAGTACAAATTACCCTGCACTATTTAGCGAGGTCTTGTTTACTATTGTGTGAAGCGAGGGTTAGTAGCGTAAGGATGTAGGACAAGAAGGACCCTTCTTTGAAAGTCTGGCTCTGCACATGAAAGTGACGCCAGCAATTGGAAGCAATTTGTGGAATTGTTTGATTATATTAATTATGGCACCAGCAAACAGTGCTTGGGAAACAGTTTTGTTTTCTTGCATTCTTTCTTGATTGCTTGCAGCAAAAGCCAAGATACAAAATGTGCCTTTAAGGACTGCCGGAGAGCGCGGTTCAAGCCATTGTGTGGAATTGGCACTGAGCTTGAAAGGGTTGTGTCCGGCTTGATGTGAGAGTTTTCCAAATACAGCTTTGACCTGAACTTCACCTAGGTCAGCCTCTTGAACTAAAACAGCTTCTGTCTTCCTCATCAAGGAAGAGTAGCGCTTTCCCTACAAAGTAAGAGCCCATAATGAAATCAGTGTTATTTCCAGTAGTACCACCTCTTACAATAATGTCTTGCAGTCCAACAGCGTGTATAAGTTAACGGATTGATACAGAAGACTCAGTTCAGTTCACTGCTGAACTGCAGCCTTCTCTGATGTGGTATGGGGCAGTTGTTCCCCAATTTATGGGAAAATTTTTTAGCAGTTAAGGATTTCCAAGGAGAGTCCACCAAGCTGAGACTGTTGGAATTACTCTGCTGATGTGGACTGACCATCACAACAGCATTTGGTCAGGACATGGGGCAGCCTACTTCTGCTCAAAGAGGCTATGCTGAGGCATAAATGTAATTCTCATTTGGAAGAAAGGGATCCACTTTCCCATCTCCTTGGAGGCCGATTGCTTTCCCTGCTGTAGTCCTGTTGATATTCACTAGCCAGGCAAAGTGATAATAGCAGATCTTGTGCCAGCCAGAAGAGAAAAATGAATCTGCTCTGGAGTTTGAAACTGTGGCAGAATATTTGAGAGAGCTGACAAAAGATGTGGGAAAAGGCAGTAAATTCAAAACAGAATTACTGGAGAATTGTGAAGGGATTTACATAAGTGAAATTCATTGCCTGATCTATGAAAGTAATTGAAGCTCAAATCCTGAGCTCCTGAGGGTAGCAGGGGAAGGGCTATCCCTTGTTTCTTGAGTGAATCTCTGGTCAACTATTACATCGAAATTGTCTAGGTAATCATATTATGCTTGTTATCATAGTGATGAACATCTAGGAGCAGAGTAGATCAGCTCCTGTAGGAGCATTGTGCTTAAATCTTCTGGCTAGAAAGGTTGGTAGGTGTTGACATATTGACCTGCATGTCAGGTAGAGAATTCCTGCCTGATTCCAGGCTCTAGTCAGCTTAGGACACAGTTTTCATCCCCGCTCTATTTGAAGCACCACATACTAATGACAGGCAGATGGGATGCCAAGTTAGATAAGACCAGCAGTTTCTAGATGACCATTCATCCAGTCTACTAGATGTGGTATGACACATCCTATGTTCCTATTACAGTGTTTATGGGCAGAATAACATAGCACTTCTGTTCTTGGAAGGCTTACAAATATGTTCTTTCTTTCTAATTAGCTCAGGGTGTTTTTGCTGGGATATTGAAGGAGAAAAATGACCACCTAAGCTTGGGGGGGAAAAAAAAAATCAAAAGGTAGGATTTTGGATATCTTTAGCAAATGAGAAGAGAAGCAGAGTTGCTACCTAATAGCTTAATTAAGAGTTCAAGCAACAGGATGCTACACTTTCTATCATTCTTGTCCTTTGATTGTAGAGATAACTGTAACAGGGAGGGGCTGGGTAAATTGATCTACTTTTGGGATCCTGCTGCTTTTTGTTTGAATCAAAACTCCAGAATGATACTTTAGGGATAATTGCATAAGGTTTTAATGAGTTTAGGGCACAGATTCATGATAACTTTTTTTTTTAGAACTGCTGACGTGTTTTGGGACAGGTGGGGAACAAGCGTATGCTTGCTAGTGTATTGTAGGACTCAGAGAGCCAACACTTGTACCGCTGGCACTCCTCTTAATTTTGCCGGAAACCAGTGATAGATTTATTCTTTGTTTTAAAGTTCATCAGAATCTGAAATGGATGAGAGTACTGTATTTGAACCTTGTATCTTTCTTTGAACATAGGTAAATATGTTGGTTTGTTTTTTTTAAATCTTAGATTAATATACATAACCATTGCAAGAAAAAAAAATCAAATTAGTTTAGAATTGTGTTGTGCTGAAGTATTGGCATGTCGACTCCTGCAGTGCTAGTAAAAAGTTTTTTCTTTCAGTGGTCTGTCATTGCAGTAAGCAGGGGGAGAGGCTGGTCTTTGTCCACTCTCAAGCACAGCCCCTCTGCATCAGACTGTGGCATGGATGTCTCCATCTAGGGTTCTAATTATTTCTTATTTTCAGATCAACTGGCTTTTGCACTCTGGTAGCAGGGAGGGTTGATGCAGGCACACGCTTCTTAACTATGTAATGAAAGGTTCAGGCTCTGAGGGTTCATTTTAAGGAAATCCTGAAATTTTGAAAACCAGCTGTTACAAATAATCCATTGTGAGGGAGGATTATCCCCAACCCTTTGCCTCTTTCAAGTTTTATTCTTTTTTTCCTTCACTCAGGAAGAAAGAAAAATGTCAGCCCATCATACTAAAAGGTTACGTTTGCCTTGGATAAAAATTATTTCCAACATCAAATGCACTATGTTAACTTGTTCTCTGATGTTCAGTCAGTTTTTAACATTTGAATGTTGACAGGAAACAAGAAATTGCAAGTGATTGAGTCTTCTGCCTGCCATGTTCAAAGGAAGCGAATAGGATATTTTGTTTACAGAAGGCAAAACCAAAGTTCAGTTTCCCACTGAACCTCTGCTCTCAAATTTGTGAATGGAAAGGGAGGTTTGGAGATAAAATCTGTGGGTTACAAAAAGTCTAGGTGATTCTTAATATTGAGTGCGAAAAGGAGTATTTTCTCTTCCAGTAAGAGCTACTGGTGTAGCCTCTGTGTTTCTTCCTGGCATGGGAATAAGAATCCTGAGGCAGCGCTTACCCAGCAAACCATGGCAAGTAGCACTGCAGGCAGCTGGTGTGATGTGTTTGCTCAGTTTTTCTGTTGGTAGTGTGAACTTCTGATTTTGACCTGAAAGCCAAGTTCTGATGAATCAGGAGACCTGAAATCTTTTAATAAGATATTTCTTTTTTCCCTGTTGTGACTTTCATTGCTGTATGAAAATTGTGTAATCATCCATGCAAATACCTTCATGTTTGTCGGTGCTAGCTGGGACGGTTAGCAGTAGGCTTTTCTTACAAGTGTGTGTGTGAGAAGGGAGTTGTTGAAGTTCAGCAAAATAAATTATTCTCCTTTGCTGTGCTGAGGAGCCTGCCCTGCACCTATATTATTACACCTGTTTTCAATGATGTGTTCATAATTTGCTTTAAAATTACTCCCTTCTCTGGGCTACAAGGAGATACTGTATTATCTTCTCATCTACAATGTGTCTGGCATTCAGCCTTTAAAATCTTCCATTCAGCTTTGAAAGAGACAGGACTATTCTTAATATTTAAGAAATCTGTAGAAATAGGAAATAGAAATATGAAGATAAGAAATCTGAAAAATAAAGTTGGAAAAGGGAAAAGAGATATAAAACTCCTGAAGGGCAGAATAGCAAGTGAGATTGGGAGTCAAAGAAGAAGGAGCTGGGCTTCAGGAGAAAGAGCAGGGACCACCCTTGGAGACCATTTGAAGGAGCAGGGGAGCAGAAGAATGAGGGGGAAAAAAAAAAGGCAACAAAGATGGCAGAGGATGTTGATAAGGAATGACAATATTAAGTGAAGGAGAATGTGAAGTGGGAAGTTACATAAAAGGTAAAGTAAGGATCCAAGCTTACAGGTGACAGTTGAAATAGAAATGTAGATGGGGAAAAAGCACAGCAGTGCTCTTCGTCCTGCTGTTGGATTAGCAAAAGGAATTAGAAGAGCAGATACTGTATCAGCTTTCATCCTCTTTCTAGCTGAAGAAGTAGTAGTAAAAACAAAGCAAAAGTAAACTGTGCTGGTGATGGACGTTTATACGCTTTACGCGCCTGTTGCGGTTTGCGTGGCGGCCGGCGCTCCCCAGCAGTCCGGTGTGGAGGCTGTTCCCCGGGCCTGGGGCAGTGACCGCCGGGGTCAGCAGGAGAGTGTTCGTCATGAGGCTTTGCCGAGTCCGTTACAGGGAGGCCTGAGCACCGTAAGGAGAAAATGGAACTTTAGAGAAACCTGAAAACTTGTGTAGATATGAGTATCTTTGGGGTGGGTAGGGGGAGGTGGGGAGTAAAATTGGTTCCTGTGTTTATACACAAGAAGAGGTCCAGAGTTCTACAATGTGACATTTCCAGACAGAGTTACTGAAATCTGCATGTTTCTATGGAAATTTCTTGCATGAATAATTGTAAAACTCCAGGCTGCAAGGCAACTGTGTAAGATACTGCAAATCACTAAGCTAGCTTTTATTTGTGAAAGTCATCTAAAATGCTGCTTTATTTTGTGCATGTGAAATTGTTCTTACTTAGAAAATATTTTTCCTGATGAGGTATAGCTTTTAAATTAGAATTTTAAAATTCACCTTTTTTTGCATTTATAAATGGCTCAGTTTAGATTACATCCTTGAGACCATCGTAAGACTCATGTTAGGAGTCTATTCTTATTTGTTAATTACTAACAGTAGCTGAAACTAAAGGAATGAAGTGGACTAAACTATTTTACAACTATATTTTCATATTTAACCTAGGTTAGTTGATGCTGCAAGTACATTTTACATAAGATCTATCAGGGCGCTTGTTACTGATGTGGTTATGATGGGTGGGAATGTATTTGCTAAGCTTTCAGATATCGTATGTGCCTCTGAGGACAGCCCACTAATAATATTAATATATAGGTATTTCCCACTGTTGTATGCAAGGCATTTCTTAGAACTTTGAAGCTGAAGTCTTTTTTAAACACACGAACCTTTTCAATTTAATCCATTAGCAACTTGGCAAAATAAAGTAATTGTCCAACAGAGGAAGAAAAAAAAAAAATCTATTAACGTTTGCTACAAATCCGAGAAGTACAGGCAGCACTTAATTAATGGAACAGATTTCTCACTGTGTATTCAAGCTAACATAGCTATTGTTCAGGAGAGATTAGACTCTTAATGTAAGTAAGTTAAACTAGACCTCCATCTAAAAATATCCGTCATTTCAGCTATTAAAGGTCTGATGTCTTCTTTGGTGACAGATATATTTCCCTTCATTTCCTTGGTTTTGTGAAATGTAAAGTATGCATTGTGTGTAACGCGAGAAATCCGCGGAGGTAGATGAAACCCCGATTGTGCGTCCCCGCCTGTCTCTCCCTGCCTGCTCCTTTGTGCTGCTCCCTATCACAGAGCCTCTTCAGCCCTTAGACCTCCTGGCACCAGAGCAGAAAACCAGAAAATGTCATTTGTTAGGGTACCATGCCAGCCACCTAATCTGTTTGCAGAATGAGGGCCGTGGGATCTGATTAGGTAATTTAGATACCTTGTGAATTTAACAATACCTGCGCTGCCTTTGGCTGCCAGCCCGTCATTTCACCAGTAGGAACTACCACGTTCTTCCATTTCTTCTGTAAACTTCTTACCCATAATACTATATTTGAATCCAAAGAGGTGTTAAGGGCTGCAGGTGAGGTAATCTTTACTTCTCCATATGTGGAAGTTAGTGATAGGGTGGAGGAGGCGAGATTGCTGTTTTAAGTACATTTTCCCCAGTACAGTTCCACATGCAATGTATCCTTTTTTTTTTTTCTTAAAAATTAAATTTTTCAAATATGAGATTATTTTCTTTAAACGTTTAAGATGATGTACTGGCTCTCAGATGTGTTGGGCAGTCCAGGAGCTCACTGGTGTCGCTGGCAGTTTTTGAAGCTCTGTTCATCCGAGGTGGTGGTTTCATCCTCGCGGCTGGGAGTTCCTTTGCTTGGGGCAAGAGGCTGACCTGCCCGGGGGTATTGCCGCCCTGCGCCCCTGTGGGATGCAGACCCAAGGGGGTTGTGGTAGCAGCTGAGGTGCCTCGCTTCAGATCCCCATAAGTGACAATTTTGGCTGCAATTTTAATGCCACATCTCCTCCCTTCCTCTCTCCTTTCCGCTAATTAGCATTTTTTGGAAATCGGTCTCGCGAAGCCTACTAACATAAATAGAAGTGGTTTAGGATTTGTTTGCTTTAATTAATTTAAAGTGTGTCTTTCTGAAAGGATTTAGTTAAACATCTTTCTTAAACAGTAATGTGCCAGTAATAGCAACATTAGTAATAGTGATAAAACCCAGAAAGGGAAAACAACTAGAAAGGAAACTGAAATGTTTCTTTGTCCAAAAAATAAATGGTCTTCCAAGGAAAGTAGAGGAAACTCTGTCTAGGGGCACTAACAATTAGGTTGGTCAAAACAGTAGAAAATATACAATGTGAACTAAATCCTGCAAAGGTAGAGAGCAGGACTACGAGATCCCTCTTTTTGCTGTTTTTATTTTGTTTTCTTCTTTTCTGACTGTTGCTATTTTTTTTTTTATTATCAGCATGAAAGATGTTCTTGGAGCTTTCCAAATAGGAAATAAGTTGCTTTTCATGTAATGATAAATTATTTTTCATAATGAAGATGGAGTGATTGTAAGGCTAATTATGTTAATAGGATTTATGTGAAAGCATCTAATTAAAAAATCGAAACAGCTGCATTGAACGTAACTGTACAATGTAATAAACCCATATACTAAATATGTGGTCAGGCCACCCTGTATTACCTAGTTTGATTCATTGAACAATGCATGTGCAAAGATAGTCATTATCAGACTTCTCAGCCATCAAGGAAAAAAGTCGAAATTATTTTCACGATGAAATGATCATTGCTTTTAATTTTGTTCTTCAGTCTGAAAAGAGAAAACAGCTACCGCCTTGTCTGCGAAATACAAGCTCTTGCAGAACTACGCAAAGTTGATTCTGCTTGATATTGCAACCTTGGTGTAAATTGTAGCTGGTGTAGTTACATATGTAACTCCTCTCCTGTGCTCTGGTGTTTGTTGGTTTTTTTGTTTGGTTTTTTTTTTTTTTAAAAAAAGCAAGACCCCTCTTTCTCCAAAAATCTCCCTGTGGCTGTGTGTCCCTGTTCAGGGTGTTAGGGCTGTTTCGTAACCCCTGGTTATGACATGGCAAATTGGCAGTTTCCTGGTTTTGCTTCAACGTTTCCTCCCTTCCCTTTGCCCCCGTGGTGGGGACGCTGCCTGGAACAATTTGCTACCTGACGCAGCAAGACGAGAAGCTGGGCTCTGGTGCTGCGTCCCCCTGCAATCAGCTGTAAGTGCCTCTGGACGTGTCCGCGCTGGAGCAAATCACCTGTGCTTGTAGACCTCCTGTCTCCAGTGAATCATAAGCATCTCAGTGTTTTTGTTAGGCTGTGATATGAGAATCCGCATCTGAATTTCAGTATGAGGGGAGAGAAGCTGATTAAGTGTTTGAGATAAGGTTATGTGACACCACAGGTTAAAAATACCTGAACTGAATTTGGCTAAATGCCTGCGAACCACATTGCAGTGGATTCGAGTGGTGCTGAATAAGCTTCCAAGAAGTTTGCTGTCTTCTGCTTTAAGAAAGCAATTATTCAGGAGTGGCTTTTTAGGAGCTGCATCTTTCTTGTTTTATAGCGTTTCTTTGGACTTTGCTTTCTTGCATTTCTTATCTAAAATGTTATCAATGCGTCAAGTTAAAAGAAAATAGGAAAGTGTGCTAAACCCTTGGATTAGGAAGAAAAGGACAAATATTTTTGTTTGGCACAAATGTCTGTAGAAGGACTTAAGTTAGATGCTCAGAATCCTACACAGGTTAATTCAAGTTCCCCTAAGAAGTGACAGTTGTAACCCTTAACAAATGTCGTGTTTTCACTGAACAAACACAAAACTGTAGAATTTGTTAAAACCTAAGCACTGTGCTTGTGACAGTTCTGGGAAGGACTAAATGACTAAAGATGTTAAAGAACCTTCTGACTCTTAGGATGCTATATAATTTCAGTATTTTACCAGTTGTTTTTCACCCATGGCTTGTATTTCTGTAAATATTCTTAGTAATGAGCAGAAACTTTGGGAAATGTGTGTAAATAATAGGAAAGGGCTGCTAAATAAAAGGCCTGGAACCCAGGTGGGTTGGTCTGGCTTGTTTAAATTTTTGCCTATATTTAATACTTCAAAAACCGTAGAAAGATACAGCCAGGATACCCCACTGGATTTGGAGTGTCACTTCTGTGAACTACATTTGAAGACTTCTCTTGTTTTTCCTGTGAATTACCACATTTCGGAACTGTGATGCAGAAATGTGACTTTCCTAATGCATTTGATTTACTTTCTTATTTTCTTTAGTTGATTTCAGAAGCAAATTCATTTTTAGCCCATTCCGTTTTACCGGTTATACTGAAATGTAGTGTTAAGCAGTTTTGTCATGCATGTCCTTGTTTTTTTACAGATGGGCTGAAGCCAGATACCAAGATGCTTCTTACTGTTGCTTCCAAGAAGAAATCTAAGGCAGGGAAGGGGGATGCAACCAAAGAGGATGAAATCAGCAAGAATGATTCAGCCCAACCTGTGACCATCTCCCTTCTCTTTAAAAGATACGTCTTTGACACGCAGAAGAAAATGATTCAGTCCTGAGAAAGCAGAGAGGTCTCTGCACCTGGAAGACCAGACTCTGAAATGAGACCTGTTCCTTCCTCACAGACAGAGCCTGGAAACTCCTGCGACTGTGTGTCCCTTCCAAAATTTCTGTGATCTGGTTTTGTTCTGTTAGAATCTGCTTATTTTGTCATCTTTGCAATGTGAATCTTTACAGCCTCTCGGAGAATGTCACCTGCTGGATGGGCACATCCGAGTGTGCATTCTAATAGCAGTGTTTTTTCTGGAGAATTGTTTCTCTTGATTTAAGTTTGCCACCAATATTAACCTAAATACAGACAAGATGTGAATTTCATGCAGCCCACAAAGTGAAGCTGGTTAGTCTAGGTTTGCTTCCCTGAGGAAAGTGGGGGACAGAAAACACACAATATAATAGGTGAAATCTAAAATGAGTGGTTTGCATTCCTTCAGCTGCAGTGATGTAAGATGCTATATGGGAGATGGTATGGATCTTTTTTATAAATATGATTAATATCTAGATATGTTTTTCATATTAAACATAATGATGCGTGTAACTGAGAGTCTTGATTGTTCTGTTTGCTGTTCCAAAGGTTCAGAACCTATCTTCAGTGATATTTTGTAAAGATTTCTGAGTTTCCTGCCTGTTCTGCAGTGAATCCTACTCCAGAATTGTATTGTTTGGGGTTTTTTTTTATAACCAAAATGTCTTTTGTGTGTGAAAGAAAAAGTTGCCTCTGGAAATAGTGAAGGGCTTTATTTCATTAAAATAATGATAGAAGATTGCAGCATAAGCCTTGTAAAATGAGTATCTCCAAGATGCTTTAGAAACCATTAGTTGTTTAATAGGGATTTCATGGCTGCTTTAGTTCTTCCTCTCAATTTCATGTCCTAGGCTCATAAAAAGGAGAGCACTGGTAATATCCTTTCTTTGTTACTTACAAAGCAGAGGACACCTTAACATGCAAACTAACAGTAATTCTACAGGTCTGAGAGCTGCAGTCTGAAACAGAAATCGGACTTGGGTTTTGGAGCATGCAAAGTGTTACATCCTGGCTTTCAAACAACAAGTGCCTTTGCTTGTTGATGTTAAATAGCAGCCTGTGACCCATTCGCTCAAGCCAGCCATAGGAAATGGCCACGTGTACAATGTAAGTGCATTAGTTGTGCATGGAAGTAAATAACTGTAATAGATTGCTACACTCGATTATATTATTAATAACGTTCCATTGATGGGCATGAGTCTATCACACTTAACATGTTCCTGGGGTTTTTCAGTCTTTCTTTTCCTTTTAATTTCCAGGGAACCAAAGTGGACACAAATGGCAAAAATATCATCTATTGAGAGGATATTTACAGCTGAACAGTCGTGAGACACGGCAAGTCTGGTGTCTAAACTAGGTTGATGATGCCCCTTTAAATCAGAACAGAATTAGTGCTTTGTGGAATAATCCCAAACAGTTTCTGCTGAGTGAGTCCCAGCAGAGCTTTAGCACATCCCTTAAGATTATGGGGTATGCTTTCAGTGTGATCCTGGAGGAATTAGGCAGGCAACTTCAGCTGTGGCTTAATGTGACTTGTGCTGCCAGCCTTGCTAGAAAATGTATCCTTCTGTAATGAAAAAAAGCATTTCACACCCCTGTTACCTTTCCTTTCTCATTTCTTTCCTCTTCCCAGACACCCCCAAAAGTAGTCTTTGGAAAGTTTATTATGTTATCTTTCTTTTAAGTCTTAATCAAATCCTGTTTTGTACCCTGCACTGTTACCTCTGCTTAAGTTACTGCAGTGATGGAAGCTAGAGAAACAGATGACATGGAAGGAATGCCATTGTTACCATCCCAGGTTAGTCTAAGAATTATTGGTTAAATATTCTCTCATTTAAAAAAAAGTAAATTATTAGGAAACTTACATTTTTATCTATATAATTCTAATGTCCTTGCCAAATTTTAAATGAGTCACTAAATACTGCCAACTCCAGTTGGAGTTTTGGAAAGAAACAGGCAGTCATCACAAGAAGTGTCCTGCTCTAGGATATTGTTGGCTGCTCCAGAGTTGTTAGCCTTGCACTTAACAGGTTTTTCTTTCTCATTTGTAAGGCATTTTTTAATAGTTCTGGAGAGGAGGCTGTGTAATGCACTGTCTGATTAATGTTTTCCCCTCTACGCTGTGGACTGTCTATAGCAGGATCAGTGAGTCAATTATGGAACTTGATCCATTTGAAAACTCGTTACTCCTGAATACTTGCAGAGCTCTACAGCCTTCAGCTTGACTAAAGAGTCTTGTGTGAAGATTGTCACGGTTTATTTGCTTGGGGTACACCAAGAGAGGGAGCAGCAACAGCTTCCAGAGTTGTACCCCCATCCCTTTCTTGTCTGCTCTCCTGTGATATACTTTTTTTTTTAATTTCCCTCCATCTTCTGTCTCATTTCCAGACTACTGCACTCAGCCGGTATCTATCTTCCATCCTCTCAGTCCAAGACCTAACCTCCTCCCTAGTGCTCCTGTTTCCTTACCTTTGCTTACTGCTTCTCCCTGGCTCTCCTCTTTCCTCTGGAGCAGGAGATGTAAATCCAGGTGCTGGCAGGGCTCCTACAGCAGGTGTTGGGGCCCTGCATGCTGGGGAAGGCTCTTGTGTTGCAGCTTGCATCAGCCCTGTGTGTGGTGAGTAATTACCTGCGTTCAAGCTCTTAGGCTGTGACTTGGGCAGAGGTCCCGTGGACAGCTGCTGCTGACCCTGCAGGAGCAGGCTGTGCAGAGGCACGCGTGCCACGCCTCACGTGAGTCCCTTCACCCCCCGCGATATCCTGTCCTTATCCTTTGTAATCCTCTGTGTAAAGGCCCTTTCGCAAAGCCTGCTCTTTTCACTTTACTCCCCCAGCAAAGGCTTGTGTAGGACAGACACCTGGAGAGGTATCTATTGAAGACTGGGGGTTTAGTTTTTCCCCATTTTTGATTCCAAAAGGAGAACTTAAGTATGCACAAGAACTTTGATTATAATGTGCTATTACTGCAGATCTCTGGCTGCTGTCCTGAGGCTGTTGGATACACATTCAAAAAAGGGTGAAATGGTGGAACAAAATGATTATGGGGAAAATCAAAGCTTTTAAAGACATTTGTAGGATGAACAGATGTTCAAACATTCTTTTATTTGGTTTCCAGACAGACGTAGAGACTTTCCTTTCATCCTCGTAATCAGTGCATTATGCTGTAATTTGTAAAAATGGCATTAAAAAAATATTAACAGGGTCATATTGTGATCTACTGACTCTGTGTCATTAAGCTGGGAAGTTAAGCACGGCAACTGGGAACAGAGGTCAAATGTTGCAGAATGTCCTGACTAGCATATATTGTCAGACTGTGTTTTAATGAATCCAAAATGGAATAAAGATGTAAGGAGGTTTTTTTTAATACCGCTAAGGTTGTCAGTGTTGCAAAACTAGAAATTATTATGGCTGTGCAGATGTTCAGTGAGTAATCTTTCGCTTGTGGGGAGAGTGTAGCAGTGAGAAAAGCTTTGTTTTTCCAAGCCTGTTTTCAGCTTTTCCTTGGAATTTATTCTGGACCTGCAGTCTGGCTTGTGATCCTGCCAAAGGTCTTTGAGCCATGAGGGTCGAAGCATGCAATCATGGTAGCAAGGATTCAGTAGGTGGCATCCTTTACTTGGAATCAAAACTGAATCTACCCACCTAAAAATGTGGTGTGCGCTGGCATTAATAATGCAGCTTTTGAATCAAGCTTGCAACCCATCTCTCAAATAACGTTTTCTGTTAAAAACTGCAGAGTATTTAATGACTGGGGCAGAGCCATTAACTCCAATCTGTTGACCAAGCCCTGAAGCACCAGTGTCCGTTCTGGGTGTGCTTCTGGCTCAGTTGAAAATAGCTCTTTTCCTCACATCCTACCAGTTGTGTTCATTCGTGGCAAG
This sequence comes from Chlamydotis macqueenii, assembly GCF_036417535.1. Classification (NCBI taxonomy): domain Eukaryota; kingdom Metazoa; phylum Chordata; class Aves; order Otidiformes; family Otididae; genus Chlamydotis; species Chlamydotis macqueenii. Next base: position 10,800,642 of record NC_141565.1, on the reverse strand, counting down.
TACCTAAGTATGGAAAAATGAGCCATCCACACTGGCAGAGTTCTTGATGTCCACCAGACATCTCTTTCTGGGCAGTAGACACTTCTCCTGCTTCTTGGAGCTGTGTTGTTGAACAGCCACGGGGTGGCAGAGCAAAAGTGAGAGCCCAGCGCGATGAGGAGATGATGAGGAGATGCAGTGATGTCCTACAGCAGCCATGTTCCACCCCAGGACCGGCTGCACCTCACTGCTGGGAGAGCAGCTCTGTATTATATCTGTGAAGCGCTCTGGGATCTTGTGAAATGAAAGATGAAAGGCAGCAGAGGAGTCCTAGTTATTAACAGTTTAAAAAACTCTTTGTGTTTTCCCTCTTTCTTTAATATCCACAGCGAGCTGAAATGCTCTTTATTTACAAACACATCAGTTTTAAATGAACCTACTGAGTGTGTAAGTAGAATAATTTTAAGATAAAGCCTAGCACAGGGAGCCTAACCTGCTGAGCCTGGGAGGGGGAGAACATCTGTATGATTGCAGTCTGCGGTGAGGCCAGGCTTGCAAGGTGATGGGCATCCAGAAGGAATTCAAGGGTTTGGGGAGGTTGTGTTTAAGCAAGATATTGGAGAAAGGGGAGTAGTTTTCTGGGATTCCCCACAAATTCCCCTACTATTCTGTACAAAAATCGATTAAAAGTGTAATTTGATAGGATTGTAGCTCCATCATACACACTACGTAAGAGGAGAAAGAGCGCAGTGGGTCTACTTATTTCCTGTTGCCAATGCCAGAATATGGAGTCTCTCCAGCATCTGCTGCTGTGCATTGCAGCACTGTTCTTAGTTCCAGTTGCTAGTGGACTTTTAGAGATAAGGCTAGAATGGATTTTCCATTCCTTAGTAAGCATTATGGTTCTTTATTTGTGTCTGGTATGAGTGCTTTTCCAGGATGGTATAATCAGTGTGCAAGACTCCTATCTTTTTTTTCTCCCCTTCAAGGTGACTGTTGCTTGTCAGAGATGAATGTTCTAAGGGACCTCTGTCTCAGCACCACACATTTCTGATGTGTTTATTTCTTTCCTAATAAATAACAGGAGAGGGAATCTCATAATTATTTTACTTTTGAAGCTTATGCTCAGGATCAACTGCGAAAGGAACTCATCAAACAGAATCAGAAAAACCCTGCAAGATCTTTGGTAAATATGAGCCCTACCCTGCACTCCAAGGCTCATTCTTTAAAACATGACCATCTTTTTGACTATCGAGTCCTTGACAGTCCTGCCTGTTCTAGTTCATGTTTCTTAACCAGAAGGTAATTTGAGGTCTGAATCAAGAGCTGCTAAACTAAACAACCCCTGGTAGTGACTGAGGTGCCTGCTTAGCACCATTATGTTGGCATTTTGGCTAAACTGATCTGATTTCTGAAAAGGATCATAAGTAATCTAGACTGTTCATTAGCTCTAGAAGGTTCTGTTTAGATCAGTTTCTTCTCTTTTGATTGGAAGTCATGCAGTCTTTGTTTTGGTTCGTCATTCTTCAATTTCTCAAGGGCGTCATTCATGTCAATCAGACTCCATCCTCCTTGGACTGCAAAGTTGCTTTTATTGGGCTGTATGTGGCCCCCATTCAGACATGTAGGAACCAGTTCTTTTATACTCTACTTGTCTGTGAAAACTGATATTTTAGTGCCTATGACTTCAGTCTGACAATTAGGAGTAATCCATGCCCTCATGGTGAATTCATACCCAAAACAGCATTTCATAAGGATAAGCTGAAACTTAGACTCCACGCAGTATTTTTGCCTAAATTTCTTCCTTTTAACTAAAGCAAGCAACAATCATCTATGTTTCTTTCTTAAACCTCGCTTTAACCAAAGCTAAATTGAACTCTGCACCCTTTGTGAGAATACTGTTTTGTTACCTGGAAAGATCAAGGTCTTTTAGAAGCTCTTCTAGGCACTGCCAGGTTACTAAAAGATTATCCACATGGGTGCTCACCCGCATTAATGTAGGTGATTTCTTCTCTGCAGAATGTGCATCATATTGTCTATGAGGACATTAGAAACATAATATCTAGAGATAATCACTGTAAGAAGGAAAAGTTGCTTACAGTGTGGTAATCAGAAATAACCAAAAAAACTCCAAAAAAAAAAATTAGACATCTGAGATGTTTTCGTTGCCTATGTGTATTCTGTAACTTCCCATCCTTTCTTATTACTGCAGAACGCATAAAGTACCCATTTTTATATTGTAGCACAGGAAAGATTTCTGTCTTGCTAACAGCATCCCTTCTGGTGATTGACTTCTCGGTTGTCACTGCATACAGAGCCAATGATTGTAGAGTTGAATACTCAAAAATCTCTTTCCTGAGTTGTAACTGCCAATTCTAAGCTTAGCATCATCTGATTTTTGCCAAGGTACATGATTTTTTATTTATCTGATTTGAAGCTTGTTTGCTTCTTTGTTCCCCAGTTGGCTTTGTATGATTCTTCTGGAATACCTCGCCATGTAGAGTGTCTTCTGCCTTCTTTGTAGGGAAAGAATCTGAGAGCTGGGCCTGTCTGTGCATTTAAACCCTTGGGCTGAGGTCTTGAGAAGGGAGAGAGAGGGTGCTTGAGTAGCCAGTGATGTATGCGTGGCTCAGAAGGACACGTACCTCCTCACGTGGTTTTTTTTTTTTTTTTTTTTTTTTTTTTTTTTGTATAAGAGTGCACATGCACTGAAAGCAGAATGCAGCTCAGGGAGGAGCATAAGCAAGCTTTTATTTTCTGCCACTGATTTTTTTCATACCTTGAGGTTTAGACACAAAGTTGATATTCTGTGTATGAGGTAGTTTTGGTTTAAGAGTGAGACAATAACTGATTTCCATTGAGTGTTGCTCAGTACATCAAAACCTGCATTTCTTAGGTCTCATCCTCAAGTGCTTCCTGACAAAGATTATTGTAGAGTATTATACCCATGGAAAAGATTTGGACTAAGTGGGAGGTCTCACTGGGAAGCTTTTTTTTCTTTGCTTTGCATCTTAAGAAACAGGAAAGGTGAGGGGTGTGAGACTGTCAGCTGATTTCCTTGGAAAACATACCCTGTTGCTTCTTTCTCTGAAAAAGGTGAAGGGTCACCTCACCAGATTGATAATTGTGCGATGCGAATGAGCCATGTTGCTGGTGGTGCAGCCATACGTTCAATTCCATAACTGAGGTTGGAGTTAGTAGGCTGGCAGCTCATAGCAGATGAAGACCCGCAGCAGCCTTACAGAAGGCAGTGGGGGAGTCAAGAGCACTTGGCGTGCTGCAGAAATGTATGAGCTGAAGGGAAAAGTAAGATGGCATAAACAGAGGGGTTTGGCATGAAGCAGGAAAGTTGCATAGCTTGAGTGTGATAGAGCACAAGATGTGTTTTCTCATGTACATCTTTCGTGTTTCTTTTAAACAAGCTGACAGGTTTCAGTTGTTAATGAACGTAGAAGGGAAAAGGAAGGAATGATATGTCATCTTTCCTTTTTAAACGTGTAGTTGGGGAACTCTGGCAAGAGAAGCATTTTGTTTGGAGAGAAGCCTAAATCACTTTATACCTCAGTGTGGGTTTTTTTTTTTTGTTTGTTTTGTTTTTAACTCTAAAGATTTGATCTGTGCTTACAACTCCACTAAGTGGACAATTTGGTCTGCATCCAGTTTTAAGTTGAGTTGTAAATCTCATTTGCTGTCTGGCAAAGCATGGCATGACTAGGCAGTTTCAGGGAGACATCAGAGGGCTGGAGCACCTCTCCTACGAGGACAGGCTGAGAGAGTTGGGGCTGTTCAGCCTGGAGAAGAGAAGGCTCTGGGGAGACCTCGTAGCAGCCTTTCAATACCTTAAGGGAGCCTACAGGAAAGATGGGGAGAGACTTGTTAGCAGGACCTGTTGTGATAAGATGAGGGGTAATGGTTTTAAAACAGAGGAAAGTAGATCCAGGTTAGACATTATGAAAACATTTTTTTACAGTGAGGGTGGTAGAACACTGTCCCAGGTTGCCCAGAGAGGTGATAAATGGCCCATCCCTGGAAACATTCAAGGCCAGGTCGGACGGGGCTCTGAGCAACCTGATCTGGTTGGAGATGTCCCTGCTCCTTGCAGGGGCGTTGGACTGGATGGGCTTTGAAGGCCCTTTCCAACCCAAACTATTCTATGATTCTGTGATTCTGTCTGGGTTTAGAACAGTAGAAGAACAAAGAACTTTGCTGGTATGGAATGAAAACGGAGCTGCTATGAACACACAACTGAAGACACGTGGGTTTAGGCTGAAATGTGCTTGTGGAGGCCTAGAAACTGCTGGAATAACAGTATCTGAGTGCACGTTTATCTAGTAGTTTAATTCTGTTGTTTTAACAAAGGTATATAAATGTTTAAGCATCACCATTTTTAAACGTAATTTCTGTTGAAGTTGTTGCAAAATCAATATTGAGAAGTTCTACAAAGCATTTTGATATTTCAATTCCAAGTGCTGAGATTATTTGACAATTTTTGCCCTTGATATGTGATGTATCTCAAAAACACTGTACAATTCACTCACTGATACGTTGTAGTAAATGCCTACCCAATTGATGGGTACAGAATTGGAAAAATGAGTTTAGTGAGTTATCAGCTGACATGTGTGCGATGTTGCAGGGGTGGAGCTGAATCTTCGGACTGTAGCTTCTGCTGCTTCTCTTCCCACACTTCACTTGCCTACCATGGGAAGGCCCCTTCTTGAGTCTGCTGTGTAGTTAGTCCAGACTCGTCAGAACGTTTCCTTTCTTTCCTGCGACAAAAGAGAAAGTCTGAGATAACTTCATCTTTTACTGAGGCAATGCAGACAGAATTTCTGTATTTATTCCTTTGTCCTTTTTGATTTGGTCTGTCTTCCAAGGGTAGATGGTAAGATGGATTCTCTTGCGTGTCATGGACCCTTACAAAGGAGGTTTGACACTTGTCCCCTGCTACCAAAGTGGGCACAAGGGAACTCATGGTGACTTTGTCTGGAATTGTTTGCTTAAAATACTAACATTAATATGATCTATGAAAGAGCAACAAAGGCCACCTTCAATTTGTATATAAGGCTTGCTAATTTGCAATGTTATTTTTCTGGTTAGTGGTTTTTTTTTCCCCCCTTTAATTAGAAATTTTAATTAGAGCGTGCTGTGTATTAAGATGTTAAAGCTTTGACTGGCAGTTCGGAATTGCAGAGGGATCAGCTGTCTCTGTAGGGCTGTAGCGCAACAGGGATTAGCTCGCACCCTTCTGCCTGCAGGTATATTTTGCTTCTTGAGTCGAATCATCAGAAAATGTTCTTCAAGGTAGCATTCATCTTCCTGATCAGACCTTGTCTGTTCCAAGGGGCCTGAGTTTAGAGGAGATGTACAGATTCACTGGTCATACATAATGTGAAAAGATGAAGTCTCAAATGACAAATAGGTGAATTATTGGACTGTTTCATCATGGCAATGGATCAGCCTTGCCCCTTTGTCTGCTTACTCTGGTTGTGATGCTGCCAGTGCAGGGAGGATTCCCTGTCCCTGTCTTTGGAGACCAGTTACTATGTTGGCACTTCCTGCAGCTCCTGTTTTCAGTCCTGCCTAGTAATGTAGAAGAGTGCTGCCTGAAGAGTTTTCACCATCTTTGATCTGCCTGATGTCAGCTGTCTATAACACATGTCTATAATGTGCATAGCATTTTGGTGGGTGTGAGGGAGCCTTGAGGACTGGTGTGTTTTGTGTTCCTCAAGTTCCCTTACCTCACTTTTCTTTTCTCCTACTTTAAAGCAGATTTGTGGAAAGGTAGGGGTAGATTCTAAAATACTAGCATTCAATGTTGAATCGCAGTCTTGAAAAGTACAAAAACTTCTGCTATGGGTAATTGTGGAATAACCTACTTGTAAGGGAACCGTTTCCCCAGACTCCTCACACTTGATGGATATCTTATGTCCTTTAAGCCTGAAGATTTGTATTTTTGTTCTGTCTATTGTAAGTGTGGGTTTTTCTGTTTTTCCAGACAAATACCCAATCATTTAAAAAACTGCTGAAATGCATTTTCCAAGATATCTTGTGGCACTCTAACCCGCAAGCTAATTAAGAAACTGCAGTTTTAATTTGCTATTTTCAGTAGATTCCATGTTCTGCTGGAACAGAAGTCGTGATTTTGGTTCCTTTTTGCTGTTAGTTTATTTACCTTTGTCAGATGTCATCTGTCTTCGGAAGTGCCAATCTTTGCAACTTCTCTTGCTATAGAAAACTATCCGTGCTTCTAATGGTTTTATTAAATCAATATGTTCTTCAAAATGAAGATTGATCAGTGGCATTTTAATAATTTCAGTAGTATCTGTCCCTTTTCCTAAGCATCTTAATTCCTGCATCCACCAGACTCCTGCTGTGCAGGGTCTGTATTTTATTGAGCTGTTCGCAGTGATGCCCAAATCTTTTTATCTTGGATGCTTCTGTTAATGTGTCAGTGTAGTTAAATTTATACTTTCTTTGTGGTTACCTTTCACTTGTCAATACTCAATTTCAGTCCAGCTTTGGTGGTATTTAAGTTCCTCCTTCTCTTCCTCCTAGCTAAATTAACTTTGGGCTATTCGCAGGTCTCACTCAGTTACTGTTCTTCCCTCTCTGGAAAGTCATTAAAGTTAATCAACACTGAGGTTAGCATGGAGGTTTTTCTAGCACTCTCTTATTTGATTAAAGCCAGACTCTTATGTTACTTCTATCCTTTTATTTTTTTGTGTGTGTTATTTCTAATTTATGACATGATCACCTTCTCTTCCTGAGCTACAAGGTTTCCTTCGTAATATCTTGTGGAGGTTTTCAAATGCTTCAAGACAGATGGTGTTTGGCAAGCCGATGGTTTGTGGATATGTGTGGATAATTCCAGTAGAGTGGAGATGACCAAATTTCCTTTGCTTTTCAGTGCTTAATGAATCGCATTTATCAGGATGATTAGCCGTCCTGGTTTTGATTGTTGCCTGATCTGGCACCCTGAAGTAAGCTCACATGGGTCTGAAAAAAAAGAAAAAAAAAAAAAAAACCAACCCAAAACCAAAGTAGTGAAGGAGTCTCAGTGTAGTTCAGAAGCACATTCCTGTGTTTTTGCCATGCAGTAGTAGAATAACCTAAACCAACAGTTGATAATTACTGAATGTTGTCAAGCTTCTCTTTGAGTTGAGCAGTGCCAGGCCACAGTTGGTCACATAAATTGGCAGGAGCATCCGCACAAGTACCTGTGTTCTTCACCTGGTTATGAAAGCAGCTTCTGTTTTAAATTTGTAAAGCTAAAGTTTTCATTATTTATCTGAACTTTAAGCTAGTCCTGTCAGAAAGCGCTGTGCAAGGACGTTTGCAGGTATTGTCCATCCTGAGCCGGGAAACCCTTGCAGAGCGGTTGCGCGAGCCCAGCGTTACCATTCTGCACTCTCCTACTCCTGGCCTCCTGCCTATGGCAGTAACCTCAGAGTCCAGTGTTCCAGTGCCTTAAAAAAGGAACATGAGGAGAAGCTTTGCAACCAGTCGAAAATTGAGCAGTGATGTAGAAAGTATACCATGATTGAAAAAAGACTGATTTAATTAAATGTTTGTGGCTGGGATTCTCCGGTGTAAACAGCCTGTGGCTTCTGCCTTGCAAATTGTCTTTCTCTATATGGCTAACCTAGGTTTTTGCACTTGCAGTACTAAAGCTGCTGTCTCTCTAAGCTCAAAATATCAGATCCAGGTGACTGTACATTACATGAGGCAGGAGAATCTTCTCACTTCACCGTAGATGTGCGGCTGTTCTTGGAGGGATGGTCAGCAGCAGCACAGCAAGTTACAGTGCAGCAGTGCCACATCCATGCCAGCCTGTGGCATTTATGTGTTAAGAGGAGGAGCTCTGTTATGTGCATGATTTGGAGGAAAATATGATAGTGTCTCATTCTATTCCATTCAGATCAGATGGAAAGTAATGTCTTCTGAGCTTCCAGTCTGTTTCTGACATCTCAGTTATTTTCCTTGTAATCCCGTGGCTTGCTTTGTCATGTGAACTTAGTAGCGATGTTAAAAAGAGAAGCAGTTGCTATTTTAAAATTTCTCAGTGAGTCTTGGAGCAACTTTTGTCTGATTTATGATCAATATAAAGATATTAAGAAAGCAAACCCTCTTTCCTTCTATCCATTAGCAAGATCTCTTCTGAATCTGTCACTGATAAAGCATCTCTTTGTGCCTTTTCAGTCAGGAGTTGTCATCTCTTAGATGTATGTAGAATGACGGGGCTATTGCTTCTTGAATGGAATCCTAAGGTCATCTTGTCCCTCTCCCTACCCAAAAGAAGGATCAGCTGTATGTATGTTATTCTTTGCAGGTGTCTAGCTAACTTGTTTTTAGAGATTTGTCATTAACTGTCACAGGATTTTACTGTCATTAGGGTTGTAAATTTGGGAGGGAGAGGGAACAGGTTCTTTCTTCCCTGTATCTTACTTGAATGTTTCATGTTGCAGTGTAAGCTTTTTGGTTTGGTGGTTTTTTTTTTTTTTTTTTTATTCCTATCGCTGTGGTACAGGGAATGGACTATTCTTTTTCTCTTTGCAACGCTTTTTTATGTACTTAAAGACTGATCACGTCCATGCTCAGTCTTCTTTCCTCTGGACTAAATGTTCTTAGTCTATCTGGTCTATTCTCTTGGGGGCTGTTTCTCCTAGTTCTGGAGTCGTATCTGTCTTCCTGGGTTTCTCCAAATGGTCAATGTCTTTGCTGAAGTGCATTTCTCTCAACTAGGCAGTTCTCTAGCTAAGGCCTTGGGAGTACTCACTGAAGAAAGCAGGATTTAACTTCAGGTATGTCTTAGGCCATCTTCCTATTTATACTTCCCCATCTGCTGGTTTTGCAGAATCTGGAGTTTATTGCCTTAAGTTTAATGTGTAAGCTAAATATCATGATACCTCTCTATATGGGCTTTCATTTTCCATCCTGTACTTACACATTATGTCCCCTCTTAAACAGCTTCCTTCTTTTTTCAGACTACTTCCCCAGTTTCCCAGGATCACTTACATTCCAATCCTTTTTTCCAGTGCAATCGTTCCCACCTGATCTAGCCAGTCATAAAGATCATTAATGGAAACACTGAATAGAATTAGCTTGAGGACAGACCTGTGAACCATGCTTGATATGTCCTCCCAAACAATGTAACATTGATAACTAGTCTCTGAGTGTTCTCCAAACAGTGTCATGCTCAGCCTATGATGGATTTCTCTAGGTGATTTTTTTTCTAGCTTGTTTATGTGAATGTCTTGTTAAAAAAGTTTTTCCAAATCAAGCTATGCACACTTGTATTCTAGGTGACTTTTTCAGAGGTTTTCACTGTGCTTTTATTTGCCTTCAGCTGTAAAACTGGACCTGTGTGGAGCCTGCTGTCCACAAGGCACGTGGTTATTTGTGGTTTTTACTAGAATCCATTTTTCACAGAAAAGTCAAAGATATTTTGTACTGTCTGAGTGAGAGGATGCTCAGGAACGTGGACTGCTTTTGTGCAAAATACACTACAAGCAGGCAATATGCAAGTTTTCTTGGTTCTGTAGGTGCATTTTAATCTTGATCTATAAGACTCCATCTTCACAGCCTTGTCATCTCATTAAAGTACCCCGTAGCCACAACCCTAAATCAGAGCTGTCATCAGACACTCAGATGCTAAGCATCTGAACCCAGACTGGATCCAGTTGCGGTGCTGTAACCTTTCTCTCTCATGGTTCTTGTCTAAATCACAGCATGTATGTCTTGGGGCTCAGAAGCAGTACATTTTGCAGCTGAACTGAAAAAACTGTTGGGTGACAAGAATGAATCCTAAAAAGTCTGAGGAGACATTCAGGCCCATTTTCATGTATGAGATAAATGGAGATTTGAATTGCAGGTGAGTATTCTGGTCCATCTCAGTAACACGATGCTTTCAGGTGTGATTAAAATGTTTTTGTTTAAAAATCAAATAAGACACATGCTGATAATTCCTTCTCCTTCCCTGGCCTTGTAATAAGCATATAATAAATTAAAAAACTGGTGTTGTGAGGAGCTGTTGGATTTAAGCCCATCTGAACATGTAGATATTAGGCCACCTTCTGCACCTTTGCGTGTAACGAATAGATCTGAGTTATTATAAAGTGCTACACAGCTTCACCTCTGTGCAGGGTGTTAGGCAAACAATCCTCAGCAGAAAATGTTTGCTATTGCCTAAGCCATGGGAAATGCTCTCCATTAGCCTAAGCCATGGGAAATGCTCTCCATTAGCCTTGCTGGGCTTGCTTCTTTCTCTTCCCCCCTCCCCCGGCTAACTCAGAAGAGGAGGGAAACATATCTTTGCAACCATGCAAGCAGGAATTAGCTCAACTGTATTTTACAGGTAAACTAACAAATAAGAGGAGAATCTGAGCGGCCCCTAGGGACCTGAATTTGTTTGCCGCTGGGCCATTCTATCTGCAGCTGGCATCGGTGGAAACCTGAGTGCTCCATTAAAAGTCGACAACCTCTGTTCGCTAGGGCACAGGCCAAACAGAGCCAGCCTGTTCTGCAGACAGACTGACGGCCTTTATCTCTCCCCACCCAGCTTGTGATGGGAAATGATGAGACTCTGAAACAAAAAGCTTGAAACTAGGACTCGGTGCTCTTACCCTGCAGCTGTTGTACCAAGGAGAAGTAGCGACACAAGGTTGCCTTTCAGGGGCCATGTGGGAAATGCGCTCAGTGCAACACATTAAATGAGGATAGGGGCTCATATGGGGGTGCTGATAGGAATGGGGAATAATACGTGGTGCTGGTGTGGGCCCCAGATAGTGACCAGGGGTGTGTGCATCTGACAGTCTTCATTCCAAAACCTTGGGGATTGCATGGGTAAGTTACCGCTCTCAAAGACAATGGGGACAAAAATCTATTATAGTGTCCACCCTTTCAATTGTACTCATGGGTTAATGCCTTAAGCAACAGCTTCCTACCCTCTCACCGGCCCCAAGGAGACTCAGACCTCCACTGTCCTGCGGCATTATCTTGCAGTAGATGTGATTGCTCAGACGATGCATTGATGCTCTGGCTGGGTATGTGTGTCTGTCCCCATGGTGCAATGGTATTACATTGCACCTCAGACATGTGGGATTAGGGATGATTCATGTGAAAATACGTAGAATTAGATGGTTTTGTCTTTCTTTTAAAAGAAAACACTTCAGCCAAGGTACAGTGTACCACACAGGAAGTACACTGGTCTTTGATGGTATCACAGTCTGAAGGGAAATGCACGATACTACTCCGAATGCAAGGGAAAAGAGGTCTTTCCACTCTAGTTTGCAGATATTTGAATGGTAGATTCATAAGTTCTCGTATGCAGACGAATATACCTTTACCCCATCCCTGCTGCTCCTCTGTCCCTTTGTTTCACCTACTGTTTTCATCAGCAGAGCTCTTTGGTACAGACAACGAGTTGCTGTTTCTCACAGGTGTAAATGCTATATTTTGTTACTGAACGCTGTGTTTTGTTACTTGCTGTTTTCTTTTGGAGTCTGGGTACGTGAGCTATTCAACAGTAACACTGGGGTTTTGGGGTTGTTAGGGCTTTGTGCATGATCCTGCTATCTTTTTACTTTTTATAACACTGATGGAAATAACTTGTGTAAAGGGTCAGTTCCCCTGAACAGCTGCCTTTTGTTCATCTTAATCTCTAGTCAGTGTGAGTGACCTTTTGATAACAATCAAGATAGTTTGTGTGTACAAGTGAACGCTGCAGATACCCTTTGGCTCTTAGCTTTCCACCCTGTGTTGGGTACATAGGTTGAACCATTCTTCTAACTACCTTTTGAAGGTAAAGGTGGTATCCCATGGGGATTTCAGAAACAGTAGCCCTAAACCTACTCGTAAAAACAGTCAAACAACAGTCAAAGTGAGTTTTATGGCTGACGTCAGTGGGATGGGCATGTGCTGGGCAAGCAGCTGAGGGCCCAAACCAAGTCACTGCCATACGGCTGCATGAGTGACCCTGGCGATGCCCAGCCCAGTTCTGGATTTCACCACGTGGGTCTTCCCAGAATTAGAGCATTTTCCTTTGAAGTACAAGCATTTAACCTCTCATTTGTAAGATATATATTTTGATGTTTGTACAATAGTTTAAATCTCTCCTCACCTACATAGTAACTCTGGCATCCCTGCAGAGGAGGAAAAAGGAAGGGAAAGTATCTGGAGAAGGCAGCACGTCAGCACAGACCACTAAATGCGTTTGGATATTGTCTTTAGTGGGTGAAACCAAAGAATAACCCACTGCAAAAATGGGGCAAGGATGGTTTCACAAAATATACTTCTGGCTTAGAGCTTGTACCCCTGTTTTATGTCCATTTGATCATGGTATTGCGCTGTATCAAGGAATAATCTGAAACAGTTGCATGCTGAATGAAGCAGTACAAGATCTCGCTAGAAGGAATTTGTGGATGTGCTTTACTGGTATGATTCACTTAATGCAGCAGTCTTGATTTCAGAGTCCTCTCTGGCAACTCTGAGATAGCGGTGGATGCTTAAGGTCTCAGCTTTTTGTAGGTGTTTCTTGAATTGGTGTGTAGGTTTGTCGTAATAGGAATGGGGAGCAGCAAAGCTATGTACAGGCACCTTTGGTTGATTTGTGATTAACTTCAGCTTTTAAGCCCTTCTCTCTGCACCATGCGCACGTCCAAGCCTACTGCTTGATTTCATGGCTTCTGAAACTTCAGAGGTGTTGGAGCAGGGAAGAAGCCCAATGATCTGACATCAGCAAGGATTTGGCAGTCCTGCAGTCCCCTTAGCAAGTCTCTCTGGCATGCATGTTGAATATTGTCTGACAGGTAATGGATCATGTGTCTTTTTGGTCTTGGTTTCAACTACTTTTTGTCTGTTGTTTTCAGACTCCAGAAAACTTCTCTGAGTGTCTCATGGTCTCAGGAGTGCCCATCTCTAAGCGTTTCAGGAGATGCCTTTGGTTTGTATTGTTCTTTGCCTCCTGGTTTGTGACCAACTCTTTTTCTTCCTTATCGTTTTTTGTTTTGGTTTTTTTTTTTTTTTTTTTTTCCCTGACATTCTTTTGGTGAAGAGGTTTTGTTTCTGGTAGCACCAAGAGCGGAGTTAGAGGCGGAAGCAATGCAGAACTCTGATATGTCCCCATCTCTCTTCAATCTGTTTATCTTCCGCAAAGGCCTGATAGTGAATGACATTCATATAAACAGTGGGTAAAAGACCTGATGTGCACAGTTCAAACATCCTGTCATGATCTGGGCACATGTACTTGATTGAAAAATAAACAGCTAACATGCATAAACATCTGATGTGTTTTCCTGGTTAAAATTTTGTGTTCCTGTACTGTATTTTTTAAGACCTACAGTTCATTCTTCCATTTTTTCCCACCATCCATAAGATATAACCTGGTTTTAATTCTATTTTGAGCTGCTGACTGTGACTTGATTCCTGCTATAGACAAGTTTACCTGAGTGCAAGTTCATGTGATACAACAAACAGTACTTGAGGGAAATACTTTAATGGTCTTCTCTTTCCAGCAGTGACCCATTAAACCATTTTATGCATTTTAATTTAACTTTGTCTCTCTCCCTCAATACACTTGAGGGAAAGGACAATGTTTCAGTCTAGAAAGCCATGTAGATGGGACTAGGCTATTGCTTCAAAGTTTGAAATACCTACTCTTGCAAATTTTCTGAGATCGAACTGGACAAAGCCCTGAGAAAATTGGTCTGAACTAACTTTCAGCAGAGGTTGCTGCTAGATGGTTTCCCAATATCTTTTCCAATCTGAGCAATTCTAAGAATCTGTGTTAGACTGTGCAGCCACAGTTGAGATCAGGTGTTTTCATGCTGAAATTTCTGTAGCTTGAAAGAGCAGCAGCAGCTGTCAAGTTTATCCCTTGGGAGCTCTGCCACTTCAGAGCTGGTCTCTTATTCTGCCAGAGAACAGGTGAAGTGCGAGGGCCTTCCCAACACATCATGTTTCCTTTCCACTTGAAAGTGGGTTCCCTGTGATGAGACTTCAACTACGCAGCTCTCAAGCTCTGGAAAAGAATGAACTGGAAGTCCTTGGGAAAAGATGATACAGGCCTAAATCATAGATTTGTGTGCATAGGAACAATGTGGAAGGCTAAAAGTGTTCCCTAGTGTCATCCTTAGATATCCTTCTCATTGCCAGCTGTTCTGCGGTAAGCTCATGCAATAAGATTTTTTTGACCTGAAGACCAGACATTTTCAGGAACTGAGGGAAGACTAACAACTAAGCTGCTGAAAAAGGTGTATCAGAAAGGTGCAGGAAAACTCTTTTAAGGCATGATTTGGAGTAACTGTGGTCTGGTTCCAGGTTCTACCTGTGCTCGGTGCTGGACTGAACTGAACGTTGCTGTTCTGTTCTGCTGTGCTGGCTATGGTGACTGCCGAATTCTCTGTTGGGGCCTATGAAGATAAAACTGATCCAGCATGCGTGGCTGGGAAGTCTGCTGGCCATATGCGGTGGTTTCACTGTGCTCATCTTATCTTAGCGAAGGGATGTGACACAGTGTGTCCCAGAGCCGTGTTTTCAGAAAGGAGAACTCCGTTTCACAAGGGAGTATGCACTCACCCATATTACTCGGGGAGCAGACCTTGTAGCAAAGACCTTCAAACTTTGTGCTTTCTCCTACATCTGGAAAAGCAGATGGCAAGCCCAGTTCAGGAGGTGCTGATGTTAGAGAGGATCAGGCTTTGAGCCTCAAGGCCCTCAGTTGTAACCATCTTTGCATGTAGAAAGGTTTAGTGAGACCTCTGGTAGAGACTTATATGTGCAGTTCACAGCTTTGTCCATGAGAAGAAGTTTGTTTTTACCACGAGCCGCATTGTGTGTGCTGTTCATCCGTAGCTGTCACTTTGCCCTCCCGCTATCCTCAGCTTTTTTCAGAAACCTTAGATTTATCTCTCTTGGATTGTCTGTCTTATTCTGGCTTTTAAAAATAAAAGCTATTCAAAGGGCCTTTGGAACAGGCTGTGTTATTTTTGGCTGGGGCTCTTAGTGACACTCATTGCAGAATTAAAACTTCTAATTAGAAAGAAAAAAAAAAGGCAAAAGAAGTAAAACAAGGAAAACACATTGCTGTAAAATTAAGGTGGATATTTTAATTGCCCCAGAGGCATGGAATTCAGATCCATTGCGGTTTGCCCCAGTAGATCACTGTAGAAAGTGATCACTGCTTTCCGTAAGTAATCTAGAACCTTTTAATTTTAAAACCTCAAACAAGCATCTCTGCCAAGACGCTTGGATGCAGCCTCAGTTGATGTAAACGTCCTAATGCAAACCATTTAAAATTTACACATGTGATGTGGAGAGGACTAGATACCAGGAGACCATAGTAGTTAAGGATGGCAAGGGAAAAGTTGTAATAAAAAATAGATGCAATGGAAACAGAAATGCAGATGACCTCTGTGACCTTGGATTTTTCAAGTGGTTTGTTTCCCCTGTGCAAACTTCTTGAAAATTGCTTTGACATCATCTGTCAGCAGGCCCTACACTGTAGGGCAAGGAGGTACGTGTTTGTAGAAATTCAGATGGGCTCCTTCCCAGTTTGAGTGGGCGCTGCTTGACGCTGCTTTCTTTTCTTTTCTGTGGGTGCATGCTTGGCCCTGGCCAAACCCTCAGATCTTTCCATGGTACCTTTCACCGAGGCGGGGGTGGCATTTTTGTGACTTGCTGGTGTTTGCGTTTGTGTCTTGCAAGAACAGCAAGGTCCCAGCCATGCTTTCTGCAAAACTGCTTTGAGAGGAGGGGGAAAAAAAAGAAACAGAAAAGATGATTGACAGTAGCCTTTTAGATTTCTGTTGTTAATGCACCAGTAATAAGATAAGGCTTATCTTTAAATGTTCATGGAATCGAGACTTTGATGGAAACAGGCTGTTGGGTTAATATATTTTTGGTAGATAAAGTAGAATGAAATGGAAAGACCAGGGGAACACACAGTATATGGAGAAAGACATTTTTCTTTTAAATCTCTCTCCTCACGTGCTATCTGTGCGTGTTTGACATGCACATACAGATGATGTGTTTGTAAACGCACACTCAAGTGCATGTGTTTTGGGGGAAATGTGGGGGCATAAAAGGGGTGTTACTGGTGTAAGAGGCAGCTGAATGAGATGAAATCTGCTGCTGCCTGCCAGATGAGATGAAAAATCTCACCCTTTCTCCCTCCACTTCCGTACAAGTTCAGCTATTGTCAAGTAGGTAAATGTGAGGAGATGAGGTTGCAACGTAGCATAGGTTTTTGCCTTCCCTTCCTCTGTCATGGAAAAGGGGTTGCGTGCCTGCCCCTTGGAGGAGTTTGGGCAGCAAAGTTCTCTTGGTAGAGCTGCACAGGGGGAGTTTGGGATGTTGTAGTCATTAATGCATTTCAGCCCAAACCCATTGTATGATTTGTTTTGCGTATTTGTACATTTGGATCAAATTATCTCGCAACCGTGCGTAGTACGGTGTCTGGGAAGGCCATGCCAAAGGGATACAGTCTCCTTGCAGCTGCGGCATCTGTGACTTGGATCACACAGCGTTTGGTTGCTGGTTTTCAGTTTTGTATGTAAATCACAATGGTTGAATTTTATCTACCTGGCCTCCTCCCTCTCTTTTATACCTCTTCAATGAGGAGTCATCTTTCCTTTCCAATGAGCTCGTGTGCTGCAGCCCCAGCCGTCAGAGCTACGCGAGTAGGTACAACAGGGAGGCAGAGGAAGGGAAGAGAAAGCCTTGTCGTGCTGCAATACTAATCTAGGGAAGAAAGTAGAGGGGAAATCTCTAATAGTGCACTACAACTCCGTGGTGACAAGCAAAGTTCACCTTCGCTTCCAGGCGGTGATTCCACTGTAGTTTTAGAGGAAAGTGTTAAGAGAAAGCCAGGTGGGTTTATTCATATAATCATAGAATCTTAAGGTTGGAAAAGACCTCCAAGATCATCAGGTCCAACTATCAGCCTAACGCCACCATGTCTACTAAACCATGTCTTAGAGTGCCACATCTACATGTTCTTTGAACAGCTCCAGGGATATTGGTGGTTTTTGGCTACGGTGGCAGAGGCAATAGCTGCTGTTCCCATCTCCCAGACAATGATCTAAGAGACACTGTGTCCAGTAATTTACATCATAGAGAAAGAAGAAAAGCAAATAGAAAGCGAGACATTAATCAGGCCCAAATCCACATAGTCTGGAAGATGGATGGGATCCGGTCCTCTACTTACAGAAATGCAACCTCTTTGCTAGTGTCCAAACTCCATTTTGTCTGTAACCTGTCTGGACTCAAAATGATCTCTCTCTCTCAGGATGTGCTGGCATACCCCCAGCATCTTACCAGATCTTACAAAACATTACTGTAAATTGCTGCTAGAGCATTGTGTTTAACAAAACAAATTTTCATTTGATTTCACCAAACTTTTAGTATGGCTATGCTAAATTAGGGCTTTGATTTGTCTTATTGTAACCAGATCTCTTCAGCTTGGTTTGGGGTTTTGCTTGATTTTTAAGAGGTTATAAAGTCAGCTCTGAAAATGAGACTTATTGGGCAAAAGCTTTGGTTCTTTTCAAAATTGATGGGAGAAGTCTGACTTAATGCCATTAGGACTGGTATCAGAACCAGATAATTTTTCAAGGAGTAAGTCTGTTCATGGAACAGACTACAAATCTAGTAGCGTACAAATTCCTCCTGTATTTTTCATTTGTGTTTATTTCAGCCTTTCACTCAGCGTTAGGCTCTTGGCTCTGACTTGCCCAGCTTGCTTCTCCCTGGTTGTGGTCACACTGCTGGTGTTTCTGCTCGTAGCTGAGTAAGCGTATCAGTGCCTGTGAGCACCTGTCAGAGGTGCTGGCATTTGCACAACCCTAAAATCGGCTTCCTTGGAACAATTTACACTGGTAAAGCTCTGCCATTAGGAACCAAGCGCAGTTTAGAAACCTGTGTGTCCATTGGTTAGATTGTATTTGTATAACTCATGGACCTCTATATTTAATTAACGTAAAACAACTGTCTTGAATCTAAGAAGCTATCTAGTTGCAATTAGTTCTTGTTTGCTAATTAATTACCAATGGATGATTAAAGACTTGTTTACTGAGGTTTAGCAGCTATCAAGACACACATCTAGTACTCAGGGGATTTACTATGCAGTAACTGGATTGTTGAATTAAATTCTTATTGGAGACCTTTAAACTGTGACCGAAGAAAGCTGCTCTGCAGCCGGAGTTTCCTCTGACAGCTCGCCCGTTGTCCTCCTGGATCTGCTGCCGTGGGTACTGCTGCTCCTAAGGGGGGAGGTTACGTGGATCCTTCTACTCACTGAGGTGAGTAACTTGTCTCCTTCTGCAAATTAAAGGTAAGGAAATACAGGATCTCTCAGGTCTTAGCTGTGTTGGAGGAGCAGCTCTTCTCACATACGCTCCCAAATACCATCTGCTAGTCTGACAGTCGTGTTTCAGCTTTGTCTCTTTGCTGATGCCCATCACGTCTTACTCCAAACAGACTGCCATGGATGCAGTCTCTTTCTTTTTCTGTTGGATTTGTTTGCAAACTGGCTTTTGTTTCTGCATGTAGGTTTTTGGTTTGCTTATTTTGACAATTTGCTGGATGGTTTTGTTGAATTGTTTTGAGTCTGTGGGTTTGTTTGCAGATTTAGTTGCTGTGTTTATGGTCTCTTTGGTCACCAAAACCCAAGTTTCTGCTCACCACTTGATGAATGAGAACAAGATTTATGGTGGTAATTAGTGGCTTTTTTGGGTAACTGGCTTGAAGAGACTTGAGAATGTGGTGCATTAGCTGCAAGCTTGAGGTGTTTGGAGGTGTGCAACCAACATTACTTGCTGCTTTTGACAGCCCTGCCCTGCATGTTGTGGATAAAACAACAGACAGGAAAGTTAAACACCATTGTTCACACACAGCAGCTCTTGAGTTTACCTGTAGAGTTGTTTCCTATACCCTGGCATTAACAAAAGCTGTTCATGCAGGTGTTGGTGAATAGTAAGAGACAGAATGCGATTTATGAAAGCAGCAGTTCAAAGTTTGAAGGGATGATTTTAAAAGCTCTCTTGCAGGATCTTTCAACCTCTCTGTCAAGGGGCTGCTCTTAATTTTGGCTTTTAGTCTGTAGGTCATGAAGGGAGGTAGGAGACCAGCAAGGACGCTGGGAGTTTCTACATGGAGAGAAGCCTGGTAGGATTTCATGGAACAATTTCATCCATTCTTACATTTTCTCTTGTGCTTTCCTTATTTATAAGCCTGAGGTTTGGATTGCTTTTCTACCAGCCTCTCTCACTAAGCAGAGCTGGCAGGGAAGGAGAGAAAAAAAAAAAAAAAGGGAATGAGCAACTGTGGCAGAAAAGTGATTAAAAAGAATAATTAGCATTTGCCCCCGATAAATGAGCAAAGCCATTAATTAGACTGATTTACTCCTGGCTTTTTTTTTCCCTTCTCCCTTTCCTCTCTTTTTTTTTTTTTTTTTTTTTTTTTTCTTCTTCTTCCCTCCACTTTATCAAATGGCAGCGCTGTGACTGCCCCTTTGGTACGTTTTCATCAGCTTTTCACCAGTTGTCAGAGCTAACACCCTCCTTTCCTGGAGCCCAAGCAGCCTCTTGTAGCTAATGGATATGGAATGCAGCCAGAGCTGATAGCTGCTAGATCTCTGCTGGCTTACAGGTGTTTCCATCATTACTGGCTTATTATCTGCCACTGGGTCCCCTTCCTCCTCCTCCTCCTCTTCTTCTCTTTTCTCTCTGTTTTTGCCCTTCTTTGCGGTGTTCTAGAAGTAATTACAGTTAAAAAAAAATGCTGGCAGATTTTTAAGAATTTTATTTAATACAACACAATGTCCTGGTGATCAAATCAATTTCTTTTTTTGGCACGGTGACAAGCAGCGATGCTGCTGCTGTCGCCTGTTTGAATGTAATTACCAGGATGAAAGGGAGAATTTTAATTAAGACAATTTCCCCCCCACACCTTCTTCCCTCCCCCTTATTCAAATCATGAGCTGAGGGCTGCGTTTTTAGCGGCTTTTATATATCTTTTTTTATTAAGAAATATTAGTAATCATCAGGCCATTGCATATTATATCATGAGTATGTCCTCCCTCCTGCTCCCACCCCGCTGGGAGCTGGCTGAAGGCGTGGGTCTGTGCAGAATGGGAAAACGATACGTACGTGGGCTCAAATGGGGGCTTGGCACTTTGCAGGCAAAGACAAGCATGAAAGTCCTTGTTTCAAATCTAAATGGTGCAAATACAATCACTGGCATCTGTATGGTGCTTGGAGCCTTTTGTGATTAATTATTATATGCATTCCTGTAACGCCTAGAGGCCAAATTCTTCATGCAATTTAGGGCATTGGAAGCGGAGACAGGCCCAGATGACTACCTAGGAGCCAAACACCACAGAAACATTGCAAAATTTGGATTTAACCTTCATTCTTCAGATCCACCTCTAATTTAAAGAAGCATTTGAGTTGTGTGCTGGGAAATGAGTAAGAGAAGGTGCTTCTGAGGGAGGAGGAGGAAGACAGTTGCTGGCAAAGGGGAAACGTGAAGTGAAATGGAAGAATACACTGGAGTTTGTCTGAAGGAGCTGGTAGGAAGCTGAGAAGTAAATGGTAGCTGCTGTCATGGAGCTTGAAAAATAAGGGAATGAGGCTTTATCTGAATGAGCTTTACTTTTAAGGTTCAAGCAAATACAAATGGATATTTCTTATGAACCTCTGGCATGGGAGGTGCGTTGGCAATGGGTTTTGAAAGTAAAGATAATGAATTAGAGTTAGGGCTTTGTGGGGAGTATATGAGGTGCTGAGCTAAAGATTTTGGGGGTAGTTGACAAAATGCTCTAGTCATCCAGTCCAGGTGAGTCTTTTGACTTTTATCTCAGGGAGGCTGCATGCTGGACACTATTTTACCTGACTGTTGTCCTGGGGGGACATGTTATCCTCCAGTTCTGTCATCTCTCTGCTCCTGAATCTTGCTGCTATTTGCAGCAGTTATACAGAGGGCACGTTCTCTGGGACTGTACCACAATGCAAAGGCAGAAGCTAGGGAAGGAGAATGAAGAGGAATTCTTCTCATTCTTCATAGGGAGGGCAGGGAACACCTTCCCAGTCCTGCTGAGATTTGCCCATATCTAGTTTCACCCCATTCTTTGCATCACCAAACCCCTGTGCTCCCAGACAGGAGCAGGGCATCCTCTGCAGCCTGGCTGTGCGGGTCTGTTAACGATCCAGAGAGGTTGGTGCAGGGCAATTCAAACTGCTTTTTTCCCCCCGGGCAGGCAACACACCGCCTCCAAAATACACTTTTTAACCTGCAGTCTTGGGACCAGGGCAGAGCCATTACTTGGGATTGAAATTAGGTCTTCAAAGGGCTGGTGTTGGAGGAGGCTACAGAAGAGGAAATTCATTTCCCAGCTGTGTTATTGGAGCATGTCTCATGTCAGCGGAAAGTAATTTAGACCAATCTGGGTGCTTGATTTCCCAGAAAAACTGCAAATTTCTGGTGCAAGTACCTTAGCCGTGAAGTCTGTGCAGGTTTCCTGAGCAGGACTAGTCCCCAGGCTCCCTGCGGTTCACCCTGCCATCCTGGGAATCACTTCAGGCATAACTTGAGAATTGCTGGACAAATAGGAGAACCTGCAGGGCAAGGTAGGTGCCTGCCAAAAAATGAAGGAAGCAAGCTCTGTTTGACTCTCTTCACTTGTTCAGTGATATTCAGACGGGTTACACCTCTACCTCCCACCTTGCCTGTCACGCCAGCTGCCATGGAGCAGTGGAGCTCAGGCATTTGGGCAGAGCTGGTTGAAACAGCCAAAACAAGGAAACTGGTAGAACTTGAACCTTGGCTGAATGGCTAGCCTTGTCCTCTACAAAGAAACCATTCCTGCTTATGAAATCCATGTGCTTGCACCTGTGCTTTCAAGTCCAAAGTGGAAATTTTCTTCCTCTAGTCATTCCTGAGTGAGTCAGGGGAAAAGGTGTGCTGTGGTGGGGCATGAGTACCAAGGTTACTGGATAGAGGAGGTCAGAGGGGTCTAGATGAGGAACAAAACCCAAGACCAGATGCTAAGGCAGAGAGGAAGGGATATACCATTGTGCTTACAAAGGCTTCGGGCTCTGCTGGATCTGTCTTAAACCCAACAAGAGCTGTTCGTGGTCTGACTTGGACCACCACAATGACCAGTTGTGTTGGAAGAGGTGGTTTCTTTTGGATGCCAGCCCTCAAGGGTATGGCAGAGCTTGGATGCACAGGGTTAACAAGCAAGGATTGGTATGCATGCCCCAACCACACACAAACAGATGCAGTAGTCTGAATTATTCGTGTGCAACCCAGGTCCCTGGCTTGCTCAGTCCCAGAGTGGAAATTGCGCCTGAGGTTAATGCACTGCAAAGAATGTACGGGAAATGTTTTGCATTTTAAACAAATAAAAATCAGTGCATATTTTTTTAACGCTTGCTGACCAGCTCTTCACATCCTGTTAAGCTAAATATTTGCATGGTAGTAGTGCAAAGAGGGCTGAGCAAAGAACCCCTGTGTTTCGTTTGGGTGGCTGTATATTGCGATCAGCTGCTCTTTCCTCTTCTGTCTGTTTTTCTTAGCAGGGTCAGGACGAGTTTCACAGTCCGAATGGTTCACTGCAATTCTCTACAGGATATCCTCATTTTACTTTAATGGGGAGGAAATTAATGAAACATACAGACCCTGGGGCTTCAAATACTATACATTAATATTATCCCAACGTATTGTGGTATGTGTGCGCTCTCAGACTAAACTTTACACTGGGCAGAGGAAGTTGTGATCAGATTCAGGTGCCTGTGAAATTTAAGTGGTAGGGGGGAGAGGGGAAAAAAAATAAAGGAAAAGAGAAGCTTGAAGCAGTTTCCTTCCGTTTCAGCCCCTGATCAGTGTGAGAACAGGGATGTTCAAATGGGATCAGGTCAATACAAACCAAACAAACTATCCCAGCTCTTAGGACAGGACTATTTAGCTGTATTTGTGTATCTGAGAAGGGTCATTCTTTTAATTTGTTGGTTACCTTCTTTGGAGAGTGAATTCTTCCCATCTGTGAATACACCAATAGTGATCTAAGTGGTGGTCTTTGCAGAAGAGGGGCTCCAAAAGGATTGCAAATCTTCCCACCTCCCTTTCCTCCAAATGAAAACCACCGTAAGTGCTTTCCAATGCCTGCAAGCAGGCAGACAATAAAATGGGAGAATATCAAAGCAATAAAAGAAAATTAAGTTCAGCTTCAGTTTTCTTTGGTGGTCGCAGGGAACAATGAGAAGACAGGCCCGAGCATGCAGCCGTTGCCTCTTGTGCAAACCGCCTCACAAGGCAACAATTCTCATGCAGCAATGCATGCCAAATTCAGCACAACCCAGGACCTAAGGGGTCCCTGACAGCGGACATGTAGACTATAAAGCCTCTTAAGAAGACCAAAAAGCTTTGTCCATGTACTGAAAACAGTGCAGAGCCAGGGCGCTCAGCTGCCATCCCAATGTTGCTCTTAGCCGCTTAAATATAGCCCCTCTCATGGCAGCCCTTCCTGTGGTTGGAAGGGGGTCATTAGCATTGGGCTGTGTTGAGCCCACTACTCAGAAAGCTGCTGACAGTGAATTCTATCTTTCCTTCTGGGATTTTTGTTTTGTTTTCTTTACCCTTGTGGTGCAATTTCCTCATGTTACAGCAACTGGCACTGTCTTTGCATCAAAAGGAACAGAGTCCTTCATAATTTTGGTGGAAGAATGTGGAGGAGGGGACCTTGTTTGGAGAAATTGGCTGCATCGAGGAAAAAGAAGTTAGAGTCATCATGGTTTTGGTTTCTCGGGGATAACAAGGCATTTTTTCTTTTTCTTAGAAATGCACTAAAATACTGGAAATTTTCTATGGGCTGAAGAAGGAAGCGACCCCCTTCCATTCCCAAACTCCGCATCCCCAGCTCTGTCCATTTGATTTTAAATGTTGCTGAACTGCTTGCCTGGTGGAGAAAACCACAACTTGAATATTACCACATTTTGCAAACTGAAGGCTCTGCCTTGGGATATGGGGACAATTTATTAGTGGAAATATCTTTAATTAATATGTGCACAAGTTCGTGTTTTTCTTTAATTCTTCTCCCCAGGCACTTGACCCATAGTAATGAAATCTGAGAGCCCTTTTCAGAAAATTACTTTCTCAGCATTTTTGTTCCTTTTAAAGTTAAGTGTATCGCATAATGACCATGAAATGTTATCCTTTATTAGGAACACACTTTTCACTGAGAGTCTTCAAATAGACTTTATTACCAAGAACTCTGTGGTAAGCTGCGATCCGCTGCCTTGCAGTCAGACAGGCCTGGCTTTGAACTCTGCGTGCGAGTGTCTTCGAGGACAAGTGCTCTGCTCAATGGCTTGGTCAGGACTGGTCATCGCTGGAAGGAGGTGGGTCCTTGGTTTGGTTCCAGCTTCAAAGGCCAGGCTAAGGAGAAAACATAGCTTTGACCATGAGTGGCCAAAAGCTGACTGATGGGCACTTGCAGCCCAGCCATGCATGACTCCAAAAGGGATGTCATGAACCAACAGTGGAGTTTGAGAGCCTCGTGTGTGACCTGATCCCTAGGCAGGTCTAGGTGCCTCCAAATGTGGCAGCTGGAAACACAAACCCTATGGTCTGAGTGGGGTCTCTGCCAGTGTCATATTGAGATGGTAGTGTCTCAAAGGTTTCTTGTTCTCCAAGTTGCCCCTAGGGAAAGTTTTCAAGCTCAGAAAATCAGGACGTGTCTCTAGAGTTGCTTCGGTGTCTTAGATACACTTTGCCTCTCATTGCAAAGCAGTCCTTAAGGACAGAACCGGTTTCCTTTTACACAAGGATGGATCAACAGTCCCCTGTGGTTTGGCATGTGGGAACATTAGCACTGACAACAGGCACACTGCTGATTGAGGGGCTGTTTGGAGGTGATGCTGCCAAAACTGAGTGGGGTTTTTCAGTTTTTTTGCAACAGAGAAAGATGGGAGGAGGGTGCTTGACAACAACAGGCGATGAACAGTTCTGATTTATAAGCTGAAATACTTTATCTCCTCACCCCACCTTCTGCCCCTTAACTGCCACACTCAAAGCCTGGCACCTTCTGATGCAACGTTTAGGGTGCTGATTCAGAACGGACTCGGAGGACATGGTGTCATTGTGAACTAGCTCAGCCTGACACTTCTTAGAAAATCTCATTCAAGTACTAGCTGGGATTTTCCCCCATCCTGAACGTAAGCCAGGGAATTCACCTTGTTGTCCCAGAGTGGGCAGTCTTGGCCAGAGCTACAGAGTCCCCTGCACCTCTCCGACTCCAGATCTGAATCCTGCTTTTGGGGCAGTCACACAGGGCACTCACTGCTCCCTTCTGTCTCCAGTGCTCGGTCCGAGTAGATTCAAACCCCAGGGGTCGGAGTCGGCTCCCTGGAACCAATTGACATCATGTCTAAGTGATTCATCTTATCGCAGAGATATTATTAGTGTTTAGAAACCCCCCACCAGCAGCAGAAAGGGCTGCTTCACAAAGGGCCTGTCCCTATTGTTTTGAGGTCATCCATCTCCCTGTCTCAGTCCCGTTTTCACTCTAATTTGTTTAGACCGCAGAATGGGCCCGTGAACAACTTGCTTTGTTTTTGTTTTTGACGGGTTACCACAAGAACATTGGCTGCGTGTGCTTTTCGTTTGGTTGCAGTTTAACAGCTGTTCCCTTTGAAATAACCCTGTTTCTGCTAGCTTTATTTCTTAGTTGCTCTTACCCAACTTTTCCGACCAGTAAGGCTTCTCCCTCCTCCCCACCCACCTGGCCCTGTTCCCTGCCCTCCCCACTGCTGCCCTAGGAACCCTTTTGGTTATTTCAACCTCCGTGATTAAACTGGCCCCCAATTGTTATCAAGAAGATTCAGGAAGGAGGATGAAAAAAGGAAACATAATCTTATCTGAGAATAGAAAATATGATAAGGGCCCCCTATCTGGAGGCTGCAGTGTCCCTCGTGGTGGGGCTGCAGCAGTTCCTTTGAAAATAATCACCAACACCATCTCTGCTAAATCACCTTTCACACAGCTCGGGCCTTTGATACAAAGACCCCTGGCAAAATTAGAGCAGGATTGTGCAGACCCCAGAGCCAAATGCATTAAATGCTCAAGAGATCAGAATTAGGGGGCACCCAGCTATAATTGCATTGGGGGGGGGCTTGGGAGGGCGATGGTGTGCCTCTGCGGGTATATGTGTGTGTGCATTTGTGTGTTTGGTTGCTACCAGATGATGAGTACAAGTTATAAGGCACGACAGGAGATGCTAATTAATCGGCCTTTGTACCTTTTAATCATCTGCATAGGAGAGGAATTTATACGTTGCATTTGGTCCAGCGTTATGATTCTGAGCACTCGGCTCTTTCAGAAGGTCTTGGATAAAGCACAAGCATAGCAATCCTGTGCTGGTTATGTGTAAACAGCCAGACCGAGCAACTCTGTCTTGTTTTAGTTTCTTTTTTTTTTTCTCTCCCCTGCCTGTTTTGCTGTCAGAAGCCTCAGGGTTAAATTTTTCTTCTTAATTTCAGCTGCAGTGAATTTCATAGTTTTGTATGCTAATAGACCCTATTGGGCACATTGGGGAAAAAAAAAAAAAAAAAAAAGAGAGAAAAAAATAAAATCTGTGCATTGCTCCCAGAGCTTGGCAGACTTCTGCATGCATATACCTGACCTGAAATGGTGCTGGCGCAGTAAGGGGAGGCTGCTGGGGCAGGGAAAGTGAAATATCCTGCAGGGCAGGATGGGGGTGCATTGTGTGAATGCGTACAATAATAGGAAATACAAACACATGGGCTGTAAGTACTGCTACTTAAAAAGGAAAACTAAATCTTCTCTGTAATCGCTCTGTCTGTATAGACTAAGGTTTGAAGGAATGCCTAGGGGTTTTAGGGTACTTGGGCTTTTGGCCCTTGGTGTGGGGTGCCTTTCCAAAGCTGGTCTAAAATAGCCCTTTGTAAGCAATTAGGTTCTTGTAAAATGTTTGAAATTAGCCACTTATAAAATGGAGGCTACTCAAATCCCAGCTCACTTCTGAAAATTGTACATGGCTGACTGGCTTCATACACTTGTGATGACCATAGCTTATATCTTTCAGGAACTGATTCAGACTGATCTGGAAAAATTGCACAACCACCACCTCATCTGGCAGGTGTTAGCCGTCAGCTAGATTACCCATTTCCAAGATAATTTCAGGCAAAACTTGAAAATATGCTTTAAAAAAAAAAAAAAACCCACAACCTGAAACCCTACTAAAACCTCCAACAACCAAGCAAACTCCACTCTTATGTGAATATCAAGTTAGGAAGTTTTGCTCGGGGCGTAGGAAGTGCTGAAATTGTCACATCTTGTGAAATAAAGTAGAGAATCCAAGCTGAACTTGGCAAAGCTCAAACTTGTAACGTAGTTCCTTTGCAACATACCCATCTGGAATTAAATCCCTTTTTCTCAGAAAGGAAAAATTACTTTCTCATATCTTTGTGGCGGGATGCTACAACCCAGGGGAAGGGCATTGTAGTGGTACCAAGAGGCAAGGTGTCAACTCCGGGGCTGCATTGCTATTCTAAGGTAAAAAGTCTGTAATGCAACAAAACTTTTAGTGCTGGCCTGGAAGCAAATTACAGTGGTGGGAAATTGGCACAAGAAGTGACAGATAAGCTGAGAAATTCTTGTCTTTCTGCTGATCTAGCTTTCGGGGCTGGCATTTGTGAATGCGGCCCATTGAAAGTGAGTGCTCTAGCATGTTGGGCTGTAACAGAGACGTGGTCCGTGTGGGATAAGATTGTGGATGACTGGCAGAACCTTCTGTCCAATTTTTTCCAGATATACAAAATATGCCTTTTAGGTCTTTTCCTCCTATTCTTCCCTCTTGACAGTGAGAATTATGGATGGAGGTGCCAGCCTTAACTTTAAATTTCCTGTTGCATGTTGATTTGTGGGATATTCATGCAAGTGAGAAACACATTGATTTGTGGAGTATTCACAGAGGGCTAAACAGTGAATTTGAACATAAATCCATTTCACTTTTCATAGATGGGTGAAATCCTTTCAGTCACTTCTGTAGCTGGTTATGAAATGCACCTGAACCAAATCTTCAAATTTCCTTGATCCCTCGTGGGAAGCTTAAGTCTGAGATGTCCAACAAGGGGCGAAAGTAAAAGCCTAGCTTCATCAAAATGTCTGTGTTTTATAAGCTCTTTATAATCAGACATAATTGCTGACCCAAAGTCATTACACTCCAATTCACTTGCAGAAGAATGAAGTGAGGCACGAGCCAGCAAGGCAAGCCATGGGTTCATCTGCAAAACTGGGGCGCATCATTGGCACCATGGTCTGGAGGCATTCCCATCCTGCAGTAGCCACCCACTTAATGCTGACCGTGCAATTTTGTAAGGCTGTGTAATGAAATGTCTCGGGGAACTGATCCGGCTGCAGCTGAAAAAGAAAAATCCTGCTTTAGTGTCCCGTGTGTTTCTTGTTACAGTGGATCTGTTCCCCTGTCAGGCTGATGCCATGCACCACTGCAGCAGCGCACCGAGGGGATCACACGCTGCAGGGCAGAGACTTGGCAGAAGGGAATCCCCAAAGCTGGTATTGCTGCCGAATTTGTAAGGCGAAACCATAACCCCAGCAAAGGAGGAGAGAACAAGTGTGTGAACAGCTTAAAGAAAAAAAAAACTAACAAACAAAAAAAACCAACCAAACAACAACAACAAAAAAAAAAACAGGGAAAGCTGCTTTGGTGGAGAGAGTACTTTAAAAAACAAAAAAAAAACCAAAAAAAACCAAACAAACAAACCCAGAAAACCTCTGAACTAAGTCCTTTTTCATGAGAAACGGCTCGGGAGCAGTGTTCATCTGCCTGACCCTGCAGTGGAGAGAGGGGCTGTTTTGGTAAGCTTGCAATGGAGAAGGGAGAGAGGAAAGAAAACAAGCAACACCAACAAGTGCACAGTCAGCGAAGTTTAAAAATCCTCCCTTGTCTGGGTTGTAACAGAAGGAGATGCTGGTGACCATGGAGTGGGGAGAGCTTTCCTGTAGTGTCAGACCCCGGCATCCTTTTCGTGCTGCCAAAGGGGCTGCGTGCAGGACTGGCGTGCTTCTCCCCTTCGCAGGCCCTTTTTATGGTTGCACCTTTTAAAGAGGGGTTCCCAGGCGTTGCTCAATCTGCAACCCTTGTGTGCTTCCTGTGGAGCGCGCTCTTAAATTATTTTTTATCAAAAAGGCCCAGAAATTTGATAGGGGAGATGAGAAGATGGGCACGACCAGGGAGGATAATAAAGAAGAACTGTCACTTCCCTGGCTGTAGCTTTGTTGGCCCTCCTGCTTTCTGAGATAAAGACACAGCGGCTGGTCTGGGTTCTATATCAAAAGACTGATTTGGCTGCTTGATTATATACGAAATATAGATTTAAAGCTTAACTTATGTTCCCAAAAGCAAATCAATTGCAGGGTAAAGCCTGACACATTTGTTATGATCACTAAAGAGCTTTGCTGGGCGTGTTGATGCTCATAGTGGCTGGAGGGGCTTTAAAAAGCTGTTTGGATCCAGTTTACTGAAATCTTACCTGTTCAGAATACATTATTTATTAATAACAGCTCAGGGTGGGAATATTTTTCTCTGTTACCCTTCTACCCTTGAGTTTCGGGAACCACCTCCAACAAAGGAGTTAAACCTCCTTTTACCAGGCAGAAAGGGAAAGAGAGGCAGAAAAACTTCCAGAGCCACCGTCCAGAAAGGCTGTGATCTAGGCATGAGCTTCAGTTCTAAAGATGACCTTGCTCAACCCATGGTTAAATGTTTTGCTGCCTCTGCTGTGTTAGGCTCTGTTCCTGGAAAGTAGAGCATGTTACCCCTAGAGAAATGCTGCCCCAACATGAGAAAATGGTTTCTGGTACCTACGCAAGCTCTCGTAGAACATCCTGAAGCACCTCCGTGAGTACCGCAGGAAGGAACATCTCTCGAGCCGTGGACCTTTGCCATGTTCACCTCCCTTGCAGCACCTTGCCAGAAGGTCAGCGCAACAGCGTGGGTTTGCCAGGCAGCAGCGGTTCGAGCCATCCTGCCTCAGCCGGCAGGCCTCCGGGGCCTGTCTTGTCACGAATGACACACGCGTGCACGCACACATAAAACCCTGGCAATCTCTTTCTGCAAGAGCCTCGCTGCTTCCAGGGGGAAGGAGCGCAGAGTAATTTGATGCCTTCATTATCTTCATAACACGAACCAATTTGTCAGCACGCTACTGTGCGGCCTGATTCCTGATTGCAGAGGAAACCAGGCTGGGGGAGAGGGCTGTTATTTGCAACTAGTTTAGGCATTGTTCTTTTCCAGAGGAATATAAATATACTGTGTAGAGCTGGCTCATTAGGCACTCATCCGTTTGTATTTATGGTTTAATTAAATAACTGCACAGGAGGACTTTGGTTTCTAATCGGTTTTGCCCTCTGTATGGCATTTTCTT
The DNA here is from genome assembly GCF_036417535.1 of Chlamydotis macqueenii. Taxonomy (NCBI): domain Eukaryota; kingdom Metazoa; phylum Chordata; class Aves; order Otidiformes; family Otididae; genus Chlamydotis; species Chlamydotis macqueenii. The sequence continues at coordinate 10,770,199 of NC_141565.1, read as the reverse complement.
TCCGAGGAAGACTTTGTAGGCACGAGTGTGTTTAATCTGTCAGCTCCCATCCCTTGATGGGAAGAAGGAAGTAAAATATTTTAACCCCTGTTGTACAGATGAGGAGACTGATGATTCAAGAGTTTCGGTGACCAGCCCCAGGACACCCTGGTTACTGACTTGTTAGGAGAATGCTTAGTTTTCTGCCTGAAACCACAGGGCTAGGAAGTTAGCGTGAGCAGCTTCTAAAAGCTACTTGCTTCGAAAGCGACAGTCTCCCATGGAGCCTTCTAAGAGCCACCTTCATGCTGCTCTTGTTTTGTTACAAATTCCAGGCTTAGTCCAGCTTTCCAGACACCTTGAATCTCTTTGGGTTTGGGGTTTGGTTTTGCTTGTTTGGTTTTTTTTTTGTTTTGGGGTTTTTTTGGGTGGGTTTTTTTTGTGTTGTTCGTTTGTTTGGTTTTTTTAGATACGGAAGAGATTTGCCTGCTGTTTGTCCACTTTTAACCTGGAGTGGGAAGGATGCCATGTACTGGGTGTGATCCCTCCAAAGAAGCCCCTGTGCCGTGTCCTCCGCTGCTCTCCTGTCCTGGGACCAAATCCCTGAAGGCTGGGTTCCAGCTCAAGCTGTGCAGGATAGGGCAGGTGCTACCTGCTAGGATGGGTGTAGCGCAGACGCGAGGTGGGTTACAAACCACCAGAAAAGCTGCAGGCAAGGTAGGTAACTCTCTGCCTGTTTCTGAAGATGGCCCTGATTCTGGTATTGCTTTCTAGTATTGCCTTCAGGCATACCAAGTGCTGTAGGGGTTGTTGCCCCATATTTCCCATAAAAACAACTTCACAGAAGATCTGCTTTGAGCTTTTGATGGGGGGAATCAATGTCATTACTCTGGAGTCGGCGCCAAGTGAAAGTAAAGCTACTTTTCGGTGTAAAGGTAGGCTTTCTGTGTCTACCCACCCCTTCACTTCTCACGTTAGCTCACCTTCGTGATCTCAGGCTGGGACAGAGGACAGAATGGTTGAGATTTTCTGATCAGGCATACATCTTCAGGCAGTGCTTTGACTTCAAGGTTGAATTTTCTGTCTGAAAAGTCAGGGGAAATCTAAAGGAGCTGCCTGTTGCTTAGAGAATAGAGAGGAAGAGCGCTTTGACATTCTATTTTGTTATTCCTAATCCCTATGGTAGCTGATGTTTTTATTATTTTTTTTAACTCTCTTCCATTTTTAATGTGGTCCCTTAAATTTCTTAAGCTTCTTTTTCTTCTCTTTAACTCAGTTAAATCAGATTCCCCTGTACCCTGAAATACAAAATACATGGAGGTTTTCTCTAAAGCATAGTTTATGCAAATAATTCCCTCTCTGCATTCCTGTGCTAGAGTCAAGCACTGCATATCTGATTGGGCTCTTAATGACTTTTGGGAATCATTTAAATATCTAGCTGACTAGCCCAGTTAATAATCAAAGCTGCAGCTCCTTGAAGCAGGAGTGACTCATGGAAGGAGAAGAAAGCTTCTGGTTATTTCTAAGCCTCGCTCCTGCCCCTTCACCAACGTGCAGGCTCTGAAGGGCACGGCGTTATCAGATGTTCCCAGGCAATGTGCATCCTCTCTGTCTTGCTCCCAGTCACAAGTTCAGGTGGCGCAAACCACCAGCTCGTTTTCTGAACATCTGTTGCCTGTGCATCCTGATGCAGGGAGATCACTGGAGCTTGCAGATTAAACAGTTCAGGGGCAATTTTAGTGTTTGAATTGCAGATTTTTCTGGGGTGGAAAACTCTTAGATGCTGCAATGGGGACAGTGTTTGGGAGACAACTGTCTTTACTCCTGTGTGCCTACGTGTGCCCTGATGCTGCTAGTACTATCTGTGAATCAATCAGAAAACAGTGAAGGTTGGGATTTGCCTTTGGGATTGCTAATCTAATTCAGGGTGTCATTTCCCAAATGAACGTTACTCTATTCTGATGTTTGTCCCAATTTTTAAGGTGTTTTCAGATTATCTCGCCTAATGTCTCCTGAAGTTTCATTTAATTTCTAGAATGAGCACTCTCTTAAAATTTTCTCTTCTAGAGTGTCATGGATTATTGCTGTTGCTGCTGGCTGTACTGCGGTTGGACAAAACTCTGCTTTGGTAATGGGAAAATACCTGCTACTGTCTGTTTCCCCTTCTCCTGCCACCCAGGATTACTCTCCTGAGCACTAACGTGATGTTAGAACTACCTTTGGCACCCCTGTATTTTTTTTGTGTGTGTCTGTCCTGAATGGCAGTATCCACTGAGACATCCTGCTTCTCTGATTTATGAATTGAGATATATCCCACCAGAGAGAATGAGTGCCTGGGGGAGGAGAGCGGGGCTTTGATCTCACTGTGCTTTTGAAATGTAACTGTAAAATCAGAATTAGATTGTAATCTCTTTGGGGCAGGGACATCTCTGTTTGCCCTGTACAATGTCTGGCATGTTTTGGGTGCCATGTTACCAACAACAGAGATTGAGTAGTGAGCGATGCTCGCAAACTGTATCTATTGACCCTGCAAAGTTGAGGAGCTGTTCTCTCCTCACCCTATAATTAATAGTATATTTTAATTTCCTTTCTCTGCTCCTTATCTACACAGTAGCTGGACTTTGCTGGGCTCTCTGATCATAAGTGTGGTGAGATAGATCTGTCTAGCCATTGCCTAGGATTTGGTGCTCTGCTGTGTAATTCTGCTCTCGTACGTAAGTGAGGAAGAAAAGAGGGATAGGCAATGACTTGGGCTGAGCACTGCTGCTGTTGTGTGCATTGTGTGGCACTATGCTATGAAATGGGTACCACTGCCATATGCTGGGCACAGCTGGCCAGGCCTGCCCCTCAGCTCTGCATGGCCCTGTGTGTCCTGCTGCATGACCAATGTCGGCTGCTGTGGCCGATCTGTGATACTGAGTATCTGTGGCTGGCCTTGAGCACCCTCCATGGCCTCAGGAAGCCTTAAAATGGCAAAGATAGCACGGAAAAACACAGGGAGGGATTTAGTCACTGGACTGAGTTGCGGTAAGCCTGCAAAATGATCCCTTGAAGTTTCCTTTCCTTCGTGGTCATCTCATTTCCCCCGCCATACATGAAACGTGGAATTATTTTTTTTTTTTGCTTGTTAATTGCCTGCCCTAAATCAAGGGTTTTCAATGGGAGGCGCAGCTGAAGCTATCCTGTCCCCATCCCTCCAGAACTGCTCTTTCCTCAGCTCTAAAAACAACATGCAGTACCATGCGTAATGGTTTCACCAAGCTTTTTCTCTCACTGCTACTAAAAAACGTAGTTTAATTCGCACTCATTGCATTTGAGTTGAAAACTTACCTTATCATTCTAGAGCATGTGTAAGGGGAAAGGATGCTTGAGGTGCAATTGCTGCGATTTCTAAATGGGTTATGGGTTTTGATGTTGAAAGAGCTGCCTATGTCCTCTTAAACTGTGTATGTGGCTCTGCTTTTTAAGGTGAAATATGAGATTTCAGTCTGTTCTTCACCTGGTGATCCAGATTTAAGGACAGTAGCTTCCATAGTCTTGGCAGCTGGAGTTGTACAGCTTTGGGACAGAGGGCTGTCCCAGTCCAGGACACCCTGTTGCAGTGGGAAGGCTGTTTACCCCAATGGCAACCAGTTTTTGAAGAGGAGGAGCAGGATGGACTCTCAGATTACTTGAACTGAGCTGGCTGAGGAATACAGTCCTTGAAGAAACTCTGTCAAAGAGGACTACTTTCTCATCTGTCATGATAAGATGCAGGAGCATTTTTTAAATGTTCACAGTTTCCTAAGAGTAGATTGTAATTCACAGAGAGGCAGAAAAGATGCCTTTTTTGAGACCCACTGAACTATGAGTCAAAGCTGAGGAACACTTAAGTGATGTCTCCAGCTCAGTAGCTCCATAGCTAAAATGGCACGTGTTGTGTCTTGTTTCACATGGGCTCCTGACCTGTGTCCTAAAACACTCACCTAATTGTCTTGGTTCTCCAGCTACAAAGATTCATTAACAGAGACAGAAATTTCTTGCCTCCACAACCAGGAAGAAAAAGGTGAAAGGACTCATGAAAGGGAGGGAAGGAGACTTTACTGACAGATGACTATGGTGAATCTTACAGCCTCGTTTAGTGCATCAGTCTTTCCAGAGTAGCTGATGGCATATGTGAAATGCAGCAAGTTCTCAGGCTATTGTGTAACTTGGGGGTGCCTGCAGCTGCTGTTCATAATTAATCATTCAAGCAACAGTAAAATCAAGTGACTTTACAGACAGTATCCAAACTGCTGACCTCAATGCTTTTTAAAAGTTCGCTGGATACTGAACCTCAAATGACCCATGGATGGATCTGGAATAATAATTTTCATAATCCTCAAGTCATTATCTTAAGAGGGAACGTATTGTTCTCCTAATTAAGTCCGTCCACACGCTGTGCAACTTCCCATGCAAATTCACTGTGCATAAACTAATTAAAAGAAATATACAGCCACAAGGACTTAAACTGTCTTTTATGCAATCTCTTTAAATTACAAGAGTCTCCCCCCTTCCCCCTCACACACACGCTCTGACGAGATTCGGCACCATGTTCAGCAGGGAAAACCACTGAGCAGTTTTGGATCAGAATCTGGAATTCCACAGAATTATTAGAAAACCTTTGTTTTATGACATTTTTTGTGAGCGCCCTGGATGTGCAGAAGACCCTAATTGAGAGAGTTATGATTATTTAATAGGAGACAGTCCCTGTCCTGAAGAGCTTACAATCTAAACAGGCAAGACAGCCAAAAGCTTGAATGAGCCTTATTTTGCAGTTAAACAGCTCAGACACTGAAGAGTTGAATGACTTTTTCAAGGTCGTACATGCAGAGCTGGAAACTGGAGGCAGACCTATTCCAGCACTGCAGGTACCAGTCTTCCACCTTTAGCAGCAGACCCAAAAGACAGAATATGTAGAAATCGGTTAGATGCAACAGCACCAAAGGGCAATTTCCCAGTGAAACTCACTGGTATTTGGTTAGCTGGGAAGTGGCTGTGAGACTGCTTGGTTTCTTTCAGTAGTTGTTTCATGTTCTCAGTAGTAGAGGTGTTTCATGTTCTCAGGTGTGATGAAGGCTGTCCCACCAGAAAGCAATGTGTTAAGTGTTTTGATGAACCCTGAACTGGCCTCCATTTGTGTCTGGTTGTGGCAAGAACATGAACAAAGCAGGTTGAAGGATATCGTCAGGGTCAGCCTTTTTACTGTAACCTCCCTTGGGACTGTTGCGGACATTGCCTTTGGCTTCTGCTTTGCAGAGGAGGAGGAGTGGAAGCTCTGGATGTGTCCTGCTTGCTATTTCACCTCCTCTTGTAGGATGTGGGTCTGGTGTCTGCACATCTGCCAGAGCACTGTGACACGAGTGCTTGCTTTCCTCCTATAAGAAATCGAGAGCAACTGAAGTATTTTGTCTAATACTTCATCATAGTCTCCAAGGGTGAGGAAAGGGGTGTCTGTGCATGCTAACATATTAAATTGGGAGGGGTAGCCTAAACCAGTGGGTATGCCAGCAAAATAACTCAGGGTTTTTTTTCTTACTCAGACTTTCTCCCATGAACACCTTTCTTGGTTGCTGGAGTTCTGAGATATCCCTGTGGCCTCTGAGTTGGAGCAAAAATCTTGTAAATTGAGTCTTGAGCATAATGATGGGGCATTTCAGTGTTTTCACTGGTCTTGAATGGTCTTCAGTGGGTTGGCGGTAGAGAGACTGGCATTTGCAAATCCCGCATGCATGAATGTAGGCCTGATCTACACAATGGCCATGAGTGACAGGTCATAGCAAACATGACAGCAAAGGAATGGTTTGTCAGTAGCCTGACCTGAGCAAACTACCCAGGGTAAAGAAGCTGGTATTTGCACTGAGGTGAACCGGGACAATGCAGTTGTGTCCACCCATGAGAGAAGACACAAAAGCAACAGTTGTGCAACAACTGCTCTGAACCAGGTGGAATAATATCAGTTAGTAGATTAAGATAGGCTGTGTAGCCCAAAGACCTGCAGAAGCCCTCCTAAGTTCTGCCAAATAGCCATTAGTTGGTGCCTGAAGCTTCTGAACCAAGTGACACCTGCAATTATTGAGGCAATGGAGGTGCAGATTTCAGAAACAGCCTGTCAGTGTTTGTGAATACTGTCCTCAATGGGACTAGCTCAGGGCGAAATGGCAACCAAGCCCTCAACAGCTCTGGCATGGTTGGATAGGAATTTCCACATAAATTTTGAGAAAGCACAGGATTTTACTTGCTCTCTTTTGTAGCAGGTGTTTATAAGTGCAAAGTGGAAGATGAAATTTCCTGAGGCTGGTCTTGATTACTGTCTCATTTTTTTGCTAGTGGCATGTTTCTTGACAGCATCCCTACCAACACATCAGTCATTGAAAAAGGCAACTGGAAAAGGAGGGTGAAGAAGAGCCCCGCTCTGTCACCGGGAGGCCCCTGCAGCACAGGATCAGAACTGGAGCAGAGCGAACAGTTATCTGTTCTCTCTTATCTGATGTAGCCTGGAGAGCAGACAGATAGGACTGCAGCACTCAGTATGATGGGAATGTGGTGGGTGGACTCTACCAAGAGAAAAGAAACCCTCCCCTCTATGGATGAACCTTCATCTCTCTGTTTCCCCCCTCTCCAGTCCTCATTCCGGTAAGAGGGAGGATCTTTTCCCCATCCAGCAATGAGATGAAAGAGTGCCCCCCATTTGACACTTCATGAGTTGGCTGAACCCTACAAAATGATCTTCATAAAATCCTGATTTTGAAGCATCAAAGACTTTTCCTGACTGGTAAAAACCCTAAAAATTCCTGGAAGAACTGCCAAAGGGCAATGGGGCTGATTCTGTCAACTGCCTTTGGTTAGAGCTGGGTTTGGTTATTTATGGGGGCTGGGGGAGGCAAGAACTTTCCAGATGGGCGGCTGAACCAAATATAACAATGATAAAAATCAGTGCAGTTATGTGAAGGGAAAAGAATGCCTGCGCTGAAGGGCTGCATGAGGCACACACTTCTCTGTGCTGAGACATCCCGCAGTACAGTGCTGCTCGTGGCATCCCACCCTGCGCTGTTTCGTCTGTGCGCGTTGCACAGACACCTCCTCTGTGTCTGCTGAAATGGGGGGCATCCTGGCTGGATTTAATGGTACCTATTGAACAAGACTCCACGCTGATCAAGGAGTAAGTGAGAAGAAAATACCTTATCCTACTAAAAACACAGCCAGGAGAGTAATCACCCAGATGCAATGAAATGTCATCCCGCCCCAGTGAGATTATAGGAGAGCTGGTCTCTCAGACCATGCAAGAAGCCAACAACTGGTGAGCAGCATGACTTTTGTCTCCCCAGAAAGGTTGCAGTTCTGATGTCCAGGTTATGCTGGGACTCTAAAGAAGCAGATGTGTGTCTTGTCTGAGCCACAATTTGACAGAATTGGTGCGTTGAGGGATTGAGCTTGGGAGACATCAAATCAGAGTATCAAATGGGTTGCACAGAAGGCCGTAGATGAAAAGCAAAGTGTGAAGAGGAACATTTCCTGTCTGAAGAAATTTGCTGTTGCAATGTGATGGTGTAAAGGAACTGAGTGAGCAGAGGGACAACCTTCAAAATCATCTGAGTTCTTAAGTCATCCTGATGTACTAATTCTGATCACTTAGAGCCCTGTTGGTGTGCATGGCACTGCACGCTTATGAGTCAGAGCGAAAAACTCTGTCCCTTCTCCAAAGGCATTGCAGTCTAGGTGTACAAGGGAAGAGAAAGCATAAGGAAGGTAGAATATATGGGATTGGGACTGATCTTTGTATGCATTGAAGAATAAAGGAGGAGGATGACTCAGTAATTCTTTCAAGAAGGAAGCTTGCTTGCTACCTGCTTTGTGAGGAAGCACACTGAGTATCTGGTGCAAGAGGGAAGATGGCTAGGACTTGGGACTGAGTGGGAGAGATGAAATATCTGGTGAGAAAGGAAATTTGCTGGAGAGGGTTGGAGTTGGTGACTACAAACTGCCTTTGGCTGAGTACACCCTTGGGTTTCCGATGTTAGTGAAGTTTTTGATGCCTGCCTGGATTGTTAATAGCCATACAATCAGCCAGTCCAACATTATCATCTTCCTAGTGTTGATCTGTATTTTTAGAGGTGTCTTTTGGTGGAAAACCAACCTTCAGTACTGCCATAGAAAGGATATGCAAAAACTTATCCCTTGGGCAATTCCTTTTTTTTTTTCCACTGAGTCCCCTTGTACTATTTTCAGTGTGGTGTTCACACTCCTTGTCCTCACCTGTTGACCAATCTGTGTTTACACTGTTGAAAAGATGGTGAGGCTCAGCCTACTGAAGTTGCTGTTCATAACTGTGCAGTGGATTCCAGCTCTTTAGGTAAGTCTAACGAAATCAGGGGAATTTGTCTGTCTTGTCCAACAGATAGAGCTTTTTTGGGTTTCATGGTTTAGGTCGGGTTCCACATTTGCGTGCATGGTCCCACCATCGGGTTGCCTTTCACCAACTTGCTGTCCTGTGGGATCCCATCCCCAGCCACAGTCCATCAGTCAGCTAAGGTGCTTGCTCCTCTCTCTGCTCCTTGCCTACAGAGGGACCCTGCTTGCAGCACTACAGCAATTCAGCAAGAGAAGCTCAGGATGAGGTGAGCAACTTGTTTGGTAGCGAGATGGCGGGACCCTTGTTTCTTGTTGAAGGCATTTAGTCTGAAATGTTCATCCACGCTTTCTCTCCAGCTTATTGATGAAAATGGAGAATTTTCTCCGGCTGTCTCTAGTCTCTGGAAAGCCTCTAGACAAAAGAATTTTTCAGACACATCATTTCCTTTTGTGAGTCAAACTCTAACCCCTTAATGTTCAGCAAATAATTTGTTCCAAAGGGACTGTGTTGTATGTGATCGTAATTACATTTGGTTTTTAATAATCATAAACACTCTTGTTTTCTAAGAACGAACAAAACTGATTTCCAAATCATTTAGTTTGAATGGCATGTTTTGTGTTTGTGTAGCATCTTCTCCCCCATATGCACTTCTAAAGAAAAACAAACAATGTATTAAAAAAGAAAAGCAAGTGTGGGGGGAAAAAAAAAAAACCTTGGAGAACTTTAAAAGACTCTAAACCTGAAAAGGGAGGGTGGGATCAGCTAATTTGTCCCTCTTTTGTGTGGTTTATTAAGCCTTTTGTTCTGGAACGCATGGGTTCAGTGGGAAAGCGGTTTTTGATATATAATGTATTTACTTTTGCTAATTAATTAAAGCAGCATTCATATGAAAATGCCGACTGATAATGGCTTTCACAGCAACAACTGTGTTTTTTAAAGTAGCAACTTTTAATTACAAATTGACTGGCAGAAATATATAAACCCAAATATTGTTCCACTGATTTCCTTTTAACTGTCTTACTCTTGCTTGATTTATCGGATTAGGGCTTTTCACACATAGTGCGCACAAGATATTGTTTTTAATGAGAAATTAAAAGATTACCAACAATACCCATAAACCATTAAAAACACAAACTCTAGATGAATGGTAATTAGACAGAATGATTTGAGGCTGATAAATTGAAAGCAATTAATGTATTTGTTTGGGATTCTGAAGATAGCTCTGGGTGTTCCAGAAAGCACTGAAGGGTTCATATTTGGGGCAGAATTGCATGTGGAGACACCTGCGCCGCTTCGAGTGTCCAGGGTACCAGTAGAGCACCAGTGGAGAAGATGCTGGAAGTGCTCCACTGGGCTTTGAGAAGCTATATATGAAGGGGTTTTGTGGGGAAGGCTAAAGGGATATATGGGAGCAGGGCTTCCTTGGATCAAACCTTTTCTCTGTTTCACTGTTATCTGTGACATAATGTAAGGGAAAACTTGAGAAGGTAAAGGGGGGTGGGGGCAGGGGGGCAAGTGCTGGGGAGAAGTAAAGGTTTCTTGTCTGTGCTATAGTTTGTCAGGATTGCATCTTCTCAACTCGAGTACTCCAGCGTCAGTAAGCCTGTGTGAGATGTTCTCTTTTGGGAGATGAGGACGTTGCATTTGTTAATGGTAGCTTCTAACCCCAGCAAGAGCATCCTGTTCCTATTCTTTTATTCTTGGCAAAGCAAATGTTTTGAGATTCTATTTCAGCAAAAGGAAGCACTCTCGAGTGGTGATGCCTTTTGATATTGTTACTTGTACTTGGGTCTAGAAAAGAGCTCGCCATGATTCCCATCTCAGGAGTATTTGTTACGACAAGAAAAATCGCCAAAATCAAGTAATCTCCTAAATCAGGATAGTGATATCTCTTCTCAAAAATCTTAAAACAAGATAGTCCTCCCTACATCAAAACCTAAAGCCCCAGGTGACATACGATCTGAGCAACTGAAACATCTCATTTCAATTTCTACTATTTTTATTTTCAAGTCCTGTCCAAATGTAAATTAAATACAATGTTGAAATGAAGAGTTAAGGTAAACAAAAACCTGAAAGCATTTTCCCTCAAGTCTGTCAGAATCAACCCTTTCTTACACACAAAGTTTTCCTTGTTGATAATGTGGCATTTATGATAGGAGGTGGGGTGGAGTATTTTTCATGAAAAAATATCTTGACATGGAATATTCTGCAAGTGGAACTCCCTTCTCTACCGTCGGCTTATCTCTCTATTCCAATCCCTCCTTTCGATGTATTTCTTCCGTGAGGCTTTTCAGTGCTTATTCACTGTAGGAAGAAATGCATTATTTAACAAGGCAAGAGAAGAGAACAGTGTATGTCCTTTGTGATTAACCATCAGCTGTTGGTATCTGGTTTGGAGAAACAGGTTTTCACAGGACCTCAAGCCCTTGAAAGCACTTAGCACAGTGGATGCTTGTGGGTGCTCAGTTCTTCTGAAAACCTGGTTGTCATGTTTCTAGTAGAAAATGTTGGACTGAACCAGATTTTTTTGAGGCTTTGCCCTGAAAAAAATGATGTTCTCTGTGGAAACTCTGTGGCTTGTCAAATTTAGGGCCCAATTCTTTCACTTGTTGACTCTTTTCCAGGCGTGCTTAAGTCTTGCAGGTGCTCTGAAGCTTATATTTGCAGGAGCAGGAGCCCTGTCTTCTGTCCCTGTGGCTCCATCCCTGCGCAGCACACTGACCCACATGGGGTGATTTCTTGTGGCTCTCTTCCATCCTACTGTGTCATGGGTGGTTGCAGAGAGGAGCAGATATGTTGGCAAAGAGTATCTTTATCCAGGAAGGAACTGGACAAGGTACTGCTTCACCCAGCGTATGCTTACTGTGGGGAACATTTGCTGGGTTGTCACCACTGCTGTGAAGTAGCATCTTGGGCATTTCCTAAAGTATTTTTCATTCCTCATACACCAGTTCAGCCATCAAATTAACAAATAAGGTTCTTGGAGGAGCCACCTGGGACCTATTGCAAAAGCTGGATGCCAGTAAAATCCAGTTGCATCTAGCAAAAGGGAAAAGACCAATAAGGAAACAATAACAGAAAAGCTCTGTTAAAAGGGCATATGGATACAATGTTGCTGGCCCAGTTAATGAACCTGCTATATTCAGTAGGGCAATAAAATCCAAAGTAATTGCAAATGAAACTTAATGCCTTGTAAAAGAGTTCAGCTCCTTTCTTCCATAGCTCCAGTTTTCTGAAATGAAGGCCTGATCCAGCAGGAGGGGTGTGTGTGCTGCACAGCTGAAACGGAGTTTTAGGAAATATCTGATTAGTTGTGGACAATGTTAAGGTTGTCTGAAATGTTCTGGCTTCCCTGGCCAGCCCAGCCTTCAGCAGGAGGATGCGGAATGGGGCAGCGCACAGAGAATTTGACCCCGACCCTGTGCGTGTGGGATCCTGCGTGTTCTGGTCGTCCCTGCAGGCGCAGGAATCGCTCCAGACTGCTCCAACCTGGAAGCAGCTGAGGGGATGGTTATTTTTTTCTTCTCTTCTGAAATCCCTGTGTTTTGCTATCATTCTGACTAGAGTGGTGGGCTCAAAAGCCCTGCAAAAGCGAGGCAGGGGAGTCCTCCTACCCTTGCCTCTGTGCGTATTCCTTCCGGGCTTTGGTCCAGACTCTTTCCTGACTTTTTACAGCATGTGATTCCTGCCTGCTTCTAGCAAACCCCATTTGTTTGGGGAAAACAGACTCATGATTTTTCTTTCTATTGCAGATTTTGGATAGTGACACTTTCTTTAAGTCATAGGACTGTATCCTGATTGTCTTTACTCGGCTCTCAAGTCAAACTTATGTGGATAAAAAATATGTAGGAGGAGAGGATTTGCAGCATCAGCTTTTTCTGGTGAGGATAGTGATATTTTTTTGGTTGTTTAGCCCCTGGTCTTTGGGAATTAAATAACTGCTTGAGAATTTTAGCTTCATTTCAAAAGCATGTTTCTAGTCCTTATGTTTGTGTGGACTGCACCCCCCATGTAATCTGGAAGTGTGACTTCATTATGCCTGAAAGACTCAGGATCCAGAAGGCAGAGAAAAATAACCCAAAGCTGATCGTTATTAAAAACAAACACCACCACCCCCCTCCCCAAACTTTGACAGCATTTGAATTCCTGGGTCTGCATTGCTGATTTTGGGCCAAGGGAGCTGAAGGCAGGTAGAAGCCTGACTCGCGTTACATCAGAAGCAGGAACCTGGCAGTTTGCTTGAGTCTGGTGGACAAGCGCCTGCAGAATGGGGTGAGCAAGGATACAGCGAGTGCCACAGAGGGAAATACCAGCCCTTGGAGAAAATCCTTCCTACTTCCACCCATAAAACCTCATTTTTCAGGAGAGAAGTATCAGTCCTGCAAAGGGCAATATCCCCTCTTCCTCCTTTACTAATCAAATTTTCATTTAATTTGCAGTGCTTCATTTCCCCACATGAATTGACTATAGTTGGTAATAAAGCTGTGAATAGCCCTTTCATGTTCAAATGATGGTTCTAGCACATTCCTCAGTTAAAAACATGCAATGCCCTTCTTTCCTGGCGTATGCCAGCAGAAGTCATGGGGTGCACTCTGAGAAATAGCCTCTGCTTGCTTTATTGTTGTACTTTCCTTCCTCTGATGGCGTGAGTCAGGGGTACCGTCAGCCTCTGGACCAACAGCGTCTCCATTTCGGCAGTTAGTCTGCCCATTTCATTGTTTGACTGAGCTGTGGCATGTTGTAAGATTTATCTTCAGTCTGTGTAGTTGACAATAAAGGGGCAAATTTCTGAAATTCTAGTGGGATTTCTAGAGAAACTTCCTTCCCTCTTTTCCCCCTCGAAAGGAAGGAACCTCCTGCAAACTTACCAGCCCACTTCTTTTCTTACAGGGTTAGAGCTGGCATCCTTTATGAGCTTCCTGCGTAACCATGGGTTTGACTTGGCTTCTCTCAAGGTTCTTGCTGAAATTGGTCCAACATTTTATCCTCACATCCACCCACGCACATGAATTCCTGAGTGTCGTAAGTTGGTTAAGATCCATGTAAGTCATGGCATCTCTCCATCTGTGCCCCTTCGTCCACCCCTGTGAAAAATGTGCAGTGTTGTAAATGGAGACAAATGCAAATACGTACAAGGTGGGGAGCCTCAGTGATATGGAACTAAGAGATGAGGGCAGCAAAGACAGTCTGTAGAAGAGTGGGAAGGCTTTTCAGTAATGAAATGCAAGACAGTCCCTTGAAGCTGGATGTGAAGTCTGCTGATGTCAATGGAGAGATTGATTTCGGTGAACTCTGGATCAGTCCCTTCAAAAGCAGCAAGGCCCTAATTGGATGAAACAATGCTGGCTAATTACTCATTTGTTGGTAGCTGGATCCTTTGGCACTAAAAGTAGGATTTAGTATCTATGCAGGACCCTAAATAAGACTTCAGGTATTTCAGAAGTACTCATTAGGAAAGGGACAGATCCATTTGGTTAAATGAGAACACCATGTATTTTCAAATCTGTTTCCAGTTGTAGATGTTAAATGCTTGAAAGTCTATTTCTGAACAAATTTTAAAGATACCTCCCCTTCCATTTAAAAACTGAATTTTGCAAGATGTTTTGTTCCTTAGCTTTTAGGGCTACACATATAAACAGTCAAGGACTTTAGGAGGATCACGGTTGGGAAATTAAAAAAAAAAAAAAAAGGATATTTAGATCAAGGATATGAAATGGCAGGCCAGCCCATAGTTTCACACCTAGATCTTGATTTGAACTCTGAAACCCCAGCAAAGTTGGGGTATATGATCCCAAGACTGGGGTTGTCTAAACACAGAAGTCACTCAGAACTCAAGTCAGCAAAAATCCATGTAAAGGCACTGAATAAACTCAGTGGTCATGGGTAGCTAATCGTCCTACCCAGCAGCTCTGGCTTTCTCAGTACATAACCATTATAATCTCAAATGCTACCTGTCCCGTTGCAGCCTGGATTTGGTCTCCTTGCCTGTGGATTAGACGTAAGGAATATAAAACAAAATACATGCACAAAACTCTTGTGTTTCCTTTGCAAAATCAGGCTGTGCACATAGCTAATTCTTTTCATGTTAATCTACACTTACAACCCGATAACAAGCTAGAGCTTTTTTCTAACCAGGCTTGATTAAATTGGGAAGATTTCTTCCCAACAGGAGAACCCTTTCTGCTTTCATGCAGTAAACATGATTTTGTGCTTTCTGTATTTCCCTGTTTTATTTTTATTTCAGGAATTCTTTTTTCCCCTTCTTCTTATTATTATTATGAATAAGCTAGTTTTAAATCAATTTCAACAGCTGGAATTAATTTTCCTGTTACTGACTCTTCACTTGGGCCTGTCACAGAGCGGGAGGCTTTCTATTAGCATAAACATAACTGAAAGCTCTGGAATTTGCATTAATGTACTTTTAACAAGTTGACAGTCTTTTGGCACACGCTCCTGAGATCTGAGAAGCAAGGGAAAAAAAAGACTGTATTATACCTTACACTGGCTGGATTGTAAGAAGCTGTCAGGTAAAACCTCGGGTTTCTTTTTTTACTACAAAAATATGGGACAAAATATCCACTCATAAGCAGGTGCATATATCTGACAATTTTGCAAAGTCCTTACTGAAAGAGCATGCTCACAACTCAGGAGCAAGCTGGTTTATTTTTATTTTGTGGATGTGGAACTTGCACGAGGGCTAGAGGTGCTGAAGTGCAAAATATTTTACAAAGCTTTAAAAGGGTCTCAGGAAGTGTATATTTTAGTGATGGGGCTATGGAACCTTTGAAAACTGATCTGCTAAATTAGTCGTAAGGTGTGCCAGATAAAGAGCTGGTCCTACAAGCTCCTTATTGCCATAAGGTAGGAATTCAAGAGGGCTCAGCATGGCAGTTATGCCAGCAGGTGACAAAATTGTAAGTGAAGACCCAAAGACTGTGAGGTGAAGGTTTTATGCATCTCTCTTTAAGCCAAATAATTAAAGTGAAGGTCTTTCCATTTGCTTCCAGCTCCTAAGTAGCAAGTGAATTGTGATTGAACCTGGTCTTTGTTAGCCATAGGGCCAGAACCCAGTTTGTGGAGAAACAGAAGTTGATGTTCCCACCAAATGACATGGATGTAGCAGCAAGGTGTTAAAGGAGGATGATTATTAGGAGAGCTGCTGTCAGTGACGTTTGGCTGAACTCTGGCTTTGCAGTCAGTGTGTAGAAGTAGCTGGGCTACTGCTATGTCACTGTGGGCAACCAACAGGCTGGTCTGTGTGCCGCTGTCTGCTTGCAGGGACGTCTGTGTGAACAGGCTTTGCGTGGCTGGAAGCTGGGAGTGAACTGAACCTGTGTATGGATAGCGAGCATTGGGTGGCTCTGGATCCCCCAGCTATGTGGATGTTCTGCCTGCATATCAGTGGGGTTGATATATTTAAAGAATGCAAAATCTTTTCACCGGTTACTTAGGATAAATGTATTACAGTATTTGCAAAAAATGTACAAGCCAACATCAAATTTGTATGTATATTTATGTGTGTGTGTTTCCAGTTATACTAAAAACGTAGGCAGCAGAAAATACTTGGGCTGCAGATCAGACTTATCAGTTGCCACGGGAATAAAAGGAATACAGAGAATTGAGGGAATCCTTTAAAGTACAGGATTTTTTAAATTGAGTTCTTATTTGACTGTTTATTTAGGCCCTACATTAAGACAAAAATGTGTGTTTAGCCAGCTCCTCCTGCTGGATCCAGAGCAACTATTAAAGTTTATTTCCATAGAGATACTACTGATCCTGGCCCCAGAACAGAGAAGAAAGAGGCCTGGGAGAGCCGCTGTGCTTAGCGGTACTCAGCTCGCTCTGCGGCCGGGGGCTCGCGCAGCCCCCTCACAGCTTGGCAAAGAGGAACTGGCTTCATGCTCACATGGTAAAGCTGCTGCCAGTGGTTTGGCGAGGCTGCGGTGTTCATCTGCTCCAGGCTTTGTTCCTGGGTTCGCCTCTTGAGTTTGGAGAGACCAAAATGGTACCCCTTTGGTCTGGAAACTATGACTCGATCTGGCCAGCACGGGAGCGATATGACGCTGCTTACAGTCAGTCGTATGGGAATAGTCTCACTGCTGGGAAGAGTCACTGAAAGGTCTGCTGGTTAATTAGCAGGGGGATTGTAAATAGCTAAAACCTGACTGAATTCCTCTGTCAACTCAGGACAGGATCCTCCTGCCACTCCTCTTCCTGCTTCTTTGCTTTGACTACAATCAGTTATTCTGGACATAATTTTTCCTCTCACGGCTGCTGTTCCAGCCGCTACCATGAAACTCACTGTGGGTGTTATTCGTTATAGGAAAAGTAGCAACTCAGTGCTGTGGAAGAGCAGCATCCCCTCCATCCCATTCACAAACTTTGTAGTTTTCCCTGTCCCAGGGAAAGGCCCCAGGAACAGTGGCTGAGCGCAGAGGCAGCCTGTCCAGTGCTGCTTGACATGGATGCTGCTGTCTTCTCTTGCTTCGACTGATGGAAGGCACTTTTGAGGGACATCTGCCTAGCTGTGACTGAATCACAAAATTTTTCCTGAGCTAATCTGCCTGTTTACTCCTGGCTGCATGGGGCTCACTGCAGGATCCTCATCCAACCACCAACCATGCGTTTGCACAGCCCATACCAGACTGGATGGTACAGAGATACCTTGGTGATGTCTTGAGATGCAGCCACTGACTGGTGCATAGAGCTAGATCAGTGGAGTGGAGAACAGGACACTTCAGTCAAACCTCCAGACCCTATGTTTATGAAGCCAAGAAGCCTTCTAGAAGGTTTATATCCTTCTTAAGCCACTTCAAAGAGCTTCTGGGGAAAAAAAAAAATTGTGTTCGTATAGGCAGTGCATCAGGGCTGCAAATGCATCAGAGCATCACCCATCTGACAACTGTATGTCCTC
This sequence comes from Chlamydotis macqueenii, assembly GCF_036417535.1. Classification (NCBI taxonomy): domain Eukaryota; kingdom Metazoa; phylum Chordata; class Aves; order Otidiformes; family Otididae; genus Chlamydotis; species Chlamydotis macqueenii. The sequence continues at coordinate 10,752,935 of NC_141565.1, read as the reverse complement.
CTTTGATAAAAAGGAGACATTTCTCTACTTTCACAAAAAGGTTTTTTTTTTTTTTTCCTACCTGCCAACCCAATCCCTTCCAATTGCATGAGCCCAGAAATTGTCCCAAACTCAGGAGTGGTTGAATGGATAACAGTAACATTGGAAGCAGGGGTCAGCAACCATGCTTGCAGTGAGGGAAGCTATGCAGAGCTGAGGGCCTAGTGCCTATATCAGCGTTAACTTCGTCAGCATCAACGGCGGGTGTTGTGTGAGCCAACATTGACAGCATCAGGCCCCTGGCCAGGGTTCGTGTGTGCGAGCGGTGGGCAGAGAAGCTGTGGGCTGGGAGAGCTTTGCAATGATGGGAAGAAGAGTGTGGGAGGGGAAAAGGGAAGAGTAGTTTGGTTTAGAGATACTGTCCGCAGCGCGGATTCACTGGGCTAATCGGATCTTGGTGGCGTTTTTCCTCCGATATCTGCTCTGGGCGTCTGTCACTGTTTTTGAGAATTTATCTTGCTCATCAGAGCTTGGGTTTTTTGTTGGGTTTTTTTCCTTTCTTCATTCAATGCAAAACATTTGAAAACAAAATGTTCTTTTTTTTTTTTTTTTTTTTTTTTTTTTCAGAGCTCTGTTCAGTAGGCCTGAGCTGTGATAAAGTTTCTTCTCATGTCAATTTGACAAGGAACATGGGTGCCCCATGGACAGTGGCCAGCTAGGGCTACCTACAGCCTCTGCTGAATTCTTCTGTGTTTGGTAGGGGTTCTCAGTTACCCCACAGTCCCAAACCAGTGGTTCAGGGCCATGCAACAAAGGCTGCTGTATAGTCATTTTTTGTTGAAGCACATCCTATGGCATAGATCCTGTGAGTGAGGGTCTGGGACCTTTTCTTAAGTCACCCTGTTTCAGGCAAGCATGAGAAATGGCAGACTGATTTAAACTGGCAGCCCTAACGGGAAACGATGGAGAGGAGCACTGTCTCTCCCAGTGGGTCCTTGTTCATATCCTCCTACAGGAAAAGCCTAATGACAAATGGTCGAGAAGTGTTTATTATAGCTCAGATTCTGGTACTGTTTGTTACTGGAGGGATTTGGGGAACCATTGTGGAGTTCCACTCTGCCCTGTGCAATCCAACCTGCACAGATTGAGGTGAAGCCATGAGCTAACTGGAGCTCGTGATGACCAGTGTGCCAATCCTGCGAGCTCTGCAGCGTGGAAAATGGAGTGCAAGTATTAGTTATTATCTGGCAGCTGAAAACTCCTCTCTGACCCTTGTGGTATCTCTTAAGCAGAGCACAGCATGAGAAGCGGGCTGTTTGGGGAACATCTGATGAAAGAACTTCAGCTGTGCAAAGCCTTATTGGTGAGACTTCTCTGTAAACATCATCTGTTGTAAATTCAGCCTTGCATGCTTGCAAACAGGCAGTTGTGTTGATTATTTGTGTTTTCTGGAGGAAAGATTTTTAAATATGGAAATGAATGGAGATATCTGCACAACCAGTTAGCATCCATTTCATATTATTGTTGAATATACGTATTATGGAGGTGCCTAGAGACCTTAGATCATAGTAGGGCTTCACTGAACAAGGCACAGAATATGCCTGGGGGGAGATAACAGGGAGTTGCTGCAGATGGCCTGAGACAGTCCTAGCCAGGATGGAAAACTGGGCAGAGGGAGTGTACAAGGGGGAAGGTGACCTGCTCAGGGCTGTGTGCAGGAAGGTAGGAGCAGAGCTGGGCCAGGCTGCAGGTCCTCCTCTGGCTCTGCCCAGTCCTTAAACACTGCTCTCTCCCTCAAGCTTATGTGGGCAAATGATGAAGAATAGCCATGTAAGCGAGCGATGATATTGCTATCACTCTCTGCAGTGTTTTTATGATCCTTCTCATATGTCTGGCCTTAGACCCTGAACTTTTGAGGGGATGGGTGCTGGTTTTCTTGAGAAAAAAGCATGATGCTAATTTTACACTTTTTCGATATTCAAAGTGCCAGAGACTATAAGAAAAAAAAAGTTCTTGTTATTTAAGTAATATCAAAATTCAATGAGTAGTCTCAAAAGCATTTATAGGTCTGTATGAATCAATATATTTGCTTGTCTAAATTAAAGAACTTGGGATCAGGCAATGAAAGGAGATCAAATACAATTTTAAATGGAGACATGGGCTGTTGTGACCTGTTTTAAGATACTTTGGCTGAGGATTTGGGTATGAATGAGAATCAGAATCCTCCTTTGCTGGAGCTGATATTTTGTGCATTTGAATTTCTACCATCTTGAACATGGGGAACCTCAGGAGATCAGCTGAAGCTTATAGCCATCATAACGGCATCCCAAACGGGGCTGGTGTGGGACACAACCCTAGTCTGTTTCTTGCAGATGGGTTCTGACCTAAAGAGTTAAGTTGTCATTTCCACATACCAAAAGTGTAGAAATAGGAGTTGGCAAGTGTGTCCTACTGTCATGGAGGGACTTGTGATGCCTCTCTTCTTGCTGAGTAACACCGTAGCCCAAGAAGGCTCATGCTAGTTTCCAAACATTGTTCTTGGACTGAAGTGTGATTTGATTTGTGTGCCTTGTCCTGTCTAAGCTACTGCTGCCGTCCTTTCTGCTCGCTGGTGGCTTTGGCCTGATATCTTATGTTGCAGAACAAAGTATCGCTGTGTGTGTTCTTTTTATCCTCTAGTGAAGGATTTCCAGTTGCATTCAGGATTGACCAAACTCTGCTCCTACCAAAACAGAAAGTTGGTTTCCCACTGAGTTCACTGGGAGCTGTTAGAGCAGGGCTTGATGCTGTTGGAAGTCTCATGCCAGCTAACTGAGCAGGTGGGGAAAGGGGCTCAAAGGATCTGGCAAGTTTCACAGCAGAAGTAGCATTTTGGAGGGCTCTTGAGAAAACTGTCACAAAAGGCAATTTTTCTGTGACTTAGTAGGTTACCTTGCTTAGGAGTGTTGCGGCAGGTGTAGGACACAGCCCAACGCAACTAGAAGTTGCTACAGCTGGCACACTGGCAGCAGGACCCCAAATTAAGATTTGAGTGTATGGGGAGGCTATACAGAGGGAGCCCATATTTATGTAGCTTCAAGGAAACTTGCCGGCACCCTCCGTTTCATTGTCATCACCCAAAACTTCAGAACCTTTCTGTGATACCACCAGGATGGCCATTTGTTACGCTTATCACAACGGTAAAATTGTCATGGGTAAAAACATCCCATTGTCCAGAAATACAAGACAATAGCATCAGCAAAGAGGGCCCATCCTCCACAACCCCTTCCCCTTGCGACTCCTCCACACTCAGGAAGTGGCAAGGCTGTACTGTGTGGCCAAAAACAAGGCAGAAAAACTCTAGTGAAAAAGGGAGTTAGAGCTGATCGGTAAGCCAGGCATGGGCGCTGAACATCTCTCAAGAGATAAGTCTCTGACGCTTGATTCTTTTCAGTCCTTTTGGAGACCGTGATAAGGAGGCGGCAGTTGCTTTGTCAGGGTTGCTCACGCTCTTTTGTGCAGCGTGTTCAGTCGCTGAACTTGTTCAGATAAGACAAACATCTGAACTCCATTTCCGGAGACACATACCAGTCTTTGCACTCAGGCAATGGTTATACCAGGGGTGGGCTGCTAGAGACAGGACTGATGTCAAACGCCTGTGAGGAGGATGATCCATAGTAGCTAGTGGCTCTGTGTCTCCTTTGCTTCCCCAGAGCTCCAAAATGGGAGTCAAAACTTTCCAAGTGGTCCAAAGATCTGGGGTATTTTGCAAAGGTGGCCACAAATGTCCCAGCAGCAGATGGGGAAGTACTTCTGAAAAACTGACCAAAATTCTGGGTGCTTTGGGCTGAACGAAGCTGGGCCCTCCCAAAGTCCAATTGCATCCAGACCGGTGTGTATCCCCTTCCCAGGATTTGCGAGTCCTCAGCCACCAGAAGAAAACTTGTATTTAGCGAGTGCTTCAGCCACTGCTGAAAGGCAGCCACAAGGGAACAGAAACATGATTGATTAAAGTGAACAATGTCTGGACACAATTGTTTAGAACAGACAGTGCAGGAAAACAACCTAGGCAACTGGAAATCTGCAGAGAATTTCATAAGGTGTCAGGACGTGATAAATGCCCGAGGTAGAAATCACTCTGTTACTTAGCACCCCTACAAGAAGCGCTGGGGCAGCTCTTTAACTGCAGTTGGCTGGAGTTTATTTCTAAAATCTCATGCAAAGAAAGAGATTTGCTTTGGGAATCAGTCCTGACTAGAAGGAAGAAGCACTCCCTGTTCAGTTACCCTAATTTTCTCAGCTTCTGTGCTTTCTTAGAGGGTTCCCAGTAACTACTCATCTTGCCTTTACCTGTGAGCGCCGAGACGTCTTTTCCCCAGTTGGTACAGGCAGATACACGTGGAGCGGCTAGAGCTGCCCTGCCTCAGCAGGAGAAGCAGGCTCGGAGCGGTCGTGCTCTCTGGGCAGCGAGGCCTATGGGAAGCTGTCTCTGTGGGTGTTATTTTCTGTTTTGAGACTCAACATGAGAAGGCTGAAATGCAGTTTGTATAGAGACCTGTCGGTTTCAGAGCGTTGTAATACGCCTGAATACATTTTGCTTATATGATTTCTGACATCTCCCAGACTGGCAAGAAGCGATCAAGCTTTTGCCTTCTGGCCAGACAGGGAAGTAAATGGCTCTAAGAAGCCTTCAGTCCCCAGAAAAGACTCGATTCCTTGGCAAGGGTGATTTCTCAAGTTGAACAGTGGCAACGTGAAAAATGCTTGTCTTGTTCTCCTGGGATAAAGCTTGTCCTCACTGTGTGCTGCCCACCATGAGTGACCTTCAGAAGTCCCTTATCCCCATAAAAGCCCTATTTTATAACTTACGGTATTAGTCTGCAACTCTATGCTTAGTCTAACAGGAGGCTGATCCAGCTAGCCCTGGAGGAGATGAGAAAATATGGCAATATTGGAAGGGAGGGACTGCAGGAAGAAAGTAGCATTGTTTGACTTTTGTGGGAGGGACTTCTTGGTGGTTTTGTTTTTCAGAATGAAAATAATGGAGTTAAACTTACACAGTGGTGTGCATCCCTGCTTCATTGCTCAGGATTAGCCCCTTGTAACCTCCTGAGGCCTAGGCTTGGTAGAGCTGAGTGTACAGCCTAAGGAGCAAAAAGAGCTGTGCACTGCTTCTGAGGAGATCCTTCGTGAAGCTGCCATCTCACAAAGGGTCCATTTATGCCTCAGGATACCAGTAGCAGACGGGTGCTGGTTTGTCCTAAAGCAGGTGCCTAATTTTGCTGCTGATCTGCACTGAAAATGGATGTACTTTAGATGCCTCCTAGGAGTTCTGGAGAGAGAGGGACTGCCAAGACATTGAGAACTGGCTTCATTATTCTATCTGAACCTCCTCTGAGATCCCTATGTGAAAAGATTTAACACAAAAATCTTCACTCTCCTCCTCCAACAGATTTCAACTAAAAGCTACCAGGAGAGCTGGAGATCTTCAGCACTGTTGAAAGTACTGTCACCACTATGTTCCTGAGGGATGTTCCTCCCTGTGACCCTGCACAGTGCTCAGCTCGACCCCCCTGTGAGCAGCAGTTGCATCACTTAGGCATCTAATCCCATTTATAACCCAGTTATAAGATGCCAGTAAATTTTAAAAACCCTACAATGGAAAGGCCTATTGTTAGGCCATCTAGGATGCAGTTTTGTCAGCACAGGGTTATTCAATTAACTAGGATCCAAGTCATTACTATGGCAGGAGGTGTTTTTTTTTTTTGTTAATTGCTGTTACAAGAGCAATGATTTAAAGCATTTCTGAATTTCAGTGACATTTCCGTTCCCCGCTAGTTGCCCAGGGTCAAATATTGGGCCTAAGGGATGTGGTGGTGTCCTCCTGCTGTGAACAGCAAACAAAAAGCCTGTCCCTGGAGATGCTCTTTTTGCAGGGAACTGATGCACACAGACCTCCTCTCCTTTCTTGTTGGATTCTCCTTTTACAGGTCACTCAGAAGTGCTGTGTAATGGTATGGATTTCCCAGCTCTTCCCAGGCTGGATTTTTCCAGGGACTGGGGGCAGTTTTGGCAAGCGGTGACCTAGTTGTGGTGCCAGGGCCTGAGTGAATTCATGACCTCATGCTTCGCAGTTTTCCCTTGTGTTCTGCTGATGTGCTGTGGAAACTGGAATAACATGTTCTCGCTGTGGAGAAAACTGCCAAGTCCCGCTGTTCTCTGGTGGCATTTCCTGGATGGAAAAGCTTCTTCTGCTTTATCTGAATATGCCCACCCGTGTTCGAGGTCGGATGCACCAGCTCTGCACCTATTCCCCTCAGGTGCTAGACCATTCTGGTGCCCTCTGCTTCCCCCAAGCTTCCATTTCATTCTTGCTCTTCCCATCCCCAGACCGGCTCCCTGCCCTGACGGAAAGGCTGCCGGCACCCTTCTTGTGGCAGGCAGCTCCCTGCTTCAGGGAACTGCAAGAGCTGCCCAAGTCCTGAGCAGTGAAAATTTCTTGTTTCAAAGTCACACTGACCTGAGTGCTGCAGCAAACGTGTATACATCTGCTGCCGTTGTTTCGCATGAGGGAGCTGCAGTCAAATATTAAAAAGGCAGCAAGAGCATTAAATTATTCGGCAATGGAACATTGTCATTCCTCCATAAAACTATTTTGACCTGTAGTTTTCTATGGAGTCCATTGCTCTTAAATGTGCAGTGAGAAAGGAAATTAAAAATTAATCTTTATTTCCATCTCAGAAGAAAACCTTAATTCTCTGCATTGAAATTATACTCGTAATCCAGGGTAATAAATTATGGTTTTTAATTGCAGCTAGTCACAGCCAATCAAATGGGAATGTCTCTTTCTCTCGCTTGCTTTAACTTTGCTATGCAGAACTACTCATGGAGTGCTGGAAAAAATTCACGTACATAGACCCAGGCTCTTGACGTTGTGTAGAATAAGCCCAGGATGTATTACAACAGTGAGGCTCTGCTCTCGTCTGGCACCCTTGAGCCAATGACCCGAAAGTACCTTACGGGCACCAATTGCACCACACACAGGGAAATGGGTAAATTCTAGCATTTCCACGCGGAGAAGGTGTGGTGTAGCTTCTTGTTCAAGGTTAAATAGTGAGTCAATGTTGAGAAAGGAACAAAATCTTGATCCTGGTTCACCTGCTTTTGACTAGGAGACAACACCCTTCTGAGCAGGGAATGGGAGCCAGGATGCCCTGCTCTGGCCCACTGACCAACTTGGCTGACCTTCAGGCATTTAAGCTCTGACGTCGTACCTCTTCTGACAAAAAGGACGGCTGGTTAAAGCAGATACTTGTTTATGTTCAGTGTCTGGTGCAAGTAACTTCTCTGTTCCTTCACATTACAGTATGTTGCAGATGAATGAAATGTTTCTTGGGATTTGACATTGCTGTAATGCATATGACGAAAGTTACCTTGGAAATGGGCTTACCTAAGGTATGGCATGCTTCTGCACAGCCAAGGAGGTGTCTGTGTTCCTGAATAACTGATGCTTTGCATGTGCCAGCTCTTTCCATTGCTATCGCACAACGTTGATCTAAGTACTTGCATACTCGCCGTACTGCTAGATCATCCTGGCTGTCTGTCATCTCACCACTCACACAGTGGCACTTAGCCAGGGGTTGCTGAGCCCATAAGGTGTTCAAATACCTGTGCAGTGGAGGTACCTGAAATGTTTGGGTAGCACCTTTCTCCAAGCAACTCAGCCTTGGCTTTTTTTTTTTTTTTTTTTTTTTTTTTTTACACCTCTGTCACATCCCAGACAATGAGATAGACCTGTACTAACAAGGAGGATTTAAAGGTGTCAGCGCTTCTGAGCTTAGCTAGGAAAAGGGAGAGCCAGCAGGAATGCAGTCCTCGGTTGGAGGGAGAAATAGTGGTGGTTGGAGTCTACAACTCTAATAAATAGCTCCTAGCTTTTTTCCTTTTTTCTTAATTATACCAGTATATGGAAGAGTGGACAAGAGAAAAAATGATGGAGAAGTAGCTAAAATATCAGACACAGCTGTGGGTATGAAACGAGGTCCACCTGACAAAAAATAAAAGGCCTTAAATGGTTATTATCAATATAATCGCAGTGAAAGTGTTTGTTACTAATCAGGATTAGCCTGGCATGTCTGTAGTCATTGATTTGAAAAATACTGTAAAATCTCTGCAGTCAGGGTCTTCAGTCTGTGATGTTCCTCTTCATGAGCTCAGTACTGTTAATTGCAATGAGAACAGTGTGGTGAAATTCTTACCCCAGGATGCATAAAAAAGTACAGACAAAAAAAAAATCTAGCAACATTTTTGTCCAAGAGCACTTATGTTCTTGATGAGTAGTCTCTTGATTTCCGACAGCAGGTTTTATGGGGTCTTACTCTGCACTTGTAAATACTGGCTGTTTCTAGAGAGCTTTAGGTTGAACGACCAGCAGCTCCACATTAGCAGGACACGTGCTACAGCAGTTGTGCAAAAAGGCTGATTTACCCATGTGAAATTTCATAAGAGAACACAAGTGGTCTGTGTGGGAATGACCGTCCTGCGTGCCGTGGGGAGCGCTCATCCACGTGCTCTGCTGCCTCAGCCCTGAGGAGAGTTACATGGTTATAAGGAGATGAATTTTGACATCCTGGGGTGGTTCTGCTGTCTCTGGACATCTCAACTCCTTCATGCATTTCATTACACAGAGTGCTCTCAGAAATATGAGTATCGGCAAGGGCTGCTTCTGTCAGAAGTCATGGAAATGTAGATGAGCAGCTTGCACTGACGTGTTCTGTCTGCTGCTATCAGTGTGCGAGTGTTAGCTAGATTAAAGGGAACTTTTGTGTTGCTCACATGTGGTAAACACGCCTCCGATTTGTTTTATTGAGCTGCTTTCAAATGTGAATTCTATCCCTTTCCTAGGCAGGATTCACCCTGGTGTAACAAATGGAACTCTGCTTTGGAGGGTTTTCCTGGTGGTCTGGTTGAATTTTGCAGTAACTTTCTTCTTTTCTGGGTCTACCAATTGTATTTAAGTAATTCTTTCTTGGAGTGCTTAAACATGAGCCAAAGCTGCATAGCTTTTCCATTTTTCACCGTTTTCCCTCCTAAATCAGTCTGTCACAGTCCCTTGGTAATTTTTTATTCTATCTTTATTTCTGATTTTCTCTTAGTTTCCTACAAATAAGGCAGTGGTAAAACAATTGTTGGGTCTCCTCTTCAAGTTGTTGAAACTGCAGAACAGCATGCTCAGATTGCTGCTGAGGTAAGTAACAAATAGTTTCTTATGCCTTGTGAAAGCGATTCTTAAATTTTGAATAAGACAAACTTGTGATGCATAAAGCAGAGACTGCCAGTTACACTCACCCAAAGCCTCTGCTTCCCAATGGGGAGCAATCAGGGGGAACAGAACACCCAGCAGACTGTAACTTTTATGAATATACAGACAAGGCTCCTTCTGGAAATTAAATGGTTTATCTAAAGTTATCAGACTGCTGACTGCTCTTTAAGAGAGGTACTTCAGGGCTAGGGAAATGACTGCAGATCTGTTTCTGAAATCCAAAGGACGAATGATCCTGGAATTTATTATCGTGTATGCGTAATTTTTGTATTTAGCAAAATATTGAAACGAGGATTTATGAACTAAACAAACATGTTTCCGGAAGATGATGGCAGCTGTATGCCTTTAGCAGTAGTGGCGGCATGGTGAATATATCTAATCAGAAAATCTTTTATTTTATAGGACAATAAAATTAGTGAATGAAAGCAAAAAGAGAGGTATAATGGATCTGGATTTTAACAAGCATATGAATCAATATCTCATGAGATCTTGCCTGGAAAAATTTAATTGTATTTGAGCAAGGACATGCAGAGAATAAGGGAAAGAGAACAGGGAAAAAGAATAGGAGGGGTGATCCTGTGACCATGATTGAAGGTTTGACTCAGGTGCGGTGGCCTGGTTTTCAGGGCCTCAGCCAGTGAGTTTAATTCCTTTCTCTGCCAAGGACTTCACAAGGGCACATCAGTTCTTTTCTGTGGATCTTGGTTTGCTCTCATTAAATGAAGAACAGTACTATTGTCCCTCTTGCTTGTGAGAATGATGGCATTTAAAATTGAGAGGTTCCACGAACCATGGGAGTGGAGACCATGTAGCATCATCAGATTTTTCCACCCCACCATATCAGCAATTTTAAGCAGCAGGAGAGAAGAAATGTCTGTCTTTTGCTTTCCCTCCATCCTGGAAATTTGTAAGAGCAGCCCTTACATGATTGTTCAGGCTCGTGGCCACGTCGTATAGTGTTTGCTTGGCTTTTCTGGTGGTTGGGAAGGAAGGAGGTTGCCTTCTCTGTCTCCCAGCAGCCTGGGATACTCCTGTCCTGGACCCAGGTGCATTTGTTTTTGCCCACTGCCCTGAACACATGCGCTAGGCAGAGCGATTGTCTCTAACGTAGGCTGAGCGGCTCTTCCTCACGCGCTCTTCTGTATCAAACACTTCCCACCTTGAAAACTTCCTTGGTTAACTGCTCATTTCAAAACCATTATTAATGTATTTGCAGAGGGATTTTGGAATTTAATTAGCCTCTTTTGAACTGCTCTTAGTGTGTTTGTCTAGAGAAACAGAAAATCCCTCCATGACTTGTTTGCTTTCTTCCTTCATTGGTTTTCACTGGAAGGGAAAGATACCGATGGGTTTTGCAGTGCTGCATCCTCCTGGTGCGACAGGTGCTGTGTCTGCGGATAAGCCATGGGGCTCTGCGAAGGAAGCTGCTGCTTCTGCAGTGCATCAAGGCCTCTGCTGCGCAGGGGAGGGTGCTGAGCGTTGGCACAGGCCGTCTGGCACAATGCTATTTTCATCTTGCTTCTTGAAAGGGCGTGTTCAGGGCAGCGGTTCTGCCACGCCGCATCCGGAGCAGGTTGCAGGTTGTGCGTGTACATGTGTGCAGATCTGCAGGCACTCCATTTTCATTTAAAGGCTGTTTTACAGTGTTTGACATTTTTGGTTGGTTTTTTTTTTTTTTTTTTTTTTTGTCCAATCTTGCTTTGGAAAACAAGGCTGGGCAGAGCAGGACGGGGTTTCTGGTGTTCCCTGCCACCGTGGGAGCGCGCACATGAGCTCTCCTCCGTTGCAAACCGCAGTGGTTATGACCACTGCCTCTGGTACTGTTGTATTGGTCCCAAATTGAGGAAGGATGACTAACTTAATCACTTGATAGTTTTGATTTCTAAAATTAAACAGCCTGCCATATGTGCAACGCTGTTGCTATATTTATGCCAGCAGTTAGCAGGCAGCACCGGCAGAGTTAGTAGAGGGGCTTCACAGCTGCATCTTGCGCCTGTGCCGCTGTTGCATGTACACAGATGTTTCTTCTCCCTTCTCCCAAACGCGGCCCTGTAGACATTTCTCTTGTAAAAACAAAAGCACTTGCACTCATAGAGCTTTCTGGACAAGTTCTCAGCCATCACTTTGTAAACGTGTCCTGATGCTCCTTGGTGCGTCTTGGCTCCCAAGAACGAGTGGAAGGTTTGAGGGACTGGATCAAACCCAGGAGACAGCACAGCCACCCAGAACTGAAGGCTCCAGTCCCATGCTAATGCCGCTGCTCTCAGAAGTGTCAGAGAGAGCGAGCAAGCTGCAGAATGGGACAGCCCTGGCGAAATGGTGGGTGCTGTCCCCAAGGGGACGCATGGCAGCACACTGCTGTTGGCTGCCTGAGCTGTTTGGTGAATCAGGGACGAGATGCCTTTCTCCCACCATTTGCTTTGTAGGAGCTCAGTTAGCACCGTGCAGATTTATTTGGAATCTAGGAGAGAGGAAAGAGGAGGAATAATTGGTGGATAAAAGCCAAGGTGAAAAGTACTGAAGTGGAAGGAGCGGAGCCTCGGTCCTTGGAGAAGGACAGACTGAGGGATGAGACGTTAATTGTTACTTTGATTCAGGCAACATTCTTCTGTGATCTTAGACACATTACTTAACTTTGTTTTCTAACAAGAAATCTGGCTTGCCTGGCAGAAGGATTAAGAGATGGAATGAATATTTAGCACTAACTAACTAAGAGTGTTTAAGTGAAACTGAAATATTTTGACATCTTAGATCTGATTTTACCAACTGACTTGGTGACTTATATGTGGTTTTGTTTGGTGTTGAGCAAGTGTTGCTGCAAAGTATTAGCAGCAGTGTGTTTTGGTAGAGTTACACTTTGGTAGGGTGCTTGTTGAGTAGGTGGCAGGAGAGGATTTGTTTTTAATTTGCTTAGGCTCTTTCTTTAAAACAATTGAAATCCTTAGGAATTTCTTTCCTGTGGAATAGAACTGTACAGATCTGGCATGCGTATGTAACGGAAGCAGAGAGTATCTCTGTCGCTTAGGACAATGTCAAATTGAGAAACCTCTATCAATTAGATCGGAAAAAAAATTATAGACAAGTTTCTCTGCCTACTGCACGCTCTCTTCTAAGGATGCATGAATGATCCTAGGGTACAGGGACATCTCAGAGCACCCAGGGGTGAACCGTGCACTTTATAACCCCATGCACTAATCTATCCCTTGTTCCAGCAACTTTTGAAGATCATCTTCCATATCTGAACATCATTCCAGTACTGTCTACAGCTAGTTCTTGTTTGACTCTTAAAGTTGCACAAGACTTGAGTGCATGGACCAGTTTTCTCTCCAGAATTTCCCCACGACATGCAAGTTCTTTCAAATTTCATTGGCATATAAGGGCAAAATGAAACACTGATGGGTCACTTGTTCAAAATTTTCCCTCCAGTATTTTTTTTTGGGGTGGTGATGGTGGTTTGTTTTTTTTTTCAATCCACTTCCTTCTGCTCGTTGTTTATTGGGAGCCAAGGAGGAGGCCTGTTGGACTGTTGTTTATTACGTTTGCTTCCTTTAGGAAGAGGTTTGAAGCTCAGTGTGGCTAGGGCAGGGAAATGCCTTCCTATGCTCCACCTCTACTCAGAGGGCAGGAGTCTGGCACATGAAAACAAACAAGGAAACCTTGAGAATAATCCTTTCCTAAGGACAGACAGACCAGACTTGCAACATTTGACTTTTTCTTCTGAAACCAGGGAATAGCATTTCCATGGATTCACAGAACTGCTTTTGTGCCTTAAAACAGCATTTGCCTTCACAGGCAAAATGAGCCTTTATGATTACTGTTTTGCTTGTGGATAGTTCCAGGTAAATTACTTAGAATTCTGAGGTGTCTGGAAAGCATGGAGTGTTGGGAAAGGAGGGATGCTTCTGTGCTAAAGGCAGCATGGGCAGCAGGCAGGTGAGCTGGCTTGTCACCTTGGGTATCTCAGCATCCCTGCTCGGGTTCTGCACCCAAATAGCACTGTTTACCGGTATTATCAGTAATGATACATGATAAATAATTGACATTTGGAAAAGGCTTGAATTTATTTGCAGAGAGCTGCTCTGGGGATGCAAGGGTGACTAGTTTTTTTGTTTGTTTGTTTTCTTTTTACAATGTCTTTTCATTAATTAACTTTGAGTCCATACTTGAACTCATGTTTTAAATGGTGAAACTCCTGTGTCAAGGAACTTACTGTTTATGCCAGCAGGGCATTTGATCCTCTCCTTCTCCTGTGCCCTCTCTGCCTCCCATCTGAAAGGCGATGTGGGATATATTGATCCTAGCTTTTAGGACTTATTCTATTTATGAACGCAGATTGCAGTATAAAGGTACAAACACCATTTGAAAAGGGAAGATCTATATTAGAATGACAAAGGGAATAAATTAAAGCAGCCTCCCTTCTCTAATGGTCTACTGGGCTGCCGTTACTGGAGGGAATGCCCCAGTGCTGTCTACCTGAATGATGCTTTAAAGTTGCCAGCATCAGGGAATTTCTTGAGCACGCTATTGATTTTTGTTACTACATTAAGCTTTTAGCTTTGCAAATGGTTTTCTTTGAACTCATTGCGATGCTCAGTATGAGGGGTGAAATAGCTCTGCTGCTGCTGGGCAGGTGCTGTCTGTGATCACTTCCTCCTTCCCATCCTCTGTGGGAGCCCCGCTCAGCCGATGCGCCTGGGGGAGAGCGAGAAGAAAAGGAAGGAAAGTCACAAGCCAGGATGGCCTCTGATCTGGGTGAGGAAGACTAGTTTTTCAACAAATTGAAGGCAATGGTTTAAGCTTTCTTGGTGGCTGTGAGTGTGGTGTGGGGAGGTCAGGGCAAAGCCTAGGGCTGTGGTCGGGGTCCTCTGAGTGCGTGGTTGCATGGAATGGATGTGGGGAGGCTGTAACAGCTGAGTGGGGGCTGAGAGCTGTGATCAGCATGCTTATTCCTGCTTGAATAAGGAATCTTAGATAAACTCACTTATCAGGTAAACTCAGACTTTCCCACCTCAAGACTGAAGACAGTTAAAAGTAAGTGCTGACAGGGCAGGATTGGGGGGCTGTTACTAGCATTGGACTGAGGTTTTGACCAGGTCCCAGGTCTGTTCCTGTATGAGAGACTAACACAGCTGAATCAGTAAATGCAGATGGTTATGTTTTTTTCAAATCTGTCCATTTCCCTGTTTGATGGGGACTGCTTGCAGACACTGTCACTCTTCTTTCTCCATGCCCTGCTTCCTAGCCTGGCTTCCTACTTTCAAGGGCTATCCCTTACCCGAGGGGGAGTGCGAGAGATACTGCAATGTAGGTGGATGCTGTGAAACTGTTATCCTCTGCCAAAGAGTGCAGAGACCCGCTATGGTCCCCAGGCAGGGTGGGTATTGTCCACAGTGGGAATGGTCTCATTTTGCGATTGTGTTGTGGGGGGTGGATGTTAGTACCAGCTCTTCTGCTCTGGAGAAAAGAACGGGAGAGGGTTTGGCTCATGTATTGGCTGTTTCTATTTGCTGTTGGCTGTTTCTCAACCTCTGTGCAGCATCACTGCTGTCTCTAAACATCTTTGTCCCAGGAGCTCAAAGGGCTTTAGAGACTCCTATGTGCCAGTCTTCCTGCTGCTTCCAAGTGGAAGGATACAGACCTTCTCCATTCTTCATGGACAAATGGAGGTCTCTCATGTGCCAGGCAACCATCTAGCAGTGCACATCTCCCCTTCATGTAGTTATGCTTGACCCTAAATGTTATTTAGCGTAATGGGCCACAAGCCTCTATCCAACAGTTCTGCCCCCTTTGTCAAATCATCTAAAAGCCACTTTACACAGGACTTCAAGTTTCTAGGTGTTTCCCACTGGCTGGGGTAGGACCTAACCCCATGCTGTTGACCCATCTTCCCCATCCACAGTTGCAGGAAGTCCAAAGGCTGCTAAAGACTTTCCCTTTCCGATTGCGTGCAACACCCCCTTCCCCTTTGCTGCACAGCAGTCGATAAAGATGATAAAGTTGATAAAACCTGTGTTTTATTACAAGGGATGAAACAATGATATAGGATAAAAATAACCTTTCAGGTCCAGAAATAAATCACTGCTTTCCCAGGCTGTGATAAGTCATTCTTGGATCAGTTGGGCTCTCTGGCTCTCAGGGTTTGCATGTGTGAGCCCAACAACCTGGGCACTTCAGGTCTAATAATATTGTTTCATTTCAGGACAGGACAAGGAGCTTTTTGCCCTTAACAATCCTGACTTCACTGCTGTAGTGAGCTCCTGGGAGACATAGAGGTCTCAGAGGCAAGAGTACCCTGTTACAGAAAGGAGAGGGATGTTGTGATGTGGTCACAGAAACAAATGCCAAAGGTTTCTGTTATCTGGCTCTCAGAGTTATTTTAATGTCAGTCCTTCATGGGAAGGAGGGCTGGAATGGACCTGGAGAAACTGTCTGGTCCCTTCCACTGCCCCAGAATGGAACCAACTCACTCAAAGACTTGTTTTGGTGCAGCACTGATAGCACAGCAGGGGCTCTGCTCTCTGCTTCTCCCACCAGCTCTGCCTGTCCCTCTCCCACCAGACCCCATTGGACGCCCCTCTGCAAAGCACGTGGATGCTGCTCAGGTACAAAGCTGCTGTGCCCTCTTCTCTCTGCACTGCACAGTTGTTGCAAAGAATGCTGCAAAGCCAGTGCCCAGTTTATTTGCGTGGCAGCTAAAGGCAGCCCATCCCCTTGCTCTGGAGACATGATGTTTGTTCTTTCATGTTGTCATCGTCCACCTAAAGCAGTAATTCATTCATACAAATTGTGTATGTAAAGGTGGAGCCGTTGTAACAACTCTATTTGTCCTTTGATTTAGTTGTTAATATTTTGTTCCCTATCATGTCTCCATCCAGACAACTCAGATAAGAGGCAGTCCTTCTCAACACTAGAAGGAGTTTCCCAGGTTTGCTGACAGTGTGTGTGCTCGGGGAAGTTACGAGCTCCGTACCTCAGCAAGCAGCAGAGAGCAGTTTTCTTTTCTGCGGTCTTCCCTCCTCCCCCAGTCCACTAGTGTGTCAAAACCTTGAGTTTTGTGTAAAGTTGTTTAATAAGCTTCTAGGCAAAATAAAAGATCAAAAGGGGTCTAATTAGCTGCAGTCTGCTTAGGAATTGTGGATGTTCACCTAGTTTTATAAATTGACACTTTTAACATTAAAACTCAAAGCAAAAAACGATGTAATTATTCCCTTTTTTTGAAGCTTAGGTTTAATGTCTTTATTGAAAATTGCGTACTTCTATGGCATCTCAAGATGCCTTATTCTATCAAATCTGGAGCAAGTAATTTTTCATTTTGGATTGTAATGTGGTATAAATGATAAGGGCCTGATTCAGAAAGCTTCCCCCCCTCCCTGCCCCTTCACTGGCAGCCTGACGAGAAAGCTTCATAGTCACATCACAATAACCCTGAAGATAATCTATGGTTTGAGTCTTCGTGAAGCTGCTCCCTTTAATACAAGGGAGCAAGATTTTGAGCTCTTAGTTATGGTGCCTGAACTTAGCTTGCTGTCACAGGATTTTTTTTTTTTTATTATTTTATATGTTTTCCCAGATACAGGATGCCAAGGCAAAAGTATAATTCTCCTATGACCTTTCTGTGCTGCGATCGTGTCTCTGGGAGTACTGTGGGTCTAATTTAAGTCTCGGAGAAGGCAGCAGGTAGCTGAATGGAGAACGTCTGGTGATTAAAGCAAAGGAGGAATGAGACACACACAGATGAGTTTTGTTATACATTTTTCAATTTTGTTCTGATATGACCTCGTCATGTGGTGTGTTTCCCAGTCTCTGATCATTTGGACATACCATGTACAATTCACTTTCACGTGTTAAATCTTACTAAATTTGATTTCAATAACCTAGAGTAGCGTGGATAGATGAGGGGAGGTTCATTGTGAAGTCATGTGTTAGAGCTGGGCAAGTTATAAATATTATTTCCACTGTGGCAGGACACACAGGCTCCATTTAGAACCAGAAGCTGATGGGGCTGGCTTTTTACTAATGCATAGGAAGTCCTGGTGCCTGCCCTAAAGACCTTACCACCCATCAAGACAAATGGCAAATGCAGAATTTGTGTGAGGGTGACTGCAGAAAAGGGTCAGTCCCTCAGTGAACTTTAAACTTTTTTGGATGTTTATCTAAAAGTTCATGCAAATGGAGGTGGGCTTCTTTGATCCGAGATTCTCATGAGAACTGTCTTTGTAATTTCAACTGTTCCCTGGCTTGTGTCAGAAGTACTGCGAGAGGGGTCTTCCTGGGGATTTGGCACAGCCCAGGTTTTAGCTGAGCTGGAAGGGAAGTGGGGTGAGATTTATGCATCAGAACAGGGCTTGCAGTAAAGAAAGTTTTATTGTTGTCTTTTATATTGTCCTTATTTGAAAATTTCAATTCTTGATAATCATGCGTAGGTTCAGCATTTCATTTGCACTTGGCTCAGCTCAGATGCTGGAGGAAACTTCCGTGATGGGAGACAGATCCTTTTCCTTCAAAAACACAATTTCTCAGTAGACAGTAGGATTGGATTAGTGCTTCCTTTAAGAATATAGGGATTTGCTTGAATTTTTCCAACTCTGCTTCTCTGATGCAGTGTGATGATTAGAGGAGAGCTTTTCAGATGTCCCTCTGAGGGTCCTGAGAGCGGAGCGGTCTGGCTACTTACTTCTGTGGGTTTTTCAGTAATTAGAGCTCACTGAATGAAAACTTGGTACATCCATGTATTATTGATTCATAAAGGTTTTCCTGAGAGAACAGGTGTTCATTCTTTATTACTCCTAAATAATTTCATTGGCTAACTAGTAAACAAACATTGCTTTCTAACCCTGAGACAGCTGCTTTCTGGAAAAGGTTCAATTATTCTTTCTTTGCACATACTCTATATAGAGTTTGCTGCCATACAGCTTATGTATGGTCCAAGGCCTTTTCCCAATAACTACTTAGCAAGATGCCTAGTGGCTTTGGTGGGAAGAGACAGAGCCCAAAAGCAGCTCTGGGAGCCACTGTAGGTAGATGCAATGAGGGGCTGATGCAATTCAGTGGCTGATGTAATGTGAGGTTGCTTTTGTGAAGGAGTTAATGAAGGGGAGTTTTGGTCCCTCTGTCCCATCCAGAGCAAGAGGAGATGGATGTTCTCGCTGACTGTACGTTGGGTTGAGGACTCAACCTCCAGTGAACAGGCAAATGTTGTGGAGCGACTTCGTGCTGTCAGCCATATTGCTGGGAGGGTTTATGTCGTGCAGAGCGTCGCTCCTGGGAAGCTGAGCGTGGACAGCACAGAGCAGCTTGCATCTGGGTCTCATACTGCCATAATAATCACTAAATAACACTTTAATGTCTTAGAGCTCAGTGTTTTTGTTTAAGTATTAATTAATGGTTTTCTTTTAAGGGAATTTAGCTTAATCATCTGGTTGCCTGGCTAACTTGAGTAGGAGCACTGAAAGTCTGCAAAGTTCCTAAAATGCAGCAGAAAATGAAAGTCCTTATGATTTCATAAACTACACAAGATGAAGTAACTGGATTAAAAGGTTTCTGATCTGTAACTAAGGGACACGAATGTGTGCGCACGCTAGAGGTAGGAACCCAGCACTTCCACCAGAATACACAGCTGCTGTCTTAGGTGAAGACACTCTATGGGTTTTGCTTCGTCTATCCTACGTTGCTTATACCAACCTGCCTACTTTAAGTGCTTCATTTAGAAGTATGTGGGGTTTTTTTCCTGTTTTTTTTTCTCACTCCTCAGGAACATGCAAGTCTTGTAAATTCCAGTTAATGTTTAACACTTTAGAAAGTTGCCTAAGTTGGCAGATACACCATACAGCTGCCCCTGAAATCTACTGTATTGCCTCTAGATAATGCCTGGTGCTTCAGTGCCCATCCAAAAAGTCCCAGAGTGTGCATCACCAGTTAGGCAATAAAGAGAGAAATTCTTATCTGAACATAGGGTTATAACTACACATTAAAGAGTTGGACTAGATGGGTTATTATATGCATTATTACTAGGTTTTGACTACCTACAAACTAGGGCATTAATCGTGTAATTGTGTAACTTATGATTACCTAAAAATGCTCCCTCTTCAAACGGCCGTTGCAAATTTGATCTTTCCTCTGCTGAAGTGACCTGTCAGCTGCTCATTGTGATTCATTAAATATGTTGCAACTGAGTTATAATCATCACTAGTTTTACAGAGCGCATCCAAAACCAAGGAAACCCTCTGTTTTTACTCAAACTGTCATGGGCGTTGATGTGTCTCCCTCACTTAGAGACGTCCATAAGGTCTTGGTCCTAAAGCTCATTTCCAATGTTTTTGGTTCTTGAGAGTTTCTTAGGAGTTTTCAAGAATAAAAAAGCTTATTGAGAGCAATGTATCAGCATACAGAAAACAGAAATTTATAAAATATTAACTCCTATATTTTCTTGGGTTTTATAAACTTCAGAATACTTTTTTTTTGGACCATTTTGTTTTTAGAAGCATTCAGCGGAGCACTAGGTTTTCATATCCTTTTGACTGACAAATTTTGGAATCGGGCAAGATACATCTCTCTGATTACTGCTGGATAAGGCTTATAGGTAAAGATAATGTCTTTTATTAGACAAACTAGTATGGCTGGAGAGCTTAGGCAAACTTTGAGGCATATGAGCCATTCAAGTCTGAAACAGAAGCTTTCAGTGCTAAGCACATGCTGAATAAGCAGCTGCTTGGGGCTTAGTTAGATACATGTCAGTTTAGTTCATCTCCACAGGGGAGAAGATAGTGAGTACTGGTATCTCTAGGTCATAACAGCGACTATAAAGTATTGCTAGATTATTTGTGAGCATTGTCTGGTACACAGATGAAGAGTGGCAGAATTTTATGAGGAAGAGTCTTTCTGTGTCTTAGGTTTGGGAAAGATGTTTCTCTTGAACGGTCTAGTAGCAATGCATGAACGTGAGAGCTCCTATTTTATGCTTAGGAGTGTGTCCCCTCCAGAAATGACTCAAATACACTTCAAATATTCTTTCCTTTTAATCTATGTAGGCTTTTGCAGGAAGCTTAGAAAATGGCTTTCACATTTACAGCCTCTATTGCTCTGATACAGGCGGAGTAGTCTTCAACATGGAAATTGAAACCTTGTCACTGGGGTAGCGAGTCCACGGAGAAGGTCACATACGACTGACAATGCTGAGCTAGTGAGATCTGCTGTTCTGGTTTTGTCAATGATTACCCTGGCCTGACAAAGGTTCTACCATGAGCATTGTGGTAACTTCTTGAAGTTGATTGGGAGCTATTAAAGAGTGATAAAAATCAGATATTTCTGACCATGGTGATCAAAGGAAGAATTCAGTGATACTACAATAGGTGCTTGGAGTTCTCCGGGCATTGCCATCAGTATTGTTTAATGACCCAAGTGCTATGGCTATGTTGGGTAAATAGCAGCTTTGGCAGGTATATAGAAAAGAAGTCCTTAGGAGACAGGGGTTTCAGAGTGCCAGCGTAACTTGCTTGCAAACTGTCCGCTTTCCTTGAACATCAGCGATTGTCATATTATGACTGTTGGGAGGGTGACTCCACTTCCAGGATCCTGATTTATTCAGAAACCTGCATATTTCCTCTCTCGGGTTTCAAACATGTTGCTTGTGGTCTAAAGGCAACAGTTCCACCAGCTGAGCTGCTGAGGGTTTCTTTCTGACTGAGCTTACAGGACACATGTTAAAAGCTGGTGTCAGGTGAATGTTGCCTCATTTCAGGATTCTGAAATTTTCCTCCCCCTTGAAGAACGAGGGTAATTTAATGCTCCTGCCATACCTATAGGAATATGCTGGTTCGGGACGACACATCCTCCACTCTGCCGTGCTGAAAGATTTTAGCAGCCTATGCTAAGAAGTTGGGAGGCTTGGTGCATGGAAAGTGTTACACCAAGAGCTCAGTGAGGGTAGCCACCAAGTCCCCTGGCAACACAGAACGTTTTTTCCCATGTTGTTTTTCTCCCAAAACTTGTGGGTATCCTTGTACTGCTCGGTGTGTGGAGCAGTGGCTGGGGGGAAGTTGGGTCCCTGCACCTCAGGCCTTTCATGCCTGAATCCCTCAAATTGCCCGAACCTGCCATGCATTGGAATTGTGTGAATCTCCTTCTTGTTCCTGCTGACCAACAGCGAGCAATTTCTCAGGCATTGAGTACACATGTGTAGTATTGAGTAATTTCTTTGGGGCTATTGTTTAAGTCTTCAAACTATGGAAGGAAACTGGGAGCCTGTTTAGATGTCACTAAAGGTCAATGGCTATTTTTACAGATTACATTAAAGAAAACCAAAACTGCACAAAAAGAATATTCAGATTGTGAACTCAGGACTTTGGAAAATATTTTCACTGCCAAACTGTCACAAATTGCTACAGAGCATGCGCAAACTGATTTTTCAGAGGCTCATAGCTTGGCCAAAGGTGTGTTACTCTCCCTTCAAAAAATTATTCCCTGGCACCACTGTGACCTTCCTGCCAAATTTTAATGCAGTGCTCCAAACTGTAGTGCTGAGAATGTTCAACCAAAGGCTTGCAAGAGATATCAGTTGTTTGTTTGTGGGTTGTTTGGTTTTTTTTAACTTGAGTAAAAAGTTATCATGTAGTGGGTGAACTGCATTAGCTGAAATATTCACCCCAAATTCCAGCCGGGTTAGACAACCAGCATGGAAAGCTTTAATTCAAAAGATTAAAGTCTGGCAAAATTCTAAGCAACTGGAGTCTTATAATAGTGAGTTTTGTACAATGTGGTCAGCCTATCAAAGGGAAATAATTTTTTCTGTCTGTTCTGGTTTTGAT
The DNA here is from genome assembly GCF_036417535.1 of Chlamydotis macqueenii. Taxonomy (NCBI): domain Eukaryota; kingdom Metazoa; phylum Chordata; class Aves; order Otidiformes; family Otididae; genus Chlamydotis; species Chlamydotis macqueenii. The sequence continues at coordinate 10,730,852 of NC_141565.1, read as the reverse complement.
GTTATTCCATCAAACATTTAATTGGGAGACACAGCATTAGCGTCAAACTCATTTTGAAGCAATGAACATTAGTCAAACATAAACAAATGGACAGGGGGTAAACTACATGACTGCCAAGCAGTGGGAGAGATTTTTAAGAAGGGGCTTTGCAAGCTGCTTCCCTGAGTGAACGAAATTGTGGTGGAGCAGAGAACAGACCTCAGTCTGGGTTCTGATGGGAGGAAGCAGGGCTTGTACAGCAAATGGGAGACACCGAAATCGCCCAGTCTCAAGCAAGGTATGGAAATGCTTGGAAAAGGCAAGTCAGGCCAGGAATGCTGTTGGCATACAGAACTGGCATGGGAGCGATCTGGACAGGGAGGTGATGGACTTTGACTGTGTGGTGCAGCTGAGAGGTGGCTCGATCCCAAAGCCTGCTCTCCTGGGGACAGCAGGGGTAATCTGGTGGTTTAGAGGCAATTTATGAGGTTAAACTGGAGGTTGTGAGGTTAAATTGGCCCTCATGCAAATGTGGCTCGAAATGCTAATTTGTACATGTACAAAAACTGTGCAGGCAGCAAGCTTCTCGAAAAATTGTACTTGCAGTGACCAGACCTCAGCCAGCATAAAATAAGGAATAACGTTTTCTAATTCTCAGTCATTGCTGCAGCAGGGTATTACAGCTGGGGAACCACAGGCCAGAAAGGCAGGTGGGACTGACTTAAGGTCAGATCTCAAGTTGGGGCACAGCTGAAGGTTCATTCCCAGGTCCACAGTCCCACCACTGGAACAGGCTGCCCAGAATTACTGAGTACGTTTGGTTTTAATCTTTGCACTGTTCTCCTTGCTGAGGTGCTTGGAATTTATCTCCAGAGTATTTTGGAGGGGAAATGTGATCATAAAGCTAGAGCTTTGGGCTATGTGTGCTGCTTTTCAGACTCCTAACATCATGAAAGGGGTAAGTGTTACTAACCTGCCTCCTTTGTTTTTTGACAGGGAGAGTAATTTAAAAATAAAAACCTGTTTTAATCCTTTACGCTGAGTTCATGTCAGCTTTAGCTTAACTCAGCCCACATTGCAGGAACTTTGGGAGGTGTTTTATGTTTGCTAAAATAGATTTGGGTCTTTTATTGCTTTTATGACTATATCACTAACTGGGGCCAGAGCCTGGTCATGACTGGCATGTGCAGTGCATTGAAGTCCTGCCCTCGGTAGCATGAGAGAGAGAGAAAGCCGCTCAGCCCCGAGATGAGGTGTGCCCAGCCTTCTGCAGAAGGGCTGAGCCTTCCGTTTCTGTCCAGCTCCCTACACGAAACCCTCTGCCTCCTCTCCTGCATCTCTGGAGCCTCGTAAGACCCTTCCTCTTCCCAGCATATTGAATTGCAACTGTCTCAAACTGACTGGCAGCAAATTGCCACTCCTGACTCTGCCCTTGCGTTTTCCCTGAGCAGAAGGAAGAGGCTGAAAGTTCCTGGTTCCTGCGACCGCGGGCCAACTCTCCCAGCGAGCTCATATCTGCCCTGTTGAGAGATGCCTGCACCCGTCTCGGCAGGGAGAGCATGAATGCGGCCGAGGAGTGCTGGTGTCGGGCAGGCATCGTGCCTGCCTTTACCAGGCTGATGGGAGCAGGCAGGGACAAAGGTAACGCTTGTGGCATGAAAAGGCTGCTTGTTGTAGCGTTTCATGGCCAGTGAGCATGACCAGCCTTCAGGGCTAATTACCAGAGGAGAGAGAAGTATGTTCTTGTCAGCAGACCTGCAGGGTTACTATTTAATGAAGCAGATACGCAGGTAGCTTGTTCAGCGGCATGAGCAAGTGACTGACTTGTGTCACAAGGATGTAGGTGTGCGTGGTGGGGGGCTTCAGGTGGCTTTTGACTACTGGTCTTTTCTCTAAGCGTAGCTGGGCACAGCTCTCCTTCTCTTTGCAGTGGTGATCCGCAGCCTGCTTTCTTCTTCTCCAGTTTTTCCTCTCTTCCTTCTCAGCTCTTTTTTCACTACTATTTTCCCCTTTTCCTACCCCAGCACCTCTTGTTTACTCCATCCTGTCCTTTCATAGCTTTCCGCCTTATTTTTCCTCCTCTTTTTCAGTTACCGATGCTAAACGGCACTGAACAGCAGTGTCATCACTATTTCATCAGGCCTGCCCCAGTTCCCTGCCAGTGGTTTGTGGAGCGTGTGTGAGCTGGGAACAGCCAGTATCTGCTGTGTGCTTGCACCAGGGTCCCCCACCGATCCCAGTTGCTCAGCACATCTGACAAGCGTTACTTGTCCTTTTCTTGGGACTGCCCGTGGAGGTGTGCAGGGGATTGGTGAGCTGTGCCAAACCCTGGTGTTGTACTGGCAGGGTTACAGTGAGCGTGAGGATGCGTCCATGCTACAGGAATGCCTTTGTACTGCTGTGTAGTCATATGCCCAGAAGTTAGTTGTGTGTTAATTCAGTGCCTGCACTGGTCTCTGTGGGAGAGATGGGACAAAACACAGGGGAATTAATCAAATGGTGATTTTTTTTTTTTTTCCCCCCAAACGGGTGGATATGGGCAGACTTAATGGCTCTTTTTGACTCCTAAACTTGTACTCTGAATTAATATAATTTACTCCATCTAGTATCACCTCTCAGACTTGTCCTGACTTGTAGACTGGAGTAGGGATTAGTAGGGAGGGGTAGCATCTATGGCATGACTCCTCTCAAAGTTCCCAAGTCATGGGAACTTCTCATTTACTTCACTGCAACCTATGTTTTGACCTGAGAGCACAGCTACATTTGACAGAGAATTCTTCTAATATAAAAATCGATTAATATATATATGAGACAGTTATGGATCTCCTCTAACAATGTCCCTTGTGCATTTACCAGAAATGATAATCTGATTGTCAAAACTTCACCTGACCTGATGGTCCTCCCATGGTATTGGAGGAGCATGCCAATTGAAAACTTAATGTGACAGCAGAGATTTTGAAGCACAAAAGCCTAGGTGTGTATGGGGAGCAGAGACTGCAGCATGGAGGATGTTGCAGGTGAGAAGTGAGAGGTATTAGCAGAAATTTTGGGAGAAGATGCACCATGTCTGTCTGACTTGACCTGCTATTGCCTGCTTGTGAGGATGGCCCTTCGATCCTTTTTGTAGGAGCTTCACCAGAGTATGACAGTTTGAAAAAGCACATTTGACTCATATGTTCCATGGAATTCATGCTGTTTTCTCTGTAGATAATTTTTTTTTTTCTGGGATATTAAGCAAAGCAATCTTGGGAAAGAGCCAACCTCCCTTTTACTCTCCTCTTTGTCTCTGAATGCTATGCAAACCACCTGATGGGAGACACTGAAGATGTTTTGGTATACAGTTGTGTGCTTGGCCTCGGTTAATGCTGTGAAAGTGGCTGTCATTCACTGGAGAACATGGGGCTGAGGTGAGAGAGTTAAAGCTGTGCTACCGGATGGATGCTCTCGGTCCTACCCTCTTGTTCCGTGTCTCTACAGAAAATACAGGCTGTTGAAAAGCAGCCCTTGCTGGCTCCGGGACCTGTCACTTGTCCACTTTCAGTGATACTAGGAAATATACTTGTTTACAGTTGTGCTGCTTCATACTCTCCATTTCTACCAACAGAATCCGGGCCAGCTCGCCAACTCTGCAGATCTGTGCCATCCCATGTGAAGGATCCTCCTGTTACACTGGCCACTGGTGACCTTGCAGGGAACGTGGAACCTCTGGCTTTCACAGCACCAGAGGATGCAGAGAAGGATGAAACAGCATCACGAGCCAAAGTGGAAGGAGTAGAAGCAGCAGCAGCAGCAACAGAGGAGGTGGAAAGCCCAGAGGGAGCAGGTCCAGGTGGAAAGGTGGTCGCTCCTGAAGGAGCAGCAGTGATGGTGGAAGCATCGGAAAACCCAGAGGCAGAAAGAGTCGCTGAAGCATTTGCCCAGGCAGCAGAAAGGTTTGCAATATCAGAAGTAGCCAAGGTGTTGCAGTCAGCAATAGCTGAGGTAGAGACACCAGCAGCCTCGGGTTCCCGGTGGGGTGACGGGGCTGTGGGTGCATGCTCCCTCGGCTAGGCTCACAGGTACCTGATGGCATGGGAGGCTGCAGCTCCAGCACCAAAGCTAAACCTGGCCTTTCAGCCTTGCCCTCTGAATGCCTCAGGTGGATGGGACTGTATTTCTGCTTAGCCTTGAGCTACGGGAGAGATCTTTATTTTGGAAAAATTGAAAGCAATAAGCAAAAAAAAAAAGTAATCCCTGAAATTCCTGCTGAGAGTTTGTGCTCTTTTCCCATCTGGTTTCCCTCTGTCTTTCAGATGAGCTTTTCTTCATGATAGCGGGCACTTTATCACGCCTGGTAGAGTTAAGGATACAAAGCACTCTCCATTACAGCCCCGCTGGCCACATGCTCATCCTGTTCTGAAGCATTCATATTCGGGGATCAAAAAAGGTCCACGCATGGTGTTTACTCAGCCGAGAATTTTTATTTGACATTTGAGCAATTATGCCGTGTGTTGTTCGTGAGTTTGCTGAGGGTGATAAATGCACTTTTCCCATTTGAAAAACCTGTCTTCTAACATTGACGATGTGGTGACAGATTTTCAGCAGGGCTGGGAGTTGGATTTGCCAGGGCTCAGTGCCCACTCTGAGCACCAGATTTTCAGATGTGTTCGGCACCCAGCAGCTCCCCGTTGGGTATGAGGCCCTTGGACATGTTTGTTCCCATGTGCGGAGCTCGTTTGAAGAGCTGCCTGCCTGCAGCACCACTGAACATCCACCTTCTACTCACAGGAAAATCTGGATCTCATCTCCCCAGGCTCTGATTTCATTTTGGTTTGCAGGGTCAGCTTGCTGCTATCACTATTTCCTGGGCCCCAGTGCTGTCCCAAGTACATGGCATTTCTGTAGGATATCTTCTTTTAACTTACCCTCAGTTTGGGCAAATAGGTTCTCTCAGGAATAGCTCTTCAATGCATGTTTGAGTTTTGGTGTGTTTTTGTCTTGTGGAAATCAGCTGGATTTAGGCACATGCCAAAACAATTCTCTAAATCAGCTGTGAATAGAGACCTTTATTTTTAAATATCAGCAGCTTACTTTCTAGTCACTTTTCCAGTGCTCATATATTTATTCTCTTGAGTTTTCAGCTCAAAGAGAAGAGGAGGAATGCGTCGCTAAAGCCAAGGAACACCACTCAGGAGGAGGAGGAGGAGGACTTGGGTGAAAGAGGGAGAGGTGAAATGAAATGGAGAGGTGGCGTTCTGGGTCATACCTAATGAGGGGCTGGTACCCTGACACTGTGGAAGGCAATAGGGCTGCCAGTTACATCTCTTTTGTGACTGCCTGTGCTATTAAAAATAAAGATATGCCACATTCCACACACAGTAGTGTTTGTGGTCTTTTGGAGGCCCTTGTCTCCTCGTTTTGTGAAATGGCAGCTCTGCACTCTTCTTCAAAGACGAGGGAGAGCAAAGTGTGCCGTTCATCTTGGAAAACATGCCACTGGCATGGAATTACATGAAAAAGAAATATTTTAAATATGGGGTCAAGTTTTTGTGCCTGTAGGTCAGGAGGTGGTCCATGGGAGCACAGCTGATGTGAATTAGTTTCATATCCTAACAGAGCAGGCGCAGTTACCAGTCTATCCAGCTTGCTCCAGCTCTGAAGTGTGTTTCTTGCCTAGATGGGAATGGTAGGTATGATCTTTTTCCTTTTTTTTTTTTCTATTTATTTTTTTTTCTTCCTTCTAATTCTGCTTATTCATCTGGAGCAGGGAATGGGAAAGGTCTCTCAATCCCGATTGACAATAGTGAAATGCAAGACAGAAGATGTCCAGAAGAAATTTAAGGAATGGGAAACAACTTCTTCAGAACAGTGATGGACTCGTCAGCATGAATGATGTTCCCCAGGCAGTGCAGACTGATCATTTAAACAGGTTGCTGATTTTTGAGAGGAAAAAACATTCTTTGTTGTAAGATTTGTTTTCTCAGCCAGTGAGGTTCAGGTAAGTCTGTGTTGTAGTAAAGTTGGATGATGGGACAGTCACCATAAGAGGTAAATGATGATAAAGTGTTACAGAGAATATGAGGCTAGAGCAAAGCCAGTCTTGCTGTGTGTCTCCCACGTTTTCCTGTGAAGGATGATCACAACTCGGAAGCGTCTGATGCCTTCAGCAAATGTTCACTTTGTTAATTCCTTCCAAATCCTTCATGATTTGCTGCTCCAGGTTTGTGTTTAGCAGCTCGGGGAGATGAAGTCAAACCCATAGTTGGATAGAAAATTTCTGAACCAACTGCAGGCGGTAGTGGAGTGCCTGTGTGTGATTTGTTGCTGCAGCCCAGGTGGGGTGTCCAGGCAGTGCCACCAAGTACTCCGGGTGAAACAGAAAACAGCTCCCTGACCAGAGATGGTCATGAGCAAAGCCATAGCACTTTTGGACAGAGTAAAGTTTGCAGCCCTGGATTCTACCCCAAAATCCATATGAGTACTGAAAATGCATCTCTAAACTCCTGTGTAGTTGCAGCTGGATGTGATGCTCTGCAAATACCTTCCTTCCAGCTTCCAGTGGTGTTTCTGTGGGAAACACAGCATTTGTTCTGGTGCACCCCAGAAATGGCAGCATGTTGGCAACAGCTACAGCATCACATGGAGCTGCTCTCTGTGAAATGGGGTCTTGTTGGGACAGACCCCTGGTATAACAGGAGGGGAGGGTGTCTGGGATCTGCTCTACCCTGTGCTGAGCTGGCTGGTGATGAAGATCTCTCTCCATCACCCTCTCAGGAAAGGTGTCCCCATACTGGAGCAAAGTCAAGGGGTTTCAGTGCCAGGCTTGGGTCTTGGCATCTCTGTGGTGCACCCAGCACCCCGTGCTCCTCCTCTGGCTTCTTCCTCTCTCTCCATGTAGTGACAGACCAGGGAGGGGAGAACAGCAGCGTCTGATTAAAACTCAGCCCCCCTGGCCCTAGATCTGAGGAGACAGAGCCTGCCCTCCCTTCCCTTACAATAATTTTATTTTATTACAAAAAGAGCCCATATTAAAAAAGCTCATGATTATGTTTTCTGTTCACCAAGACTTTTCCTGTATTCGACCTTTGGATAACCTCCAAGGCTTGCAAACATTTGAAAGGAGTAAAGGAGCTCGTTTTATTGCAGGGCCTCAGCATACATTCTTTCCAGCCTATCTTTAACATCAGTTGACAAGAATTATATAATTGCAGTCTGTGATCCCTTTAAGGCTAAAATGTATTCGTTTTCCCTCAAAGAACACTTCAGGTTTCAGAGTTAAATGTATACTTTTTTTCCCCCCATCTGGGTTATTCTGTAAAAAGCCGTTTTCTCTTAAACTGGCAAGTCTCATTCTACCAAGTTGCATGGATTTATTTTTTACTGCGGTTTTAAGCTCACATGTTAACAAGTAGAAGAAATAGCCTCCAAATCCCAGCCTGTGTTTCCCATTTCATTGGAAAATTAGTGGGTTGCAGAGAACATGCAGGGGGAATTAAACTCCTTAGGTGGAATCAAATAAAATTTCAACAGACCGATTTAATCAAATTAGTGTCTAATGCTAATTGATAGGCAGTCTGGAGATGGACAGGTAGCTGGTTTGGATTTGGTCTTGCATTTCAGAGGCATGACGTAATCTGCTGGGTCAGTAAGGAATTTCTGGTTTTCTATCAGAATGGCATCTGCCACCATGTTTTAGGAAGCCATGGGTATCGGATACTTGGATAGAAGCTGGGGAATGATGCCAAAAAAGAAGTCTAAAGATATTACCTGGAATTTAAAAAATGAATTGCCACAATGACATTTCTGTTTGCCTATGTTCCTCGCTGTTCAAATTTTCACTGGTGTTTGTGCTCCTGGAAAGTTGGAAAAAAAAAAAAAAAAAAAAAAGCACATAGACAGGTAAGTATTTGAGGAAGCTTTCCATGACAGTTGTGTCCATTTGTCAGGCCAGCAGCGCTCGGATCCTTGGCTCGGAGGGAAGGAACCGAAGCGATGCCACCACAGTGCTCTGAGCACACCCTCAGCGCTCCTCAAGAATGGAGCAAAACGTGGAAAAACGGAGGGAGCAGCAGCCTGGTTGTGGGTGTTTGCATGCAGGATGGGAAATTAAATTCATCTGGTAAATTGCCTGTTAGGAGTGATTTAGCTGGTTGAAGCTGGAGAGGAGACTGGGTTCAATGGGCTGATTGTCTGCCCTGGTGTAGCAAAAAGGGCTGGGTAGGGTTGAAATCAAGAGTTTTGGGAGCTGTTCTCAGTTTTGCCAGGGACTTATCCCAGGCTTCAGTTTTCTCACCTGAAAAGAGAAGGACAGCGGCAGCCAGCGTGCCTGCCTTCATGCTCTTTTATCTAAGCACTTGAGGAAGTGCAAACTTTTATTCCAAATAATGTTTGCCAGTAAAAATGGGTGCCGCCTTCAAATATTTAGTTAGTCTAACACCAATTGCCCCCAGTCCCTCAGGGGAGGAGGGGCAGGGGCAGCATTCCTGGGTTTATAGAGGGGCAGGTTTGAAAGGGCTGTAAATGCAGTGGGGGTTGGATACAATAACTGAAGAGAGAGGAGCCGTAACAGAATCCTTTTAATGAACTACAAGCCCTCAGTTTATAAACTTGGACCAAGATTATGCTCCTGCCTACTGTATAAAAATAACCACATTTGGATGCCTTTGTGGCCAAAGGATCTTATAACGTGTTAAGTTTTCCCTGCCTGCTTTTTGAACGTAGGCAGGACCTGTGTAATACCCTGCGTTGCACTGAAAGGGAAAATCTCTGGTCTGTTAAGCCGTTCCCTGCCTTTGGTAGCCTCTCTGTATCAGGATTCACATTCTTGTTTCCGTTTCAAACAGGAGACTAGTTTACAAGGCAAGTTCCTCCTTGGAGATCACAAGAGGCTTTCTTTCCCCTTTCTTTTTCTGAGAGGAAGGATTAGGTCACCAGTAATACCATTTGCTTTTTATTTTTTTTTTTTTTCTCCTTTGGCTAATCTGTTCTCCAAGATGTCCATGTTACAAGAGAAATAAAAGGCTTTACGTGAGTGCAGGATTTTTTTCCCCTCACCTCAGCACTCCAGCCAAGAAGGGTGATTTACAGAAATCACCGCATGGAAGAGCCTTAAAACAGAACTTCAGATGATTGTAAGACAAAACAGAAAGATAGCAGAGTGGCAGGTGCCATCTCTTTACCTCGCAGTGCTCTGTTCCGCCTGCCCTTAAGGAGTTTGGATGGCAATTACAAATACGCCTGCACCGTATCCGGGTGTATGGTACATGTGGTTACAGCTTTGTATAGCAAGCTTGTGTAGTCCCTCACCTGCAATCAGGAGGCTTATCATTATTCAAAGACCTTTATTTTCTATTATCTTTGTGCAAGCATTAATGGTACCACATTTTAAGATTTGCTTTTGGAGCCTGGCACCCTTCCCAGTAACAGCACGCAGCGTGCTGTACATCGCTCGGCTTCACCTGAGAGGAGGACGCACGCTAATGCCAGTTCTTCTGCATGGAAAGTTTTGGGACTCTCTAAATAAAATTACTTTGGTCAGACAATGCTAAGCTCAAACAGATTACTGCTGTCATTGAAATCTAGATGATTCTTGTTCCAATACCGAGTACTGGTACCAGTTTCTGGTAAAGTATAAAGATTTTGCAGCAAGAAGTATGAATCTGCTTTGGGTAGTTTGTACCCAGCACATGTACAGCCTGTTCACACTGGTCACGTTACATTTGGCAAACTAGGTTTAAAGCACCAGGTCTGCCTTGATTTAAATCAGCACAGCTCCGCTGAACTCTGTGCCAGTCTCTTCCAACCACAGTTCTGGCTCTCAAATGTTTTCGCTATTTTTTTTCCAGTCCTTTCTTTCCAAAGAGTTTTAAAAATGCAATTGAATGGACAGTAATACTTAGCAGCTACACATAAAAAGCTGTTTATCTAAGGATATCAAAGTACTTGACAAAGGTGGGTAATTCTCACAGTGCCCTTTTTTTTGCAGGGTGGGATGCTGGCATGCAGAGACAGCAAGAGGTTTATCTGAGTAGCGGAGTCGGTAGCAGAGGTAGTAATTAAAACTCCGGTCTCATGACACCCAACTCTGTACTGTAACCACTAGACAAACTGCCTCCCGAAACCGTATCTCATCTCTATCTCCCTACATATGCACAATAAAGCCTTTGTAGTATGCGCTGTACACTTGCTATTGATAGTTGTATCAGCTGAAAGATAATGCTTGCTCTTTTAACTGGCTGTGAGCGCGCTCCATGCAACCTCAATTATCTGCACATAATGGGGGAGAAGGGGAGAATTTTGGATAATCGAGGCTTCAAATAATTGAGGGAGCTTTTGGTGTAATTAATAGACATGGTGGGGACACAGCGTGTTTTGGAGAGCCGATTTGGATAACTGGTGTCGAACTGTGCCGTCAGTTAATAACAAACACGCTGCCGTTTGGGATATGGTTTTGCTTTTCTTTTTTCTGAAAGGAGGTGTGTCTCTTCCTCACTTTGTTTAAGAGAAAAAAAAAAAGAACAAATGCATTTCAGACGTGTTGCTGGCATCCCATTAAGGTTGCTGAAGACCAACAGCCGTCCTGTTGCTTAATGGAAAGCCACCTATAGACATGGGCAGTTTAAAAATACCGATCGATAGGCGTTACACAGCCCAGACAGCGGTGGAGTGTAGGCTATGTGGGTGGCTCTGAACGTCTGCAGAGAAGTAGGACCAGAGATCATCTGAAAAATAATTTCCCCTGCATATGCCGTAAACTCTAGGATTTCAAGTATGACCCAGCTGTTAATGAGCTCCATACAGGCAAACAAATGTACGGTTACTGTAGAGATGCATTCATTTATGAAGGTAAAACATGATCCACAGGACCTGGTAACTGCTCACATAGTGTTTTTACACCAAAAGCTGTGACCTCCCTGTGACGAAAATCTTTACAGTGTGACTTTATAATAAATTTCACCGTGCTATCTAGGCAAGCCTCACATCACTGCCTACTTTCTCTACAAGCTAACTTGTTTCTCAAAGCAACAGAGTAAAATGATGGGATAGAGTTTGCAAAGTATAGTACGAAGCACTCCTGGCCCAGTTCAGCTTTCATCGCACTGTACGCTCTCACCACAACTTGCTTTTTAAAACCTGCTCTGTCCTCTGCCTCACACCAGGCACAGAAATTAAGAGCAGCCTTTCCTCTTGAAGCTGTTATGAACTAACAGATGGGTGCAGGTAAGGCTGAAAGACCTTCAGGAAGGGATTAACTTGGTTTGGTTTTTATGAAACAGAGTGTTAGGTAGAGGGAGGATGGCTATTCAGCGCTGACCAGCCTCACAGTTCATCCTGAAGCACTAATCTGTTCTGCGACCGTGGCAGTTATGTGCCCCTCAACAGGGGCACACGTTCAGATTAGTACCGAAACCACAGTTTGGTTTATTTTTCTCAGCTATTATGTGAGAGACAGGATACGTTGACATCTGGGAGCTGATGTCTGACTTCTTTTCTGAAAAGATCAGTCCAATCTCAGTTGCTTTAAGTTATAATCTTAATTTTTTCCCTGTAAGTTTACAGTGCCTGGTCTCATCAGCTGCTTTAAATGCCTGAAAAAGAAATATGTTTTCTTGTGTGTTTCAGTGCTTACCCCAATATGTGTGTTTGTGCAGAGAGAATGTGTATATTTATTATCTTTAATACAGTCTGGATATACACACGCATATATAATTATCTTTATATTTAGGCACCAGTCTGTGTATGTGTATTTATGAGGGCTTCAGTGGAAACAGGACTGACCCCAGCATTTTATGCGTTATTAGGAGGAGCAGCAGTTCACCCTTTAAAATGACTATATTTGGAAATCTGATTCTAAACTCAACGCTGGTTTAACTTAATTTTGTGGCTTTTCTCCAGATTTTCATAACCAGTGGAAGTGAGGACAGGATCGAGAGGAACCTTTGTGCTCCTTGAAGGTGAGCATTCGTGTAGATGCACTTGCATGTTAGCTGCCGTAAGGGACCAGATAAGCGGGCAGCTTTCGGCCCCAGCACAAGAAATAACTGCATGGTGCTTTTACAGTTCAATTTTTGTGCCTTTTCTCTTCCTAAGCTGCCCTTTCCCACCACGTTGGTCATTGCAAGTCCCATTTTTAAATTTAATTTTTTTTAATATCTGGTGAGCTGCTTTTGTGGGAATCTTGTGCTCCCTCTTCTTTTCCCAGATTGTCTCAGTCCCTTTTTGGGATCATTTCCTAGCGCATAAAGTAGCGAGATAAAGCACAAAGGGCCGCTGATAAGGCCCGGAGTTGTGTTTAACAGTTCAGACAGCGACAGTTTCCAGGAGCCGCCCTGGGAAGGCGATGCTGTGGATGGAGCCGTGGCTGCCACCGCCACGCTGACCAGGCCGGTGGGCCAGAACGCGGCCGCTTCGGGAGGCTGTGTTGCGCGTACCGGCCTCCGGGCCGCCTCGCCGGAGGGGCTGCGAAACGCCATCGGGAGAAGTTACCGGCCGTTCGCGGGGGGTCTGTTCGGTACCGGGCGGCGGGGAGCCTCGGGCTGCGCCGCCGCGGCCGATAGGGGGCAGCAGCGGCCCGCTCCCCGCGTTCGCTGCTCCGACCCTTCCGCTCCCGCGGGAGCGGCACCCGCCCGGCCGCCGCCTCGCCGGGCGCTGGGGGGCCTGGGCTGGGGCTTGGGGGGTTTTTTGCTTTTTTTTTTTTGTTTGGTGTTTTTATTTTTTTTTTCTTTGTGTGTGTGTGTGATTACAGATGTATAGCGGGGAGGCTTCTGGCGCGGCGTCCCGGATAACTTTCCCTACAATTTAAAAAAAATAAAAACCCCCAAACACCTAGAAACGTTGCTGTACTGTGCAAAACAGCCCCAAAAATATCTGAGTAAGTGTGCATAGGGTACATACAGGTTTCTGTAAAAGTAGCTTTTTATTTGTGCGTGGGTATGTATGAAACCCAAGATGATACATCGCACTGTGCTTCAGGATAGAGCTACGGGCAGATCGCACGATGGGTTGTCTCTTGTTGCTATTTCGGCACTTCTTACTCTCCTGTTTTCAGCAAATTCACATTCAGTATTAAAATCATTATCACTTCTTTCAACGCTCTGCCTGCTAACAAGATCCTTTAAAAAGCAAAGCGAAACAGAAACCTTTTGCATCCCGCGTGGATTTGTTACTCCGGTATCGGCAGCATCAGCGCCCAGCTCTGAACTGTACAGGCGAGTACCAGGGCGAGCCGCTTGCCCCGGCGCGTTTGCCGCCCAACCCCACGCTGCACTAGCGCACGAGGCGAGCAGCAGAAAGCACGGAGCAAATGGTTACAAACGAGCGCTGCTAGTCACTTCCATAATTTTCCGTTCGTCTTAAACACGCTTTATTGCACCTCTTCTGCAGTTCGTTCCGAGGGCAGCCGCACTAATAATCCTGATCCGACACAGAGGAATCCCCCTCCTGTCTCTCGGTTCGAAGCTGCGGCTGGCATTCTGCTTCTCTGATTTATTGACTTTGATTTTTTTTTAATTATTATTCTACAGTAGCTCTTGTTCGAGTTGCTGCTGCAGCTTACCTCCGACCACAATCGGAGACTGAGTAGCAGTTGCTATAATCTAGCCTCAACGCTTTCCATCGTTGTATTTTCAGGGCTTGTGATTTCAGCAGGGCTCTCAAACGGCGCGACAGCCGTGAATTTAAAGTGAAGAACCACTGAGAGAGGCTGTGTGTGTGTGTGGTGCTGGGGGTGTTAGATATGGGGAGATTCTTTAATACACTGAAAAAAATAATTTTTGATTGTTGGTGCTCTGGAAGCTTTTTGCGCTATTTTTCAATGATGGCTTGAACTATTTCCTGAACTGAAAGTAGTTGGTTTTCCTATATTTTGACAGCAGCTTTTATAAATGGAAACCCTTCCCAGTATTTAGAAAATCAGTGCATTGAATACACGCTGAGTAGCAAGCGTGATTCTTTTTGAAGAAGTTCTGTATTGCGAAGTATCAACGTTTCATATGTTAAAAACAGTACGTGTAATTCCTCGCAACCATTACATTTGCTTTAAACAGTGAAGTTTTTGCTCGGGAACGGACCTGTGTTCGTTAGAGAATAAGTGCAGAGCTGGCCCTAATTGATAAATGAAGTTTGCTTGTGGCAGGACTGCTGAAGCCATTGTATAAGAGGGGAGTCCATGTAAGTATTTAATGATTTTTCTGGAGTTTTTTTATTTGCTTGGTTTTAGGCAAAATAGTATAACTTAAAGCAAGTAATTAATCTTTTTTTTTCCTAAAAAAAAAAAAAAAAAAAATCAGTGTGGACGACACTGAAAACTTAGCGCTGAACCTTGATCTTGCAGGATTAGTTCCCTTCAACTTCACTGACTCCGTTCACAGGAGTAAAGGCCACAGGAGAAATCCCACACAGGAAAACATATTCTTTGCCCTGGAAACCTCGTTATCTTATATGATCCAGGTAAAAACAGTTGGTTCATTCCTAATGCACAAAGGGTGAACTCCTGCCTTTCTTACTCTGGCAGGGTTTTGCCAGGGCAAACTTACTCCTGGCTTACACCTCCTGTAACCTCAGTGGGAGCAAAATTCAGCCTTGTAGCTCTAATGGGAGCCTGTTTGATCCCGTCCTTTATTGCCAAGTGGTATCAGGAAGGGAGCTGAGCACGGAAACGTGACTACCACCGAGCTGCTATTTGTTGCACTGCATTATCTGTAGTATCCTTGTTATTCTAGAAACTTTTTTTTTTTTTCTCCTGCCTGGAACATTTTGCTGCAGCAAATGAAGAAGGGGGGAAAAAAAAACCTGAAGAGACCTTCATTTGGTGGCATAGAAAATTTGCATAAAATATCGCTCTAAGCATTGAAGGATCTTATTACATAGGGTTTTGATGATAATCTTTGTTGAAATAATATTTAACACATGCTGCACTTTTAATTAAGTATCTGAATAATCTCAAATTAATACCAGAGGTTTAAAAATAAGTTTTCATTTTAGTGAACTGTAACATAATAGCAAGCTGCATGGCAACCCCCTCCTTTACCCTTTGATTTAATTAAATGCCCTTCTGTGCGCTGCTTCTCACTTCAGAAACGCACATAAAGAAATCAGACCCAGACATTTTATTTAGGATTTTGCCACTTTCCTTTTCCCTACGTCTTCACTTATTTATTTGCCCTGCTTCCCTAGGGCTTTGATTAAGGTGTTTCTTTGGGGAATCTGCTCATCTGGGGCTTCGCAGAGAGGCCTGTGTGTTTGGAAGGGGCAATCGCAGTGCGTCGCGCCGGTGTTGGTGTTTCGGTGCCGACATGCAGGTCCCCGTTTGGAAGCAGCAGGCTGTGGCGGGGAAATGTTGGGTCGTGTACAGCGCGTGTGCGGCGGGGAGGCTGCAGCCCGTGAAATCCCGGGGCAGCCCGCACGCTGCGCTGACACGCTGGAGTGTCTTATGCTCCTGGAGTTTGATTATAAGGTAAAAAGGGGCTTAACAGTGTAATGGTTTCAGAGAGCAATCAAACCATTGCAAATAAATTCATGTTTATTCTATTTATTTTTTCAAATTAAAAAGGCCTGATCTGGCCAATTTGTTTGCCTTCCAGTTAGGCGTGTTTGACAATCACTGCTTCATTATTCCATCTTAAGAAATTCCATTAACCGAAGGAGAGGGGGAAAAAAAAAACCTCCCTGAGATCCATGTCAGTGAAATTGTTTTGCCGAAGCCACCTCGCTCAACAAGCGCTGGTGCGGGCTGGCGGGGGGGTTGGGGGGGGGGCTGTTTACCGACTCTATGAAAACATATTTGCAATTTGGGAGTGCAAGGATGTGAAGCAGGCTGGCTTTGAAGGCTTTCTGTTAGATTTCCCCCTTTATCCCTTACCATCTATCATTGTAAAGGAGACATATATAACCGCCCGCACTTTGTATATTAAGAGGAGCTGCCTGCTTTTTCCCTTTGCTGAGATAATGACACTGAGGGTTGTTGACTGCTGTTATCTCTGATGACAGCCTTATCTGCATGGCTCTGATTCCCGCTCCCGGAGTCGGAGATATCCAGTCCTTCGGAAACTGACCACTGTTCCCATTACAGCTGGGCAGGCTGGAAAGCAAATATTCAGGGGCAACAGAGTTCTTAACCAGTTGTGCTGCTTGTGGTGTTCCCCTCAATACAAAGCATTGGAGGGATATGCTGGGGGTGAGGAGAAGAAAGAGCCTCAAAATAAGGTCAGATAAAAAGCAAAATGCCCCTAGCCCTCCCCAAACCGTGACTAGTGGGGACAAAAACAGACGATAACCAACTGTTGAATGGCGTTGGCATGTGGCTCGGCTCCTCCACGCCATAACGACCCCTCACTAATGGACCTAGGAATGGTATTTACACAGCCAAGGGACTGTTACACCCTCCTGGCTACACTGAGGAAGAATCTGGGAGTTTATTTTAATAAACGTAATAATCTGCAGTTAATTGGCTAATGCTCCCCATGCCTTCAAGGTGCGCAGCGCTGCTGTGGTTTGGCATTCCTGTCCCTCCCCCCTTTGGAGATCTCAAAGCAAATTCTAAATATTTATGAATTTAGCCTCTTAACGCTCTTGAGAAACAGCCTTGTTTTACTGCTGCATAAAGTGAGATACAGAGATAGCGCGTGCTCTTGGCCGGTATCCCCCGAGCCGGGAGCGCAGTCAGCCGCAAAGCCCAGGTCTCCGAGCGCTTTGCTCATCATATCCATTCGGTCGCCCAAGTGTTACCGTTGCAACCCTTAAAAACAGGCAACTGAACCCATTTTCCACAGTGCGGGTTTCTGCAAATCCCACTGTATTAGAAGCAACTCTCAGTGCGGAAAAACTCCTGGGTAATTCTGCCTTAAAGCAGCGCTGAGCGGAAGCTCACGGAGCAAACTGCAGGAGCTGCGTGAGTCAGGGCTGGACGCGGAGTGTGGTCTTCCCTGCAAGAGCATTTGCCCTCTCACAAATAGAGGGGGCCATCAGGAGCTCTTTTTTTCTCCTTGTTCATATTTTATAATATATGTTTCAGTCTGAACACTTAAGACCAATTTTGCTGATGTACAGTCCAGCCTGTCTTTACCGCGTTGCACCTCTTAGGTCGGTTCTCTGTGGTCTGGGCTTTGCCTAAGCTGCAGTTCAAGGCTACCAAGGTTAGCTACAGAACGAGCCTTACTGGAAATACACGTTGCTGAAGTATGCTGATGCTTTTTTTTTCCCATTTTAAAAATGTGTTGTACTGGAAACTGCAGCGGGGGGGAAGATACTGAGTTTGCCCTAAAAGTTTAAAGGGATGTTTATTTTTCCAGTGCTTCAGAAGAAGGCAATGCCAGATTTTTTTTAGTACTGAAGAACAATTATTGATTAAAAAAACAGAATTTGTACTGAAAAATCACTCTGAATGTCATTATTAATTTTTTGTATTGAAAAGGCAGCAATATGTAACTGAAAAATTTTTATTTGAGAAGCGTATTTTGTTTGAAAAGTTATTTTTGTCACGCAAGAAGTTTTTCTCCCATTCCCAGTAGGGTTTTGTGCGGTGCAATGTGTGACCACTGAGGGCTCCTACACTTTTCTTCTGGCAAACTTGCGGGACTGTTTTCCTTAGACAGACGTATAAAGCAGTACTGATCTACTATGAATGTTCAATTAAGATTGTAGGAAATCCATTTAGGATATTGTTACATCAGCAGAAAATTTAGTTGTGGACCGCAGCGTGGAATATTCTTACACTGTTTGAAGAGGAGCTCGGGTACTAACAACTTGCCTGTTTTTTTTCCCCTCTAGTGCTTCTAGCTGGTCTGATAAAAGTGAATACCTCACCCTGTGATCTTGCTTTGCTGCTGTATGCGAGGATGGAATAGGTCAAGTGCATAACGCTTATTTTCCAAAGTTACGAGGGACAGAAAGGGGTTAGGATGGGAAGCACTGCCCCATCTCGCTGTGGCATAATTGGGATTACAAACTCAGATATAACATTTCCTTCCATCTGGATTTGTCTAGGGCTCTGGTGCAAACCTACTGGCTTGGGGGCTTCAGAGAGTTACCCCAGGAGGGGACTTGGCCACCGGTGTCCTGGCTGCTGGCTCCTTGCTTACGTCACTGAAGGTGCATCCATCCCGAACAAAGTCTCATCAGTGCCAGCATCGCTGAGAGCAGAGCTGCACGGCAGTGCCTGCCTGCGCTGAGCTACCCTGTAAGTAGCGCATAAACCCCATGCTAAAGCTAGACACCATCTCTGCTGGGATTTTAACCTCAGCTCGCAATTTCATCATTTGAGCGCACCATCATGCAGCTCTGGTGTTGGTAGGGATGGTTCAATTCCTGCATTTGCAGGATGGAAACTTTTTCCCTGACGATTTCTCTCTTGCGATGCCCCTACCCAGCACACGCCATCCTTGACCCCAGACGTGGTCATTTTTCTGTGTCGTTTTCAGCCACACAGCACAGCACCGCGGAGGCACCGCGGGCTCCTTTCCCACACCGCAGCCCCGCGATGGAAGAATATTTCCCCGTGCGTTCAGGATGACGGCGGGAGTGGATTTTGTGTGTTGGCGAGACTTATCTGTGGCTGTGGGAACGTGTTCTGCCAGGAGCCCGCGTCTCCCGAGCATTAATTACAGAGCCCCGTGTGTTCCTCTGTTCCCAGCTGTAAAATGGAGATACCCTTCTTAACCCACGCTGTCGCTTTAGTTCACCGCAGCTCGCAAAGTGCTTCTGGATCTGCAGATGGGAGGCACTGGAGAAGCGACAAAGATGATTAATAAGGAGGTTATTAACAAGTGCCACAGGTCAAATTCTTCACCAGTTCCCAAGTCAGTGCTTGACACAGAGGTCAGTGTCATGAACGACTCCCCATGTGCCTGGGAGCTGGACTTGGCGCTCGGATGTAAAGCCAGGATAGGCAAAAAATAGGTTAAATAGATTTGACCTGCACCTGATAAGTATGTTTCTGAGGGAATGAGGTGTTTTCTGCGGTATTACAGAAGTATAAAACCATCTTTCCAGGTGAGTTACGAGTGATCCCATGGACTGATGTAATTGTTTTGCAAGCTGGTTTGTCTAAACGTTTGTGGGGCTGTTAACAGACTTAAACAAAATCTCTGATGGTCTTGGGCAGGCAGCAAAGTGCGTACTTGCTGCGGGGGAAAAGCACCGCTCTTCTGAAGCCTGGTTTCCATTTAAATTTTCAGAGGGCTCCTAGCTCTAGCCTGCCTGTGTTTATCTGCGCCAAGTGTGAATGGGAATTGGAAAAGGTGAAAGAGAGAATGGCTGCTTTTTAAAAAGCTAATTTAAAAGCAGGCGCAGTCTTCTGTAAAGATGATTCTGATTGTCCAGAGCTCTTTTAAAGGGACAAGGTTAAATGCATTTGTATTGAGAATGTGGGATTAGACACACGCACAAAATGAACAACATCTTCTTTATTTATTTCATACTTAAATGGCCAAGAGTGTAAGTCAGTCAATTCCTGATGATTCGGGAATGCAAGGGGATTTTCTGTATTGTTTTTTTTTTTTATTTGATAAAGCTCTTCGCTGACTTTGTATATTAGCTATTTCTACAGTGCCACCAACCTTCTTCTGACCACTATCCTTGCATAACCAAAGGGGGAAAATACACGGCAACTGTAAATGGCACAGTCGGTTGGAAGTTACAGGTAAAATACTCGGGAGCCTGTTCCTTTGTGTCCCCATTTAATCGTAGAAAACTGCCTCGCGTGGGAAAGGCTGATACTCATACTGCTGTTCCATGCAAGATCTAAAATGACCAAGGGTTTAAAACAACGCTATGAAGCAGTGAATTGCAGTATTATTTACAAAGTGCTGATGTTTTGGCAAAAATCATGAACAGACCCAGTTCAAATTGATTACAGTCTATGTTCAACATCATGTCTGGAGCAGGACTGCCTCTTCTTGTATATTTTTACTGTGTGATTTTAATCTTGGTTGCATCTGTTCATTGCCATTGTAAAAGGAAGAAATCATAAGAATTTGAAGAAAAAGCCTGGGAAAGTGGGAGTTTTTTTGTTTTTTTTATCAACTTTATAGGCAGGGAAACTGAGGCATGTAGTGGTCCCAGAGGTTCGCAGGTAAAGAAAGCTGGCAAATGGTGGAAGAGTTGGGGAGAGAGCCTGGGACTTCCACACTGCAGCGCCAGCAGGAGATGCTCCCCATGCGCAACTCCCATGGGTGAGGAACCCAAAGGATCTTCAGTTGATGGAGTTTCTCCACACACATCAGTGGTGCTTTTGGCCCAGGGACCTAGGGGCAGAGAGGAGACAGTGTGTCTCATGAGTTAAGATTTGGTAGCTTGGTCTGTGGTGGAGCAGGATGCTCCAGATTCTGTTTGTTTCTCAGAAAACAACTGTCTGGAAGCAACTCAGCTTGAAAAACTCCCTTTGGATGAGCACAGCCAAAAACTTCAAGGGCTCTCTACGTGGGCCCTGCAAAAGGGAACTGTGATCTCAAACTGCACACAAGTGTCCAGAAGGAGTTTTCCAATCAGTGGAGTCTCTTCCTTAAAAAAAAATTTTAAAAAAATTAATTCCAGCTTGTCACAGACTGTCTGCCTTGTCTCAGCTGTCTGAGTTTATCCTCCCACCCTTATTTTGGTAGTGTCATCTCTCTAGATATTTATCTTACCTTTCTGGAGCAAAAACAGTCTCTTGCTTATGTCGATGGGGCCAGGATCTCTGGTGCGGAAAAGCAATGTGTCACTGTGTGAGTTCAAATGAGCTGTGTTGAGTCATGCCAGCTGAGGATCCCGCTGGTTGGATTTATTGCTGAGAAAAGACCAAAAGTGAATACCCAGCACAAGGGAGGTTCTGTCTTATGTGCCCCATAGGCTTAATTAGCATACAGTTTTTTGTTCACTGTTGTTTCTTAAAACCAAAACCACTAATAAGCAAATGATGTAAAGGAGAAGAAGGGCAGAAATGCTGTGTTCATGTCTTATTGCTGTTTATGTAGCACCGAAGTTGAGTAAGGCACTCTAAAGGCATTTAACAGGCATGATGGCATGAAGTACCAACCCTAATTAAGCCAGATGGAGCTTCGGTGTTGATTTTAGTGGAGTCAGGATTGCCCTTTCTCAAGAAATTCCTGTTTAAGGGTAATTCTTGCCTTGAACCGAGGTGCAGCAGGATGGGTTTGGACCTGCTGGGCAATGTCTTGGCCTGGAGGAGACCCCAATGGTGACAACGAGCCCTAAACACTGCAGAGCTGTGCTGCCTGGGGATGTCTCTGTTCAGCGACGCCGTGTCCCAGTGGACCTATGACTAATCAGACGCGATGGTTAAACACTTGTTGTTCATACTGTTGGAAATATCATAACAAAAATAGGCTCCTACAACCAGGACCTAAATCTTCTGTACATTCCTCCTTATTTCTTTGTTCCAGGTTTAACCTTGGCTGCGAATATTCCAGGATTCCTGTTCAGAAGATAGCGGACTATGCTTTCCCCAAATCCTCAGGTTGAGTCACCAAAAATGTGTTATTTCCTTGCTGTGGTGTTGTCCACGTTCTAGAGGTTGCAAACCAGCACATCAGCCAAAACAATGGCCTTGGCTTGCAAGCAAGAAGGTTTTTGAAAGGTTGATTACATTGTTGGAGATTTTTTCCCTGCTTTCTCTGTTTGAAACCATTAGCATACTTAAAAATTACATTTTCAGGCTTTCCCCAAAGCTATAAAGGCCAGATACTCATTTTTCCAGCTGAACAATCTGAGGCTATTTGTGCTGCTCACCTTAAGATGCCTGTCTTAGGTACCTGAGTGGCAAAGCTCCTGTTCCAAATTTGTATGTGCTTCTCTGGAAGGAGCATTTGGAGAACAGCCTCCTGAAATTAGGCACCTAGTTCACAGTTTGTATGAGCACTCCTCGCTTCTGGTTTCATCTCATCAGTTGCCTCTGGGAGCTAAAACTGAAGCTGTAGGAAAAACCTTGTGTATTATAAACTTCATTATAAGAACACAAGAGCTGGCAGCACTGCAAGCTTGCGCTGTCAAACCCACTGTGAAAACCTAGGTGTGGGAACTCAGCAGAGCTGTTTCCTGGAATGTCGAAAATACTGCAGCAAATGTTCTAAGACTGGAAATCTGATTTTTACACCAGCCCCTTTGGTTCCATTCTTGGCCTTGTCTGGTTCCTCGTCTGTCTGTGCCAACACATTTCACTGGCATTTACTGTTTGTGCCAAGTAGACTTGACATGGGTGACTATTCACCCTTTCCCCCAAAATGGAGCAGCTCTACTTACCCAGTGGAGAAGCCATATCATGTGCCTGTGTTGCCCCAGTCACAGATAGGCAGTACAGCAGTAGCCACAGGATGAGCGAGAACAGAGAATAGCCTTAAATAGTTTTTTAAGGAATTGCAGTTCACTCATAGACAGTCCGTAGCCATAAAAGTTGGTGAGAGTTGTTGCATCAATTACTCCTCCCACACTATTCGATCTACTCTTCTACTTCATGAGCACGTGAAGGTTTCTGAGGCTGCAGATATGTTACCACAGGCTGCTGCCTTCTTCACTCGTGTGGCGAGTGCTAGGGACCAAACCAACTCTTCAAGTGGTGTCTGGATCCAAGTCTGAACACTAGGGCCCAATTGTGTCATTGCCAAAAGGACCAGCAGGTTGGCACAGGTATTTCTCTTTTTGCAAAGCTGTTGGTCTAAAGACTCTGATTTCTCTCTCGCGTACTTCGCTCAAGCTGTTCTCTTGTGTCTGCAGGTTTATCTGCTGCAGTCCCATCTCATGCTCAGCAAGAGCTGTTGAGTGGGATTGGGAAGGACCTAATGGCTAAGTTTTTTACAGTGCCCAAATCCTCCTCATTGTTTAAACATCTATGTAACATTTGTTTCTGCTTTTCCCTTCGAGAATTGAAAGGCCGTTTCATGGAGCGCAGTGACCTGCCCTGGAGGGCTCTCCCATGGCCTGTGGTTTCATGCTCTGCAGTCTCATCCAAGACAACTGCATTTGGGGTTTCCCTTCCAGCCTGTCTCCCACAGAGTGCTTCGGAGCGGCTACATTTCTGTGGTGCAGGACTGAGCCCGGGGAGCACTGCAGAGCATCTGTGAGAAGGTGTCCTGTGCAAAGACTGCCCTCACACCCTGCTCCCCAGCCCCACGCTGGCAGTTTGTGTTGTGTTGTATTTGCATAATGTACATAAATTGAAATAGCTCTTAAACAATTACATTGGCATTAGTCTGTCTTTTTCCCCAGCCAAGCAGCAAAGGCACCATGTCTCCTGTTGCTGAGCATGCCAACACTTTAAATGTGCTCCTGCCAACATACTACATAAATCATGCCTTATGCAGCCCTCTCCGTCCTTCTGGAGGTTGCAGTCCTGGAATCCCATCTTGTTCTTCGGTTATCCCGGGAGTTCACTACTTGCTCTCAGGTACAGCTGACATACTAAGATGGGACGTGTCTCAGAGCCCTTCTGCTCTCAGAACTGCTTTGTCGCAAGTGGTACGCGATCAATCTGTGCTCCCTTACAGCATCGTGTAGCAGACAGAGCAAGGCATTTGATCTTGTTGCGTGTTTTTATGGTAAGCCACTGTCTGAGACTCTAGGATCCGCTCTCCTTTCTGCCACGAGTACGCCTGAGCATGTGCTGTGATGAATCCTGGCAGAGACCTCCCATGTATTTTGCACCAGGTTATCCAGATCAGCCCCGTGTTCGGTGGCTGAGAGGTGAAAGTTCAACTTTAGTCCATTAGTCATTTTGGTTTGAAGAGCTGATGTTCCTACAAGGAATAGCTGTGGGGGAGAGGTAAAGCTGCAAACTGAATGGGGCTTTGGTGAACCTCTTTTGTCTCCAGCACTTCCACACTTCAGTAGGAGAACTTGACAAATCTCCTTGTCTTTTGGGGTTTGTAGCTGCACAACTAAGTTAACTTGGTTGAGAACATTACTTACACCATCTTATTAATCCCTGGTTATTTTGACTTTCTTAAATCAGCAAGGTACCTACATACCATAGAGGAGGAGGGGGGGGGTCTATGCTTTGGAATGTCTTCATGGGGCTTAGAATATATTTCACAGAGCTGGTTTCCAAAATACTGAAACCAAGTGGAAGGAGAAAGGTTTTCATGTGAACATTAGGAAAGTGCTCGGGTATGAGATGCAGCCAGGACTTACTGCTACTCCAAGGAGTGGAGAGCGCTGCCTTGGTTTCATGGTGCATGTAGAGGCTCTGTCGCAGCCCGGCTGGACCAAGACAAGCGATCCAGCCCTTGCCAAGGGGTCCAGGGCTGGGGCTCTGCTTTTGCCGCTGTCCTTGTGGCACGGGCACATTTCTGTTGTTCCCAGCAGCAACAGAGTCCTCATCAGGGAGAATTGCAGCGTGGATTAAAAGCTTGTAAATTCTGCTTGGTGGTGGCTGCTTGGTGGCTTGACGACTGACAGGAGGGCTCTGGGAGAAGACTTTCTCCCTCTCAATGGGCTTTCACTTCCCAGCAGGGAGAGAGCAGAGCAGCAGGGCATTAACCGAGGGGGTTTAGAGGATTGGGAAGGACCTGAAAGGGGGAGGATTTGGTGGCGGTTCCTCTGGGCGAGGAGCGTGGCGTTCAATGCTCACACGCTCCTCATTGTATCAGGAGGATAAAACGGGGCAACTGGAGGGACTTGGGGCTGGGGGTTCAGTCGGCGCCAGCGCGGAAGGAGGCCAGCCCCAGCGGGAGCCCCGCCAGCCTGAATGGCCAACCCAGCCGCCTCGCAGGCCTCCCCAACACGTGTCCCTCCTCACTTTGAAGCCCCCGGTGCTGGGAGAGGGGTGCTTTCTCTGGCTCTTGTTTGCTGATGATCCCTAAATTAAGAAATGCAAATCTATTCAGGGCAGATTCCTTTTCCAAAGGCAACTTGCCTCAGTTGCTAATTCCCCGCGTGACTTCTATACAGACCCCTCGCAAACACCTGCAGCTTGCTGCTTTTTTTTCCTCTTTCTCCCCCTTTTTCCAGGGAGGGGGTAGCGATGGGGGAGTTTATTGAAAATCTTTGTTTTCTCTGGTGCGATGAAACTTGCTTTGCTCTTTTGCTTCCTTTTCTTTCCTCTTTTCACAGAATAAATACAGCTGATCCATCTCCAGCCCCTGTGCACGTGCCAGAAGAATAAATCGCCCGCCTCGCCCCCGGCCCCCTCCTTTAATTCTTTCCCCCGCTGCTGTGTTTGCTTATTCTCGCTGCAGCTGTAGCGCTGGGCGCAAGCGTGTGGTGACCTATTGCTGGCTTGTTTGGCGCTGGTACCCCCCAAAAAAAAGACTTTGAAATCAACTGCTAGAGCCCTCCCTGGGCTGCTTTTTTTTTTTTTTTTAATATTTTTTCCTTCTCCCTCCCCCTTATTATCCCAGCACTTGCCTTTTGTTGCCAGTGCAAACACAAACACACACACACAGACAGGCGTGGGAGCAAGGGGAGCACAGCCCCTGAAATATTGCACTGTCCAAAGTCCACGGGTGAAAACAAACATCAACACTGCGTCAAATAGTTTGCCCGTAAGAGTCTTTTGTTATGAAGATAAGCTTGTTATCTCTTTCATTCAGATTTTAATCTGACAGGTCATTTGCATACTGCCAGCCGACTTCAGGGTGTGCATTAGACCCACTTTGCATTTAAATCCTCTGTCACTCAGGCACGTTAAAAAGGAGGGGAGGGGGAGATGGGGGGCAGCAAAGAACCTCTTTCAGATCCTCCCTGTTACCGCTATTACTTTTTGTGTTGATGCAACGCGTGTTGCAGTTGATGGCAGAAAAGTTGTTATGGCTTTTGGGGCTCGGCTTGTTTTCGGGGTGCTGCCAGGCCATGGGCTGCATAGCCGGGGTCTTCCCCATGAGCCCACCATGAGCCCATGGGGCCCCTTCCTTACCCAAACCCTGCTTGTGCAGGCTCTTTCCCCAAACTGACCTCTGTTGCTAGCTAAAACCCAGAGCCGCTCAGTGCTTGGTCCTGCCCTGGGCTTGCACAAGAAGGGATCCAGCCCTTGAGAGTAACGGGACAAGGAACCATGAATGTCCTGGCCACAACGCAGCTAACAAGTCACCTATACAGGATCTTCCATGTAAACATGTCTCTTCCTTTAGTTATTCCACTTGTTTTACATGTCTCCATGTAGTTTTTCTTCTCAACCTGAAGCCTGACCCTGCACCCTTACTCCTTGAGCTCCGTCATGCGTGCTGGAGGGGTCCCAGGGCAAGGCTGCTCATACAGGTAACGGGGATTTTGTGACTGCGAAGGACAGGAGCTGTGGGACACAAGTCACCTGTGGGTGATGGAGTTGTGTTGTACTGCGGGCACAGAGCGCTGCATCACTTTCTGGCATCTCTAAGGTACTGTAGGCACAAAAACCAACCAACCAAACAAAAAACAACCCCACTTGGTGAAGGTGCTACCAAAATGCGTGGCTACTGTGGATCTGTGGTTCTTGTTACCACCCTGCAGCCTTGCACCTGCCCTTTCCAACGCCATTACAGGACAGGAGGAGGGCAGTTGGCTAGCGATGGTCCAAGACTGTTGATGGCATGCTCTGGCATCCTGGCTCCCTGCAGCTGCATTGCACTTGTCTGTGAGGGCACAAAATTGGGAACTTCAACTTCTGGATCTGATTCCTCACACATCATCTGTTTGGACATATTACCCATGCTCTTTTTTTTCTTCCTGAGACCAGCACAAATAGCATCGAGACTCCTGTGTTTCTTGGAGTGCAGAGCACAGGCTCCAGCCTGCCCTGGTTTTGGGAGAGCTGCTACCTGGCTGGCTACAGAGCTCTGGGTCCTGCCTGCTCCTGCCAGCACCTCCCTCCGCTCACTCGCGGTGTTTCCCGCACCTCCTCTGAGATGCTGAAACAATGAATGGGGGACAAGATTAAACCTGGTGCAATTCTTCTTCCGTGCACAGAGGTGTAACCGTGGCTCCGCTGAAGACCACAGGAATTACCCTGGGGTAAGTGAAAGGTGAAACTGTAAGTGTCCCTCCTGAAACACAATGGAGAGCTCATGCGATAAGGCCACTGTCCCCCTACAGAGAGAGGGATGGCGGCCCTGGGGATTGTGTCCCAAACCACAGCAAGTGGAGCTACGGGAGAACATTTCCTTCAGCCCCAATGGGGTTAAAGATTGGATCTGGAGCAATTAGTGTATCCCAAAGCAGGGCACTGAATAGTTGCAAGGTATTTATTCAGCTCCAATGTGACAAGTTCAATTCTTCTGTTCAGAGCCTGTAATTTTCTTACATATATTAATTATTTGAAATAATTCTTTGAATAACATCTAGAAATAACTCGGGCAATATATCTTGATAATGAACCCTTTGCTACTGAATGGTTGAAATCTCAGCTGAGCTGGTGACTTTGGCTTGGGTGAACGTTCACACGGCATTGTTTCTTCTCTTAAACACTAGTACGTGACTTTCAGACCAGATTCTGGTCTGAATTGCCGTGTTTATGAGGTCTCTATTATTTGCCATTTCTGTAAATGTTCCTGACAGTAAATGCCTTTGTTAGAATATTACTGGTAAAGCAAACATAAAAAGCGTGTAAATGGAGGCAGACCAAATTTGAGCCATTTATTTGAATGGATAGTTGAGGGGGGTGAGGAGTTTCCGAGATACATAGCCACCTCCAAGCCTTAAATGAAGCTGCTGGGAGAAGGGTTTCTCTTCCCAGCTGACATCAGATTCAATTCCTTCTTTTCCAGTTTGTTGTCAAAATTTCTCGGGGCATTAAGAAAAAATAAAAAAAAAATGGCTTTTTTTTCTTGCAACCCATAGTAGCAAACCTTAATAAGCAAAATCCCACATCATGCCGCAGTGTTGTAAAAGCAGCAGCGTTCCCAGTCCTCTTGCACTCTGTGACAGCCTGCTTTTGCTCCGTGATGTTTGTAGTGGGGCAGTAGTGCCCCGAGCATGATGTGCAGTACGGGCAGGAGAGGGGTGTGCTCCTCGCGCTGGAGCTGTCATCTTTGGAGATGACTGGGACAAGGCGATTGAGATGTCCGATACGTGCTGGGGCTCTCATGCAAGTGTGTGCTTTCAGTTATTTATCGTCCAACGGTGCTGCCAGTATTACCAAGTCTAAGGCAGCACAGAGCAGCATCCAGCGCTGGCTGAGCGAAAAGCATGCCCTGCTGATGCTCTCCTGCAACGAGGAGCTGCAGCAGAGCCATCACCAGCCGGCAGCGGTGAGAGCCGGCCAGGCACTGCAGGTACGACCACGCCACGCTGCCAGAGCGGGGCCAGCCACTGCTCTGCTCCCTGCTCCAGCCAGCCGGCCACATAGGCTCACAAGCGTGTGAGTTTTGGAGGGATTTTCTGTCCAAAATTCAGAGCGTTAGGCTAAGGATGGAGCAGAAGGGAAAGGCAGAGAGGCCAGTATGCAAATAGGGAAGAGTCCCTTTTGCAATCCAGTTTCTCACTCGTGCTCTAAAACTGACAACGCTGGACTGAGAGCAATGAATGCAAAATGAGAGCACTGCAAAAATCCCTTGGTTCCAGGCCAGTTCTCTTGCTTTGCTTTGCTGCTCCTTCACATTGGTCTTCCAGCCAAGTGAGCAAGTCAATGGCTAGCATCATTGCCAAAAAAATCTTCCTAGCTCTTTTCCGTATAGCTAATGAGAATGCAAATGTGCTGGGTTTCCAGGCTTGCTTACATCCTCCACTGCTTCCTTTCTGTGCATGGTACCTACGTGCCCTTCGTCTTGCCATGAGATCTAAAGACATCACACTGGCTGGTGGGATTGTCCTCGTGTTGCAGATGAGAAACAGTGTTTTGGGTGGAACACTAGACCCTCTCAAACACCTGCTCTGCACATGCCATCCCTGGAGGCTTACAGACCAGTTTAGAATTAGAAAAGCAGGCAAGTAGATTTTTCTTTAGTTAAATGCCACACCAGGGTCAAAATCACACATCCTCCCTGCTGTGTACTGCAACCAGCCCGTGCTTGGGCAGTGTAGGGCTGCTTTGCTGGGCTGTCCTTGGGAGTTTTCCTCCTTCTTACCAGCACTCTTGGCTCTTCTCTTTCATACTCGTCACAGTAGTGTTGCTTTTCTAACCCCCCGAATAAAGGTTTCTCATCGGGCCTGCAATGCGCTATCGCTTACAGCTTTGATCACCGCAGAAATGGAGCGGTAATTCTGTTTGCACCTTTTGCTGTGCTGCTCTATTGAAGAGCAGAGCTGCTCCTGACCAAAACCTCCTGTCACAGCTCTGCCTATGTTCTTCCTCCAATCTGGTGTCACACACCATTATAAAACTATCTCTGGGTGCTTTCCAGCTAGCCTAGCCTGGACAGAGCCCAGGCGGTGTCCTCAGCCCTGGCTCTTAGGGACACGCTTCTTGCCTGGCTGCCTTTCTCGGGATGTTGGATTGGAGATGAGAGCTTGGTAGCTTATGGGCATTGTCGCATTCTCTGTCCTGATGGGCACTCTGGACCCATGGGGGGACCGTGGGGACAATTCAATAAAGGGACACAGAGTCTGCATAGGAATTCTTTCCACACAGACACATGCACTTCAACCCTAGACAGAGCAAGGCGAAGCCACTGCCTCCTGAGCACTGCCCTTTTCTCTGCTCTCCCATCTGGTGTATGTCTCCAGATTTGCCTCCAGTCTTTAAGGGAGCCCAGGTTCCTCTGGCTGACCCTTCCCAGCCTGGCCACCAAAGGGCTTCCTCAGCCCCGAGAACACGTCCCTTTTAAAAGCAGCCTGACATCTTTCCTTTGTTCCTGGCTTTCCACTAGGATTTTCCATGATGCAATCCCGTGTGGGGTTACTGGCAAAGAGCTGTTAAAAGTCAGTAGCTGTGCCTGGAGCAAACCCATTGTTCTGCCAGTGCAGAGCCCTTCAATGCCGCTGACTCCTGCGTGGCCTCGCTCCTGCTCCCCCGGCCGCCAGCCAGAGGGATGTCCTAATCCACGCGGAGGGACACAGCCATAAACGCAAGGCACAGCACAAAGAGCAATGAGTGATTAGACGCAAATGTGGCCCCCTGAGACTGTCACACCGACCAGTAGCATCAGACTCGGCCATGGTTGGGGACCAGGCTGTGACTGGCCAGACGCATCTCGCTTTCCTGGGGAAGTTCGCAGGCTGCTGCTCCAACTGAGAAGGGTTATTTTGGAGCGGAAAGTGAGAAGCTGTAGCTTTTATCCTTTTGGAGGAGCAATTTGCAAGGAAAACAATGCAGGATTCTCTGGAATAAGGAGTATTAGCTGCATCATCTTTTAAAAATAATTTAGTCAAGTGAATGTTGGCCGGGGATTAGCACTCTTACAGGCGCTTGGGCTGCAGTGAGGGGACGTTTGCGGAGATTTATTGATGTTGGGAATTGTTACAAATGCATAGGTGACATCTAATGCCAAAGCAGCTCTCTGGCTCACTAATGAGATAAGTCAAAGGCTCTGCAAAGTTTTCAGCAGCATAGCCATTAACCCCGAGATTACAATATCCTTTGTGTTTTTCCAGCATGTTCTGCCAAGATTTTGCCTTAAGCAGAGGAAAGATGAAAAATGCAGGGCCAGAGAGCCTCTTACAGCTGAAAACCAGTGCTATGTTTTTCCCTGGGACAGAGAAGAGCCCGTGTATAATCAGCACTGAGCAGTGAAACATCTCTACTGTCCAGAACAGTAATTTTCTTCAGTATTGGACAAGTGGAAAAAAAGGAAGAAAAAAAAAAAAATCACAGAGAATGGTCCTGCCTGGGGAGATGCAGTCTTATGTCCCCCACCCTCCTCTGCTTCTCTCCTCTACTTGGATGTATGGAACTGCTAAACTCGAACCTTTCTGTTCTTCTCCCACAAAACATGAAACATTTTCTCCTAGAAATTTTATTTGGTTTTATTTAAATAATTAAAAGGAAAAAGAAATAGTACCTCCCTCAAAAAATAGTCTTGAGTGAAACAAAACCTTTTGTTCTGCTCCAAATTTTTTAAAAATACCAACTACATCAAAACTAAAACCAACATGTTTTGGAAGCAAAATTCTTATTTCCTTTTATTCTCTGTAGTTCCTCGGTGAAGAATTACTTCCACTTGGGACACTTAGACAACCATTTGCAGATTTAAAAATAAATAAATAAGGGTTACAGAAGTTTCAGTATCAGGGGTGGGTGCCGTGGGACTGCTCCCTAAACTTCACTGGGAGAGGTGAAAGAACCAAGGCATTGACTCTGGCATGAGCTGATGAATTACTTCCAACCTTCAAGGAACAAAACCAAACAGCTGCGATAGCAAGAGAATATCCACTCTGTTATTGCTAGAAGCATGCTTCAGTTTCATCTCTATGCTGTGGCTTTGGCCACTTTGCAATGATACAAACATTTTGTATCACCTATTCTCCTGTGAAAAAGACTCCTGACCACATCTAAGATTTTACTTAGGGAGCTGATTTCCATGTAGAAGCAAGACTGGTGATGGCTGATTCCCCTGGCTGTCGGAGCCATTTTTCACATCCTCTCTTTAGTGTCTGAAACAGGAGCAGTTCACCTGCCCTTCCAGCCCTTTGAAAGAGGCAAGATCCTCAGTAAGACCATGATTGTTGCCATGGTCCCCATACTGTGCCACTTCAGATGGCGGCCAGCTTTGCTCATGCCTAGCTCCAGCTTTGGGTTTTACAGGATCGCTGTTCTCAAAATACGCGTGCTCTGCGGCCAAGGATGAGTCAGAGGGATGCTGTCAGTGGTGCGCTGGGTGGTACAAGTTAGTCCTCGTTCGTGGGAGTCCACGAGCAATTAAATGAAGAAAATTGTAATTAATGCCAATCAGCATGAGTTCATGGAAAATAGAATGTGATGTCTCTCTTTGGTTTAGTTGATAAAAGTGATAGTAGTGTACAAGGCTTCTGTGAGGCATTTGACTGGGTACCACATGACATTTTGATTAAGGATCTAGAGCAGTGTAAAATCAAGAGGGTGTGCATTAAATGGATTAAAACCTGGCTCCCTGACAGGTCTCCAAATGTAACTGTAAATCATCCTCCAGCTGTGTTTGTAGCAAAGTCCCTCCAGTATTCTTGCATTTAAAATCTTTATCAATAATATGGAAGAAAATGTAAAATCTCCAATGATGTGGTCTGCTGACGGTGCAACGAGCTGGGAAGCTCACTGATGGGAAGGAATACAGGGTGCTTGGGGAGCCAGGCTCAAGGAAATAACTGATATGGTGATGCATGTGAGTGCAAGAACAAAAAGTAAAAGCTGCATTTATAGGATAGTGGAGTCCAGGAAGCAGGACACTGAAGAAACTTTGGGGGAAGCTTCTTCAGTGGGCAAAATTCATGGATGGTCCCGGTGCTGGGCTGTAACTGAGTGGGAGGACACTTGGAGGCAGAAAGAGCAGAAGAGGATCTCTAATACATTTGCTCCTGATGGCCGTGCTGCTGCGGTGAGTGAAAAAATCAATATGTTGGAAAGGGTTTAGGGAAGAGCCAGGAAAGTTTTGGAAGGGTGGCAAAGCCCTGAGTGACCCTGTGTGTTGAGCCATCAGAGCAAAGTTGAGGATAGAGCTGGTTCCAGTTTGCAGATGTGGGGAGTGAAGTAGATACTAGGATTTCTTTGTCTAGCAGACCACTGTGCAGCAACTGGAATCATTCAGATGGAGAGAAAAGCTTCAACTTCAGGCTTCAAGGAGTCTGCTTCATCAGGAATTAACCTGTGTCATCTGGGAGCTTTGGCCAGGCTCAGTAACTGATGGTATGCCTGCTTGCAGGATATCAGTATCCCAACAGGATTAAACCGGCATTGCTGCAGTGGTATGGTATTGGTGACTTGACATCTGCAGGTAAGTAAAAGCTGAAGTCCTGCTCTTGTTGAAGTTGGTATGTGCCAGTGGTTTGAGGGAGGCAGAACTACTTCTAGAGTTCTTAGACACTTTTTATCCTCGTCTATACACAAAGGTGACAAAAACAAAAGTGATTTTTTTTTTTTAAACCAATGTAGTACAGCTTTCCAGATGAACATCTCAAAATTAATCTAAAACTGCTGTAGGTGGTGTTGGTTGCAACTCCAAGGCTTTAGATAGATGTTCACTATGCAAGCAACTGTGCTAGCTGAAATGTTACCTTACCCATAGCCTTCCCAGCCAAGTGGTTCTCGTCCATCTCAAGTTGAAAAGATTATACCCATCAGCAGGGTTGTGGGGTGGCAGCCTCTGCAGGGAGGTGGCAATGAGCTTCTTGTGGTCATACCATCAGCTAGCACAGCAAGACCTGGAGGACATGGATGTCCACCACAACTTGTATTCGCAGTGTGAATCAACATTTAGGGCTGATTTAAGTGTGGTTGCACTGGTGTTCCTATGTGTTTAAGTTGTTTGTTAAAGAAGATCTAAAGCAGTTCAAGTTTCGTTGAGAAGAACAGGCTATTGCCAGGGGTGGCTTTACTGCAGCTTGAAGGTATCTTAGGCTAATTAATTTTATTTTGCAGGATCAGGCTAGGATAATGTATTGACAAGTGGCAGATCAGTCACTGCCAACTGTTTGCATCTTGTGAGTACAGGAATGCTTCAGGCAGACTCATTTGGATGTTTTTACGCCGGTAAAATGAGGTTCAAGGGACTCTACAGCTGACATAATTTACACACCACAGAATCGGAAGACATTGAACGCTGTGTCAAAGAGGGACCTGTTTTAACTTACAGTTGCTTACAAGGCTTTTGGGAAAAAATTCATGTTTTGGCTAATCCATGTGGCTGAGCACTGCATGCAAAAGGCGCAGCATTGGTCTTTCCCTTCCTGCTCCATGTTGTCTCGTGTTGGATGAAGTGACCATGCAACCAGTTGAGGAGCTGGGTTAGCTTGGTGCTTGGGCAGCCTCTGTTTTGGTAAAGTGGTTTCTGCTCAGATCACTGAACCAGTATAACTTTCAGAGTCTACAGTCCGAGAGGGTGGGCAGGATTTTTGTGGCAGCTGTCAGTTAGAAGAGATGGAGCCTTTCGTAACATTTGACTCTCAGTTGCTTTTCTTACTTGGGCTCTTTGAGATGGGCATTGCATTATTTTAAATCCCCTTGCATACCAGCAAAGAGGGTTAGTAGCAAGTTCAAATGAGCTGGATTGTGCAAGAAAGCAGTGTGCAAGCGTAGTGGCCAGGTTGCATAGGAGCAGAGTGCGCGGGTTAAGCGAAGAAGGTGTGTCTAAGTTGAAATAGCACGCAGTGCTACTCAGGGTGGAAAGTCACTCTAAAAGGCACGGCTGCAATTCACCTGTGTGGTCTGTGGTGACACTGGAAGAGCCATCATTTGCTTCTTCCATAATCTGTGACCAATCACTGATACCTGGAACATGGAATGTTTAATTTTCTGCAAATCGTGGTGTTATTTGCGAAGTTTAATCATACATCTTTCCGAGCCTCTATTGGCAAAATAGTTGACTGAGTCCATCGTGCTATTCGTGCCTGTTTAGTTGTTGTTGGAAGTTGTTCTCTGGCTGGCGGTATCTCCATCAGCTTCAGGGTCACCTGCAGGCTGGGCTGCTGTGGCATCCCAGGTTGGTAGGTTGGAGATGTTGGTGGAAGAATTGCTCGAGTTAAAGACGAGCGTCTGATGTCAGGGGACTCCTGCCAGTCATTGTTCTGCTGCCTGTGTGGAAACAGGCTGAACTCTGCGGTTTTGCTGTGTAGCATTCTTATGTAGCCAGCTGAGTCGCCAACATGATAAATGCAATTATTTTTTCCAATTGTTATTTTTGCCCAAAGCATGCAATTGACACTGAAGTCTGCTGGGCAGAATGGAAATGTAGCGGCCGCTCACATCCTCACAGCGGCATGAAATGTGAAGGCATGAATTGTGACGATGGGAAGCAAACGCTCCCCCATGGCATAAATCGGGGGCAGGCACCAGTCTGTGCCTCTGTCAGTCCCACCTTTGGGTGTCAGCGGTTGGGGGTAACCTGCTTTCTTGGTGCCATTGGAAGGGGAAGGATGGAGGTTTCTGGGGCAGTTTCCACTGTGATTTTCGCTGGGAAGGTGGGAGGGAGTGGCGTTTGGTTATGCAATGTAGTCGAGGGAGATGTATTGCACCACCTGGCAGGGAAGCGATGGTGCCAGAGATGATTCTTCTCTCTCTCCTATGCTCACAGAGGCCAGCAGTCTCCTTGGCTCCCGACAGGAGGGCTTCCAAAGGGGAAAAAGGGATCTGGGGCCCTTCCCCAGAGGAGGCAAGTCTTAACTGGACCCTGAGCTCAGGAGGGAGGCACAGCTTTCTTGTAACGATAAGGGTGAGATTGCTTTCACAGAGTGGGAGATGATGTGCCGCACTAATTTACGCTGTCTGCACCCAATGGGAAACCAGCGCTGCGGGGTGACGGGTGCTGCGGGCTCCCTGCACCACGACTCATTCGGCCGTGTAGAAGGACGGGGCAGCTGAGCTCCCACCGTGGTGGTTAAAGTTTGTTTTAGCCGCCTTATCTAATCTCCCTCCTAACTTTTGCTGGGGGAAAGCGTTTATTGCTTATATTGTGTTACTCCATGAGCACTTGCTGGCTGTGGCTGTTTGCGTGTGTATATGTAGATGTGAAGCCAGATAACTTCAGGCCTTGCAGTTTTATGGGTCAGTCAATCCAAACTGCTTCCACTGGCAGATGTGGGGATGTGCTGCGCTCATTACCTGTGAGCCATGTGCTATCAGGGTGTAAATCAGCAAAACAGGGCTCTGTTTATACACATAAATTGCCCCAACCTGACAGCTTAATACCCTTTTGACTTTTTACCCTCTGCGGGGGAGAGCCTCAAATGTCTTACGGCACAGCTCACCCCAGGGATGACGGCAACACGGGGAAACCAGCCCCGCTATAAAAGGAGGGAGCACGCTTTGCTCCTACGCGTCTTCAGGCTTGGCTGCGTCACCGCCAGCTCCCCGGAGGGGAAAAGCCCTTCCAACAGACCAGTCCAGCAGGAAATTATCTGCTCACCCTTCGCTAAATTACCGGCTGGACAGCCAGTCACAGGGTCCCAAAAATGCCAGCTCCATCTATTCCCCTACGGACATGATTCCCAGGCACGCAAGATCCTGGCTTGGTCACCGGGAGGGCAAACCCACCCGTCCGTCCCTCCCCTGCAGAACCTTGCGCAAGTCTCAATTTCATCTCTTCTGTGGGACACAAAGGTCACATGGGTGAATTTTCCCCAAGCAATCGCAGGGTAAAACCAGCAAGGTTTCCTTTGGCTCTGGCTGAGGGGGGGTGTTCCTCCAGGAGATGCTTTTTTTTTGTTTGTTTGTTTTTGTTTTTTTCCCCCAGCAGATGAGAGGGTGTTTCCAGTGAGATAGTAGGCATGGATGAGAGGGAAGAAGTGCCAGGACATCATGGTGAAAGGGATCGTTGTTGTATTTTGAGGAGCTTCCCAAATTTAAATTACGTGGGAGCAGGAGTAAGATGGCTGAAACAGAGATCCCTCATTTGAAATGTCCTTTTTTCTTCCCCCTATGCTACCTCCTTCACCAGATTGGAGAACAGGAGGTAGTGGCTGCATTCAAATGTTTGGTAGCTCCCTTGGCTTGTTTTCTTTATTTAGCACATCCTAAATGTGGCTACACAAAAACATCCTAAACCCAGCCTGGAAAGAGAGACTCTTAATCAGAATTTTTGCTTGTGCTGGCACTGAGCAGCCCTGGTGAAGCTGTTATTCACCCCGTTGTGCTCTCCAAGCCCTCCTCCCCACTGGCACTTGAGCTCTGTAGGAGCATGGCAGATCCCACCTCACCTCCATGCTCCCACCCCAACCAGGAGCATCCCCATCTCCTCGCGTGAGAAGGACGTGTTTGTAGCAGGCCTTTCTGACCTGCTTTTAAAGTGCAAGTCGAGGCTGAAAATGAATGTTGTAGGAGACTGACCTGGTGGGAGCATCCCTCCCTCTGGCTGATCCTGGGTCAAACGCTCTCAGTTTACAAGTCGCCAACTCCCACGGTAGCCAGGCGGCTCCTGCCTCCAAACCCGAGTGGTAGGAAAGACCCCACATCTGGGACATTGCATGAAGAAGTTGACACTAGTAGCAGAAGGTGACCCTGGGCCTGCTCCTGGCCTCCCATCCCCTTAGTGCCCAAGAGTTGGCTTTGGTGCAGGAAGGGCTGAGGACCAGCCTGGGTGGCTGGAGATGTGGTTCTGGTGCCGGTGCTACCCTGTGACTGCAGACACCTCGTTTCACCTGGCTGGGACCACTTCCCTTGTGGACCCCGCTCTATTTATTGGCATTTCTCAGAAAGAGGGTCTGTCAGTCACCACAATTTTAAATTCTCAGCACAGAGCAGCTCGGATGCTGCTGTTTCTACAGCGCACTTAGCCGAGGTGATTCAGTGAAGCGCGGCTTCACACAGAGGCAGCTCAAGGTTGGATGCTCTGGTGTTCAATATCAAGTGAGTGCATGCTGCAGCCTTTTTCTCAGCATGGGCTCCGCTTTCTCTAGTCTACCCAGCTCCGGGAAGACTTGTGCACAGTTAGTTTCTTTGAGGACTCTGCCCTTCTGGCAAAATTGGTTGAAACTGGCCAGTGAGTTCAGAAGTTTTATTAGGGAGAGAGAGACCACACCCACAGCACAATCACAAAAGAGTTGTTTCTCTAGGAAACTAGACTGGAAAAAAAAAAGTTGTTTAAGTAAGCAAATATGTTTCTTGGAGACACTAGGGCAGGGGAGGTGGTAGGGGAAATGTGTGTTTATATAGCTGTTGACCCAACCTCCTCTTAAGCATTAGTTTCTTGTTTTAAATCTCTTTATCCCTCTTTATGCCCATTTTTATAATGTTGGTTATTAGTTCTAATGACTTGCTCTGCCCTATGCTGCCACCTCCATCTTAGCAACCATCTCAGTTTTGCTGCAGGACTCCGCGGACCACTTTGTTGAGATCAGCCCATCCAAATAACTTTACGTATATAAACAACGAATCCAGTCAGGGAGAGGGATTGGCCGGGCCCCGTGAAGGGCATAGATGTGAGCAAAATTAATTGGTGGCTCAAGCTCTTCTATAAAGCTCCCATTTCAGGGTTTGCAAACTGGCTTCCTCTGTCAGCTCCAAAGCATCAGAGCTGCTAATCCCAGGGCAGTAAAGGCCCTTTTGGTCTGAGCTGTCAGCCAAAAATTCAAGTGCCTGCGAGTTGTTCTAGTTTTGCCGAAAATGGGTGCAGCAGTCAGGTGTCCCTTTGATGCGCTCCTGTTTATTTACAAAGAGCCTGAAAGGTCTCGTTCCCCCGAAGGTGGCAGGAAACAGGCAGGGACAGAATTTGGTACCTTGTTCTTCCTGTCAGGGCCGGTCTCACATGTGAGCAAACAGCGGGCGCGTGGTGAGCTGCCGTGAGGCCGAACAGCCCCCCGTCCCCTTATTTTCCACCCCTGGATGCCTGTGTGGGTCTCCCTTTCACTTTCCTCCTGGCTGGCTCGATGCAGGAAATCAGGCTGATTGAAAAATAAAGGGGAGGGAAAAAAAAATTGAAAAAAGATGAAAAATGTGTTTCTTTAAAAACAGAAGAAAAAAAGAATTAAAGATCATTTTAATTAGGTTTGAAAAATCTACAGCGGAGTTGACAGGCGGGCTGACAGGGTTCCCTTTCACCGGATCGCCCGGCTCCGGGCTTTTCATCTTGCGTGTGGAATATTTTGACATTCATGCTTTCTTGGCTCCATTTGGAGAGCCCAGTGGAACCTGCAGCCTAATTAAATGTAACAATTCCTGAAAATGAGGGTTGTTATTTTTTTTCCTAAGGATAATAATGGAGGTTTTATTTTAAAAAGAGCTAATCTATTTACTCTAGGCTGCCTGCTTCCTGACCCGGCCTCAGCACCTGAGGGGACAGGAACAGAACGAATTAGACAAGGGCTTAGTCACTGGAAAAGATGAGGGTGTTAATGTGTGTGTGCGTGCACGTGTGTCCCGCGTGCTCCACTTGAAGAGTTGAGAAGTAGAAGGTTAGGAGGCTCAGATTTTCCCTGGCAGCTGACTTTTTTCCCTTACTTTTGTGGCTCGGCACTGGTTTTTAGCCAGGGTCAGACCCAGCGGGCTCTAAAGGGGCTGAAGGCAGCGCTGTGGGGCTGCATGGTCCCTTCTCAGTAGCCAGCAGCTTGCAGCGGAGCGGCAGCCGGCGGCTTTGCAAACCCAGGCCTGTGCAAGCCATGCAACGACAGAGCCTTTGTATCGAGTGCTGCATGAAACAAGGAGGCAAAGGAGAAGGAAAACGCCAGTCTGTATTGTCGAGGACTGGATGTGGCCAAGTTTGCACCAGTGATTGCAGCTTTTGGTGCCCAGAGCTTTCCTTCAGAGCTTTTGCCTGCACTGTTTCATTCTGACCATGGTGCAGCTCCTGGTCCCTTGAGCACACCCCTGCATCCTCATGACTGATGAAGCATGGACAAGCTCCAGGAGAAAGTTGAGTTGGAGTCATCTGCTTGTGCCCATCGCTGTGCATTCCTGGTGCTGTTGTGTCTCACGTCTGGCAGCAGCCACCCCTGCACCGCTCAGGCCCAATGGCTTTTGGCTTCCCATGGGCTGACTGGCACTGAGAGCGGCGCCAGCGCGAGGGCAGCGAGTTCCTCTTTCATCTGAATGTGTAGTGCGGTCTCCCAGGCTGACGTGGAGGTGACGGTGGCAGAGGCTGAGGAACTCTCCCTACCATTCCACATGTGGTGGATGGCTTCCCTGTGGCATTCGATTCGGCATTGCTCATAAAATCACCCCACAACTTCCCATCAGCTGATGTGCCTATCGCTCAGCCAAGAGCAACATAGAAGGACACAAGCCATGCCAACCACTCACGGCCCTTCCCTCTCTCCGTGTCCTCCTGCAGCTCCAGGGAGGTCCCCTCCAGCACCAGAAATCAAAGCTTCAGTGCCACTCGCCCCTGGCTGGTGGTGGCGGGACCGGCTAATGGTGCCCAGTGCCTTTCCCAGCCGGCAGCGTGATGGCAGCAATGGATCAGCAGCCGGTGGACTTGTCAAAGGCATTCCTCCACTTTAATCCTATTGACAGGGACTACTGCCTGGAACAGGAACTGCGGGGTGAGCCATGTCAACAGCAGATTCTTATTACAGATAATATTGATGGGGCCTTTACTTGAATAATGAAGGGAAGAGCCCTCTGCTTTGACGTTTGTCTCCAAAACCTAGAATTACTAAGAGTTTAACCATCGGAGGGGAGCTTAAGATAGTTGCATCTTAAAGGATCTGCTTTCTTGTTGCATTGAAGGCTGGGGAAAGGAGTTTAGCCCGTACGCTGGGAGCTCCGCGCTGACCTTTTCACTGCTCTTAATAAATGTTACAGTTAAATAAAGTCGGATGGATTTTTCTATCTACTGTAGTGTGTTATCCACTTTCTGGGAAAAAAAAAAAAGGTAAAAAACCCCAAATCCCTGTTTAATATCACTGCTACTCATTATCTTTGCTAGCTGCAGGGCAGAAGGCAAGGAGGAAGGGCAGAGGCAGGACAATTCAGGCCGTATTATCAGGGTAATTCCTACCACTGCACATGATTATGTGTCTCTCTATATGGGTGAATCAGAGCTGTTTAAATCAGTTATGATCTTATGGCCAAAGCTCAAACCAGAATCAGCAGCTCTGGAAATGTTTGGGGCAAGTTTTGTTTGGTTGTTTTTAATTTACTTTCTTCTTTTCCATTCTTTAAAAAGAGGGGGGGTGGGGGGAAAAGCTACCTCTGTCGGGTCTGTATCGCTTGGTTCCCTACAGGAGTGGAGACACCGGAGCTGCAGGGGGGAGGCTGCCTGGGAAGTCAAATGAAGGCAGAAGTCATCAACTGTTCCAGGAAATAACCTGTCCTTGCACATTTCCTCACGTTTGGGCTTCAATATTGTGATTGCAAGCACTGTGATGAGAGAAGGTAAGGAAGGAAGATGGGGCTAAATGGTGGCATCCCCATTCTTGGATTTTAAATGTAACCAGGAGATCGAAGGTGTTCCTCTGAAGCCTTATTCTAGAGACAACTCTAGATGGGTTTGGACCTCTAAATCCCATTGGAGCCGATGAGGAAGAGAGCAGGCAAGGTTGGCTTTTGGCCACTTTTATACCTCCCAGATCCTAGAGCTGGCCCAGGACTGAACTGGCAGGTGGTTTAAGTTAGAGCAGCCACGGGGCTGCTCTAACTTAAGCCAGCTGGAATATCTTCTGGGGCTGGTTCTACCAGCCAAGGTTTGCTGGATTACAGCAAAAGCCTCCAGCCCACCCCGTGTGGCCTACAGAAGAGGACCAGGGAGCAGATGACATGAAAATGTCAGGGCAGTTCCCAGCTGGTGCTTTAGGACAGCTCTAATTCCTTCAGTCTGCTGCAGAAAATTAATATCTGGTCCAAGGGAGCCTGCTTTCGTGGTATTTTTAGTCTGATTTTGAAGACCCTAGGAGTTTTGGATTGCCCTTAAGTTTCTGAATTTTGGGCTTTTTCTGACTTGAACTTTAAATATTTTCCATACATAAACAGCAGCCACAAAATTTCAGGTTGGATGACTTGTGTTTTAGATTTTTTTTTTAAATTTGCCAAAACAAGACAGAAGTAAAATCTCCAGGCAGTCCAGTTACTCTCCTCATCTGAGTGTGTCTCCTCCCTCTGAAACAGGTTCCTGAGACAGGGATGGAGTGGCCTCTCTTGGCATGTTTCTTAAAAGTGCAAAGGGAAGGCCCAGCAAACACAGAAGGGCCCATCCTTGGGGTCGGTGAACGACCCCTGGCATGTAATGGGGTGCATAACGCGGCAGCCCATGCTCTCTGTGTGCACCCTGCCCCTCTGAGCAATGTTTGGCTCACTGTCCATATCTACATGCAGTGTTTTAACCTCCTCAGATCTTCTGTTTTACCCAGAAAAGCTCATGTGGGGACTCATTTTCCTGTAAGGACAGACCCCCCAGGACCATCTCTTAGAGTAACTTTGAAGCCCCACTGAGCTGCAAGCTGCCATCCCTTTCAGCCGAGATTGATGTCCCTCTACTTCCTGATGGCCGAGGTGTGGCAAAGAAACTCTGCCCTGATCCTAACAACGGGGGACAATTGACCCAACCTGACATCAGGCGCTGCGGTTACACACAGAGCCTTTCCCAGGAGGGACGTCTCCAGGAAATGCTGGCAGTGGGTGGCACCTTGTGCCCGGTGGGAATGGAGCAGGCGCAGGGCTGGGATGCTGCCAGCCCTTGGGCCAGGCAGGGAGCAAGCAGCTTTGGAGAAAGCATCTGACCAAGGCATGTGCCTGAAAAGGACTGTAAAAATACCCATGCCTAAGCTCTTTCTCCACAAGGTTTTCCAAACTGGTAGAGGCTTGCAGCAAGGGGGGAATAGGGATGTTCCCTTGAGGCACTGATGCAGCACATAGGTCTGCCCTGACACCCTGACTAGAAATGTTAATCCTTAGCCTTTTTGTCTCAACCGGGTGCCCATGAGATCCCACACACCAGGATCTGTGGTGAGGGTCCTGCCCAGCTGCAGCATGAGTCAGCTAGAGCCTGGGACTGTCTGCACCAGAGCTAGGGAGAAGCCCTGACCAGGCTGTGGGAGGTAGTGGGCACAAGCTCAAGAGATGGAGAGATAAAACAACTTGAAGTTGTCCGTGAGCCTCTCTTACTGCTGTGGCTGTGGACACGGCCAAGACCATTCGTGGTCCCACACTGGGAAGGGTGAGCAGAGCAGCGTGTGGCTCCAAGACCCCATGTCCCAGGGAAATACCACCCTCTCATCTCCATGTCGCTACACTGGGAGCTGAAATCTGGACAGTGCAAGCCATTGGTGGTACCTGTGGAATTAGCTGGCCCTTCATGTGACCCCCAAGGGCCCAAAAATCAATTGGGTCCTTCAGGTAATGAGGGTTTTTTAATCACCTACTTAAAAAGAAAAGTGATAAATATTGGTTCACCCATGTTCATTTTTTTTTGTTTAGAAGGTGCTTAAGGATGTGCTGAGCTTGTATTTCTCAGTTTTTCTCTAGAACGTGGAGGCTCGTGAACTGTTTGTTCCTTTTTCTTCTCTTTTTAAGATGAAATCTGAGATTTTTGCAAAATACATTGGAGCAAGAAGCTGGGGAGGGGGTAAAGAAAAACATCAAGTACTGTAGGACTAAAACTGCAAGAGTTGGCAACATTGATTTGTTGTTGTTCTTTTTCTTTCCATCTCCCAGAGAAAAAGAAAACACCCCCCATTTTGCTGAACCCCAGCAGGGTGAACAGAGGGAAAAGGTGCTTCAGGGCAGGAAGAAACTGTGAAGAAATAGGTTTGCAAACTCCATTTATATTGGATTGTTTGAAAATTGTCCTGAGAGTTGCCTTCTGGGGACAGCTGTCCTGCTCTGAGGAGCAAGCGCAGAGATGTGTGTGGAGAGAAGCTGTATGGGGCTCTTGGGCTGGGACAGGACTCAGGTTGCAGTCGCCTCTGGTTGCGCTCGGGTCTCAGCAGTGCCAGCTCCTCAAGGAGGGCAAGGAGAGGCTGGGCGTGCAGAAGAAAGGCTCCATTAAACCCTTCCTCCCCATAGGACCAACATCTCTGTCTGCAACAGAAGTCCCAGTTGGCCCAGTCCTGGTAAGCGGAGAGGTGGAAAAAGAACTGGCAATGGGTGCCATTACCCCCACGCACCTCCCTGCCGATCATCTAGAAGTCATGGCATTGCTGTAATGCTCCCCTGCTCAAGAAGACATGCAGAAGGACCTGAGTCTGTGCTGGAGGTGTGCATGGGATGGTGGCACCCAACCGCAGCTCTGGTGCTTGCACTCCCGAGCCACCGGCAGCGGCACAAGTCAATAAACAGAGGCTCAGCAAAGTAGGACATTGCCCTTAACTTATTGCCTCCCAAGGGATGTTGCCCCTGGGCGTAAGGATGCTGATGTGGATCTCCGCTAATGTGACCACAGCCAGTAACTACTCTGGGCTGTTTAACAGCAGAAATGAATGCGTCTATCTCGCCTTGACTGCACGTGGCGTGCACAGGGGGACTGTTACTCATTAGTGCTCGCAATAATTGGCAAGAGCTGCTGGAACGGAGGTTGAGCTCCAACTGCTATTCCTGCCTGTCCTCCTTCGCTTGTGCTCGTATCTTTCTCAGACCTCCTTCCTTTTGGGTTGAAATTTTCCATGCTTCGTCTTAGCCCAATGATGCAGTTTTGCTGAAGGTATGGTGGTTGGAGCCCACTTTATGGAGCTCCTTGCTAATCTCTGCTCCATGGTGGATGTCCATCTTTTCTATCTGAGGAGACACCAGCCTGAAGAAAATC
This sequence comes from Chlamydotis macqueenii, assembly GCF_036417535.1. Classification (NCBI taxonomy): domain Eukaryota; kingdom Metazoa; phylum Chordata; class Aves; order Otidiformes; family Otididae; genus Chlamydotis; species Chlamydotis macqueenii. The sequence goes on along the minus strand of NC_141565.1, from coordinate 10,686,762 downwards.
TTTAGAGGATGGATTCTGATTTATTTACTTGTTTATTTATTTGGAAATGTGACTTACAAAAAACTTACATTTCAGTCAACTGGAACTTAAAAGGAAATCTTTTATTTAGATCTCCCCCAGTGGAAAACCGAACCGCTCTGGCAGAATTAAATTTTTTCCATGGAACATTCAGATTTTGTGAAAACTACATTTTCTATTGAAAAGTAATACTTTGATCATTAGTTTTTGATCTGCTCTACTTTTTAAGGATGATTCAAAAACATAAAGGCAAAAATCTCCCCTTCCTACATCTAATGTATCAACTTTTTTTTTTTCCTAGCATGACTTCAATTCCATCTCCTTAGTGAGGAGGCTAGAAAAATTATTCAGCTTAAGGAAAGCATTTTATCAGTTATAAAGCTGTGGAAATTTAAAATGAGTATCTTAGTGCAAGTATTGGATTTACAGCTTGCCTTTCCTTCCTATCTGGGTCGAGAACGCTGGACTTAAAAATCTAGTGTTAAATTAGTTAAGAGTATCTCTCGTAGGAGGCTTTGGTCTGGTGGTGGTTGCATGTGTTTTTGGTTTTTTGTTTTGTTTTTTTTTTTAAGGACACCTGAAATACAGAAAAATCTGTTTAGGACTGAAGGACTAAAAATTACCTCTGGGAACTGGGAGACCTCCATTCATGGCGGTTCTGTAACAGCGATTCAAGGGTTGGATTTATCCTTTACAGGGAGTCTTGTGGTTTAATACATGTTTTTACCCTTGATTTTCAAACTTAGATTGTTTTCCTTAGCGTTCTTTTTCTTAGAAAGTTGGGATAATGGAATACTAATCTTAGCTAATTAAATCTTCAAAAGTTTTCAAGTTCCAGTTCAAGGATTAACGGCATTACAAAGTTAATAAAAGGTCATCGTGCAAATGTGACATTTTCTCTATTCCCTTCTCTACTCCATTGCGTTGGGGCAACTTTTTCAATGTTCAGAGATTGTCCCTGTGAGTAGATATCAATTTGGTGCTTTCAGACATGCACAGAGGTGTACAAAATTGGTGTAGTCTATGCACTGAACGCATGAAATAGTTCCTTGAATGCACAATGCATTCAAAATGGCTAATTTGCAAAATGCCCAGAATGCATGATGGTGGATGACTTGATTTGAAATGTTAGAATAGGTGATAAGAAAGTAATGCTATAGAATCATTGATATATATTTCAAACAACTTCCACTTAAAGGGGAAAAAATATATTTCTAATTAACATAACAGATAAGAACAACTGTGACACTTTAAATAAATGCAATGTATTTGATTTTAAAGTAGAATTTAAGATTCTAGGAATGTGTTCAAGAGAGAAAAACTATGTGCTTGGAGTTGAAAATGAAGAGTTACTATAGATCATCTTTAAAAACTGAGCAACCTACAGAACTCCTTTGTTCCTAATGGCCTTCAGCACAGAGCCTCCTAGGAACTGGGAGTGGGTCTAATTAAGAGAGCTGACAAAAGGGAGGGCCCTGCAAGGGAAGGTTCAACTAGGGCTTCTTTTCCATGCCAATAGGCATGCAAGGAGAAGACATCCAAAGATCTAGCCATGGCGGAAGTAACTCTTGAGGAATGCTACCTCCTTGCAGATTTTAAAATAAAATGCAGGGCGGGTGACAACTTAGATGTTAGATATCACGGACGTTATGTTGACCATTGGATGGAGACTTGGTAGCCAGTTCGGTGAGTAGTTTTGCTTACTTTTTGGATGTGTCATCCTAGGTCTTGTGTTGGGCTAAGTTCCTATGGCTCCTCCGAAGATACATGGGCAGGAGCTGGAGGTGGACGGTTGTACGGCAGAAAGGGGGAAGGGGGATCTCCTGCCAGCACTTCTATCTGCAGACCCCATCACCAGGATGAATTAAAAAATACTGATTTCCAAGCACTTTCTTCTCATTTCTTAGCTGTGCTCAGGCAAAGCTGTTATTAATCCAGGAGGAGTCTGCCTGAGCAAGAACTCTCCAGAGTCCAAAATATTTTGCACAGAGTAAATATAAGAATTATTCACCTACCACAGAACAGCATCAGCCTCTGGGTGGAATGCAGGAGCTGTTTAACAGCGCGCAGCAATGTCTCCCCAAAGGTTTGGACAGGAGTTGAAGGTTTGTGTATGTCCAGTTGAAACTACAACTGGAAGCAATGAGCAGCGAGGTGGGCTCCCTCCCTTGCCTTGGTACTGGATGGGCTCAGAGGGGCAAGCACCACCTACCCAAGTACCACACCACTCCTTCTAGGACACTAGGAGATTTTTCTGGAGCTCGCCCATCTGACCCAGTCCTCCACATGAGATCTGGCAAGATAATCGCTCCAAGTGTCTGGGTAAGTACTGTAAAATGCTTCAAATAAATGAATAGAAATCATCTGCTTCATAAATGCCAAGGGCTTTCAACATGTCGTTTCTTAGTAAACAAAGAATTTCAGCACGACAATATCTTAGGATGTTATTGGCCGTATTTGTTCCCTCGTGCATATTGAAGCGAGTGTGAAGAGTCGCACAGCCATCCTTCACGTCCTCCTTCGGCTCGGAGGTTTTCTCCCTGCCGCAGTGGAGATGAGGGGGCTGCTCTGGCTACCCCTGAACAGACTGATCTGCCCCCAGTCCCCAAAACTCCTGTTTCTGTGGTGGCGAAGGGCAGGTGGAAGTTCTGCTCATGCTTGGTTTTACACAAAGTGCCATATACTATGATTAGAAAAAAAAACAAAACACATCCTTTTTTTTTTTCTTTTTGCGGACATTAGAATGCAATAAAAATATGTGTGTGCTTCCCCCCTCGCCCCCCAGCTAAATTGATTACATCTGGTGGCATGAAAAAAAATAGCCAAAATGTCAGACTGAGTCACACAGCCCCCTTGGGTGGTTATATTTATTTCAGGGTTGGAGCACTCATCAAAACAATTTATCCTTGGCTCTCCCTCTCAGCTTTCCCATCTCTGTGCTTACAAATTCTTCCCTCTTCCCTAACACTTGTATTTAGCCCTAAGCCCTCTCTTTCCTTTCTCCATCTTTTCCTTCTCCATGTCCTCTGACCTGGCTCCGTCCCCCTCCTTTCCCTTTACTACATCAACCCCAGCAAACCTGGTAGCTGCAATTCTTTGCTGGGAATAGCAGGGGAAGCTGGAGCACAGGCAAGGCTTGATGTTTCTAACTCTGTCACCTATTTAGGGTCTCGTTTCACATTGCTTGGGTTGAAGGGACATGGTAAAACGCGTGAGTGAGCTCCCTACTGTGGTTCACATAATCCCTGTGACCATGGGGAAGCTGGAGTGGGACCGTGCCTGCTGGGATGGCCATGGCTCCATCTCCAGCCTTGCCTGCTCTCCCTTGGCTGCCCTGACCTGCTGCAGTGGTGGAGGTGGATCTGTTGGCTCTCTTTTGGTGGGTTATTTTTCAGATTTGGTTGATCTGTGTCCCGTGTTTTCTCTCTGGCAGGAAGGATCACTGAAAGCATCTTCAGGGTGAGGAGAGTCTGTGCTGCAGTGGGTGGGGAGGACCTCATGTCCGAGAACACAAAATCTCCTTTCCATCTCTTTTTCTAAACCTCATCTTTCTGCCTAAATCACAAGGAGAATGGCCATCTCCTGCCCACAGCCCTGGGGACACCCTGTATATCTTGGTCTATAACCCTGTTGTGATCTGCTGCCAGGTTATGCCTGCTCTCCTACCTTAGGCCAACCACAGTTGCAGAAGATCAAGCACTTAAGGATTCTCGTGGATGGAAATGGCTGCAGAAATGTGTTTTTCTTGTTTTTTCTCTTCCATGATGATGAAAGGTCCTGTCTGGCAGGAGCAGGGACTGAAGCTCTTGGTTGCTCTTTCTCTTGGGATGGAGCATTGCCCTGCACAGAAAGACTCCCTCGCTTTCTTCACCCCTCCTACAGGGATCAATGACAGATGAGGAAGGCAGGGTTACCCTCAGCTATGTTGGCTGGGAGAGGACTTGAGAAGCTCCTGGCACCACCACCTCTGAATTTAACGCTCTGTCCCATCCCTTGTGCCTCCCACTCCCAGCCTGGGCAGCAGGCTCCTGTTATACAGTGTGCCACATTTTTCTTCTGTGGTAAGTCAGAGTCCCCTGGGATCTGGTATTGTGCTTTTTTTTTTTTTTTTTCCCCAGGTATTTTTGTCTGTGAACCACAGAAAACTGAATAGCAGGAAATGAAGTGCAGATTGAGAATATGGTTGAGTGCACTTGCTAAAATAAAACATTGGGGGGAGGGAGAGATTCTTTTATAAATAGAAAATGAAGGGTGTTTACTTTCTATTGATGAAGTATTTAATTGTGCTGAGGGTTTGAGAGATGTTCTTAGTGGCGTCTCAGACTCAGCAATGGCTAGAAATGCCAGTGGTCTTTGGTACAAATACCTCGCTAGGTAGAACTCATCTGTTTTGTGGCTGGGATGGGCAAGGGGATGTCAGGACTTTCTGGTCATCTCTGACGTGCCACAGTTGTGCTAGGAGGGCCAGAGAACTCCACTGGTATCTTCTCAAACTGGGCTAGACTCTAAGATGACCCAAAGGCTTCTTGAGTGGATGTGTTTGACAGCAGAAGAGAAAGTCTCTGCCCGTTGCCTCTGGTCGGTGTGCTTTGGCTTTGGCTGGACATGCTTGCCCAAGTGGTGATTTTGGTCTCTGTGGTCAGTTTGGCCTTCAGTCTCCATACAGAGTCTGCCAGCAAAGCAGGCCACACCAGAGAGCCTCTGCTGAGCTGGTGCAACGCATACAGACACCTGAGCTAGTGCTGAAATGACCCTGTTGAGGAAGATAGGCTAACCTGCACGTTGTCACCACACTGCCAACCCTGTGCTGCTTCTGGGATGCTTCCTGAAGGTAACATGCTGAACTCTGCATGGGCATCACATTGCGTTGTGGAGCTGTGCCGCAGAGCCTTAGAGCCTGCTTGCTCTCTGTTGCGCCTCTGTTCTTTTCTTATGCAAGGCAAGCAGCACAAGCAAGTGCAGGGTGTGGAGATAAGGCTGTGACCTTTTAGATTATTCTGTTGCTCTACAACAAATGCTGGATGGGTCCAGCCAGGCAGCTGGACTCTTTCATGAGGTTAAATTAATCTCATTAATTCAGATGTCTAAAAGTAGCAACCTTAAGTCTAGAGTTCATCTCCCATCTTTGGAGCTGTCCTCTCCTCCTCATGTTTCTGAATCGCTGTCTGAAAGATTGTACTTTTGTTTGTTTTGATCTAGTGAAGGATTATGAGGCTTCAAAAGCAGAGGAGACCAAGATGCTTGGAATCTCCATGACAGGCCTGTGCATCTTTACAAGAAGCATAGGTGCCACCAAGAGGTGAATTAAATGGACATTTGTTTGGTCTTAGCTGTGTAAAGTGTCCAGGGAAGCTTTTAAGCACATACCAAAGTCAGGGAGAGCTAGCCACCTTTATCGAAGCTTGCTGGTGTCAGATTCTAAGTGAACAGAAATTGGACACACTGATGGCCTTTCAGAGAGACCAATTATTGATTGTACAAATGTCCGTGAAGCAAAACTGTCATAAAGGAACACCAAGAGAGTGTTCCTATCTCAACCAGCCTTCACCCCTTCCCTTGCACAGGGAAAGCCATCGTTCCCTTTAGCTATGAGAGCCATTGGTGCCGCTGCCTCTGCTTCCAGGCCAGATGGGAACTGGGGATCTACTGGAAATGCTCAAGCTCTTCCATCTGTCCCTAAGGCCATGCAGTAGAGCATGTAGAGATGATCCAGACCTCTTTGTCTTGTCTATCTTACCTATTTACACCAAGTGGCTATTTTCAAAAGTCCTGTCTTGACACTTCAGCAGGGGAAAATGTCAGTTATGCAGCCTCCAGATGAAACAGCCACCAGCCCAACAGAGGCCTCATCTGCAAAGGAATTGAAAGTTCATTTGCCTTCCTTGAGGATAAAAGCCTCTCGGCAGCTTGTTGTGAGCTCCCACAAGAAGAGCTGAATCCTGATGCATGAGAGTGGGTCCCTGTGCTGGCCAGTGTGTCGGCAGAAAGTGGAAGGGGGATTCAGGCAGAGAAGAAATTCTAGAGGGGAGAATAGATGCAAGAGATTCCTAGGAATGTTACAGAAATCAACATCCCCCCCTCTGCTCCTTCCAAACCAACCCACCTAAAAAATGCCGTTTTGTGGGCTATTTTGGAAAGGAGTCCATGCCTGGGGAATTTTTGGCTGGTGCTTATGGCTTTTAGAAGTTTCTGGGAGATCAGACGAATAGAAACAGGAACCAGATGGGACTTCTAGCTGCTGGAAAAAAAAAAAAAAGAAACAAAAAAAAGGGGGGAAAAAATCCATTCCTTGTTTAAAATGTGAAAAGCACTTGTTCACTTTTGGGGAGTTTTCCCTTTCACCCTGGATTTCTTGTTTTAAATTTACCCAGTTCCATGATATTCTCTTAGGAGATTCATCTCTTTTGTTGCTGTTGCTAGGAATTTTTCTTTCTTTTGCAATAAAAACCAGTTTATTCTTAGGAGAATTTAAGCCTTTGCCTTACTAGATAAAAAGAAAGTCAGTGGTTGGTTTTGGTTTTGCAGCAGCTTCAACATTGCTTGGCCATTTACTCACTGAGTTTATCCCTGTAAGGCTGCAAAACATGACAAAAGGCAGTGGTAGTGGAGAGTAGAGCAAAGTTGGAGACAGCTCTGAGCGATCAAAACCGAGTGCATGTAGGTCCTGTTTGAGGTAAATGGCCATCAAAGGGAGAGATGCACCATACTGGAATGTACGATAAACCCAAACGTGGACATCGGATGCATAGTGCCTGTAGTGACCCAACTTGTCAGGCACAGTGTTGGATTTGCGGTGTCTTGGCTGTTGGGTTTTGGGGCTGTGGATCCAAAAAAACAGGCCTGGTCCAGTCCCAGGCTTCGTTTTATCAGACCTTGGCTCTGGAGCTGGTTCACTTCTGGAAAACATCCCAGAGACTGAATAGGGGCCAAGGAGCATTTTCCAGCTCCTGGGTCCAAGCTGGACTCTGTGTTGGGAGTCGCTGTCCAGCCACAATACTGATCCAGCGCCGTGCTGGGACTGGGCTCAGTTATGTTTCATCCTTGCAGCCTTTTCTTTCCAGGCTGGTGGGAAACAGGGAACCAGTGCGGCAGCTGTGTTACACAGTGCCCCTGCTCTGCTCAGGAGAGCCATGAAGTCTTATTTCCCAGCTGGTAGGAAGGAAGCAAAGTAGATACCACCTTGCAGATGAAGATAATAATTGGATATTACCATACTTGTAGGCTTTGCCACTAATCTTCTTTTAAAGGTTCTGCTTTTAAGGAATTATTTTAATGGCTAATTAGGTTGTTGGTTTGTGTGGTTTTTTTTTTTTTTCCTTCCAGTTCTCCAGATATTTACTGCTTTCTGGAAAAAAAAATGCACTCTTCCCAGGTTCATATCTTGTTTTATAGTCTTCCTTTTCTTGATAATTGTTTCACATTATTTCTTGTGTGCTCTGATCTGCAGCCATTCCCAAGATAGGGTCATCAGCACAAGGCAATGACCCTTGATAAACCTTCACCCGTGGTTTGTGAGTCAGTACAAGAGGAAATCTGTCCCTGGGACTTAATAATGTGCAAACTGTGTTTCTACGGAACTGACTGGAGTCTTCACAGACAACATTAGGACTGTACTGTGTGCTATGATACTTGTTAGTGGTGATGCACAAAGTCAACTGTAGGCATTTGAAGACACAATACTTGATCTTTTGTTCGCATTTTCAAATATGTGTGCATTTGAACACATGGCTTTGGTTCCAAAGTTCATCACAGATGGACCTAACTAAGCCAGCTGCTTAAACCCTCTATTATGGTGACCAATTGATTAGATTAGTTAAAATGAAAAAAAAAAAAGCCTCAAAATGTAAGGCTTTGGTTTTGAGAGTCCAATTTGAGTTCTAACTTTTGTGGCTTTCTTTCTTTTCCTTTGGCTCAGGCTGGTCCGGCAGGATGTCCCGTATTAGAATGCTGCTCGGTTGTTGTTCTTTGTGGTTCCAGAGAGCTGTTTTTTTCAGAAATGTCTGGAAGGAAAGAGGCATAAGGGACTTGGTTCACAGGGTTTTTACAAAAGCTTTTATTTTCCCTTTTTCACCTCCCTTTTTGCTTCTCATGGATCTGATGTTCAAATGTTCTCAGAAGTGACAAGCTGAGATTTTTAAAGCAAAGTGCTTATCACATGACTCAGGTGACTGCTGTTGGGGTTGAAGCAGTATCATCCTAGGAATTTTGTTTGAATTTAGCTTCCAGCTCAAACAAAAGTCATCTGAGTAGGCAAGCTTTTACTGGTTTCACTTTGGCTTCCCACATCGGTTTAATTTGGCCCGTGTTAGCTCAAAATGTCTCCAGCTGTCTAGAAACTTGTTCCTAGCTTGCTGGAACATTTACAGCCCTTTTGGCCAGTGTGACCTTAGTTATAAAGGCGGGCTGTTGTTTATTTCAGATAATTTTTACTAGCTTTATTATATATAAGGCAGCTCAGGTTATTGAAAGAGACAAATGCATTGGTTGCTGTCCTTGCGTTCGCAGGTTTTAAGTTACTGCTGTCCACAATGCTCAGGCGTGAGATCTGCCAGAGAACACCGCCTCATTTTGTTCCATGGGAGTTTTTGCTAATATTTTCTTTTATATTATCACTCTTTTTGTTTCTCTGTTGGGAAGTTTCCATGTGTTTCACACTGAGGACCAAAGTGTCAGAAGATTAAAGGACTGTCTTTTTGCCCAACTAATATGAACTGGATGCTGAACTGTGCACTACTCTGAAAATGAAATGCTTTCTAAAGAAGTAAGTGGTTGGAAGGAAGCAGTGAAAATCCATCAGATTTGCATGGCTAATTAGCTTATCCATTAGTTATTATCCTTGTGTTTACTTGTAATGAGAATCTTCAAAGTTTATTCTACATTGGACATGCAGATAATTTTTTGCTTACATAATATTTCCCATACTAAGACAGTACTGTGATGTGTGCTGTACCTTGACGTACATAATTCTCTCTTTGCCCAGGTGTCCATCTTCTGGAGGGATCCTGCATCCATCAGTAGGGGACGGACCGAGTGCCCAAACAGCCCAGAGTGTGCATTTTCTCTTTCCCTTGAAACTAAGCCTGATTTTTCTGAACTTCTTGGCAGCCAGAGCCCAGCCTTGTTTCATAAGATGTGAGTATTTCTGGATGTCAAATCCTGATTTTCAATTAGCATACCTTGAGTTGTTCAGTTCCTCAGTGCTTAAACAAGTGTTCCTCACTAATACACTGTAGGAAGAAATTTTCCCAGTGTGGCTTTCTGATAGTTTTGTCAGTGTATAATATGATTTTGTAAGAGAAATGTGACTTCTGTAGTTGTTATTTTCAGATCTTCCTTATTCATAAAGGTTGAGAGGATATGTGCTGTCTTCTTTAAAAAAGTTAAAGGTCATCTTTAAATAGCTCCACGAGTTTCTGTATGTCCTACAACTATTTAAATTTATTTATTCTGGGGGGAGAGTTTGTGTCTTAATGTTCAAGTGCCCAAAGCAGGACACAAGAAGCATGTTACCTTTGGATTTTGAAACACTGGGGGCTTAAAAGTAAAATTTGAAGGATTTTGTTTTGTTTTGAAGTCACTATTCTGTCATTCTCTTAGAAGGGTTAGTAGAACTGAAAAAGAGGATTGATGTAATAAACCTGACTTTTGACAGATCTTCCCAAAGAGCTGGATTTGGTACTGCTCTATTCCTCTGCGACTCAGCCAGGCAGGTTGGTATCATTTTTTGTTTTCTGGCATTCACAAACTTCCATGGGACCTATAAAATTTTATATTTACCACAAAAAGTCACCAAATTAAAAATAAATAAATAAATAAGTCTTTTGAGCTTGATGAGGCCTTTATCTCTACAAGGAAAAAAATAAAATCTGCATGTGTGACCTAATTTGTCTATTTTAAGAAAAGTATGTCTGAGCGTGATGTTGTTGTGGAAGCTGATTTTGCCAGCTCGGTGATATTTTTTCCTTTGCCAAAAACCTGCAGGGGTGTCCTGGATTCATTTTGCCCGGAATCAAAGTTCCTGGTGTGTTTGGGACTTTTATCATCACCTACTTCAGACTGGACAAAAGGTGGGAACTGCTGTCCTCTCAAAGCACCTGTCTATTGTTTCTGTAAGTTTGCTATAGAGCTTATAGAAAATATTGTCTCCATGTTGCCTGGAGCACGTACAGAGTGTTTGTTGCCTGGACAGTGGAAGCAGTGACATTCTTTCCTTTGCCCAAATTTCTGTGGTGCTCTCCATACCTTGGTTCTCACAGGTTCCCTGAGCTGGAGATTCATGAGGATGTTCCCAGAGCATCTCAGGACAGCCTGCTCCATGGGGTGCATTCCCCCAGGGCAGGCAGAGAGGAGAGTGCTGAAGTTGACAACGGGTCCAGCTCTGCTCCGGGAAAGCCTGAACGCCCCGATTCAATGAAGGCCACCCATCGCTCACCTCCAAGCACCCGAGCAGCCCTGGGAGGAGACGTGTCCCTACGGCGTGTGCGGTTAAGTGCTTTGCTGAACAGGGGCCAAGGTCCAGCATGGAGCCACCCTGCTCCCGTCGACTCCCTCTTTGGCGCCGCACCGTGGAGTTGGCCCTGGGCTCATGCTGGAGTACGTTACGAAATTCTGGCCCTGACAGAGAGCAGATGCATTATTGGGAAGCCCTCGGGTCATGAGAGGGCTAATAGTCACATTCCTGGCTGGGATGGCGAAAGATTTACGCTGGGCGCTCGTTCGCCTCGCCCTGCACCAGGCCGGCTCCCTACTTCACCGGCCCCCTCGGCTTTAATTGTTGTGTTAATGGCCCTTTTATTTGAAGCAGATCCCCTGGCTTACAGAGGAGAATGTCATTATGTCGTATTTTAGATGTATTTACATTCTCCTTGCCACAGGGATAACGTTCTAATTATTTTCTATAGCTGACAGCACCAGCGTCTCTGGTATTAGGGACCCCTTAGACCTGATTACATGGTCTGTTTTTCTTCAAATCACCCACAAATGACAGTGTGGAGCAGGTTTATAAGCAGTTGACGTACCTTTGCTTAACGCAACTCGCTCCCGAAACAAATGTACCGAAAAGATAATACATGTTTAGAGCATGTGTCTTCTCTTGCGTGAAGGCAGATGGACTTAGGAGGTCAAGCCAATGGCTGACCTCTCCTGACTCCTCAGACTTTGCCACACATCCCCAGCACGGGTGCACAGAGGCAGCGCGGTGCCGCGTAGCGTTTCCCGTGCAAACCATACCCAACAGCCATCTAAAAGGACTGCTGTGAGCTTTACAGCTACTGTGTCAAATGGTGGAGAATGACAGCATGTGAAGGGGACAGAGGTGCAGTGGGAAAGTATGGAGAAATGGAGGATGTTAGCTTATTTTTGCAATGAGGTGTAGGGAGGTACCAAAGCCTGGTCTAGATGGTGCAGTCGTGCCTGTGTGAGAAGTTGTTTTTAGGGGCAAGAGGAGCCAGGGCTCCTTACTGGAGAGAGCTGTGCAACACACAGCAGGCTTGATGGACAGGGTGGTGAGAGGAGACGCCTGGCAGTAGACTGTGTGGGGCTGGTAGACAGAGGTTGGGGACCGCATGGAGAAAAGAGTTGCAATAGAAGACAAGGCAGGAGAAGCCTTGACAGCTTGATGAGAGGGAGGTGGGATGGGGACCTTCACAAGGCTGGAGACAAGAGCAGAGAGGGTGGCTTCAGAGCAAGGGGTGATGCTCAGGAGATGGCCAGGGAGGTATAGGAGCACACAGAAGTAGGGACAGCAATTGAGATAAGGAGAGCGAGAGACACAGTTATTAGAACAGAATGATTTGATTTATCCCGAGTCATTTATTCACCAAATTTTCCCCCTGAGATCTTAAACAGACTGAAGTGGTTTCAAATGTTGTCATTATTTAGAACAATTCAACAAAATGTTTGTTGCTTTGAAAAAAAGGGAGGGGTGAGGGATGGAGAAAAGAAAGAAAGGAAAAATAAAAGCCTGGATGATCTGGTTTGCCACATTTGAATTTTATTGCCGAATTGGGATGGGTCAAGAAAATCCTCTGAGCGGGAGTTTAACTGACAAAGCTGCTTCTGATGTGAAAGCTTACCCAAGCTCAGATGCAGTCACCATGTGTATTCAAACATGAAATGACAAAAAGAGCAAGTATTTGTGCTAGAGGAACCCTGTCGAGGAAATGTTTGTGCACCAGGACATCTCAACACAGAGACAATTTCATTACAAAATTCAGGCGCGTCTTCGTGGAGACTTTTATCCTTGCAGCTCTAGAGATTATTTTATACTTGGAGCTGCTGGGCATGCAAGGCATTTTAAAAGCAAGTAGAAAGGCAAAGACGCTGCCCCGAGGGAGTTACAATTTAAGTCAGACCAAAGCAGAGTGAAAATGCTGGCTGCATGGTATTAAAAAGCAGAAGGTGGGCACTTTTACTTGGAAAGCCAAGGATTCCACTAAGTTGTTTAGTTTTTCTTGTGTGTGTGCGTGGCTTCTGGAGCCATTTTTAACCTTGGCTTAATAGAAATTAGTCTCACTCCTTCCCCCAATAACATTGGAGCCCATCTGCAAGGTTCAGTGAAAGATGTCAGGAGGGTAGAGGTCTTAAAGGTACTGCATTCCTGTTTTGTTTTGTGAAAATAAAAAGCCAGGTAGAGGAGAGACAAGCAAACCATTATTTCAAGAGAAAGAAAAGCTTTTGCATGTGCAGAAGCAGTATTACTAGTCTTCAAAAAATCTGAGAGAGAGGAAAAGAAGGATAGATGCTTTCTTGCAGCCATTGAGGCTGCAGCCATTTGAGAAGTTTCTATCACAGCATGTACATGAGAATTGTCTTTTAAGACACAGAATAATTCAACCATGGGAACACAAAGTCCAAGAAAACGGGATCTTTATTTCCACCTCTCTGGAAGTTACCTGTTTCTTTTTTCATTTATTTGTATGCACTTGGTGGATGGCAGTTTCGGGATGCTTCTTTCAGCTCAACCAGGAATGAGCACAGCATTTCCTGCCTCTGCTGGAGAGCATTTTGAGGATGGGGGTGCTGATGGGTCATCATCCAGTTGGCCACAGTGCAAACAGGAGCTAGAGAGAGGATGGGTTACAATTTCCTTTCTGCTGTTCTTATGTTGGACTGAGTAATGGAACTGAGTACCTGCTACCTTGTTTGGTCAGTTTGATCAATCTGTCGGTTTCCATACGGGAGGAGGAATGACAGTGTGGAACGGGTTCTGTACCACTGCCCATTTGTGGAGTTTCACTGGAGAATATTCAGCTATGTGTGTCCTGTGCAGATTTGCTGCACTGTGAATGTCTGAGCTGTAATGTGGTGAATGCTACTGGAAAGCAAAGGTTTAATTAGCTCTGCTGTTTCAGTGCTTTCCTAAAGTGCATTTGAAATCCTACACTGAGTTGTGAAATTGGTAATCAATGCTGTGTTTGATGATTACTGAAGTTGTGTGGTTTTCTTTATCTTTTTTTCTGAGGAGCCACTGATCGGATGACTTAATTGTCAGAACGCAGCACAAAAGAGTAACTTGCAAGTACTCTGTGAATTATTAAAGAAGAATATTATTAATAGCTTAAAAGAGGAAATGCATGCTAGAATTTTGTGTCATGTTGGCTAATTATCCAGTAGCAGAAAGAAAAAGAAATGTTAAATCTATTAGTTCAGCTTGTTTATTGAAAGTTTTTTGTTGATAACTTTTGAATAGTTGTGCTTGGCAAGCCAAATGTTAGTGTGAAGAGCATACCAGAGATTTGGGAGTTTGTTTTATTTTCTAAAAAAACCCCATGATTGGATCACAGCACACATTGATAGAAAAGCAGCGTAATGTGCTTCTTGTAGGGCTTTTCTCTGAGCGAGTCACACACTATACTGATATAGCCGTCTTCTGAAGGGGTGAATACGTAGTGCAACAGAAAGATAAGAGGGGCCATAGTTTTGTCAGAAGCACTGCAAGACTCTAGACATGCACAGCAAGACATGCAGAAGCAAAACTCTAGAAATGTTTTGGTTCCATAAATCTCTTCTGGTGGAGCCCAGGAGTGAGAGCACCAGCAGGAGCCATGGTGCGAACAGGCTCGGAGCACTATGGTTCTGCCACATAACGAATCCTCTTCTGTGCTGTAGGCACCACCATCGTTATCTCAACTCCAGTGGGGTCTTGGCCAGTGGAGACTCAGAAGTCACACTTCTGCATTGGAGCTCACTTTATCTTCATCAGGAGGTTGGAGGGCTGAGTCAGCCCTGCTGGGATTTGCACCAGTGGTTCCAGGAAGTCTGGGTATTTCAAACCTTAGGCTTAGACCTCTAATCATCCCCTTATCTAAACTGCCTAACATCTGAGTCTGCAAAATTGGGTTGGAAATCTCACACAAACATGCTTTCCCCAGCGGCATTTCTGCGTTTGTTTGCCAGTGGAGCCCGGGACTACAGAAGGGCACAGAAGATTCAGCTTTGAAACCAGAGGTTTAATCAAAGTGTTGCATGAAGGCCTGATCCTTTCTTGATTGATGGCTTGCTTACTGCTTGCTGACAGCTGGAGAGGTTCACCCTTTGGGGCAGAAACCCAGAGTTAACACTCAGAGAGGCAAGTGTTGACCTTCTTGGGCCATAAGTTAGAGGAACTCAGTTCCTTAAAATTAATTTCTGCATCTGCTGGGGATGGAAGGAAAGGGTTGATTGCTTTCTTGTAACTTATAAAGAAATAGTCTCATCCTAAAAGCCCTACAGCTCAATACATGCAGAAATTTTTTAAATTATCCCAGGCGGTTTTTTCAACCCAAGAATTCAAAGACAAATGATGTGAGGTCCTACACCAGCATCTCTGAATCCCTCCCCAGTTATCATCTTCAACCTCACTTGGCCACAAAGCCTGAAGAGCTCAGAGATATGAAATTCTTACAGGTTTTGTGAGAATAGCTAGTTGAATGGGGATGGCAGATTAAATTAGCCCCCATGTTAGGATTAGGTTGCAGTATTAATTCACTCCTTATCCTACAGCGGAGGATCCTAAGCAGAGGCTGGGTCAAGGGGAGAGGTAAAGGGCTTTCTGATGTCCCCTAGCTGAGGAAAAGCTCCAGTCAAAACTCTCACTTTATCACCATCTCATTGTGCAGTGGCACCTTCAAGAACAAACAAACCAGCTTTATTTGTTCCCCATCTCTCAGAGCTGCTTGTGTATATGGTATTTTCATTGATAACTTATGTCTGTGTGGAAGTTCTTCTTTATCTTGGCTTTAGTTCTGTCACCGAAGGAAAGCAGTGTCCCGTGGCTCGATGCTCCATTGAATGGGGTGATAAAGCAGAAAGGAAAGTTTCCAGTTTTGTCCTGCAGTCAAGAATTTACTGGTGTAAATAATTCTCCACAAATCAGTGCTTTGATATATTTGGCTTCTTTCAGAGTACCTGTAAGCAGATGCACGATAAATTTCTCATTTTAACTGATGTTAGCAAATCTCTGGAGAAACCGCCTGCTGTTTGCTGCCCATCTATAGTAGTTAAGCCAGATTCCTCTGTTCTGATTTGTCAGATAGGGTGACTGATGATGTTTGTAAACGTAAATTTTAAGTTTCCTCAAATTCTAGTGTGTAAAGCTTCAAAATAGTCATTTTCTATAAACATTGTTGCTTGAAAAAGTCTTGCCACTTGAATATCTGGTGAAGATGAATGCACATCGCATGCGGAGTTGGCAAAGAGGCACCCATCTCTAAACATACAGTTACTATTAATGGAGATTTCTTTTATCCTCTTTCCAGTTGTACAAACACAACACCACCACCACCCCCGGCAATACTGCATTGTAAATTGCTTTCCTTTTAAAAGCCCTCTCCCCTTAGTGCTTTTCATTCAGGAGATGGGAGACAGCCCTGGGCTTGTTGTCTTCAGATCAAATACAAGCTGCAGACTCTGGGTATTCACCTGAATTATATGAACCTCTGTGCCATAGCTATTTACTTGTTGTGATACATTTCCTTTTCTTGATTAACTAAGCTCTGTAAAGGCACATCTGTTTCGGCATTACCCCCTCAAGGCAGTCTATCAGCCCTGTGTTTTGTAGCATCTTTTTCCTCTCACCTTTTCCTCGCCTTACCCTCTGTGGTCTGCTGCCTTTTTTGTCTCCTGTTCGTGATTTGCGTTAGACTGCAAGGTCCTGGGGCAGGGACTGTGTTGTGGTGGTTGCCTGTGAAAAGCCACTTCTCGTGCAATGGATGTGAGAACTGTTTAGGGAGATGCAAGTGCTGCAGCTCGTTTTGTGGCTGAAGCCCCAAAGGTTGAGCTGGTGGCTGTTTCTCATTAGTTACACAGTGCCTATCTATAGTCTCCTACAGTGCTCCAAGGTCTGGGTACCCTCAGTTTCTTAATTACTGCTGTTCAGCATCCTCAGCACCAGGAAGGTCTAGTCCCCAGTAGTGTACTGAAGTACCAGCACCCTTTAGCGTTTTAAATATAGGCATTGAGTGCTACTTTTAATAGAAACTAAAAGGACTATGATTTGCAGCTAAAATAAGTACAAAATAGTTTGTTAGAATATGCTACTGGAGTCACAGCCTCCACAGGGTATTTCTCTGTTATGCTGTCTGAGTACTGGAGGAGTTTATTGCATGGTTTGCTATGTGGTAGCCAAAAATCCTCTATAAATAGCTGTTGACTTGCACCTAGGAATTGTTTTAGGGAGAACGGAGAGCAGTACCCTTGGCTGATTCTTTGATGATGGGGGCCCTTAGGGACCTGGGTGTTTCCCCAGCACCCTGAGCCAGAGCTGGCATCGCTGTGCTGCCGGGCTGCCCCAGCCCTGGCCGCGGCCATGCCCTGCGGTCCTCTCCGCGGCAAAAGCAGCAAGGAGGTTCGCTCGCCCGGCGGTGGTGGCGTCTGTCGCTGTGCTCTGCTCTCGGGCCTCTCTTGCCCTTTGAAGATTCCCCGTTGTTTGGGCTATTAACATACTTTCGGGGTGGATGTTTATCTTTTTTGAAACTTTTACAGCAGGCATATTGTTAAAGAAAACCCTGAGAAGCTCTTCGCGAGAAAGCACCGCCAGAGCCCTTTGGTGAGCGTAACGCCACTCCGAGCAGCTCTTCCCTTTATTTGATCAGCTTCTAATACCTAACAGTTCTGTAAGTAAACATTTATAGATCAAATCAAAAGCTCGCAAAAGGAAGCACTCTCGATAGATTAAAAGCTAAACTGATCTAAATTAGAAGAGATGCAGAGATAACCTTGCCTGGCTAAAAAGCATATACTATCGGTTGCACGCAGATAATTAAATGAATGAGCCCTTTTCTATTGAACAACTGATGTGCAATTGATAAACTTAATTAATAATTAACTTTTTAATTAAATATCAATTTAAAACAAGTGTGGTAATATGCCACTCGCATTTAATTTTGCTGCCTTTTCTTGATTAAAGAACCATCATTAGGGTTACAGGTATCTGTTTAAGATGCCACTGTGCGCTGCACAGGGAATAAATGTGTCCGCTGGGCACTTGCCAGCGGAGAGATGGTGATAAACAGTAGCAACCAGAGACAAAGCCAACATGCAACCTCAGAGAGGTGGAAGGAACCGCAGATAAACGCACATCCCTGGCCACAGCATTCTTAGCAGCAGAAGGCCTACGTGGGTTACGCCTGTGTTCACTGTTAAGAGGCTGAAAGGGGTACAGAAGAGCTGAGCCCTCCTTGTAAGAGCTCTTTGGGATGAAGGTCCTCCTCAGCTTCATGAACGAAGTAGCTGGATGAAGCCAAGACTAAATATCTAAACCCTGGCCTGTGTAACAGAAGAGAGATCAATCAGTTATTGCCTCATTTCAGCAAAACAATCCTGACTAAGTGAGGGAAAGTTGGGATCTTTTTGCATGTGTCTTCTCACGTGATGCCTTTGTGCAATTCCTATTAGTGCTAATGGGGTAATTGGCTCCCCATAATGTGAACTCCCTATAATGCATCCATGTAACTTGATTTGAGAGTGTAAATCCCATTAGCCTGAATGGTGATCTTTTCTGCCTCTAATTTACCCATTTGATCCTATGAGCACTAACAGCCGATCTCATCTCCCTTTGAAAGCAATAAATAGGCATCTGACTTCCGCTAAATGTTGTTTGCAAGCGTGCATGGCGGTATCACACCTCTGGGTTGGTGCCCCTGTCTGTGCCCCTCCCCAAGTCTGCCCTTGCAAAACATCTGCGCCAAGGCGATATTGCTGCCAGTGAACGCCTGCTTCTCATCTGGCTCCCCACAGCAGCCCCAGCTCTCAGCCTGCGTGTGGTGGCTGCGTCCACGCAGCGTGGGATGGCAGCGGGTGCGTAGGGCTCCCGAGAGATTTGGATGCTTTCTGGGGGTGCATGCAATCAGATGCTGTGGTGCTGGAGTCATAGCAGCTGCTTGGTCCACTGCCTGCCACTCTTGTTGGATACCAGACATTTTGAGATTTATTAATCCCTAGTTATGAGAATAATAAGGGAGCCAATGGCTTATTTTCTGCAGACATTCCCATCCACCATCCACGCTTCATCCTAACTGTGCTTCTTTACTTTTCCCCTCTGTTTAAAAAAAAATTACCTAAAGAGCTCAGCTGTTATTGCTGTACCTAAATATAGCAAAAGAGACTTGAAGCAAACAGCTCCTGCGCAGCCTTGGCATTTGGGATGGTTCCTTCCACCTACCTAGTAAATGCTTACTATTTTACTACCTAGTAAATATGCAGAAGGCAGGAAACTGGGTTTGCAAACAGGGGAAAAAAAGGTGAAAGGCTGCAAGAAACATTTCCACCAACCCTGCTCCTGCTAGCAACAAGGAGAAATATTTGAGGACCTCACTGAGGATGTAAGAAAATCTTTCCACTGCAGTGGAGGATCTGAGTGAAGATTAGGGGTTGCTTTTTTTTTTTTTTTTTTTTTCTCTCTCTCTCTCTAAAATATCTTGATTTGTTTCCAACTGAAATAAGTAGGGTAGAGGGTAAACCAATGGACTCTTGACTGTCCTCATGCAATGTGGTGCTTGAAGCCAATTGGAAATGACTCCTCAAAGGTACCATCTTGGACACAGCACCAGACACCTATCCGGTTGGAATACACCACTGATGAAAGGATGATTTCTTTTCCTGCCCTGCCTCATAAGAGGATATTCTCGCTTCTCCACATGTGAAGGGAAGATGGGTCCCTCCCGTGGGGAATGTTACTGCTGGCCACCACTTCCTTTCTGAAAGCCCCATTTGAAAAGGAGGAAATAGTTGGTGGAGGAAGTTCCTGAAAAGGAATCTTTCAAATCCTTATTTTTGTCAGGTTTTTTTCAGGGGACACCCAATACGATGGAAATAATTGGTGTGGCTGCCTCAAGTGATGGAAAAACTGCAGAAAACTGCAAAGGGTGTGACAGCAAGAAAACCGGCTTATTCTCCATTTATTGTACAATATTTATCATCAACCCGTTTTGTATATTTTGCTTTCTTTTGTGTAATCTTATCATCACTGGGTTTGAAAACGATGTAATTTTTGCTCCTTTGAGTAGTTGCCAAAAAAGCACTTACGTCGGAGTATTAGTGTATCATTTGGCTAGCACATCACATAATGGTTTTTTTACAGCAAGTATTTAACCGTGTTTTCATCCTGTGGGAAAGAATGATGGGTCTGTTTTGTAAAAATAAGACCTTGTGGCAATGTGGACATGCAGGAGATAGAAACATAATGCAACAAATTAGTTTCAACACACAGAAATGAAGTAGTCCAGGCTCCATATACATTCAGCAGTGCTGGTTTCTCTCTCTCTTTTGTGTGTCCTTTTTTCTCTTTTTCTGAAATGTATTGTTGGATTTTATGGGAAAACATTGCAAGCGGAAACTATTAGAATTCAAGGAGCCGCCTGCTTGATTTGGGCATGCAAGAAAATGTTATACTTGCATACATCCATGTGTTTGTGTATATATATGCACACATATAGGTAAAAATAGTATTTATGAGTGCATGTGGGAGAGAGAGAGAGTAGTTGTGGGTACCAAGCAGATATCATCAAATTCATCCATTTTGTGTGACTCGATACAAGTTCATGGTGTTATAGCAAGAACCAAATTAGCTTTATTATAGGCTGAAAAGATATATTATAAGCTGTTTTTAGCAACAGAATCTGTATTGTGAAGCAGGAGAAATCTGATCATTCTAATTTCATCACAGAAAATGAAGACCTGGAGCAAAAAATAATTTGTCTTTAGGTGCCTCAGAAATAATCAAGCAGTTAAATCATTACAATTTGAGGTGATCCCATCTAATCCCTCCCATGTAGTGGTTAAGTGAATCTCTATTATAACCTGAAACCTGCCATTAACTTGAAAACCATTCATGCTGCCACTCACATCTTTCCAATCTCCGTGGTTTACAACCTGCCCCCAATAATGGTCACTCTCACCTCTGCCAGAAAAAAAAAGTTGCTGTTTTAAAGTTGTCCCATTTCTAAAATTCATTCATTTTATTAAAATGTCCCAGTGAGTTGTGACTAAGATTTCTTTTTCTTTGTATGTAAAAATTCACCAGGATATCTCAGCTTTTGCCAAGTAACTGTATCATCCGTTTGATGTCCACCTTCCTTCTCTCCAGCAGCCGCTTACCCGTTTGTTCAGTTACATGGACTTTTGTATTTTGTCATGCCTGGATTCAGACCCGGAGTCTGGAGATGCCGAGTACGTGCCTAACTTTACTTATGCGAGAAGGAGTGGAGTTGAGCATATGGCTACATGGTTCCTCTGTAAAATAAAAAATGCCATTCAGCAAATTTATTAGGGCTTTATAGTGAGTTATCATCAGTAGTTGCACTAAAATACAACTCAGAAAAAAGACTCCATAGCAGATACTTCGTGATGGAGTAGGCTTTTTGCGTGTCTTGTCTTCGCTTGCTAATTTACAGCATTCCATAACTTCTAAAAACATCTAGGAATTGTTCTCTGAAAGCCTTTCATCCTGAAAGGTACTGGGAAACCACATTGCTCACTGGAGTTGGCGTGAGTCAGGGGGCTCACAACCTGCCCTTTGTGTGCCCAGGTCCTTCCTCTGAATCAAGGGGTTTTATCATAACAGAAACATGCTTAGGGAGGGTTTCTCCAGACTGCCTGAGTACTGCGGGACTATTCTGCTTTGAAAACCTGGAAAGCCCCTGTTGCACTACCATAAACGAGTCATTAGAAAAATGAGATGGAAGAGGAGCAATGAAGACTATCCTACTTGTCTGCGGTCCCACTAAGGAGGATGCCTGAGCTACGGCTTGCAGGAGGAAGATGCACCCAAATGTTTTCTGAACCAGTTTGCCTTCCTAACCAATCTTGCCATAGGTGTGATCAGAGCTTCACCTTTCCTGTGCTGTAAGAAGAGAGATTAAAAGCAAAGGAGAGAAGGTGAATCAGCAGTGACTACAGATGGTGCATAAATTCCTAACAAATGGCTGGCAGGGGAGATAAATAGCAGAAACATGAAGTAGCCTGATTTTATTTTGAGCAACACTATCTTCACAGAGACGTCACCGCTGTGTTATGTCATTTCCTCTTCAGATATGGCAGTGGAAGAGCAAGACCTTCCCATAATGGGACAGCACAAGCAATTGAGATATTTTTCATGGCTGCCTTGGGAGTGCCATCATCTACAACAGAGCTGATGGCACGCCCAAGACAGGGCAGGAGGAGTAATGCAGGGAGAAGAGCTAATAAATGATCTTTGCGATAGCGCGATCAAGTCAAGCCCACCAAAAAGTGGTAGGTGAGGTAAGAGTTTGTACAGAAGCTGTGTCCTGCCCGAAGGGTATAACCGGGCAGTCAGGGAGATAGGAGCAAACTTGCAACACTGGATTTTTTTGGAGGGCTTGTGTTATCCTTGATAAAAATCTCATTGGTATTTGGGGCAATATGGCTCTGCTGGACACTAAGCCTGCTTCTCCCTACACTCTTCCATTACTGCTGTGCCAAAATCCCAGCATTTAGTTATTCTTACTCCAAATAAAATGCTTTGGCCTGGACACATCTCCTGAACTTTTAGGCATTTTATTGCAATACCTCTGCAGAAGTGACACTGCTCCTAGGTGAGCTGCCTCAGGGTCCCCCGCCCCATGCTGTGCCAGCCCTGCATAAGCGGCTGCTAAGCCCCACTCCCCACCAAGCCCTTGTTGTGCTGGCACCCTTCTCTGCTGCTGGGTCGGATCCTGTGCAAACCCCAACCACGTGCAGCCCAAACACAGCAGCAATTGTCACTGCAGTGCTGTGCGCATCTCCAGCCTTCCTCGTAAAAATCTCTGGAATAGATGTCTTGTGCGGAAAGATGATTAAATAACACTTAAGCTTCTAGAAGAAGCCCTATTTATTTGAATGTTTTACTGGAGAAACACCCCCTTACTCTCAGTGAATTCATACTGATTTTTAGAAAATGTGCTCTTTTTCAGGATCTTGCAGGATGGCAGGAGCCAAAGGACTGCGTGGAGCCTCGTGTTGCAGTCGGAGTTCAAAAAGGTGAGTTCCCTCGAGAGAGAAAGATTGGTTTTCTTGTTTAATGACATCTCTTGTTTAAACTTGGGGATCTGAATGGCCCATTTCTCTTTTGCTTTTTTCCTAAATATGTTTATCTTCATGTCTGAAATATTTTGTGAACTTTGCCTTTCTATCCCTGTAAAGGGTATCTTTTAGATAAGGTTTCTTGCATTTTCCATCTATAATAGAAGAGATGTAAAAGAAAGAACACACATTTTCATAAAGCAGTCATCTGACATGGAGTTATGGTAAATGTATTTGCTCTGCCTGTTCCCTCTTTATATTGACTTTCCATTAATATCCTGGCATACGCATACATGTATATATGAATATGACTGGCAACAGTTAAAATAGGCTAATGGCAGAGAATGTTGAGGGGCAGGGACCAGTTTAAAACTCTTTTAAATGTGTTTTTCTAAACTTTTTGACCACCAAAGTGGGTATAAACAAGCATGTGACAGGTATGTTCACTCGGAACCAGATGAAGGATTTAAATTTCAGTTTTCAGATGACAATTGCTGCAATGAGTGATGCAAGTAATGAAAATTAGTTGCAGAAAAATAAAAAAAGAATGTATCCAAAACCATTGCAGACTCTTTACTTGCTGTTTGCAGGGAGAAAGCAAAATTTATGAAATAAATAATTAGATCCAAATGATTTGTCCAGTTGCTGAAGGAGCTAACAGGGTGTCTAGGCTTGTGTGCTAGTTTGGTTACAGCTATAGTGATGAGGAGCACAATGCAGAAAAGCTGGGGGTTTTTTAGAGGGAAGCACAAGCAATTCCAGAGATGCTGTATTCTTTTCTTGAAATTTCCAAACCAGCGCTGCTGAACGTTGGGGTTGATGTGCTCAGCGGAGAGCAAACAAGGCTGGTCCACAGAGTGGGGCAAGGCGTGATGCAGTGTGACATTGGGGCTGCATGCACCCTATGTAAGGGTGTCGGGAGAGCTTCTTGGGGTCCCCCCTGCTGCAATACAGCAAACTGCTCCCATCTTTCCACTGTCAGAGGGGAGGGGGATGGCAGAAAATGCTTGGAGTGCTGTTGGTGCTGCTCCTTTGGGGACGGCCGTGGGGCTGCTGGTGCCACTGGTGCTCTGCATGCTCCAGCCTCACCACCTGTGTCAGTAAGGAAAGGCTTTTTCTGTCTAAAAATAAGCAGCTGGTGTCTGGAGTCTGCTGGTGGGAGCGTGCGTCTGATATGTAATTTGAACTTGATTGCGAGGGCCTCATAACCTCTCCTGGAGCCGGTGCTGCCATCCTGGAGCCGGCTCCCCTCTCCCGCAGGTGACCAGGCTGTTTGCAAAGCTGGGCTCTGCCGTGCCCCAGACGTGGTCCAGGTAGGCTCCAGCCTCCCACCCGGGGAGTCACTGAGCAGAGATGACTCATGGCACATTACCCTGCTTTAACTCGTCTCCCACTGCTTTGCGTCAAGCTACTGAAATTCATTTGTTCGGCATCCGCCAAGACTTGACATTGATGAGGATGAGCGAGGGGAGGGAGAGACCTGTTGTTTCCAAGGATGGATCTTAACTGCAAAAACTGAATGTTCGCCACAGAGCCCTTTGGGAAGGCTGTTGGTGTCTTGGGATGCTGCTGTTGTGAATGGGGCCAACTTAGAAATCTGTTTCTGCATTTTATCTTCCTTGCTTGGAAATATTTGGTTCTGCAGCACTTGTCCAGAAAATTACAAGGAGTTTTTCCTTGCAGGCTGTTTGTGTGCTGGATGGGACCTTTCCTGGTCCAGACTTTTAATGCAGTCATTGAGTCAGAAGACAAGTGGTACTAATAGGGAGATGGGCCAATGTGTTTTGGTGTTGATCCCATCACCAGAATGCTGATGCATAAGCCAGACTATAACCCCGCTCATGGGGCTGGCTGAGGAGGGTTTCCATGCAGCTCAGATAAACTGTGTCCATCTTGGTCCCATTTTACAGCATGGAAATCAGAGTGGGTTTGGAATATGTAGTTGGAAAACCAGGTGCAGCACCGATCCAATTTCTATTTTATCCAGATAGCCAGATCTCAGAGAGGGGGGGTGTAACGGAAACGGGTTTGGCAGCAACAAGAAGAGGCCCAGTCAAACTTCTCCAGTACCAACAAACTCCCCCAGCCTTCCACATAGTTCAGAACCATCTCTTCAACTCAGGGACCCCCTTGGCTATGGGTTTTCTGTGTCACAAAGGCTGGCTCTGAAAAACATTTTTAGAATCACCATCTGTCAGCTTTTCCTTCAGGGATCCCCATTTACAATAGCTTGTATCCAGGCCATGTGCAAATCCCACTGGGTTGAAACTTGGCCCTGCGCAAGGTTGGCCTGGATGCAATTAACAAACACAAAATTTATTCAATTTAGTTTGGCCAAAAATGTAAGATTCTTTTGTTTGCAGATGCTGAAGTTTAAATGCCTTTCCAAACTTATCAAGGACAAGGGAACCACTTTGGAGAAAATAGCAGCCAACCCCAAAGTCATCCTAGAATTCAAATTGAACTGTAAACCTACACATGGAGTAGTTTGTGAAGCTTAGAAACAGAGTCCATTTTTTCTGATTACTATAATTTTTGCTGCTGTCTCTGAACTACATTGTTCTAGCTGGGCTTTAGATAGAAACACTGAAACACCAGAAGAAAACCAGCATCTGCAGCACCTCAGGGGGCCCAGCAGGAAATGTCATAAATCTCCTGGGAATTTTCAGTTCCAGGAGATTTGGAGAAATGTCTGACCCAAAATCTCAGAATTTGGAGATTAGGACTCTTACGAGAGTGCATCTGAATTGCTTTGGTCTGGAGATCTGGCTGGAAATCTTGTAAGATTCGGGATCTGTCTCTCTTGATTGTCCATCCAGGCTCTCTATTTTTCAGGTCTTATCTGCCAGGCCCAAGCATGATAAACCTCATGGTGCCCAATTTATTTGTCTCAGAAAGATGAAGGGCTAAGTCAGTCCTTCTGCATTCATGTCTTTGTTTCCCAGTCCCACAAAAGTGCCAGACCACTTAATTTATTCCCATGCTCCATGCAGGTACTCTGTGATTATCAAACAAAATTCATATCGAGGGTGTGTACTTTTAGCCTCTGTCTACTCCAGCGACACCAGGTCCAGGGAGGTTGCTATACTTCTACCAGGGCTGCAGGATGGGACAAGAGCTAAAGGAGGGGTCCTCTGCAGGTACCTAGCAGCAAGTAGACCTGGGACAAACAACTAACGCAGTGCAAGGAGGATCATACGATGTTAAATACTTGTATATAAGCATCCTCCAGATTGCATTACTCTGAGAGGCAACACCGGAGCATTTCTTAAAGATTATTTTTATTAGTTAAAGGGAAATTGCCTCAGATATCTCCAATGAAGCAAACACCTGGAGGTTGTGGGGACGTTTGGCCACTCCTCCTCCGTACCTCCCAAACCTCCCTGTGCCGTTAGAGGGGAGCAGATTGGGTGTGATAAACCCACCCGGCACCCTCCGCAGCAGCCGGGCCCGTTGCTGTCAGAGTCGTTAGTATGCTGGGGCTGTGCGGTTCCTCTGCCATCTTCATTCACCTTAGAAATGTGGAGTTTGAATGGTTTATCTCTATTAATCACCAGCTCAAAAAGCTTTGTGCACCAAAGGCCGCAGATAATTAACTTCACTATACTGCTTGTCTTATCAGTATCAACCTCTTGTCCTCCTGTGAAATAGTTAAAACCATCAGCCCCTTTTTACTTTTCCATTTAACTCTAATGCTTTAACACTGATGTTCTAAATGGCCCTGTGATTCATACTTATTAGACAAACCTTTCTTTCTGCATCTCTTATATTTTTTGATAATTGGCCATGTACGGTTTCTAAGGGGCTCAACGGCTTTTCATGCCACTATACTAATAATTAAAGGTTTCTCACAGCCTTTCAGATTTCTCTTTACCTTCTTTTCTTTGATAAGTATAATTTGCTGTTTAATTGGGGAAAGGGGGAGAAAAGTGGTAGTAGCAATAGACTAACTGCATAGGAAAAGGATTTGTTGAACAAAATTATCTAATTTTAAATAAATCTCTGCTATGTCCCTTTTTTTTTTGTTGTTGTTGTTCCTCTTCCTTGAGCTCCTCTCCTTCCTACACTGTAAAATGTTCTAACGGTCCAGAGAGAGGAAAGGGGAAGGCAGGACAGGGAGGTGAGACACGTGGCAGAGGATGGATGGTGAGCAGGAAGACCGGAGCTCTGCTCTTCACAGTGCTGCCTAGTTTAGCCCTTTGCTTTGCTCATGTCCCCATCCCCATCGCTCATTTTCCTCCTGGGAGATGATCTGGGACCAAACCCCTGCTCTGTGAGGGACAGTGACCATCACACTAGCTGCCTGTAATGAGTGGTGACAGCTGATCTGAGGGAGGCAACCCCTCAATCTATGTGTCCAACCTGCCCGGCAGCATCCTTGTGCACCCTAAGCAACCCCTGGGTACAGGGGCTGGGTACAACAGACCAGCCCGGGGACGTCACGTGGATGTCAGCCCTTCATACATTCATGTTGTGCGTGCTAGAAAACCCCTTTCCAGCATGGCTCGCGTGCCCTCAGGCACCCTCGCCAATGGGCCCTGACACCAGTAGTCAGTGCTGTTGCCTCAGCTCCCTTTGGAGTTCCCTTGGCTCTCCTGGCAATTGCTGTGGCCATCGCCGCGTGGTGCTGTCCTCAGGGTATCCCTTGCACACTGCTGTTGGAGTTTCAGCTTTTCGCATCCATGCACCAGGTTGTTTTTAAGGGGCATTTCCTCCCAGAGTCTTTCTTAGCCCCATTCCTCTCCCACTTGCATTACTTGAGGTTTTTCCCCTTCCTTCATTATTTTTTTTTTTTTCTCCCCAGGTTCCCCATTTCCCACATCAATGTCTTCTCTCTCCTGTCTTTAGGTTCTTTCACTCCCAGCTCACTTCTTCCATCCTCCCTGTGCGGGTACCGGTCAGGGAGATGACACAGCTGGAGGCTACCCTTGTCTCATGTGCTAGAGCCATCCCATATGGAGAACAACCCCCAAATGGCTCCCTGGGGACACTGTCCTGCATCTGCAGAGGATAGAAAGGCTTTTAGACAGACCTGCTGGACCTTCTCTCAGCTCTGGCCATGGGTGAGTACCACTGTGCCAATAGTGGGAGAACGCTGTGTCTGGAGGAGCCCCATTGCAGCCATGGCCATTTCTGCTTCCCCGGACCTTGCCCAAACTGGGAGAGGTGTTTTGGGGGAAGGGGTGTGGGGAGACAATGGGATTTGGAGTACTGAAAATCTGCTGCCCTGACAGCCTGTCTGCCTTTATTCACACAAATGAGGCCATTTGAGCTCAGAGGACCCAATGCTTTTGGTTTTCACTAAAACTATTCTGAAAAAATATTACTCAATGACTCCAATTCTAATTTTAAAATTAATTCACTCCAACTGCCTATCTCTTTCCATGTGCAAAGATTCAACAAGCATTAATGTTCTTGTGGGACACATCCTAGTGTATGCTTCTAAACCCCAGCTCCTGGAGTCATGTGGTGGGAGACACTTTAGCTTTCCTTCAAACCAAAATGTTTATGCAGTTGAGCAGAAAAGGATGGAAGTGCGACCCCAGTGCTCTGAAATAATTACACAGAGAAAAACAGTCAATGCTGTGTTTTAAGACTTGTAATTTTTACAGCACCTCTTGATGTAGGGAGAAGGTGGGAGCAAAAGGAAGAGCGAAGAGCTCATCCAAGGTTTTTTACTTTTGGAGATGGGCTACATGGTGGTGTGCTCCTCCAGTCAACACAGAGCAACCATTTCTTATCAGTGCTAGTATTGAATTGCAAAACAAGTTCACGCAGAAGTCATTCAGTTATTTTTTTGAGTGGAGATTTCACACAGTCTGTGATCTATTTTGGGATTATTCTCCAACAGGGGAGAAAGAAAAAGGCCAGTGGTGCCTCCGTGGTGAATAATTCATCCTGTCCTGCCAGTGTGGGTGCTAGATGACCCCCTCACTTAGCTCCTGCTTGGGTTGGGGAGGAGTGCAGGATGCCTCCCATATCTCTGTTAGCTGCTAGGGGTTAATAGGGGCGTTCAACACACACATGCATGCTCTAAGCAGGGTCAGGGGGCAGCCAGCACATTGCGACCTAAAATTCGATGGCTTTCATTCATTTCAGGTTGGTTGACCCCATTTCTCTTTGGGCAACCGCCTTGCCCAGTGCTCGTGCCTGGGGTGTGTGGTGCTGTGGGAGCCCAGCCAATCCCTTCTGAGCACTGGGGACAGCCATGATCCCCCTCGCAGATGTGCTCTTTGCCCTTATATTCCGTATCCCAAACTGCTACCCAGTATCGCAAAGGGAAATAAAAAGCAATAGCGACTGTTGAATGACTGCCCCTCTGCCATCTCAAACAGGACAGCTTGAAGATGCTCAATTCCAGATAATTTGTATTTTGACCCGTCAGGTCCCAGTGCCATGCTACAGCATGACAAACCCTTCCAGTTCACCACAGGGTCCTGGCAGCGTCCAGACTGCTGGAGCACCAATGACCTGACTCTGGTCATCCCCACTTGTCACCGTCTGTCCCATCCAGGGATTTATTTTGGGTAACTGCAATGTGAATAGCAGTAAGATCTCTTCTTGAGCTCTGACCAACATCCCTGGGAGTTCTCACTGATGCTTCACTTTTCTCTCCTTCCCTTGAGACAAGGCTTTGAGGGCAATTCTCTTATCTCTGCTTGTTTTGTTTTGGTATCTTATGCAGCAGAGTGTCTCCAGGTGTCTCTCCTCTTTCCTCCTTTCCAGTTGTCTGTCTCCCTCCATCACTTTGTCACCCACAGCTGCTTGTTAGTCTCTCTGATTTCCTCCTACTTCTCCCTAGTTGGTCCATTCATCATTTTTCCTCAGTAGCCCATGCTCCTTTCTCTCCCACTTCTTCTCCGTCTCTTGTTTCTCCCTCGTTTCTCTCTTTCGTTTTTCCCCCCCAGTGTCGGAACTTCTTTCTTTGATTCCCTCCCCTCCACCTCCCACCCTTTATAGTGCTGTTATCTGTGATTTTGGCAAAAGAGCACATTTATTGGGGAGGAATATCCCCATGGCAACGCAGCAGATGGTGACTTTTGATTAGCTTGGCTTTTTTTTTTTTTCCCTCCGACTGCCAAATCACAATCCGTCTTTGAAATTAAATCAGGCTGTGATAGCATCAGTTGTTCTGGAGAGGGGACGAGAGAGAAACAAGACTGAAGTATTACAGCGGGAGCCAGGATGTAATGCAAATTCGTGTTTTTTAACCCCAGCAATAAAAACCCCTGTTTGTTCCGGGAGCAGGAGGAACCACAAGAGAGGGAATAATAAAATAAAATTTAAAAAGATTTTTAAAAATGTTGTCACCCCACATGGGCTCCTCACTCTCACCACGCTGGAGAGCGTGTCTCTGTAGCACCGATGTCACTCCTTGCCAAGTCACCTGGTGCTGCTGGGCCTCATTCTGCAGCTGCTTAAACACCATTGAGGGTTTTCGTCATGTCGTGGTGGTGGGAAGAGGCCGGGTCCTTAGCTGAGCAATTCAAGCAACTATTTATGTACAGCAGTGCAGTGTCCAAAGTGGGATAGAAAGCGTTAGCAAGCAGCAAGAGGAAGCTCCTGGAAGGCATTGGAGGGAGGTGAGAGGAATTCAGGGTAAAGGGAGGAAGCGGAGGAGCTGGAAAGGGTGGATGGCGTCACCGAGCCAAGATGCTGAGTGATCAAGGGCATGGGAAAGTGAGGAGGTGTCTGTAATGGCACCAGGGAGGTCTGAGCCTGGGGAAGGAAGGGCACAAAGTTCTGCCAGCCACGAAGAGAGAGTTATAGTGCATAGCCCCATGGAAGATGGGAAAGTAGATACCAAAGTCAAACAGTAAAGAACTTTCTTGAATGCTTCACAAGTGGGTGGTATTCAAGTCCCATGAGCTCCTTTGCCTGGTGCTTTTTGGAGGGTGACCAAAGGTGAATGCAATTGAGTGCTAATCATAGCCAAAGATAAAGGAGGGCTTGAAAATGAAAGCTGCAGAGAGGAGATGACTAATGACAGAGCAATTTCATGGGAACCGACGTGTTGTCTCAGGCTGCGAGTCCGCTGGACTGCTATCTCCAGTTACTGATGTTCCCCACACAGGAGTTTAGAAAGTGGTTGTCTGGTCTAAGCACTGGCTCCTTTGGATGCAGTGAGTTTAGCAGTTATAGCTAAAGGTAAATAAAGGGTCAGGTTCAACTGGGATGGTGGAGTTTCATCAGAAACAAAGTGCCTCAAGGGTTAATACCCTTTCCAATCTGGGGTTGCAGCATGCATATTTTCTGGTACTGTGGAGAGAAAAAACATATGAGTACTTGATGTGCTTCATATGAGCCTTGAGATGCTCAAACTCTGCCACTAAACTCTCTTTTTCCTTTGCAAAGAGGCTCCAAGTTTCCCTAATATAGCCTGCAAAAGATGCTCCTCCTGGACGAGCTCTGATCTTAATGTAGGATCCAAACCTGTGCCCTTCTGCTAAATCTTTAATGATATGGGATTGTCCTGTCCCTTATGTTAACTACACTGTCCAGAAAGCAGTCCATATTCTCTTGCTCACTAGGAGCTATGGGCCACCACCACATCTCTCCCACTGCTTTTTTAGTCAAACCAGTGTTTTTTCCTGCTCTGCTCCAGGAGACTCTGCGGGCTGTCTTAAGTCCTTCCAGGATAAGCTCTCTGGCCAATAGATAAAATTTTGCTGCAGATGTTGTTGCTTCTGTTGGAGATCTCAGTTCAGGAGTGTTTTGTGTATGCCGTGTGTGTTAGATCTGATGTTCTTTGAGGAGAAGATAAGATTTGGATGCAGGAGATAAATCAGGTACGGATGCCACTGGAGCTGAATTACCAAGGGATCCCTTGGGGCCTGGTTCTTCCCTATGAGACACAGGCACAAGCAACAGCTCCAGTCTGCAGGGGTTCACGTGTTGGTGGAAAGCATCAGAGAAGTGTTCTAGGAGCACAGTGGGATCTAAACCCCTGTCTGACTCTCAGTTGGCTGGTCGGGGGGAATCTAACCCATGGTTCATTCTGTTAGATGGTAATCCTAGTTTAGACAAGAGTTTGTATCTGCTGGGTGATACTTACCCCTGTTTTGGTCAGATTGCCACTTGGTTTCTTTCCCCAGGCACCTTACCAGTGTCTGTCTGCTCCCAAATCTCTCTCTCCTTTGCCTTGCATCATCCCTTGCCCTGCACAAGTGCCGTGCAACCATGCTCTTCTCTTGCCTTGCATGCAGTCGCTGGGGGCTGGTTGGCATCCAACGCACCTTTCTGTAGGAACCACACATCGCGTGCCTGTGCGTTTACTCTGCCCTCTGATACCGTTGTGCCCCAGCTGATCACCTCTAACAGGGTCTGGGAACTGCCAATGGATGAAAGCCAGACCTGCCCCGCAGGCTGCCCCTGCGGTGCACCCCACTAGCGCAGCATACGTGTCCCAAGCGGTCCCAGCGCGGCATCCGCAGGGCTGCGATCCAGTCCGTAGAGCTGCACAAAACAAACCGGCTGTGACACCGCGACAGAGCTCTTGAGCCTTCTCCGGCTTGACACCACATCGTTATATATTGATGCCATGACACCAGCGCTCAAAATAGAATCAGGACAATTTGATTTCCTGCAGATCTCAGGATGGGGTCATAAAAACGGAGACTGTTCTGGAGAAATGGGATAGGGTGGAAATGTTTGTAGTGACATCACAGCCACATCCATGCCAATGGCCTCCTACTGCTGCAAACATGTGATTGTGATTTTGCTGCACGCTCCATCAGAAAAGAGCCAGGCTGGCCAGGGAGGGAGAAGGAGGGAGGGAGGAGAAGGGACGGAAATATTCTGTTCTTGTATCTCAATTCAAATATCTGACAATAGCCTCGTGGCCCAGGGTGCTGAGTGATCAGGAGTGGGACCGCAGAACTGAGACTGCTGCCAGAGCAGTGGAGCTCAGGGGGTTGTGGCAACCTAACTGGGGGCTGAATGGGGACCTTGGATTTTGCAGTGGAGGATCCTGGTCTGCATTTTGGGTGCTTTACTGGAGAGCTGGGTGGTCTCGTTGTGCTTACTCTTCCTCGCTGGTCCCATTTACTTCTAACGTCACTTTTCTTGGCAATAAAAAACTACAAGGCCTGAAATACGGCTGCAAAAGCCACTGTGTAGCCGTTGTCTTTTAGGGGTTCCTATTACAGAGAGGAACAGATCTCAGTGTTGGAGTTTCACTCATGAAGCAGGGAGCAGAAGGGAGGGATGCAAGGAGCTGGGGGTAGAGGAGGAAAGAAGAGAGAAAAGAGAGCAAAGAAAGAGAGGTCAGCCCAGAAAACAAAACTAGTTTGTGTCTGAGAACATTGCAGGAGGAAATCTCATGTTGGTTACCCCACAAAAGGCAGCAATGTCTGCAAAAGCCCATCTTGGTAGCGAGGTCCTTCCTGAGGAACAGCCTGCAGGGATCAGCCCTCAGTGCGTCCAGCACGTGTAACCTCGGGGGGCTGCGGAGGGGAGCGGGATCTGCAGGGAGGATGGGGGAGCAAGGGGATCCAGCTAATGCACCCATCTATCAGATTAGGCTGTCAAAAAAACAAGCCGCTTCCATCACTGTCCGAGGAGAGACTCTCACTCCCTGCTTAATGGGATGGCAGTCCTGTTGTTGCCACTCCAGGGAGAGGGGCCGCTGCCACCACAGTGTGCAGCAGGCTGCGAGTTTAAAATCCTATTAGGCAAAGACTAACAGTTGCAAAAAGAAAGCAGGTATCCCCTAGTGGGGATTTAAAGATGTTTAGACATAATTGGATTTTCCAAGCAGATGTCATTATTGTTAAACAGTTGCCCACTTGATATGTTCAAGTTGTTGGCTGTAATTGCTAAAATTAGCAGGTCTGCATGGAGCAAAGGTCAGTCGGTTAATATTGTGATTTAGTATTTTATGAAGTAATTCCAAATGCTTTTATGTATGTTTTTGTTTTTGCAGCCTAAGCCCACATTAGAGTAGTTGTGGGGCCTGCTAATAAAATAATGACTCAGCCTCTCTGCGCAGGCTGCCGGCCCGGCACAGCGGCAGCGCTCGAGCCGCCTTCGCTCCCTGCTCTTCCCGGTGCCGCGGGCCAGCCGGGGCCAGGCACTGGGCTTTGGTGCTGCCGTGAAACGGAAGGCTTTGAACTGCCCCCCAACACAATGTGTTGAAGCAGAGCTGGTGCTTAAAATGAGCCTGTCGTGTCCAGTGGTGGCCAGAAAGACGAGGGCCTGGTTTCCATCGGCAGCTGAGCAAAAGGCTCTGCCGCTGGTACTGGCGGTCCTCGTAGGTGGATTCACTGCACGTGCGAGTGCCTGCAACCACTGTCAGCCACGACCACACCTGAAAGACACGTCACTGACCAGGCAAGGTCCCAAAATACAGCTTTTTAGAGGGAAGATGCATTTCTGGAAGAGGAACAGAGAGCTGGAACTGGGCGAGGCAAAGGCTCCCGGGTTGTGCTGTGGCTGGACATCTGGTGCTGCCTCCTCCAGCACTGCAGCTGCTAAACAGCATGAGAAAAAGTTGTAAAAACTCCTTGAAGGTGTTAGTGTTTCGCTGGCACGCTCAGTTAGTCTGATCCTAGAAGAGGCAAGGGTTTTCTTCCAAGGCAAGGTTTACTGAGGTTCATTTGTTTTTCTCTGTAACAAGAGACACAACCCATTTTCATGGATGGTCTGGGCACACTTGGCAGATTTCTTGCTATTGCCTATGGCAGGAATGCAGGACTTTGCTGACACAGTCTGACCTGCTCTCTTACCACCAGACCTTTATGGCTGTCTTTTTTTCTTTTTTTTTTTTTTCTTTTTTTTTTAATCTCAGATCTTTTGCTTGCAGAAAGTGCTGTGAGGTGTTCTGTGGCCTGCAATGCCAAGGGAGGTGTGAA
Source organism: Chlamydotis macqueenii (assembly GCF_036417535.1). NCBI lineage: Eukaryota > Metazoa > Chordata > Aves > Otidiformes > Otididae > Chlamydotis > Chlamydotis macqueenii. The sequence goes on along the minus strand of NC_141565.1, from coordinate 10,652,395 downwards.
CGAGGATCTGTAGGTCCTCCTGGACATGACACTTACTGGGTGAGCTGGGTGCCTTCCCGATCCATGTTCCCGTATTCCCAACAGCAGGATTTTGTACGTGCAGCTGCCAGAGCTGTCCCAGGAACTCTCTGCTGTTGCAAGTGGCAATGGAAATGCTCTGACCCAGGGATGGGAAAAGGAAGTCCTTGCTCTTAAATGCTGCCTTAGATACTGATACGAGAGAGGGAATTGCTGACCTAAGACAGGACAGGTCTAAGATTATGTATAGATCTGCATATCTTGGTCTTAGATCAAAAAAATATTGATGGACATACATAAAAATATCCCATTAGCGATGAGACTGAAGCAAAGTTTTAGTTCTAGCAAGCTGAGAAGGTTGAGGAGCTGGGAATTCAACTCTGGTCCAGATTTCAAAACATGTTATTTTGATCAAAGATCATTTCAGTTTCTGATCCAAAATGTGCAGATTGTTTTTTTGTCGGTGTGTTTTGTTTGGTTTGTTGGTTTTTTTTGTTTTTTTTTTTACCTTGGACTTCCTCTAAAGTAGCATAAGGTAAAGTCACATAAGCCATTTCACATTGACATGGTGTCCACAGAGAGGGTATCAGTAGAAATATTTACTTGTGTTTACTCTGACCAAAATAATTTTTCTGCACCAAGCCCTGTAAATCTTTGCAATCCTTGGAGTCCCAGTGCCTGCAAGACTGCTGATGGCTCCCAAACCATGGAGAAGCAGCAGATGCAGTTTGTCCCTGCACAGAGGTTTTCCCTGCTCCCGTCACCACTGCCCCGCCTCTGTGAACCCAGCATGCACTTAGACTTCTATTTGCTTCACAGTGCTGTGTCTTTTTCCTGCTGGGAGGGTGACTTGCAGGGACTTAACAGCCCTTAACGTAACAAATACAGTTTTGGTCTGTTTTTCCAAGCTGGGCATGGCATCAGTTGCTAAGGAAGGTGATCTAAGCTACATTTTTCTTTTCAAAAGTAAAAGGTTTTGTTTAAGGGGTGGCAGTAGTCTGGCTAATTTAACTTACCGCTTAATGTTCAGAGTCCTTTACTAGTATCGCTGCCTCGCAGTCTCCTTCAAAGCATGGGAGTCTGTTATTCCCATTTTACAGCAGAGGAAACAGATGCAAAGACCTGCCCAAACGCAGGCAGCAATTGCAATCTGGATTAGAGTGAAAATGTCCCTGAAAGCTAGTTCCAGTCTCCAGGGAGGCATCAGTGGGCAGGGCAAGCTGGAAAACTCAAGAGGATGTAGCGTGGGACCGAAAATAAGAGGCGCGTGAGATTTTAAATGCCTAAGGTGATCTAGCCAAGCAAGAAACAAGGCTCAACAGTTCATGTCAGCACAGGGGAGGGCAGAAACGTGGGGAAGCGCGTTCCTTAGCTCAGTGGAGGACGAAAGCAGCATGCTGGCAGGCTGTGCAAGAAATGCATTGTGAACTGGCTCTTACAGCTGTGAGCAAGACAATAAGGATGGTAAAGCGCTATCTAAGTCCCTGAATCCAGCTTCGCACAAAGAGGGAGCTAAACTCAGCCCCCTGGAATCTGTTTGCTCATGGTTTCAATTTAGCTTTTTTTTTTTGTTGTTTGTTTGAATGATTCCAAACAGAAAGGGACTATAGGTTGTCCTAGTCCAAGAGCCAAATTCAGCTCCTCCCTGCTCAGGGTCTCTGGTCATAATTTGCAGAGCATTCTCAAGAAAGCCCTCATTTTCTTCTACAGTCTGAGGAATTATATTTTCTTCCTTCCTTTGTTATTCTTATGCTAGCCCCTCTCCTCTAAGTTCTGCATGACCCACTGAACTTCCCCCCACCTTCTTGCCTGTGTACTAAAATATTTTCCAGTGACTACACATCTTCTCATACACCAAAGGTAGGATATTCTTCACTCAGCCTAAGAGTTGTGTATGAGGGTCACACAAGTCTTTATTCTTCCAGCTAGTAGACTTCAAGATTGGCATTTCAAGGAGTGGGAAGACACCTATAGCCTGTCACGGAGCTCTCTTACTTGTCCATCAACCAGCCTGTCTCCTCTTGCTATATTAACCAACTTGATTAATATCCAGCAAGGCCGCTTTCACGTATTTTTACTATACCTATTTACTGAACAAGCACTAGCTATCTATCGCCTTACACAGGTTAGTAGAGTCCTAGTCCTTAGTTTAGCAGAACTCATATCTTTACCTGTGAAGTATTTGTTCCCAACAATTGACAAGTCTGCACTGGTTGCATTGTGAACTTTGCATTTATTAATACTACTTATAGTAGATCCCATCCCTTGAGCAAGGAGAGCACATCCTACAGCTTGCAGTTAATAGTACCGGGGGACTTTACAACGGTGGCGTCTCCCTTTTACTGTCACAAAGCTCGGCTTGCCATCTTTTTCCGCTTCTATTATCTCCTGCCCATTCTCAATTATTTTCCGGGTGGTGAACCTCTTGCCGTTATCACTGATGGCCCAGCTGCGTTCTCAGCAAAGTAGAAGGTACGCTGCTCACTGGGGCTGTATGAATTCCATGGCATAAATGAATCCATAAAGTGAAAAAAGGACCTGGAGCTTCCTCTTCTTCCACTTGTCTTGTGACAATTTTTCACTATTGTTTCTGACAGTGTAGAAGGGGTTCCAGAAAACAGGCCCAAAGAGAGTCATCATTCCAAAGATTTCCATAAAGTCCATCTCGAGGTTGTAGAATAAAAAAGGGAAATCAAAAAGTTGTTATGACCCTCCGTGGCACTGCTTCCTCTGTAGGATTTTTTTCTCCTTAACAGACCTGTCGTAGAGCAATCGTTTCTGAGGGTCGGACAAAACCTCATATGCCTCAACGATTGCTTTGAATTTCTTTTCAGCTTCCTCCTTGTTGCTGGGATTCTTATCAGGATGCCATTTCAGTGCCAGTTTGTAGTAAGATTTCCTGACATCATCCTGTGAGGCACTTTTTTTGCAGTCCAAGGACTTTGTAATAATCCAGCATCTCAAGGGAAAGGTGAGGCTGCTTGGAAGATGCCTGGTACCTCTCTCCCACAAGGACGCAAAACCCAGGTGCAGAGACTCCTGGACTGGAGTCCTGCTGCACTCCTCAGGGGTGAGTAGATGCTCAGTTCGTTCCTTGATCTGCTCTGTCCTTTCCTGTCACGATGCCATGCAGTGCTGCTCGACCATACCGTACAGAAATCATGAGATTGTGACTTCAGTGGGGGCTCAGCCAATCATTGCTCAGTTGACCAGACTTCATTCTAGGGTGGAGCTGGTTGCCGCGGGCCTTGTGTTTTTAAACGTAGGTCATACATTTGATGTTGTACTTGCCCGATGTAGCTGGAATGTCACAGCTGTGACTTTGTTAGATTACTTTCTGTCTATTCCTGCCTAAAGGTGGGATTCTCAGACACCTGTGTGGTTTTGTGTGCAGTCCAGGCAAGTGTGGTGTAGTGAGATGGTATCACCCCATAGCAGCAGCTATAGGAAAGCCATTTGCAGTTTGGCTACCCACAGTTTGGGAAGAGTGTTGATAAATTGGAGAAGGCTCAGGGAAGAGCAATAAAATGTGATTAAGGGTTTGGAAAATATGCTCTGGAGTGAGATAGGTAATGCGTCTTGGTATTAAGAGGAAGTTCAATGCTAGTTTCATGATAGTCTGTAAGAACCTGCATGGGAACAAATTCAATGGCACAGGGATCTTCTGGCTCCCAGACAAAGCGGTTGGAAGGTAGCATTAACCAAATTTAAACTTAAAATACCTGTCCTTCATTACGAACACCCTCATCATTGAAACACCATTTTTAAACTCAGAGTGGACCCTTTTCCTAAAATCATAATTAGATGACCGTCATGATCTCTTCTGAATTCATAGTCAAACATAACGCTTCCAGAAGAGCTTAGCTCTCATGTTGGTGCCTAAACAAATGCCCAGAATGAAACTCATTAACAACCTTTTCTGTGTGCTTTTTTTTTGTATAGTTGTCCCAAGGTGTATGCACATACAACAGGGACACCCCATAACCTCAACACAGACAAGTTCAGCCCAAGGAGCTGAACTTTGATGATCCAGTCTGGGGTTATCTTGCATCTGTTTTTGTTCCCTGGATTTGCCATTTCTGTGGGAAATGCAGTATCTTCACAGGGAATCGTTGCGTGAAGGAGGTCTCCAAGGAAGTACCAGTAAGGAGAAATCTGTCTGTAAGACGGTGTTGTAAACACCTACTAATGGCAGCACGTGTTGCAGATCGCTGCCCTCAATTCCATTACCCCACACTTTGGGAAGGAGTCAAGAGCCAGCCAGACCAAAGAGCATATGTGCAGTGTACGAGCTGGCTGCTGTCCTAACATGCATCGTACATGTGGGGCCGTGAAGCCAAGGGGCAGCCATGTCAGCCTGTGGAAAGCAATGTGACACAGGCTGGAGAGGTGGGCCCGTGCCAACCTCATGAAGTTCAACCAGGCAAAGTGCAAGGTCCTGCACCTGGGTCATGGCAATCCCAGGCACAAATACAGGCTGGGCGGGGAATGGATTGAGAGCAGCCCTGAGGAGAAGGACTTGGGAGAGCTGGTGGACAAGAAGCTCAACATGAGCCGGCAATGCGCCCTTGCGGCCCAGAAGGCCAACCGCATCCTGGGCTGCATCAAGAGGAGCGTGGCCAGCAGGTCGAGGGAGGTGATTCTCCCCCTCTACTCTGCCCTGCTGAGACCTCACCTGGAGTACTGTGTCCAGTTCTGGAGCCCCCAACACAAGAAGGACATGGACCAGTTGGAGAAGGTCCAGAGGAGGGCCACAAAGATGACAAAAGGGCTGGAGCACCTCTCTTATGAGGACAGGCTGAGAGTGTTGGGGCTGTTCAGCCTGGAGAAGAGGAGGCTCCGGGGAGACCTTATAGTGGTCTTCCAGTACCTCAAGGGGGCCTACAAGAAAGATGGGGAGAGGCTGTTCAGTAGGGCCTGTTGCGATAGGACAAGGAGTAATGGTTTTAAAATAGAGGGGGGTAGATTTAGATTGGATATTATGAAAAAAATTTTTACAATGAGGGTGGTAGAACACTGGAGCAGGTTGCCCAGAGAGGTGGTGGAAGCCCCATCCCTGAAAACGTTCAAGGCCAGGCTGGATGAGGCTCTGAGCAACCTGATCTGGTTGGAGATGTCCCTGCTCCTTGCAGGGGGGTTGGACTAGATGACCGTTGAAGGTCCCTTCCAACCCTAACCATTCTATAATTCTATGATTCTATGTGACAGAGGAAGGAAGGAAGGTGATTGAACTAACGTGTGTTGGGGAAGGGCTTTTTTTTACTGGTTTTCTCACTGGTCAGTGATGGGTCAGCAGTATGAAGGTGCTTGTCATATTCTGGCAGTAAAAGTTGCCATAAGGCAGTGCAGTGCTGATTTGGAGACTGGAGTTGAAGAAAGTGCAAAGCAACGAAGGAGCTCTTGGTCCCAGGGGCTCACCTCGTTGGGGAGATCTTGGCTTTTGCCTCCTTTTGTACAGAGGAGGTGGTCTTAACTTACAGAGTGGTTGGACCATGTGAATTATTTTTCTGCTGGGTGTTGTTTTTACTGTAGCAATGGCAAAAGTTAATTGGGGCCCAGCAGCAAACTGCTGCCCATTTGAACTCAGATTGTTCTTTGCACTCCCACAACATCTCTTCTATGCTGAGGGGAGGGCTAACGCTTCATGACTCGCTCTCACTGTAGTGCTTTGCTTGAAATCTTCACCAAGGGGACTTGTTTATTTGGGCTAGTGGGTTTTTTTAGGATTATGTATTGGACTTGAGAGTGATCCAAGTTTACCACCCACAAGCCACAGAAAGGTGCCAGCAGGTCCTAGCCACTGCCAGCATGGTCCATTTGCAGATGCGTTGCAGAAATTTAAAGAGCAATTGCTATTCTTGCTCTCTGTTACCCAGAAGGGAAAATGGGACGTCAGAAATGCCTGTTGGAGAGTCACACGCCGGTTATCTACTGCAGAGAGTGGGGCTCTGGACGGAAGGAAGGAGGTAACTCTGCTTCGTGCTGTCTCTTTGCAAAGCGTCTCCTCCCGTACGTGCTTGTGATGATGAGTGCGCATCTCAGACTGGCTGGCGCACTGGATTATCTCTCTTGGATTTAGTGCATCCTACCCATCTGAAAAGTAGGGAGTGGTTTTTCTCCCGTCATCCCCGAATGGAGGACGCTCACTGCCTGTCTGTCTGCTGCCTGCAGCCGGCGTCAGAGATTAGCAGCCATTCAAGAAAGGCCACTGCTGTGAGCCAAAAGGGTTTGCAAGGAAAAAAAGAAAGGGTCAAGGAGAGGAAGAGAGAAAGGGAAATGAGAGAGACATGCACACATCAAGTAACTAGACCCACACTAGCCTGGCAGCCCCATCCCTAGAAACCAAGGCTTTGAAATGAGAAATGTTTTTCGTATCTTAAATCTCAAGTACAAACAATAAAAACCAGCCCAGACTGTGTTCTTTGAAGAGAAAGTACGAGTGACCTGAACAGTGGTTATCAGCAGCGTCATTAAGATAAACCCTTAACATGATTTAAAGCATCCGAAACTGAAGGCAGCACTTTCAGATACTAACAAAATGGTCTGACATTGGGGATGAAAATCAATAGTAATCTGATGTCACTAAAAATACTCAAAAGTGTCCCATGGCTGATGGAGGTGAGATTAGTGTAAATATTTGTATTCTAATCAGTGGCACGCGAGGGCTGGAGGCGGCCTTTCTGTCTATTTAATTAATGGAGTGGCTTTTTAAAAGGATCCTAATCATATGTGATTGTATCTGCTTATCAACATTTTTGCTAATTAGATGATATGGAGGCAGTCACTCTGCTAATTCCCTCATCCAAACAGCATATCCTGCACAGATAAAGTACAGTCTCTTTTTAATAAGAAACGATCATGAGACAGACTAACCTTAATGGTGCTTATTATCCGAGGATCTTTGGGATTTTCTCTTCTACCCACCCCCTCCTTCCTTTTCCTTCGTTCACTGCTTCAGTATGCTAGATGGATGCGACGGTCCCTGTCCCCACTGATGCCCCTGCTCCAGGCACCACCATGTCCAGCCTGCTCTTCCCTCCCAGCCAGGCATTGGGTCTGCAAGGGCAGAGGTTTTCAGCCAGGTCAGGATGGGAAGCAAAACACAAGGCACTAAACAACAAAATGCTCCAAGTTTTTGGTCACCCAGACCACAGGTGACCCAGAACTTGCAGCCCCAATCCCTGACCTTGCTCTTGGCACCCCAGTGTACCCTGGTCCAGAAAGGAGTGAGCATCTCTGAGTTGTGAAAACTTTTTTCTGTAATTATTATTAGTTTGGATATTAGGAAAAATTTAATTTCTTCACTGAAAGGGTTATCAAGCATTGGAACAGGCTGCCCAGGGAAGTGACTGAGTTACCATCTGTGGAGGTATTTAAAAGACATGTAGATGTGGCACTTAAGACATGGTTTAGTGGTGGACTTGCAGTGTTAGGTTTATGGTTGGACTTGACTATCTTAAAGGTCTTTTCCAACCTAAATTTTTATTATTACTGTTGTTGTTGTTATTATTATTATTATGTTTTTTTCTCTTCTAAAAGGTTCTGAGGGCAGAAGGGGTCTACACAACTGAATTCTCACCAGCCCCATTGATCCTGTGACAAGGCCAGGGTCCTTTTATCTAAACCAATATAAGTTGGAGACATTTGTTCCAAGTCCTTTGACTATCCAAACAAACACAAGTCGCGCTTTGCTCTGCCAGTCAAACTGTCATCGGATGCCTCCCCCCAGGGCAGCCCCATTGGAGGGGACACTGCAATCACCCATGGAGCTATGTCCCCAGGGAGCATGGCCAGGGATGGGCACATTGGGCTGACTTTCTGCTGGGGGGGCAACAGAGGGACCTGCCTGACTTCAGAAGAAGATAGAAAAATAAATAGAAAACTTGCCCCAAAGAATGTCTCCTCACCCCTCAAAATATAAGGGCAATATCTTGGTAAGGAGAACCTGTCCTAAATGGGTGTAGGTGCCACCCCAAGAGCGTCTGGGTGGACCAGAGGGAGTAGGTGTATGGTGTTTAGTTTTAGGAGGCCAGGAATTTGCTGTTTTTGCAGCTGTGAATGTTGAGCAGAAAAGGCTTCAATGATATGGATTCCCAAATCCATAGGCAGGAGGGAGGGTCAGTGTGTCCCCTGTACTGATCCCGTGCGTCGGGCTCAGCATGGAGGTTGGCTATGGGATGGGAGATGGGGTAGCTCTGGGTAGTGCTGGCTGGGAGGGACCTCCAGAAGCTGGGAGAGCTGAAGGAGGATCCAGAGCTGGGTCTGTATCCAACTTTACTGAGTCTTAGGTTGGGGCTTGAGGCTAAACCAAGATTCAAGCAAGAAGACAACCAGCTTCCGGGTAGAGGTGAGGTGCAGGAACCTCACAAAAACACTCTTTTTTGAGGTATGAAGCCAAAGAGGAGGCCTGGTCCTGCTTAGTGGAGTCAAGGATGGGCCTGATGTAGTTTCTTATGTTTGATTATGCCCTATGCCCAGGGCAAGGCCTTGCTCTAGGCTTGGAAAGCCCTAAATGGCACTGTAACTTGTGTCCATGGACTCTGACCCCAGCAGAATTCAGAGCACTTTGGTTTCATTGCCTGGGTGACCTCTGTATCATCTGTGCTATCCTCATGCAGGCATGGCTATGCTGAGGTTGTTCTTAGCAACATGATTGGCCAGTCCTTCTACTATTCCTCCTCTTTGGCATGGTCCCTGACTGTCCTTCCTCTCAATGCTACGTGCAGGAATTAATTCAGTATTGACCAATTTCCCAGAGCGGTTTCCCGTTGCTAGTTCCATGACTGAGGGCTACAACTTGAAAAGAAGAGGGACTTCTGGGCCAAGGATTGCGTTGCAAGCCGTTGAGTCCTGGGGCTTAATGAGGCACTGCTTATCAGCACAGCATGCTTATCTGGAGGCCGCCAACAGTGTACCTGCTCCAGCCCCATCGTGAGCGAACATGTTTTACCACCCAGTTGCAGGGAGCCGGGAGCGTGCGTGCGGTCAGACAGCACGGTTCAGCTGATGTGTGGTAACTTGCGAAGCCACAGCAACTTTATCGCTTCACAACATCCATACATAGCCACAGCCTTGAATCTTCTCAGGGGAAGAAAGGATGATGAGTTACTGTCCTGGGATTTTCTCTCTGTCTCCAGTCAGTGGGAAGTGGTATGTGGAGCATTCATTTAATAAACCAGAGGGGAAAAGCTGTAGATCAGCTTCTCATTATTTCAGTGCTGGCTCACGCCATCGCTTGGGTTTGTGCCTGACAGTTCAGTGTGTTATTTGAGGCCACTCAAGCATTCTGCAGAAATGATGCCACCCTTTTCTGAAAGCATGGGGTTCATCCAAGTGGGAAGGGCCTGCCATTGCTAGTAGGTTTATCAGTGCTAATGTCATCTCAATTTTAGGTCTCAGTTTGTGAAGGAGGTGCCCACCTTGGAGACTGGTTCCTCTTGAGAGCCACCGCTCCAGCAGGAAACCTTCTGGAGATGGTTCTTCTGATGTGGACCTCTAAAGTAAAGCAACTCTAGGTGGGTAAAAACACCCCAGTGGAGCTGGTTTGCAGGGAATGAGGGAGTCCCAAGTGGTACAAAACTTAGGTGAGGGTCCTGGTGGTGTGCATAGATCTGAAACCCCCTGATTAAAAGAAGCACTCTCTTTCTCTAGAAGGTAGGAGGGATCGCAGGGGACCACTGCAAGTGTTTGTCCCTCAGTATTTGCCAGTGTGTTATACCTACATCCAAGGGGCTTTGGGCAATCAAGGTATCAGGCAGGGAACTGATCGGTAACAGTGACTTTACTGGGAAACTGGAGAAGAGACCCCATGTTGAAGCCATCAGGAAGCATGTTCTGGTCCTGCCTATGGGCACCTCATACATGGGGCTGCTGGGAGCAGTGAAATTTTCACACTGCCCCGGCAAAGGTTCAGTCCAAGTTTATTGTTGAGATTAAAAGACTGGAGAATATAAATTGTAAATGTGATGACTTAAGACCTCATAAATTCAGTATACAGCCCTGTTCCAGAGAGCTTGTGTGCAGTGCAGCCACGCTGCCTTGGGCTCATGAGTTGCCCTTGCTCCCATTGCTTGCACCCATGCTCTCCAAAGAGCCCTTCTGCCCTGCCCTGGCTCCCAAGATGGTGCATGTGCACATGTCTGCACAGATGCTTGGAAACACATGCACTGGCCAGGGATACCGTCCTTTCTGCACACACTGTGGGTTTGCTGCTTACGTACAGACAGGGACTCCCTACCACTGCTTCAGCCCAGAAGCCAGTGGTAGTGCTGGAGCGGTATTTGCCCATATCTGACTGCAATGAGGGAGCAAGTGGAGGTCTTGAAGATGATGTTGCATCCTCTGGAAGGAGGGACAGTCCCCCTCTAGCTAGAGTGCCATTTGCATTTACCTGAGGTCCAAGTGTCCTTGCTTGGTGCTTGCAAAGGAGCTCTATGGTCTTACCTGTGTTCTTGCATGTGGGCAGCGTGAACTGCCTGGGTGAATCAGTCACACACGGAGTCAGTTGAAGCAGCATTGCCTCTGAGCCTTGGTGGAGACTGCCAGAGCAGGAATGATGAAGCTTTTGAACAATGCACAAGTCCCTGCCCCAGTTTTCAGCTTATCCTACTTGTGCCACTACCCTGGAGCTGGGTGACCCCTGTGAGCAGGGGGCTGAGGAGAGCTTTTCAGAGGAATGGTTAATGTGCTGGGCTGTTTCTGGGGTGAGTTGTGATGAGGTTTCTACAGCTGGGTCATGACTGTCACTGAGCTTGTCCAGGACAAAGTTCCTTAAATAAATTACTTGGCTGTAAGCACCTTTGGTATTATGTGCTTTTTCCTCTTTTCCTAGGAAGATGGAGAGCTGGAAACCAGCCTGCTCCTAGGATTGGTCCAGCCCATGCCAAGGATGTAGCTTTTGGTCTGGGAGCCCTAACAAGCCAAGATGGGGATGCAGCATCCAGTGCCAACCTGCTGGGAGCAGAGCTTATGACACTGTCTGAGTAAGAAGAGTTGAGGACACATCCTGGGGGGACACCAGAAGATGCTGCGGGATGCCTTTCTCCCTAGTTGAGTGGCTCAAGCCCCCAGCACACAGTAAGTTTGGAGGGGATGAGCTTGGCGGGCAGTTGTCATAGACTATGTGGCTCCTCGTCCTTGCGCAAGCACCCAAGGGTCAATGCTTGGGGCAGGCTGTGCTTTGACTGGCTCAGGGTAAGCCCCAGCCTGCATTTCGGAAAGCAGAGCCCTGTGGCCACCAATGCACAGGCCCTGACTGCAATGGCATGTGTGAGTCAGTGCCGAGCGCTCCTTTGGGTGCTGGGGTTCACTTTTTGGAGTCCAGCACGGGGGCCGACAGCAGCACTTGCGAAAATACACTGCAACCTCTCTCAGCAAAGCCAAGTCTCTGAGCTCCTGCCTCGTTTCTCTGAAGAAAGTGAGTCAGGCAGCATTGCTCAAGGCTTCCCCTCTCCCAGGGTCCAGGCCCAGACAAGGCAGTTTCGGCTCAGAGGTGGCTGCATGGCACTGGTCCCTTGGGGCAGCGTAGGTGCTGAGGGTGGCGCTGGGCACAGCTGGCGTACAACAGGAAAGGAGGAGGATTTTTTTTTCTTTAATAATTTTTAATCACTGTGAAAACCACATTCCTGCTGGTTTGCTTTTTGATCTGAGTTGCTGTAAATGTGGCGTTGATGCCAAGAGAACATGTGCCTTGTGCACACTTGCATATATTGACCAAACCACGCTGCATTTTGCGATCCTGACTGAAGTCTATTTGGCAGTGTTTTGGTCTGATGAGACCATCTTCCCTTGCTTCCCTCCACCCAGGCCCTCAAAAACTTTGCAAATTCACCCAAAATATTTGCCATTTCTCAGCCAACTGTTTGTGTGACCCACTGTAACTGCCCTTTCCCGGGACTCAGTTCTGAATGAGGAGCAGAGATAACGTTTAACAGGCAAGAGCGAATGAAAAGGAGATAAAGGAATAAGGAGAGGGAAAAAAGGGAAAGGAGGGGAGGGGAGGAGGAATGCAGAGGTATGTGGCTGCATGTTGTACTGTGTTTGTGCATAAACAGGCATGCTTATCGATATCCAGATGTAAGCATGCGTGCAGGGTAATATCTCCTGAAACAATAGGCGCTGCTCGTCTCGGGGAGTGCTGCTGGAGCCTCCTCCTCAGATGCTGCTGTGTTATCAGGTTGCAGCAGGCGTTCCCATCTAATCGGGGATCTGAGCCCCGTGAGCCGCACCCAGGGCTTTCAAAGCCTCTCCTCAGCCTTCAGCCCGCTTTGCCTCCCTGAGGAGGGAGGGCAAGAGGGGATAAAAGGAGCCAAGCGTCTCCGGAGGTGATACCCGGCGTGTCTGGCCGCCCAGCTTCACACCCTGGTGGAGATGCAGGAGCTGGTCTCGCATCGCACCTTGGCGGGGACAGCGGTGGGGTGACCCTGAGGACCCTTGCCAGGAGGAGGGAGCCTGGCCAGAGCTGCAGCAAAGCACTCGCTTTGTTCAGCATGGGGCGGATTACGTCAGAGGGGCCAAACCAGCCATTTCACCCCCATCCCCTCTGCTGTAGCAGTCGCAGGAGTCAGCCCTGGGGACAGTGCTGGCACCCAGGGGCCTTTTCTCTTTTATTTTCTTCTTTGTTTTTAAGGAAGGTACCAAGACGGGGAAAAAAAAAAAAAACCACCATATAAAACCTTCTTTCCCCCATTGCTCCCTAGCACCAAAATGCAATGACCACTAATCTTAATGTGGCTCATAACAGCAAATAGCTCTGGAACTAATTAATTTGGCAGTGCGGCGGCTGCCTGCCTTTTTCACCAAAATCAATTAAGGAAAGGCACATTTCCCCTTTTTCTCCTGCACCGCTTTGCAAAGGGGAGAAGGGGCAGTGAGAACTTAGGCGCTGCTTTCCCAGGGCTCCCAGGGGGTCAGGATGGGGAGCTGAGCGCAGGAGCACAGCAAAAGGGGATTAACAAGGTGGAGGGAGAGACGCCGCTGCTTCTACACAACAGGAGCAGGGATGCTCCCTAGGGACGAGTGGCAGTGGGAAAGCTTGATTGCCACACGCAACCACGCCGCACCGCGCTCCTCCCTCTCTCCATCCCGGCTCCCTGAAGACCCCTGTGAATTGTCATTCCTTGCTGGTGCGGCGGGTGGAATCGACAGTCGGGCTCTCAGAGCATTTTTATATTCACATGGTTAATGAGCCCTTCCAGAAGGGGCTGCGAGGGAGCGGCAGGTGGGAATTTCGGCACTGTTTGCTTGCCAAGCAAGGGCAGAGGTGTGCGTTAAAAAGGAGTCAGCGAGTAATTTCAGGAGGCGAATTTTGCGTTTGGCAGGAGGCGGTGGTAGGAATCGGAGTTGGGTCTCGTGGTTTTTAAGGCTCTTGGCCTTGGAGGTTTAAAATGGCCAGGGAGTGAAGGCGGGGAGGGTGCCAGAGGGGGATGCGGCTCCCCCCTGCCCTGGGCTGGGTGCAGGCCAGGAGGGTCTGAGCTGGGACTGTGTCAGCATCACACCGCTTCCCAAAACATCCAGCAAGAATAGGAGAATAGGACCCCCTGCCCCTGTGCTTGTTCTTCTGGCTCCGCTTCCAGGTGGAAATGAGAGCCGGGTCTGGGGGAAATGGGTTGAGTGACGGCAGGGCTCTGTGAACATGCAGCTCCCCAAAACCACCCTTTGTGGGGAATGGGAGACAACTGTCCTCAGGACATGGTGTTGAGACACCTGGCTAAGCTGGGTAAAACCTCCTGAGCATTATTTCTGTAAATGCCTCCATTTGGTCCATATCACCTCCTCCAATCTCTGCTGAAATGCCCTTCTATTAATAAATAACTCCATTCTCCATTACCCCATCTCCACAGCTCATGTTGAAGTAACTGGGAATTTGGGTTTGGTTTTTATAGGCATTAGAAATAGATTTTATCTTTATCAAGGGCTCTCTCTCCACCTCCCCAACCTTTGCTCCGTTGCACCGAGCACGGCAGCAGCTGGAGTAGAGGAAGCAGGTCCCTGGGCTGAGCTCAGCACGGGGAAACAAAGGGAGAACCTCTCCCTGGTTTTGGCTGGGGCAGAAGGGGTTTAAAAGGGCCAGGTCCCTCCCTGTGCATTGGTGACCTGTGAGTACATCTCCATAGCATAGTGTAAAGCATTTGAGAAAACAAGGGAGAAATTTTGAACGAAGACTATTTAAGAAATTGTGTATCTGAAAGATTTAGTTTTCAAGGGTTTGTTTTTCCTTCGTGGGGGTAGATATCTGGCTTGGGAAATACCTACAAGGAAACCTCCCTAAATGCAGTCATGATGCTGAACCACCACATGAATTTTGGGGAAGATTTTCTTTTTTTAAACTGTGGGTTGCAAACATTCCCTGGAAAATATTTGAGTTTTGAAGTGCATCAGTTAGTCGTGATTGGGCAGGGAAGTCACAGGGCGGCATTTTTATCCATGGGTTGGACGGCAGCACGGTTTCTGGCAGGGAAATTGGTGCATGTAAATTAGAATTGTGGTTTCCATGAATACTATCATATATGGATTGGAAGCTGATTTTCCAAGCACAGTCGTGCCAGGAAAACTTGTGTTCTCACATAGCCCCAGGCAGCAAACACAAGTGACACAAACATGGTGAGGGTGAGTTCATTTACAACTGTGACTGTTCGAAAAGTATTTCTAAAATTTGTCTTCCCTGCTGTTCCTCCCCTGTCCCCCCGCTTCCTCCTCCCCTTCCAGCTATGCTGGAGTGAGCTAGGAGGTTTGGTATCCAGCCTTACGCAGCGGCTGGTGCTCAGCTGGAGGGATAGGCACCGCGGCCAGCGTGCACCTGGGCGCAGGTAAGGCTTTGGCAGGGTGGGGACTGGATTCCTTCCCGGCCCCTCTCGGCAAACAGCTCCTGCCCTGGAGCCTTGCGTTCCTCTGCCCTTATCTCCCTGCGCAAGGCAAAGCTATAAATGTTATTGGCCGTGAAGTTATTCATCCCCTTCAAAGTTACGCATACGCAAAATAGGCTAGAAATGGGAGCCTTCTTACCAGGTATGAGTGTTTAAAGGTTTGGGGTTTTTTTAATAAAAATCTCTAAGAAAGAATGTCATTAGCATATAGCGACGTTAATAGCACTGGCTCTCTATAGACCTAATTATATATGTTACCACAAGTAAATTACCACAGTGTTTCTTACAAGGTAAATATACTCTTGCTCCAGGGATGGGTAGATCGAGGCACAGAGCAATGGCCTTGCTGGTCCATGCAGCTGGCGGTGGAGAGAAGAAGTGACATACAGGAGCTTGAGTTGGGACACAGGTCTTGCCTTCATCACAGGCACAACTCAGCCCCCCTCGGCCCCTCTCTGTCCCTGTCCCAGGGATGTGGCACCTGGTCCTGGCCCCGCAGCGCTCTGCAACCGGCCAGGCTGGCATGCAGCAGCTTCTGTCCCAGCTGGATGCGGTGATGCTCATGTAGCGGTGGGGGCTGTCAGAAAAGATCAGACTTTCAAAGCTCAGAAGACCCCACTGCTGCCTTCTGGGAGTTTATAAAATTCATTCTGGTTCATACCTGTTGTTTTAAACCCATTCCTTTCTGAGGAATGACTCAACTCAAGAAAGAAAAGCAGTTATTTTAGTTTTTGGCTAACTAGGACAATCCAATGATATATAAAGGGATGGGAGATCTGTTACATCTCTCTGACCTCCAAAGCCAGAGCCATTTCCCCATTTATGGCACACCTCCTCTTTTATTAGGCTCATGCATGAGCTACGCTTGCCTGCATCAGCCATCCCCTGGTTTTCCCCTGTGTTGTCTGTTGGCAGCTCAGACCAAGACCTTTGCAGTGCTTCAAGCCAGCTGAGCCTGGAAACCTCTGGATGATCCAGGCAGCAGTTTCCAATCGCTCTGTCCCATCCCCATCCCCTCTTCCCCCACAGGGCAGCTCTCTGTGGAGGGTGGCAAAGCAATGCGGGACAGGGCTTTTTGGGGAAATGAACATGAGACCCCAGCCAGCTTCTGTCCTGTATTTCAACTTCCGTGGCCCGACATCAAACACGTCACTGCAGCCTGAGCCCCCACAGGCCTACGGGCCTAACGGAGGAGCAAAAAGAGAGGACTAGAGGCAGCAGATCTTAATCTTTATTAAATAAGAACAAAGCTTATGCCGGCTAATGAGAAAAACAAACCGATGAAAGATCCGGCGAGCTCCTCAGAAGGACACAAAGAAATTCTCTCTGAACAAGAGCAGGCTAAAAATATTCCTGAATATTTATTTTGCTGGCAATGGCTTCATAGGCTCCAGATTTGATGCCGCCTCTTTGGGGAGTGACATGGCCGTCGCAGCCGTTTCAGAGGAGGGTGCTCCAAACTCTGCACGATGCCCAGAACCACAGCAGAAAGAGCCCCACAGCCAAGATGCAAGAGCACGAACTGCCTCAGCGCTGCAAGATGACGGCCAGTCCCTGTACACCTCCGTTGCTCTACAGACAACAGAGTCGTTTACCACCATTTTAAGTCTGTCATCCTGCTTGGAGCTGGTATGTAAAAGCTGCAGGTGCTTTTCTCTGGTTTCATCCCCTTTCTCAACACGGGTCCCTGCGCAAGGGGTGCTGAGGTTGCTGTCACTAAGTCTTGCACCGATGCTGTGCACTCTCTGCATCATGACATGAGGGACAACTGGGAGCACTGGTGGCCTTATCCAGCCTGAGCCCACAATGTTCTCCCAAAACATCTCCATGACCCGCTGGGCCTTGCCAGCTCCAGGTTTTCTCCCTGCAGCAAGCCGCAGCCTACACAGCCGTCATTGGCAAAGATACGGGCATCTTGTGCAACCAAACCTGAAACCATGTGAAATTGCCCAGGTTGCACACGTAGCATAATGAACTCCAAGCGCGGACCATGTCCGGGGAAACCAGTCAGGATGGGGAGTGTTTTGGGAGGTTGGTATCAGCCTAGCATGGGCTGTGGACCCCAGCGAGCAACAACTCCACAAACCCACACAGGGGTTTGTAGAGATTTGGCCAGCCCGGCTGTTTCACTCCTCCTGCCCTTGCCACCTCCCACGGGCCCTCGCGACCTCCATCCAGCCCGTTATCTCCAGAGATGGTTAGTGGAAGGCGATGGCAACCGCAGCGCTGAATCAGACCACCCAGCTGGGACAGGCGAGCTGCTCAGAAATCACCTCCTAGCTTCACAGCTGCCCCCCACCCCATTCCCGTACAGGCTGAGCCCCAAACCTCAGCCTTGAGCGTCACTGAACTTGGCTGAAAATGTCACTTCTAAAGGCAAAAGCAATGTAGTGACGAGGCCTGCAGTTCCTCCTCTGCCTTTGCTGACCATGAAACCTCAGCCTCTGCTTTTTTAATGGACTGTGGCTGAACTTGCTGCCAGCAGGTCAAAGGGAACATAATTTACTCAGGCTTTGATGCATTTGATACAGTTTGGGGTGAGAAGGGAGAGGGGGAGGACAGGAGACGGAGGGGATAAGCAGTGGCAAGGAAGGAAGGAGGCTGGCTGTTTGTATGGGAACAGGGTTAGCATGAGGGTGATGGAGACATTTTCTAGCAAGAGGAGCTCAGGGATAATGAAGAGGGTTTTGACTGGAGCAGAGCGCTCCATGTGCTCAGGTCAGCATGCTGGGTGGGAAGCAGCCTGAGCATTGGTCTGCAGACCCCTTTTGGTCTCCTTTTCTGATTAGGAGAATGGCAAGGGGAGGGGGAGGGCAGTGTTTGTATTCTGTGGTGCCTGGACAGTCCTTTTGCAACTCAGGCAGGACCATGGAAGGGTCACAGTTCCCTTCCCCACAGCCAGCTCTCATCACGTTTGCCTTTCCTGAGCACCTTCCTTGTCTTAGAGCCCTTTGCCAGCTGCTTCATGAAGCCTCCCTGCCTGTTTTCCTGCCAGAAGGAGACTGGAAGGCATGGAGCAGGTAAATGAACTCAGGTGGTACCACAAACACTGAGGACGAGCTGAAATTGGGGGAGCACAGCCCTTACCTCCGGGTGTGGTTTCCGGCTGTGCTTTTTTTGCAGCAAGATGGTCCAGATTTTCTCCCCAGGCCTGTCCCCGCTGGCATTGTGCAAACCCCAAAAATACTGTAAAAACCCCCATCCCCTACCCTTCTCTTCCCTCTGGTGACAACCATCATCCTTGGAGAAGTCAGGGGCCACCATGTGCCTCTTGATGTAGGTTTTTCTACAGGTACCTATGCCATATCTCAGCTATAGGCTCCAGGGCAGGACTGAAATACAGCAGGAGCCAGCAGCTTTTGCAAAGAGCCCTTGCTGATGGCAACGCTTTTGGGTCATATCACACACCTCGCCAGGCTGTCAGTGCTTGGGCCAGAGCCTGATGCTTTCAAACACAGGTTGCTTCCCCCCCCCCCCCGGCTTTTTTTTTTTTTGTGGTGGGAGGAAATAGAGGAAAAGGGCAACATCCCTTGTGAGAATCTAAATATTTTACTCTCCAGCCGTTGTCTTGACTGGCTGGTGCTTATACAGGGGCGAAGAGGCCAGGAGGAAGCGGAGCAATGTGGCTGCTGTGGTTTCAGTTCTCACTCCACCTCGCTACAGAGAAACTGGACCCATGGTTTGGTTTGTGGCCGGGGGCAGAGGAAAGGTCCCTGGATCCGATCCCTGCTGGGGCGGCTTTCCCAGCCCCGCAGAGGCGCTGGCAACACCGACCGGGGCTTGAGAAAGAGAAAACCAGCCCCTCAACAAACCCTGCTCTGACAGCTCGGGGCACGTTAATACCCACTGCAGAGCCAGGGGTGTAAATTCTCTGCTATCTCCTCAGAGTTTGCCGTTTATGCCGTTCATTTCACATAGATGTCACTACTGCCTTATGAGCACTCCTCCGAGCCAGCCGGTTAAATGGACCTAGTGCATTATAGTAATGGAGTAACTGTATAAAAACAATGAAATCCAATCTCTTTAAACTGATTTGATGTCTGCCTGAACCACAACATTTCCTGCTAATGGCTTCCTTCATTTTGTAACCGTGATCTCCACCTGATCAGATTACAGCTGTTTTTAATTACAAAGCTAATAGAGTTTGTAGGCAGTGTCAGGCAGACGGCGCATGCCTGGGGTGGGCACGGGGTGGCGGGGAGCCGGCAGGGGCTCTGGGTGACTCTGCTAACACACTCAGCCCATCAAGCCGACTGTCAAAACACTGGGAGCAGGGGATAGCTATGAGGGACAGTGATATTTTTTGGCATGGAACCAGCATGCCGGTCGCTGGGCTGGTCTGTGCAATAGCACCTAGACAGCCCTGGGTTGTGCTCCTGCTCTGTGCTTGGGGTGCCTTGTCACCCTGCCGGGTGGTTGGTGGTGCCCAGGAGAATTGTGGCACGTTTGGTGCTCCTGAAAGGCAAATGCCATGGTGGTAAAAAGACATAAGTAGTGCAGAACCAGCTTTTCTTGATGATGGAGTGTAAAAAGACCAAGGGAAGAAAAAAAAAAAAAACAGAATAGGGATGCACGGTGCCATTTGACTTCTGCAACTGATGGGGCAGGAAAGAGCATTGTGGATGGCTGACAGTGGAAAAAGCCCTTGAGATTGATGGCTTTCTTATGGGATAGTGCAGTCAGCTGCAGGGTCAGCATCCTCCACCTTCACCCAGGCAGCAAACCCCCAGGGACCATCTCCACAACTCAGCCCTGTCCCGGTGGCTGTGTTTTGTCCAGTGGTTAGTTTATGTATTGATTGCCCCATCTTGCTGGGTTAGGGGCACGGATCAGCATAGCTGTGGGGAGAGAAGCAGTTTGAAAGAGCTGTTCCCAAGCAGCGCTGGCCAGGGAAGCCTGTATTTGGCAGAGCGTGTGCATATACTGCAGGGGAGTCCCAGTTTGACTGCCTGATGGTGGAGGAAAAACCTATGGGTGTGTTACAGATGGTGCTGGGTAGCTCGTGCTGATGTTTAGGACTCAGCTGAGATTGGGCTCAGTTGAAGCTGACTGAAAAATCTCAGAAAAAAAACCAGCAGTGTCTCCTTCTCGTACCACCCTGTCCTGCCGTGTGAACCTGCTCTGTGGGTTGGTGGAGCCACTCTTGTCTACCTAAGCACAACACCAGACAAGTGGGATGGCTCGGTGGTGAACAACCCACCTACAGCAGCTGGGGAAGGGTGGAGCACCCCGACTAAGCCATGTCTCTGTGGGGGTGTCCCTGGGCAGTGTGACCCGTGCCAGAGGTGCCCCGCTCGATTCACCCTGCTGAGGGGGATGCTCATCCCTCGCTGTTGTAATGCCAGAGCTGCACATGTCGGGTTACACACCAGCCTTGTAAATGATTTAGGGTCCACATCAAGAGCACATCAATTACGTACCCTGGGACTTAATTATTTAGCTTGACAGGAGTTTCTCCCCTTAATTTCATTGTCTTCTCAGTCTCCCCTTTCACAACAGAGACGTGGATGCTCTGCTGGGAAGGGTGCATCATCGCATGTTTCTGCTCCTTCCCAATATTGCCCAAACTGTTTCCCCCTTCCCTTAGCAGATAAGGAAAACAAGTCCAAGCCGTGACTCTGGGGCAAGGTGAGGGTCTGGGTCTGTGCACCATGGCTGCTCTGCTTTGCCTTTGAAGTGTGTCAGGGACTGGACTCCGGCCACTGGTCCGAAATGAGCAAATTTAGGAGATTTTGGGGATGTTGTAGGTAAGCTGGTGAAACAAAGAAGTAGCCAACTCTATCACTGGGTGCTGGGGTGAATTTTTGTGATTTCCAAAGTCCTTTCTGCTACCTGGTCACCCACCAGCAGCCAAAGAGGAGAGTTCCCGCAGCCCTTCCAGGTGCTCCCTGGCAGCACTGGGGATGCTGCCCCGAGACGATGCCTGCCATCACACTGAAAGCCATCAGCATGCGCCATCATTCAAGGCAGCGCTTCACTCCTCTCCCCTCCTGTTTTCTTCTCTTCCACCTTTTCCTTTATCTGAACTCTTAAACCCCACGTCTGGTGCAGATTTTTACAGTAACTCAAGCCTTTGAGAATTGTTAATGCCGTGCTGTTTTCACAGTGACATTAATATGCACTGCAAAAATGCCGAGTATCAAAAGTCAGTTGTTGCTGCCAGGAGGCTGCGGGTCGCAGCGGCTGCAGGAGAGCAAGAGGCAAGGACGTGACCACGCTCGAGGGGCGCAGCTCAGGCAGGCGAGGCCCCGGATTTGACAGGATTTCCTCTCCGCGCCATCTCTTTGTCGTGTCTTGGTATGTCTTCAAGCATGTTTATTTTTCAACCCTTAAAAACTACCTTTTCCTAAAATAAATAAATGAAACTATGATCAGGAGCCTAGGATTTTAAAGCAACCCTACAATAACAAAGCAGTGCGTGCAGATCAGTTGTCAGCAGCAACCCTACAATAACAAAACAATACATGCAACCCCATGCAATGCTGACACAACCACCACGGGCATGCGAGGGAGGAAATACGTTTTCCAGCATTGAGCTTAAAAAGACTTTGTTCTGCAGTAAACTTGGGGGTCAGAAAGGGAATGTAAGGACCAAAACACCTTGAGTGGCATAACTTCAATGTCACGCAGCAGGCAGGATTGTTGGACACGCGGCAAACACCACTTCGTTAGCGCAGGGTTTAATAGTCTGGAAAAGGAAAAGAAAGCGACGTTTTTGCGATGAAACAGGAAGTTCCCTTGAATCTTGGAGCCTTTGAAGAATTGTCAAAGGAATGAGAAGTCTGAATGTTTGAAAAGGCTCCGGGTTGTGGAGCCAGAGGGGGCAGGGGGACATGGGGAGGGAGGCACTGAGCACAGACCTTCTCCCGTCCCACACTCTGCTCTTTGTTCCCCTTTTTTTTTTTTTTTTAACTATTTGACACTTTTTCACGGCTTAATTTTTTTTCCGACACGTACACACACACATGCACTCTCTGAGGTTAGCAGGAGTTTTCTCAGAGTTAGAGCAAAGCCCCGATCCTACACCAGGCCGTTGCTGGTGCGGCTTTGCCCACACCTTGCTGCAGAGCGGCAAGTGGAAGTAGCTCTGCGATCCAGGCTCTGCTTACGCCTGACGCACAAAACCATTATTTTGAGGAAGTGTTTCTGGAGTTTGAAAAGGTCTAGTTAGATGCTTTTTTTTTTTTTTTTTTTTTAACTTATTTCTGCCCCTTCTATTTTTTGGATGCAGCACTTCTGCATGGCTGTGGGAGCAGACGCCTCATCTTCCCAAGGTGCCTGGGTCAGCTGAGAGTGACCAAAGGAAAAAATTCCGGTATGGTTTCTGACCCATTTTCTCAGTGTTTGAAATAAAAATAGGCTGAAAAAGTGTTATTCAGTCACTTAGCTATTACTAGAGGGAATCTGGTTACCTCAAAACTGATGATGATGAAAGGCTGGTCAGGGCTGAGTTTAAAGGTCTGTTGTGTGGCCATAAAGGGAACCATACACTAGCTGCTTTCAGCCAGCTGAAGGCAGCAGGAGGATGCGCGTGAAGGGATGCCTGCAGGCACATCTCCGCAGGCCCTGAGTTTCATTTCCTTGCAAGCCCAAGGCAGGGAGGACCAGCTCACCCTTCCTACCCACGTAGGGAAACGGGATCTGCCCTTCCCCAGGCAAAAACTGCTGGTGATGAGTTGCATTTTCCCCTTGCAGGGTGCCTTTCCCAGTGTCCAGAAATGGCAAGACATGAGTGGTGAGGTGGCCAAGAGGGAGCACCCAGCCACTCAGCAGAGAAGGGTGAGCCTGGTGAGGGGAGCCTGGAGGAAGAGCCAAGAGACTGTCATGACATCGCTCTCTCCTCTGTGCTAATTGTACACTTGGGACCAAATTTAGCCTGGTGTAACTCTGCTGAAGTCACCAGGGATTAATTTGGCCTCTGGTGGCTCCATTGTTTTAGCTAAATGAGTCAGAAGAAGCAGCCTATTCTTATCTGCACACAGTGGGGCGGTGACAGTAATGGCTCAGTGAGGCAGACCCCAAAAGCAGCTTGACTAGGACCCAGGATCGGGGCTACCATGAGCTGAACAGGGCTGCAAGAGGAAATGTTTTGACATTTGGGTTATAGATGGAGGCATGCTCGGCGTGGGCGCGCTAGTGGTGCTCACCGCTGCTGCAGGCAGAGGGGAAGGGGGCTGTCAGGTTCCCTGAATATTTGGCGGTGCCGTCTGGAGTTCCTCAATTCTTCAGCCACCGGAGAGGGAAGCTGTGGCTCTGGAAGGGGCACGTGGTGTCGAAGGGGACTTCACACAGCTTCCCAGCCCGGTGAGAAAGGGAGCTCAGACTGGCAACATCCAAAAAAGCACCGGCTGCATCCCTGGGCTGCTCGTGCATCTGCCAGTGGCTGGGTGCAGGGAAGGAGGGACAGGATGGAGCACGGGCTTGTGCAGGGCTTGAGGAGGTGTCTTGGGCAAAAGTTTTGGCTGCAGGCCCAAGGCAGTATGCCGCTTTGGTGCATTGTAAATTCCCTGAAACATCTCAGAAATTCAGGATGAGTTGGAAAGTTGAGATTTTTCCAGCCTAGGTTTGGGTGTGAGCTCTTTGCAAGCAGAGAGGCGTTTGCTGGATGGGCTGCAGGAGCCACGTGCCTCGGCCAGCCAGCACCCAGCCTTGCGGCAGGCAGTTTTGGAGGGGGAATGGAGCAGGTATGGAGATGGAACTGCTGTCCCCCTTCCCAGGCCTGCTGCTGCACCCAATCTTGCCTTTTCATGCTATACCCACTGAGCAGATCAGCACAAGACCTCAGTCTCCAAGGCTGTCAACCTGGCACCTTCCGCCATGGCTGAACATGCTTTAAAGTGACTACAGAGATCTTCTTCTGAGGACAGAGATAACAATAGGTAGGAAGGGAGGGCAGAGCAGACCTGGAGCCTCACTGCTCCCAGTACTCTTCCACCTCTGCGGCTCGACCAGGCGCATTCCCGGCATCCGGGGCCGGATAATAAGCAGAGCCACGGCAGCTATTCAGGAGGCTCTGACCCTGGCTAGGTAACTACATAATGAGCCTGTTTGAATTGCTCCCGTCCCTGCCAAAGGGGTGGGATCAGGGGATGCTTTTGTTTGCAATAATGAACCTGTAATTATGCTACATTTCTTGGTTTTAGCCACATTTTTTGTGTGCCTGTTGTTCTCTTTGTATTGACAGATTTATGGCCAGGATACTCCACTGCACCACCAGCCGTATGGCACTGGTGGAGACTGTCTGACTGTCGTCTCGGAAAGGTGTGGGGAAAGGGGGAAGAGAGGGGGGTCTTGGCACTACCTCAGCCCCTGAAGGGTTAAATAAATACGTTAAAATTAATACAAATGACAGAGGCGCCGCCTTTCCAAAAGTCACCGGTTTCAGCAAGGCAAAAAGAAAAAAAAAATCTTTTGAGCTCCGGGTGAATTAAAAAAAAAAAAAGTAGAGAACGATTAAACGGCATAAATAAATAAATAACACACCAGATTTCAGCTCCAAGGCGCTCAATAAAATTACACTTTGAAATGCAAGGATTAAGCAGGGTAGGTGACAAGGTAACTTTGTTAACAGGCTAATCTCACGCCTTAACAGAGACAGGGGATTTACATGCGACTGCACAAAACTGCTTTATGGTCTCTTTTCCAGATGGAGAGGTAGGAAGGGGGCAGGATGAGGTGGGACAGGGTTGGATGGTTTAGAGCCATTTGTAAGATGGGTTTAAACTGCTTTTTTTTTTTTTTAAGGTTTGTTTGTGGGTTTTTTTAGCAAGTCTACATGGAAATGCATCACCAATAATCAGCTGTTACCGAACAGTTCAGGTAGGGGATGATGAAGATGTCACGGGATGATGAATAATTGGGTAAAAGCATTGGTGGTGCCATTTCTCCCTGAACAGTTTTATTTGCTTTCTTATAAAAAGCTAACCAGCAGTATGGGCTACTCAAAATGTTATGTCAGGACTTCTTTTGCCCTGAGCCTTTCTCCTGAATTTCAGTACTTCTTACCCCAGGGATGTGGGAAATCTAAATACAGATTACTTTTTTTTTTCCAAATGGCCTTTCTGTTCTTTGCGGGAGGGGGGCGGAAGAAAAGAAAGAACAAAAAATATAGCTTCACGTCTTTATGTTTCTGTCCATTAGTAAAGTGTGACAGTGATGGGCAGATGAATCTGAAATGAGACCTGGATCTCCCTATGTGGGTTTGCTCACCCAAACCCTACGGTGCCCACTTCACTCTACCAGGGTCCGGACACCCCCTGCCATCCCTCCTTCCCACAGCAGGCAGAGTGCTCCTCACTTTGGACCTCAAGCATTCACTGTTAACAACCCATGGTGAACGGGAGACATGGAGGAGCACTGAGGAGTTCAAACCTTCACCAGACTTCTTTGTTTCTGGATAAAAATCACAATGAGAAAGCCATCTCCTCCATAATGTTCATTTGAAATTCAACAGAAAACAACAGTCTGAACATGTTCTCTGGTTTTAAATAGATCTGGTGAAAGTGTTTATCGTGTTGTCTTTGTTGCAGCATTGCTAGGGTATTTGTGCTGGCTGCAGACGGAGGACTGATCCTGGAAGGAAGCTCAGTGTGAAGTCCCCAGCCCATGTGCTGGACCATCTCTGGATGAGACTTCAGCTTTCTCAGGTGGGTGAAGGTGATCTCGCCCTATGAGGGCATGGGAACAGATCCTAGTGAGGGAGGCTCTGCCACTGGGTCAAGGGAACGTTGCTTTTCCCTTCACTTTGATGCCTGGGTAGCAGAAGGGAAGATGGTTTCACGCAGGAGGGTTGTGAGCCTCGGTTGAACACGACTGTTTAAACATTTCCAAACCATCACCCCAAAGAGTCTTCTCCAATAACACTGAAAAAAAAAAAATGATGTGATCAAGCATTACTCCTCAGCCTCTGAACCTTGTGGTTGTGTCTATTCCTGCATTTCAAGCAAGAAGGTGTGTGTAAAGGCTCAGCAGTGCGTCTGCCCAGCCAGCTCACCCACGGATGTGCTGGCAGGTCGTGGAGCCAATGGGAGTCCAGGCAGAGATCAGAGCCATAGCGGTGCGGCAGGAGGTCAGACAGAGTGATGGGACAGCGCTGTCACACAGCATGGCAGGTCACTGGTTCCCCTGGGGAGCCATCTGACTCTCTGGTGCATGCAGCTCTTTTCCAAAGAAAACGCCCAACTCCAGGCTGAGTTGAGTGAACCTGATTGAATTGCTGTCCAAGCCCCAGCCATGAGTTGGCCAGTGGTGACCTGGAGCAGCTGGTGCTACGCTGGGAGCTCGCTGCCCCTCAGCAGTGACAGCCAGCACAAACCCTCCACACGGCTTGTGGGTGACAATAACACATCCGCTTGCCGTTGCCATGGGGCTCGAGCTTGTATGGGGACCACGCGGGCTGCCATGTGCCACGTCCCAGCAGGGCTCTTCGGAGGTGGACTGTTGGCTGTGACCACATCAAGTACTTTCCCAACCACGGATGGAACAGAAAGTATGAACTACACACTTGAAAAATCAGACATAAGCCCAACTCTGAGGTTTATCCACCATTTGGGCGCTAAAACATATTAAAACTGAGCTGCAGATGCTTATTCTGTGCAGGAATCTGACCAATTGTTTCTCTTCTCTCTCTTGTCCTTATACCTTAAATCATTTTGACCTTTAATTGGCCCTAATTTGCCCACAGACGGCCCTGGGACCCTTCAACACATTTGCTTGTAATTGGGTCCCTTTGTTATTTTTCCAGAGAGCCACTGCTGGTTGTTTCTTTTTGAAAACATTGCGGCATGTCATTGAGAGCGGAGCCACTTTTAAATGAGCACTGCTGGGGGCCAGGGGAGCCCTTCGAAAAGCCCAGCAGAGAGAGACAGGGCTATCTAAACGCAATTATCATATCACTGCGAAAATGCGAAACCAGCCTGAGCTTAAGCAAACATCGCACGCCCCTCGGCTGGAGGGTGGTAAATGCTTTGCTGGGAGGCGCAGGGTGGGACACCATGGAAGAGGTTATCCTGCCATCCCATGTTTCGCCTGGCAAAGTGGCAAACCTGTCTCTACCTCTTGCTCGCTACGACTGGGGATGTATCTTGTCAATGTGTTTTCCTTAGTGGTTTTATTTAAATTCACTTTGTTTCAGCGTGGTGGTGTGCAAGTGATTGCTCCGGTACAGCTACGGGGCACTGCGCTGCGGAGCAGGGACAGGAGAGGAGCAGCCGTAGCAGTGAGCGACTCTATTAGCAGACAGCCCTTCCCAAGTAAGGCCCTGTGTGTGCTATTAATCTGGCTGTGGCCACAGTTTGCCCCCAGCCCCGCTCATAATGTCATCAAGATCTTAACTGTCCAAAGCTAAGTTAGAACAGCAAGGGATAATACCGCAACTAGATAGCATCTGCGCTGCCTCCTGCGCTAATGGACAGTTGTTCTGTAACTGAGTCTCCTGGCTCAGTTAGCCCTGCAGCATGGAGACCTCGCTTTAATATTCCCTCCATGCAGACCTTAAAATCAAGTTAAGTTACAGCGCTGTCAAGCCTCTGACCGCGGGCTGTTGTGCTGATGGTCCTCTTGTCACCAGCCGAGATTGAAGCTGGTGCCCAAGCAGCTGGGAGCTGCAGCGTGTCCTGCAAAATCATTTTAGTACCAAAGAAGTTTACCTTCCACAACTTAAAGCATTCATGCAGGCAGCACCTGCAGCCTTCTGCCACCTTGGAATAGGTTAGCAAACTACATCTCACATTGTACGGAAAATCAAGCGAGCCGTAGCTGGCAAAAGCTCGGGCTGGATTTCTGCCCTGCGGAGGGAAGCTTTGTATCGAGTCAGTCTGTCCGTGTGCGGCTCCAGCAAGGAAAAGACACTGCTGTTTTCACCTGACTGATGCTAGCGCCCGTTAATGGCGACTGAAGAGGACTTGCTGTTCTGCAAAGGTAGCAGGTATGATGATGTCTCCTCTCCCTTGAGGTCATGGCGCTGAGACGGGCGTGGCAAGGTGGTGATTGCAATGTAAAAGGCATGTGTTTGGAAGAGAGTCCTGCCCAACCAGCATGGCTGTTAAATCGTAGCTGGAGCCAGCACAGATGGGCCCTTAGAAAGAGGCAAACCTCACAAGTCCTTCCTTGCCCATGGGTATTTCTTGATCTGAGGAGCTGGAAGCTGTAGTTTCTAATGGTCAAGACATCTAATTAGAGTTGAAGGTGGATGAAATTAGCTCAGTAAAGTGAGTCTTAATAGCTGGCAGCAGGACTCCTACTTGTGTAAAGCTCCTACCATAATCTAGCAACACATAACTGGCTTTGAGGTGCTGGGGGAAGAAGTCCGTCAAAGTGTCCTCCTTTCCCTCCCCAGGTCAGACCCTGCTCTCCCAGAGGCATGTGAACGGGGCAGTGCTCCTCTGCCCAAACCTCCACCAGCTGGGGCAGCTCACCTGAACACTAAACTCTGAAAGCTGCTGGCACAGAGAAGTTTCCAGGTGTGGCCAGAGTGCAGGTTTGAGCCAGGCGATCACCTGCAGTCCTGCAACTGCAGCCAAGGAAAGTCCTTTTCTAAAGGTAATGTGGAGCCAGCAGGCCTGGGGTTGAAGTTTGGGGTCAGTGTGATGCACCTGAGCATGGCTGGGTCCTCCTTTGGAGGACAGACTGGGCACAGGGAACATAGCCCAGCCAAAGCAGGGCTGGACACTCAGGAGTCTGCAAAACTGAAAGTGGGAAGCATTTTTGTAGTCATCTTCAGCATCTGCATCTCTCTTGTGACTGAACTGGATTTTTCCCAGGTTTTTCTAACGTTCTGTCCAGCTTGCTTAGGATCCAAGGCACTTTATTTCTGCTAATGAGGTTCTGGTCAGATGTGGGCTCTTACTGGAGTTCAGCAGTGGATCCCTGCTGTACAGCTGTGAGAGAGGACAGAGTACACCCCGAAGCATTTACAGTGTCAGGCCCAGTCCTGGCAGACGCTGGTCTGCAGAAGTATGTTTAGACACATGATCCTTCCCCTCTAGCTCAGAGTGCCCGGGATTCTCGCATATGTAAATGTTTGTAGAGTCAGGGCTCTGTTTGTATTGCCTGTTTACTAATTTAAGTTTATATTTAAGCTTCTGATGTTCAGTTCATTTTTTTAATCCATCCATAATTTTAAGGAAAGGTCTTTTTGTTTTGCTTTTTAAGCTGATGTCTGAAATGTTCCTTGTGAGCTCAGCACGTTGCTGCAGGAGATATAAAGTCTGGGTCCAGTGGTTTGGGTCGAGGTGTCTAGTTTTGAGCAATGACGAAGGAGAATGAGAACTGTACCATACAAAGACTTGTCAACACATCACCATTCCCAATTGTCTTTTATCCTAATTCCTGTCCTAATTCCTGCTAGGGCACTCGTTCTCCACTTCAGCATCCCTCATGTCGGACCATTACATAGCTCTGTGCTTGGTGCTGAGTCAGAAATCTGGTCATCTGTCTCTGAGGAATACGAGCACAACAGGGCATGCCTGCATATGGCAGCTGCTCTTACAAGCTCAAAGCCTTTCTCAGGGCTTGGACAAAGCCAAAGCACCACCCTGGCATAGGAAGGAGATGTCCATGTCATGGAAGCCCCCTGAGAGCACTGCTTTGATCTGAGCCGGGTTAGAGACAAAATGCCTTGCTGGTAGAGGATGGTGGCGTGGGAGTTTGCTCCCGCCATGCTCCGATTGCAGTGTGTGGAGCAGCAAGAGGGTACTGGTCTGCAGGGCTGTCAGTCCAGCACTAGAAAATTCCCCTTTCAACAATTCTCTTTTTTTTTTTATTAAAACAAGAAAAGCCTGAACAGTCAGACAGGAAGAAGTCATTTTTCCAAAATAGTCAGTGATGAATTTGGGAAAATTGGAGGGAGGCCAAGGAGCTGCAACAGAGAGTGAAAGTTGAGTGACTTTCCTAGGAGTGACCAGGGAAGGTTTCAAAGCCACCCCCGCTTCCCCACCACTGCCATAGGAGAACGAAAACCTTGGCGGGCAGAGCAGCCGCTGCCACCACCGCTGCCTCCTTTTCTTGCTGCCAGATAAAGAGGACAGACTCTCCTTTTTCAGCCCATTCTCCTCACACAATGGGAGAGGGGGATCAGCGCCAAAATTACAAGTGTGAGCCCTTAATGCATCAGGTTGAACAATGGGCTTTGGAGGCGTCTGCCTTGTCGCGAGGAGCAGTACAGCTAGTTCTGACTACCCAGTGCCATGGAAAAAAAAACCTCATTGTCCTGGCAAAATGCTCCCCAGAATGAAAACACCCTCCTCCTCCTTTCTTCAGCTTCCTGATGGGAAGCAAAATAACAAACCAGGCCCACAATTAAACAAACATGCCACTAACCAAGCAGAGCTCAAGTGTAACAGATGTTGTTGCAGTTGGACCAGGCTGGGGGCCGGGAGTGAGCTGTGCTGTCTGGCTGCAGCTCCCAGGACGCTGTCACTGCAAGGGTTTCTTTGCCACACCACAGCCTTCTCCCTCCACTGGTCTTTATTCCTTTTTCTCTGGTGTGCCTTTTCCTTGACCTCATCCTCCTCTCAGCACATCCCTTCCACTTGTCCCACCTGGCCATCTCAATTCGTTGCAACATCTCATTCCTTGCAGATGGTGATTTTAATTTTTTAACACTCAAACTCACAGATTTTATTTCAGAAAAGCTCAAGAGAAGGGGCAAAGCCCCTTCCATGTACTTTTTAGACCATTTTGGTATAGGAGAATATAACATTTTTTTTCCCTCGTTTCTTTTTTTCTTGCTCGGATCCAGTGCAGGGACCAGCTCTATCCCCTTCCTGTATCCAGGAAGACGCTCAATGCCACCTTCCAGTTCCTGCAGCCCCTTTGAATTTGATGGTTGCAGAGCAGGTGGTTGTGGGGCTGCAGCTGGGCACATGTGAGATCCTTGCCCTAAAAGTGCTGCCCCTGCTTTTGCTGTTCTCAAAAATCACTGGCATCTCTGCAACACAAGAAATTTGGTGTTAGAGAGGTGACAGAGATTGCTAAAAGAAGGGCAAGCAGAAGGGAAGCCGTGTTCTTTCCATATTTGGCTGAATCCATCTTCTCTGGGGCTTCACAACTCTGGTGTAGTCCATGATGGGGGTCTTAATACCTTTGAGGCTTAAAGTCCCTAAATTCCCATCTGGCACCAATTGATGCTTCTGACAGCCTGTGCATCCCTCATCTTTGCTGGGATCTGTTCCTTCCAACTCTGTGTCAAAGGGACCAAAATAATTTGGTGTGTCCCAGAGCCAGAGGCTAGCTGGTCTTGCTCACTCCCCTGCAAAGCTGTGCCGGGATCGTATGCTGCTGGAGGAACCAGAAGAACTCAGGGGTTCAGTGAGAGCCCAGCAGCCCTTCGGGCTTGGGCACAATCTTCTCAGGCCTTTAGCTCACTCCCTAGAGCAAAACCTCCCCCTCTCGTTTGGGAGCCATAGTCACCAACACCTTACTGAGGTCTTTTGAAGAGGAATGCAGGGCTGTAATGTGGGGCATCTGTGCCTACACACATTTTTGGCTTGTCTTTTGTCTACTTGCTCTTACAAGTACAAAGTCCTGTGCAGTGGGGTTTTGCCTTGCCCCAGGCTGCTGTAGCACAGCAACTTCTGCAACTATTAATAAAAGCTTGAAGATGTAAGAAAAGTTAATTCTATTTCTCCTTCAAGCAGGGGAGCTGGAAGAAGTGGGAAGATCCCTGAAATCTTCCCTGAGCTGTCTCAGAAGAGGGACTGGACCAGCCTGAAGGCCCCCAGAGCTATGGCTCACCAGCAGTTTGGGACTGTAGCATCCCCCACCTGCCATGCCCAGCAATGCTGTGGAGTGGAGCAGGTAAGCAGCTCAGAGTGAAGCCTTGCTTGGTTTACCCTTTTGTTAGATGAGACGAGCTGGATACCCTGGGGCGTTGGCAATATTAAGCCAACACCACCTCTCAGTTGCTCTGTTTGGGTGAGGAGCCAGCCAAATGCACAGCCTCTATGGACCAGGTCTGCTAGTTCCCCACTCCAGTGGTCAGAGCAGCACAGCCACAGACAGCTCTAGCCAGAACTGGCTCTCGTGTGCTCCCAGATCTAGCGCAGCACTGAGTGGTATTTCCACTCGTACAACAAGCTTGTGAACAAACAACAGGGAGCCCTTAGCAAAAAGCACCCCTGCTGTCAAAACCCCCTGCCAGTTCAAAATGAAAACTGAGTCCAAGTGAACATCCAAGTATTCCAGACCAGAGTGACACTGAAGGTAAATCACAAGTAAAACACGTATCAGTTTACTTATCACCTAAGATTTTATTTTTTTAATATACTTTTGAACTACTTGCACAGAGGCAAAGCACCTCAGATGGAAAATTTGATCAGGGTATTGGGTTTTAGTTCCTATTTCACAGCTGATAGGCACAATGTGTGCACATATGTGATGGCATGTTTGATAAATACAGCAGCAATTTCACAAGGTTGGCTCCGTTATAACAGTTGATGACATGAGCTAAAATCACTAGGAATTACCATCCAGAAGTGGATGTAAAATTACCGGACTCAAGAAACTCAGGAGAAATCCTGTCTTACAAAACACTGGTGCTTTGTTCAAAAAATGCATCTCTCTTCTCACTGCCCTTCATTCTTCACCCCCACCCCCTTCTTTCTCTCATTTGAAACTCAAATTTACCTCTGTTCAGTTCCCATTCTGTTGCCCATGGCATCTTTTATTTTCACAGCAGCTTGGCAATGCAGGTTTGGAGACTAAGAGCTAGAGACACACCTTGTTATAGTAATGTATCCGGGCTGCGGCTGCACAGCAGCCTCCACTCTCTCACTGGCTCTGGGGCTCTCTGGATCCTGCTCTGAGCCTGCTCAGGAAGCTGAGCAGCAAAAAGAAAGGGATTTTTGGCTGGGTTAGTTTTATGCCAGCTCAACATGTTGAAGGAATTCTTTACAGGGTCAAGTGAGAAAGCGAATGGAAAAGAGGAGACCATGTAGGTCAGCAGAGAGGTTGGCTAGGGATGCTGCAGAGCTGCTGCCTCCAGCCCTATTTTTTTAACACTTATATATCTTGTGTGGATGTTTGTCCTGGTTCTTGCTCGAGGCATTGACCTAAACACACTGTCTAACAGCAGTCCTCCACTTAGTCCCATCCCAGTGAGGACCGATGTGGCTTCGGTATTTTAAAGCCCATTTAATTTAGATCTTCTGTAAGCAGGACTATTTTGATAGAGCTGGGGAAGTGATGACACAAATAGATGACAACACAAATAGTTATGCTGGCAGATCAGAAGAGGTGGCAACCTCTGGATGGGAGCCATGAAAAGCAGCTGTGGACAGACACCTCTGCCTGGAGCTCAGCTGCAGCTGAAGCAGGATGCACAACCTAGGGCTTCAGTCACCGTTTCATCAGGTCAAAGGAAGGGGCAGGGTGAATCAGTCCAGAGCAAATGAAAACTATTCTGAATGCCTGCTCACAAAACCAAAGGGAACTTTTTTTTTTGCTGAGATATGAAAAGATTTGGCTAATCCTCTGCCCCTCTGTTATTTCTATTGTTGATCTAGTGCCTGGTTTAATTCCCATCCCAGACAAAAGCAGAATTGCCAGGATACCACAAGTAGTTGTTGGTCTCAGTAGCTCTTCAGGCCAGGTAGAGGCAGAAGTAGTGGGGATTTTTCATGAATTATCCACTCAGTTTCTAAAAGTGTATATGTACAGTCTTGAGTGGCTCAGCCTCTTCTAGAGCAGATACTGTAAGGTACCAGCAATAGCAGCATTTCTGACCACGATTCACTCTGATTTGGCTGCAACATCTCAGATGACTTGGATACCATGAGTTCCTGAGAAGTATAACCTCCATGCATTGCTTCAGGTTCAACTGAGCATTTACTGTAAAGCGAAGGGGAAGCACCCTATGTGACAGAGCAAGGAATGAAGGCAAGACTGAGCGAGACTAAAGGATACTGCATGACGGCAATTCCCAACCCTTGTAACAGCCCTCAGGAGAGCTGCTATGAACTGGAATAATTTGTAATAGCCCCAAGGGACCAGGGCCCAGAGCAAAGGAGATATTAGCCAGCTTTGTTCCCCCTCACAGGACTGAAGCTCAGCATGACTTGGAAAGCAAAAGATCTGGTTTGTTTTTTTTTTTCTCTCTGGGAAATGGGAATCTAAAGATGCCAGCTGATTAGAGCTCTTCTGATAGAGAGTGTAAAATAGGAGCATCACACAACCCTGTGATCCCCTCACTCTTAATCCAGTGATCGCTTTCTCTTTTAGACCCTTCTTCTGTCCCTCCTTGATGGAACCTCCACTTTTGCAGAGCACTGGAGACGTGATGCCTCCTCATGCAGGCCTGGAGAAGCCTTGCTCATTCCTGTGCCGCTATCAGGACGAAAACCGTGCCCTTTCTCTGCAGCTGGACCAGCTCTGGAGAAACCTGTAATCCTTAGGCCACTGGTGACAGGATCACCTGTGCCTACAAGCATACAGAGACCTCTCTGATGCAAAGCCCCTTTAGCCCTGTGCTACTATGTGGGGCATCGGCGATACTCTTTGCATTTCAATCGCATGCATCTACATTCTCTCATCTGGGAATCTTATCATTAAATCGCATAAAGTCCCCCCTGCGTAATTACAGGGGCCAAACTAAGAGGGTCCTTAAACTGTCTGTGAGTCAGGTGATCAAGATATGGCCTAAGGTATCAAAACTTCCAGCAATAAAGGGGACATCATCCTTAGCTAACCCCCTTCAGGGGCTGCTATGTGGCAAGCACTGGAATGTGCCACTTTTCTTTGTCTCCCTTGATATAATTACTTGCAGTGTTATTTAAAGCTCTGACTAATCACACGGCAATGGCCAGGTTTATAATGCAACAGTGTGTAGCCTGGAGCAAATTCTGCCATAATTACACTGTATAAATTCCCCCATTAGAAATGACACTGCATTGGCATTGTGTACAAAGCAGCCACGGTCCAGTCAACTGGCTCTGTGAAAATCTGTATGACAATTGTTTACCCTGTTGGTATCTTATTGACACTTCCTACGGTGATGAAACTCTTACATGACAGCAAATGGGAGCCAGAGGCCTGAACGAGTCTCTCCTTTCCTCTCACTTGCATGGAGTGTGGTTGTTTTCTTGGTTTTCTCCGGATGAGGGCCTGCTCAGTTCTGAACGCTCTGAAATAGAGAAGCGTATGATCATGGAACGTATCACAAAAGCCCACAGAAATCCTGGTTGGGGTGGCATCGCTTGCCACAAGGAGCGATTACTCCCCTAGGCCCTGTCCCTTGACTGCGGTGTGATTATGGACCATTTTAGGATTCATTCTGACCTGGCGTTGCCTGGCGCCATGGCAAGGTTAGCAGGAACCATGCTGTGCTCCCAGTGCTTTGTGGCACATTCCCGCAGGGCGTCACTATGGGCTAATTTGTCGGACCCTGCACTGCAAAATGATTGCACGCTGTATTTGTTTCCCACCACAGTGTCAGGGCTGTGGCGGGTTTGAAGGGTCTGAAGAGAAAGGGAGGCTGCCCTCTTGGTTGGAGGAGGATGAAGCTCTCACGGCTGTGGGCAACACTATTTGGGCAAAGGAAGCCAAACTCATTTCCAGTTTCAGAGCATTGATTCAGGGTAGGACGAGGATGGATTTTTCCATTTTCAGTCATTAACTTGTACAAGGATTGGGGGGGGGGGGGCAGGGAAGGGAAATACTCAGTAAGCTGGAGAAATTCAATGAATGCAATGAATATTGGTTACAAAACCAAAAAGTTGTAGAGTGCTTCAAAGGCAGTTTTATCACCTCCCTGAGGAGGTTTCAGAGGGAACCCACTGAAAACGTATCTTAAACAACAGGCTTGCTAGCAACAGAATAGCAACAAATGGTGACACGGTTCAGAGGACAGGGGATAGAGGAGTATGATTCCAGACCTTCTCTAACCTGGGAGACCTGAGATAACTTGAAGTATGAGGAATGGTATCTGGAGCCTTTCCAGATCTTTAATTTCAGGCTGGCTCAGGAGACCAGGAGGCCTCCAACATAGGCAAAATTGAGGGTGTTTTGAGTTGGAGCTGAAAAAGAAGGAGAAGTTGAATAGAAGTGTGCCTACTTGTGGAGGATTGTTCCTTGCAGTGTGTTGTCTATACCAGTTAATTTACAAAATATAAAAGACTGAATTTCTTAATTTCTCTGTGGAATAGACTGTTCTTTAAAGGAAGTATTGTCATGTCCCTTTGGAAATCTCTGGGGCTTTGTGCAATACAAGTAACTTTGGTAGCATTTGTTCATTTTCACCAGGTAAGAGCCGAACCTGTTAATCCCCCTTAAGCCTGGAGAAACAACCCATGTCTTTTTATTTTTGCGTGTGTGTGTGTGTGTTTTTGTTTGTTTTGTTTTTGTTTTGTTTTCAGTGTCATCAGGAAAGTTGTGACCCCGATGCACTGCACAGTCTCCTTCCTTAGCAGTATGTAATGCCCCTAAGACAGAGATTTTTCTTGATGGTATTCAGAGGCTGGAGCAAAGTACTGAGATGCTGTTGCATGCATGTCATGCGGTCCCCTGCTTGTGTTCCCAGCCCCAGTGTCCCCACACTGAGCTGGGTCCCTATGGGAATACAGTGTTTCCCCAGTCCCACTAGTGGTACTGTGCGACCTGAGCAGTGCCTCCCTCTCTGCGGCGCATGTCCTTGCCTCGGTGAGGAGCAGCATGGAAGAAGTTAGCACTGCTGTTCCCTATGGCAAACCAAGCTGTGGCTAAAGGAGAATTTAGATACCCTGGGCTGCCAATTCAGAACTTTCCTAAAACCAGCAGTAAAATTTGCCTCTGATTCCTTTTTAGGAAAAGAAGGCTGTAGTATAAAGTCCCATTTTCTAGGCATTAAAAGTTTACAACCCGTACCATTAAAAGCAGCATTCTGTGTCAAACTTAATGTTTGGTCTTCAGGAACAGCTAGGAGGAAAAGAGGTTCCCTGTTTGTTCTACAAAACAGGAAAGTGGTTGCTTTCTATACTGTAAATATGCATTATAAAGCTCTTATAGGCTCGTGCTGGGGATTTGATGTTTTTAACTGACTACATTCCTTACATTTTTGTATAACTGCCAAGAAAGCTAAATAAAATGGCTTTTTTAGTGTTTTCTCTAAGAATAGCCCTGCTTCTTTGTAAATATAGCAAAGGAATTGTTGATAATAATTCTTTGGGAGAATAACTGGTGTTATTGATGTTAAAAGTAGAAAGATTGCTGTTTCTCTGTCTCAGAAATACAGCTAACCAAGTGGGCTGGGACTTCAGAAAGCCTAAGCATTCCTTAGCCAGTTACTGAGATTAGACTGGTTTCTTTCCTGTGCCAGAAGGTGTAGAATCAGAGAAGACTGGCACTAAAGCTCAATTAAAAAAAAAAAAAAAAATTGCATTTTCTTTCAGCATGCAGAACTGAACTTTTTCCCTCCTTGTTTGCATTTCTCAGTTTGCAAATGGTTCTGCCTTCTGCCAACTTACCCTGGAAAGCTGGAGTTTAATCGACTCAGTCTGACTCAAATGCGCACAATTAATACTTGGGTACCCCTAAACCTCTGCAGTGTTAGGTGAAGTCCTGTCCTCCTGAGATACCAGCAGGCAAAGGCTGTCACTCTCATTTAGAAGGTGACAAGTTGAGCCAAATTTTAGACTACAGGCCCCTGGCTGTTGCTGGTTTGATGCCTTTCATGTCCCGAGATCTTAGATTTTTTTTTTTTTTTTTTTTAATGCCATATAACAAACTACTGGTAAAACCAGGATTGTAGCATGAGAGTTTGAACCAACCTATGCCATGCTTTGACTGCTAAATATTGCTGTCATCCAGGATCGGTGGAGGGCTCATAACCCACTTGTATGTCACTTCCAGGAAACAAAAAGGATAAAAGGTTGACTTGAAAGCATCTGCCTTCCCTACAGTTGAGACAACCTCTCACAAAGGTTCCCTGTCGTTAACCAGAGCTGCACTTCAGTTAAGCAAGCAGAGATTTGGTGCTTGTTCAACCCAGCCTCATCGGGGCTGGTAGCCCTCGTTAGGATTATTTTTCAAAACAGAGACTCAGTGGGGCCAGGCTGTAGCGTACGCTGCCCAGATGCTGCCTTCTGTTTGTTTAGTTTCCCTAGTTCCTCCCTACCTCTGCCGGAAAAGGAGGTAAACGGTTGTTCCCAATTCACCTTTGCCAGTGCCACTCAGCAGTTTATAGACCTCTATTATATTCTCTCACTTGTTTACTTCCCAGACTGAAATACCCCAGTCTCTTTAGTTATTCCTCATAGAGATACAGTAGGTAAAAATAAGATAATTTGGGGAAAAGAAGTAACCAGTCAGTCCTATCATGATTTTTTTTTTTCCTCTATTGTCAGTTTGGTTACAAGGTCTCCTTGTCGGTGAGATTTACTCTGTGCCAGATGGCATTTGAGGCCAACCATCTTGGCATCTTTTGAGCCAAAGGAATTGTTCTGTGTTTCACCTTCAAGCCTGTGCTTGTGCCACAGCTTTGACGATATTCTCTATCCAAAGCTACAGTATCTAGAATGACACCATAATTCACAGAGCCTGTAAGGGAAAGGCATCTCATCATCTCTACGAGTGACTTATGAATGTGAGGTGAAGAAGGCTGGAAGGCAGAGTTCCCACCCTGTAAGGATTTTCAAGATTTAAAAACTTCAAACAGCCCCCAGTGGTCCCCTTAGCTATCAATTAAAAAAAAAAAAAAAAAAAAACAAAACACCAAAAAAACAAACCCCAACCAAACAAAATCAACAACACCGAAAACCAGTTTGTTTTTATCAAGGTTGAAAGATGCCGCACAAGCTGACTACAGCATTAATAAACTTGTCTGTGCTTCAGGAAATTCAGATTCAGATCCTTCACCTGTTACGCTTCTGGGTTGTTGGCTGCTCTGAATATATCCCTAGATCTCATGTTGTCGCTGCTAGTTCCAAATTCAGGTTGAATCTCAAGCAGGCAAGGCCTTGTTCAGGTCCAAATAGCAGCCAATTTACCAGGCTTACAGAACTTCCATCTCGGAAGAGGACAAAATTATGAAAATTTCTGTCATTCAAAGCCCAATCCACATGCTAAACTTGATTTGTCTATTCCTTTTACTGCTCTTTGGAAAAGTCTGAGTATTGTGATAAGGACTGTGTGGAGTACGATGGGAGAAGAATAGGCTAAAAGTTGCAGATGTGCTCAAATCAGGGTTAGGGACAGAACCCAATGGGAGAAGTAGTCTGGGATCCAAACCACTTTGTGACTTCTGCATAACTGGAGAATTGAGCTGTAATGGGATGAAGAGCGTCTTCGTGTTTGTCTGCCCATGAGAGGCACAGCTTATTTTAAGTTGCCTGGACCACAGGCCCCAAAAGATCTCGTACTAACTATAGGATAAACTAACTGCTGCTTCCCCAAATCCCTCCATGTGCCAAAGTAAGAGGGATGTGAGTGAGGGCTGCGTTCCCAGAGTGGGTGCTGGGAGCACAGTGTGAGAGCGTGCGATGCTGTGCAGAAACACAGCTTAAGGTCAGACTCAGCTCTAAAGCTTCCCTAGAATCCCAAATCCTCTTTTTATATGAGTTTTACTCAAACACAAACAATTAAAGAATTTCATCTTCTCCTACTATGGTGGGAAAGCCTGGATGCTTCTCTGGTCTCTAAACTTTATTAAATAGCTCCAGAATGTTCCTTCGATGAGGGTCTCACTTGGCTTCAGACTATCCGTATCTTTTGTGTTTGGTGCAAATAAGTTGGCCACTGATGCCAGTTGGCAGTGAGGAAGAAAAATAACACAGCCTGTTGCAAAGAAGGAAAAAAAAAGAAGGGCAGCTATGAGCCTTGCATCTGCTCGTATGATCAGAGTCATTTAACGAGTACTGCCATCAATGGCAGCTTTTCAGAGGCCCCAGGGTGGGCTATTGCACATCTCTGCTATCTGCCCCCTTTTATGTTTCCCCTCCTAAGGACAACACACATGCCAGCTTTTGAACTTAAGCACCGTATATTCTGACGCCTGCCTGGAGCACAGGGAGACACTTTTTGTAGTTTTAATTTTGGAATTTGCCCCTTTAATAGCAACAGTCTGACGGAATGGGGAGAAACTGTCCCCCTGGGCTGGATTGTTCTGGACGCCAGCAGCTCTCTCATCACCAGGGGTTTGTCAAAGCGTGCAGTATGCTAACATCCTGCCAGCTCACCTTTCACAAGCTGAGTCGAAAGCATTAGTCCCACCAGTGCAAATAAGGTGTCTGCCGCATATCTGCTGGTTTCTCCCTGGTGCACTGAGGCAAAGCAGCCCTTCCTTGTCAGTCATTGACCAAAACTGTTGATTCTGGAACCACTGACTGTGTTGGTTGTAAAGGATGCCAAAACCTCTTGCAGGCTGGGAGGCAAAGGTGTTTTCTTTTTAAATGAATTAAGCTGTAGAAGGAATTTCCCTGAGAGCTTGTTTGATATCTGGAATAGAAATGGCTTTCCTTCTCCATCTCCACCTACTCAACACTCAGAGTCACATCCAGAGAGCCTTTAGACACATCTCTCCTCTCCTCTCCAGACTCCTTGTGTTGGAGTTCCTCTGCATTTATTTCTAGACAACTGACAAATGTCCCAGGTGAGTCCAACTTGAATTTGCTTGCTGGGTTAGTGTAAGGGACTTAGCTCAGCCTGGGGATAATGTAGCAGTTGTAGAGTGCATTTTCTGTTGTATCCAACATTTGTGGCAGGGCTGAGCTGGAGGAAGTTTGGTCCAGTTTGGTTAAACTGTCTGTTACTACCATAGCCAGTTCCTGAACTGCCTGTTAAAGCTCGGGTCTGGTACATCCCACTTGATGTATGTGTTCTCTGTTTTCCTGGGAGCCACCCCTGCTCGGTTCAGCCAGCAGTTCCCCCCTCTCTTCCCTTCCCAACAGCAGGCTGAGAGGGGCTTTGTGCCCAGCTCCAGGCCCCAGGGTCTCCCAGACACCTCCAGACCCCCCCAGCTCCCTTGAGAAACATGGCCGTGCAAATGGAAAGCACATTCCAAGATCTGCGTATGCCCAAAGCAGCACAGACCTCTCACATTGCTAAATGCTGTCGCGGGTTGTGCGATTCAGGCAGGAGCTTGCAACGCAAAAGGCGTTTTGCAGACACATAGGAAAGCAACCCCGTGATAAGAGTGGCTTTTAAAAAGCAAGTCTTATTGAGAGGAGTAGTAAACCCAGCCTTACCTGTATCTAAAGGCACAGATAACACGTGGTGGCACTGATAATGCACTGGAGCTATGAGCCTAATGCCCCTTGGCTCCTGTAGGAAACAGGACCTCTACCAGCATCTGTAAATAAATATCCCCCTGTGTCTTTACACACTGAAATACCTTTGCAAACCTGGCTCCTTGCATGTTTCCCATACTAGGCTGCTGCTTCTTTACTTTTGCACAGCAGCAGGGGCAAGGAGCTCAGCTGTAATTTGGAGTTGTGTTGTGCTAAGTGTAGTACAGGCACAGAACAAAAGACCTCTGACCACTTCCCAGCATCTAGCTCTTGTTTTAAAAACAACCTTCCCTGCTTCTCTTTTTTTTTTCTTTTATTCATTGTTTTCTTGCTTCCTTTATATTCCTGGTGCCTCCAAGCTAGAATATCTTTGCTGAGCTCCTGAGTGGGCCAGGAGAAGCAGCCACATGGAAAGGGGAAAGGACCTTTTACCTGTGTCACACTTACCTGCAAGTGGTAAGTGCAGCTGAGGCAATGCTGCAAGGATTGAAATGAAGGGTGTTAGGGGTAATGCTGCACAACAAACTTAGTGCTTCAAGGTTCCCACCGGGATTAGGGAACATACTGCTGGGAAAAAAAAAAAAAAAAAAAAAAAAAAGCAAAAAGTTTAGACCATGGAGAACTAAGCAGATGCAAACATGTGACACAAAACTGAAGAGCTGTGCTCCAAGAGGCAAATGTACCCCAGCTGCGCCTGGAGTGGGTAGGTCGTGCTTTTCCTATGCCCAGGCTGTTTATTCAACAGCAACTACCAGGATGGGATTTCCTCCAGGTTTATGTCAAGGAGCTTCATTTGTTGTGTCTTGACCCTTAACTAGGTAAAAGCTATTGTATTAACAATCAACCAACCTTGAGTTCCAGCTCTGAGTGATGATTTGCATCCATCTCTGAGTTACATAAATCTAAGCCACCATATTTTAAACAAAAAGTTCTTCAGCTGGTGTTTCTTGTGAAATCCCAATGGAGACGTGTGTTTTCTGGGTGCTTTGATACATTTCAGGTTCATTTTGGGGCTCTGCAATTCATGGCAGCTGGTTCTCTGATTATTTTATATTAAGGACCAACTTCCAGTAACATCAGTGGGAGCAGGATTTTAGCTCTAAAGCTATTATTAACTAATGCAGCACAACAATGCCTGGCTTTCGTTCTGTTTTGTTTTCTCCCAGGGTCGGAACGTGTGTGTATCCCATTAACTCTGTCCTCGCTGCTCTCAAGATGTTCCGCACAAATGATTTTATTTTTTTTTGTAAGAAAATATATTTTACTAGGCAGTTTTATGAGAGCTGACAAAATGGCTCGTAAATAACCCAGCAGGAAATATGGGGTAAATAAAATTTTTACAACTTTATCATAAACCTGAGAAGTCTTTGGTTCCTTTTCGAATGGAATGAGCAAGGTATTTCATTAAAGGAAAAGACATGCTCTCTAAAGCCCAACAATTATAGACACAATGCCTTTTTAACCTGCAATTCAGTCAAACAGGTTTGGTGGCAGTGGAAAATGTTAAAGGCCCTGTTTTGACACTTTGGGTCATGCTCCCCACAGATCAGTTTTGTGCTGTAGGTTCCCTACACAGCAGAGCTGGAGAACTTGTGCGTGCCTGACCTGCCCCCAAAGTATCCAGGACCTTTAGGGAATCACGTATCTGGGGGAACATGCTTAGGACAGGCTGAGGTTTTCGGTTACCTTTGTATATCTCCTAGCACAGGGGGCTGTGGCTGGGCCCCTAAGTGCAAAGGGAGTACCAGCAAATATGGTACTCAGGTCTTCAGCACAAGCCTGAAATGCGATGATTTGGTCAAAGACCAAGAGTCTGAAATAGAAACGCCTGGAACAAGCCTCAGTCCTTGAACTTTGCGTGAAGGGGGAATTCAGCTCTCAGCAGGAGGATCTTTGACATGTGATATTTTGGTACTGTGGGAAGACGAGGGGGGTGTCACTTTTAAATCCTTTGCACTTGTAAAAATTCATATTGACATCCATGACTATTTTCTACTTACAGTGAAACAGAAGTTTGGCAAAATACAACCTGTTCCCGGGTGTGTAAGAGGTATGGAAACTACCTCCCAAAGGAAGTGATAAAGTGCCATTGTATGCCTACTTGGTCTGATGAAATACCAAAGGAAATGATCTGGAGTGAAGTTCTTTGCCATTTCTCACACCTCTGCTCCTCTGATCCACCCTATTTGTGTCTCTGAGTTGGCTAAAAACAGAGAGAACAGTCCTGGAAAGGCTGAGCTTCACAGAAGAATTGGAGATGTTCAGATATGCGCGTTATCTTCCCTGCATTGAGAGCAGGGCTCTCAGACTCATCAGAGGAAGACCAGAGTGGACTCCACCACCCAGGCCTCACCTTGCTGGCACCACAGGTTGTACGGCACAGCCCCCACCCCTCCTCCAGGGCCCTATTGCATAAAGCCCACCACCTAGGGTGGTATGGGCCCCACCTTCCCTTAGAGGCACTGTTGCATTCCCCTGCCTTCCCTCCCAGTCCCTCCCTGCTAGATAGCCCTTCCCCACCCACCCACCAAATCACCTAGGTCCTCAGGACATCTACAAGAACTTCCTACAGGAATGTCATGTCAGGAAAGCATTTAAAGCTTTTGTAGCTCTAATGCCGTGTAAACAAGGAGGTAAGCCCACCCTACATCACCACTCCAAAACCCTTTTGATGTTGGTTTCTTTTATGGCCACCAGCCACACTTTGGGAATGCGGCACCTACAGGAGAGGCAGTCCTGTAGCCTGATGAGACATAACGCTGAGCGCTCAGAGCCCCTGGCTGACTTTCAAGCCAAGTCAGGGTGTCCCTGGGAGCTTTGCCTGTATAAGGGCTCCAGCCTCTGGCACATTGTCTGGAAAGCGCTGTGTAAATAGGAGAGACAATTATTGCAGCCCTTTCCCGAAAGGAAATTCCATATTGGCGCCGAACATCACGCTGGTATGGCAGAGCACAGCCCTGACGGAGCAGGCTGGGCTGCGCGCAGGGCTCTGCCCTCCCCCGGCAGCCACTGACAGTGTGTCGAGGGAAATTGCTTTTTTGGTGGGACATGCTGCTTTAGTGAAAGCCCAT
Organism: Chlamydotis macqueenii; assembly: GCF_036417535.1. Taxonomy (NCBI): domain Eukaryota; kingdom Metazoa; phylum Chordata; class Aves; order Otidiformes; family Otididae; genus Chlamydotis; species Chlamydotis macqueenii. The sequence goes on along the minus strand of NC_141565.1, from coordinate 10,608,247 downwards.
ATGTTATTGAGTTATCTGTTCTCAATCCCCTGTATTATCCCCACGCCTCTGTCACCGCCCCCCTGCCTCTACCTTCCCCTCAGGCCCCCAGCCTGATGCAGAGGTCAAATAAAATATAATTTCCTTCTGATTTAGTCTTTGTCATTGGCAATCAAAATGCCCTTCAGGCCCCTGTGGATTCAACCTTCCAGGTCAGGGTAGGACATGGGAAACCCCTTCCCAGGCATTTCACTGTAGATAATGTCGTAGCTGATTCATGACACCATTCAAAGCACAGCCTTCCACTGCGGCTGCTGCTTTCGGTGCTGATGCTGCTTGGCTTGGGCTCTACCTCCTTTTCCGTCCCCGCAACACCACCTCTCCTTCTGGCTGCATTTTACAAACCACCTCCCAGACAGCTGGGAGACACAGGAGGGGTGCTTAGAAGGAAAAGAAAAATAAAGGCCAGGTTAGGTCTGCTGCAGCAGCCCTCTTGCAGGGGGAGGAACAGGCTGAGTGAGTAGGGAGAGCCAGCGAACTCTGTCCCTGCTCCGGGAGGGGCTGAGCCAGGGAAGCAGCACTGCTCCTGCAATCCTGCTGCTCCAGTTTGAGCCCCTGAGCACCAGAGTGGACGGAGAAAGCATGAGGGCTTCTGTTGTAATGCTGCTGGGCAGATATGGCAAGAGATGGGATAACATATAGACAGCAACACTAAGCATCACCTGTGTGGCATTCCCCAGCTTGAGGGTGCAATACAAAACAATGCCATGTATTTATTTATTATAGCTCTTCTAAATTCCTGCTCAGCGTGTTCCTGGAGACTCCCTTTAACATAACACCCAACAGAGATCATGCTGGTAAAAGCACCAGTGGTATAAGGGGAAGACCTATAAAGGACCATATATTACCTGTCTTTTATTATGGAGTGCTGTTACTTTAACCTCTCCTTCCTTGTGTAGTTTTACTTGGGTTGAAAGTGCACGGAGGCAGCAGGGAGATAGAGAGCACTGACTTCACTCTGTAATGAGCAACATAGGTTAAAAAGGGAGGAACGTTGACAGTGATTTTTGTAATGTGTGTGGTCTCCAAGGTAAGTAGGATGAGTATGGAAGGAAAGTCTCCAGTATTGGTGTCCCATGCACTTTGGCCAGGTTTGTCCATTTCTGAGTGGTTAAGTGTGCAAATATGTGGCTAGAGGGGAGAGCATGCTGCTGTCCTGGACGTGCAGCAGGTATACACAGGGATGCACCCTAGATTAAAGCCTCTGTGAGTGCAGGGCTTTCATCCACCTTGCTATTTGATCAAAACTATTCTAGTTCAGCCCCATACAGGGACACATATTGGTAGAAAATCATGCTGGTGAAAATTGTCCAGGAGTTGTTAGCTGTCATCCCCAAACCAGTGTCTATTGGCATGGCTCAGTTACTGATACAACAGCCAGGTCTGTCCTAGGACTCAGCTCTAAGCATCTCTTCGCTGTCTGCTCTGTGTAGGAGACCAGGTAGGGATGCAGAAAAAGGCAAGAACGGAGTAAAGGACAAAATACGGGTCGTGTGTGCATCCACCTCACCACGGGGTTATCCATGGGCCAGAGCACCCTGTTTCTTTGGCAGACAGAGCTGTGGAGGGTTAGCTCACTGGATTTTGGGCTGTGAGGGCGTTCTCTGGTTTTCTTTGCAGAAATACAGCCTATTTATCTATTTCTTTCTTTCTTTTTAATCAGCAGCCTCCTAAACAACTGTCTAAAGCATTTCAAAAAGTCGAGCTGGCAAGATGTGAAAATCAGAGGGAGACAACAGGGAGGGGAAAGGCCGGAGAGCCGGGAATAGAGGACAAATGGCCCCCACCCCAGCAATGGTCCCAGCCCCACATTCTCACCCTGCTAACATCCCTCCCTTTGGTAAACAGAGACAGGCAGGTTGGCACCTTGTCTCCTCTGACAAAGGAGCTGGCCCTTTGTTTCAGTATGTGACTCCCTGGCAGATGGGGGCTGGAGGGTGCCTGAGGGGTCTTGTTCAAGGAAAGCCTCCAGTATGCAAAACACGCCCACAGGCAGACAGGAGAGCGATGGGTTTCCTCCTGTGAAAGAGCTGGGTGAAACAGTTTCTATCTCCTGACCGTTCTTTTTTGACTTTGAGACAACAGAAATAGGCTGTAGTTTTTGTAATTGGGCCTCTTCTTTTTATAGGAACTGAGAGGGAAACTTGGGATTTGGAGCCAAACTTTATTTCTGGGGAGGAAGAAAGCCAAAATCCTGACAGCAGAAATGTGTGCATATCTTAAATATTTAAAATTCTTGCACAAAATTTCTTAGGAGGTGAGAATCTGGCCCACAAATCAGTGACATGCAAGTTTTGCTAAGTCCTAATACTTGCAAATCCCTGCTTCCAGCCCCAAGGGACTTACTGGGTTTTATTCTTGTTGATTTCAAGGGGGGTGAGCAAGGCAGACAGAGAGGAAAGAGCCAAACCAAGGCAGAAGAGTTAATGAAAAGCTCACAGTTAGTTGGTTAGTTAGTCTGTCACCCACTGGTGTGTTTTAACCAGGTCTTCTTCTAAGGCCATCGCACCACATATGTTGCCTAACCTTGTGCATGTGCTTTCTCCAGTCACTTACACCACAAAAATCTGGGCTGAGGCAATTAAATCACTGAAGATGTATTGATTTCTTCAGATAAGGTGTCAGGCACTGCAAAGGGAGACTCATGCCACATTTCCATACCAAGCTCTACCATGATGGCAGCTCAGATCTGTCCTTGTGGATGGGGAGTTGCTGGGTTGAAACCAGTCTCAGTCAATGGATCTGTCATGCTGGCTTGGAGGTCTCACATGGCTGCTAACAGGAAGATGCCCACGCTGCTTTTGGCATGGTTTGTCCCCTTGTTTCATTATTTTCCTTCCCTACTCTGACCTATTATTAACAGACCCACCTTCTACCTAGTGCTTCTGTTTCCCCTGATATATTTGTAAAAGGCCTCTTATTCGCCTTAATCCCTTTGGCTATAATTAACTCATTCTGCATTTTTGCTGCCCTTATCTTTTCCCTGCAAGCCTTAACTGACTGAATATTCTTGTTTGGTTGCCTCCCTGTTTTCCATTTCTACGAAAGGTTTTCTTTTTAATCCTTAGATCTCTGAGCAGGCTTTGCACACTCTTATTTCTTGCATTCTTCTTTATTTACTCTTCTTTTTCTCTCCCACCTTACTTTTTGTGCATGTAAGGACCCCTATCTGCCTTGCACATGGGTAGATTTCAGGACCGCCTCACATCGCATCTTACTTACTCAATTTCTTCATTCCCTTCAATGCATTTGTTTATTTCCTCTGGCACTATATGATTTTTTGGCTATGTTGAATATGTCCTTCCCACTTGGGAGATTCCGACCTTCTCAGGCAGTTCCTTTCTTTCACCCAATACCTTTCGTTCTACAGAAAACATGCAAAGTAAAAATTATGTATTTAAAAAAAAAAGTTATTTGTGTAGGTTTTATTTTTGACTCAGAAAACTAGAAAAGCTGAACATGGGTTCTGCACCACTAAGAAAGGTGGATGTTGTGTCTTGGTGCTAAAAGCATCTCTAGATTTTGGGTCTTCTTTGTAACATCTTGGTGCCTCTTCCCAACAGGACTCTCTGGACAGCCCTTTCTTTTATCCTCTCAGTCCCCAGCTTTTTCTCCCTGCCTCTCAGTTTGGTTTGCCTTTAGCTTAATGGCTTTGAGCAGATTTTATTTTCTTCTGATGTATTTCACCTCTCGTGCCAACAGCAATCTCCAAGGGGGCTGCACTCCTGCTGCTGGGGCTCGGCTGGGAAATGGGGTGTTCCTGCACACTCAGAGGAACAAATCTGTGGCACGTGATGAGGATCCAGTGTGTTTACCTGAAGGGAAGGTGCCATGGACTGGGGCAGTGACAGCCCGTGGGGGACAGTGGAGAGCTGTCCGCCATTGCAGCGCTGAGGCAGCCTGTCTCAACCGCCATTTTAGGCTGCAGAAGGAGAGGGCTTGAGCCACCCTCTCGCTCCTCAGCCCGCTGCTAACACTCACCTCAGGAGCAAGCATGGAGAGAGAAAACTTTTACTGCTAACAAAGAGGTGTAAACAGAAGTGGGATCTCCAGCCATGCTTTTCCTCTCCCTCCTGCAAACCCCGCCGGGGCACCACAAGGAGAGGCCACTGGGCTGTGCAGGTATGCTGCGTAATTTGGTGAGTGGGGATGGGGATAAACAGCCCATTTTTTTGTCGCCATTACTGTGGAAACTGAGGCTAAAAAAGACCTCCTTTAAAGAGAGTCACAGGTGAACTTGTCCTGTGTGGTGTCAACACCCAGGAGGCTGTCAGGGTGGGCACTGAGGGCTTGGCCCGGACACCATCTTCTCCATGAGAGGACAGGGCCACCTGAGCGCTGCAGCCCACGCCAGTCACCCTGGGAGAGGGTAACCGGCTCATTGTGGTTTGAAGAGGGGAGAAAGACAACTATATTGACCATTTTTACCCTGCTGCCAGCTCCCTTTGCCCTTCCCACCATGTTCCCCCAGGCCTGAGCCTCCATGCAGGCAAGGGCTGTGCTATTCGGACAGAGGGATGGCAGCAAGGAGGAGGAAGGTTTATGAAGGGCGGCACATGGGCTGCCTTCCCTCCTCAGGGTTCTCCCTTCCTGGGATCAGGCAGATCCCGCCAGAGCTGGGAGCTGGCTGCCCACTCCAGTCTGTGCTCAGACCTGAGTGAGGGCAGCAGCGGCTGCAGACGGCCATGCCCACGGCCAGCTTTGCTGGCCTTGGCCCCGTCATCGCTCTTTGCAGCAGCCATGGACATTTTTTGCGCCCTTTGCTCTCCTCCAGTTTCAAGCTCTGCCGCTCTGGGGCTGTGGTTCAGCGGGGCAGAGTGGGGGAGGGAAGAAGGAAGAAGTAGGGGGAGGCTGCTTTACAGAAAAAAAAAAAAAAAGTGAAAAGGCAGTCATTTGGGGCCTGGGCACGCTGGTGGTTTCGCCGCTTCCGTTGCCTGATCCACCTTTTCAGACACGCATGAGGAGACTTCTGAGAAACAGCCCTGGGCTGGCCCTGAGTGCTTTAGCATAACTGCACACATGTGCGTGCAAATACAGCCCTGCGCATAGGCTTGCACGCCAGGAAGGAGCCCGTGAGGCCGGGCTGCTCCCCAGCACACACTCACGCATGCACACCTACCATCCTCCTTCCACAAAAGAGGTTTCTTTCATTTCCTGCGAGAGGAGGAGGTGGGAGAGAGGGAACTTGAAGGCTGCAAATTCCTCAGCTACATATCTTGCCTCCCTCTCCTTTCCTATGCTGCCTGCCAGCTCCACGTTCAGAAGCCATGGCTCCCGCTTCCCATACAAATAGGCAAAGCTGAACAACTGTGCTTTTAAACCTTGTGAGAGATTTCTGTTGCTTTGGAGGTTGTTGGTTTTTATTTTTTTTTTTCCATAGCATTTTTGTGCTTTGCCTGTCAGAGCCACCTCAAGGCTGCTCTAACTATAAGGGCCAAGCTGCTCTTAAGCTCTTAGGAGGACAGGCATGCCTTGTGCTGTGGCTGAAGCATTTTTCCCCTAAGCTGTCCCCTTCTTGCCCCCAGCCAACCTCAGGAAGTTTGTCTTCATGTGTATTGACAATTACCCTGTGCTGGAGCAAGGCTTTTCCAGACCCTAAGCAGTACACAGATACGTGGCATTTCAAAGGGATACTGCTGTCAAGCACCCAGCACCACCAAACTGTGAGCTGGAGCCACTGAAGCAGCAGGTGGTACCCAGGTGTGTAGGTGTGTTAGGTTAATCCTCAGCTGTCCTAAGCCAGTTCCTTTCCCTCATGAGTAACTAGGACAAGCACAGGAGAGGCAGAGTGTGTTTCTGTTTTACAGTTACTTGGTACTTGCAGGCTTTCCCTTATTTTCTACAAGGTAGGTAGTATTACTTCTCCTATGTCATGGACCCTTAAGGGTAGTGGGTAAGATCCTGTTCTTTCTAGATCTGCGGCTGGAGATGGTGTTTCTTAGCCCATTCAGAGCATCCTGACACTGTGTTGTGGCTCAGGTAGAGCTGCTGCCGACATAGAAGCTGGCTCTCCTGTTTCTTTGCTTGATACTGCAAGCATAAACGAGTAGTATCAGTCAGAAACTATGCCTGAAAGGCAAGTAGATTTTGTGTTAATCTAAACAGGGGAAATCCTGTGCACAGAGATTTCAGGACCTGGTGGCTGGAGTGCAGAATGCATGGAGAGAACGTCCGCTTTTGCAGAACGTTTCCAAAGGCATCCAAGGACTCTCTCAAACCCACAAAGCCTGCCCTAAAACCACAGCTGCAACAAAAGAGGAAGAGTCCACAGCAGAAGTCAGAGCATATTAAACCTTCCAAAATAGGTCTCTTTCTGTGGTGGGGTATGTGTATAAATACATACATACGTGTACATGAAGAGAGAGCTGAGTTTGTTCAGCTTCGGAGCTAAAAGTGAAAGCATCCTGCCGGAACGCTGAGCAGGGGCGGTGATTTCAGGCAGGGCTAGCTAGCAGTGGCAGGGCTGGATTGCGTGGAGGAGCGGCCCGCAGTGGTGGCTTTGCAAGGAGGATGACCAGTTTTCCCAGGACCTAATGCAGCAGAAGTAAAGGAGACTGGCTGGCTTGTGAGCCGCAGAGGTAAATTCAGCACGGATGAATGGGAGAGAAACACAAAGAAAGAGGGTGCAGATGAAAAGATGTCCAACTGGTGCAGAGTGCATAGGCCAAAAGGAGTGTAATTCCACTAAGGAAGAACATAGGAAAGGAAAGTAAAAAGAGCATGTTAAAATATAGCCAGCTGTCTAACGTGCTGGTCGCATCTCTGTTTTTGTCAGTCCTGACACAACTGAATGCAGCTGCTGATGAATTTGGAGTTGTGCAGGCTCCCAGGAAAGCCCTGTTCAAGGCTGGCCTCAGTGAGACTCTACCTGAGGTGGCTGCATTCCTGTGCATTGAGTCAGGAGCCCTGAGTTAACTCTTTTGAGGATGCAGGGCCTTTGCTTAGAAGGTGTGGGTCCCTCACAGACAGCTTTGCTGGCTGGAGCTGAAATGACACTGGCCAAAGGGATCTCGCCAAAGAAAGGAAATTCAGGGACCCTGTGCCTGGCACAGTGTCTGTAAGAGCTGCTGCTTCATTTGGACAAGCCTCTGGCCCACAGTGCTGGTGCATACTCTGTGAACGTGCCTATGATATGGTTTGCAGTCCGAGCTGCGTATTTTGGCTGCTGCATGTATCCAGCTTCATGGCCATGTCCAAGGCCTGCACTAACAGACTAGTGGATTGCTACCACCCTATGTGAGGTAAATAAATTCTGTCTTACCTGAGCGAGCAGAGACACTAAGCCTCTGAGTTAAGCGTGTGTAGGGCCTATTCTAGATTTCAGGAGTCTGTAGCTCCTGGGCACAGTGGACTCGCTTCCTGGATCACTTTAGAAAGCACAGAAGGAGGAAATGCATGGAAGATCCCTGCTACCATCTCAGTTCTGTGAGCACACTAGGTCAGCAGAAGAAAAGCTTTTCCATGCTATGTCTGGACTGCAGGCAGACACGCTCCACTGGGCAAGCCACAACCCTTGCTCCCCAGTCATCTCATCCAGGCCAGGAATGTGGTTGGAGCTCCCTGACTTCCTTTAGCCCACACAGCCAGGCTTTCTTCCCAGGAAGACAGACCAGAGCTGCTGTAACTCAGGATGGAAGGACCAAGGGGTGGCTGAGACCAGAGGTTACACTAGAGTTTCCATCTCTGGGATTATCTGTGTCTCCACAGTAGGAGCAACATTTACGTCCAACATCCCTCAAAGTCAGCCTGCTGTGGAAGTGATGGAGGGAGAGAGTAAAGCAAGCAGATAATGCAGCGGCGAAGCATTTCTTTGCATCTTTCATGGATAGAAGCATCATCTCCGTTCCCATCGCTTGCAGGACCAGCTGTGATTTCTGGCAATGCCAGACACAGCTATCACCCTCTGGGTTCCTTTCCCTTTCATTATCCCTCTGGAGAACAGGACTCCTGTTAAAAACCCTGCAAGTATCACTGAGAGCCAGCTCTATTATTCACCAGCCAGTGAAGCAAGACAGGCATACTCTCCCACAACCTAGGGATGCCCCTCTGATCTATTACCACTGGGGCTATCTTTAATGGGATCAGAGCCTGCCCTTTTCCACATCCCAGTGGGACAACACCTGCCCACCAGAGAACAAAGGGGAAACCTGTTGTGATGGGAAAAAAGACAGAGTTCTCCCCAGAGAGGCAGCGAGGCTGTTTGATTAAGAGCATCTTTCTCTCAGTCAGCTGGTTTGCTAGCAAAACAACCAACTAAACTTCATCTTTATGCAAGAGGGAAAATCTCTGTGAAGCAAATGCCACAAGTCTAGTTTTATTCACCCATATAAGCCATGAGAAATCTAGGGAAATCATTGTAGAAAAAGACTACTCTCTTGTAGGAGCAAGAGAGAAAATATTTCTGCCTAAAACCAGTATTTACAATATTTTTTTAAAGTTAATTCAGAGCAATATTTGAAATGCTGCAGGAAAGAGATCTAACTAGAAGCTTAATCTCTCACTTGCCCTCCTCAAAAGACCCAGCGGTTACTCGTTGCTGTATATTTCTCTCAAGCCCCAGTTTTTGCAGAGGTGCAGCATCCAGTCCGACAGGTCTAATTCCAGCTGTGCCTTCTGCATGAATGTCCTCTGGAGACAGACTGTCCCACGTGTGCACATCTGTCCCAAGGAATGGCCTTCATCTATAGCACACCTAGCCCTGGGGTAAGGAATCAGGACAGGACCAGGACCAGCCAACCCATATCTCCTCAACAGTGGTGCCAAACTCCAAATCAGACTGTACCTTCTTTTTCTCTGCCCGTTTCTCAAATCAGACACCATAGGCTTGGTTGCTGGTGCTTATCCCATGAGCTGCCCAGAGCAAAACTGGCACATGAGCATAGATTTAGGCTCCAAGAGGGTCAGAAGAAAGCTGTCTATGACCCAGGGGCCACTTTGTGGTACATGGTTCATTAGCGCTGTCCAGAGTTGTAACAGAAAGACTCAGGCATGCTTGGATGTGTTTGTCCATCCCAGTTTCTTTGGCAGTTTTGTGATTCTGGCAGAAGTGTAACTGTGAGCAAAGCTTTATTCTAGTGGATGCAGCACGTAACAAGAAGTTCACCTTTAGTTAGAGAAGATCTTAATGTGACCTTCGTAAAAAAAAAGGGGCATTGTCTTGAGTTGTTAAACAGCTGCTGTGTTCCACCTCAGTAATGGCTGCAATTCAGTAGTGAAGAATATAAGCCTTAGATAAACAGCCGGTAAAATAATTTGGGATCTTTGCTGGCAAGGGGAAGCAGGCAAGTTACTCTACAAAAATAAATTATTATTCTCTCTGCCTAGGAAATGAACTGTTCTCCTTTTCACCACTAAGTGGGCTGTCTCACAAAATCTCTTCCCGCCCTTGCGTGCTGGAAACTGCCCAATGCCATTTGTGGTGCTCTCTTACCATCCTCACCTTCACAGGAAGCAAGAGGCACTTTTTGTTTGGATTCGTGCATCTTCTCTGTTTTCTCCTCCGACCCTTGTCTGCTTCTCCATCCTATCCCCAACATTCTTAAAAATAACCCTCCCAAATTTCCCGTCTACTGTTCTGCACAGGCACAAACTCCGTCCCCGTTCTTGGAGCAGCCATGACGTGACTGCAAGAGAAGCAAAAGTTTCCCCAAACCACTCCCTCCTGTGAAAGGCCGAGTGTCCGTTTGGTACACGCTGTGTCTGCCTGTGCTGGGGCAGGACTGCAAAGCGCCAGGCCTTGGGTCTTGGCCTCCATCGGATGAACAATTTCCCGTTGAAGGTTACTCACTTCCTGTTTTCCGTATTTAGACAATCTGGGCCTATAGGGAGGCTTTGATTTGTTGTAAACTTCAGCTGGTTTAAACGTTAAGTCGCGGGAGACCGAGGCGGCGGGGAGGAGGGGAAAGGCCTGGAGACAAATTAGGACTATTTAATACCACGACTGTGTTCTCTCACAGTTTTCTAGTGACCATTAGAGCATGTGAAAGGAAGGTCAGGGGCTGACAGCATGGGAGATGGAGAAAGGGCTGTTTCACAATGGGCTGGGGCTGGAGACAGTGCGTGCGTGTGTGTGCGTGTGCACGGGGCTCTGTGTGTGCGCGCAGCAGTTGGGATCAGCCAGATGATGCACTCCAATGACTAATTTCTCAAATGTGTCATTTTTGCCACAGACAGCTGTACAGAGAGGCTAATGGCAGTGCAACAGCTCCGCTGCAAAGGCAGGGAGGAGCTGCTAACTTAGAGAGGAGAGTGTTGTGCCCTTTTTCAGTGTCTATCAGTACACACCACACACTGACATTTGTTCAAACTTGCCCAGAAGTCTGCTAGACTGGAGCAAGTCAACACTTGTGCATAGCTGATAAGGCAGGTCATGTCTCTTTTATGCCTGTTTTGCAAGGGGAAACTGAGGCATGGAGAGCTAAAACTTTGTTTCTTAACAGAAAATGAGTGTGTGAGGGATTGGGGTGAGTCCTGGCACCAGTCAGGCAATGGTCTGTCTCCTGAGACGTGCTTCGTCATGAAGAACACCTTCCCTGTGTTGGTAAGAGTTATGCTTGGATAGAAAAAAATAGTGCACAGCCCAGAGTGCCTGTGGGCACAAAGGTTACGTGAATGGTTTTGGTCTGTTCCTTTTTGTTCATCTAGTTCTCTTCTAACAGGTGAACTATCAAAACAGAGTGCTTATGCTTCTAAGTTTTACAAGGGTCTACAAAAAAAGAAAAGGGAAAAAAGAAGTCAGATGGTCTGAAAGGCAGTGGAAGATGGTAGATTATTCTGAATTTTACAGCAAAATCCAGCAGGGATTTCTAGGGAAATCTCTCTAGCAGTATAACCTGTTACCAGAATGCCAATGTGGGCAGGTGGGATTGAATGAAAGAACCAGAGATTAAAAAATCACCACCAGAACAGCCAACATAATGCTCTTGTGTCACAGATAAAGAAATCTGCCATGTAGTCTCTGCCTGACGGAGAGCAGGCAGGAGCAGAATCAAGCTCCAGAGAAAAAGAAAAGCACTGGGGAAGACTTTAGGGAAGCACTGAAGTTTTCAGGATAAACAAGGGTCCATATTCACGCTCTGGCATTGATAGGACCAACTCCAAATGATTTACATGTGCTCTCGACCCTCTTGAGCTAGAGCCAACTTTCCTCCAGATAACTCCCCGCAGCCCAGAGTGCGGAACCATAGAGAGAGGCACAGGAGCAGGATCCAGGCAGGTAGCTGTTTTCTCCCTGGCATTGCTGCATAGGCTGGGTTAACGTTGTACTTCCCTGATTCAGTTTTTATAGACCAAACAGTAGCAGTTCCCTCCCTCAGCGGTATGTTGAAGCCTTTCCCTGAAGGAGGGTTTAGTTCTCTATTGTGTTGTGACCTGCTGGATGTTTTTTCTGATGTTTCTCCTACTCTGCAATTGCATTTTTCTCAGCCAAGGTTTTGGTGCTCAGAAATGCAACTTGGTTCTTATTGCAAACACAATGTAGTTCTTACTGTAGTCTCTCCCATAAGTTTCCTCTGATGGGGCTCTCGACATCCTAGCAGCACCTTGGTGCAATCTGAGCCCTGGATTTAGGAAGAGCTTTGGATCTGACAGGGACACATCAGACCGAATCAGGATTGACTGCAAAGCCGACAACAAGGAGAATTGCACCCAAAGCTGTTCAAGCAAATGGTGTTTCTGAATCGGCACCAACCGGCTGCCCTGATGCTGAGATTTGATCTGTTAGATCCAGAGCAGCCTGGTTTGCACTCATATCACCATGCTTAAAGAACAGCCACTTAATCTCACTTAGAAATGTTTACTTGGGAGGACCAGATGGCCCAGGGAGTTGGGCTAAACAAAGCATTTTACTTCTAGGTCACGCATTCTAATCCAGCCCAGGTTGGTGATAAATGAACATTTTCACCTGATAGCCACTTTTGGCTTCATTTTTGGGTGTTTTTCAGGCTGGTTTCCAAGGGGAGATGTCACACCACAAAATCTCCCTCTGTGCCCTGCCACAGTTGGTACTGATTTGACTGTCTCAGTGGAGAAGCCAAGGATCAAATGCTCCATGGCGCCAGACTGTTTTCTTTTGCAGCCTGCAGGTAAGGGGAAGTTGTCCTGCGTCTGGCTGTGTCATGCCTGCTCTGCGGATGGACAGGATTTCAGTTTGCAAAGCTGCTGGTCCAACCTCCTCCACTAACATGAAATTCATTAAAAAAATAGGGAAATGTTTAATTGTAGTTGACATGCAGGCACTCTCTGCTATGAACTTTACACGCAATCAGAGATAACAGCATCAAAATTAATGCCTGCTTCCCACTTGTCCTGCTATAAGCAATAAACGTTTGGCAAGTCAGTAAATAACAAAATTCTCATGTGGCCATCTACAGGTCACCAGGATACTTAAGAAGTTTGCGTTAATTATACCATGTTTGCCATCAAAGAGGGGATATTAACCCTTTCGAGCCGTTGCAGGAAACCAGTGGAGTCATTTGGAAGTAAGTAAATGAATTCTTATCACTGAAAGTGCAACCTTTGCAAAATAAAAGAAAAAAAAGAAAGTTTGAGGCAAAAACCTCACTAGACATCATGGAAAATATGCTACCTTTTCAGCTTTCCTTTTATTTATTTTGTATTTTGACATGAAACACTCCATGTAACCTAATCTTCTTGGCTTTTGATGTGGCCGTGGAGACATGACAATTAAGCACGGCTTAAAACAATAATCCCAACAACGGGAACCAAAGGCAAGTAATGTCAGAGTTCCACCCTCACAAAAAGGCTATCCCCCAGAGTTTGGTGGTAGTGAAAGGACCGTAAATCCCAATTTGTTGCCTCGATATCTCCTCTGTGCTTACACTTTGCGTTGAACTTTACATACTTGCTCCATTTCCATTCCCTGCTGTTTGTTTTTCTTCCACTATGCAAAATGTCTGGAGACAAACATGATACAGACATTGCAGAGAGATGGTTTGATCTTTCACAGATTAGTGCCACCTGACAAACACGGGATTATTTGTTATCTGTGTTGCGTGAACCGCTGAAGACCCCACTCAGAAGAGGCACGCTCCTCCGAGCGCTGGGGGATGCGGCACCCCTCCTGACAAGCTGATGGATTATGGCCCTGATTCTGCGAGCGAATCGGGCCGACCCGGTGAAATGCCTGCAGAGTGGCAACACCAAGGTAAGCCCTCATCGAAGCCTGAATGTGTGTGTAACGTGCAACCAAAGCAAATAGCTTGATTATTCTAAATTATTTTAAAGTGATGTTGTTAGTTCTCCTGTTCTCTCATCTCAGCTATTTAAATACGGAGGGAGACTGGCTGAGTTTACTTATAACCCCGTGTCTAAAAACGAACATGTTTCTTTTTAAATGAAGCTTGCACGGTATGCTATAAACTGCCTTTTTTTTTTTTATGGGTGTTTGCACTAAGCCTCGCTAAACAAGTTAGAGGGATGATTAACTCGTCTGAAATGATGCGGGAAGGCCTTGTCCCGGTTGCGTGTGCTTTCTTCAGCACATCTAGAGCTGCTGCGACTCCCTGTCGTTCGTGAGCAGGGCTTGCAAACACGGCTGGGGAGGAGGCTGCACAGTTAAAGAGAAGCAGTAATAGAAAGGGCTGGAATTTGCACACACATGCTGAAAAAGGAACTCAGGTTATTTTTTTTTCTTAACGAGTAAGGAGTTATCCCCATGTTGGTTTCCACAGAAGTGAGACACAACTCCCGGGGGGTTAAAGAAGGAAACCCAAAGTTCATTACAAGTTTTCTAGAAAATATTGTTTTAATAGCAGCGGTACTCTCCCCTACACATGGTGGGGGAACTTTGCAAGCAGACTTCTTTTCATTTTGTAAGGTCCCAAGGAGTTCATGGTGTGGGTCAGACTCGACCGTGTGGAGAACGCAGCCAGTTTTGACCGTGGGAGAGCTGCCTGGTAAGCACTCATCTCCTCACGCGCCAGCCCACGTGTGCACTCCCTTGCACCCATGTCTGCACCCCTTGTCAGCGGTTGCCAGGACAGCACAAAGCAGCCCCAGGCTAGCCGTCCCCCCTTGCTCCCTTCACACCACAGATGATGCCGAATGGTAAGAAACGGTGTTGCCGTTGACGGTGTTGCCTCTTACAGCAGCACAAGAAGCTATGGAGAACTTCGCCCGGTCTAATACGGGCCCTGCCTTGAAATCCATTAGGCAACTGGCTGCTTTTCTGTGTTTATGGTGCCTTTAAAACTTGTTTTTAATTGAAAACTATTTCTCCAAACACTTAAAAAAAAAAACAACAAAAACCCAGAGAAACTGCATTTCATCATCTGCAATGTGGCTGCTGCCTTAGATTTTAAACTGGTTTAGAAACTTTAGCACACTTAACTGCGTGACCTCATCACCCCAAAACAACACCAGAGAATGAGCTTTTGTACCTGTGCTTTTTATACTAAATCATTCACCAACTACTTTTTTTTTGTCCCACCCTAGTAGGTTTTTGAAATATCAATAGCTCGCTCTGCATAAAGTTTAAGCTAGTAATTCTACTGGCAACAATAACGACGATAATTTTTCCTCTCTCCTTATTAAAAGCACCTTTTATGACATGAAGCTGGGCACAGCTACTTTCACAAAAAAGGTATTTTATTATTCTTAGCAATATTCACCTTGAAGGAATATGAGGAAAGCATACACTTTTTACAGACAATATATAAACATGTTGTACATAATTAACAATAACTTAGTTCACTAATCCAAAAATAAGCAAAATACAAATTAAAATAAAACCAGAAAATACTGAAGAATTTTTTTATGCTGATACAAGTACAAAATAATTTAAATCTTGACTGCCGTTGTCTATGCTGCAGTGACTGACAATATATTGCACTTTGTCAACTGTATCAGTAATCCCTGTCTTCCACCCACATCCCTTCCCCGTCCCCCTGCCCAAATCACACAGAAATTTGAGTTGGGTACAAATAATGTACAACTGTACCATTCTGAAAGGTAAAAAGTAAAAGGACCCAATTTTTATTTCAGTAGATTAAAAAGTCTTACGATTTCTCCCAACCAATTTAATTTCCCATTTATTTCCACTTCTTTACAAAGTGCACCTATATGCCTACGCAGACCAGAAAAAGGAGAAAAGCAGGATTTTCATGGCTGCTTGGTTCTTAATTCATTATCAAATATTTGAATTATATGTTTAGAAAAAAAATTAACGTATGTCCATTTTTATTTGTTTCATTGTATTTTTTTCTTTAAAGCAGGACTTTTGCAGTAAAAATACAATTGGCTTGATCACAAAAAAAAAAAAAAAGAAAAACCCCAACAACAAAAAAGTTAAAAATTTAAAAAAAAAAACAAAAACAAAAAAGCTTGTCACAGAGTTAAGCTTACGTGGTTTACATTTTCAAACCCCTCTGTTCATTGGGGCATTTTCATCAGAAGTATAGCTAAATATATACATTGTATGTTATACTGGAGCTTGTGTTCACGAGAGGCATCAGATCATAACAATCAATAGAATACACTTCACATTGGCAATAGCTTTGTTTTCAGTCATTTACGTACAATATGGTTTAATAATGGGAGATTTATTTTTTTTGTTTTGTTTTTAATTTTTTTTCATATAAAATACGCTACGGAAAACGGACGTTCCCCTTAGAACGATGCTTTCCCTGGTCTCATCAGCTGTCGCTGTGTCTGGGATTTGACGGATGTGTGAAGCTCAAACTGATTGTCTCTCTCTTTCCCCTCTCCAGTGATCTCAACCTCATTTCTGCCCTTCCTCCCTGTGAAGTCCACCGGGGCCTGGATGCCTGAGACGGCACAGGCGCTGGCTGGCTGCGTGTGGACGTGGTGGCCACACTGCCATAAGTTTACCCAAGCAGCTAATCTGCATTTTTAAGCGACAGCTGCCAACACAACAGAACAAAATGCTTCAACCTCTAAAGTCTGTGAGTTGGATGTTTTTATGCCCTGTGATGGTTTTTGCTGTGCTAGAAGTTAGCTGCGACACAAGTTTGGTAAATGCCTGTGTCTCGTCCCTCGCTAGTGCGGGATTGCCTTCCCGAGAGTTTTTTCTTTCCCAACGGTTTGTCTGATCTAGCTGTCTGTTTTGAGAAATAGGGTAGTTGGGAGGGGGGGGCATTTGTGTTTGTTTTTTTTTTTAAAAACAAAGCTTTCATGATAGGGAAAAAGAATGAAGAAATTGTCAAAATAATCACCATCTCTGGCACATTAAAATCCTGTATTATGGCTACATTTTTGCTTTATTCCCCCTCCCAATCTTTTCCCCCTTCTTAGCAGATATTCTGGTTTGGAAGATAGATGGAGCTAATCCAAGGGGGCTGCTGAATAAGTTCCCTCTCCTTCCCCTTGTTTTAAATGCAGGTTTTCTTACAGGATAGCCATTGCAAACAGCAGCACAAAAACATGCGATCAGAGGGGCTGAGGCTTTTTTGTGGAAAACAAGAGCAAAATAAATATGACTTTGTGTCTGATTTTGTTTTAAAAATTATGTTTTTATAAAGATGTCCTTTTTTTTTTTTTTTTTTCCCCCCCCATCCCAAACAAAGTCTGCGATAGAAATCCAGCATGTCTGGCTTCCAGTGAGCCGATTTCATCCATCCTGGGAAGCTGCTTATACCTCTTTACAATATTCACAGTAATAACAAAGAGAGAAAGGAAAATCAGTTCCAAGCCTTTTCCTTCAGCTTCTGCCACCTTTTGCTTCCTGCTGGACCATTAAGTATCAAACAGGTGAGTTCTTTTTCTTTATACCTGAGGGGGCAAAGTGCATTACAGGCACCACTACACGTTTCTGCAGAAGACCCATCATTTGCAAGGTTTTAGTCCAGCATTAAGAGTTAGACCACATGGGAGCAAAGATTCCCTTTTGCCATCCCTACATTCTCCTCTTGGCAGAACATTTTCTTACTTGGTGTTGTCTTAGGCAAAGCTGCATGTTCTTAATCTCTGGGTGGGTCTCTTGGTCACTGGGTTTTATCCCATGGCTGTAACCATGCTGGATGGGTGTGGATGTCCAAATGAGATGCTGGAAGATGGGTGGATAGGGGTAGGTGTTGGTAGGATGTGTCCAGAGTGGCTGAAAGGTGGCAAATGCCCCATGGGCGCCATGTGACTAGCAAGGGCAGCAGCGCTGAAGGGAGATGATTTCTCCTGCATGCACTTGGACAGTTCCTCAAAACACTCGGAGCCTTTCTTGCTTTTCTTTGATTTGTTGGACATTTTCCTATTCCTGGTCTGAATTCCTTCCTTTTTCATGGTCAGAGGCCTGTTCACCTGCAAGAAATGAGAAAGTCAGGCTCAGGCAGACAAAATGACCTTATTGTGCAAAAATGAAAATATTTGGACAGCCCCCATGTGTTTTTCCTGGATGGAGACCTTTTTCTGGCCAAAAAAAATGATGTTTCTCTCTGCAGAACTTGTTTATATTGATTTGTTTAATAAAACTACACACACAAAAAACCCCTAGACATGAAAAACAAATTGAACTGAATTTGGCAGCTGATGACGCTCTTTCCCGTAGGCTTACCCTCAGTCCTCATTCATTTCCTAATAGAAGAGATCAAACCAGGAGGCACTCGTTGACCCAAATTCAGTCCTAAGACATGAGCAATCTTGTACCAGTAACCACTGTTACTTACAGTTTAAATAACGTTCCAACATGTCAAGTGTGACTCCTGCTTAGGATTAATTTCTTTAAAAAAATTTGAATACAACAAAGCCTTAGATATAATTATTTCTTAAAAAAAAAAAAATAAATAAAAAATGGGGATGCCCCATCGGGATTAATTTTTGCACAGAGCCCATTCTAAATGGCCTCTGTGTTGTTCCTGGAGGGACTCAGCACACAAAACACGCTTAGTTAAAACCAAGTGCAGTAGCTCTGTTTTGCCTGATTTGCCCAAGCGTTCGAAGCCAAGCTAATACATTGTAATGTCACTGAACTTAGCATCACTATGCCGACAAAGAATGGCTGCCACTTCCCAGGGGAACTTTAGAGACAGGGAAGGAATAAAACAACAACCAAAACCCTGAAACCAATAAAAGCCTAGTGTACACCACGCAGTTAAGACATCAATCCCAGCTAGGCAAGCAGCAACACATGAGATGAGTAAATACTCACATTGTGCAATTTATAGTAGAGTCCACAGGCATTACAAACTGGGTCCCCGTTTGCATTGCGTCGCCATAAGGTCGTGGTGGTTGTCTGACAGTTGGCACAACAAGTCCCTGCTCTCCTAGCCGCTGACTAATGAAAAGAAAAAGAAAATTAAAAACGTATCGACAGGAGGAGGGAGATCATGAGAAAGGTCACATTGAACTCAATGTTTAGGTTGGGTAGAACTAGTTACTAAGATTTTACAGTTTTGTGGCCGTTAGGTTTTTGTTTAAATTCAAGTATTCTCCTGTGCGGTCTGCAGCTTCAAGTCCCGTGGCACCATGTGTGCAGGGGACATAAAAGAGAGAAACAATGCATCTCTGACTCCACAAACAAAAATTTTAGCGGTGAAAACGGACGTCTGATTTGTTCAGGTTTTCCCTTTGCAGGATTCTAGAATGCATCATGAAAACACATTTGCCTTTTTTTTTTTTTTTTTAAATGACCGATTTAGTTTGTGCCAATGTTGAGACTGGGATTGAAAAGAGGGAATGATCTTAAAGAATGTGATTTTTGCCCCTACTCTGGCCCTTTAAAGATGGACACAAAAGAAAACCAACCGCATTACTTAACTGGGTGCAGTATTTATCAGAGCCATCACTGAAAATTCAGTTTCCATTTACAAGTGAAAGGGAGAAAACAAAACCGGCTCCAACTTTCTTTAAATATTTAGCAAACCAAATTTCATGCCTTGCAGCAATGATTCTGCTGACCCGTCTGCCGCCTCTGTCCCTACTCAGTTCCCTGGCTGACAAGCCCTCAAACAACTGTCTTAAAACAAAAAATGACACCCCCTAAAAAAATTAATTAAAAAAAAAAAAATCCATTACCCTTTCTAAAACTATTGTTCTGCTGAAACCAAGGTGGGGGAAAGAAAAATGCCCAAACATTTATACACCCCCCCAAAACAAGAACAGGAAAAGTAGAACTGCAGGCAGCCAGTAATGTCTGGATGGGCCCTTGCCTAGCAGACCCCACAATAATACATCCTTTGTGCAAGCAGGCTGTCGTATAAAGTGTTACGGACGGAGTAATTGCACCCCGTATTTTGCAAAATAATCTTCTATTAGAAAGCTTCAGCCCTGCCTCTGGAAGTGGCAAAAATACAGTCCATTTTGTGCAACTGGATTAATCTGAGGACTCAATGCTTTCTTTTTTTTTTCCTAAATTAGCAGAGTTTACTTTCTAAGGCATATCAATCGTAATTTTCCCGGGGCCTTGCTCCCTGGATATTGTTGCAATTAGCCACCGAGAGCCATAGGGTGAAGCGGCAAAGCTCACGTTTATGTGCAGGGCATCTCTGTGAGCAGAGCCCTGGAGCAGTGGGTTTCCCAAACAAGAACTTTGTGCGCTGCGGGCTCAGCTGGGGAGCTGGCACGGCTGGAAGCACAGACCGTCCCAGCTGGCAGAAGAGGAGCACCGGGTTCCCTTCCCACTTGCTCCTGATTTACACCACGGCCCTCTGCAACTTTCCCGAAGCTGACGGATGGCTCAGCAACTTAAGGCAAGAATCAGGTCCTCGGAGACTCCTATATTTCCATCCCTTACTCCCCTGTGAGAACAGGCCAAAGGCAGAAAGAGGGGGTACCCCCTACTGCAAGTACACTCATGCAACCCAAACACAATTAATGCCAGACTTCCAAACACTGACATTATTAATATGATCACTTTGCTATTGCATGTCAGATGAACAAAGTCCCAAGCATGGCCATCTCCTCTCCCTCACAAACAAGCAAAGTACAGTGGAAAAAGGGGCAATAAACAAAGCTGTAAATCAATTAAAACAAAACCAAAACATTAAAACAACTAAACTAAAATAAAACCTCTTCAATGCCCCCAAACCCCCTCGCAGTAAGGGAAATATAACAGTCTCCCAACACACTGGAAGGTGGAGACCTATGTTTGCATATTTGAGATGGCTTACTGATACTCAACTATGCTGCTTAACTCCATGGCCTGTCCCATTCAGACTGGAAAGCACTTGAGCCTGAGAGACGATAATGTTACACTGTTGTCTTAACATTTTTCTATATGTCAGTCATTTTAGAAGGCAAGTCATTAAGAAGCTTGCATAGTTGAAATTCTGACTCGAGACAGAAATCTTCTGTATCCCATCCCAGTGTGAGAGCAGCAACGCCAATTTTCTGCTCTCCAAACCTCATTGAAACGTGCCCACAAATAGCCAAGAGACTTAGGCACCATAAATCACAAAGCTCCAAAAAAATATATTTATTATTCTTAGCATTTTACGCATTATTTGTGGAGTAGAGTGTATTAGAAATTTCAAAACAGCAAGCCTGACTGGCAAGGCTTGCCTATAGAAACTCTCTAAAGCTTTTAGAGTCAGGAAACAGATACACAAAGTTTCCTTATCTTTAACGTACAGATATCCGGATAGGAAACTACTACCAGGAGCTTAGAAAGGACATTTTTTTAAAATCACTCAAATGAAAATACAAAGTATAGGTGACTCCATGGAAAAATAAGATGATTTTTTTTTTTTTTTAAACAGTAGGGGATTGTCTGGGGAGGGAACCAATATTAATATTGCCAGAGAATATAAGAGTGAAAATTACTTCATGGCTTTTATACAAATAATTATTAAGTAGGGAGCAGTAGCTTTGACTCATCTGATTTGTTTTGCTTTTTTGGAGCTGGAACTTTTTTTTTAGTACACGGTGGAGGACATCCACGCTCATAACCCCTTCTCTCCCAGTATGTGCCCAAAACGTCCCAAGAGGCCAAATAAATGAGGAATTAAATTAAAAGCTGTCATCCGAGGACAAACGGGGAGGGGGATACACGATATCCCGCACGCATTGTGAGCGGCAGGGCGGCTCGGGACGGAGGCGTGCTCGGCGGCGCGGTGGGTCGGGGCCGGGGGCCGGGCGGCGGGGAGGGGAGGGGGGCAGATCTGCCCCGGGGCAGGGCAGTGACCTCGCCGTGCCTGACCCCCATGTACAGTACAGCGCGGCTCCGCGCAGGGGCTGAGCGGAGGGGAGACGCGTTTGACTTGTGCCTGCGTGTGGTCCCTTTGCCTCATTTATCCCCAAACCCAGGAGAAACAGAGACACCTACCAGCCTTCGTTTAGGTTTAATGAGAGGTCGGTTTTGACCGTTCATTTTGTGGTAGAGCCCGCAGGCGTTACACAGGTAATGCCCGGTGCCGTCTCTTCTCCAGAGAGGGGTAGCAGTTGCTCCACAGTTCACACACTCTCTGCCTTCTAAATGGAAACACGAAGAAACCGGATTTCTTTCTTTAAAAACAAATTCACAAAAGCTTTTTGCATTGTCCTTTAGGCATTTTCCAGAAGTCAAAACAGTGTGTTAAGTCAAGCACAATCAGACAGCAGTGACATCTACAGCACATGCAGCAAGGAGCTCAGTGTTTTGAGAACGCTCAGACTCCAGCGAGCACTTTATGCCACGATCAGAAACAGGCAGCGCTCTCTGCAAGGTGAGAGAGAGTGACACTCTCATTGTGTCAGATGGAAGCGATCGTTTCGGTAACGAGAACTCCCTTCATCAGCGCCGGGCACCGCTCCCCTCCCGCATCTACTGCGCTCCCGTGGTTGGGTCCCGCGTACTCCCGCCACGAACACACACACAGGTGAACACGCACACCTGCAAACACGCATCGTGTTCAAGACCGCCAAAGGAAGAGGTTTTCTAGAATTAAATCTAAGCAAAAAGACCGCCCTTTCCGTGCTTTCCTTTTTGTTGCAAATGCTACGGGATGAGAAAGTAAAGCCGGCCAGACTGGGAATGGATACAGAATGCCAAAGGCTGTTACGATTTTTGTTCTAAAGGCAGAAAAACACTGTTAACGCTGATCTTTGAGAAAGTTCAGTTTCAGCAAGCAGTCTGGAAATTACTATTTAAAAACAAAACAAAACAGGCTTTGAACTCTTTTCAGTTTCTGTGATTTTTCAACAGTACAGTTTGGATTTGGTAGGGCGCAGTTTACCTTATTATTGCTTCATTATTAGTTTCAGTAGCACAACGTAGGAAACATGGCATTGTAGAATCGCTCTATTAAAACCCAGCGTGTAACTCCCAGATATCTGTTTCTGCCTCAGAAAGCTCTCTGCTAAAAGTTCATTTGCCTCTGATGGTTCGAGGGCAGGTCTGCTTAATATAGAAATATCTCTTAATATAGTTTATGCAAATCCTACAGTATTTAACTGGAGAGGAAATTCTTTTTGCTAATAACTGAAGCAGGCCATGTTGAGTTCAGCGGGGCTTGTGTCTCCTTTAATCTAGGGAGTGGGTGGCTTTTAAACAACACAGTCTGGAGTGAAAAATGAGGGGAGCTCTGCGGCGCTGCATTTGTAGCTTTTGTCCCTCCTAGGGCAGGAAGCTGCAGGAGTCGTCGTGTCGTGAGTCTTAGTTTTCCTACCAAAACACCGAGCGGTCACGAACTTTCCCCAGTTCCTTGCACAGGGGGCTCCCTTACAGAAAAAAAAAAATAAAAATCCCCAAAACAAAACAAAAGCTCCCTGCTTCGCCCATCCCATAAAATTATCGGCAACTACAGGACAAAAATTTAAAAGCTATTCGAGATCCCTTTATCTTCAGAGAGCTGGGTCTTGAATCCGTTTCCAAACTCGGGAGGCTCGGACTGCTAATTGCCTTTACTTTCTACTCTCTGCACTACTAAAAAATAAATATACAAGCAACTGCGTTTAAATAACAGAAGAGGGAGAGTGTGTTTTTTCCCCTCAAAGGAGCCATTTGAAACAGAGCTGATGAGCTTGTAAAATAGCTGATGTTGTTGCAAAACTCGTAAGAGATCACATTTCTAAATTATCGTTTGCTTTAAAAATAAATACATGTAGTGTGCTCGTAAGCATGTGTGCGCAACGATTTGTAAGAATACACACACGAAAGCACGTATAGCCAGTTAAAGGCCTGTCTAAATTCAGTCCCAGTATACCGCATTCATCTCCTTCCATTGCTGAGGATGTTAAACCAGGAAGATGAGCAGAATTACACAAATTGTCTTAATTCGTCTGCCTAGTTGTACAACTAGGGTGATTTCACAGTGGGATCAAAACTTCGTCCGTCACCTAATTTCCTGATTTAGCACTGCACTTTCAGGAAGAAATGCAAAAGGAAGGGTTGTGAACATGGGCAAGGTCTGCGGTCAGCTGTTTGGAAGCAGAGATATGTCTCGTTCAGGGCGAAAAAAAAGGAGGAATATTTTCTGGTTAAAAGTTAGGCTGGAGTACGACTAGCGATGACTGGATACCTCAGTCTTTCGCACTGGTATGTAAACTGTATTTGAACTTTTGTTCCTGTAAAACGTGAAGGAAATCGGGCCCTCTGCGAGCCGCAGCGGACCGGCCGGGTAGGTTTCGCTTTCATCCTGCGCTGGGGCCTTGGTTCGTATTAATGACAAGACGTGGAAATTATCGAGGGAGAAATACCGATGGCTAGGAAAGTCCCCACGGCTAATCCGCGGGTTTTACTGACTCGGGGGAGCGGGGTCGGGCCTGAGCCCCTCGGGTGGCCAAGGCCAGCTTTTTCTCGTGTTTTTTGTTTTTTTTTTTTCTCGTACAAATCCCTCTGTCTACAGCTCCGTCTGCCAGCTCACTCCGCACCGGTCCCCGTGTCCAGCGGCCTCATCCGCTGTGGCGGATGCGAGCTCCATCTCCTCGTTTAGAAAACCCAGAAAAGCGGGACCAAGCAGCCACCTGCCCTTCTGTCCCGACAAGAGCTGACACAAGCACCCAAGCCCGGCAGCACCCTGCGACCTCACCCCCAAAGAGCCAGCAAAGCCAACCGCGACACCCTCGCCCCCACCCCCCCGGGGACACCAGCGCTGCGTGGCGGGACAGCCCGCGGGGAGCGACGCTTACCCGAGCAGGACCTGGCCTTGCTTCGCGGCTTGGGGGTGAAACTGGACGCGGGGCCCCCCAGGAAGCTGCCGGGGTGGAAGAGGCTGCTGCTGTAGTCGTGGGCAGCCGGCACGTAGGAGGGGTAGGTGGGGATGGGGTGGTGGGTGGAGGGCTGGGCCCCCATGCTGGTGAGGCTGCTCCGGAGCGGGCTGGCGCTCTCCATCTTCATCCCCTCCGACAGCGACACTTGGTACTTGATGCCGTCTTTGTCCTCCTGCCGGGCCCCGGCGGAGGAGGAAGGGGAGGCAGCGCTGGTGGAGTTGGGGTCCGGGGACACTTCCTTGGGAGGGGTCGGGGGGAAGCCGAAGAGGTGGGAGCCAGAGTGCGAGGCCGGGGTGAGGGAAGAGACGGAGGCGGTGCTGGACGTGCTGCTGCCGCCCGGGTACACGGAGATGGCCCCGGGCGCTCCGGCCGCCGAGGGGTGCAGGGGGGTCTTGGTGAAGGGGTTGACGGTCCAGGGGTTGTGGTGGTGGGCAGACAGTGCCGCCTTGCTGCTGTCCAGCCAAGGGATCCCGGGGCTGTGGATAAGATGAGGCCGGCACATTTGGCTCCCGGTCAGGCGGGCTGTAGGAACACAAGAGGATTTGGGATCAGCCTGAGGCAGCTCAGACCGGAGCGGCCCTGGGACGTCCTGGCCCGGGCTGCTCCCGGGCCTTGCGGGCAGGGATCCCGCAACCCGGAGAAGAGCGGCCAGGCTGGCACAGCGGCCCCTGGGCCCGATCCCCTCCGAGAGAGCCCTCAGCCAGCCCGGAGAGAAAGGGCGGTGGGCGGCAGGAGCGGGGCCTGGCCGCCCCCTCTCCTCCCACCCCGGGGAACAAGCAGCGAGCCCCTCTCCGCTCCGTCTTCCGAGCTGTGCAACGCGCTCTCTTCGGCTCCTAAAGACACTCCCGAATAAAACCCATCGCCGATCTCAATCGGTTTGTATTTTGCATCCGGGAAGCAGCCGCGTCTGAGGAGTTCCAGCCTGTGCACACAGTATTTCCCCTTCCTCTCTCACCTCCCCCCTTTTCTTTCCCTCCCCTCCGCCAAGTCCTTGGTTATCCCCAGGGTTAAAACCCACCCGTGCCTCCCTTTCCATCCTGTTTTCTTAAATCTCCTCTCTCCTCCCCCTATCACCTCAGCTCCGGCACACCGCAGCGGCCCCCGGGTGAAACTCCTCGCCTCCACGCAGGACACGCGCGGAGTGGGTCGGGGGGCACAGAGGAGGGGTAGGGTGTCCAGATTTACCGTGTGCCTGGCTGTAGGAGACCCTGGCCCGGGCGTGGGCAGAATTGGCGTAGTAGGGGTTGCCCTGGGAGTCCAGGTGGTTGAAGAAGACGTCGACTTCGTCCGGAGGTAGGAGCTGCGCCGGTTCCATGTAGTTGTGAGCCAGCCCGGGGTGGTGGCTCTCGGGGTGCTGCCCGTTGAGTACGGCGTGGTGGGCCATCCAGCGAGGCTGGTCCGTGGCCACCTCCATGGCCTCGGGCCTCCCCTCCCGCCCACCCCCTGGACCGGGAGCGGCGGTGGTCCTGCTCGGGGCGGGGGTGCCTTTCGGGGTGCTGCCGGTGGTCTTTAGAAGACGGGGTGGCTTTTCTTAAAGAAAGAACTGGCGGGTGACCGGAGCGGGCCCTGGGAGGGGTGTGTGGAGGAGGGGGGGACACCCCCGAAGTCAGCCGGTCCCTCTGTCAGCAGGCGGGTGCGGGAGTCGGTCCGGGGCAGCACCTGCGGGAAGAGACGGGCGGGTGAGCGCTCAGCGGCCCCGGGGTGCGCGACCCGCCGGGCCGGTTGCTTTTCCCAGTGCTACAGGGATCGGGAGGGGGAAGCAGAGCCCCTCCTCCTTGCCAAAAATATCCTCTCCCCCAAAGTCCTCGCCTCGCGCCCTCCCTGCTCATTACCCCACAAAATAAACAGAGATCCCATTTCAAACTCTTTACCAAAAAAAAAAAAAAACCCAAGCCAAGCAAAAAGCTTCTTTTTTTTTTCCCCCCCTCCCGCTCTCGCTACAAACGTCAACAGGAGTTTTTCCAGCTGGCTCCAAAAGCGGGGTAAAAGAGGAAGAACGGCAGATTCAATATAGCGCAGTTCCAGCAAGAATTCCGACTGACACAAAAGGAAAAGGAGGGGAGAAAGAGGGAGGGGGGAGAGAAGGAACAGAGCGGGGAGAAGCGAAAAGCAGGGAGCGCGCCCTGGCAGCAGCCCCCCCCACCCCGCCCCACACTTACCCGGCGCGGGAGGCAGGGTGCCTCGGCGGGCGGGTGGTGATGGATGCCTGTTCGGAGGATGCGAGTGCCGCGAAGAGGGGGGAAAGAAAAAGGAAAAAAAAAAAAAGGCCAAAAAAAAAAAAAAAGGCGCCAGGCGGGAGAGGGGGGAGAAAGCAGCGCGGGAGGAGGAGAGGAGGCTGGGTGAGGGTGTTACTCAGATGGCAAAGCCGCTGCTCTGGCCGGCTCGGTCCCATCCCCGCGCATCCTATATGAGCGCTGGCGCCAGCTGGCCGTGGCGCCGCAGACGGGCCGGGGCGCGCAGGGCCGGCGGCCGGGCCAGCCAATCCCGCCGCCCCACACCGCCCCCGGCCGCACCCCCGGCCCCAAACCCCGGCCCGAGAGGGGGGGGCGGGGGGGGAGCGCCGCGCAGACCCCCTCCTCCGCCCCCCGTTCCCCCCGCCCGCCCGCAGCATCCTCGCCCGGCAGCGCCGAGGGGGCTTTCCCTGCCCGGGCGCTGCACGCCCCTGCGGGGCGGGGACGGCAAAACTGGGGGGGTCCCGTCGGGGTGTGCGGGGATGCGCGGGGAGGGAGGGACGGAGGGGGGAGGAGGGGGCAGGCGAGTGAGGACAGAGTGCCGAGCCGGCTCCGTCGGGTGCTCCCGGAGCTGCTGCCGGGATGCCCGGGGCTGAGGCGATGGAAATGGGCACCGGGGAGATAAATACGGAAAAAATCCCCTAAATCGGGCACAGCAGCGCGCAGCCGGGAGCGGGGCAAACCCCAGCGGGCTCGTCCCCATCACGTTAGTTTGAAATAACTGTCTGAACCGGGGAAAAGCAAGCAAACAAAAAGCATAAAAAAACAAATACGTGCGGGGTTCCGCGCCGGGCAGGCTGCGGGGCAGGGACGGACCCGGCCTGCGGCGCTCGAGCCGGGGTTTGCGTGGACTGCGGCAGCGAAGGGCTGGGCTCGGGGAGCCGAACCGGGCCGGGGCAGGCGGAGGGCACCCGGGGACCGGCTGCAGCCTCCCCGACGGCGCCGCAGCCCTGGTTGTGTCCCTCTCCTCTTTTAACAACCAAAAGTTTTAATGTTCGCAATTGCTCGGGTGCTTTGGGCCAGGGAGGAGAGGCACAGCCCGAATCAACAGGCTGCGGGGGCTTGCGGCTCTGCTGTGGCCGAGGGTGTTGGATGCTCTCTGTCACCCCCGAAGATGCCGATAAACCCGTCCACTTTTGGGGCGGGAAGAAAAAAAAAAAAAAAAGGGGGAAAATCAGAACCAAACCCCCCGAGCGCGGCCGGGCGCTGCTGCAGGTCCCGTTTCCCAGCCGCTGCTTTCGGGCAAAAACGCGAACACTCGTCGCAGCCCCTGAGACCCCCGCGCCGGACGCAGGGCGAGGAAGCTCCCTCCCCGCCCCAAACCCGGGGAGCGGGGCCAGGGGCGCCGGAGAGCAGACCCCTCGCCCGCCCCAGGCAGCAGCCACGGCTCCAAGCCCGACGGGGCGGGGGGCGGTGGGGGCCGTGGGGGCCGTGCCAAAGGGATGAGGGGGGAGCGGGGCGGCCCTGGGGATGCTGCCCCCAGCCCCTCCCCCCGGCGGGCAGCGCGGGGGGCTGGGAGCCGGAGCCGGAGCCGGCCTCCCCCGGCCCAGCCGCCCCAGTCACTACGACGCCGGGGCTCTGACGTCACCCGCCACTGCCAAATTCGCCAGGAAATGAACTTTTTTTTTTTTAAATAATAACAATAATAATAATAATGATCACGGTAATAATAATAAAACTCCCTTTCCTCGCTGCGGAGCCCGTCTGGCCGGAGCGACACGGGGCTCCCTCCCTAACTGTTCCCTCTTCACCCCCCGTTGTCCCCCTCCCTCCCCGGGGGAACCCCAGCGCTGCCCCCCAGGGGGACCCACAGCGCAGCCCGACGGGGCGGGGAAGCGGGGGCCAGGCTGGGGGCGCCGGAGCCCTGCGGCGGGGGGAGCCGGTATTGCTCTCCCCCTCCCCGCATCCTCTGCCGCACTCCTGCACCCATAGCCCGCGTTGTCCCGCTCCCCCCTGCCCTCGGGGGGTGCAAGCCGCGGCTGCCGGTCGCGAAGGGGCCGGCTTCTCCCGGGACGGGCTACTTGGCCCCGGGCTTGGGGGGAGAGGGGCCGGGGCTCAGGAGGGTCCCCCGCGCTGCCGAGCTGCTTGCCCGGCAGCCTTAGGCCGGAGGTACCAGGGAGGAAAGGGAAACAAAGCAAAAAAGAACAAGAAAAAAAAAAAAAAAGGAAAGTTAAAAGGCAGAGAGAGGAGCAAGCGAGCTTTCTAAAAATCTGGCTTCTCCCTCCGAAGCGTTTTGCTTTCTACGTGAACCAAAACCCCCAAAAAACCCCTCCATCCAAATATACCCCCCAAACGGATATTTTTTATTTTTTTTTCCTGAGGGAAGGGTGAATATGAGGTAAAGACGGGCGGTTGCAGGTGGGTCAGCCCACGGCCGGGGGGCTACGGGGGCCGGGCGTCCTTCCCGCGGTGGTCAGCCGGGATCACCCGGCGAAACCAGCTCATCACGACGCCGTTATTAATTAATATGGAGATTTTAATTATTGCCCGGCTGCCATCAGCACTGGGCCTAGATTTTTTTTTTTTTTTGGAGGGGGGAGTGGGGGTGGGCTGTTTGTTTTAGGCAGGTGATAAAATCGCAGTTAACGAGCTGATAATTCGTTCGTGTTTGTTTTAAAAGACAAATTGTAAAGATTAATCAGGCGGCTTGATTTATGGTGAGGCAGACCCCGGCGCGGCCCGGCCGGGGCTCCCTGAAGCCCCCGTCTCCGGTTACGCGGGGGCCGGCAGCCCGGGCAAAAACAAAAAGGGGGGAGCGGGCAGCGCCGGCGGCTTCGGCCTCGGGCCGGGACCCCCCCACTCCGGGCCAGAGGGTCCGTCTATCCTCTCCCCTCAGGCACCGGGGCCGGCTCCCCTCTCCTGGCACCCAAACCTCGCCGTTTGTGTGTGCCTCCCCTCCTTTAAACCCTTTGCAAAATAAATAACCCCTCCAGCGGGGATGAACGGTTTCTGCTGCGGGAGCGGGTTAATTCCCGTGGCTGAGCCGGGAGATTTCCGAGCCGGCTCGGAGGATTTTTACTTTATTTTAATTGTTTTACTTTTTTTTCCCCTTCTTCTTCATTTTATTCCCGCCATGTCCGGTCCCCGCTGCCTGCGTTTGGCGAAGCGGCTGCCGGCTCCGGTCCCGGCCCCTTACGCGCCGCGGCGGCACGGCTGGGGGTTTTTAATTGAATTAAATTAATTCACCCGCCGGGAGCGGCCGCAGCCGCGCTGGCTGGGGAGGCAGTGGCTTAGCTCCGCTCCGCAGCCCCTGCGCACGGCCGGGTGAGCAGCTCTCCCCGCAATTTTCTGCCAGACCTCCGGGGACGGGGTCTGCCTGCCGCCGGCCGGGCCCTGCAAACCTCCATTTACCTTCTTTCCTCCCTTTTCCACCCCTCTTTTTTTTTTTTTTTTTTCCCGATACAACGGGCTACGTTTTATTAACTTTATTTTGTTATTGCCGTTGCAATTTTTTTTTCCTTTTTTTTTTTTTCTTAATAAGGGAGCTTTCCCAGATCTGGCAGCACAACTGGTTATTTTGATTTGATTGACAAGTGATGTCATATCGTTGAGGGAGGGGGGAGACAACAACATGTTTTAGCAACAGTTAGCAGCGCCCTGCGATGGAGTTGACACCTATACCCGGGCAGACGCGAAGACAGAAAAAAAATACCGCGGGCAGTGCACGCAGACTATTGATTTACACGCGCGGAGTGGAGTTTATTTTATCTTTTTTTTTTTTTTTTTTTTCCTGGGTGCTCGGACCTGAGCAAAAAAGCGTACCTGAGCAACCGCAGCCCCCGGGCACTTTCCTCCGGACACCCCTAGTTCCCGGGGTGCCTCCGCGTCCCACCCAGGGCCACACTCAGTGAACAGACACCCGGGGGTCGAGACTTCCTGGGGCGGCCATGCATCAACCCCCCCCTACCCGCCCCCGTTCCGCCCCGAACTGGAACCCCGCAAGCAGGGAGGGCAGGAAAAACTCACTGAAAAGACAGAAAAAGAGGGAGAGAACCGCGTCGATGCTCACGCCGCCAGTGTGCGAGCCTCCAGGGCGGGGGGAGTCCAGGAAGGGGGGCGGTGGGCGTACCGACCCCCCTGCCCAGTAAAACACCGGCCGGTGCGAGCGGCTCCCGCCCGCAGGTAGGACCCCCGCATCCCCACCCTTCCACCTCGGGTTTTCCTTGGGTGTGATTTTTTTGGGGAGGGGAAGTTCTTGTTTTCTGCCTTTTTTTTTTTTCCCCTCCCGGTGTTTTCCTCCCTCTGGTCTTGCCTCCGCTTTGCTTTTCTTCTCCCCCGCCCCCCCGTCCTGCATTACTAGTTCGTATTAATGGCTGCTAATAGGGTTATAAAATGACACAGTTACCTCTTAACCACAGACCCTACTTAAGCTGCATTAAAAAAAAAAAAAAGAAAAAAAAAAAAAAGAAAAAAAAAAGAGAAACGAATGACGGTTTGGGGGATAAATTACGGAATACTCTTTCTTTTTTTCTTTTTTTCTTTTTTTTTTTTTTTTAAATACTGTAGGAGCTTCCTGGCTATCCCCCAGACGATTATCCCTCCTGGCATCCCGCAGACGATTTCTGCGGGGCATGTCCCCCACCGTGGGACTCCTCAGTCTCGGCCTCCCCCCCTGCTCCTGCACACGTCTTCACCTGCGCTTTGTCCGCAATTCGCCCGGCGCCCCCGCACGCCCCCGCGGCTCGCTCGGCTGCCGGTAAAGGGGAGGAAAAACCCCGAGTCGACCCCAGCCTGCCCACAAAAACGCCTTTTGTGCAAGTTCCCAAAGAAAAACGCGTGCGGAGGGGCGATTGCACACGCACAGCTTTGTCCAGAAAAAGGTATAAACATTTTTTGGACGTTGTCAGGAAAGATTTCGTTCGCAGGAGCTCGCTTTAATTTTGTACATTTTTTTTTTCTTGCGAGGTTATTTCGGGCCCGGCCGTTGCAGGAGGGAGGAAAGAGGCCGATCCCGCAGGTTTGATTTGTTTCTCCGCAGACAAAACTTCTCTGGGGAGGGACTGAGCCCGGAGCGGAGAGCGGGGCGCGGGGCTCGTCTCACGCCCGGCACCGGTACCGGCCGCGCCCGCGGCTGCTCCCCGCCGCCCCCAGCCCGGCCCCCGGCTGCCTTCCCCTGTTAGCCGCGGGGCTTCAGGCAAAGCCGGGGTTTGGACTTCCGAGGAAAAAAACAAAAAAAAAAAAACAAAACACACCAAAACCAACAAAAAGCGCCATTTCATAGAGATGCTCGGTGCTCCGAGGGACAACAATCCCCGCGACCGAAACCCGCATCCCGCTTAGTGAAATCGCTTTTCTTATTGAAATCGCCTCGGATACAGGCAGGCTCCGCTCCTGGTTGCTGCTATTTTTTTTTCTTTGCCTTCCAGCCTCAGCACCCCAAAGCAAAAGGAGGATAAAGAGGGGAACTTTGCACATACATAAAAAAAAAAATAAAAGAAAGAAAAAAAAAAGGGAGAGGGGGGAAGAGCCCGCGGAGGGGAGCGGCCCGGTCCTCGATGTGGCTGGGTAATTTTAAATCATGCAAAGCCCCGTAAAGCTGCCGCACGGGACTGGGACGGGGAGGACTCCCCGGCAGGCAGGTGCAAGGGGAGCGGGGCCGGGCCCCGGCGCCGTCCCGGGGCTGAACAAACCCTCACATCTTTTTCTTTTTTCTTTTTCTTTTTTTTTTTTAATACCTAAATCTGCCAACAATGGGAGCGAGGGAGATAGGATGTGGCTGCGGGGAGGGGGCGCGGGACTCTGCACGCCCTGTCTCCGGGAAGCGTCTGCCTGGCCGCCCTGGGTGAAACGCAACTTTCCAAGACGGAGATTTAAATAATTACCTCAGTGACAATGGGGTGGGGGGGGGTGGGGGGGGACACACACGACACAAAACAAAAACAAAACAAAAACAAACCCCAAAAACCTCAACCCCGAAGGCAGCCCTGCTCCCCCGGTGCTCCCTGGCCGGGGGGCGCTGCACCGGGCTTGGCTCGGCCGGGCAAGAGAAGGTGGCCCGGGCGTGCTCGGGTCATGTTTTCGGGTTTTGTTTGTTTGTTTGTTTGTTTTAAATAAAACCCTGCCAGGTTGTCCCCAGGAGAAACTGCCCTGAGCGATGCGCTCCAGCAGCGGGACCCACATCCCGATGCGCTGCGGCGGCGGACCCGCATCCCCTTACCTTGTCTTGCGCCCGAACGCGTTTTTCTTTCCGTCTTCCTCCCGGTGCTGGGAAAGGGCCGGTTTTCCTCCTCCGCGGGCCGGGAAGGGGGCGCCGGGAGCGGTGGGTGCGCGCAGCCCGGCGGAGGGGCTGCTGCGGTGCGCGCTGCTCGGAACTGGCGGCAGTTTTCGAGCTGAGCCCTTTTTTTTTTTTTCTCTCCCTCCTTCCCCCCTTCCCTTCCTCCCTCCGCCCTCCCTCTCTCTTCCTCTCTCTCCCTTCTTTCCCTCCCCTCCTCTCCCTCACTCTCCCGCATTCAAGGATGGCACGGCGAGCCGCTGTGTATTTATGTACATAATAAGGCAGCTCGTCCCCTCCACTTCATTTGCATCATTACAATATCTGTACAAGCACATCACATTGTCTGTTGCTTGCACCTTTTGTTACGGTTGCTGTCACAGTCTACGCGACTTGACTTTCATATTTTAAATGAATTGATATTACACCAACAACGCGCGCTCGCAGCCCAGGCGCTGGCAGACCCGGGCGCCGCAGCCCCAGCCTCTCCCCAGCTGCTCGCTTCTTCCACCGGATCCCCAGGAAGGTGGAGAGCGGGGGGAGCCGCCTTGTAGGATCAATTATTCGTATAAATTATTCCTATTCGTATTAATTTTGTTACCACTCCCTAGTGAAGGGGATGTTTGGGAGGGTTTTGGATTTTTTTTTTTTTTTTTTTTTTTTTTTTGCATTGGCCAGCCTGGCTTTTGAATAACCCTGTGTTTCTTCTCCCTGCTCTCCCTTCCCAAACTCGGTCTTTCGGGCTGTGCACCTGCACGTAAGAGGGGCAGCGGAGAAGCTGGAAGAAGCGCAAGCAGCTATCACACCACGAGCGGTTGTTACAGCTAGGAGAGAAACGGTAAAACACGCATCTAGTAGACCACTAGGAAACGCAGCCAGAACGAACGGCTTTGGAAACGTTCGCTCACCGCAGTCCGGGCTTGGCAATCCTCACCTGCTGGGTGTTTTCCTCCCGGTGCGTGTCTGTGCGGGGGGCTGCGGGGCGAGGGGAGGGGGGTCCCCTCGCAAGCGCCCGGTGGCCCGATGGGGTGGCGGGCGCCGGAGCTGGCCGCGGGGGGCCGCGGCGCTGGGGGCTGCGGGGGCCGCACCGAGGCGCCGAGGGGTGCGGGGAGATTCTCCGGGGAGAGCGGGCGAGACCCCCGCCCGGGGCTGCGGGGAAAAGACGTATTAATGGAGAGACAAATGCGGGGACCCTGCGGGAGCGGGGGAACGAAATACGGTTCAGGAAGGGAAGGAGAAAAGTTTCGCGGGAGAGGAATTATCATCATAATGGAGGTAAAAATGTGAGCAGGGGAAAGGGAGGGGGGAATCCTATTCTGCTGGCATTTTTTTTCTGTCTGTCTTTGTGATATGGTTCGGGGGAAAAAGGGTCCTTGATATGCGGCAGATAATTCTTATCAGCCCCACGCAGCCCATTTCCAAAGTAAGTGTTTTAATTACTCCTCCTGTATTACCCTTCATCCTCTGAGAGGAGATACATCGCCAGATTTATGCAGGAAGGAAAAATACAGAAGAATGAGGTATTCAAATATATACATATATATATCTCCCCCTCTTTTTTCCCTGGTGCCCAGGAAGAGGGAGACGCTGTCGCCTGCCGCGCCCCGGGATTGCCCCTGCACGGAACGACTCTCGAGCGAGGGACCGTCGCTCGGGGGCAAAAACCACGGGAAAAGCGGGGTTTGAAGCCTGCAGATTTTTTCCCCAAGCGGGGACAACCAGGGGTGTCCGAGCCGGGGACTGGGGTGGGGCTGCCCGCCGGCCGGGCTGTCCCGGAGCCAGGGCCACCCCCCTCAAGTGCCACCAGAGGCATTTGGGGCCAGAGGAGCGGAGGGGTGCGATTTTCCCCTCATGCCCGCTGGAAGAGAAGGATATTTTCCTCGGCTGTTTAGCTTTCGTACTAAAGATGTCATCTGAAAGTCTGGGAGGAAGGGGGGACCGTGCTCTGCTCTCTTCCACGGTAACAACCATATTCTGCATATTGAAAAACGTGATAGACAGTGGGGAAGGTGCTTTCCCCCCCCCCCCCTTAAGAAAAAAAAAAAAAAAAAACAACCTTTCAATATTGATTCAACAAAAAAAAAAAAAAGAGAGGGAGAGAATTTAAAAAGAGAAGAAGCAGCACGAGCAGCAGGGAGAATATAGGCTCAGCAACTCTCCAGGTTCGCTTCCTTATTATTACTATCCAGGGGTAATTTTTCATCTCTGCTAGCTAATCTTTGTTCCTTGTGAAGATAATGAATAGCCCAATCCTTATCTCCTGGGCTCCTGGAGGCTGCTGGAGAATGGGGTTGAACAGGGTTGAAAATTGGTTCCAAAGTGCTGCTGAATAAATGGTGTTCCTTATCTCTCGCTTCCAGATTATCGGAACCCTTTCAAAACTCACACAACAAATACAGCCACCGCATCTAATGCATCATTTACCAGAGCAGATCTCCGCGTTTGATCGGCAGATAGGCAAAATCTATGTATTCCTTGCTTTACTTAGTATGCATGGATGCGGGGCTGCTGTGCATGCGGGGTGCCCCCGGCCGGGCCTGGGACACCCCCGAGGCTCTGAGCGCACGCAGCTCTTTGCTGTGGACTCTGTCGAGTGAGGAGAATGTCCCCTGCCTGTCTTTTGGCGAGGGGAGCAGGGTGGGACAGCAACCCACTTCTCAAGGTGCTGCCACGCGACACGCTTGGAAATTCGGGGTTGCTCTGCTGGGGAGCTAGTGGATTTTCAGGGAGAGGAGACGAGGTGTGAGCATCACCCTGGGCACCCGTGCACGCTCATGCTCACTCCTGCACTCCCAGTCGCATTCACCCACACCCAGGTGCTGATGCAGGGGTGCTGAGCCCTGCCTGTGTGGCAGCACCCCTGTCCCCCAGAAAGCCACTTTTTGGTTCAGCCATGCCCCAGTCCTGCCCCAGTCCTCAGCGGTCTCAAGGCCCAGCTGGACCAGTCTAGTAAAACCTCCCTGTGTTCCCCCCAGCTTGTCCCCCTCAAATCGCAGCAGCCCAGCCATGGAGTCCAGTCCCTCGGGACCCTCAGGTTTGGGGCCACCTTCCAGCCCTCCCTGGGGGTGCTGGTGATCGCCCCACATCCCAGCCACAGGCAGGACAGGGTACCTCGGGCAGCCCAACTCCCAGGAGCAACTGGTGATCCTGGGGGAGAAAAATAAACAAATAAACACCACAGAGAAGGAGTCCTTCTTCCCTCCTGGAGTTAGTGTGAAGCCTGTCCCTTCCAGCTCAGGGCAGTATCAGTCTTCTCTTTTTCTTTCTTTTTCTCTTTCTTTCTTTCTTTGTTTCTTTCTTTCTTTCTTTCTCTTTTTCATTCTTTCTTTCTCCTTCTCTCTCCCCCCCACTCTTCTTTCTCTCTCTCTCTCCCTGCCTTTCCACAGGCTTTCTTGTTTCTCATTCTCTTCTCCCCTCCCAAAACATCTGTATAACAGCAAATGCCTTTCAGCCTGAGTGTGGAGCCCCTGGCTCCAGAGCAGGAGATGCCCTGACCCAGAGCTGGGGACAGATGTTCCCTCAGCTCTTACCCACCCCTTCTTTCCCTGGCAGTGCCTGAGACTGTGCCCAGGTACCAAACAAGGGGGCATGTTATTTTGTGCCACCACAGCACACCCCTGCATCCCCAGCGCTGCCCTGGACCCCCAGCCCAGGGGGCCAGCGAGATTCTGGGTTGGGCACAGGACACTCGCAGTGTCCCAGTCCTCTCTGCCTGTCTGGCAAAGCTCATCCCTCCCCTGCTCAGAAAGGGAGAGAAACTTTTGTGGGAAGTTGCAGGCAAGCAGCAGCCCCAGCCAGCCCCTGCTTGTGTTCAAGAGTTTTGCAAATGTTCAACTTGTACTAATTTTTTTATGGCTGTATTCAGTTGTTCCCTGTAAAAAATGGACCTGTGTTAGTTTATTAATAACCTAAACATTACGTATTAAAGACCTATGAGTGACACAAGATGACAAAAAGCTGTATTTTTCCAATATACACAAGCACACATTTAATAACCTTCTATTGCATCTCAGCTAGGCCTTCTCTCTGATGGTTCCCATGGCAACTGAGATAAAAAAGCAGCCATTTTCCATATCTCTATGAAAGTCTATTATATTGCAGGATTAGTTCATCTTCTGCTAAGGTCAAACACAAAGTCATACAACCTGAAATATTTAGAATCCATGTACATTCATTTTTTTTATATGCCCTTTCATTTTCCACAAAAGACTGGGCTCCTCTGAGGTTTTATTCCCCAGAAAATGCTAAGCAAAGCAATAAAAAAATCATGATTAGCAGCTGATGAAAAGTTCAATTGTTTTTTTTTTTTCTTTCCAGGTTTTTTTTTCTTTTTCTTTTTTTTTTTTTTTAAAAAAAAAGACCACTATTGTTGGGCGGATAGTGCCTTCCCCATTTATCTCTATCAGCAGCCGTGATTGCAGCCGACACCGGCCGCCTCCCCGGGCTGGGAGCGATCCGCAGGCGGACGGCGTCACCTTCTGGCTGCGGCGGGCGCGGCAGCGGCGGTGCGGGGTCGGGCGGGGGCGGGAGGGTGCGGGAGGCCGGCCCCTCCCCCCCTTTCGCATCCCCCGGCCCGCAAACCGGCGGGGACCGGGGCGGGCTGGGCGCTGGGGGTCCGTGCGATTCCCCACGGGAGGCCCCCGAGGTGCGGGAAGGCACCGCTCGGCCCCGCGCCGCTCGGTGAGGACCAACACCGTCTCGCTGCGGGCTTGGGAACGCGTCAGGAGTCCATAGCTGCTTATTCCTGCGGCGATTAAACGTTTTTATTTATTAGTGTGTCCCGATGAGGTGCTCACAGCCTCTCACCTACAAGTTTCACCTATTGCACTCTTGTAAAAAAA
The DNA here is from genome assembly GCF_036417535.1 of Chlamydotis macqueenii. Classification (NCBI taxonomy): domain Eukaryota; kingdom Metazoa; phylum Chordata; class Aves; order Otidiformes; family Otididae; genus Chlamydotis; species Chlamydotis macqueenii. The sequence goes on along the minus strand of NC_141565.1, from coordinate 10,570,829 downwards.
AAAAAAACGTTGAACGCATCTGAGTCGCTCCTGCAACCCCTGAACCCCTGATCTCCAGCGTCTCATGGAGTTTTTTGGGTTTTTTTTTTTTGTTTTTTTTTTTGTCTGGTTTTTGTTTTTTTTTTTTTTTTAAAAGGAGTTGGCTGTGTAATTCAGCTGGGTCTTGGTGACACTTTGAAATGCAATAAAATAAAACAAAACCTGGACAGCCTGCAGACAGTTTGCATGGTGACAAACACGTTATCGCCCACGACATGAAGAATTACGGCTCGCTCTTTTTCCAAGGTCACTCCTGAAAACCTGGAAAATCAGGGGAGAGAATTTGTGCATGTGGCCATCCACACTTGTGGCTTTGTTTTACGGGTACCTCCTGCAATGTGACATTTATTCTAGCCCCTTTTAATGTGGAAAAATAGAGGCTCTGGAAATATGTGCAAACGGGGGGAAGCTTGCGGGTGGCAGAAGGATTGAAGAATTTTTTTTTTCTCCTTATTTTCCTCATCCCTCCACCCTTGGGGGAACAGGGGTGTCCCAGTGGTCCCAGCCGTGCTATCAGAGCAGCGCAGGGTGGGCTAGGCAGGGGGTTAGCAAGGGCGGTGTATCCCAGGCTGTCCCTGGAGATGACCCGCGCCTGCTGTGGACAGCTGGAGCGGGAGCTGGGGATAGGAGCCTGTGTGGGCAAAGCCAAATCCAAGCCCTGGCCCACCGTCCCCTGCTGCCTTGGCTTCCCCCAGCCAGGGTGACGTGGGTGGCACAGGGTGCACACCCACATGGTGTTGCCAGAGGTCGGCGGTACCTGAAGGTGTTTTTAACAAACTGTTTGCTGGTCGGTGTTGCTCAGCAGTGGCCAGAGCCATGCCCACCTCCCAAAAACAGGCAGCAGCCCCTGCTCTCCGCAGCACACCTGGGAGGGTGGAGCTGGGGCATCTTCCCCACCTGGGGAGACGCTCACCTAGGGCACCTGCCCACCCATAAAAGCCCACACCTGCCCCTTTCCCCTCCCTTTGGTCTCTGCTTCCTTCTGCTCCTTTCAATAGAGAGCAGGCACCTGCATTTCTAGGGCTAATGCCAAGCTAGCTATTTTTAAGCCTTGGATCTATTTTTAAGCTCTGGATCCTGGGATCTGAAGGTCTCATCTCTCACTATTTTTTTTTTTTTTTTTAAGTGGCTATATTCCTAGTCTCAGAGTTTGTGCTAAAGAGAAGAAGCCTGAAAGTGCAGCCTGAGCTGCAAGCTTGAAGAAGGAATTCAGAGCATCACCAAGTGTAGGTGTACTTCTTTTTCGAATCTTCTGGTTTCTTTCCTTCCCTACTTCATCCTTGCCATTCTGGGCAGTAGCTGATGTGGTGTTTGCATGTCTGGGGTCTGCAACCTTGAGAAAGCCTCTGGAAACTCAGAAGTAACTGTGTCCTCCAGCTAAAAATGGGTGTTCCCCTGCCTGCAGTGTTAGCGCTGTCTTCTTGGAGTGGTCATGTTGGTCTTCTCTAATAGCCCTGGCTTTCTTGTGAGACCAGCTGCTGCGGGTAGGTAGAGGCTGAGCTGCCCTGCTGCTGGCAGCATGGGTGCTATGTTGGGGGGGGGCTGTGATGGAGCTCACAGTGAGGGTCCCTGTGCTCCAGCAAGTGGGGATGTTTTTGTGCCTGTGCCTGTTGAGGCTGTGGGAATGCTGCAGAGCTGTGCTGGGTGCCATGCTCAGTGCCGTTCAAACCCAGCGCAGAGCGAAAATGGGAAAAAACCCCAGTCCCCTTTGGGCTGCAAATATTTAGATTATTTCCAGTGGCCAGTTCCTGCTGGGGGAAGCCTGGAGGGATGTGGCTGACGTGGCTTTTTCCAGGAGCAGGGTGGCTGCTTGTGCCTGGGAGGAAGGGGCTACTTCCAACCCTGGGAGCTCGGAGGGGCAGTGGTGCCACGGAGGGGATGCTCTGTGGTCCCCCTCCCCAGTGAGCCCGGTGCCTGTGGTTTGGGATTTAGGACAGTGGTGAAATGCCCCAGTTTGGTCCCCAGTTGTTTTTCTGTCTCTGGGTGACATCTGGTGCGTTGCTGCAAGTTCCCAGAAAGAGGCCCTGATGGAGGATGTCAGGGTAGGAAGAAAGGAGCTGACCTTGCTGTTAAAAGGCAACAGAGATGGAAATGTTTCAGGCTGTTTCTAGCAGACTTCTCTGGGAAGAAAATCTCCTTGTTCTGCTCTGACAGGGCAGCTTTTCTCTGCTAATTGTTCACTTGATACCACACTGGAGATGCTTAATTTATCCTCGCCTCTGCTGCTGCATCTGAAAAGATCTTGTAAGTATAAGAAGGATTTAAGCTCTCTTGATCCCTCACGGTTTTGTACATTCCTGGTCTTATAGTGAGGCCAACAGCCTCAGTGCTATCAGATCAAAGATGCTCATCTTGAGCGGGAAGAGTTTGGGCCCAGATCCTGCTCTGAGTCCAGAGCAATCCCGTTGAATCCAGCCCAGCATTCCCAGCAGCACCTCTTTTAAAGAGGAAATCTCTCACAAATCTCTGACCCCCGCTCTGAGCAGGGTCCCGTGGAGGAAGGAAACCTTGCCATCGCATGGCCACTCCTTGTGATGGGGGAGAAGTGGAGTAATTACCAAGATTAGCGAGAATAAGCTTTGCTTACAGCTTGAGATGAATGAATGTTTTAAACCCTCTTGGCTTTTTGGCTGAGATCAAACATGGCATCAGTTTAACATCTGTATCTTTTATCTGGGGAGTGGGAACACTAACCTTACTTGATGCAGGGCGTGAACTTGATTTAAAAGGGCTTGCCTTTGATTTTTTTGTGCCTATGCTGTGCGATCCTGCTAGGTGATAGCGTGGGGAGCAGGGGCTGCGTTGTCTGCCTGGAAGGAGAGGAGGAGGATAATGAGCACAGCATGGGAGGCTGTGCTGGATATTTGGGGAATTCCAAGAGCAGCACATGTGAAATATGGCTGGGGGTGGACCCGTGCACTTGAGGACAGCGCGGGCACGGTGACAGCAGGCAGCCATCGGGATTGAGATGTACGGATAGTCCGTGCTGGCTGCGGGGCCATTGGTTCCCCTGGTTCAGTTTCCTCCAAGCTGTTATCTGCTGAGCTGTGGCTGACAGCCTATCTTAGAAAACCTGAACAGTGTATCTGCTGCAGAGGCATAAATCATCCCAGGTGCCCTCTACCTGCGCCCCATCACTCCTCCTGTGCTGCACGCTGCTGTTCCTGCTTTGTCCTGGGAAGTGCAGGGCTGGGAGAGAGCTGACAGCTGGCCTTCGCCCAGCGTGGGTGGCAGAGGGGTTGGTAGCAGCCATCACTGCTAATGATTTAAATGACTACTGCAAGGAGCACAGGCAGCTGCTATTGGCTTCAGCCAAAATGCTGCCGTTGTCCAGGACAGTGTTTTCCAGCCGCTCACTGTGGAGATGCCACCAGTGCTGCCAACAGCTGCCTTGCTGGGGCCGTGGTGGTAGGACATGCTGATAGAGTGCTTTCCAGATGCTGTGGGCACAGAGCAGGGACAGCTGGAGGCTTTCTGAGCTCTGCCCCAAACACTTTGTCTGTTTCCTTGGGATGGGCGTACCCGTCTTGGCTTGTTGAACATCACCTCCTCTCGCCTGTCCTGGCTCTGGGCTGCTGAGTGCGGGTGGGCTGTGCCCAGGCTACTGACCTGTGATGCTGCAGTGGCGGCCGAAGTGGGGCAGCGATGCTGGTGTGCCCTGAGCAGGGAAGATTGGTGTAGCTGTACATGGCGCAGGGGCTCAGGGATGGGATCTCTTGCAGCATTTCTGTGTGCTCAGTGTTTTCACTCTGTACTGGGCCGAAGGCACTGGCTTCACCTTCCCCATCTCTTTCTCTTGGTGTGTTGGTCTTGGTTTGTACTCACAGTCCATAATGGTGACAAGCCCCTGACCAAGTGACTTTGTTTTCCACTCAGCAGAGAGGGGAGATGGTATCTGGTAGAGTGCAGGAGACTTTCACCCCTTCAGGGGCTAGGCCTGGGGCTTGTTTGACTAAATCAGCCTGGGCTGACTCTGCCCACCCTTGCAAAGTGAACCCCATGCACACTGGAAGGAGGTTTTATTTGCTGTGCCGGAGAAAGTGAAATGCAACCTCAGCGCAGGGTTGGAGCCCATCTCACCCATCCAACTCTGGCAAGCAGCACATGGAGTGGCAGAGGTGGTCCTCAAAGCCCCTGCACATCCAAGCAGCCCCTCAAAGTGTGTTGCTCCTGCCCAGCGCAAGTAGCTGTCAGATCAGTGGGCGGATGTGATGCCTGTACCTGAGGGTCTCCAGGAAGGTCCTCTCCCCTTCAGGGGCTAAGGCAATGGATGCTGGGAGGCAGAGAGGGTTGTGTCTGACTGCTACGGACTCTTCAGACCTGCCGAAGTATCTGGCTGCTGGGGACAGGATATTGCAGCGGGGGATATTGGAGCTGGTCCACCAGCCGGTTCCTGCTCTGTATAGATGTGTAATGCACACCAGCGTAGGGTACAGCGTGGAGTGTGTGTCTGTGGATGTGGTGTTTATTTAGGTGTTGAAGGTGAAACCAATCTCTGCTGTTTCCCTCCAGGCTGAATCTTTACCTGCCCCCCCAGCTGAAAGCCAACACCGCTTCTCCGGAGCACGGGAAGCTCCTCCCAGCACGGTGGGTGGACATCTCCCGGATTTCAGGAGAAGAGCCCTTTCCCCCTCCACCCCCTAACGAAACACTCACTCTCACTCCCCCTTACCCATTTTACCACTTGCTTTTGCCTTCCTTTCCAGAAGCTGGTTGGGCTGCCACTGCTCTGCCCCTTTCCCTTGTTTTTCCTGGCTATTTTGGAGCCCAGTGGGTGGCTTGGGACAGAAACCTGCCCAGCCCACAGAAGCCATAGAAATGCTTCCTGTGGGGCTGACAAAAGCAGGAGTTTGTTTGTTTGGTTTTTTTTTTACCAGAACCCAAAATAGCCGTTTCCAGTGCAACAGGCGCATCACCGCCAAGTCAGCTCGGCACAGTAGCTGCGGATCCCGCCGGATATTGATGCTCCGCAGGAGGCGGCTGAGCTGCTCCTTTTCCCTAGTGTGCACAGGTGAACTGGGAGCAACTGCGCTGGGATTGGTGGAGCCACTGGGAGCATCTATCAAGGCAGTGCTTTCCTTAACCTGCTGATCTCAACCCCTGCCTGCTGGGCCGTTCTCAAGGCCCATAAACAAAGCCCATCCTTCACTTGGTAATGTGTCTGTGGTTTTTCTTTTTTTTATGAACGGATGGATTTCTTCGTAAATCACTTTTTCTTTTTTTTTTTTTTTTTTTTACCAAATTCAGAGGGAAGAGAAGGGGAGGAAAGGAAACCCCCCAGCCCTTGTCTTGGTGGCTTGTCGTGCCTGCCTTTAATTGACAGACCTGGTTATTAATGTTTTCCAGCCGCCTCTCATCCAGGGCTCAAACCTCCCTTTTAAAGCCCTGTCATGTTAAAAATTGACGTGTGTTGACTTTGGCCTGGGAGAAGCTGGGCCCTGGCTGTAGGTAGGAACTGCATGTGTTTAGTCTGGCTTACATTTTATTTTCCCCTTTCATCAAATTAGTTCAGCTGTATTTTTTCTCTGAAGGAAAGAAAAGAAAAGAAAAACTGTTTGACAATCTGAGGCTCTGGGTTAGAATTGCAGCACTGCTTTAAAACAACAAAAAATAACTTACAAATGTGGGCTGCGGCAGGCCCAGTGGAAACGGGGCCACTGGAGCAGGGATGGGAGGAGCCGCTGCAAGTAAACAGCACCTCTGAGGAGGCGCCCAGAGGTTCCTCCTGCAACCCCGCAGCCCCAGCTGTTTGTTTGTTTGATTTATTCCAATTGGGGTAGTTGCATTCAGCCTTGCTAAAATTACTGCTGTCCTGGCTGCATCAGATTCTTTTTTTTTTTTTTTCTCCCAACTCCTCCTAGTTCAGCCGGTGCAGCAGCCTTGCAGCGGGTACCCGAGGGCTCCACCCCAAAGCTCAGTCAGGGATGCGCAGCAAGCCAAACAGAATGAGCACCAGGCTGAACTGGGGCTGGAAAGCCAAGGAAATTCTGCTTCTTGCCCATTAAATCCCTGGGATTAGAAGCTATGTGGTGCGTTTCATTGTGATTACAGTTTGGATCCAAACGGCATCCCTCAGGGATGCTCCTGCCCATGAGTGTGGAGTGGAGGAGTTCCCACACACCGGGGAGAGCATCTCCTGCTCTTGCTGTGGGAGGTATCCTCCCCCATTCCCAGTGTGTTTCCCCAGGTCCTTCAGGGTTAAATGCATCTGGAATATCAGGGGGTTCGTTTAGTATACAGGAGGTGTCCCCAGCCCCAAGGCACTGAGGACCAGGGAAGCACCAGCTGCTGTTTTGGTGCCAAATGGAAAGAAACGGCTGAGACCTCAGGAAGTTGCTAACGTGCTCGTGTCACCATCCTGCCAGAGCTGAATCCAACCCTGCTCTGCCCAGGGCGGATGAGAGGCACCGGCTCAGGGCTGGAAACAGCTGGGGGAAAATCCCAGGTGGGGCTGCCATGAGGCTCCATGGGGGTAAGGGGGGGTCTCCACTCCCATCCCCTCAAGAGCACAGCAGTGGCATGTCCCCATGTCCCCCTTGGGGTTTCTCCTGCAGTGCCTGTGGACATGGGAGCAATGGGGCTGCTGTGTCCATGCACAGACAGTGTCGCTCCTGCAAGGAGTGACGGCCCCATCGCACCCGAACAGTGCAAGCCAAGCAGGAACAGGCAGCAGAGGACCTTCCTTTGCCCAGGGCTGTGTTGGGGGCAACCTGCCTTTGCGTCTGGAGATGTCTTACAGGTGGGTGCTGGCTTAGCATCTCCCCTCACAGCAATTCCCATACATTCCCAATTTTCTCGCGTCTCATGGTAGTGTTTCTGTGGGCGCTGTGGGATGCCCACAATGCAGCCCTGTATCCGCGGTGCCGGACCCCACCATCCTGGCAGCCCTGGGACCCTCACCCTGGATTAGCCCCCTGTTTTTTGGCCATAAAGGCAGACAAGAACAGGTCCCATCCGTGACGCTGGTTGCCCCACAGGTGTCATTGCAAACCAGGGGAGCTGGAGAGTTCCTGGCTCCCTGATGGACCCGTAATGAAATAGTTGCTCCCAGAGAAGCGTGGGGAGATTTGGCACCATGACCTCTTCTCCCCATAGCCATGATTTCCTTACCTGAGGCGGGGACTGAAATATTTTCTAATAGCTACTTTTGTAACATTAGCAAAATCAAAGCAAAACGTGTCAAAATTCCCATTAAGAGACATTTAACTTCCCCTGTTTCAAGACAAAGTGTCTTTGCCGGGAGGCAGGTTTCAGGTTTGCTGCGGTGGCCGTGGGAGGCTATTGGGTTACAGGCAGCACAGAGCCAGATTTTGCTCTCTTCAGGATAAAGGCTTTTTCTAATCAGGATCAGTTTAATTCTGTCATCTGGATTATTAGCTTGGCTCTGTTTCTGGCCTGTGCAGGAAGGATATGAGGGAAAGGAGCCTGTTGTTGGAGGAGGGAAGGTGAGCAGGGAGAGGGTCCGAGCCCCGAAGGGCAGAGCCTCTCCTTGCTTGGGATCTGCTCTTTGCACTGCAAAACCCTCCTGTTCGTATTGTAGATAATGACGGAAGGTGGAAGTTGTGAAGGCATCCGAGGGCTTTACACTACAGATTAAGCCTTGCACATGGCTCTGCCATAGATGAGCATCAACCTGATTTACTGGCGGGGAAACTGAAGCACGGGGCAGAGACCAGGGACGTGGAGCTGTGGTGCTGGCAGTGCTGAGCTGCACTTGCCTGCAGAGAGGTGAGATTAATTCCTCATTAAATAGAGGAGACTGCAAAATCCCTCCTTTCCTCCTGGGGAAAAAAAACAGCGTCTCTGCATCCTGGCTCATGTGTCAGGGGGGACTGTTCAGGCCTCACCACATCCTTGCTTTGAAAAGGATACTTTTTTCCCTTCCCTTTTTCCTTTCCTTCTCTGCTTCCCCCAGGAGTGAGGGTGTGCATGGAAATTTGAAGGCAGCGTTTTCCATGTTATTCCTCCAACGTCCTCACTCCCTGTTGTGGGTCCTGTCTGCGGCAGTAACAAATAATAACTGACTTGGTGGGTCTGGTGGCATCGTAGGGAGAGCGTGACGCAGCAGAGGGGGCTGGGCAGTGCACGTCAGGAGGTTTGGGTTATCTGCGCCTCTGAACAGGATGAAATCAGGCTGGACTGAGGCATCGAAGAAAAGCTGGTGCTTGCTCTTGCAGGGAGCAGCCAGTGCTGGTGCCTGCCTGTTTCCAGGCAATTCTTCAAAATTAGGGGAAAGTCGCTGGCATGAGTCTGACCCCATTTTTGTTTTCCCTGTGCAACTCAAGCGAGCCCACAAGCTGGGTACCTGCTTGTCCAAAGGTGGCACCAAGGCACCTAAAGTGAGAGGACACAGGCACAGGCGGTGTGAGCAGGATGAGCTGGGCCACCCCAATGTTTCCTTAACACCCATGAAGAACAAGAAAGACCTAGCTGGTGCATGAAGGGTCTTCAACCTGCTACATGTGGGGAGAAAAGAGTTGTTTGTTCCCTTGGCTAGGCCAGTCCTGGGGTGGGAGCAGGGAGATCCAGCACAGGGCAGGGGGATGACGTGAACAGCACTGAGCCTGGCTCACCGGTGATGGGGAAGCTGTGACTGAATCAATGCTGGTCAACGTGTAGGGGTCCCACATGAGGCAGAGCTCAGCTCCAAGGGGATGAAGGCTGACATGGTGGTTTTGGCTTTGTTCCTTGCTGACATAATCTTCTACAAGAGATGCTCTCCATTGAGCACCTCTGACATTATCTCACCCCCACTGTCAAGTGCAGGCTGAAAAAGTGTCCCAGTGCTTTCATTTTCAGCCATTTAAGCCCTGAGCATCTTTGAAGCCTTGGATCTATGCTGCCCTCTGCACCCACATCTCCTCGCTGATGAGCGGCTGTTGCACAGGGAAGCCAGCCCGTGTCTTTGGTGTCCTGCACTTGAAAGGTGTTCCTTTCATTGTGGCCTCTTTTGGTCTGTAGACTCCTTTAGGTCTCCTGTGTCAGAAATTATCTCTTTCCTCCTACATCAGGAGCTGATTGTTGCATGTCTGAGTCCAGGAATACAGCGATCCTGAAGTCCTCTTTCCTTGGAGCCCTTAATCTGATGGAGTCAATATGCTGTCTGTTCTGCTGGGCCCAAAATAATTCCAAAGAAGGTAATTTTGTGGTGATACTGTTGTGGGATGTGCTAGTTAGTCTGCATTTGGGATTTTGCTGTGTATTTTAAGACCGTTGAGGGCTGTGAGATGCAATGCCAATGTATGGGTTGATGTTAAGAGTCAACCCGTCTTTGGGTCACTGCTATGCGCTTCTGCCACGGAGTTGCTGGAGCTGGTGTCCATGGTGCATGAGGTACAAGCGGGGCTGGTGCCTCTTTGAACATCTTCACCAGCATCTTCCAGCCTGGTCCATGTATCCTGGAGTCCCTTTTCCTTTTCTAGGGAAAAGGCTGAGAGGATGGTAGATGGCATGGGCTCAGGCCGTGGGAGCTTTCACCCTCTGGCATGAACCACTGAACTTGGGTGACAGGGACAGCACTTCTCAGGGCTATCAGCTGGGAGAGCTTGCAGCCACCCTCAGCAGCTGGCCAACACCTCCCTCACACTTCAGCAGTGCCTCTTCCCCAAGGAGGTTGGTGCCACCTCAAGCCCTGTCTTGCAGCTACTCCTTGGTGAGCACAGACCGTGTCTGCAGCTCCCGTCTGGGCATTTCGTGGTGCGCTGCCACCCGCTCATGGGAGAGGGACCTTCTCCAAGCTGCTGGGGGTGGGCAAAGCTACGAGCAAGCCCACTGGGCTGTTGTGTCTCCAAAGCTGGTTGGTGCCCCTCACCCCAGGGTGCCTCACCAAAATAGCTGCTATGGAAAGAGGTTTGTTGACTTTTTTCTTTTCCTTTTCTTTTTCTTTCTTTTTTTTTTTTCTTCCTGTGCTCAAACTTCCCCAGACCTCCTCAGAAGGCTCTGGCATATCATCCTACAGATGTGGCATAGAAGCCTTGGTTGCAAAATATATCCGGCATGGCAGTTGGTAGTGTTGTGCAATCTCCATCAACTTACGGAAACCACTGTGAGATACTATTAAAGAGAGGCTCCGGCCCCATCCATCACTCCAGCCGCAGTCACGTGTCCCGCTGTCAGGCAGAAGGGTACGGTCAGGCAGCACCGGGGCTGTAAGCACCAGGAGAGCTTTTCCTTGCAGTGGGTACTCTTATGTGGGGGCAGATGGGATATGACCTCTCTTCTGGCACGTTGTGCTGCTTGGACCGGATCCGTTGCGTTGCCACTTTTCTCTTGCCATTAAATATTCCTCTTGTGTCTGTCAGTGCTGCTGGTTTCACACCAGTGGTCAAAATCTGGATGGTTGTGAATGGCCATGCAGAGCTTGGGGGAAACATGGCAGAGACAATGGTTATAGCACCTTTGAGAGGCCAGAGGTGAGATGGGAGTATAACAGTTACTGTTCAGATCTCAACACGTTTCCTTTTTCTTAACACAGCAGAGACCTTCCCGCAGGCTCCATCACTCAAGCTGTCCTCTGTGGCAATCAGTGCAGTGTACTCAAGCAGACCATCCGAGCATGGGACAGCCTCTGTCTGCCACCACATCTGACACCACCAAGCATGTGTGAGAAGGAGCTGCGGCAGCCAGAGACCCCAGGTATCTCCCTTGCAGGAGAAGGATGTTGTGCAACTCAGAGGATGCTGTAAGGACTGGAAGCCAGAGGAAGCAAGGGGATTGCAAGTGTTTGCAGGAACAAGGGCATCCACGCTGTTCCTATGCAGCTGGCTGGCTTTTTTCAACTAAAAGGAAAGCCCTTGGATGGGCAACACCAAAAGGGGAGCAGGACTCTACCTGCCCACATGCAGAGAGGCTCCTGGAGGCATCATCCTCCCATACTGCAGCTCTGTTCTCTGGGGCTTTTGCCTATTACCCTCCCAAATAAGTGGGGCCTTGGCTACAAGGAGGCACTTGTGCAACACCCTGGGTCTCCTGGAGTGGCAAGAACATCAAGGGCTGTGAGGACGGACTGGTGACCTTCAGCCCTGGGCAGACTTGGGCAAAGGGCCGCAGGATGACCCTATCCATCCATCCATCCCCTGGGGCACCTTCCCCACCAACCCAACTGTGGCAGATGCTGCAGAGCACCGGGAAGGGGCACAGCACTGCTGTGAGCAGCTATTGCTCACCCATCGCTGATGAACCCAGCTCAGCATGGCAGGCTCTTTATCGCCGTGGCTTCATTGCACCTTATTGCACGGCACCTCCTGGCCCAGCTCACCCTCTCTTCCCGAGCCGCCTCTCGCCCGTCTCTCTCTGCAGGCATATTAAATCCCCGAGGTCTGCCCGGGAGAAATTGCCACTGCTCCATTACTCTGCTGTCAGCATCCGCTGCACTTGTGAGAATCAGGCTCCGCATCAGAAAATAATAAAGGCGATATTATGAGCAGAGGGGAGAGGAGATTAAAAAACCTGTTTAAAGAGCCTTCTGGTTCCCGTGCTGTTTATTGCACATCGTGACTTTGGGTTATTTTTGTTGTCACTGAAGTTGGACTTTTAATTTTCCTCTGATCTTCAAGTATACTGGTTTGTAATTTCCCTGTGGCTCTGAGGATTAAAAAGACCATTTTTTAAAGTACCTGTTGCTCCCCAAGATCAGCTAGTGATACTTTCTCTGCCAGCTGAAGTGCTAATTAAATCCTTTATTTAGCCAGACCACAGCCATGGCATGCACGGAGTCCAGCCCCAAGGCTGAGCCCAACCCAGTGGCAGTGACAGAGCTGCTTGGGGATGGCTCTGTGTCACAGTGCTGGGGTAGTTCTGTTCTCCTCGGGATCTTGCTGCCACACTCGTGTTTATGCAGGACTTTTTTTTTTTTTTGACATGATTTATTTTCCAGGGTATTTTGGTCAATTTTCACTCTTTCATCCTTTGGCTAATGAGTCTGCTGAATTTCACGGAATGGTTTTCATGCACTGACACATTTGTGCTGTGGGCTGGCAGCACTATAAAGGGAAGGGATTTAATTCCTCCAGCCAAAAATGCTGTCTCCTCCACCCCTATGCCAAATACTTTCTGTGATAGGATTTTTGTTGTTGTTGGTGGTGGTTTTTTGTAATTAATGGGTAACTGCATACATAAATCCCATGAGCTGCAGAAGTGGTGATGGGTGTTGGTGCCGTGGAGCTGTCATGGGCTGATGCCACAGCAAGGGCTGTATGGGTGCGTGGCAGCCCTGGCCCCGGAGAGTGTGCGGTGTCCAGCGTGCATATGAGGCTGCTGCCGGCTGCCCTCCGTGGGTGCTGCCTGCTTCGACGGCAGTTCCCATCTCTGTACTGATGGGTTTGTGTTATACCTCCCTTGCCAAGGCTTAACTGTTATATTGCAGTGCAGGTCCTTGTGAAACCTGGAGAGCTTCACCACTGTGAATCTGGGATCCATCACATGTCTGCAGCTCCAGGGCAGGCAATGCTTCAGCTGGCATGGCCACAGGAGAGCAGGGTCCATCTTGGAGATGTTGGCTGAAAGCAGCTCCTGGAGGGCTCCAGACTGACAGAGCAAGACTGTTGCTGCCACTAGATCAGCTCAGCTCTGGTTTTGCTCTGTCAAGTCCTGCAAATGTCCAATGACGGGACTCCTCATCCCTCTGGGAAGACAGTCCACTGCTGCACTCCTGTCCTGCCAACAGCAAGAAGGAGCAGGTAGGGATTATTGTGATTCTGCTTGCAGCTCCTTGAGGCACAGGGCCATGCCAAACACCGTCGATGTGAGGGCATGGTGGAGAAAGGTGGGCCATGACAGTTGTAGTCACTGATCTCTACACAGCAGAGCAGCTGCACGTGTGTCTGTGCTGGGTTTATTGGGTTACTCCTGAGATGTGAGTGGAGCCAGACCTGTGCTGTGCGTGCACCCCAAGGGAGCCAGAGGTGAGAACTCTCCTCAGGAGCTACCGCTTCGTTTTGGTTTGCCGTCCCCTCTCTCCCCACTCTGCTCTCTGATGGTTAAGTTGCCTGCCTTTGCTGGAGATGAGTGCAGGTCTAGTCCCCGCTCAAGTCCCACGGCTGCCTGAGTGTCACCACGGGGTTTGTCTGGCAGGAGGACAGCTCTGCCTCTCCTCTGGTCCAGCCCTCTCCCTCCTCCCAGTCCCAGGGAGCTGGGTTTAGAACTCCCCCACCAACAGGTCATGCTGGTGCCAAAGACTAATATTTTAAAAATAATTTAAAAATCCACAAGTTCCTAAAAAAAAACCAAAAACCTCCAGGCTGAGCTTTCCCAGCTGGAGCGTCGGGGATGGTTTCTTTGTAATCACTCCTGGCTTACTGTCGAAAACATTTTGGTCAGATTTTTATCAGTGCCTGAACAGGAACAGCCCTGAAGGACTCTCTGGAGCCATTAGGTGGTTGCCTGGTACAGCGTGAGATGCTCCTGCCCAGTCAGCTGAGGTGCATTTTTAGTGACACCGATTTGGTGTCTGGCTGGGGACCAGCATCCCTGGTGTTTCGTGGCAGAGCTGGGTGGCCACTGTCTGGCCTGGGGAAAACCATTAGCTGTCAGGTGATGCCCAGGGTGGGGTGTAAGCATGTGGTTGTAACTCCTGCTCATGGTGTCAAGGAAGGGGCTGGGGATTCCCAGAAGGCAGGTGGGATGAGTTTACCTGTCCTCAGAGTGAGGTGAAAGGAGAAAAGGGTGAGGACACTTGGGGCTGCTCTGCAAGGAGACCTGAGCTGCAAATAGGGGCCCCTGCAGGGCCCCCCAGTGAGGGGACATCTTCACTGCAGAAATGGGCTCAAAGTGAGATCAGGTGGTGTGAGGGGAGCTGGGCTGGAAGTGGTGAGATTTGATCTGTGGTGTTTCTGAGCAGCTTTGGGGCTAAGGTGGGTCCCAAGGAGGTTACAGAATCCCCCAGGGATGGTGATCAGCGATGGGAGAGGAACCTGCACGAGAGGAGATGGATGTTGAAGAGGAAAAAATTGCTGATCCAGGCTGGGATGAATGTACAGTGGGAAGGGCGGAGACTGACCCAGTCCCCTTTGGGTGAGTCTGGATGCAGGGCCTGGGAAGGAGGCTGGGTAGGCTGAAATGCAAGGGGAGTGAAGAGTTGTGCTCCCACCAAGCAGTCAGCACAGCTCAGCGAGCCAAAATCTTGCAGGGATGAACCCTCTGCTTGCCTGATGCTGCTGAAAATTGGGTGGGAGCATGCTAGATGACCTCCATGGAGAGCACCTGCCCCAAAAGCCCAGGGACCAAGCGGGATGGGTTGGCTTGCACTCCTTATGGCCTCGAATGCCGGCATCATCTCCCACTGCCAGGGCTTGTGCCATTCCTCCCCTCTGCCTCTGCTGCCCCATTCCCTTTCACACTCCTGTGGAAAGAAAATAAGCCATTTGCTTCAGCAGCAGCACAAACTGGAGAGGAATGGGGAGAGCAAGGCTGTGGCTTGCACCAGTCCTTGGCAACCTGGACAGTGCTGGTGGCTGGGCTGGGAGTGTTGGGCAGCACTCAGGGTTTCCAGTAAGGCCAGGGCCATGGCGGGGGCAGGGATGTGGGCAGGAAGCATGCAGCAGGAAGCTGGCTGCCGCGCCATCCGGCATTCCTGCGCACTGGAAACCCGAGTCACGCTTCCTGCAGCGTGCCGGGAGTGCCTCCACCCTGAGCAGCGCCCGCCGCCGGGCTGGATGTGACCCCGGGCTACAGGGCTCCTGCTCTCAGGGATGGGAGCAAAGTGATGCTCAGCAGCTTCGGTCCACAGTGCAGGACGTAGCCCAGCAGCCATCCCGCGGATGCTTCAGGCACAGGTCCAAGCTGCTGTTCCTCTGGTGATGATCACACCCCGATGGGAAGATGATTGTGCCGAGGGGAGATGAGAGCTAACTCCAACAGTAGACGGCACATGTGTGTTTTGGGTGACCTCAGTGTGGAAACGAGCAGTGCCTTGCGGCAACGAGTCCCAGACAGAGCCCTGTGCCCCCATGACAGATCTTAACTGATTAATAATTATTGTAATTCCCTTTGCTTTCCTCTTAGATCTCGGTGGCAATTCCCCCTTGCTTATGCCTGTGTTCCATTAATCAATGTGCCAATTAAACAAGCCTGGGCTCTGCCCTGGCACAACAGCGTGTCTCCAAGAGGGCTGTCAGCTTTCTTCTCCCCTGACAGCCCACCAGGTGAGTTCAATCCTCTGCAAGATCCTAAGGTCCAAGTTCATTCTTGCACCAGAAACTCCATCCGATGGTCGTGCCCTGCCTGCATTTCGTCTGGTATCTTGCAGTCGTGCAAAACCGCTGCTGCCCTCGGTTGTGTCATTGCTGCTCCATTGCCTTGTCATTTCTTTCCGCATGCGGGTGACATTTCTCTCCTGAGGTGCTAGGAGGTGTTGACAGCTGTTCCGGATGGCGCTGAGCACGGGAGCAGCGGTGTGAGCAGCAGGATGGGCATGGGAGCCCCTGCCTCCAGGCTGGGCTGGCACAGGGGGGAAGTGGATGGGTACCAGTGGTGAGAAAAGTCCCACTGGGCAACTTTTTGGATACAAAGAGGATCCCAGTGTTCCCATTTGAAACCGGCACATGCCAACATGGCTTAGGGGCGTAAACTGGAGCAACTGAAGCCCTGCAGGGGAAAATACCATATTCCCAACCAACACTGCGAAGCTGGTGCCAGAAAACCCAGCCCAGAAAACTTGTTTTTCTGTTGTCTCTCATTCCAGGACAAGTCTGACCACCCTGGTGAGCAGGACAAGCCTCTTCGCTGCAGGGTCTCTCCAGTGTGGCTCTGCTGTGGAGAGGACTGGTCTGGTTCAGCATCCAAACCCCTGGTATTTCCTCCTTGGCAGCGCAGGTGCTGGAAGCGTAAGCCTGCCAGCTTCAGCCTGGCCCACCGGTAACCCCTCTGTGTCCTTGGCTGCCTTTCAGAGCACCCCTGGAAGCAGACCGGTCCCTGTTTGAAACCCAAGCTCTAACTGTAAGCACCACCAAGCCCATAGAGCTGAGCCCAGCCTGTGGGCTTTGATGGCTCCAAAGCAGCTTGCGGCAAGCCTGTGTGAGGGTGGTGCCTGCGTCCCTGCCACCTCACTCCAGCAGCAAACCCCAATTGCTAAGAAAAAAAAAAAATAATTACCAACCCCAGACCCCACCACCAGCTTTCCTACCCTACAGAGGGGTCAGCCCTCTGCCAACCTGCCGCCGTAGGAAGCGGGAACGTGGCTGGCGGCTGCGGTTTCCCACGCGGCTGCTTTCCCGGCCGAGATTGCAGGGGCTGGAGTAATGAGTTAGCCAGCCCTCCGAGGAGAGCGCAGCGGAGCCGGCGGTGCTTCCAGGGAAGGAAATCCCAGCGCTTCGTGAGCTTCCACATAATCGTGGCCGGCAAGGAGCAGGAAGCGCTTGTTAGGAAGGAGCAAGGAAACGGAGCTGCTGCCTCGACCCTAGCACACTTTTTAGGACCGGAAAGTGGGAGTAGGAAGGCGTAAAAGCTCTTTGAGCTTTCGCAGAGGATTGCAAAGGGCAAAGGGTGAGGGGAGAGGGAACAAATACTGGCGCGGTGCTCGAGGAGGGGGGAGCCGGCGTGTGCATGCTGCGGAGGGGACTTCACGGTGGAGCTGCTAATTAAGTAAGAAAGGCTCGTCTCCATGCTTGTTAGGTTAACTCAGCAGGGATATGGCACAAGCAAATTCCTCCCAGCATGTGTAATTAGGGGGCCGGAATTCCTCTGGTTCCTTGTCTTCCCTGCGAATCCTGCTAAAGCCATCAGGTGAGGACACGGGGTGAGGGGGGACACACAAGTCCTGCGCAATAACAACCCCCCTCCTGGCGTGGCAAGGATTTTGCATCAAGGCTTGACATTTTTTCTCTCTGATTATTCCAGGGTGGAAAATACACATTCAACAAAACAGGCTCCCTCTCCGGGCTGGGTCGAAGGGCCGCTTCCCCCAGGTCAACGTGCTGAGGTTGGAGGTGGAAAGAGGCCTGCGAGGGGTCTGGGCAGGGTGCCGGCGCCTCCCAGCCCACAGGATTTGGGAGGCGTCCGCACACAGCGCAGCGGTCCTGGATGGTGCTGCTGACCTGTCAATGGTCTGCCTCACCCCCCTCATTGAGGGGCACGTGGTTTTAACCCAGCGCATCGTTTCGGGGCTCCCCTGGCACACAGTGGCACTTTGTGCCAGTGCTGCTTGCGCATGCAAAGGAGGATGCTTGTGGAGGGCAGCGTGTGAAGATGTCTCGCCTGGCACTGGGGGATGCCAGGTACCTCTGGAAATGTGGGGACAGAGGACGATGTATGGCATGGGTGAAAGAGGAGAGCCCAAGGATGGAGGGCACAGATGGAGAGTGAGGGGTTGGGAGAGGAAATGTGGTGAGGGGGAGAAAGGGTGAGCCTGGGACCTTAAAGAGCAATTAGTCAAAGCTGAATTGTTTTTCTAAACTCTTAATGAAAACAAAGAGTAGGGCATGGCCCAGATGGTGCCAGGGGATCAAATAAATGTCGCACTCAGGAAGCAGCTGCTACTGGGAATGTTTCCTGCCAGCCCTGCTGCTGCTCACAGCCACTTTTATTATTTGTTATTTTTCAGGACTGCAGCTGGGGTTTCCCTCCAGCTGTGTGGAAATATGCTTAAGGCTGGTCCACGCCAAGAGGCGAAGGGCCTGCTAGGGTTTGTCCCTGGCCGGCGGCAGCGGGCAGCCCCGGGACACGCAGCATCCATGCCCAGCATCTGTGGCCACCCTTCTCCACAGCAAGCCCTCTGACGGAACAGTCTTCTCCTCCAGCTCACACTCAGCCTGGTCCAGCACCATCCCTGGCACACATGTGTGCCTTTATCTTGGGTATGGTTTTATCCAAGGGTAGTGTCCCATTTCCCTGCCCAACCCAAGCATCCACCAGTAGGGGTTCAACCTGTCCCTGGTCTGTGTGATTGGTGTGAACAACCAGAAATCAAGAAATTTGACAAAAATGAACATTTTGGGTACTGTTTTTTTCTGCCTGCTGCTTTTTGGAGCCAGAGAGGGGTTTTTGTTTTTTTTTTTTTTTCTGTAATCCTAAGGGCTAAAATACCCTTGTTTTTAGGAAAAATATCTGAACCACAACCAAACCAAAGCTCCCTGGACTCCAGCAGCTGAGATTTAAGAAAAGCACCAAAACCAGCCAGATCAACTCACTAGCTGTGAGCTGGCAGCCATGGGCATCGGTCAGCCTGAGAGCTGGCAAAAGGTAGAAGGGACATGTGGGCCGAGCAGATTGTGGAGGCTGGTGTCCCTTTGATGGAGGGGATAGTGGCTGAATGGAGGTGGGACTGTGCTCTGTCTCCTACGCTGGCTGGTCTCATCCAGTCCGCCAGCAGCCACCCTGCTCCCTTTTTTTGGGGCACAAGAGACCTGACTCTCGCACATGTTTTTCTGTGCACATCAGTCACGAAAGCTCAGGTTGTGCCAGTTCCACAGCACAGCCCCAGCGCTGTGGTCCAGCACGCTGGCAGGGAAGGAACCTTGCCCTCAAGCTGTGTCCCAGCAGGTTTGCTCCAGCCAAAGTGCTGACTCCAAGCCTTGCGACAGTTCAGATATGCCTGCGGGGGACTTCGGACTGGGTCAGGGTTGGGGGCTGTTTCCTGGCTGTGATGGCCAAGGCTTTGCCAACTCATGCTGGAGACGCTGCTTCCCTGCCCGTCATAGCGTGTCCTGGGATTTGTGGTTACGTCCTCAGAGCTGTTTGATCCGCTAGCAGCGCAGCTGATCAAAGGGGCAGTTTACGAGAACAAAACACTGGGTGACTTCCTCTGCTGGTGCCAGAGGCAGCCCTTTGGAGGCGAGATACAAGAAAAGAAGAAAACTTCTAACTGCTAAGTCTCTTTGCTCTTCAGAGAGCTGCTTCTGTGGGATAGCCCTGCTGCACAGCCCGGGAAAGAGTTGAGTGACAGAGGTTTTTTTTAAAAAGAAAGTAAAATGTATTCTGATAGATGACATTGGATTTCCAGTTCTACACACATACACACACAGGCTCTTAAAAAAAAATATTAATTCCTGAGTTTCCAGGCTTGCGAGCAAGCTTGGCTGCTGCAGTAACTCAAAAGCAAAAGCCCTTAATTGCTTGTCTGCTGAATCAAGCACAGAGCAAAATCCTGACAGGCTCATCAGGTTTGGGGTTTGCACGTCAGATGGGAGAGGGAAATGGTGGCAAAAGTGGGGGCACCTGGCAGCCAGCCATGATCACCCCATTCCCTCTGTTCCTGTGTTTCTTTTGATGAATGTTTTGGTTCTTAACATATTTTTGCTTGGGCAGGGGAAGTAGGAGACAGCTAACAATGGCTCTCCTGCAGCAATAAATGTGCGGCGGTGGCCACACGTTGCCCTCCTGCCTGGACATGGAGAGTGCCGTCAGCACGGGAAGAGGCTCATCCCAGGTAGGTCCTGCCAGGCTGGATCTCTGCAGCAGACTCCCCCGTGTTCCCTGTACTGGGTGACCCTCCAGAGCTTCCTGATTCTCTTTTTGGCCTATCTAGGGAATTGGGAGGTTTGCTGCCGAACAGGGACCGTGTTGAGCATAGTTTCTGGAAACTGGAGCGTCCTCCGGGACAGTTGCACCAACCTTGATGATCTCAGGAGTGGATAGGATGGGCTTTTTGGAAGGACTATGTACAAGTGACCACCACTCTGAGGGGAGCTCAGGTAAGGGTTCAGAGGAGCGCTCCTGAGAGAGACCTTTCTATGCTGGTCTGCATTACCAGAACATTGAACTGCTGAAAATGGAATTGGTCCCATTGCACAGGAGTGGGAGGAGATGGGCAGAGAGCGGAAAGTCGCCCTGTGGTGGGAAGCATTAAAGAGGGCTGGGCAGAGGGGTGCTCCCCACCCACCCTGTGTGCCCTGGAAAAACCCATATCCCCAGGTAGAGGCGGAAGCTGGCAGTGATGATGCGCTCCAGATGTCACCGTGCAATCAGGGAGGCTGTTTATAGGTCATCAATTGATTAGGGCAGCCACAGCAGGATGAAATTACTTTCAGGAGTGACAGAAAACCACAGTGCCCAGCCAGCTTTGGAGAGCAGAAATTCCTGAAACAATCAAAACACTTTGGAAAGAGGCGTTGTGCTGGGATAGTGCCTAACTTGGGGTACAGCCTGAAGAGAGGTTGTGTACCTGCCTGTGCTGTTTCTGGGGGGGCTGTTGGCAGGACAGGGCTGTTGTTCGTCTGGGAAGTCCCGTGGAAATGCTGCTGGCTGTACTCTGTGCTGGGTTATGCAGCGGAGCTTTTGGCTCTTCTCTGTACCCATCCCCAAGGGGCTTTCTGTCTCTTCTGAGCTCCAGTTAGAGGCTTTGTCCCCAGGAAGGGCTCTCAGGATTAAATCATTAGAAGCTGGTAAGTAGAACTGACACCAGCTCAGAGAACGCCTTAAATGCTAGTTGATGTCCTCCTAGGTGGGATGCTTTTCTTCCTTGACTTTTTGAGCAAGATGTGTTCCCTCCAGCCAAAGGTTGGCTTCACTGTTGGCCATAAGGCTGCTCAAGTCAGAGCATCTCAGAGCAACTGCAGCTTTTCCTTAGAGCCTGGAAGATGCTGAGTTGATCCCAAGAATAAATCCAGGCAATGTCATGTGCCTGTGACAGGGAAGAGCTAATTTCCTGGAGGTTCTGATGTGAGATTCCAAGTAATGGGGACCCAGTCCCAGCCGTGCTGGGGCTGCCCGAGGCGAGTGTGCTGAGCTGGTGTGAGCTGCAGGAATGCACTGTCTCCGAGTCCGCTCGTTTGGAAATGGTGCTCTTTTCAACGGTTCTGTTATCAGATGGAGCATTTCCTTCATCAGTGTTAATATCCATGTAGTGAAACAATGAAAGGGCTTCCTATCAGTTCCAAATAGGACGTGAAAAGCTCTCAGCGTTAAGAGTAGAGGATGCTGGAATAGGGCAATGGGAAACGCCTGAGTCACTGAAATGCCTCTTTGATTCCATGAGGCTGATATGTTCAAAAGGGAAGAAGAAAAAAATAAAAAGAGAGAGAGTGGAGCAGTTAATGATCTGCAGGACAGAGGACAGGAAGGGCCAGCGCTCGCAGCGTGGGCCCCGCAGAGGAGGGGAGGCACAGAAGGATGTCTGGCAAGGGCTTTGGAAAATGGAGAGTACAGCAGGGAACCAAGCACAGCAAGCTGCCTGGTTTGTTTTCAGAGTCGGGGAGGCATGATGGAGAAAAACTTCCCCAGCCTAATCCAGTGCCCCTCATCCTGCTGCCTCTTGGCCAGCGCCTGCCAGCTTTGACCCCCTTGCCTGAGCAGTGCTGGGCCTGTGACCCTGGACTGGAGCAGTGCTGTGTGGAAACAGGCCAGGGCAATGCTCTCCACCGAAAAGTGGAAGGGCTGAATATGTCCCTGATGCTCTGTGCGACTGTAGGACATAGTGGTATCTTTTCTTCATATCTCCCTCCTGCTCTGGCAAACCTCAGCTGAAGCGAAGGCGCTGTATGGATGTGGAGGGGCTGCTCTCGGGCTTTGCTGAGTGGCACTGGCAGCATGGCGAGGCTGTCCTGGGGCTCCTGGTGCACAGGGGCAGCCCTTCATCCTCCATCCCACCTGCAGGAAGCTCGCCTGCAAGCTGCCCCTGCAGCCTGTGGGATTTAGGCTGTCAGTCCTGCTCGACTTGGGCTGATGAGATGAAAGACAAACTTTTAAATCACTGTGATTTAAGGCTCCCTCCAAGCACTGCAGACTCGGAGTAGGGGAGGGGGAAACCACTTTGCAAAGCACGCAAGATGACCAGCCCGCAGCACAGAGGAGCTGACCCCTTCCATTCCCTGTTATCCTGGCTGGAGGACTCGCACAGCAGCTTGAGCCGGGGCTGTGCATGCGGGCAGGAGCGAGGGACTTGCTGGGATGGGGCAGCACCTGCTGTCCTGGGGCAGAGGGAGCAGGATATCCCCAGCCTGCAGAAATCCCTGGCCTGGAGTGGGGCAGGCAGCCAGGGCAACACGGTCGCTGGCTGCTCTTCTGCTGGGACTGAAGGTCTCCCTGTCCCCGCTGGCCAGGTGTAAATCTCAAGGCCACCGAACAAACACGTGGGCTGCAATGTGTGCCAGGTCAGAGGCCGTGAGTGGATTATTTTGCGGTTACAGGAAGAGCTGCAAATACTTCAGATGTAACCTGTTTTTACTCTGTTTTGCAAATCATCCCCATTCTTCTGCAGACAAACACCCCATCGGGTGTTAACGACAAATGCCTCACCGTCCTCCCTGGGGAAATTCCTCAGTGAAATGAGGTAGGAATGGCGAAGAGGAGGAACCAGAGGAGAAGAGAGGGTCAGACCATCTCCTTCATGGCGGTAAGAGCATTTGGAGCTGAAAAGCTCTGATTAGAATAGAATAGCATAGAATATTTCAGCTGGAAGGGACCTACAACAATCATCTAGTCCAACTGCCTGACCACTTGAGAGCTGACCAAAAGTTAAAGCAAACTAAGGGCATTGTCCAAACGCATCTTAAACACCACCCAGTGAAAAGCAAGCCCCTCTGTGAGGAGCAGGTTTCTCCCTGTCCTGAGAAGCGTCGTGGAGGGCTGTACCCAAGGGGCATGGCTGCTCCCTGTGCAGGGTGATGGAGCAGCTCACACCCAAAATCACTCCTCTCCTGGCTGCAGGTAGGAGGTGTGCAGGAGCCCCTGAGAGCCTGCTCTCCAGGGATATGTCCTGTCCACCATCCTGGCTTGCCCAGGAGATGCTTCTGACTCTGTTTCCCTTGCTCCATGGGAAGCCCAGCCCCAGGGAGCCCAACCTCTGGGCGATGCACAGCACAGGCTGGCTGGCTGCAGCTCCCATTCCCACGCAGGACAGGGCTGGCCTTTGTGACGGGCGAAAGGAGATGTGATGAAAAGCCAGGGGGAGACATGCCAGGGCTGGAGGGAGCCCAGCGCGGGGGGTGAGGGCAGCTGAGTAAGGCTTGCACACAAAGGACCATCCTGTCTTCACACCTGCGGGGCAGCCAGGGTGCTGACAGGGGGGATAACGCCACTGACAGAGGCACGTCGCTGGCAGACAGTGGCGAGGTGCTTCAAATAAAGGCAAGCGGCGCGGTGACAGGACATGTGCCTGGGCTCGACTGCGCAGGGGAAGGTGGCCGCTGTGAGCAGGGCTGGGGATGGTGCTGGAGACCCTGTGGAGGGGACTGGGGGAGGTTGGGCAGTTGCTTCTCCTCCTCTGTCTCTGTGACGCCCAAGCCTAGGCAGTAACTTGATGTTTGCCGGGAGGTGTTTTGGCCAGATTATTTTCTACCACTGTGGGAGAAATAGGTGGTCTGTGTGAGCAGGGGCTGGAGCCAGGGCTTGGGTGAAGGCTTGGAGAAGCTCTCAGGAAAGGTTCTTCCCCATCTCCACCTTCTCAAAAAATACACAGCAGAGCCCAGCCCATCCATCAGGTGCTTACAAGAGTTTGCTGAAGTCCCAAATCAGGAACCACTGTGGGTTTTCAGCTACTTTTCCTACTAGTCAGGTGTGACTGTGGTTGAACCCATTGCCGTGCTGTTCCCTTGGCTTTCTGTGTCTTGTCCAGGGCACACCTACGCTCAGGACTGCCAGCAGTCCCTGGGTGGGGCTGGGGTTCTGCAGGAACCAGCATGGTTGAATTCAGGTAGGCTGTTAGCAATGCTTTGCCCCACCACACTTTGGTGGGTTTCAGCATGGGGCTCCAGTGGGCGCCCATCACCAGAAGGTGATGAGTTTGGTTTACCCAGCCCTTTCCTTACAGTGTGCACCAAACCGCACTGCTTCTAACCCCAAAGTCCCAAAGTTGTCTCTGCCTGGAGAGGCATAGCCCAGGGCTGTGGGGATGCTTTTGCTCCCCGGGAGGACCAGGAGCCCTCAGGAGCTGTGTGTTCGCCTCCTTTCATTGGGATGCTGGGGTAACGTCTCCTTTGGGTCCGGCTCCCTCCTGCCCGTTGTCACCGGTGCGGGGACACCCGTGCTCCCTTCTGACACATTCCCCTGTGGGGGTGAACAGGGTTAGGGATGCTGGAGGAGGAGGAGGGAGGTCAGTGCATCAGAAAGCAGGTTGTAAGTTTAAGCAGCTTTAAGGTGTTCTCTGCACAGCCTGACGTCCCAGCTGCTCTGGGGCTGGCCGGCTCTCTGCAGCCGCCCCGCCTTTTCGGGCAAACAGCGGGCGGAGGGTGCCCTCCTGCGGCCCCGCACCGGGCTCGCCCCATCCCGGAGCATGGCAGAGGCCGGGGACCCCCCAAGCTTCTTGACTCAGGCTCCTGGCCGGGGAGTTTGGATGTCTCTTCGGTTGTTTTGATTTGTTTGCGGGGATGTTTTCCCTCCTCTGGCCTCTGCTTTTCCCTGGCTTCCAGACTGCTGTGCTCCCTCCTCCGTACAGCAGCCAGGGACCAGCTGTGATGCTGCGCAGGCATCGGGCTGCTTCTGTGCTTCTTGGCCAGTCCCATCCCTGAAGTAGAGGTGTGGGGTCCCTGCAGCCCCATCCGCATCCCCTGGGTCCTCCATGGGGCCCGGAGCCCCTCAGACTCCCACTCAAGGGGTGGCAGCAGATTCTTGTCCCTGGATTCAGGGGATCTGGGAGCCTGGGTGGGCAGTGAAGGGGGCACAAAGGGATGGGGTGACTCTGAGAGGAGCCTGGCAGGATAGGGAGCCCGGGGTGTGCTCTCTTCTGTGCTTGAGTGTCTCAGTTATAGCCACCAGCATGCCCAGTTCGGCCCCAATCACAACCCAGCGCGTCTCTTTCCTGTCCCATCTGGGAAGGGCTGGGTCCCTGCCAGCTTTCCTGTTTGCGTTACACTCCACTGCTCCCCAGTGGCCTGTCCCTCACAAGGAGGGGGGTAAGGGCAGCAGCACTTCCCCAGGGATGCCCACATGGCTGGCAGGGTGCTACGACCCTGCTCCCCCCCGCCGGGACCCGCTGCATCCTCCCTGCCTTCCCCCAGGACAAGGACAGAGGAGGAGCTGGGCTGGGCAGATGACCCCCTGTCAAGGTTTGAGCAGCCCCAGAGCCCCTTACCAGCCTCCCCAAGCTGCTGGCCATTGGGGCTCTGGGGGAGGCAATGGGCAGATCCCAAGGGTGGCTTGCAGGAGCTTTTCCCCTCCAGCTGGGTTTTGCCGAGGCAGAAGTTGGGACGGCTCCAACAGGCTATGCTGTCCTGTCCTTGCGCTCGCACCAGGCCAGCGGTGAGAGATGGCTCCTGGAGCTGTCTGGGGATGACAACGGAGGCTCCCAGCCCTGCCCCACAGATGGGCTCAGGCAGGGCTGCCTTCAAAGTGAAGCTTGGGTGCTCCCCGGCCTGCTGGGATTAGAAAGTTAAGGGCCGGCATTGTTTTTCCAGGTCCAGAGGGGGTGGATACCAGGCAGGATTAGTCTGGCAAAGCTTCCAAACGTGTTCAAAGGGGCACAATAAGACCTTGAAGAGAAGAAGCTGCAGTGATGACAAGTGAGAGGAGCATCTCTCAGCAGTCTCTGCCTCCTGACGCAGGCAGGATGCGCTCGGGGCAGGTGCTGCTCCTTTGCAACTCCGTCTCTGCCAGGACACCCTTCCCCGTGTGTCCAGGGACCCCCCAGCACCGCTGGTCCTGTGGATAGGCCTGTGGTGCGCAGGGCCTTTTGTGGCAGGGAGAGAGAGGAGAAGTGGCGGCCATGAGTGATCTCAGTGCCTCTCTGCTGCCATCAGCCCAGGGAACACCTGCGAGTCCCTCAGGGTCCGTGCTGCCCATCCCTGGCTGCAGAAAGGGGTTGAGCCCTTTCCCCCAAAACATGTCTATCCACGGAGTATGAAGGTACCTGTATGGCTAGTCAGATATTTGCTTCTCCAGTTATTGGTTTTATAAATGGTATTTGGCTCAAGAAGAACTAACTGGGCTCTTGAATTTGGGAGAGTCTGACAGTACCTTGGGGCAGGGACAGCACACCACGGAACAGAGCAGTCCCATGTGGCAGCCAGCTCTTTCCCAGGGCATCTCTCTGCTGCCCAAGGCCATCACCGCCATTGGGAAGCTCCGGAGACCCCTGGGATGATTGGATGGGATGTGTGTCCAGGTACCAGTAGAGCATGGAAAAAGGGAGGAGGCAGGTAAATGGGTAATGCATGCCTAGGTGTTATTTCTTCTTTTTAAAAAAGTAATTTGCAATGAGGAGCAACTGGAAGCTAAAACCTGGAGAGCAACAAAGCCTTGCTAGGCTGCTGCTCCCCAACAGCACCTCAGCGGCGGCCATGTGCTCCGGTGCAGCTGTAGAAAGCGCGGTTGCAAGAGGCCTGGCAAGCGGGGCAGAAGGCCGCTGGGTGGCACCTCCTGCGCAAAAACATGGCCTTCATGGGTATGGGTGGGGGGCCTAGGCCTCCTGGGAGGCTGGGGCATGGGTGGGCTGGATGCGTCCCCAGCAGCAGCGAGTGGGCAGGGTATTGTCCATAGGGTGCTGCTTTCCTGGGGTGCGAGGTGATGCCCCAAGTGGGCCCTGGGCAGGAGGGAGCCTGTGCCCAGGCATGGGATTTCCCAGCTTACCAGATTGTTGCTGAAGCCTCAGTCGCTGGGAGCCAAATTTAACCGAGTAGAAAGGTGTACCCGAGCAGAGCCACGGAGGCTGGCAAACCAGCGCCAGGGGCATTTACTGCCGTGGAAGGAGCTGCTCCATCAGTGAGCTGCAGTGATTGCCCGGGCTCCTTGCTGAAACCACAGCTTTGCCCGGCAGCATGCAGCACCAGCTTTTGTTCGTCTGTGATAACTTATTAACCCTGATAATTTGTGAAGTGGTGGGGAACTTGAGCGCGTGCCATCGCCTGCCTGGCCCAGCTCCTCCAGCATGGGTCACGCGTGGGCTTGGCACCGTCCTGCTCTGCAGCAGCCTGGCGCCCGCAGCCGTGCTCAGCAGAGGCAGCTCTGTGCTGTGCCGTGGATGCACCTGAGCTCCTGGGAGAAGGCAGATGTCCAGCACAGAGCCTCTGCCATGCCCATGGCCTGTTGTGTGCTGTGTGAAGAGCCAGAAACCAGACTTAAAACTGAAGAGGCTGAACACACATCAGGCTTCTTACCCACCTGGCCCCAGGATGGCTGGCCTGGAGCAGAGACGACAGACCTAGGTAGGGCTTGCTTTGGGGAGGCTGCAGGAGAATCTCGCTGTTGGCATGGTCTCATGGAGCAGCCGGAGCATCCGTTAGGCTGCATGGGGCTGGTGTGCCATGTTTGTGAAACCCGCCACGCTTGCGGTTGACCAGAGCGCTGAAATAAGCCCGGCCGGAATTGGTGCACTGCTCTGTATCCTGATGTGGTGAGCAGCTCTGACTGGTGAGGGTGGGGGCAGCCCCACTGGGGTGACTGGTGGCAGCGGGACTGTGGGGGCTTGGCAGCGCTGGCACGAGGACCGCATGCAGGGCCCCGCCAGCGCCCGGAAAGCTCAGACTGGCGGTAACGGAACTGATAAAAATGAACGTGACCAGGACAGTGGCACAGGGGAGATTAATGTCAGATTATTAGAGAGGAGGAAACTAAGGCGGACAACACTCAAACAGATACTGGAGTGCGCTGGGGGGGCGAAAGAGTTAGATGCGGCTTTTCCCGGTTTCTGCATCTGCAGATCTGCATCCCCCCCTACAGCCTTTGAGGAGAAAGGAAGGGACGAAAGGTTTGCCTGAAGCACATGCATCACCCTTGCCAATCCCTGTCCCACAAATCCTCTCACCTCTGTAGGGTGGGGGACCTGCCCCCCGTACTGGCCTGAACACTAGCATTAGCAGTGCTTGCTGCCTGACACATTGCTGCACATCTCTCCTGAGTCCCTGCCCAGGCCAGTTTGCTGGTGTTTCCCACCAGCAAAGCTTTGGCTGTGACAGGAGAGCTCTTGGCTGCAAGAAGGTGCTTTGCCATGGCTGCCTGCAGGAGCAGAGCTCCCCCTCGTCACTGCTCTCAGCTGCTCTGGCCTTGCCTCCACTGCCAGAGAAGCTGGGTTGTTCAGTGTCTTCCACACCGCCTGGTTCCCCTGGTGTCACCGTGACTTCTCCAGGACCCTGCAGTTTCCAGCTGTGCAGGTACAAGAGCTTGTTGGAGGCCTCCTTTGCTCCATCACCTTTGGTGACCCCTGCGGTGGGTTTTTTTCTCCAGCCCTCCTTTCTCAGCTGCTGATGGGTCCTGCGCTCTTTCCCGCCTGAATGAGGCAATCCATGTTCCTACCCAGCCTCCAGTGCATCACCTTCCCTCCCCGTTCCCTGCTGTGCCCTGGGCTCATTGTGTGTCTCTCCTAGGGGTGCATCCAGCCCTTCAAAGCCTGCCCGTGGCGTTGCCCGGAACAAAAATCTCACCAGGTTAAGCCAGAGAAAAGGCAGCCTCAAACAAGGATTTAACTAGCCACAGGAGCTGGGCTCTGGCCAGGCCGCCTCCTCTCTGGTCACACCTTTGCCCCGCATCCCTCCCGCATCCCTCCCGTTTCTGCCCCGCATCCCTCTCCGCACCCAGAGGCTGAGGTTTGGCTCTGTGCTGACCCGGCGGAGCCAGCACAACGCCTCAAAGCCCCCGGAGCCGGGCGGGCAGAGGCGGGGGAGCGGGGTTCCTCCTCCGGAGATGCCCCCGGTTCCCCCCGTGCCGGCGGACGCGCGGGGCTGCAGGGACACCTGGTGGCTGCCCGCATCGCTGCGGCCCGGCCAGCCGGGGCGGGGGGACCCTCGGCGGGGTGGGACGGGACCCTGCGGGGCAGCGACGGGGGCCCACGGCGGGTGTCTGCCTCCTGGGAGGTGTGGAGGGGGGATCGGGACGCTGGGGTCTGGCTGGGGGGTCTGGAGGCTCGTTTCACGCACAGCATCCCCCGAGCAGCTGCAGCTCCTTTTGTGCCATAGAAGAAGATGGGGAACGAAAGAGTTTTCCCTCCCCTGGGCTGAGTGAAGAGCCAGGGAGAGGCATTTTCCATGTCTAGTTTGACTTTTTTATCTCCTCCTTGCCAGTATGCAAGCCGAGTGGATGGCTGGGCCGGCTGCAAGCGCACATTCCTGCGCTGACTGAGCTGTGGCGAAGACAGAATTCCTGCTCCTGCTCCTGCTTGTGAAGTTGCGTGTGGCCAGTGCCGCTGCGGGAGCAGACAGTCCCAGGCACAAGCAGCAGCGGTGGGTGGCAAGCCATCTTCTGTGAGGTAAATGTTGCAGGAGCAAGGAGCCACGAGGCGCGTGCGTGCAGCGTCTCCACCGCGCTTGTTCCCTCACCATGCTTGTTGGACAACCAGGAACGCTGAACACAAGTGATGAAAATCAAAGTTCACTTGCAAGTCATCAGCGCAGAGTAGGGACAGCGCATTTCAGTGCAGATTCGTTGCCTGTTCACAAAGCTGCTGTACAGATGCACTCTGTGCCCCACATGCCCCGTGTCCCAAAGGCAGCAAAAGCTCCTGCCTGCTCTGTTCCTCTGGCACGGGGATGTCCCAAGGCCTACACCAAATTTTGTGGGCAGGGCTGGCCTGGGGCACGGTGTGGCCTGTGCCAGGGAAGGCAGGGGGCACTGCGGGCGCAGGAACCAGCAGGGATGGGTGGGCAGGGAGGGCAGGCAGGGTGCCAGCCTGGCTTGCTGCCCACGGGATGGATGTACGTCCTGCTCTGGTGTTCCTGGCTCCTGCGGGATGAGCCGGCTGCTGCTCCTGCTCTGCGCTCACCGCCTGTGCACCCTTCACCAGAGTGCTCTCGGGCTGTTGGCCAGGATAAAGCAGAGAGGTTTTTGCGTCCACTTGCCCGCTGGAGATCCGCAAGCCTCACTCAGGGATGAGACTTGCTCATGCATTTGCCTCGATGATGCTGAGTCCTTCAGCTCCTGCAGCTCTGTCCCACCAGCTCCTTTTCAAACAAGCCAGTTTATGTATGTCCCAAACAGCAACCCAAATATCAGGGACCTATTTCTCTGGATAGTGAGCTCTGTTAGGATGCCTGCTCTGATCCTCTGGTTCTGTTACTCCTTTCTTAGCTTTTGGCACCTAAGTGATTCACCTTCCCTAGTGCTGGTCCTCACTTGATCCTCCATACCTGAGCTCTCACCTTGTCACTGCTAATTGCTGCTAATCCACCCAGGGATTTTGGTGGCAAGCAGCTGGCTCTGGCTCAGGGCACCAGCCTGGCTTCTGGGAGAAGCACCCCCTGTGGGCTGGCCCTGACCCCCTCATGGCCATTTCCTTCACCAGTCCCTTTTTCTTTTTGCACAGCAGGTTTACAGAAGGGGTGTCGAGCATCCCCATTCTGCACTGTTGCCACCATGACACTGCTCTGGGGGCGGCGAGTACAAGACTTTCACCTTGGGAGGATATTTGGTAAGACAGCATCTCTGGTCTTGGGCTCAAGCCCAGCAAGCCCTGGACCACTCCAGTTTGGACCAACTCAAGAGTCGGAGGGCAAGAAGCACCCAGGGCCTTTTTGCTTGTGTACCTGGAAAGACTCATCCTAATGATGAGCTCCAGGGCAGAGCCTTGCACGGCTGGGAACTGGGAGGTGTCGGGAGAGAGGACCAAGTTGTGTCCCTCAGCGAGTGTATGTGGTGGGGCTGGGTGATCAGGGGTACGACACGGAGGCAGCTGGCAGAGCCCACATGCCCAGGCGAACATCTCCTTTCTCGGTGAGGAGTGACCCAACGTGACGCCTGGTGAGCTGTGAGCCTACTGTTTCCCTGCTGCCTACACCTCTGCTCTTGGAGGCGTTAGGAGATGGGTCCTCCCTTTTGAGTGTCCTGTGCCAGAGGTGTGGGGTGCTTTTGGGTTGCTCTTTGCTCAGGTTGGCTTTCTCCAGCCCGCAGCTTTAGGGGCGATACAGCCGCATCCCTGCTGGCCAGGCGATGCTCTGCATCTCACGGCTCTGCCTCGTGGGCCACCGCCACATGCAGCCCTCGTGTCGCCACGGGAGGAGGATGCTCCACAATGCCCATAGAGCCTTGGCGCAGCGGTGGCTTTGGGCTGGGCACGGCACAAAGCTGCAAAAGTGGCACTTAGAGGGGACGTCCCCTGAGCCAGAGCTGTCAAAGCCGGGTCTTGCCTGCCACCTCGAGCGAGGCCCGCATGGTCCCGGCAGAGCTTCTGCAGTTGTAGTGTGCACGGCCACTGTCCTTGGGAGGAGGAGGCAGCCCAAAGGCGCAACATAGGGCCTGGCACAAGATGGCGGCGGGGCTCAGAGGGGAGGACAGGGGTCCCGGTGGGCCCACCATGGCCCCAGTGGGGTGGGCCACTTCGGTTGTGCCTTGAGACCCTGGGGTGGCCCCGGAGGAGCTCCCCGGGCCCAGGGGACGTTTCCTGTTTGCTGCCCGCGCTGAAGCATCGGCCCTTCAACCGCCGCCAGTCCTCTGCTTCCGGCAGGGGCTCCCGCCCGGAGCCCCCCTGCACTATCAGCTCGCCAGATGCCTTTTTCAGGATACTGTGGTAAAACTGTGCCGGGCAGGCGCTGTCATTTGGGGTTTTCTCTCATGTCAACCTCGAAGACAAATTGGACAAGGAGGAGCGAGAGGGGGGAAAAAAAATAATAAATTTAAACCATTAAAAAAAAAAAAAAAGAAAGATGCTTGCTGCCATCCTCAGCTGGGGCTGGCCCATGTGCCAGTGCAGCAATGGGTCCCCCAAGCGGCGGGGCCGGCGGTGGGCCAGGGCTGTCCAGGCTGAGGTGGCCGGCATGGCGGTGCGGCCTCCCTGGGCGGTGTCGGCCTCTAGTGGCGGCGGAGGTGGTGAGGTGCCGTGGTGGCATCGTGGGCCCCATGGGCCCCACCAGTGCCATGGGGACCTTCTCCAATCCCTCCTGGCACTGCTGCCCACTGGGATGTGGTCCTTCTCCCAGTGCTACCACATGGTGGGACATGGTCCTCCTCTGGGATACAGTTTTCCTCTGGAACATGGCCCACTCTGCGCTGGCGAGGGAGCAGGCACTGCAAGAAGGGATACGAGATACCCGAGCACCCCTCAGCCAGCAGGGTGACCCCAAATCAGCCAGGTTCCCCCCCCAGGCCACTGATCCGCAGCCACCAAATGGCGATGAGCAGCCTCCAGACTGGGTAAACTGGGAGCCAGGCAGCACTACTGGGGATGGAAGAAGGGAAAGGGTGAAAAAGCATGTGGGGAAGTCTGTCTGTCTGTCTGTGGAGCCATGCAGGGAGTAGCTGCCAGGTCTGCCATGGGGCTGGGGTACCCAAGGTGCTGTGCCCTGCTGCCAGGGATGGTCCACAGACAGGTGAAGGGGACAGACCATGGATGCTGTTTGACTCGAGAGCTTGCCAAAAACCTCTGTGCTGGTGCGGGATGTGCAGGTGGGGTGTGTACATGGGTGTGTGCTCCCCAGGGCTGTAACTCAGCAGGTAACACTAAAGCACGGCTGCTTGCGTGGTGCTCAGCATGTGCTTTGGCTCCGTGAAGCAGCAGGGTCAGGTCAGCTGGAAGAGGTGTTACTAAACCAGGCGTGCTTTTGGATGTGCTTCCCTGGAGCGTGCGGGGATGTGGCATCTCCCAGAGCAGACGGCAGATCTGCAGGATTTGCTCCAAGTGAAGACCAGTGATTTTATTTGGTTAGATAAAAAAAAAAAAGCAGTGGTTGGTCCCTGTGGAGCAGAGGGGGGATGTCAGCACAGGAAGGGGAGATGGAGTCGATGGCGCAGAAATAGTACTGGACTATCCCCACCCACGGAGGACGGATGGGGGGCTGGCTAGGGCCGCAGGGTGTGGGTGGGAGTTACAGTGCACCTGACTATAAAACTCGATTTTCTCTCCAGCCCTTCAGTTCAGGCATCCACTGGAGCATGGGTTGAACCTCCTGGGCGAGTCTTCAGTTCTACAGTTTCCCTTGGAGGACTGCAAGTGAGAAATCAAACACAGAGAAGTTGTTCTCTGGCTGCCCAGGACCCCCAGGAGAAGATTTGGGTGCGGGTAGCACCCTGGTGAGAAGGGGAGCTGTGAGGTGTGGGGAGGCAAGGGGGAGCAGCGGGGAGGCAGGGGGAGCAGCGTGGTGCCCCATGCGAGGCAGGTGGCTGCGCTGAGCTGGGGACCTGAAATCATGGCTGCTCGCTTTCGCCGGCAAATCTTGCATTTGTGTGGTTTCCTTTTCCTTCTCCTACTTACACTTTTTTTTTTCCTTCTCTCTTCAGTTTGTTCCCTTTGCTGTGCAGGCAAATTTCAGCCCTTCCAAGCTTTGGGTTCCAAACTCTGCACAGGAGCAAAACTAATCACGGAGTCCCAGCAGAGCTCATCTTTAATTACCTGTGAGATGTTAATCTGCTGGAGGGTCCCAAGTGCTCCTTCATCCGAGCCTTCCTTTTCCTTCTGCTGCTCTGCAGTTCCCCTGGCAGATGCCTCCCAACTCTTCACAGCTTCCCCTAGGCTATTTTTTCTTAACGTGATCACAAGTGAACTTCCTAGCCCAGAAAAGCTTCTGCGCAGAGCAGCAGAGGCAAAGCCCAGTCCCTTTGCAGCTCTTAGCCCTCTCTTGAAGGCCTGGCTGTTTTTGGAGGCAGCGGGAGGATGGAGGTTGTCCCCTCCATCAGCTTGGGATTGCCCCTGCCCACAAGTATCAGGTTAGATGGCCACTAGCATTCCCTACACTTTGGTGTAGGGAAGAGGAGCCCTCGTGCCTGGATTCTCTGGTGGCAGTGCCTATGTCCCTGCCCAGTGTTGGCTCTGATGCTTTGAGAACCTCCTGCCTCCTCATGCTTGATGAGCTGCCAAGCCTGGAAGAACTAAGGGATATCCTTGGAAAGCAGCAGCTGCACTACAGGGAGATCCCAAAGCCAGCCAAAAATAGCGCCAGCAAGGCCAGCCATGGCCAAGAACCCGCTGGACCTGCCCTGGTGGCAGAGGCCAGGATGGTGACGTCAGCTGAAGGATGAGCGGCTGCAGGAGAAAAGCAAGCGCACACTGAGCTCCCCGATGGCTCTGCTGATGGGGACTCTTTTGGGCTGCCCTGCAGCACCTCCTTCCTAGGAGGTCTGTTCTCAGCTGGCACCGTGGGATGCACATCTGGCCAGGGGCTGCTTCTCTGCCTGTCATTGGGGGTCTGAGCAGGGAGATCACTTTGAAACCTCCTTGGATGCATTTACAGTTTGTAAAAGCCAACCACAGGCGAGAGGTTTTGAAGTCAGATCCCCTCAAGTCCTCAGAGGTGACGGGGAAGGTGGCTGGAAAGAAACACTGCCTTTCTGGCCCACTGACCCTCCCCTTTTTTTCCTCCACCCCATGGATTGGAGGCTGCCCCCTTTAAATTTGGCAGAGACAAACAGCTCCAGCCCTAATTGACCCATTTGCTGCTATCAGGTGCTGTTGCTCTGGCTCTCCCCCAGCTCCTGCAGACCCCGAGTTCCTGGTAGGTGCTGTGGTTTTTCTTCTTCCTTTTCCAGTTTATTCTCAGGAGCAAATTTGCAGGAATCCAGAAATTGCTCTGGTTTCTAGGTCACTCTGCTGCTGTGTGTTTGTTGAAAGGGTTCCCTGACGGATGTACTGCTGTGGGCTGTTGTCACAGGCTGCAGATGCCCAGGAGCCTGTTTCGCCAGGCTCGGCAGTGAGACTGTGAGCTTTGGGGTGTAGGGTGCCTCCTCGCTGTGGCTCTCCAACAGTTCTGAGGTTTGCTGGCACAGGGGAGCAGGTACAAAGATTGGGGACCACTCTGGGGGATGAAACTCACCCTGGGCAATGCCACAGCATGTGTGTTGCCATCCTATTTCACAACGCAGTTGAAAAGTGAGTGCACAGGAGCCAGAGTCTGCCTCCCACTTTTGCCCACTCCAGGGACCTGCACTAAGCCCCGGAGCAGGGACATCCCTGGGCCACTCGCCCTGAATTGCTCTTTCCCTGTGCACGAGCTGGTCCGGAAGGAGCAGCCCTGGGGGCAGAATGGGCTCAGGGTGCACAGTGTGGGAGGCTGCGTCCACCCGGAGAGGGTGGCAGAAGAGAGTTGCATCTCTCTTCGCAGCAGCTGTTTTATTCTCGGCTTCTGGAACTGGGGCAGCTCTCCTCAGGGACGGGAGCCTTTTTTTTGCAGGGGTTACCTGCATTCACCATGCCTAATAATAGCTGTTGTCTCTGCAGCTGTGGTTTCCATTAACAAGCAGGATCTGAAGCTGCCCAGCAGCCACGAGGGCTGAGCTGCAGTGCCGATCAAGCAGAGCCCCTTGGGATAGTGAGGGAAAGACAGAGACACACCATCGACCCCACAGGGCTTTGTATGGGTACAACAAGCTCCACTGTACCCTCGGGGGTCTGGGCTGCCTGTGAAGTCAGGCAGAAGCGGGACATGGGGAAAGAAGGGTGGCACTGCCTTTCCTCTGCCAGAGGGGGAATGGAAAGTTAAGGGTGTCTCTGGGTTCATCAGTATGATCCCTTTTTTCCTCCCCTGGATGCCTCTGGTACCTCCCTGAGTACTGTGTTTTATGTTTTGCCCCAAGGGGTTAATGACGATTTATAGCTGCTGGTCATCCCAACCCTGGTTAGGCAGGAGTCCTGGTTTCAGGGCTCCCAACAGCACCTGCGCGGGCAGCAGAGAGGCAGGGGATCTGGGCTTGCCCACCCGGCTGCAGGGTGAGGTTTGT
This sequence comes from Chlamydotis macqueenii, assembly GCF_036417535.1. NCBI lineage: Eukaryota > Metazoa > Chordata > Aves > Otidiformes > Otididae > Chlamydotis > Chlamydotis macqueenii. The sequence goes on along the minus strand of NC_141565.1, from coordinate 10,535,354 downwards.
GGGCATGGGAGGGAGCTGGCACCTGGCAGACAATGTGGTGGGCACCTGGGATCATGCAAAACACCCCGGACTGACAAACCCGCTTTGGGAGCTGCGTGGCCTGGGGCAAAGGGTTTTCCTACCAAATGCATCCTCTGGAAAAGGATAAAAGCATCCCAAGAGAGGATAAGGACAACTTTTATCCAAGAGGGGCTTGTAAGGGGCAGAGGCAGTGTGTCTGTGACAGAGACCCCTGCTATGTGGCCCTGGGACAGACGGACAGGTAGTACTGGTGGCCTGGCAAAGGGCTGGGAAGTGTCCAGCTGCTTGTGTGAGTCCAGGCACAGGGCTTGCAGGCAGCACCGGACCACAGGGGCTGCGTTTGCCCCAAGCCTTGCACGGTGCCAGTGCAGGTACTGTGCCACACGTCCACTCCCCAGCACAGCCACTTTTGGCACTGGCATCCCCGGGGGTGGCTCAGATCGCTCTGTGGTGTAGCCGTGTTCTTGCGCAGTTTGTAAGCAGCCTCCAGCTCATCTCTCTTCCCGCAGGTGGCTATGGATGCCCAGTGGAGAGGGCTGCACCCCACTTAACCACCCCTGCCCTGCAAAAACATGCCCCCCATGGCTCCACCTGCAGCTCAGGGCAGGGCATCAGTGAGAAAGAAGGCAGAGGGGGACACAGCCCATTCTGTTATTTTCTGGTTCTTTCTGTATTAGGACCTCAAATCACTTTTGTGAACAACTAAGCCATGCCAGTGCAGTAGGGAAGACCTGTGTGGCTGTCCCTGCAGCCTGCTCTGGGGCATTTAGCAGTGCACTGAAGTACAGAGGGGGACAGGAATAAAAAACTTATTGAGACTGAAATTAGCAGGAAACTGCACACACCCCCCAGAATATCCAGGTGTGAGCAAGGGCCTGCTTGGGCAGCATGAGGGATGGAGGGACTGTTGTCATGAAAGCACGTGGCACGCAGTGAGAAGCTAGCAGCAGGGGTTATGATGTGTGCTTTTTCTCCCTGTAAGGGTGTAGGTGCATTCACATCCCCAGGGAACTAAGGCTTGGCTTTCTTCCCTGCTGGGGTCAGTGCCTTGCTGGGTGGCAGAGCTCTGCCTTCAAGGCACCCAGCTGACTGGGGGCAGGAGTGGTCAGGGCTGAACTCAGCTCCCCAGGGAACGGCATGGCGTGGCCGTGGGCAGGACAGGGCTTCTCAGCCCCTCTGTCTCCCCTAACCCTGGCACAACACATACAGGCGAGGCAGTGGTGGTTTTATTTCAAAGTAGAACAAAGGCGTCTTTTATTCTTTTTGGAGATGCAACATTCAGATTTGCCATGAGTGTGTCTGTTCTCAGACTGGCTGTTTGTGCACGTTTAGTCAGGGCGCATCTATACAGAGAAAACCAAAAGCAGGAGACCGTTTTATAACCTGTCTGAGTCTCACCTCTGGTAAAGAAACCCTGCTACCCAGCCAAACAGCACGATGTCGTGGTCCCTTGTACAGTACATGTAGAGCAGACAGGCTCTATAGAAAAACCTAACCAAAACGTACTTTCAGGCATTTCACATCAACTTTTCCCCTAATTTTGCTGGGAAGGAGATTTGGCTCAAAGTGTATCCACTCCCAGGCTTCTCATCTCCCTTCACACCTTTCCCCTCCACCTGGTCACTAAACCAGAGAGTTACAGTGCGTCGAGGATGTTGTCGATTTTGGTGACCAGGTCCTGGCGCTTGTTGGAATGCATCTTCTCATTCTCGATGTACGTGTCCTTCTTGAGCTTGCCAGCTACCAGCCGCTCGGCCTCAACCGAGGACTTCAGAACGAGCTCCTTGACTTGGCCATCGAGCTTCTGAATCTCACTAACCTTATCGGGGTGAGAAACAAAGGGAATGTTAAAGGAGACAAAAAGACATCCCTACAGTGAAGCTGGAATAAAAGAGATGCTAAAGCTGGAGAAAAAAAAAGAAGATGTAGCTAAGTGGAAACAACTCCAGTTCCTGAATATTGCCTCCTGAGCTGTCACCTCTCTCTGGCATCACATTATGAGGAAAATCTCATGAGTCGATAATTAAGGAGAGCAGGTAAAGGGGTTCAGAGGATCCAGGAGCCATACTGGCAGCAAACAGGTGCAATGACTGTTAAAGAGTATTTAAGTACAGATTTTAAAGGTTTCAAGCTAAATCACAACTAGGACAGCTGGAAGCTGTGTCCCTACAGTTAATGTTAACAGTGTGCAAGAAGCAGGTCTGCAATGAGAGCTTCTCTTTGTGTTACTAACAGATAAAGCAAGGTAGCTGTTGGCTGAATGGACCTTGGAGACCAGTGTTCCTCACATGGGACTAAGTGGCTGTTCCAGGTAAGTGCTGAAATATATGGAGGGAGGAAAGGATAGTGGGTGTGCTCCCTGTGCCATGGCTTTCAACATGGTACAGCGAAAATACCCCCTGAGGAGCATCATGTTACCAAAATTCTATCAGCACCAAATTCACATGTGCAAGAAATTAAGAGATGAGGAAGAAGATTTTGGTTTGTCTGGTGTCAGTAGTAAAGTCAGAACTGATACAGTGTTGATAGTTTCCACTTTCGCTTAAGTGTCACTGCCATGAGCTCAGTAAGAAGCACCAGGACTGTGTTACAAAAGCATTAATCTGTACTCACGCAGCTGTTTCGAGGGCTGTTTAAGAAACAGCACAAGCAGCTGTTTACCGGCAGCACTTACAGGGCTGCATAACCAAGATTACTGCAAAAAGAACAAACTGATCTTCACACCCCCTGGCAGGAATCAAGCCATTTTCAGAGGAGAAAAAAAAAAATCCAGTCTTCAAACTAAACCCCAAATTAAAACTCACCTAGAATACTTGATAGAGCCAGGAATAAGAGAGGAAAAAAAAAATTCTTACTTTATCACATAAGTCAGAGCCTTCTGTCTTCAGTTTAGACTGCAGAGAGGCTATTTCATTTGTCAGGGCCTTGTGCTCTGTCTCCAAAGACTTTTTGCCGCTGTTCAGGGTGGAGATGTCCCGTGACTGCTTGTATTTATTCACTGCTTCATCAAAGTGACGGTAGAGCCCAAGTCTCTTGTTCACCAGAGTAAGCACTTGCTCTGTGATGCAGGCAACCTTCATCCTGGCTTCAGCAGCTGGATCCTGCAAGAGGACAGAAGGGGAGATCAAAGCAGTCATATCTTTGATCAGCATCAAGTCATGCTTGCAATCTGCCACAAGACTGCTACAGAAACTGCTCTCTTTGCAATTAAGCCAACTGACAGTAATTAGGGGAATGGTACACGTACTGACTAGGGCAGCCACCTTTCAGCATTCAGCCTAGCCTAACAAACAGCTTAACAAAAAGTACGGGAAAATGCTGCAGAAGGAGAATTGCAGACATCCCTGCTTCTCAGGAATGGATTCCTTTCCATCCAAAAGGCAAAACTCAAGTTAGCTATGGCACACCAGCTGAAACTGCAGGACTATCAAGGCTCAGCTAGCATAAAAACAGGGCTCCATTTAATCATGTAGTGAGGTATTCAATTGTCAGGAAAATTCAGTGAGAACCTCTGGTATGAAAAACCCCCAACTATCAGCTGAGTAAGCCATTAACACTCCCACAGGGCTCTTCATCATGCAGCACCTTAGTGATGGAGAAATCCAGCCTCACGTAGACAATCACAGTGAAGAACAAGATGTAAAAGGCTCCAACCACCAACAGAGGCTCTTGCAGCATCAAGATTTTATTGAAGGTGTAATGAACCTAGGAGAGAAGTTCGAAACACTGAGCAATGACCCACATTACTACAGGAGAGAACTTGTCTCCTCAGGAAGCAGCAGAGCTGGCCATGCAGTCTAGCTGGTATTTATTTCTGGATCCCAACACTGGTGTTTGACCGTGCCGCTGAATTCAGAGGAGGTGCAATTGCTGAGGCAAACCATGCAGAGGCCATACTCACCACGATGTCTTGGATGTGCTGCTCCACCAGGTTGCTCTTATGTGCCACAATAACTGGACGTCCAAAAGTGTCCAGATAAGTGTAGTGAAGCTCATCTGAAGCACGATTGATTTCATAGGGGCTGTCCACATGGATATTTCTGTGGATAAAACCAGAGAGTCCCATATGACTACACACCGTTTGAGATGATGTAACCTAGGGCTTGGCTGGCCAACTCTGGCCTCTAGCACAAGGCTAATTATGCATTTTAAATGACACTCTTAACGGAAGCAAAGCTGTGTTCCAAGGTCTCCTCCACGTGCACAGTCATGGTTTTATTTCACTGTCCTCAGGCCACTAGAGCAGGCCGAAGAACTGTCACCAACATAGCACTGTCTATAGTAACAAGCCAGGAGTAATGACACTTACTTGGCACCTTCTGGCAGGATGATCTTGACGGTCAGAGAGTCTGTAACTTGCTCATCAAACACGTGGTCAACAAACCTCATTTTCAGGGCGTACTGATCACCTATGAGAGTGCAGACCAGAGGGTGGTTACAATTCCTCAAAGAACAGCGGGCAAGCTTGAAGCTCAGCTCCTAACAGAAGCAAGCACAGAATTCCGATGGACACATTGTGCAGCAGGGGGCACTAGCTCACTCAAGCATATTTTAACCAGATGTCTACAAAAACCTGAAGGAAGCACAGAAAAGAAGGTGGATTTGCATATTCTAGAAATAATAGCTAGCAACTGTTGTTGCTAAGGTGCAGCATACCGCAGCTTTGAATTCTTTACTCTACAGCAACCACCTTTAAACACAGAGGAGAAGGTTTCTTATTCCCTTTGCCTGTGCCACCCACCGAGATTGTAGAGGTATTCGTAGCTTGGCAGGTTATAGCCAATGATGTAATGGGTTTTCCATCCCCCAAAAAGTGGGAAGCGGGGACGGATCTCCATCTCCACAGAGTCATCCAGGACAAGAAGGTGGCTGGTGGAGATGTTTCCAATTTCATCTCGGTAATAGACGTCCTGAGCAGCAGCTGGGAGAATGGTCTGTATGGAGTGAAGCAACAGTCAGTGCATCAGCTAGGAGTTATTTCCAGGGAAATTGGCAAGAACAATAATAGCTGTTAAGCATTGAGAAACTGCACTCTCATGTAAGAGATGACAAAATGGCCATTCAGTTGCACCGAGTGGTAAAATTGTGCTATTATAAGCAATCGGCCACAGAAGTGACTGCCAGCACTAAAATCACTTGGCCTCTAAATGAATGTGCTTTCTCCAGCCCAGTTTCAAATACCCCAGACAGCGAGGAATCTCATCATGCCCACCAGGACAGCAATTCCCTTTTTCGCTCCAGCCCGCTGCCCTAGCTCATTGAGCTTGCTGGCTTTACGCTCAGCAAAATGAGATTTCTGTTTGGCTGCACCACCTTAGAGAATTACAACAATCAATCCTGGAGGCTTCAAGCAGTGAGAAAGGTTTTGGTTCAGATGAAAACACATAATACTTTTCACATCTGGTTAGCAGAGCCACAGCTTTAACTCGAGTGCTTTGTGCGCAAGAAATTAATGGGTGAGTTTCCAAGTAATACTGTTCAACATGACAAAGATATGACAGAGAAGGCAACTCTGAAAATAAGAGGGTGGGGACAGAATGAATGGCCCTTGCACAGCGGAGAACAGAAAGCAGAGCTGTCAGCACAGGGATTAAGGCTTTTAGAGGGTCCCTGAGACTGGAGGGATGGGATTGTGGAGAAACACTGCATGCCCTGGTATAAGGAGTCTGTTTGGACAACAGATGCAGTAAAGAATATAACCTTCTAATTCTACCTCCAAAATCCACTCCTATCTAGCATGAACCTTCTCTGAAAAATACATCAGAGCTTTAATATTCTTTTATTACTTGGGTATGGTTACTAAAGAAAAGGACAACTGCATTTTTTTTTCCCCCTCTGGGGCTCTAAGAAAGGGGAAAGCTGCAGTAAAAAAAAAAATAAATAAATAAAAACCACACAACAAAAACAACAAGGGGAAGGGGCAAAATGTTGACCTTAAAAGACTTGACAGAAGAGATCCCGCTGTCTGGCTGTCGCTGGTAGTCATATCTGGAGAAAGGCCCTTTCAGCACTGCTCCTGTGTGCTTTAAATCAACTGTCTCTTCAACCGCAATGTTTCCCCAGTGAGACACCTCGATGACTCGGGTCATGCTGGTGATGGTCAGGAATGGACTGTTATTTTCATAGTGCACCTTCAGAGTGTCCTAACAAGGAGAAAAGATCATCTATTAGACTCGGAGTAAGGAGTAACTTCCCCTCACAATTATCTGTCTCTTTGTAAAACAGAGAAACCTCTTTGACAGATTCTGCAGAGAGGTGAAGCTGTTTGCACAGGAAGGTTTGAGCCAGCCCAGCCCAGTTCACAGAGGGCACTGGGGACCAGTGGTGTACCAATAAGTCACATCCTGCACATCTGGCAGCTGTAACAGTGAGGGGGCTAGATATGCAGTCTTCCCCACTGCAAATACACCCCTGCCAGAACCATGCACAAACTGGCTTGGTTTGCTCTGGGGGCACCAAGCAGTGGTCAGCAGTCACATCTGTAGGAGAAGCACCTTGCTGGAGCACACGTTCCTAGCCTGCATGCAGGCTCAGGCTTGACCTGCAATTCTTGCACAAAAGCCTCCACTTCCCACTCTCCAGCCTCTGAGACGCATGGTGCCACATTTGCAAGATGTTCTCTGCAGATCCACAACCTCTCTGCACACACGTTACCTGGCTGTATGGAGCAATGTCCTTGAAGGGGCCATATTCAATCATGTCTTCAGTGCGGGAGGGGTTGCCCAGCTTGGTGTAACTCTCCACATTCCTAGAGGCCAGTTTGACCCGAGTCGTTTGGGTCTTGGTGAAATACGGTGAATAGAAATAGTGATTTCCTTCAAAGACCACAAACTGCTTCTCACTTTGGGTGATGTGGGTGGGATAGGGCTGCAGGACGTGCGTGAAAACCATTTCAACAGATACACGGACCTTGGCTCCTGGTGCCAAAGGAGATGGCAGCTTCACAGAGAAGAATTTTCCACTGGAAGGGAGAAGAACAGGTAAGTCATGTGAGACCTCTCCTCAGAGAGCAATCAGACCCAAGCCCTGCAACATCCCCTGTGGATGGGAGCCCATATCTCACATATATTATGTGTGGTTGGGACCAATATTTTATTTGCTCCTCCAAGGAGTACAAATGTCTTGTCCCAGAGGGTGTGCTTACTCTGGACTGGGGAAGCACGACAGGTGGCAGCAAGGGGTGGACTCTGTCCAGGCATAACTACAGTTTTCGCTTCACAAAGACACACAAGTCCCTCATTGGAAGCAGAATAGTGACATGCTCCTCTCTTTAGTTCTGCATTTATAAAGCATGCTTCAGCGGGGTTTTTTTCATTCTTCTCCAGATGACAAGAATGACTTGAATCAGAGGAAGCATGTGCAGCCAGCCAGAAGACAAATCGCAAACATATTAAGCACCTGTTCCCACAAAGTCTGTTCACTCTCAGCTTTTTGCCTACAGGATCTGAAACTAAGGAAGGGCCAGAAAACGAGCACAGTTTTGGATTGAGGTACTATAGAAAGAAGTGAGATTTCACCAAACCTCTAAGGATGCACCAGATGGACCGAGGTGATAACAGAAGAAAATTGACTTCAAAGTATGCTTGGTGGCCCAAGAGCAGGATCACCTGAGGCCTCCAGCTATGTCAGAAACCCTGGTCCACCTCGGCAATTTAACTCCACAGCTACTGCCCTTTGAAACCCAGCAGCATCGTACCTCCAACCCACTTTACAAGCACCCTTCATTTCTCATGGCTCAGAAAGCACCCGTTTGCCCAGTGTGTGCACAATATCTCAAGCTTGGCAGCAGAGCCTCATGCAGAAGACCGCATCCTCTCTCCCTGCAGCGGGCAACAGCCCATGCTGGGCTGCAGTATCCAGCACGCTGTGGTACTCCCCACATCAGAGACTAAGAGCGGTGCTCTGGGGACACAGTCAAAGAGCACTTACAATCTCTCTTTAAACACCACTGCCAATCATTTGAGACCTCAAAAGGGAGCAACAGGTAAGAGCATGATCCTAGCTATAATGCTTCTCTTACCTGATGTCCTTTAATAATGGAACAGGGTATTAGTTAAGGCACTGAGTACCAGAGACTAAGCACAGCTGAGCCCCCCTGAAGGCAGCTGAGTTGCATTTAAGAGAGGGATTCTCTCCCTTATAGGGCTCTCCCCTCACTAGCAGCCATGGGTGGCTGTGAGAAGCAGGTATGTGCTGGGCTCAGTGCAGAGATTTAAAACCACATGTGCTATCTCCCAAGGAAAGAGCATCTGAGCAAGGGGAATGACTTCTACTGGGCCTCCTGGGCTGCAGGAATGGGGTTTGGCTGCTTGTGTGAACTCTGCTCCCCGACTCTGCAGCACCCCAGGATGCAGCCCGAGTACAGAGTGGATCTTTTCAAGAAAAAAAAGACTCTAGGATCTCTAGGTATGTGGGACTGGGGTAGTATTTATGCTCCACAGTAAGGATGATGGTGGAACCTCCGTGCACAACTCCAGGTACTGACTTTAGAGGGGGACACTCACCTTTTGCCCTTAACTTTAGTCTCTCTCACTTCCAAGGTGTTCTCCTCCTCTTCCTCACCCTTTACCTGTTCCAAAACAACAGACTGATCAGTGTGCTGCTGTTTAAAAGACTTAATTATGTCCAGGACAAACTGCACACAGTTCCTATCCATTTTTTGGGAGAATGCCCCCCAGAAAGTACAAGCTGATAGACAACCAATTTAAAAAAAAAAAATTTTGTCCTTTTATACTGTTTTTCGTTAATACAAATTGTAGTGTGGTCACTGACCAAGAACAGATACTGGAGACTTCTGATGACCTTTTCAAGTTCTACTCAGCCTGGTTCCCAAGCCAGCACAGTCACTGTAACTTGTGCAAGTGAGCATTTTGGTCAACTGCTTTTGTGATTTCTCTTCTGCGTTTCCTACAGCGGCTGGGGAGCGAGCAGGCCATGGGAATCTGCCTTGGCCAGGAAGCAGAGATCGGCGCAAACACTCCGTGGATTAGAAGAGCCCCGCTGCACGCACATCCCGCGGGGTGAGAGGCTGGACCCTCCCCACGTCCCCGGGCCTGCACCAGCCGGGGACGCAAGTGCTGCTCCACCCGAGGGGCTGTGGCTGCTCTCCCACAGCGGCAACCACGTTCATCAGCACCTCTCGGAGCTCCCTCATCTCTTCCCAGACCTCACCACCTCAGCCATTCTCCCCACTTCCGAGTAAGGACAGAAAACCTCAGCTCCGTTATTTACACGGCGGCGGGAGCACTGCAGGCGCCGGGCGAGGAAGCCTCTCCCCGACCGCCACGCCGACAGCCGGCGCAGGGCACCAAGCGGCAGCGCCCGGGGCCGCGGCGCCGCGCCCGCAGGCCGGCGGGAGCCGGGAGCGCGCCGCTGCGCCGACGTGTCCCTGCGGGCGGCGGGGCCCGGGCAGCGCCCGAGGCCGTGCCGCGCCCCGACACCGAGGAGCGGGCCGCCGTCCTCCACTGCCCCTCGCGGCCCGCGCTCACCTGCACGCCCAGGTAGGCCAGGCGGGGCTCCAGGCCGGGCTCCAGCGCCAGCAGGAAGGCGGAGGCGGCCGTGCCGCCCGCCGCGTTGGCCAGGCTGAGCTCGGCCGAGACCTTGGCCAGATGGGTGCTGAGGTCCACGAAACGCCGCACCTCCTCCAGCTGCAGGTCGGCGGCGGCCCCGGCGGCCGCCAGGCAGAGGAGCAAGCGGCACAGCAGCCCCGCCATGGCCGACACACCGCACGGGGAGGGCACAAGATGGCGGCGCCCGCGCTGTACGGGGAGGGCACAAGATGGCGGCGTCCAGCAGGGGAGGAGGCTCACCATGGCGGCGTCCAGCGGCGCTTGAGGCCCCCTCGCAAGGTAGGGTGGCCGCGCGAGTGCCTGAGGAGAAAGGCCGGGCAGGAGGCGCGGCTGCGGCGGGGTGGGTCCCTCCAGCGCCCCGGGGCTGGCTCTGGCCTCCAGCAGCCCCGAGCGGCCGCTTCCCTTCCCCGGTCCGTTCCAGCGCCCAGGGCCGGGCGGCAAGCCGGGGGTTCCTGCCCTGCGGCTGAGCCCGCGCCCCTGCTGAGCTCCCAGGCCTGGCCAGGCCGGGGCGGTGGCCTCTCGCTGTGTCCTGCTGTGGAAAACCACTGCGGGGCCCAGAAAGGAGAAAAAAAAAAGCAATTATAACAAGTAATCGGGGACGCTGAGGGCATCCACGTGCTTCTAAGTCTCCTCTTCAGCCACAGCACGAAGGAGCTCGGTTTTCTTCTCGTTTTTAGCAAAAGCCAGCTCTTGCCAGGGCTGGGACAGCGGCGGCTTCGAGGGGCCAAAAGCGTAAAACCCGGTGGTGGTGGTGCCCGGTGTGAGGGCAGCGCGGGCAGCACGGGGATTTAGCACCAGGCACTGCGCAGAGACGGAGTTTGGTGCTTTTGATTATCTTGCTGAATTAATGAGCCACAAATTGGGACAGTTTGTCTCTCTGGCCTGGCACACGGGTTGCTGTTGCTCTGGAAGACAAGGTTTAACGCAAGTAAATTTTAAGCTGAACTCAAATCATCTGCTAAAAAACCACTGACAGCTGAATGATGCCAGAGTAGAAGTGCTGCAGGCAATCAAGGCACAGAAATCAGCCCTGAACGAACTTACACAAAGAGAGCTGGAGAGAGGAAAATCGTGGTGGTTTAACACATGACTGAGAAAAAGGTGATTGACACTTTATTCCCAAACATCTAAAGCAGATAAAAGCGAGGAACGGATGTTGTCTGCCCTGATTGCTGGAGCAGGACTTTTGCCTGTGAGCCCTGTGAGACAACAGACTTTTCATGTTTGCATAATGTGATCCAGGAGTCGGCCTTTCTTTAAGATCCTAATGTGAGTCAGGGAGATAATTATTTGAATTGGCTTGAGATTGCGAAGTATCGGAAGGGGATTTCCTAAATGTTGTGAGTTTGGATCTGGAGTCAAATAGCCCCTTGGCAAAGGCTAAATAAAATGAAATGTCTCCTGGTGTGCCATGCTCAAAACAGCATCACCTCTTAACTGGCCTTCCCTTTCTTCCTTTGCTGCCCCCCTCCCAGTTCCTATCAAGGAAATTTTCTTGGCAAATGATTTCAATTTCCCTTTGATTTATTTAGCACCAGACATGTGAATTTGGCAGCTGGCCCTGCTAGCATATCCTAGCACAAATGGGTAGTTTTGTCACTGTGTTTTAGATGACAGTGGGGCTATCTTTCAGCAGCACAGCAGGAGATGGTCACAGGGGTGGGTGTTCACCTCCTCAGCCTTCTGCTTTCAGCTAGGGAAATGTTCCAGGTCCCTCTGCTCTCCAGGAAAAGCATGTTTATCTTGGCCCTCTCCTCCAAAGAGCTGGGCTTTGGGGCCACGGGAACTGGGTAGGCAGGTTCGGGGAGAAACAACCGCAAAACATGGAGGGCTGAACAAAACAGCTGGTTTTAATTTAAAGCTGGCCAGTGGTGCTGTGTCTGGGGGCTCCCTCCAGTTCTCTGGGTTGGTTTTGCCATGGAAAACTCCTCTGCTAGGAGTGGCTGTCACTGTTTTTCCTTCAATTCCAGGCTCCATGTCACAGGGAATAAATGAACTCCAGGCTGCGTCTTTAATAACACATGCAGCTCCAGCCTTTATTTCCCCTTTCTTCCTCAGGCAATTTCTCCTGGCAAAGGAAGGGAAAGAAATAAATGCACATTCCCCTTGTGTCTGGAGATAATTGGGCTTCAGCAGTTACATCCCGGGCCAAAGGTTGCTCTCTGATGGGTTCAGCCCAGAGCCTGGATCTGAGCGTGCTGGCAAATGCAAAAGTTTCAACATCTGACCCATCTCAGACCCTGGCGAGCTCTGAATCAGGCTGTTATACGCTAACCTCGTGTTCAGATCCATTTCTAATTGTGATAATTGAGTCATGCCGAGCCTGCGCAGCATCTGTTCCAAGACTCCAGCCCTACCACATAGCCTAAATTTATCTTCAGGTTGAAAAGCTGCTGCCTTTAGGCTTCTTGCTTCGAGGATGAGTTTGGTTCTGCCGGCCCGTCTCACTGCTGCCCTGCACCTTGTGTAGACCTTGAAGCCCGCACCGAGCGGGTGCACAGTGGTGCCAGGCTGTTGTTCCTTGGTGCATGGGTGCAGTTAACAGCTGGCATGGGGACAGCAGGGTCCCAGGCTGGGTGCACTGGTTACGATGGCTGGGATAGCTCGCAGATAGCTTGTGGGCAGCTTTTTAGCAGGGAGAGGCTGCTTTTGCCGGCAAGGAACGCTGTGGGGCCCATGCTAGTGGCTGCTTCCTAATTGTCCCAGGCTGTGGCGCCTGTGTGTGGATTCGGCTACCCAGAGCTGGTGCCAAGCAGCAGCGAGTCCAGAAATGCTTATTTTTCTCTCTTTATGTGTGTGGGGTTTTTTTTAATTCTCCCATTGCAGGGAATGTCCCTCTCCAACAGTAATGCCCCAGAGAGCTGCGGGTTGGGAAGCAGCATGAGAGAGGCGACCAGACCTCACTGCCATCCAGGTGCTGGCGTAACACCCCAGGTCCAGTTGAGGTGCTGCAGAGAGAGCAGGTCACCCTCAGGGACACCGAGCAGTGGGAGGGGAATAGTCACGATAGAGCCAGTGCCAGCCCAGCGTCTGCCAGGGCTGAAGGATGAGAGCGATCTAATAAATGCCTCTGGCAGGATAAGCCGTGGACAGAACTGCTGCGCCCCAGGAAAACCCTGTGCTATTCTGTTTTTACAGGGCTGATGCCAAACTCAGAGCTTTGTCATCTGTCAGAGCAATTTGTTCTCAAGGAGGAAAGGAGAAGTTGTTTTCCTGAAGGAGCGGGTTGGCTGTGACCACAGGAGCACGCTGAAGCCTGTAGCAGCAGGGAACAAGATTTATCCTGGTGTGATCCTCATACCAGCAGGGAACTTGCACCAGGAATATGCAGGGACAATGATATAACGCGTTGCTCTCTGAGGAGCCCAGGAAGGGGGCAGGCGATATTAAACGAGGCTGTGCATGTATAGCAGAAGTCGTCCTGGCAACACCTGAGCTTGCAGATACTAGTACAAATCTAACAGCGATCCTGGAAAAAAACCACGGGCACGTGGCTGTCGTGATGACCAAGGTAAAACTTCGTACTTCAGATTTTATTGGTTTTTCACTGTTTAATCCTGCCCTGTAAAATCAAGGCAGCCTTCTGGTTGCCAGTGGGAGGCAGAGGGCACTTCTCTTTCTTTATTTGATCCCGAGGAAGGTTTTGCAGTTCCCAGCCGTGAGAGCAGAGGTACAACTGGCTGAGTGATGGCAGAGTTTACTTAGCCTTGCTAAGGCCCTTGAAAAGCAGCTGGGGAAAAAAAAAAGTCTTCCAGTTTCATTATTTTTACAACCTCATTTTTCAGCTAGTCAGCACAACTCACGCTGAGCCTCTGCCAAGCAAAACACACCATGATTCTTGCTTGGGGCTCGCTTATGATTTCCATGGGAGTGGTGGGCCTGGAGGGGGGCTGGTTGGGGCTCAGCTCCTGCGCTTTTTTTGGCCGCCCTGGAAACGTGTCCTGCCTTCGCACAGAGACCATGCAGGGGCTGCTCCTCTGGGGTTTTTTCAAGTTACTTCAGGAATCTGCAGTAGCCTCCTTACAATGTTCACCTTTCTTTAAAATAATTTCTTCCTGGCTTTAAAAAAAAAAAAAAAATCTGTTTTCCTTCCCCTGTTAGACCACGAGACTCAGAAAAGCCAATGGAGAAAAATGGCTGTGCACAGCAATTGTACGAAGCATCAGGAAGCACACAGGAAAACCTGCTGGAAGAAACCGGGAGAGCATCCATGAGTCTTGTAAGGGGGTGAGACCACCGTGTTACAGGTATTGTCACAACAGGGAGGAAAATATTGCAGCAAGGAGGACACTTCATCACTATAAAAAGTACTTTAAACTCACTAGAGACATAACTGAAACAGCCATAGACAGGTACTGGTGGGCTGCTGATGGCAGAAATCTGTGATGCGTGCGGTTAAAACGTAGAGCCTGAGCAAGGACGGGGTTTGCCTTGGGTGCGTCTGGATTTTGTTACAGGATCAGAGCATGTTTTGGAAAAAGGGAAGAGTGCTGGTTTAACTGTATCAGAAAATTAGCGTGTGATCAGGGCTGCCCCTTCAATACAGTGCAGACAGGACCTGGGTACAACACCCCCTTTGAACCAACCCTAACGTGGCCTGTCCGCATCGCACCACAGCTTGAAAATGCCTTTGGCAGACTGGTGTCTGTGGAGCCAGAGGAGGCGTAAGGAGGACAGGGTGCAAATCTTGGTTTGAAAAGACAAATGCTGCCTTTCACAGAGAACCAGGGGGGCAAGGAAGCTGCTGTCCTTCCATGCTCCGGAGGAGGAGGCTGGGGGTCCTAGCCATGGACAGAGAGGGGCGATGCTGGCTCCTGGGACAGCGGCTGACTCACAGCCTTGTGCAGCAGACAGGCTGTGTTCAGCTCCTGCTGACAGGGCCTGGCAGGGGATCACACCTCTGTGAACCGCTCATTTGCCCCGAGGCTGCAACCTCGCGGGGCTGGCGGTGGAGGCAACAACGCCCGTGTTTGGCAGAAAAACACCGTGACAAATGCCAGAAAAGAGCATCCAGCGGAAACCCGCGCGCTCCGAGGTCGGAGCACCCCTGCGGCTGGCGCTCCCTGACGCGGGCTGGCTGTGCTGGGGTCCCGGCTGGTATCTGCAGGCAGCGATGCTGGCGCTTCTGCCCCGCGTGGGCTGGGAGATGGAGCAGTGGCTAGCTCCGTGGGGTGGCAAAAAGCCTTGCCTGCCCTCACCCTGCCGTGCCCACCCCCCTCCTCGGGTGTCCTTCACCCGCTCTGTCCCCGCGTGTCCGCACGCCGCCGCCAGGGGGCGCCTAGGCGCTCCGCAGCCGGGGAGCACCGAGGGGGCGGTGCCGGCGCGGTAGCGTAGCTCCGCCCCTTAGCGAATAGCGTGCGCTGCGCCGGTAGCGCAGGGGCTGCCCGGCGCCCGGGGGCGATGGCCGGGTGCGGGGCGAGACCTGTCCGGGGGCGGCTCTCGCCTGCCGCTGCTGGCTTCACCGCCCCTCTCACTGCAGCTCTCGCATTAGTAATAACTTAGTGAAAGGCAGGGCGCAGTTCCCTTCCCGCAGGCTCCTGGCAGGAACCCACCGCTGAGGCTGCATCCCCTGGCTGTTTGTGATGGGCAACAGTCACCCAAACCTGGGGGCATAAGGGAGCACCTTATAGAGATCCACTGCAGGGATCAGCAGATTTCACTGCATCATCCTGGGGTCGTCACTGTTCTGTCAGTCTGCTGCGCACTGGGGTGTTCAGTGCATCTCCTGGGGTTGCTGCAGGAGGTGGCGTTTGTCCCCGGGGTGAAGGATGGGGAGAGGTGGCATGCGTCTCCCCCAAGAGAGAAATGCTGTGTGATAACGCAGTGCCCAGGTGCCGTGGGACCATGCTGTGATTAGTGCTCAGACAAGTGGTATTGCATTTTTCCTTCCGACCCTTTAAGGTCCTGCAAATGTGATGCCATGACCCACCTCACAACAGTACAGTCTCAGGGCCACAATCCTGTTCTGTGTCAGTGGAGTCTGGCAAGGAATCATCACTGGCCACTCCCAGCACAATAACTGAATTTCCATCTTTGCATGGAGCAACTCCTCTTAGCTTGTTTTTGGAAAGGAAAGCGCTTGCTGGTGTATTTACCTTGGAAGCCTGTTGCTCACATAGGGTTTAAACCTGGATTTTAAAGCCTCAGTTTTGCAGGGTCTGCCACAGGCAGTTGGAAGTTGAGGATCCCACCAACAGGGGGTCATTTGCAGATTGGCAGCTCTTGCTGTGCCTTCTGCTTCTTCCAGGAGCCTTGTGTTTGTGCAGTGCTTGCTATGTGATAATGCAGATTTCTCACCAGGTTACTAAATTTTGAAATCCACTGGCAGGGACTTCCCTGGATGATGCTCTGCAAAGTGCCAGCTGGGATTTATATTTCTCCTGCAAAGGCAGCCCCTGTGCCTCTGCCAGGCTGAATGAAAACCTCTGACCCAAGCCTGGCTTTCCATGGGACCTTGGGAGAGTGTGTATGTGGCAGTCATCAGTGGCCCCTTCCCCAGAGACAATCCCATCCAGCCCTGCCAGATGGCTGGTGGTGATTCCTTCCCAGCCTTCCACAGGCTGTTTGATGTGTGACCCAATAAGAGGAAGCATTAACCCTCTGTGAACAGCAGTGGTCTGCAGCAGTGAATGCAATCACTCTTTCCTGATAAGAAAAACACTGATCATCAAGGAAAAAAAAAAAGAAACTTGAGTATTGTCTATTATTCTTACTTATTCCTTTCTTTACTGATGTGTCTCAGGCTCCTCACACACAGCTCTCCTACCTGCCTGCTAAGAAATGCCTGATACAATGTTTGCTTTTTTTTTTTTTTTTTCCCCTGAGTCTCAGGTATTCCTCAGTGAACTGATCCACTCCAACAGAAAGGATGGCAGGCAGTGAAGCGCATCACCCTGCACAGATCACCCAGAAAGCATCTAAAGGACAGCCTTAGCCTCTGCCCTGTACTCCAGCAGGCCAGCCCCGGCTCTGATGCTGGGGCGGCTCTGGTGTCTGAAGCAATTTGGCAGAGGGTAGGAGTGCAGATCAGGCAGAGCAGATGTTCCTCAGGCTCGCATTCTGCTGGGGTAGATGGGATAATGCATCTTTTGTAGCCTGGTTGCTTCCAGGTTGGCTGAGGACTTCACTGAAGGAAACAAACCCAGAGAGATCCTGTTTGTCTAAATAAAGGAAGAGGTGCTGTTTTCTATTTGCCAGAAATTCAGGCAGGGATATGAGTGCTAGAACAGAGTAATTGAAGATTTAACACCCACCTGTAACCATTTCAGTTTTAGGCAATTGTGCTTTGTGGGGCATACCTTCAATTTGGTGTCCCTGGGATTTGCAAACAGTGAGTCATAACTCCCTGGCGTCAAAAATGCAGCTGCTGAGGCACCAGGCATTGAGAAGTGTTGTCCAAGATAAAAGCAAAGCAAACCTCACTGCCCACACACCCTTATCCTTCAAGGCTGAGTATCTTTGTCACCCTCTTCGAAAACATGCACTCAAAATCATACAGGCTTCTCGTGGTTGCCATTGATACGGAATTTACTTCTTTTAGAGCAGACAAGAGTGGATTGTGAAAATCTGTGACTTGAAAGAGCTGAGGCAGATAGATCTGAAGCTAATATGCAGCATCTTGTGCTTGCAGAGAGGTGGCTGGCGTTTGAGGAGGGAATTGCGCTTCAGGACGTGTCCATGTCCTTCCCAGGGAGGGTCCCAGAAGAGCTCCCTGGGCCTCTGCAGCCAACCCCTGGCTCTTCGCATCAGGATGGACCTACAGATCCTGGAGAGTATGCATGCAGCCAGTTTGGTTTCTACCCATGGAAAGCCATCTTTGGGACAACTTTTGGCACTGACTCATGGCTAAGGAGGAAGCGACGTGCAAGTCACCTGTCCCATAAAGTGTCCCACTTGCAGTAGTCACGTGGCACCAGGCTCCTGTCCTATGACACATCCTGGGTACAACAACAGCATGACAATGCCACCTTTGCCACAAAATGCCTCGTTGCAGAGCTCACGTGGCTGGTGCACCCCATCACACAACGCCTCGTGCAGACAGGAGTGGTGGTATGCAACCTTTGGGTCCTGCAGAGCGTTCCAGGCACTGCCAGCCATCGGCCTGTCCTGCCTGTCCCCATGGCTTCAAAGCCACTACTGTCATGAGCTGAGAGGTCTCAGGCACACCAGCCCTTCAATGTGAAGGCTTTCAAGCTTGGTAAGTAGCAACTTGCAGAACCTGCTGCTTTGGTAACACACCAGTCTAACAAAACCTTGATTCCTGAAGAAAGGCCAGTTCTGCAAAGACCTGTGCAGTTCTGTGCTGGCTGTGTGCCCCTCTCTCTGTACCTATTTTTCTACCATTCCTATGGTTTCAAAAACCTTTCAGAAATGTCCACATTTAGAGGGACCCAGATCTGACAAAGTAATTGACTCAGTCTGGCCTCAGGGAAATTACTTCACTCCATGGATCATCTTCTCTACTTGAGAAGAACAATCATATGAAATTACCCGGCATAACTCCAACGCAGCTGTAAAAAATTAATTAGCTGTTATTCAGCACTAGCTGTAAAAGTGGGAAGATGGTGGTGTTGGAGAACTTCTGTAGCTGGGGAGGCCCGCTGGGAGTCCTGCAGGGGACTCAGGTGATTGTCACTATTTGTGTGACAGCCTCTTGGGATTATGGTCATAAATAAGATGTCCCAGAGCCCAAAGTCTGCACCATCAAAACACCCCTTTGCCCTGTGACACTTGAACTTTCCATGGGCTTTGGCTTCCACCAGTCCGGGCTCCATATAACTGGTGGTGCCAAATGGGTAAGCACAAGGCTCTGCGGAGCCCATCTTACACCGTGGCCAGCAGCATGTGGTTGTTTCTCCCTGCTTGTCTTGCTAGGCCCAGTGTAGGTGCTTGTCTAAGAGGATGTCCCCTGTGCTCAGCGTGCTGTCCTCCGTAGGAGGCTGACTCAAAGGCAAAGCAAGGGAGAGATCTGGACCTTCACATCTCAGGGAGCGAGCTAGCATCTAAAGGAAGGTGCCAGCATTGCCACCTCCCAGTATCAAAGGGATCACAACTCTGCAGTGGTTTTGTGGCTCTTGCTGTTGAGCAGGGGAAGCTGTCAAACGAGTCCAAAGCCATTTCTTTTAGGGGCCTGTGTCTCCTTTGTCTGGTGGGAGGGGACGTGGCAGAATTAGGCTTTGCAGCACTGCAGGTCAGCCCCCACCCACTGCGTGGGGCTCAGGCTTCAGCGGCTGCATTTAGACCCTTTATCAGTGCTTTTTTTTTTAAGATGTTCGAGCAGCAGCTGCTTTTTATCAGTGAGTACAGATGCTGGTAATCCCTTGCACTATAGGCAGTGTCCTCTGCACCTCAGCAGAAGCTCACATTGGAGGTCTGCCATGAGATAACATGATTGCAGTCGCTTCCTATGGTTGGTATCTGGTGATCAAGTCTTGTCTAGGGCTAGCTCTTTGCTTTCAGGGGTTGCTGCTGTATGACTTGGAAATCAGCTGAGGATTGCAAAGGTGAAAGCATTTGTAGATTACCGGAGCGGTATTTGTACTGCAGGCAGGGATTAGAGCAGAGGGCAGGCAGAAGACTAGGGCTGTACTCTTGCCAGTGGATATGCATACAGGCTCATGCAATAGCAGATTTCTAATTAACAAAATGCCTGCAGAAGCAGGGTGAATCTGCTTTAGACAAGATAAATCAAAAGGGTGACAAAGCTTGGAGTACAAAAGCAAGATATTGCGTGCTTACTGCATTTTAGTTCCCTTTTTTTTAAATTTTAGTAAGTTAGCTCAGTATAATGATAATTTGAGGAAGCTGGTCTGGAAAGCCAAAAGGTGACAAGAGGAAAGCATCACACAGCTGAGAGAGGACAGTTTTATGTAGGGGATCTCTGGAGAGTCAGTTTTCACTGAGCAGTACAGCCACCGTGGGCTGGTGCTACATATTTTTGGGCACAGAGACAAAGAAGGGTCGCAGGGCTGTGCCTAGTGATGAGGAGGAGGGACTGCAGGACTCTGAAGAGCTGAAATATGCTGGAGAAATATGAGAGGAATGAGCAGGCTCTCCCCAAGCTTTTAATGTCACAAATGGCCAGAGGCGGGGTAGCTGTGTGTCCTTGGAAGAGGGTGAATGCATTAGGCACGGTGGGGAATGTCAGATGTTCACAGCTAATGTTGAGGATTTGTAGGTACTACAGCTAAAGTGCGGTGCTCCCTGGACCTCTCTCTGCAGGCCCTTCCTTCCAAAATCAGCAACCAGCAGGTGTTTTTGTATCCCTGCTATTTCTGTTCACTCTGCCATCTCATGGACTAAGAAGAGAAAGGGAGGGTCCCTTTTGGTCTACAGACAAAAGCAAAGAGACGATGTAAAACATACTGCGTTTTATTTCTCTAACTGGAACATAAAGATTAGTAAATAGAGATTAGATGTCACAAAGGGAAAAAAAAAAAGCTGGAGACATTCTTACTTCCTGGTTTAGAGGGATGAGTGCATGAAATAGGCTGAGGTTTCTGCACGGGTAAATGCCTTAAGACCTGTCACTATAACCTTAGGGATCTGCTTACCTGTGGGAAGGTCCCTCAAAGGCAGAGAACAGATTTCTTCAGAGCAATGTTAGTGATTGGGAATAATCGGCACTGAGTTTCAAATTGGTCCATTTTTATGGATTTTCATTGGGTTTTGATATTATGAAAATAAGTGGTCAGATGAGGGATACAGTTTTCACAGGCTAGTGAAACTAAGCGTGCTAGGCTGCTCACTGCATCACACTCTGGCCACGTGTTTGTTCTGGTGGGGAGGTGTGCCTGTGTGTGTCCATAGGGACAGGCAAAACACAAGAGCCACTGCTGAGTACTTCCATTTGCCACTGTCTTTCTACTTTCATGTTGCCACTGTGAATGTATCTCTCATCTGTGCCAAAAGACAGACGTCCAGCCTGGATGGCAAGGACCTCTCTGCTGACATTGGTCTTCCTGAGTGCCAGGATTTGTATGTTCCTCAAGGCAGGCAGGATCTTGTTCCGTGAGTCTGCATTCCCACAGAGGATCAGAAATTCATCATGAACAGCTATGGTATGACACGGCTGTTGGTCATGCCAGTGACACGGGGACATGGTGCAAGATTATCCTCTGCATTACAAAGATATGTGATAGACAGTGCCAGGATCGCTCTGCGGTAGAGAAGGAAAGAGGAATTTTCACCCACAGTTATTGATTGCTTTTCATCTTGTGTAAAAAGAAAGAAAAAAATAAACTTCTGGGAGTGAGAGGTGAAGGAACACTCTGTAACTCACCATTAATGTCTGCTCGTAACAGCCCAGCACGTGGGCGTTCCGTTAAAGGAAATGGACTGGGGCAAGCAAGTGCTCTGCCTGACCAGCTGCTGATGTGCCCCAGGGCTCCCTGTCCTGGGCCTGAGCTGTGAGAGGATACTTTCCTCCTCACCCAAAGAAATCATGTGTGTTCGGGAGGGTTTTCTCTATCATTTCACTAATCAAAGCTTTTCCTCTTTTGTCTAGTCCTTGTTTTAACTGGTTCGAGGTTCTTCTGGAGGTCTTTGTGACTAATGGGGCACCTTAAAAGCATTAACAAACTAGATGTCACAGGCTCTCCTCTCTGCGAGATGGACTGCTAACAATGATACAGCCCTGCAGATGGGGAAATTAAGGTACAAAACCAGTAATGAGCTTTCCAGCATCAGACGAGGAAGGCCCAGCAGCGCTGGCTCCTGTTCACCTTCTCTTAGTCTGCATTTCCACACCTTAAACCAGCCCAGGGACGGGCAGCTGCGTCCTGCCTCACCCACGCCTTCCCTCCCGCGAGGTGCACCCTGCATGAAGCCGGTTCAGTGCATTAAGCTGGCAGAAAAATCATCCATGCTGCTTTTGTTGTAAGTTAGCTGCAGATTTAGTGCTGAAGTGACTCAGGGCAGTGCCAGCTGAGAGCGTGCGGGAGGGAGCGAGGGTGAGCACCTGAAGCTGGCGTGGGCTGGGCTGCCCTTTGGAGCGGAGGTGGTTCCTGCTGCGGGCAGCACACGGGCTTCTCTGGGCAACAGAGACCCCGAATTGGGCTCAGGCCCCTACGCCACTGTTGTCTGACTTTTCTGAAGTAAGACAGCCCGTGTGCTCTGCGACAGATACTCCTCAGGAGGGATCCAGGCCAGGCCCAAGACATAATGACAGCACACTTGCCACGCTGCGCTACCGTAACTCTGTTGATCTCAAACTGCTTTGCAAGCATTAATGAATCAAACCTTGCCGCATCTTTCCGAGGTGAGCGTTCCCGTTTCCAGGTGACGCACAGGGAAATTGCGTTACCCTACAGAGGAGGCAAGCATTTGCTTAATGATGTGTGGCAGATTTGTCTCAGGACAGAAGGAAGAGCAAACATCTGACTGCCAGTTCTGCAGTCTCTCTGCAAATCGGTCCCTGTCTCTTAGAGCTGGAAACAGTCTGCTGTGTTCTGCTCAGAACCAATTTTGTTGTTAATGTAACTATAAGTAGCTTTGTTCCTTTTATCTCTTTAATTAGGTCTAAAAATACTTTTTTTTTCTTGGTTGCTTCAGTTTTTGCTTTCCTGAGTTCACAGGTTAACAAAACCCCCAATACTCATGTGACTTAGATGAACAGAACATTCAAGTAATTGCTGAATAAAAAAATGAACTTGCTGCCAACATGCAGAGCAGAAAATATGGATTTCTGTTGCACCACCAGGATGGTTATTCTCCCATGAATTAAGGTGCTGGAGACTTTACACAGTCTCATTTCACTTGCCTGCATTATTGACCTTGGAACTAGTTATTGCCTGATTAATCAACCTGAATGTTTGTTTTCCTGACAAATGCTGTTGCTACTACCTCACCCCAGATCATAGCTCCAAATAAACAGATCCCAAAGAACAGATTTGTGCCCTTGTGTCACCCATCCTTTATTTCTGAAAATCCCTCCAGCCCTTTCCTTCTCTCCTCAGACGTCTGAGGAAAGGCCAGTGGCCGTGGGCAGCGCTGCCGTGCAGACAGCGGCTCTGGTGCGACCGGAGGCCGCAGAGGAGGCAGGTCCCTTCCTACCCACACGCTCTGCGGGCACAGCAGCTTGCGGGGCACCACAAGCAGCATCCGGAGTCCCGATGGGCGCGCTCGGCCAGGCCCCTCTTTCCACAGAAGCTCCCGGTTCCAGCGGAGGCCGCCGGGCGCCACAGCTGGTGCGGAGCGCGGCCCCGTCGCGGCCTCGGCGACCCAAGATGGCGACCGGGAGCCCGCCGTCACGTGACACGCGCGCCACCTCTCCGCTGGCTGCCGGGCGGCGTGCTGACGTCAGGGACAGTGGGCGGGCCCCGTGACCGGAAGTTGTCGGGGGGAGGCGGAAGTGAAAGCGGGGAGGCGGTTGGGCCCATTAAAGCCGACCGAGGCGAGCGGGGGCTGGCAGCTGTCTCGGGTGGGCGCCGCGGCACACGCACCAGGTGAGGCTTTGCGGGCCGCCGGAGCCGCGCGGCGGGGGTGGGGATCCCTTCGCACCGGGGCCTGGGGTGGGTGGCGGCTCCGCCCCTGCCCATGGAGCCGCCGGGCGGGGGGCGTCGCTCGGGGCCCCTCCCCGCAGTTGGGGTGGGGGGGGAGGCGCCGGGACCCCTCCCCAGGCGTGGGGGAGGCGCTGCCTTGGTGCTCACCGGGCGGGCTCCGCTACCGGGGCCCGGCCTGCCCAGTGCTGCCGGGTGCCGAGCTCCCCGGAGCCGTGGCGGGCCCGGCCCGTCGCTGCCCACGGAACAATGGGGCTGGGCCGCGGGGGTCTCGCCGGGAAAGGGGCCCTCGGCGAAGCGCTGCGGGAGTGGGGGGCCTGCAGGCCTTTCCCGAGGTGCGCGTTTCTCGAGGCTTTTGTGGGGGCTCCCTCTCCCGCGAGGCCCGAAGTGGTGCCTCCCAGGGAGGAGAGCGTATTGTCTGTGACATGTGGTGCTGCCGTAGCTTCTTCCCAAAGCGTGGAGAGGCTTTGAGGCAGCTGGTGGCCGAAGGTGGCCTGAGCCACATGGTTCTGGGGAAGCGCTGGGTTGGGGTGGTGAGATGCTGCTCTGGGTGGTCGGTGGATATCGCTTTTAAGACGAGCAGGCTGCCCTGGGAGCGATTAGTGTGACAAAACAGGCGGCTGAAGAGGCTGGCAGTTATTGCGAAAGTAGCTCTCGGCATGTGTAAAGCCTGAGTCAGTTCTAAGAAGTATTAGAGTAAATGTTAGAAGTGCTTTTGGCTCTGAGTGTATAATAAGGTAAATTAAATGATAGATACATTATTAGTCTCCAGGTATATATAGACTAATAAATATGGAAATACCTAATTGTTGTACCTAAGACAACTGCACTGTCTTCCTTGTAAATAGAGAGATTATTTTAGTAGTAAAGGAGCTTTAAAAAGACTGTCTTAATCTGAAGTAAGAGGTAACCTCAGCATCAAAATGAGTATGTCTTACCCAGTAACTCCAAACGCTTTGAGTCAAAGCTGGAATTCTCAGTATTGTCCTCCTGAAAACTAAAAATACTTGCTGATAAGCAGAGCCATTGTGATATGTGCATATGATGTTTTTCACATGTGAACTGAGAACATATGACAGAACAAAGTCCTCTCAACTGTAAGCAAGTGATTCTCTATTCAACAATTGTCAGTATAGAAGCTTTAAAGCTTCCACTTCTTGCTGCTGGCTGGCCAGCTCTGTCCTGTGCCTAGCACTCTGTGTTTCAGTGTCGGAACTGGGGCTGGGGAATCGGAGAGTTCTCTTTTCAGGGGAATGGTACGTAACCAGCTGTGCCGCAGTGTGTGGCTGGTTGTGATTTAAAGGCTTACTTTTGGCTATACCATATTCACAGGCTGCAGTAGAAACTAATCCGTAGATCCAGGCTCCTGGAGCCAGTGTACTCTGTTCTCTCAGTAGCTGTATTTGAGGTTAAAGTGGGTGGAGTAATTTGAATATTCCTTGTTAAATAATCAGAGCTTCGTTGCTGTACTTATTCAGGAAGAACAAGTATACTTTCCCCCCACTCCCCCTTGTGACTTCCAACAGCTGACTGAACACATGACTTGCCCTCCACGAACTAATGAGTAGACCCACCATGCCTGGCCTGAGCCCTCAGAATCCAAAGCAGCTCTTAATACTGTTACTTTCAGTAACAGTTGTTTGGGTTTTTTTTTGTTTTTTTTTTGTTTTTTTTTTTTGGTGCTGTTATGTTAATACTCTACTTCTGGTGTAGAAAAGCTGTAAGATGGCGTTGATCAGGCCCCCTCAATAAGGAAAACTTAAAATCCGGTAGTAGTTTCTTACTCTTCTAACCTGCAGTGTGAAGTATGACTGAGAGTTGCTGCCTTGCACCTTATGTTAGATTTTCCTCTTCCGTGTGGTGTCATGTAGTGGTCCATACCCTACTAATAGTTCAACATGGCACACTGAGTTGTACCTTAAAAGGCAAAGGTGCTGAGTGAAGAATTTAATAACTGTTGCGGAGACTGCGCTACAGGCATCCTTGCCCTCCTCCCAAAGCCAGTGGATCGAACTATGCTGAGTAGCACAGATGTGTTACAACGCTGGTGAGTCCTTAACTGAAAGTGGAAAACATACAAGCTCTGCTGTAGGCTCTCTTCTGAACTCACCTAGGGAGTTTGCTTGGTTTACTACCCAAAATGAATGCCTGCGGGCGAGAGGGCTGCCAGATTCAATTTCTGCAGCACCTTCTTAAAGCTCCTGTTCTAAGACTCTTGTGTTGGAAGGTCGTGTGAATTACCTGTCAGAGCAAATCTCTGACAAAGCTCGTCCTTGAGGAAACGTGACAATTACAATCAAACCATCTGTGCAAAACTATTAATAGCTTTGTCTCTAACATGTATGGGATTTTGGTCTGACTTCTCAGTGAAAATGAGACTAGTTTATGCAGAACTTAACATTTGGCTGTAAACAAAATTGCTTGTGCTTGATTAGGGTGCATTTTTAAATGCTGCATTGTGAAACAGGTGTCTGGCAAGCCCTAGTTTGGGATTAAAGGCTATGGAATAGGGCACTTGAATGTTTGCATTCTGTAGAACTGGTGGATGTGTGGACTCACAGATACTTACTGGTAGCTGTCCCTGCTGTTATAATATACCAATTTATTCAGTAACTAAACTGAGCATTTAATAAACAGGTACAGAACCCTCACCTTGCATGCTGCCAGTGTTCCCTAACATCTTCTGGACTTCTCAGCTGTGACCTGAACTGCCCTTAAGCCCTTGTTACTAGGGCCTGATGGACCAAAGATTCCCTTGCAGAATTGTTGAGTAATTTAGAGCTTGTTGCCTCGGTAGAAGGGAGTCCAGATAAGGCCTCACTTAAATCCTGAACTTGCCTGGACACTAGCGTGCTTGCATGCTGCTTGTCTGACAGCAACCCTGCATCCTTCAGATGCTGAAGTACTTCATCCTTGCACAGCGTTGTTTTGATAATTGCAGTTTAATTGCCTGATGAGTTGGAGTTCAGTTGAATTTCCCCCTGCAGCTTCCTAAAATGATCTCTTGTAGTTGCTGTATAACAGTCTGCCTTCGGATGTAGTTAGGTTGTGACAGTAGACTGTGAGGATAAAAGGGTCGCTTTCTGCAGTAATAATACAAACATGAGCTGTGCATCTCAAACCTGGATTAGATATGGATAGTTAGTTGAATGACAATAGTTAATATACCATTTTCAGTTCTGCATTTAACTGCTGTATTGAAGATCGTATTTCCCTTTAAATGCACCTTGAATAAAACTTCCAAATGAGTGCCCAAGGTCAGTGACTCCCCGTCTGCTGTTCAGAAATAGCAAGCAGTGAAGGAATACTCCTCTGTCACATAGCTGCTTTCTGGCTTCCAGCATGCTTGTTGCTTTTGCACTCTGTTCGAGGGGATGCAGCGCTCGGACTCGGTGTGCTGCTGCATTTTCTGCTCGGTGGAGATCTGCCGTAGTGATGTCATTGTTGCTGTTTGCGCTGTTCCTGTGAGACTGCTCCTCCTCTCCGGGTGCCAGCAATGAGTGCTCCATCCATGGGGGAAGCTGTGTCAACACTGCTGTTGCTAACTCACGGTCGGTGACGGGGAGGGAAGCAAGCTTGTCAAGGCCACTGGAGTGTGTTGATTTACAGCTGATCTCAAATAGCCTTGACTTCTCTTGTTAGGGAACCTGTTCTTGAGGCCTTGGCTGTTTTTACAGGGCAGTGATACTTCAGAAGGGGTGCACTGCCATTGTGATGGGATTGAAGTGTAAACTTGTGGCACAGATTCCTATTTGTATAATTTAAAGGCACTTGATGGAGTGGGTGATTTTGCTCCTGCTTCTCCATAACTACTTAAAATGCCAACTTAAGGTGACTAATTGTATCTAACTGTATTTGCGTGAGTTTTGAGCAGAAATTCTTAAATGAAATTGAGTAGATCTTTATGTTGTCAATTAAGAAAACTGGATTTTTCTGGAGTCTGTCCTAATCACTGTGTAGTGTAACTTTTGTCACCTGGCAGACAAGCTGGACTAGTGAAGTGGTGGACAAAAGTGAAGGCAGGCAGCTGGAGCTGTCTTCAGAGGCTGCCTGGCTGCAGTACCTGCATGTAGGTTGCTGGGGCTACCGGTTTATCTAATGAGTCTCTGCTGAACCCTTAATCTCTCTCCAGCTGGGAAGAAGCAGCCTCTTGAAAGTAACCTGCTTGCTGCTTGTCTCCCTCAAGTGGGCTGAGTCACTTGGCTCTGTAGCTCTCTTCCTCTCAGCTCGCAGACACAGATAATGGTATCTGAAGTCCAAACTGGCACAGTGGTAACAGGGTCTCAAATATGAGCAGTGAGATGGCTGTAACTGAGGCATGCCTAGGCCTGATTTCCAACCCCCCCCCCCCCCCCCCAAAGTACCATTTACCAGCATTGTTCCCTTTATCTCACCATGCAAGTCAATTCTGTGAGGTTTTTTGGTCCTTTGTGGAGTTTCATCAAGAGAACAGCTGAACTGGTAAAGTATTGATGCAGGATCTCTGCAAGGGGTATGAGGGTATGAAGTAGGAGCCTGAGAGAGTCTCCACAGTAGGAATTCCTTGTCAGGCACTGACTCAGCTGTCATGGCAAGCTACCTGTTACACTCCCATCCTAGGACTGGTACTGAATTACTTGTCCTTCCTGCTCTGCAGACTGCATTAGCATAGTAAGAGGTATTGAGTGTATGTAGGATCAAGAGTTCTACTTGCGGATCAAGGTTTAGTTCTTAGATTGCAACCTGTCCCTAGAGGAAGCCTCTTCTCTAGAAGACTCATTAATGAGAAGAGGACCTCTTAGAACAGATGTACAGGAGTGAGGTTTTTGCTGTTAGTGTTAGTCTTGTACTTCTCCATATCTTCTTCTCTGGCAGTAGGATCTCCTGTCAGTATTTGTCCCATGACTTCTATCAAGCTTCTGCTGCTGAAGGAGAGATGATATTCACTCTTGGATCTGAATCTCAGGTATAAGCTACGAGGTCTGGCAGGCCTCCCGAGGGCCATCATTTGATTTGAAGGCCTGAACCTTGGTCAAAGTCT
Organism: Chlamydotis macqueenii; assembly: GCF_036417535.1. Lineage (NCBI taxonomy): Eukaryota > Metazoa > Chordata > Aves > Otidiformes > Otididae > Chlamydotis > Chlamydotis macqueenii. Next base: position 10,507,245 of record NC_141565.1, on the reverse strand, counting down.
CCCTTCAGTCACTTGTTTCCTGCCCAGCCTCTAGGAACTGGTGGAAGCAAGCAGCTGGGAGTAGATAAACAAGGCTTGTTTATTGCTGGCAAGGTCTAAGATTGGTGCTTTGCTTACCACTGCAAAGGTTATCTAACACCTCCTATTTGTGTTTCTGAAACTGAAAGCATGACAGGAATGTGAGAAACCTTAAGAAGCCATAGACAAAACTAGAAACTAATCCGAGTACTTGAAAAATACTGTTGGATGTGGTGAAGATCTAACGACTTTACGGTTTCTTAGTGGCCTGATGAACTTGCAATATTTTGAGTTGGTCACTCTTATCTTCTGGATGTGAAGATTAAAACCCAGCTGTCCCCTGCCACTCTGCTTGATTTATAGAAACTAATGGGGGAATAGTGTTCAGTGGGATGGCCCGATGTGAGAACAGTGCTGGGCTGTTGGTACTCATGTAGAGGTTACTGAAACTGTTGATTGGCTCTACTGGCTGGGTGGATGTGTGCCGGAAGGCTGACAGACATAACTATCTAAACCAGGCTGTATGGGCACTATAGCTGTGTTCCAGTTAATAGCGTAAGATTTGTCTTGCTTGATTTGGCAGCTCGCCACCAAGGAGACTGTTCTGGTAGAGGCATGGCAACATGGAAACTATACTGGTATAGCTGAAATGCTTCGCGTAGGCAAGGCCCTTAGTCAAGACACATGGCTTGTTGCCTAGTGTCTCCCAGCAGCCAGCAATGTGCTCAGCTCTCCTCCCACATCCTGAGATTGTCTCCCCCAGGGCAGAATAGGGGAAGTTGAGCTTGCCCTGGTAAAGGGGGAGGGGTGTTAAAGCAAGCATGCCTGTTCTTGTAACAGCTTGATCCTTGGGGAAAATAAACTGGGAACTACCTGAAATCCTGTAGGATTTACAGGGGAATTGCTTTCTCCTGGAAGGCAGGGGCACAGCAATACTGATTCTCGAATGACAACGTAACTTGGGCCTCCAAAAGAAGGGTAGCTGAAGATCTTCAGACACTTGCTGTCAGCCTGTTAGGGCTCTGTATATGTCTGCCTGTTCCTGGGAGAAAGACATCCTGTGGAATAGGGGCCCTTCAGCTGCTGGAGGAACTGGTGGGCTAAGAAATTCCGTGAGTGGAAGCATACAGCTTTCAGTGAAGGTTTTGTGTATGGCTTTCTCACAGAGCTGTCTTCCTGTGACCTGGAGACTACAACTTCAGCAGCCCTGGCTTTCTGCCTGGGAATCCTGATCTTTTTACTGTGTTGGCATTAGCCCTAAAAGGGCTTTCCTGCACTCCTGTCCTATGCACAGCTGCAGTCTCCAGATACCTACTACCTGCTCTGGAGATGATGGTGATCATCCTCAGGTTGCTTAGGAGCAAAGTGATCCATCCAGGACGTCTGGCTGCATTGCTGGGGACACCTTTTGCCCTCCCTTCCCTTCCTCCTTTGGGTTTGGGGTGTTTATCACCTGGAAGAGCCTACATGTGGTGCTGTAATCTTAGGCTAAGCAGCAGCCTGGGCAAAGTAGAGTCCCTGTAGAGAGCAAGAAATGACCTCCAGACCTTTCCCACTGCTCCTAAGCACACCGATGGTCTAACTAAACATGCAGAGACACATCTGCCTTGGTACTGTAAGCAAATACATATCCATGCTTGTTTTTTTTGCTCCCACTTTCAGACCATGTAGTCAGATCATCATGATATCTTCTCAAGAGAAGGTGGCTGCTGTGGTATCTGAACTGGTAGACATACATTTCTAAGCTTTTTTCCTTCCTGGATGTGAGGGTGGGAGCTAGTCCTACGTAGTTTGGACTTTTTTAGGGTAGAGTCACAATTCGTGATGGTAGCTTTAGAGCAAGAAACTTGTTTGGTTCTGCATCTAGTATTTAAACATTATGCAGGCATAAAACAACTCTGATCTGGAGAAATGCCAGGAGGTGTAACAGGGCTGTGAATCAGTGAGGCTTGGACTGGAGGACTTGGCTTTGGTAACTTGGGCTTTGAGCCTGACTGATCATGTGCATCAGTGCCTCTCAGGAATGCAGTGCTCTCCAAATCTCAGCTCTTGGGGCCCTAACAGAGCTGCAGCTGAGCTGATACCTCAGGCAGCGCAGACCCCTTCTCTTGCACAAGTCCTGTGATTCCACTGCAGACATGGCTCCTACGAGTGCCATTGCTTCTGCCTTCCCTGTGTCATCTGGACTCTCTGGCAAACTGGCCATTGGCATATCCTTATTCAAGGAGCTCTTTGAGCCCTTGCCCACAGCGAGGATGTGTCCTAGAGCCTGCAGCTGGGGATTGAGGGCATGTCTGAGGCAAGCTAAAGCCCTTTTGCCACTGAAAGGAGCGTCTTCCCCAGCACAGACTCTAGAGCTTCCTTGATTGCACAAAGAACCTATTCTGCTTGCAACTGTTCCAAAGCTTTTGCTTTCTAGCTGGGTTTCCTACATGTTTCCCCAAGCTGCGCATTGCCCCGTCATTCTCTTCCTTTAGCACTGAGCTGTCTTAAGAGCATGTTATCCAGGAGCAGGATGCAGCAGAGTGTGTATTTGGGCCTGGTGTCATATCCCTCTGGTAGTTAGCTCACAGATCAGGTCAGCTGGCTGTCAGCACCATGTCACACCGGTTTGGTGCTCACATTGAAGCAGACAGTGAGCTGAACTCGAAGCCATGTGGCTGAGCTGTAGCTGGCTGCTGCTGGCTGGTTCCTGAGCTTCCTTGGTCCTAGAACAGCTCCTCCGGCAACAGAGGCTGCAACTTCACCCTCAAAGTGAGGTGGAAACTTACTGCAGACAGCTGTAATCTAAAAAGCCAATTCCTCTGGGATACTGAAACATGTTTTAAGATTCTATTTTGATCTGAGCCATATCAGTGTGCTAGCAAGCATCTGAACCTCTAGGCTGTTCTTCAAGGAGGTGAAGCTTTTGGTTTGGGCCTCTCAGGTGGGGGTGGGAGACACTGGACAGCATACCTAAAGCTGACAACTTGCAATATAATGTTTTACACAAGGTATCAAAAATTAATTTGTAGCTGAGGCTCTCTGAGCAGAGGTAATTCCTGCCTCGCAGTGCTGGCTGGGAAAGGCACCAACTGGATGGAAGCCTGCTCTTGGTGAAACTGCAGTAAGTAGCAGGCAGCCTAGCTGTTTCTCCTGAGGAGGGAACGATGAGCTGTGCTTGAGCTCTTGGCTGGGTACCAGCAGGAGGGAATACATTGGTTAGAACAGCAACACAAATGTGTGGGGAGGAAGGAGGTGGAAAGCAGTTCTGAGATGCTACTGATAGAGCAGTAGCTAGAGTGTACCCTTCTGTGAAGCTGTTGCAGGAATATCTTGCCAGCTGCTTTTGGTGTGGGCTTCACTTTGACTGACTGCTTCTCTGTGGTGCATCAGTGAGCCCTGAAAGGACCTCTAAAGCACCTCTGACTGTATGGACTGTAGGAGCCCGTTGCCCTAGAAAGCAACCCATTTAGAGAGAGCAGTTCTTGCGAGTTGTCAACCCAAGTGGCACAATGTTCCTAATTTGCTTTTTAGGCACAAAGCCAGCACATGTCCCCACTAAATGTGAGGTTTTGCTAGATAGGATCTTCCAGCCAGCTGGGGAAGCGAAGCTATGAGTAAACCTGTCATGGGAGTGGAAGAGGGTACTGTCTTGCTTGTGCAGCCCTTGTCAATGCAAGACTTAACTTGTTGTTAAAACTCTACATGCTTCTGTAGCAGTCTTCAGGGTCAGGATGCTGGGTACTTGTTCCATTTGTAGAATACTCAAGTTTGGTTTCTAGTTTCTTCCTTAAAAGCAGCTTGACACCTCTTAAGCCATGTTCGTAACAGCCCCTGCTGACTATCCTCTGGCCTAGTGCTCAGCTTTTTCCCACCTGAAAGGACAGGGCTTCTGCTGTGCTGGTGGGCTGTTATCTCACTCAGGAGAATGCAAGTGGGAGATGTTAAAGGCTGATATCTGCTGTTCTCGGGTAGGCATTCATGTTGAATTGCTCAGGCTGTCACTTGTAGCTCTGCATTAGCAGGCACCTTGTTAGCAACATCTGTGTGACCAGGCAGTTGGAACCAAGCTGTTGTTGTATTGGTAAAACTTGTTCAGCTCCACCTTTGAACTCTTGCTGGAATTGGAGATTGAGGCTTCAATACCAAGGATGTCTGGACCACTTGGATGCTCTGCAAGTGGGAGCTGTGGGTCAACTAATGGCAATTGCAGACTGTCTGCCTTTCCTCATAATGAGGCCTTGCATTTTCAGAATAGCTGAACTGAAGCAAATTCATCTGTCTACTGAAAGCCTCAGCTAAACCTGGCTTGATAAATCGTGGCAGGGTACACTGTGGCCATGGGGCGAGTGATATGTGCCAGGCTGTTGGTGTGCTTGATCCTGTAAGAACAGGATAAATATCCAGTGAGCATTTCATTTCAGTGGCTGAAGATCTAAGCCCCTGAGGTGCCAAACATGCTAGGGAACTTGCTACTTCTAGAAAGGAACTGGTTCAGTCTGACTGAGCTGGTCCTGAATCATTGTTCCAGCTTCAGTTTCCTTGAAGAAATGCAGAACCATGGGAGAAGGGGGTAATAAAAATAGCTCTTTGGTGCAGTACAGAGACTTAATGCTTTGCAGCCTCCCCCATGCAAGAGAACAGTGAGCAGAGGTGGTGTTTCTGTGTCAGAAATGCACTTAGCTGCATTTCAGGACAGAAGGTTCTTCCACTGTTGAAGTGTGGCTGTCTCCTGGTTGCTGTGGTGAGCCCATTGCAGTGCATGGTATCCCCTGATGGAGTACTGATCTATCCAGATTGAGTTTCTCATGGTTGGGTGTTTTCTGCTAAAGGTCCTGTGACATAACTGAGAAGTGAGTGCTCTTCTCATCAGCCACAGCACCCAGAACAGACCTGCAGTGCTTCAGGTTCAAATGTGCCTTTTTTTTGTGGAACACCTACTTACTCTTGTGTTGCTTGCTGGAACAGGGGGGCAGAACTAGGTATTTCTAAGTGCAGCAGAGAGTTTAGCTCTGCTTGATGCTTGCTCACCTTCTGCTTTGCACCTTGCCGGTGTAGTGTTAAATACACCTGGCAAGGGACAGTGAGAGGTGCAGTCCAACAGTCTTGCTTCAGTGTTCAGCTGATTTCTAGCAGGAGGTACAGATGGCAAGCTGGTAGATGTAGGAGCAGAGAGCTCCTGGTCAAGTGTCTCACTTCTAGCCTCTGTATAAACGTGCTGTGGTTGTTGGTCAGGATTGTGACTTGAACTTTTCAATAGCAAAGGTGCAACAGTAAGGACTGCTCCAGCAGCTTGTCAGCAGGTTCAAAACTGGTGTGTGTGGGTATGCTGCTGTTTAGGAAGCTGTTGTCTTCTGTGGAGGTAGGATACCCCTCCAAGGCTAGCTGCTTTCATACTAAAACTGTCCATGAGCAACTTAACAGTGTTCCTATTGCAAGGCCTACTTCTGTTAAAGGATAGCTAGTCTCAAATATGGTGGGCCATCATGTTCTTTGCTTGTACCAACCTAATTATTATTAAAATGCCTACGTTGTGACTTGACACATGTGAGTAAGGAATCCTTAACCATCCATTTCTACTCTAAGTTAAACAGCAGTCTTAATACAGCAAGGGAAAGGACAGTTGTAATGTACTCTGAGGCAACAAGGGAAACCTGATTAGATTTGGCATAGGCATTATTTGCTTTTGTGCCTGAGGGGCTGTAGCACTATAGAGTGTCATAGGACAGTTTTTGACTCTTCATTTTAGATCAGCTAAGCCAGTAACATTTGCAGGTCAGATGTCAGGGGTTTTCCCGTGGTGCTCCGGTAGGCCGGCCTTACAAAGGCACTAACACTGCTGTGTGAGAGAGCATGCTACACCAGGCTTAGTCTCATGAGGGTCAACATACTGTTAATGGCTTGTTTGCTTAGAGGGACAGGTATTAAAAATTCAGTGGCAGGACTCCTCCTGTATTAGAGGCGGCTGTGTCACTCCTTTGGCACCAGTTAAGCCAGGAGGAGGAATGATGCTGACTGGTCTCCTGATTGACACGAAGTTTCTGATGGTTCCTGAGCAGGGCTAGCTGGGTGTACTGGTAGGCTGCATTTTGAGTGGTCATGCGGGTGACCTCACTCAAGAGACTTCACACAGTATTAAAAAGAACTGGTGTCTTGGATAAAATCTTAACAAACAGGTTTTTCTTCATGATATCTGTGAAAAAGGAAGTGTTCAGAAATGCTCCTGGGACTGGATGCAAGCCCTGTGTGAGCTCGCACACTGCCATCTTAAGGGCTGATGTGACTCTTACAGGATGCTGCTTTAGAGTAATTACACCAAATATCATAAGCAAGACAAGCTGCATATATAGTGCAAAATAGTCTTAGACTTGGGTGCTGCTGACTCGGTACTATCACAGTTCTGATCTCAACTCAAGCTGAGCTTGCTCTTTGCTAGAGCATGGGGGAAACGCTGCACAGTCTACATCCCCCTTGGCTCAGCAATTTAATGTTTCTTGCAGGTGTGACTAGAGAAGCTCCTCATGTGAATTAACTGCTCCTTCAGGTATTCAAACCTGCTTTGCTTGTGAGCTAAAACTATATTCTTCTTGGTCTCACTTAGTTGACTTGTACTAGCAAGGTTCAGCAGAAATAAGATCTGTGTAGCTTAGAGCATGTATGTGGGCTGTTTCTGGGACACAAGGCAGTAGTGAGCCTACCCAACGCCATGTAATGTGAGAAACAGCCTGTGTTAACAAAGGAATAATCATAAATTGCCTTTGACTTCAGGCAAGCAAATCATTGAGTACTGAACCTGGCTCAGGGTTGGCTGATTGCAGCTTGTTCTACTGACATGGCAAATGGCTTGCTGTAACCAGGATTGACTGAGGTATTTCAGAGCTTACTTGAACAGCAATGTGTGGAAGCATCCTTTGCCATGAAGATGTTGTATTTGCTGTTGGCTTAGTGTGAGCTGAAGTTGCCAAAATCCTTTGCATGGTGTTAAGGAGACCGTAGTAAGGCTTCACTTACAAGACCTTCAGAGAGCACTAGTATCTTTTACTTCCAGTACCTCAGCTTGTTAAAAACACTGTGGCTGGAAGCAAACATTGGAGGAGGCATGATATCCTGTCCTTGAAGTAGTTTGACCCTTTGGGTTGCTTCTTAAGAAACCCCAGTTAAGATAATGGGGATGCCTTCAATCAGTCTATATTGAAGATCTCACTAGGACCAGTCAGACCTTTCTTTAGCACAAGTAGCTGCTTTAAAGCTGGAGCTGCTGTTGGGGATGTGCTCAGCCACACAGAACACAGGAAGGATTAGGGAAATAGCAAAGGTGGTGCTGTAGAGAGCAACTTGATGCTACTTAAACTTAGAGGGGTTTCCTTCTGTAGGAAGTCTCCAGGAGATCAAACCCTGATACTTCCTCCAAGTCCTGGAGATGTGGTCTCCTCTCCAAAGGCAAGGTCTCTCTTCTTGTACTGGGCAAAGAATAACTCTGAAGCGTTGGTCTGTTTTTACCTGTCATGAGAAGATTAATGACAGGGCTTGGCCCATCAGCTGACTGGGCTTCAAAGTGGTGTTGATCAAGCCTAGTATAACAGGGGTGGGAAACTCTGGGCAGTATCTGCTGCTGGCCCCTGGCAGGACTGGAGTTCCTCACTGTCTCATGGCCCAAACCAAATACCAAGCTGAGGCAGCTCCGTCTGTTATGGCTCATATCCGTTGCATCACCTGGGATGGAAGCTGTCTCACCTGTCTGGTGTCCATGAGGCAGTAGTAGCCCATCAGCTATGACAAGAAGGCAGTGTCAGGCCTGACTCAGACTTCCTTCCCATCTGCCTGCAGGTGGCTGCTCAGCTGAACCACTTCCCAGGTAATAATGAGAATTGACAGAGCAGTTTCCCCTCCCTTCATAGTGGGAGTTCAGGCTGTGTTGAACTTGGGTGCTAGGCATCCACTGTGATTTAGTGTTCTGATTTAGAGCTCTGCAAATCCCTCCCTGAGTGTGAGAACTAATGCCAGCTTGTCCAAAGCTACTTCGAATACCAGGAAACAGAGCTGCAGCAGCCAGTGGCAAGTGATACTGAAAACACTCGGAGGAAAATAGAAGCAGTATGTGCTGGGTCCTGCACATGTCACTTCAGGGTGAGTTGTTTTCTTCTGTCCTGAGGAAAACAGGTGACTAACGCTGAACCTGAACCCTTACAGATGTTTTCCATGACAGTTCAGTGTACACAGCTGTCTTTAAGCTGTTTCAAAGCTCTGCTCGCTTGCTTCTTGCTCCATCTGGACTGGTTGTGCTGCAGAAGTCTCTGGCTTGGCTAGCGCAAGTGTCATTTGTGCTACATGCTTTGAAAACGCAGGAGGTGTGGTTTGCTTGAAGGAGCTTACATGGTCTGTTCTCTCCACAGCTATACAGGAGACAAGCTGTAGAGTGTGGATCTTGGCAAGAGCAGAAACAGGACAATGTTGGGGTTGTTGACAACTTTCAACGGGCTCTATCTTGGCTAGTTTAGCTGGGCTGCCAGTTGGATTATTGAGCAATGCAGTCCAGCACAGACAGCCTTGGAAAGGCAAGGTGTTTACAGTTGGAGAAATTGTTCTGTGCAGGTTCTCTGGTATCTCTTAACACCCATCTAAGGATAGCATGAGCTCTGTGGGTGGCCTGTTGCTGCCGTTCACTCAACAGCCTCTGGCTGTTATCTTCTCAACAGTGTTTCCTATCTAGATGTATCACTAGATGCATAAGGTGGGTGCAGTCCAACAAGGTGTAGCTTGTAAGTGCACCACTACCTATGGCAGCTGCAGGAGGGCTTCTTCAGGTTCTGCAGCACTCACTGATGGCGAAGTCTAAAAGACTGTGTCTTTTAATGCTCAAAACTAGAGCTGATTAAGACATTCTGCAACTGGACTCTGCATCTAGTAAGAGGCTTCTGCAGCTTGGAGTGTTACATCTGGTAGTAGTGGGATGAAACAAGTTGCAGTTACGTAGCAGCTTAGGCTCTTGCATATCCCAGGAAACATGTAGCTGCTCAGAAGATGCATGTATCTGTGGTGTTGTAGAAGTGAAGGCCTCTCTTAGCTGTGAAAGGCAGGAATAGCTCCTGAAGAGTAGGAGTTGTGTGGTGCAATGAATGTGGTGTAGCAGGATGGGATTTTTTAGGGTAACCAAGTCCCTGTATAAGGGCTTAATACATGAAGCCTGTTGCCAAGGGTCTCTTGAACTTGAGTAGCACAGCTATAGCCATCTTCTGGTTCCTTGCTATGTGCAACCTGCAGGACTCCTCAAGGAAAGACAAGAAGTTCGTGTTGTGGAGCAGGTCAGGACCAAACTAGGGTCTGTGATCTGATCAAACCTGAACACCTAAGAATGGTTTCTTCCATTCCCTGCCCAGTGGAGGGATGAAGGTCCTCACGGCGGGAAGGGCATGCTCAGCCACTAACAGCAAGACTGTGTACTTGTTCTCGCTGTGCTAAAGCACACCCAGAAGTGTATTCAGGCCTGCTGCAGCTGATGTACTTCTAGTTCCTTCACTAACCTGAAGGAGATCTAGGAGCAAGTAAGAGTGTGGATCTCTGGAGCTCAGCTCTTGCTCCTGCTAATTGAATGGACTATTAGTGGCCTGTTTAGAGCTACCTGCCTATACAGTGCACAGAGTCATGGCAGGATGCAACTGAGCAAACAGCTCCTTGTCTAACAGAGCAATAGACTGAATGCCATGAGATTTCACTGTAGCCTTACTTGTCCTTCCACGGGAGGTGGGGGGGCAGTAGTTAGCTTCATATGCTCTCAGCAAAGCTGTGCAGTCTGGTAGAGGTTTCCCTGGTGGTACAGCTGGCCTGTGTCGTAATGTTGTGATCACTTCAACCACAGCGTATCCTTGGGACTCAACACCTTCACAAAGCACAGCTGCTAGAGAAAGCTATCACTTCTCCAAGCTGAACCTAAAAGGTGGAAGAAGCTTAATTTTTATTTTATGTTTTCTACTGGAAGCTACTGAACAGCATAAAGAAAGCTTGTGTAGTATTGGACATCTCTGCCTACATCTCATTTAGTAGCATGTGTAAGAATTGTCTTGTATTGGGAGCTGACATACTGTAATGCACTGCCTCCAATGAGGCTAAAGGAAATGGTGTAGGCTAATATACCCACAAAGTGGCCTGGAACTAGGGCCCAGTATAGACTTAGTTCTGTACAGGACGAGTGCTTCCCTTATCTACCTGTTGGTATTAAGTTGCCACTGCTGGTCTAACATGGCCCTGTCTGTGGCATGGGCAAACACCTGGTTAGTGCTTGGGTGTAGCCTTGAACTGAAGGAGTCTGATTTCAGGAGTGCTGGGAGCTGGGTTTCTCTGACTCCAAACTTGCTGTTTTCTGCCTTGAGAAATGACATTCTAATGGTGTCTGATGGGATTGTTCTTTTTTCCTTTCTAGTGTAAAAGATGACTTCTAGGAAGAAAGTATTACTGAAAGTCATCATCCTTGGAGACTCTGGGTAAGTGGAGGAACCTGCACTTACTGCTGCCAGTCTGCATCTGGCTGGAGCAATGCTCTTGACCAGTGGGAGCCTGGATGTACTGTAAGAAACAGTAGTGCCAGGAGAAGAGACTTTACAACCCCGGATAACTGTGTTACCTTATAGCTTTAAGAACAGTTTACCACCCTCTGTCCCGAGTGTGTCCCTGCAGCTTAACGTATTGAAGTCCTGCCACAATATTAAATAGGGGAAATGCAGTGGGCAGACTACTCCAGTAGTAGAACTGAATAGCTTTTCTGCAAGGAGGATAACTGTGGTGTTGAAATGAGCATTTGACTGAAAAAACACAAACCAACAACAAAACAACAACAAACACACACACACACACACACATACCACCCCCCCACCCCCCAAAAGGGAAAAAAAAAACCCACCAACAAAAAACCCAACCTCTTAGTAAGCAGTCTTGGGTGACTTAAAACTCTGCCTCTGTCAGAGACACAGGTTATACTGAGCCATCTGCTTGGCTTCTGTCTGACCTGGCTAGAGCCTGCCCCTTGGAGTGAAAGCTTTTTGTCTGTGCTGTTGAGCAAGGAGTCTGCTCCACTGTTACAGGTTACTTGCTGTGCAGGCTGTAACCTGACTCCCATGACATAAGACTTATTTATACCATTATGCCCAGCAAGCTCTGGATCAAGGAGTGTTTCTTGGCCACAGAGAGAGCCTGTGGGCCTCTAAGCTGGCTTTCTTGGGAGTATCTCCACCTCTGGGTGCCTAGCAGATGTGTATGTGAGCTGTGCGTTCCTCCACCTCCTCCTTCTGCAGAGGCTGAAGATTGCTGTTTCTGATGGATTTCTCTGGGGCACTTTGTCTTCTTCCAGAATTGCCCTCATGATCCTAATGTGATGCATTCTCCTTTCTGAGGATCTGATTACTGATGGGGAAACAAAGTTTCTCAGGGTTGTAATCCTTCATATCCTTAGGTAGCTAAGGCTCTTACTCAGCATGTTGCCTCAGCATTTATTGATGTAAAAGCCCCTTATTGCAGAGGTGGCTGCACTTTCCCTGGTTGAAAGTCCAGGAGGCTGTGGTGGAAGGCAAAGGCCCTGGGCTGTTCTGTTCAGGATGGTTAATTTAAACACTGTTATAGAAACACCCTACCTAGTCTTTTTTGTCTTTCTGTACAGGGTGGGAAAGACATCACTTATGAATCAGTATGTGAACAAAAAATTCAGTAACCAGTACAAGGCTACGATAGGCGCAGACTTCCTGACAAAAGAGGTCATGGTGGATGACAGGCTAGTGACAATGCAGGTAAGGAGTGGCTGTTCTCTGCTGCAAGGGGTGCCTGGCTGCCTAGACTGCACTTGTGTGGAAGTATCTGCTCCAGTGTAGTCCAGAGAGGTGCAAGGGTCAGTGTACTTAGTGGGTGTCAGTCTTGTTTGCACTGAACTGCTTTGGGCTGTAGGTGCTGCTGGGCTTCTCTACAGACCTATGCATGGGCTGAACAAAGGAAGGCAAAGATCAGCTAAGAGCAGCTTTGCCATGCCCAGTTTAAAAAAAAAACAGCGTTTGGTACTGTTGGTAAACTAGGTCTTGGTAGAAAGATGCACGTCCCTAGTGTTCAGGAACTGGAAAGGACTGGGGAAGGACTCCTTAGCTGGGTCAACTACTTGTGCTGCCCTGAGTCCTGTGGGTATAGAGTTAACCTGCCAGTCTGCTTATGTCTCTACTATCTGAAGCTTTCATCTCCTCATGGTGAGACTGACTGCAAGGCAGCAAAAGCCCTGTTGCAGTCATCAGAGGGGAGTGTTGGGACTGTGCTGGTACCCCAGTGCACCCAAGGACTACAGGTAGGTCACTTGCTGACCCTCATCACCAAGTCCTGTTTGCTCAGAACAAGGATATATCCCTTGCTGAGACTGAACATAAAGGGTTAACTATCTTTAGAAGGCTGTTTTGGCTCTTGATATTTAATGCCTACAGAAGTTCACCACCCTTCAGGTGCTCCTCTCTGGCTAGCTGGGGGCAGTAGATGCCTAGTGGGGAGTTTTGAAACAAACGCCCTAATTGTGGACTGACTGTGTCAGTGTAGAGCTGACTTCTCTGCCCTATCTTTTGCTCCAGATATGGGATACAGCAGGACAAGAACGATTTCAGTCTCTGGGAGTTGCCTTCTACAGGGGAGCAGACTGCTGCGTGCTGGTGTTTGATGTCACGGCCCCAAACACATTCAAAACCCTAGACAGCTGGAGGGATGAATTCCTCATTCAGGCCAGTCCAAGGGATCCTGAGAACTTTCCTTTTGTTGTGCTGGGAAACAAGATTGACCTAGAAAACAGACAAGTGAGTACTGGAACTTGCTGGGCTGCTCTTAGCAAACTGCTGGAGTGGGAGACCTTGTAGGAACAGGGGAGGGTTATCTGAGAAACAGGAGTGGGAGGTGCCTGAGTGTGGCTCAGCTGTTGTGTGCCACTGGGGAAGATTTTTCTCCTGCCTGGAGGGGTCAAGTGCCTATGCACAGCATGCTCCTGCCCACTGGTGGAAGGATTGCAGCAGCTCCCTGCATAGATGCAAGGAAAGGAGCTGGTTATCTTCCTCCTGAATTGCTGAGAAGCTCCTATGGGAGCAAGTCCCTGCCCTGCAGATGCCTAAGCAGTCTGTCCTGTGGTCTCATCTTCCTTGGGCATGCAGTGCTCTTTGCCCCAGCGCTGAGTGTACCTGGTGGTGGGCAGCAGTCTGCTGTGCTCTGTATCAAGGCTGTAGTTTTGATGAGGTCAGAACTGCTGTCTTAGCTCAGGCTGGATGTGAGGGGGTCTCTGGCCTTGCCCTTGAAAGAAAACCCCCTTCTTGCATAGCTGAAGGTGGTGATGCTGCTCTCTTTCCACCCAGGTCACCACAAAACGGGCACAAGCCTGGTGCTACAGTAAAAACAACATCCCCTACTTTGAAACCAGTGCCAAGGAGGCCATTAATGTGGAACAAGCTTTCCAGACGATTGCACGAAATGCACTTAAACAGGTAGGGAGGGGGCCAGTGAGTGCCCGGTGCTGGTCCTGCTGCCCAGCTCAGCTGCTGCAGGCAGGCTTGGTTTCTCCAACAGCCTTCCCCAGCTGAGAATGGCTCCTTGCGTGCTAGGAGCTGTCTGTAGAGCTGTGGCACTAACTCCTCCCTTCTCTCCCACTAGGAAACTGAAGTGGAGCTTTACAATGAATTCCCCGAACCCATCAAACTAGACAAGAACGACCGAGTGAAGGCTTCTGCAGAGAGCTGCAGCTGCTGAGAGGAGAGGGGGGGTTGAGCACAGTCCTTCACAAACGAATATCACACTTAGGCCTTCAAACACACAGCCCCTCTTCTGTGTTTAAAACTAAATTAAAAAAAAAATAAATTCCATCTCCAGCTGCCAAAATCCACCCATCCTCCCATGAGCATCTGAGAGTCCCGCACTTCAGAGCTCACGTCCCCACACCATCCACATCACACTTCATGGTAACAGACCTTTCTCTTAGTTTAAAATGGAAACTCTTATGTATGTTTGGAACCGAATCTAATTCCAGGTGTCCAGTGGAGAGAAACTGTTTACAGGTAATCTGTGTAACAAGTTACATACATTTTTAACTGTCTGGTGTTTTCCCCTGTGAAGGCTGCAACTGGAAAGGCTGATTACCCATAGTTCATTGCAAGCTCAGCACTCAGTCTGACTAGGTTGAGTTTTGTATGTATCTCTGTTAATGCTTGTTACTTTTAACTAATCAGATCTTTTTACAGTATCCATGTATTATGTAATGCTTCTTTAGGAAAAATCTTATAGTACATGTTAATATATGCAACCAATTAAAAATGTATAAATTAGTGTAAAATTCCTGAATTACATGTTCAAGTACTGAAACACAGATTGTGTAGAAAGTGAGGAGGACACTTGTGCAGCGTGCTAGCAACACAAAGTCCAGATGGAGGCAGTATTCTGTACAGTAGAGATGAACTATGTAAGCCTTCTTGTTTTGAGGCCAAAAGGCTTCATCTTCTGGAAAATCTGTCTGGCTTCTTTGTATCTAAATTCTCAGATTTGCATAACAGCATTGATATGCACACTGGATTATTGGATTTAAAATTAAATACAGCTATGAAATGACCTCATTTGTTCACCTCCCCTACTGCTTAACTCCTAACATCCCGGAGCGAGTGTGAGGAGCCAGAGCTGAGGTGTCCCAGTGGCTCTTTGTACTGTGGAAGGAGCTCCTCTCCCACCTGGGTTGTGGTAGCGGTTTCTCAATGAATGACCTGGACTATGAATCTTCCCTTTCTTCTTACTGACTGCTAATCTGGATTTTTGGTATGGAAAAACTTGGCAATCTAGTCACTTTCCCCTCTTCCTTTCTTCCTGGTATTTGTTCTTGCGTTTGTAGCTTGCTTAAATGGAGCCCTTCTACCTGTTTTCCAGAGGTCTACATTCTAGTAAGTAGGCTGAGCTCTTATGTAAAGAGACAAACATGATGCCAATAAACTTAACAAGAACAAACCTTCTTGTTTACTCCTGTTTCTGACTCTTTTTCTTTCACTAACATGTTTGCTTTCCTCTATATAGTCACCATTTTAGCAAGCCAATGCGTGCAGATTGAAGGATATTTGTTTGTTACTTATTGTGAAGTCTGTGCCTTCCAGATTGGTTTTCAAGAGTAGGTTGTGCAGGCCCTGCTTGCTTGGCTGACCTGAAATTGTAGTACAGCAGCTACCTCTGCTTTTTCTTGAAGCTGCTTGCAGTAGCAGGAGTGGTGCTGGATCTAACTGCTCTTCTATGAGCACAGTCCTTCAGCCTTGTCTTGACTGTATGAAAACCTTTGTGGAAGGGTGCAGAGGAGGGCAGTGCTGTTAAAGCTCTTGCTACCCTCCTCTGGGAGGGGCTGGTGAGAAGAGTGGGCTGAGCCCTTCGCAGCTCACCAGTTAAGTACTTCAGCTGGAGGAGAAGTGAGGTTGGCCTAGGGTACCTCAGATTGAGTTAAGGACCTCTCCTTGGTCCAGCCTAGTCAAGGTTAAGCTTTAATTTCTAGGTTCTGGGCATGACCCTCTGCTTGCACTCAGCAAGGCTGAGCTCGCTACTCCTGTGCCCGCAGGAAGATGGAAAACAAAGTATAGAGAAATGAGGCCAGTTATTTCAAGATCCTTCTAACAGTCTTTGCTCTATATCCTATTTTATGGCTTTGTCCTATCACACTTTTCTTTCACTTGACTGGGCTTTTGCTGTCTACATTAATTTCAAACAACTACTGTGCAATAGCAATGTGTCCTGGTGGGACTGCTTTCCTGCCTGCATCTTTTTGGAAGGCTCAGACCTTCTGCTTGTCTATGTCTAAAGCATCATTCAGCACTTGTTTTCTGTACATACAGTTGTAGTGTGGAGAGAGCCAAGCTGGGGGAGGGGGTAAGAAATAACCATAACATGATGTTTGGGGGGACAGAGGATGGTCTTGATGGTCTCCTGCTGCTTTGGCCTTGGGTGGTGGGGCTGAGGCTGGAAGGACTGCATGATCAAGCCTGAAGAGATGCCTGTGTTGAATCTCTCTCTCATCAAATAAACTGACAGTGCCACAAGGCAAAGGGAGAGTGCTCCATGGAGCAGTAGGACACCTATAGAGCTCCTTGCCACAGGATGTTATGGGTGCTAAAGGGGAGGATTCAATTTACCACCTACAAACCAGTGTTTTTGCAGGCAGGAATATGATCTATATACACGCAAGTGTATAAAAACCAGTGTGGGAATTGGTGCCCTGCTGTTACACTCAGGGCTCATGGTGTCACAGCTGGGGCCTGGTGTTCCTGTGAGAATCACTTGTCATCACTGTGGTCTAAAAAAGCCTGGCACTGGAGAAGCTGGCTGGACCACTTGTCGCTGCAAGGTTCAAGTGTGCTTAAAACCACTGTTCAAAAGCACTCCTAGCATCAGTGAGGCCTCATGGCTTTTGCTTCTGTGCTGGCCTTTTTTCCTGCTGGGCTGCAGGTGCAAAGGTGATGTGTGCAAGCATTGACTTGCTGCCGCACAAATTGCAGAAGAAACCTCACTGTGGAAGAGGCTGAGGTGTTCAGCTGATGCCGTGAGGCAGCTGGGCTTGAGGGCTGGTTTTGCGCTTTGCCCAGCTCCTGGGTGGGCAGGAGGGAGAGACACAAAGAAGGGGGCTGGCTGGTGGGAGAGAAGGGGGTCGGTTTCGCCATCCACACCAAGTGTAATAGGCAATAGCTACAACCAGCACTCTGGATTTGCGAAGTGGGGTCATCCTGGCCCCTTCCAGTGGGTAAAACCACAGGAGGTTGCGGCAGGGCAGCCAGGTGTGGGGCTTGGCACCTGCAGCTGCTCCCTGCTGAGGGGCTGGAGCTGTTTGCGAAGGCAGCTGTGTTTGTGAGATGCTGGTGCAAATATGAAAGCCGGGGAATCACACAACCGCATCTGTGCTGCAGGGGCTGCGTGGGGGGAGTAGCGGCAAAGAATTTAAAGGTAGATGGCTGGTGCTGGCATGTGGACAGTGACATGGAGAGGCCAGGCTGTGAAGCCTGGGCTGGGTAAGCTCGGCAGGTGCCTTGGCAGCAGTACCTGGGTGGGCTTTGGGGGCTGGACATGTCCTGCATTGCAACCTGCCCTGACCCCGCAGCGAGACGCCTCCTGCCAGCCCAGCGCCTGCCACCGCAACCATTGTGGGCAAGCAGGGTGCCAGCCTTGTCCCTGTGCACCTGGAGCCCCAAACAGCTGCCACCGCCCCTGCCCCGGCACCCAGGGTGCAGCTGGGACTGCAGCACCCCGGTGTGCACAGACCCCCCTAGCCCAGCACTCGGGTGCTTGTAGGGAAATGTGTGATAGAAGCACAAATGCATGTTGCGGAATCTATAGGTACACAAATATTTTCAGCTAAACATCTATGTGTACGTGGCTTACGTGTTCAAACCCACTTACACAAGCAGTAGCCTATATGTGTGTATTCACCAAGACGTGTTGTTTGTGAGCTGGAGAGCCAAGGGTGAGGAAGCACAAGAGCACAAACGAGGCGGCGTAGACATGGAGTGTGCGTGTGCGTGTTCTGCACTACACTTACACAGACACAAATCCACCGCTCGGGGACGGAGAGCACAAGTAACTCTAGTTACAGGTTTGCGTTTATGAGGCATGCGTGGTTGCAGGCTTGCCAGTCTACACACACGCCACACAAAGTATCCATTTCTTCATATACATAGATATTCAGAGACAAAGAAAAAATATCTCACACATAGATGTAGCTGCCCTCACATATATTTTATTTGTATATTTATATAAAAACATTTAAATATTAATGTGTTGATACAGATGCATACAAATGTGTGTATATGTCTGTGATCTATCACCCCTGTACATGGAAGACAGAGATGATCATACGCACTCAGACACATTTTAAATTATTTTTTACGCATATGCTTGCAGTGTATGTGTGTGTTTTTTCTTTCTGTCTACACACACAGATATGCCCCCATTTTATTTTTTATATACACTTGTGTGTGTTTATATATTTTATATATTCTTTATATATTTCTATATGTATGTGTATGTTTTAGATATAAACAGATCATATACACGCAGGTGCACGTGTCTGTGTGTGGTTTAGCTATTTTCATGTTTCTTTGAGAAAGAGGGGGAAGGAGGGAGGCAGGAAGAGAAAATACAGACACATAAATAAATATCAAAATAAATTTGATGTAGAGGTGGATGGGGGATATCTGGGGGAAATGACTGGCTCCCTTCTGCTGTCTCTCCATACGCACACACATATATATATATATATATCATAGAATATGCATCTCAGATATTATATATGAGGGTGGAAAAGAGGGTGGAAGAGACCGGAACCTCACACAGAGATACTCCACGTGCTTTTTTTTTTTGGCTGGCAGGTGACAGTGGGTATTTTGTGCCATTCTCTGTGTAGATGTGTTTTGCTCTCAGGGGGAGGAGGGGAAGACAGGGAGAATGATAGGAAACACAGACACATATGCAATTAGTTACATATATAAGTAAACAAATGAAGTACATGTGGCAGGGGGTATGGGAATGCTGTTTGTGTACGTGGGAATAATGCGTGCACTTTTTCTCTCATATATGTATTTATGCATGTGTGTGTGTACAGCAAGAGAAAGAACGTGTGTATGAACAGTTCTCACACTCTGTAAGTATGTATGTATAGATGTTCACAGAGAGCGAGGGTACTGTCTGTCTTTATGTATAGATGGGGATTCCGTGCGTGTGTGGACATCTCTAATTATGTATGTTATAATATATAAAATTATATATCATATACATGTGTATACATATAGCATGAGAAAGCATTGTGTGTTTGTGTGAACAGTGCTCTCTCGGTGGGTATATACGCACACGTGCAGAGAGAGGGGAGTCGATGGGTCGCTCTCCTCTCCATATGCAAGGGGGGAGTGTGCGTGCGCGCGCGTGTGTGAAAAGCCCTCATGCTCTCCATGGGTATAGGTGTATGTATGCACATATAGACAGAGACTGAGAGAGAAGGGGTGTGTGGGGAGCGTATGAACAGGGCTCTCTGCGTATATATGCCTCTGTGTGTGTGTATATATATATGAGAATTATGTTTGTATGTTCGTGAGCAGTCTCTCTGTGTATACATATGCAAATATACAGCAAGAAAATACTGTGTGTGTGAGAACAGTTCTCTGAACAGCACTCAGTATTCATGCAGGGAGGGAGAGAGGAGGAGGAGAAAGAGAGACGACTTCTCCCCCGCCCCAATAGCTAAGTATATATGTGCATATGTGCATATGTGCATATGTGCATATGCGTGCGTGTGTGTGTGTGTGTGTGTGTGTGTGTGTGTGTGTGTGTGTGTGTGTGTGTGTGTGTGTGTGTGTGTGTGTGTGTGTGTGTGTGTGTGTGTGTGTGTGTGTGTGTGTGTGTGTGTGTGTGTGTGTGTGTGTGTGTGTGTGTGTGTGTGTGTGTGTGTGTGTGTGTGTGTCTGTGTGTGTGTCTGTGTGTGTGTGTGTGTGTGTGTCTGTGTGTGTGTGTGTGTGTGTGTGTGTGTGTGTGTGTGTGTGTGTGTGTGTGTGTGTGTGTGTCTGTGTGTGTGTCTGTGTGTGTGTCTGTGTGTGTGTCTGTGTGTGTGTACGTGTACGAAGGGAGTATTGTGTAACTGTGTGAGTGAACAGCTGTCTCTCTGTAGATATGTATGCACATGAATATGTATGTGTGCATGCACATATATAGGAAGACAATTATGAGTTAACAGCTCATTAAGTGTGTATCTATATATGTAGCGAGATGTGTGTGAGAAGAGCAATCTATATATAGAGCACATGTGTGTATAGGCATAGCTCTGTGTGTGTGTGTATATATATATACACAGCAAGAGTGGAGTATCATATGAGAACCGCTCCCTAAGTATGTACACATATAGGCATAGATATGGAGAGAGAATAGTGTGTTTCTGTGTAAACAGTATGCGGTCTCGCTAATTATATATGTATCTCTGTATAGATAGAGAACCGTGTGTGTGAACAATATATATGTGTACTTATGCAACTAAATATATGGCAAGAGAGAGCAGTGTGTGTGAGAATGGCTTTTGCTATCTCTACTTAAGTATATACACAGAGAGAGAGAGTGTGTATCGAGATATATACACATACAAGCATATATTTATGCACCCCAGAGATTATACATGGGAGGGGCGGGAGTGGTGGAAAAATGTGTTTGTGTGTATGAATTGCTCTCGCTCATTTTGGTATGTGTATATGTCTAAATATACAGACAGAGCAAGAGAGAGAATGTGTGTGAACAGCTCGGTCTCTCTGTACGTATGCATCCATGCAGAGAGAGCACACGCTGTACGTGCATCTGTGTGTGAACAGCTCGCTCTCGAAGCAGCGATGTAGAGAGAGAGAGAACTGCGTGTGAACAGCTCGCTCCTTAAGTCTGTATATGTAGAGAGAGAATTACATATGTGTGTGAGCAACTCTGTACATAGAAAATATATATATACACACACACATATATATGTATACATACAGCCAGAGAAAGGAGCATTGTGTGTGAGAACAGCGCAGTATATAGATACATATGCATACATATGGAGAGAGAATAGCGTACATTTGTGCAAGCAGCACTCTCGCTAATTCTATATGTATATATGCACGTACAGGGGATGATGTGTGAACAGTCTCTCTGTACGTTGTTCATGTCTATATGCATCCATATAGACAGAGACAGCATTGTGTATGCAAGAAAACTCTTACTCCTCTCTACATATGTATATCCATACAGAGAGGGAACATCCCCCCTGCCCCCCACATACATTTATGCACCTCAGAGAGTATACACGTATATGGGGCGGGGAGAGACAGTGATAGATAAGAGGGGTGTGTGAGAGAGAACAGCTTTTGCTCCTTTTCTCAGGTATGTATGGATATATCGCTGTATAGAGACAGCAAGAGAGAACAATGTGTGTGAGCGGCTCTCTGCTCACTCTGTGTAGGCATCTACACAAATCTGTGTGTGTGTTCGTGCCCGAACAGCTCAGTATAGATGGTTATGTGCAATTCCACGTATTGAGGAGGGCAGCGTGTCTGTGAAATACCACACACTGGCTCTCTCAGAGTGTGTATATCGATGTGCATAGAGAGAAACCAGTGTGAGAGAGAACAGCTCTCGTCCCCACATCACTATATATGCATACATATGGGAGGAGTGTGCGTGTGGTGAAACTGTCATTTGTGTGTTTGAACAGCGTGCTCTCCCCATCTCTCATCCCCCCGTTTCTATACGCGCCTGCTGTCATGGTTTCGGCCGGGCTGGGGCTCATTCTCTTCCCAGTAGCTGCTGCGTTTTGGATGCAGCGTGGGGTTTGGTATGTGAAGAATGTCAATAATACACTGCTGTTATGAGTTGTTGCTGAGAGATCAAGGACTTTCCCAGCTTCCCAGATTTTGCTGAAGTGCAGGTGCAGGCAGCTGGGAGGGGCGCAGCCAGTACCGCTGACCCAAACTGGCCAGGGGAAGTACTCCACACCACAGCCCTCATGCTCAGCATATAAGGGGAGGTTGGCTCGTGGACTACTCTCTGTGGAAACCACTGGTCCAAGATCACTGCTCGGGGTCATTCCACAACCGCCCTCGGTTCCGCCCCGTGATGGCTGCTTGGGACGCGCTGCATCAGCTGTTGGGTCATTGGGTGGTAAGAAAATGTGCAGCGTTCATTTTATATTTATTATTATAATTATTAATATATATTTTTATTGTTATTATCTCTTCCTTTGGAACGGGGGGGTGGTGAGCTAGTGGCTGCTTGGTGCTTAGTTGCCAGCTGGGGTTAAACCACAACATCTATATAAATATCTATATATATGTATATGTATATAGGTGGTGACAGAGGCGTGTGTGAACATCTCATGCTTTCTCTGTATATATGCATATATATATATATACACACACACAGAGATAGAATTGTGTGTGAGAAGTGTGTCTATATATATTTATAAGCAGGTATGGCTATATACATGTGTACATATGTAGCAATAGTAATGGTGTGAGAACAGCTCCCTTGCTCTCAGTATATATGTACATATGCATATACAGAGCATGTCTAGGTGTGAACAACTCTCTGTTCATATATGTAGATAAAAGAGAGACATACATATATATGAAGAAGACTCGCTGTGTGTATGTAATTATATATGTACATATAGGGAGAGTGTGCATGTGTGTGTTGGGGCTCCCATTCGCTCTGTAGCTCTCCCTCTCAGAAGTGCACACACACACACACAGAGCAGCCCCCTATAGAGTTCATTCCAATTCGTGTATATGTTCATATATTTACACGTGTTGTTTCCCACCATCTCTTTGGGGGCAGGGAGAGGAGCACTCACACAGACGCCCTGGGGCACGGCGTGTGTGGATGTGTGGTGTTCAGCCACCGTGCCCACTGCCAGCACCCACAGCCGCACAAATATGAGTGAGGTCACGGCACTGCCCGGCCTCTCTCACACCCCCAGTTTAAAAAAAAAAAAAAAAAATCATGTTTTTGTCAATGTTTTAAAAATATATACATGTACACTGACCTCTCTTTTAAATTTACATATAGCTATTACAATAAACGTTCTGTATTAGATACATACATTACACACATGACATACACACTCCCTCCATACACCCATAACGTATAGCCAGCTCAGCTGTGAGTTTCCTTTTGGGCACAGCACTGGAGCTACCCATGTAGACACTTACACATGTGTATGTTCCACACACACTACATCCCGGGGATGAGTGTGCAATGCTGCCCGCCCTAGGGTCGAGGGGCTCCCTTTGGGGGGGGGGGTCACTCCCCCCCCTCCCCCCCAGGCACACTCAGGCCTATTCCACCCGCATGCCCCCCCAATCCCCAGGCCGGACACAACTCATCACAGGGGTGCCCAGGCCAGCGGCTGCTATGGGGAGGCAGAGCCCCGCTATTACAGGGGGGTAATCTCTGCTCGGGGGGGGGGGTGGGGGGGGGTAGGGCAGGGGCTGCGACAGGGCTGCAGGTAGGAAAGGGACACGATTGGGCAGGGCCCGGCCCCGGCAAGGACCCAGGGACCCCCAGCACCGCGGGCAGCAGCGGGGGGCTCGGCCGAGGGAAATGGCGGAGCAGAGCCAGGGGATGGGGGGGAGGAGGAGGAAGGGGAGGCGGCGGGGCCGTGCGGGCTCGGCGCAGCGCGCGTGGGCAGGAGGCGGGGTGAGAGAGAGCGTATGCGGGGGTGAACACCCCCCTCCACGCCCTCCCTGTCCCGGCACAGACGCGTGCCTGCTGCGGGAGTGCCCCCGCGCACTCGCAGCCCCGGCCCAGCCGTGGTGGGGGGGATCACAGGAATCCCATTCCCCACGTGCGGGGGGCGAGGGGCCCCTCCAGGCCTGGCGCCGGGGCTCTGCAAGGGCTGGGGGAGAGTTAGGCATCCCCCTTCCCGCGGGAAGTCTAGTCCTCGCCGTGGGATTTGGGGAGTTGGTGTACTTGGGGGGGGGGGGGGGCGTGGAGGGGGGTGTTTCATAGCACCGCTGCTGCACCCCCCCAGCCCATGCAGAGGTCCTGCAGGCAGCGGGACTACGGGCTGCCCCCGCCTCCTCCCCCCCCCACCCGCGGCGCGGAGGGGTGGCTGCGGCGGCAGCGATACAGGCCCCCCCCCACCCCCGCACTGTGCCAAGCCGGAGGACCCCCCCCCCCAACCCGCCACCGGCAGCCCACCAGGCCCCGCCGCGCTGCCCGCGTCCTCCGCTGCGGGGCGATGCCCGCCTGGGGGGAAGGGGGGGGGGGGGGAGCACACCGCGCACGCGGGGCTCCCCCCTCGAGGGCCCCGACCGGGCGGCCGTGGGGGCAGGGGTCGATGGGGGGGCGGCCCCCGGCGCCGGGGCGGGGACCCCCGGCCTCGGCGCGCCGTCTCCGCGCTGCTGCCGGCGGCCGCGGGAGGGCGTCGCCTGTGTTAGTTCCCTCCGGAGAACCCGGGGCCAGCGCCGCCGCCGCCCCCCCCCGCCGCCCGCCGCTCGCCTCCCCCCGCAGCGGCCCCTCTTGGGCAGCGGGCGGCGGCGGCGGCGACGCGCGGGGGGGCCGCTGCGGGGCCCCAGCCGCCGCCACGCCAGGCGCCCCCCTCCTCGCTCCATCCGCCGTGCCGGGCGCGTCCCCGAAATCGCGGCGGGGGGCGGCGGGCGGGGCGCGGCGAGGGGCGGGGGGGCGGCGGCGGGCTGGGGGGCGGCGGGGTGCGAGGCGGCGGGCGGGCGGGGCGGCGCGGGGGGGCCGGGCGGCGGCGCGGGAGCCCCGCGAAAGGGCCCGAAGAAGCACAAGTTGGAGCTGGCGGCGGACCAGGCTGTTGTTGTTCTCAACGTGGTCCGCCCCGCGCCCATATAAAGGGCTGTGGCGGCGCCCGCCCCTCCAGAAGGCGGCGGCGGCGGCGCGGAGCCGGACGGAGCGGAGGTGGAGAGCAGTGAGCCCCGCCGGGCCTCCGCCACGCCGCCCCTGCCCGCCCACGTCCCGTGTCGCGCAGCACCATGTCAGTGGAGCTGGAAGAAGCTGATCTGCCCCTGACCGAGGCGGAGGAGGTACCGCTCGCCCCGGAGAAGAAAGCGGCTGCTAAGAAAGCGAAAGGCGGCGGCGGCGGCGGCTCCTCCTCGCTGTCGCCGTCGAAGAAGAAGAAGAACAACAAGAAAAAGAACCAGCCGGGCAAATACAGCCAGCTGGTGGTGGAGACGATCCGCAAGCTGGGCGAGCGCAATGGCTCCTCGCTGGCCAAGATCTACAACGAGGCCAAGAAGGTGGCCTGGTTCGACCAGCAGAACGGCAGAACCTACCTGAAGTACTCCATCAAGGCGCTGGTGCAGAACGACACGCTGCTGCAGGTCAAGGGCACCGGCGCCAACGGCTCCTTCAAGCTCAACAGGAAGAAGCTGGAAGGCGGCGGCGACGGGGGCGCGGGCAGCGGCGCCCACAAGTCGCACAAGAAGGCGACGGCCTCCACGTCCCGGCGGGCGGAGAAGAAGCCGGCGGCCAAGAGCAAGAAGCCGGAGAAGAAATCGCACAAGAAGGGAGCCGGCGGCGCGGCGGCGAAGAAGGACAAGGGCAAAGCCAAGAAGGCCACCAAGAAGGGAGCCGCGTCCCCCGGGGGCAAGAAGGTGAAGAAGTCCGCAAAGCCCAAGGCGCTCAAGAGCAGGAAGGCATGAGAGCGGGGCGCAGGGAGCCCCCCCCCCCAGTCCCCCCGCCGCCCCCCGGACTGTGAGCCCCGCGGCACAGACTGCTCTGAGGACGGACCCAGGGGACCCGCTTTGTCTTTGTGTTGCTGACTCGGCTCCGCAGCCGCCGCCGTGCGCGGTGAGCGGGGCTGCGGCTGCCCCAGCCCTCCCCCCCCCACCCCCACCGCCCCTTTCTTTTTTCCATTTCCCCCCCTTCCCCACCCCGCGGCTTCTACCCGATCGCGCCCTTTTGTTTTCGGCCGTGCCCCTCCCCGAGTGTAGACGGTTCCGGATCCAGGCCCCCCCCCCCCCCCCCCCACGTCTCCCCGGTGCTTTACAGGGTTTTTTTGTTGTGGTTTTTTTTTTTTTTTTTTCCCGCCCGGTTTCCATAGCAGCCATTTTGCGGCGGCGCCCCCGCTGCCCCCCGCGCCACGTGGGCCGGCTCCCGCCGCCCGGGTCCGCGCCGCGCCCCGCCCCTCCCGCCGGGCGCTCCGTGCCTGCTCGCCGCGATTTCGAAAAGCCACGGCGCCCCCTATTGGCTCCCGCCCCCTCCCGACGCCATGGCAACGGCCCGTTGGGCGCCAATTGGCCACCGCGGCGTCGGGCGCTCTTAAAGGGCCGGCGCTCGCTGGGCGGGACGGCCCGCGGGGACCCCCGGGCCGCCGGTTCAGGTCGCATCTTCAATGGCCTTTAATTTTTTTTTTTTTAAACGGTTTTGGGTTGGTTTTGGTTAATTTTTTAGGGGATGGTGGGTTTTTTTTGTTTCCGTTTATTTTTTTTTTTCTTTTCATTTATCGTCGTTTCAAATAAATTGTTAAAAAACGTCGAGCTGTGGTGTACTCCCTGCAGGCCTGGGAGCGGGCGGGGAGGGCCGGGGGCCAGCGGGCCGTGCCGCGTCGGTCCCCGCGGAGGAGGCGGGCGGGGGGGGGAGCTGCTCCCCGCCCAGATGTTGATGTGCCGGAGCGGACCCGGGGAGGAGCTGCGCGGCTCCCAGCGGGAAGGGCAGGAGCAGAGGGGTGAGGATTCCCCCGCCGGGGAGCAGAGCGGTCCCTCCGCGGCTGCGCGCCCCCACCTTCGAGCCCCGGCTGCTGGGGGGCGGTTTGTTCCCCCCCCCCCGCCGGAGGTGGGGTTCGCGCTGCGCGCACGGGGAGGGCGCTGGGAGCCGAGGCCCACGGCACCCCCCGTGCCTCCGTGGCTGTGCCTATTTATAGCCCGCACCAGCGCGGTTGCATAAAGCCCTGCCGGGGAATCTGGGCCATCTTGTTCTGCAGGAACGCAGGGCGAGCCCGCAGCTCCACACTCGCCCCCTCCCCGCACACCAGGGACCCCCAGCTTATACCGGGGCTGTAGCCCGACCCGCGTGTTTGCTCTCTGCAGCAGGATGGCAGGGGGCAGCGCAGTCGCACCGTACCCCACGGGTGGGCCGTGGTTAAGCGCGCAGCAGGGCAGCGCTGCCCTCGGGCCCAGCCCTCAGTAACAGCCCCGCACCGGGGTCCAGCTCGGCCACCCGTGCCAGCGAGGGAGGGGGGTATCGAGCAGGAGCACCACCCCCCTCCCAGGGCCTGGGGAGGCTAAGGCCACCACGAGGAGGGGACAGAGGGACAGCAGCCAGCCAGTGCCTGGGGACAGCCACAATCCCAGCCAGCAGCAGGACCCTTTGGCTTTCCCAAAAAAGGAGCAGCCCCCTCCCTCCAGGGCCCAGGCCCTGTGTAGCTGCTCTATCCCCATCCCTCTTAGAGCACGAGCAGGGAGGAAAGAAGCAAGTTTCCTTCCCTGAAGAAAGGTCCATCAGCTAAATTTGGCAGGAGGAGCCAGCTGTGCTCCTGGAGGAGACCAGCCAGCTACACTGCTTCTGGGAGGCAGTGGCATCCCTCCAGGTCTATATTTAGGACCAGCCACCACCCCCCTGCCCGTGAAAGTCCCACACCAAGCTTGAGCACCTGCCAGCGACCTCGGGTAGCAGGAGAGAGCTGCCGCGTTCCAGCACTGATCTGCAGTTGTCTCCTCAGTCAATAGATGACACTGCAGGTTTTGGAGCCGATGCCATCACCAAGGGAGGTGAAGAGGGTGACACACAGGAGCCCTCGCCTCTTGGTCAGAGGGGCTGGCAGCCTCTTACCCCACAGGTCGCGAGTGCCAGGAGCTGTGATGCTGGAGCATCCCTGAGTGAACTCCCATGGGTGCTGCTCTGGTGAGAAACCCAAGCCCCGAGGGGTTCCAAGGGCCAGTGGCTCCAGTCTCGTCACCAAACACAGCCAGTCCCAGAGCTGAGGCACACAGCTGGTGGAGACTCTGCTGTGCACAGGGAAGGGCACAGCCGCCTCCTACAGCGGACAGCTTCAGTTCTAGGTCCGTGCTTGCCTCACCTTCAGGTGCCCAAGAGGCAGCAGAGGCAAAGCCCTGCAGGCTCCCTGCCCTCTCAAGGGAAGCACAGACCAACAGATGCCCGTTCAGGCTGCGTGACCTCAGGGAAGGCTCTACTCAGCCAAGACCCTCACCATTTTATGAGCTCAACTGCTCTGGTGCTATGAAGCACTCAGAAGAGCCACGGCTAGCAACACTGCTCAAGAAAGCCACAAGAACCCATCTCTGGAGCCGCAGCCTTAAAGGTGACAGTATCCATTCCAGCTTTCTAGTGAAGACCAGGACTTCCACTCCCCTGGTCATGGCAATGTTCAGATGCAAGGTGTAGGAGGTGACCAAGGCCAAGCACTTCGTCAACACTTGGTGAGACAGACAGGATTTCCTTTGGTCCTCATTGCAACAGTCCAGCTTGTCTGTCACATGGCTGGCAGAGGAAGCTCAGAACCCCACTGGAGCTCAGTGTCAAGGGCACTATGGGTGCCACCAGCTCCTAGTTACAGGTGCAGGCATCACCCCACCAGCCTGGGTCAGAGCCACGCAATGGCTAAGGTGGCTACAGAGCTATTCAGCCCTGCCTATACTGAGCAGCAGCCCAAGCTGTCCCTGGTCCCTGCCCCAGGGCACCCCCAACCGCTTAAAACTCGTTTCTGCCTTTTGCTCTGGACAAAATGTTTGGTAGGGCAGGAGGCAGCATACTGTCCTATAGAGACCAGCCCAGCAGCTCCAGTCCTGACCCACACCTCCCATAGCCCAGCACAGACCTTGCCAGCACCCAACCTTGACTGCACTACAAGTTGTCCAAGCTTCCCACAACCCAAAACCCAAGCAGGGAGCAACTCCGGCTTGCACGCCAGACACCAGGACAGCAAACTGGGTTATGTCCAACAAAGGGAGCAGGTGTTGGAATAAGAAACAGCCCCAGGCCTCCTCTCTTGCCATTAGGATCAGCTTTTCCCATCTGACCTCTGGAAGCCCATCTCCACCAACTTGCCCTGCAAGGTCACCCAGAGGGTCCTGCGACAGCCCCCTCCAGCACTGGGGTAGGGTCCAGCCTCACTCCTTTCTGCTGCTCCCAGTCCAAGCTCCCTGACACTGGTACCAGAGCGACTGGGCAATGTGGCATTCCCATAGCAGGGAGAAAAGCCAGAGAAGGGTTTTATCTGCTCCCAGGGGTTGGATAGAAAAGATAGGGAAAGCTTCTGCTGGCCAGATCTGGTGTGCTACTAGTCCTTTCTGCTCAGAGAAAGCCAAGCCCAGACACCAAGCTGCCACCAGAGAGCCTGCTCCTGCAGACCGCTGCCAGCTTCAGTGAGGTGACAAGACACAGCACATTTGACAGCATTCAACAGGGAACCAGTTTAATCAGACAGTGGGTTTGCACCGTTATTTTCAGTATCACAAGTTCTGCATTTTTCTAATAAATACAAAGCACTCTTGGGTTGTACAGAACACTGGTCCTGGAGAAAACAAGAGGGAGAGGACAAGACACTCTGATACAGACACAGACCACCATGCTGGGCAGCAGGAAGGAAACCCCTCATCCTCACCCCTCCAACAGCAACAGTCACGCTACAGGATGAAGAGAGACCCCGGTGGGTCCATGTCACAGCAGTAGGGCTGTGCCCAGCTGCCCCCCACCCATTCATCGTCAGGGTACCCCAGCATAACTGCAGGACACATCCACACCCCCGTTAGCACGACAGTAACGAATACACCACTTCCACATTCCACAACAGAGTGAAAAACCCCTTCATAAAACCAGCTGACAAGCATCCAGGATCATCTGCTCCAGATAATGACTCAGAGCCAGGGTAAGGTACTTCATCCACAAGATTAACAGAGGATTCAATAGGTTGAACACATGCTACTCACAGCACATAAACAGAAATCGCTTTTTTTTTTTACTTAAAAAAAAACATGTTATGAAGGTCTACAGTCCAATTGCCTAGACACTGCCGCATGCACATGACTATCGGACTCCACAGAAGCGGGCTGCTCTGGGCAGCCAGGAAATCTGTCTCTGCATCAGCTATTTCAGGTGTCATGGGACAGCTAGCCTGCCCCCATGCTCGCACATTATCCACACAACCATTAAATAAATAGGGTACTAGCTAAGAGTGGGTTTATACAAACTCTAGGGCTGTTTTTTTAAAAAAAAAATATTAATCCATAGAGCGTTACAGTTAACAGATATCATCATCACTTTATTTCTCAAAACCAGAAATAGTGTTGAACAAACAAACAAACAACAACAAAAAGAAGACACAGGATATCATTTCCAGAAGTGCAACCAGGGTACAGGGTAGCTCTCAGCAAGACGAAGGGCTTCTGCAGCTGGGAGAAGAGGGGAGCCACAGCAGAAGATGGCAGCTCCCGCTCTCGGCAGGCGCCTGACCTTGCGACGCTCTCCGAGGGGATTTGTCACCGCAGCCTCCACCCCACCCCGCTAGCGGGACCCACGGGATGTGGGCCCACCAAGTCCACCAGCGCCCACTGAGCCAGGGAGCTGCGGAAACGTGACTTTGCAGGGAGGTACCCCAAAATAACAGACCTTAAAATAAATAGGACCAGAGCTTCTTTACGGTAGGCAATGCACTAGCTTTACCAGGAACAAAACTAAGACTAACAGTCACTTCTTGCCAACGGAGAAACTTTTCCTCCTTTTCACATTTTCCAGCCCCTTGCCCTCCCCACTGCAGTGCAGCCAGGTTGGCATTGCTAGGGGGTGAGGCAGGGGTACAGCAGCGAGTCCCACCCTCACGCCAGGGCACACAGGGCCAGCTCGGGGGGGTCCTGCACAGCCTGAGGGCCGGCAAAGAGGAGAGGCAGCCAGGAGTGCCCGTGTCCATCCCCACACCAGCCAAAACAGTCCTCAGCAGCTCCACACCAAGACCCAGCCATATGGCTCCGGATGCCACCACCACTCACAGCTGTGATCCAACTGCCTCCTCCAAGAACATTTCTTCCAGAGGGAAGAGGGGCAGGGCAGGGGCCAAAGCAGGACCTGAGCTCACCCATGCTCCCCCAGCACCCTGCTGCAGCCCAGGCCGAGCGGCTAGCGGAGGGCTGGCAGGGGGCTGCCAGGGCTCACCACCCAGCCGAGGCTGGGAGCAGGAAGGGGAACCCCAGCCGCATCGGGAGAGGAAGATAGGGCAGGGCGGGGTGAAGGTGGGGGGGAGGGGGGAAGGGGAGCAGCGCTCACTTCTTGGAGCTCTGCGTCTTCTTGGGCAGCAGCACGGCCTGGATGTTGGGCAGGACGCCGCCCTGGGCGATGGTCACGCCGCCCAGCAGCTTGTTGAGCTCCTCGTCGTTGCGGATGGCGAGCTGCAGGTGCCGCGGGATGATGCGCGTCTTCTTGTTGTCGCGGGCCGCGTTGCCCGCCAGCTCCAGGATCTCAGCCGAGAGGTATTCCAGCACCGCCGCCAGGTACACCGGCGCCCCGGCGCCCACCCGCTCCGCGTAGTTACCCTTCCGCAGCAACCGGTGCACCCGACCCACGGGGAACTGCAGCCCGGCCCGCGACGAGCGCGACTTGGCCTTGGCCCGCGCTTTGCCACCGGACTTCCCCCGGCCCGACATGGCCGGTAGGCAGCGGCCCCTCGCCGCTGCCTCTCCTAAGAAACGCCGCGCACAGACGGTTCCGGCGCCTGCAGGGAGACAAACGCCGTTACACCGCGCCGGGGCCCCGCCGTCCCCGCCCGCTGCCGCGCCGCCCTTACCCGCAGCTGCTCCCGCTCCGCCCTGCGCGCCGCCCGCCGCCGCACTGCCAGCGCCGCCGCCGCCGCGCCGCGGATATCCCTGCCCGCCCCGCCGCCCGACTCTTCCCATTGGTTGTCTCCGCCGCCGGCGCGGCGTTGATTGGTCACCGCGTCGATCCCTGATTTGCATAGGGCTCGCAGCGCCCCGGCTCTGCCGCGGGGCCGGCGCCCAGGGCAGCGTCGGGCGGGGGTTGGGGCAGGGGGGGTCCGGGCTCCCAACCGGCCAAGCCCGGCCGCAGCCAGCGCTCCCCCCATGTCCTTTCTGGCTGGGCTGGGGCCTAGAGCGGGGGGTTTGACTGAAGCCCCTGCGAATGTCCCGGCAGCGGGGCTCCTCACCGGCAGCCCCTTTTTGCCTTGCCCAAAATCGTAGCCCCCTTCTCGGCCAGCGGGATGCCTCTTCTGGGGGGGGGGGGTGCCAGGGTCTGCGGGGCGGGGAGGATGCTCCGGGGAGGGGAGAGCCCCTCGATGGGGGGCTCTCCCCTCCCCGGAGCATTCCCCCCCTCCCCCCCCCGCCCGCAGCAGGCACTGCCCTCCCTGCCAGAGCATCATCAATTAAAAGGGAAAAAGTTGCTCCCAAGCCAGTTTGTTTTTCTTGGCGGGGCAGGTCATGCCGAGCTGAGTGCAGTCATCTCCTTGCCAGGTAGGAGCAACCGCTGCAAACGGCATTGAGCCAGCAGCCAGGCTCCAGTTTAAAGGTGGTGTATGTTCAGCAGTAACACTTCCTCAGCATAATTTTTTTTTTCCGGTGGTGATGCTGCCAGTGCTCACAGCCTGGAGGGAGATAATCTGTACCTTGCATCGCCTCTGCCTCCCCATGGGAAGGATTATGTTCCCCAGAGCAGGGAAAGGTAAGCATCCCCAACTTGTGCTCAGCATCTTCACTCCCTCCACGGCTACTTGAGACCTGAAATGAATTTGAGATGAGCTGGCGCCCTTTGGAAAAGTCTGATCTGTGCTTAGCGTCAGCCAGGCCAGGGCAGCTGAGCTGCTCACCCAGCGATGGCCAGGCAGGGAGCGAAACCTCCCTCATGCAGCCCACAAGGACAGGCACCAAGGTGACAGCCCCAGCACGTGAAAACCTATTTATTCCAGCGGGAGCTGCTAATGCAGGAACTCTCTTGCCTTGTGTCACCGTGGGAGCAACGAGGAGCCAGCTAGCAACAGACTTTATGGCTGGAAATCCTAAACCCATCCCAGCTTCTCCATAAACCAGGAGACCTTCTGGGCTCAGCCGCCTCTGTGGCACGCGAGGGATTCAGGGACAGATTTGGCTCCGAGAGTGCTCGGGTCTCCCTGTGTGCCTGTCTTAGAGCTCGCGCCTGAGCTCCACTGTCCCTCCCTAGGGATAAGCCCCAGCTACGGCTGTCCCTGCAGCTCCCCAGGGCCAGATCATTCAAGAGGAACCCCAAAACAAATCCCCAGGGAATATTTTCCCCTGGCAAGTGGAAATGCTCCAGCAAGTTGGCCCTGCCGGTACCCTGAGAGCTCAGCAGTGGGTAGCTGGTCTCCCCCTCAGCAGATGGAGAGGAGGTACAAGCTCTTTGTGCCAAACAGGAGCACAGGTGCTTCGCTCGGCAAAGGGGACACATGGACATGCACACGGACAAGGGCACGGCGCAGTCAAACAGTTAATCCCATTTTATTGTTTCCAATAAGTTCCAACTTCCAAGTGAAGTACCGCTTCCCAGCATGGGTCCCACTGTGTAAGGCTTTTGGTCTGTAACATCTGGCTGTTTACAAAATCCCTGACCTCAAAAACAACTGCCCTGTGCTGTTCTGTAATGGCACTTTGGTTATCTGGGCTTTAATCAATGACCTTTATGAACAAGGCACAGCGCATCCCTCCACAGACCAAGAAAATCCTCTCTAAGCCTTCAAATCCCATTAACAAAATGATTGTACAAACAACGTGACCAAGACACGCTGTCCCACCCCACTGCCCGCAAGGAAACCGAAGTCCAGCTCCTCCCAGGTGCCACTTAAACGTCTCCCTGTTTAGGAGCCACAAATGCAGCGCTGGTGCAGAGCGAGAGGACTCTGGCAGATCTTCCCAGCCCGGGGTTTCTTCACAGTACGAGTTGCACGGTCCCCTGTACTGCAGCCAACTTTTGAGGGCAAGCGTATTAGAAAGGAATTTGTACAGAATCAACATGGAATTAAATGGAAAAGAGGTGTCAGTTTAATATCAAAAAATGGGAAAAGAAAACGGAAGGAGACATGAACACAAACACTGTCAGAAGACAGAAGCTACTCCTCCCCAGCAGGCTAAGGTGCTTCACTGGGCTTTATCTTTGCTTGGTAGGAGTGACTGGCAGGGAGGGAGGCCAGCAGGTTATATTCATTCCCGTCAGCATAA
This sequence comes from Chlamydotis macqueenii, assembly GCF_036417535.1. NCBI lineage: Eukaryota > Metazoa > Chordata > Aves > Otidiformes > Otididae > Chlamydotis > Chlamydotis macqueenii. Next base: position 10,473,583 of record NC_141565.1, on the reverse strand, counting down.
GAAGCAGCCAAAACCTTTAAAGACAAACACTGACCTTTAACAAAACACAAAAATCATCAGGGACAACAACCTAGAGTATTGAATCTACACCTGAGAAGCTTGGAGAATCTCAATACCAGGCTGCAAAGCCTTCCAAAAAACCATTCATCATTCTGCTTAGGAAAAGCAGGAGGAAAAAGGATGGCCAGCCATCCCAGCTGGTGCCTAAGCCTTGCGCTTCTTCGCAGCCGGCTCTCCCTCCTTCCCCAGCCACTGCTGCAGGATATCTGCACTGGTTTTCTTGGGCGAAGGGCTGTGGATGAACTGACTCGTCCACCTGGGCAAATCGTTTTCTTTCTTCTGGGGAGAGCCCTCCTGGGAGTTTTTTAACCAGCTCAGCATCGCTTTGCTGCTTGGGGTGGCTTTGACCTCCTGGAGAGACAAAAGACAGTGTGAGAGAAGTCAGACGCAGGGCAGGCAGCCAATGGCAAGAGCTGGTCCAGAGCGGGATGCGGCGGTGGAGCTGCGGCCCTGCCTGCCATCAGGCACATCTGCAGGAGGTTCCCTGAGCTGCTGGGAACAGACTTGTCCAAGACCCATTTCACATGGTATTTGCTTCATTTGGCAGAGAAATCCTGGCACAGGGTGTCAGTTTATTTCTGGAAGCAGAGGGAAGGGAGTCTGTTCGAGGCTCTGCACTCCAGCATCAAGCACAGGCACGCCTCCTGGGACCTGGCAGCACCGTCCCCGCTCAGGGACATCACCCTGGCCAAGCTCTCCCCTGCCAAGCCCCCGCCAGCACTCACCTTTTTGGCCCCCAGCTCGATGGGTGTGAGACACTCAGGCGTGTTGTTGCGGACACTGTTGACAAAAGTGGACACCGGGTGGAAAATTATGTTCTCCGTGGGCTGGATGAGTTTAACCGCTTCTTGGGTTGGCACTTCAGCAAAGTCCAGCCATTTTCTGATGGCCTCGTCCCCGTCCAGGATGGCTGGCATCCTAGGGGACAAAATAGTTGGAGCTAAAAGCCCGTGCCGATATGGCAAAAGCCAGGCTTGTAGGCTAGCAGGGAGCTGGCAGGTCGGGGAATCGGGGAAAACCGAAGCAGCAGGATGCTGTTCCGCAAGGCGGAGCGCGTGCTCGCTTTGCCCAGGTAGCTGCTTTGCTGGAAGAGGCAGAGGGGTTGACTGCCAGGCCCTGGGGAGGCAGAGAGTGATCCAACCCCAAAATGTGATCTAACTCCAACGCCACCCGCCGGGGGAACCGAGATGGTGATTTATGGAAAGGGCGTAAGCCAGTGACCCGAAACGAGCTGGTAACGTTGTAGCATTTTGCAGCTTTCCTCCCCAGTGCCCTGCAGCCCTCCCTTCCAGCTCTCACTTGCCTGTGATGGATGAAGCTCACGTCCTTGGAGGCATCTACAGTGATGATGGTGTAAGTATACAGCATTTCTCCTCCCGCCGGCGGCTCCCAGCAGTCGAAAATCCCAGCCATGGTGAGCAACCTCCATCCTTTCCATTCCTCATCTCCCTCCTTCTCCTCGGCCTGCGGGAGAGAGGCCCCATCACCCTGGTCAGTGCCGACCCACGAGCAGCCGAAGCACCGCAGACTTGCCAGTGCTACGGCAGATCTAAGTCATGAGCTGAACTAATCTGCGGGCTTTCCAGGAGCCTTTCTACTAATTTGAGGTAACTCCAGGAGAGGTACCAGGAGCCTCATCTTCCCACAGGCAAGCCAGCGCCCTCCTCCCCTTCTGAACCATCGCAAAGGAAAGAGGTAGTGAAACTCCCAGCCCAGTCCCCTGTGAGACACATCGCCCACCCATGCAAATATCCGGCACGCGGGGAGCAGCGAGCGTGACGGCAGGGACGCTGCAGCACTGTTTACAGCCAGGGGATGACAGCAGCGGAGACTGCCGGACACAGAGGAATGCCGGGGTGCCGAGCCTGCCACGGAACAGAGCCCCATGGGGAAACAGAGACCCCCAGAGATGGCCAGAGTTGGAGGGAAGGGGGCTTTATCCCAGGGCAGCTGGAGGGAGCAGGGACCCAGAGCTGGGCACAAGCGTTCAGACACTGCGAGTGACTCCGTACCACAGCGTCCTTTTTCTGGGGGAAGTAAATGAAATACGGCTGCTTCCCCCCGCTGAGCTGCTGCCACTCATAGAAGCCATCCGCCAGGACCACGCAGCGCTTGCCCTTGAGGAGAGCACCCTGAGGGAGAGGAAGCACAAGTGAGCTGTGAACAGCAGCCTCGGGAAGCCTGCGAGGGAGGACGGGGGCTCCTGGGACCACCCAGCACACTCGCTCCCTCTCAGGGCTCCCCTGAACTGCCCCGTGGGGTGAACAAACACCACCACCAGCACTGTGATGAAAGATGAGCTGCACCAGCAACAACCTTTTCAGTTCTTCTATTTTAATAAAATCTGCCAGCTCTGCAGTAGAGGGACTTACTCCCCTGTGCAGCAGGCAAACGGTGACTGGTACTCGCTAGGAAGACGCTTCAGCTCCAGTTCTGCCAACTGTGAGAGCTCTTCAAGCTGGACACAAGGACAGCAGCAACTCACCTTGTAGGAGGACTTCTTCAGCATGGTATCGCTGCGGCAGTTGGAGGTATTAAACTGCATTTTGGAGGGGTCGTCCTTTTTGAACCAGGAGGGAATCAGGCCCCAGCGCATGTCCATGAGGACCCGCTCCGAGGAGTCCGCATCCTTTCGAATGAGACAGAGAAACACCTCAAGTCAGGGCCTCATCACAGGGACCGCGAGCATCCCAGCAGCTGGAGAGGGGGGCTTCGCAGAGCCCTGCGGAAACAGCTTCTCCCCCTGCAAGGGGGGAACAGGCTGGCCTCTCTGGCGAGAGCTGAGCTGCAGCACCAAATCTGCCTCTGCTCTTCTGCAGGGATGCCACTCACATGCCAAGCAGAGATAACCGCTAGTTATAACCCTTTGCATATTCTTAACTGCTTTCCCATAAGAATTGATCTTCAGCAGAAAGCACAAGAATATTTTGCTCCAGACGACTCTCCGGAGGAATGAACACAGTTTTTCTTCAATGGGAAGCAGCTGTACATGAGAGCTCCCCAGCTCCTCAGTAAACGGTCTTGTCGGGCTGGTGTTAAGGTCCTCAGAGCTCCTCTCTCTCCAGCGAGCGTCCCAAAGGGTGTAAGCCTCACCTTCATTTTAATAACCTGATTTCCGCTGCCCCGGTTCACTTTCACTCCTTGCGCTTTGCATATCACCTGCCTTCAGACAATGGAAACAGCTTGCGGCTTTCACTTCTCCCCCAGCTCGCTCTTGCTTTCTGCCAGCGGCCGCCAGCGCCAGGCAGCCCACAGCTGGGCCGAGCGAGGCCCCGGGGTGCGTTTGCTCACAGAGAACGGCAGTAGATGCACATGTATATACCTACCATGGCCGTGTATACATAGGGACATGTACATGCCCTGCTCTGTAAAGTCTTCCAGAGCCTCTCACAGATCAGGAGCGGCAAAAAGGGGGACCTTACGCCACACCTGTGTCCTAACAACTTGAACAGAGACAGCCAACCAAGCAGGTGTCTCCTTGTGACCTGTATCACGCTCCCAGCCCCGTATTCCTCTGATCAGCTGCTCTCGGGGGGACGTGGGACCCCAAAGCAGGAAAGGAGGGTATGAAGGATGCCTGAGAGCATCGCTCATGGCTCTCCAAAGCATCCCACCCCATCATCCCCTGCACCAGTAACGGCTGCGAAGTGCAGCGGCCCCATTTGCTGCCCCACGGGCCAGGGCAGAAAGAGCGCAGGGAGCCCAGCTTGGGGCGTTTCAATTCAGTGCTCCCAGCTTCACCCCTCTGAACACGAAAGAGCAGTAGTTTGCTAGGCACCCTCTTATGCAGAAACCAAACAAGACACACACACAGTCGTACAAGCTGCTTAGGTTGTCTGGGGAAGGGCTGTGAGGCTTAAATCAGCTGCGATAACGGTTACCACAGGTGTACAGTTATTTTACAGCTCTGAAGTTGTGATTTTTTTTTTTCTCTACCAATGCAACCTGGACACTCTCAGCAGTGTTACGAAGTGCAAAAAAAAAAAAAAAAAGCCTCGGGAAAGCAGCATAAAACCAGAGGAGCAATTCTAGACATTTGGGAAAAAATTCCACCACAGTTAACCACTTATATAAGAATTTTTTTTTTCAGAAAATACAACATGATGCTGGAAGCACGGTGCCGATTCCCCGCCCTCCTTAGGAACACCAACACTAACAAGAAGAGACACCTTTGCAATGAGAAAATTCAATGCTTGCCATGTACCCCGAGCAAAGCGAAGCCAAGCAAGCTGCTGCAAGTCCCATCGGGTACCGCACCCCCCCGGGAAGCACAACAGGGGATGCACAGCAGCCATGCAGGGTTTGTTTGGGTTTTTGTTTTGTTTTGTTTTTTTTTTTTTGCGCAGCAGCAACCAGGCACCCGAGGCAAAAGGGCCACTGCCGGAGCCGGGCTGAGGCCCCGGTTTTGTTTGGCAAAGCGAGGGGAGGGGAGGTACCTGCTGGAGGTGCCGGCGGGAGAGCAGCACCGGGCCGCTGGACTGCGGACCCTTGTTGTAGGAAGGCCGGTACCTCTCGGCCCGGATCCACTCGGGCTGCCGCCGCCGGCCCCCCCGGTCGAGGTAGGCGCAGGCCCGGCGCAGGTTGTCGGCTCCCAGCGAGCAGGCCGTCCTCCCGCACATCCCGACCGCCTCTGCGGGCCACCCGCCCCGCCGGGGCGCGGGCAACGGGCCCGGGCGGCAGCTCCGCCCCGACGGGGAGGCGGCTGCGGGCGGAGCGGGGCCGGGCAGGGGCGGGGCGGGGCGGGGGCTGGGCCGGCCCCGCGGCACGGAAACGGGTCCACCTCCGCGGGAAACAGGAGACGGCTTTATTGGAACCACACAGAAGGGAGAGGGAGCGGCTGCCACGGGCTGGCGTGGGCTCTCCCGCACACCGCGACAGAAACTGGCCACCACTCCCCAGCGCAGGGACAAAGCGCGTTGTAAAATCAGACCTTAAAAACATCGTTATTTTATAGACAGAGCCCCAAGTACAGCTGTACTGCAGAGAACACAAAAGCTGCTGTAGTGAATCCCTATTCTGCCGCCAGAGAAAGAAGCACAGCCTGCGGGGTTCGGAGGCAGGGCAGTCCTGGGAAAGGCGGTTTATCCGACCGAGGCCATGATCACGTCCACGGGCAGCTCCTCTCCGCTGCGGGCAGTGACCTGCATCGTCACGGTGTCGGTCAGGACGAGACGAGAGCGCACCAGGAGATCATGGCCACCCCGGAACACGCCTGGAAGGAAGAGCGGGAGGAAGGAGTGAGTGCTCCCCTGCCAGCCTAAAAATGAAGGCTACTGCTTGGCAAGGGCAGGCTTCCCCAGCACCGGGCCAGGAGAGACCCTCCAGCAGCACATTTCTCTTTCATTATACACTCTTGCTACTGTAAAACTCATGAAAGCCACATCTAAAATAAACTCCAGCTGAGAAGAGGTCCAGGTGCTCTTTCAGTGACTACCAGTCACTTGTCTAAGAGCTCCAGTATACATGCATTTGGCTGGGCAAGGCTGCTGTACTTTCCCCCACAGGCTCACTCCAAACCAGGGTGCCGCAGATCAGAAAGACAGCAAACTCTACCCAGCTGAGCCTGGGGCTGATCCAAACACCCCCCTGCCCCAGCACCCTTCCTGACCCCAACACCAGCGGCTCTGCACTTGCAGAGATGGAATCCATGGCAGGAGCAAGCCTCCAAATTCTACCCAGAGCACAGCAGGCTCCATCAGAAACTCCTGCCCTGATTTTCAACAGGCAGCTCTGTGCAACCTCCCAAAGAGAGCAACTTCACCCCACAGCTCACCTGCCAAGTACAGCGTGTGAGAGTTCTTGTTATCTGGCACTTTATCTGATCGCTCACAGGGCTGCATGCCCAGGAACTTCACAATATTACTAACGGCCTCTGTCAAGAAAAAAAAAAAAAAAAAAAAAAAAAGAAAAAAGAAAAAAAAAGGCTCCACATCACAGGTATCTTAACAGGGACATACAAAGAGCATTTCAAGGTGACTCAAGCCCTCCCTACATGTTAGGGTTCACGTTCCTTATCTGGAGGGACACGTAGCATTGGTCAGTATCGCATTTTTGCAGGCCACCAGGAAGGCAAAGGTAACACACAAAAAACCCAACACCACAGGGTGACGGTTCTGTTATCTGATGCAGCAAAGGTGCAGCAGAAACAGGAGGATGAATGAGTCAGACAACGGAAGTAAGAGAGTGCAGCTGGCTGCACGCTTACTGCACAGCCCTGACAGTTTGCTTGCTTCTCTGGGGACAGACACAGAAGGAAGGAGACACAGGTCTTCAGAAGGAATCTGAGAAGGCCTCAGGGAAGGCATTTCAAGCCCAAGTTGCTGTGCAAGGAAGCACAGAGATGGCTATAGGGCAAGGATACCCTTATAAGCCATCAAAAGGACAGTTTTCACAGGCTTCTCAGAAACAACAAAAGGAGTCTCTAACACATGATGAAAGAGAAGAGGGCTCACACCACAAGCTTGCTCACAAAGCTCATGTCTTCTGCTCTTTGCATCTTTTTTTATTAGTCTTGAGTCCTACAGTCAGAGCATCTCCTCCTCTCACAGAAGGAAAGTGGGAGCTCACAGCTGAACGCTGGCCTGTCTGCTTGGGAGAGTACAGTGCAAGAGCAAAGCAAGATGTTCTCTTGCCTCACACAGTCCAGCTTGGTCTCCACACAGCCCAGAATACTCATTTGTTTTTTTGAAACCTGAACTAACTTGTTATCACAATAACTGTAGCTCCCCATTTAACAGCTGTGGTGAAATAGCTTGTGAAGGGGTTTGCCCCATCAGCCCTTCTGTGACTAGTGAGCCAGACTGCGCCTCTGGACTCTACCTGCTGGAGGGAAAGGAACATTAAGAGCTCTGCTGAGCTCAGACACCTCCTTACCTTCAAGGGTTTTAATAGCAGATAAAGTAAAGGTTTCTTCCTTTTCATACTCATCACCCACTTCATCCCAGGCTGCTCCAAAGTTTGGCTTCAGAACTCGCTGGATGTGATCAGCCACTGTCACCTCCAGGTCTTCAAGCTGGTGACAGAAGAGGTTCAAGTGAAACATGGTTGTTCCTAACCCTGCTCTCTCTGGAGCAAGCTTTAGACTGGATTCCCCAAGATCAGGTCAATGTAGAAGACAGCCTCCACTTCCACTCATGAGTATGTCAGAGCAAGCGCCTGCCTCTTCTGATCTGCTCGTGCAAACATTGCTTGGTTGAGCAACTGCTTGGCCTGGGAAAACTACTGGTCATGCAATTTCGAGGGTTTACAAAGCAAGTTCCTGTTCTGAGCACAGTCCTTGGCCTGACAGAGATCAAAGCACCAGACAAGTGTCCAAAAGGGAGGACAAAGGCTAAAGAAATAGCTGCTGGTGCTCACACAGATGTAGCATTTGCTTCCCTGAAACATACCTAAGCTCATATTTTGCCTTTCTGGCCCATCATTTTGTAGGCTGGTAAAGTACAGTAAGACACTGTCAGACACAGGCTATGACCTAATGCTGTATGTTGGGTTAGCTGAACTGCTGCTGTGACTACATCCGTGCAAGGCAGAACCCAGTCTGTCCATCCAGAGCATCTATCGAAGAGCAGTCAGTGCCAGAGCTGGCCAGACACCAGCCTGCATTCATTTCAGAAATCGCTGCAGGAAAGAATCTCCTCCTGATTCTAGCTGAAACACATGGAAGAGTTTGTTTACATATCACTCAAACGCCGTGGTAGCTGGTGGGAAGCTGAGAGAGGGGTTAACCTTGCTTGTTCCTTTGGGAAAAACCTTCCCTGAACCTTCTGGGAGGAACTGCGTCCTCAGTGACTCACTGCACAGCAATGCCTCTAATCAGATTCACAGCAGTGACAGGCAACGCACAGAAAACAGCCTCAGGAGCTAACAGGGCAAGCTGAGGTTGCGTCACAACATCCCTTCCACTCCGGAGGGTGAACACCACCCTCTGTGAGCCAGTCTCAGTTTCTAACCAAGCACAAGTTCAACTTCTTCCTTTGTGGTAAAACAGCCTGCCTGAAAACGGCAGAGCCTGATACAGAGATGCTTCTGCAGCATCAGTGCTTTCACCAGTCTCAGGGCTGGAGAGGGAAAAGCTCCACGTTCCCCAGAGCACGAGCAAGGATGGCAATCTGCCTGTACCAGGCACACCACTAGGCAATGAACTGTGCCACCACGGAGAGCAACTCATGGAAGACAAGAGATGGCCAATGGCCTGCTGGCTCCACAAACCTGACTGTGCAACCACTGGAACCCGTAGGGCACAGCCAGCCAAGCCTGGAGGACACACCACGGCCTCCCAAAACATAAGTATCCTGCACAGTTAGATGTCAGCCTGGAAAGCAACAGAAGGATACTCCAAATGAGACAAAGCAAGCTCTCCAAACCCACATCTGCATCCTGGGACAGACACCACAGAGACAGCAACAACCCTGTCTTCATGCGACGCTGCCCACTTCAGGGTCAGTGGTCACACAGTTGTCTGCAGGGATGTGAGTAGATATCACAAAAACCCTCAAAACGACTGCAGTTTCTGTGATCAGGTACAGCTCCTTACCACATACTCGTCCTCGTAACCCTCGTCATCCGTCTCACCCGTGTTTGGATCGCAGTCCTTGACAGTGAACTTCATCATGCAGCTGAAGGTACAGGCCACTGGAGACGGGGGAGGCAAAGGCAAAGCTCACATTACCACCAGATCTGCACTCCCCTGCAGCAGAAGGGGGCTGGGAAACTTGGGCAGCTGGGTTCTCCCCCTCACTATCAGCAGCACAGGCTTAGCCAGTGATCTAGAGAGGGCTCTCCAACAGTTTCTGTCTCTCAAGGACAAGGTATTTATTTGCAATATTAAGGCTAGCAAACAGTGATAAAGACAGGCTCATGATGCTTGTACAAGACCATAATCCTCAGACCAAGTGCTATTACTGATGAACCTCAGGTTGTGTTGGGAATACCAACTAAATATGCCCCACCAGCGCCTTTGGAAGAGGCAAGATCCCTATCTAGAGATCGGTTCATGTGCCTCTGAAATGAAATCACCTTGCACTGCAATACAGCAGCTGATTAATACCACTCAGCTGGGAGAGGAAGCAGTGACTCATCCCCGAGGAGATGGGCACTGCTGGGTGAACAGCAGCAACGCACACAGGTGCGCAGTCCCAGAACACAAACCAGGGAGACCAAAGCACAGGTAAGGCCTCGTTCAGGTTGTGGACAGTGACAAATGAGGGGATGTTCAGTTCAGACATCCCTGAAGTTCCAGCGGTTTGCCTGGAACAGCCCTTTGCTACTCAGAGCATCTGGGCACTCACAGCACTTTACAAGTACCAGCCTCCCCACGTACTAACACAAAGAACAGACAGGCCAAAGGACACACCAGGGTGCACGGAAGGTAACTCAGCAGAGAGCTGAATGCTCATCTCGTAGCTTGACTCCACAATGCTACAGCACAAGGGAACCAGGAGAGGAGAAGGGAGGCCTAACAGCCCTCAAACAGCAAAGAGAAGTCACGCTCAGCATCGCTCAGGGCTGCACCCACACACAGGCTATAAATATCTGGCTAGGATGCAAGGTAGAATGTGTGGGGGCGAGCAACACAGTACGCTTAATTTGGGAGACATCAGGAAAACACAGAGGGCACACTGTTTACCTGCTGTCGGATCCTCTTCAGACAGCGCTACCAGTGTGTAGCAGGTACCCGGCTGGTTGTACACCAGGGTTTTGGCAGGTACGTAGCCAATGACCTCATACCCCTCTGTTGGCTCCATCTGCACCGTGACATTCTCCAGGATCTGATCGTTCAGCGTGTTCGTGCAGTCAAACTAAACAAGGAAGAGCAGAGAAGCAACAGCTTGAAGCTGCTAGCTATACATATAATAGTAGACTCGCTTCAGGCAGAGCGGGAGTGTGGTGTCGACTTGTGAACCCCTAGCTGTTTGTGTTTCAACAGTGCGTCTCACTGTCAGCTGGCTAGTTATAGGGCTCACGCGATCCAGTTTAGTCACAGAGCAGCTATGATGACTCCAGTGCTCCAGCAAAATGGTTCTTCAGGTTTGTTTTTTTTTCCTTTTTTTTTTTTTCCTCTTCTTCTAAGGAAACAACATTTAACATGAACCAGCATACAACTATCCAATGCCTGCCCTCTGCAACCCAGGCGGGAGCACAAATTCAGTGAAGGCAGGGATGCATCAGCTTCTGCCTGTTTCAGTTCATTAGTTAGTACAGAATTTTTCCTCTAAATGTACTTTGTCCTTTCTCCCCGGATGGTAATTTCCAGGTTAACCCTTTGCTGTACAGAAATGCGAGTACTGTGTTGCCTACATCTTCTCACTTGGTGCTACAGGGACACAGTGCCCCACAGCAGATGGAGAGAGCATTTGTTGCATGGCTTAAACTAGGGATAGCTTGAGCAAGTTTCAGCAAGCCTAAAATTGCTGATTAGACTTTGTTCTGGCTGCAGTGACAAATCACTTAACCTTGTACCACTGCATCTGATGGATGGACAATAGAAACAAAGATCAACCCCTACGAGGACTGTGTAAGCAGTTCTGAGCTTTCGAGGAAGGAGCTGGCTAAGGACAAAACACTGCTGCTCACAAGCTAGTGTAGGACTCACTGTGCCTTGAACTCCCCAAGGCCCAGGCAAAGATGCTGGCACATCAATCCTAACATCTCACGTGTAGCTGCAGGGCGCTACAGCCAAGGCCAAGATGTACAGGAACAAGCACCTGTACTACACACGCTAAAACAAAACATAGGATATAAAGAGCTCTCCCCTACATCTCTTTCCTGTGTTCCCTTTTCAGCCTCTCAGATAAAGCTTCACTCTTTTATGCCCAATGCACGTGCTTGGGGACCCTGAGGAAAGAACACAGCTCCCCTTGCCAACTGCTCGGTGAGAATGGCCCCGCCTAGCGCTTGTCTGATTTATTTTGACTGTACATGTAAGCATTGTTCAGACACACACACACGCTCCCTAATTAATTTTTTTGTGGGTCTCTGCTGCCCTGATTGAGAAACTAAGGACTCCTCATTGCTGTGATGTGCTTTGAACACAGGTATCCCTGAGCTATTTCTTCCCAGTGGAGCTTTTAACTGGTCAGGAGCTTATTTTCAAATCCTCTTTCAGCACCACATGCCACAGCTACCCACCTGGAACACCATGTGGCCGACAAACGTGTGCTTGGTGCAACGAACCACATACTCCGTTTCCAGCTCTGTCAGGGCAACAGGCTCTGGGGAAGACTTGAAGAGTGGGCCCAGCCCCCGAAACTCTGGGATTGCCCCCAGTTGCTCTGAAACAGAGGACACAGAAACCATTGCCTTCCCCAACCCACAGCAGTTTCAAAGCCCTCATTTATGTTGCCAGAAGCTGCTGCAGCAAGGAACTATCCATCAGACATCCATAAATGTTCACTAGGGACTTTTAAAATTAAAGGCAGAGTCATCCTTTGCCCACATCTATTGCAAGCTAGACAGAACAGAACTGCAGGCACTCCCACCATCCCCCAGGAGCGAACAGTAGACTTAAAGTTGGGAGCCATGCCACTTTCTGAAAAGAGATGGGAAAAAGCTAGAGGGGCTAGGCAAGCTCAGCAAAAGGTGGCTATTTTGTTCTCACACACAGGCGCAGGAAAGGCCTTGCATCAGTTTACCTTGGAATATTTCTTGCCGTGTTGCTGCCACCTTCTCTGGCTGTTTGACTACAGCAACAGGGGCGTTTTCTGCAGGAGAAAGAAAAAAAAACACCACAAAAAAACCCACAAATATTTGAAGGTGAAGAGTAAGAAGTAACTAAATCAGAAAACAGATTGTCTGGAGAGGGATTTGACTAAGGAAAAGAAGGGAGCTCATTTCTCATCTTGCCATGGATTAGACACCCGTATTTAGCTTCCTAAACACCTCTGGAACTGCAGCAGCTCCAGTGAGGATTGCCAGCTGCTACTATTATTAGCAGCTGGACTAAACTGAAACACTAACGTGGGAGCAACCAGATTTGCTGGCCTTAGTCTTTACAGAAGATGTAAGCCCACAAAATTCAAATAGGACAGAGCTCAGCAATTCCCAGCAGGCCCAATGCAGTCTATTGTCAGAGGGCTGTAGCTGCTAGGGACCAGCATTCAAGGTCCCTAGCACCGTTCCTCACCTGCTCTTTGCTCAACAATAGGAGCTGTTGCCAAAGGAACAGATTTCAAGTCAAAGGGTTTCTCGGAGGGCTCCAGAGTGTACTGATGCAGAGCCCTCTCCAGGCCAGGGATGGACACCGTCAAACCTAGGGGACAGAAGGGACAGGTCACTGAAACCATAGATAATGCCAGCTCTTTGTCACTTGTTAAACCAGAAAGGAGGTTCAGACTTGTTCTGAGGACTTCCTGCATTACCATTCAGGATGTAGCCAGCATTGAGGGCTTTCTGCTTCTGCTCCAGAACATTCAGGTAGAAGGTGGCTCTGTCTCTCACCTCATTGTCATCATCCATCACACATCTGCGAAGAAAGTGGAAAACTTGCTTTAAGGCATGGCAGAGTCCACACAACCAAATCAAGGTGACTAAGCCACCTTACAGGGCCAGAAAGAACACGCCATAGAAGATGACCAGCAATGTACTAATAATTGTACTAGACAAGCCATCATCCGCCACATCTGGCTCATCATGTCCACTTTGGAGCACTGAATGCAATGGTGATCCCGACACAGGACCCAGGTACTCACTGCACCTTCTCAGACCCACAGCTAGAAGAGAGTAGGCATGCATGGGGATGCTAACAAGCTCTCAAGCGAACAGGGTTTGTCATGCAGGATGTTGAGAAACTCTGTGGTATAACTCACCTTTTCAGTAACACCAAGATACTGGGTAACATCTCCTCATTCTGGGCCCCAAACTTGGCCAGGGCACTTACCGCACCTGCAGCACAAGTTATTAAAACAGAATTAGAAAGCAAAGAAACCACCTGAAGTTTCCTCCATTTCCTGGCCTTGTTCAAATGCCATGTCAGAAACGCTAGCACTTGTATAAAGCATTACTGTGACTAGAAAAAGAGGCAGATGTATTACAGCCAAGTGCCTGCAAACCTCCTCTGTCTAGTTTCAGAGTCAACCTCCCCATCTCTCAGCTGTGGGCCACCTCTTCCATCAATACTACTGCAAGATCTTTGCTGTGTGAAAAGATCTGCTCATGACTAGAGCAAATTACAATCCTCAGAAGCAGAGGTGCTCATGCACTATATTTACTTGAAGATCTGGCATAGGGCAGACAGCTTTCCAGGTCTGTCTCTTACCTGCCCGGACTTCTTCATGCTCCAGGACAACCCTGTTGTAGATGAAGCGAATGTACTTGGAGGGGTTGTTGGTTTTGGGCCCTTCCTGCCCCAAGAGGTGGAGGATACGAGTGGCCAGCACAGTGAACTCGCAGTCCTCGATGAACTCGCAGAGGTGAGACAGGCCTGTCTCCTTGCTCTCCGAGTTCTCCTCAATGATGCTGATGATGCAGTCCACGATGGCTCGCTTGTATTCAAAGCCACCCTAAGGAGAAAAAGGGAACTGCTCAGCGGGAAATCTCAAAGTCTTTCAGACTCTGAGCTAGCCAGACAGGAAAGATTTTCCTTCAAAAAGGTCACTCACACTCCGTGTTTTTAGTCTGTATTTGAAAGGAGAAGGGCAGGAATGCTGCCCCCACTTTTGACCCTCTTTACACCCAGACCACCAGCTAATATTCAAGCTCTCTTGTCAGCTCCCTTCAGAACGGCTGCAGTGAAGAAAAAAAACAAGTCCTAAAGAGGGTAAAGGAATACATCCACCCGAAGGGTTTAAATCTCCTTCAAAATCCTTTGCTGACAGACTTAGTGCATAAAAAACAGCCATATGGGAGGAGAAAAAACCCAACTTTCCCCTTTAGCACCAGACATCTGAGGATGAATCACAAGAGAAATATATTAAGGATCATATCTGCCACAGCAGGACCCAGCAAATAGCCCCATTAGTGTGGGAAGACAGGCAATCAATACCTCCCCAGGCACACCCCATAACCTGAGGTGCCGTTAATGCTTGGTTATCTTCAGACATTCTTTACTGGTGCCCTCAATACACACCAAGGGATTAAACTGCACACTGTCCTCTGCCTATGACACGCACAGTGCCGGGCATTTGGCGGATCTTTCTGAAGCTACTTTGGATTAAAAAAAAAAGCTATAAAACAGAATGGTTTGAACTACAAGACCACATTCATAATGATACCATCCGCCCACAGAAAATCTGGGAAAGGAGAACGGTCCATTTTTCACAGGAGCAAAATGAGCGGCTCTGGTGTGGTCCCAAATGAGAGGCTATAATTGGCAGAAAGTGACGTCAGAGCAAGCAGTGGTGCCAGCTGTGTTGCAGGCATGTTAGCTCATTTAGAAATAGCCTCAGCAAACCTCTGTAAAGCTGTCTTTCTGCAATTTATGTCTGACTGAATGCAGAGAATGGTTATAGGTACTCGTGATCCCTTCACTGCCACGGCACAGAGAATAGAACAAAAGTGGTTCTGTGTCATCAATTTTATCAAATCTATGTGTACAAGACAAAACTTCTTGGAATTTGCTGTCAGAGTATAAAAGAAAGCTGGTTCAAATGTGAAACACACATGGACTGCCAACAGATCTGCTGTGGCCTGCATTTGCTTTGAAAGTTAATAAACCCCCAGAAAAACCAAAGAATGAAAACCACATTAAAAATATGCCTGGCAGTACCTGCATAACTATTGTGCACAGCTGGACATTTCTGCCAGTTAGACTGCAAGCCTTTCAGAGAGAGGCTCTTATTGCACAGCATTATCAGTAAAAGCTGGACTCTCACAAGAGCTACTGTGCAGTCCTGCAGCTCACGCGTACAGACAAGGAATGCAAAGTAGTTGCTCTCCAGACTTACCTCTTCCCGAAGCATAGTGAAGAGAAAGTTCATGAGGACGGCGTGTTTGCGAGGGTACTTCTGGCACAGTGCATTGATGGCCTGCACCACTACTACCTGGAGGAAAAAAGGCGGCAAGTAAAAAAGGATTCTGTCTCACCAGGCAGCAAAAAATAGTTGAATTGTGTCAATTTTCTGCTGGTCTCTAGGCTGGAAATTATGGTTTTGATTTTGCTTATCCAATAAATGCAGTTCCAAGAGGTACAATCCTAGGAATTGGAGGAGATTTATCTTTATGCACCAGCCAGCCTCTAACAAAAGCCCACACCCACTGGAAAGAAGAAAAAGAGACTCAATTCTCAAAGGGCTTCTCCTCAGAAGAGAACACTACTTTGGAGCTGGGAGTTGTAGGACTGAGGCATGGCTTAGGCCAACGGCCTCATATTCTTTATTTTCCCTACAAATATGCTACTGTCCAGCTGCTGGAAGGGTGTCCATATAGGTTTCAGAGTGCACACACACACGGACAAAGACCAAGCGGTTTCTTCAGGAACCTGCATGTTCCTTCTCCTCCCACTTCCTTACTTTGAACTCATCTGAGATTTCTGACATGAAAGAGGAGATCTGCTTCATGAGCCGGTCAATGCTGCTCTCACTGCCGGTTTTCAGCAGTGTGGTGATGGCCAGCGTGGCTATGCTGCGATTGGAGTCTGTCACAAGGTTCTCCAGGTCTAGATTACAGGCAGTCACAGCAGATGGGTGCTTCATGGCCACCTAGAGCAGAGAAGGAAGAGCGAAAAGCACTGAATATACACAAAAGGTCCAGATGGCAAAAAAACACTAAGTCTCGATAAGCTCTTGCTCCTGCCTATAAAAATAAATGCTACAGACTGTACACAAGGGTCTTCTTAGAGAAACAACTCATCCAAGGTTGAAGTAACAAGCTCTTTCTCCCTGCAGAATTGCATCTGTTGCTGGAAGAGAAGCAGTAGTAATAAACAGTCTTTTACCACTTTTAACTCTCTCATTCTCCTCTATACATTAAGGTTCAGATTTGGCAAAGAAAACTATGAACTCCCACCAAAAATTCACCGAGCCTAGCTGTGCAGAAAAGCTTTATGGGTGGAAGTACAGCAGTTACCAGAAACTGTCACTCTGCCTTTTTCTTTTTAGAGTTGACAAGATCAAGGGAAAAGCTGGAGCAAATATTGCCACGGAGCATACAAGAAGCAGCATCAAGGTTTGATCTCTGTTTTACAAGGAGCTCTTTCACCATGGAAAGCTTGGAAGGGAAACCAGTAACACATAAAACCAGCGATACACTTAGAGATCTGTGAAAATGATTGGTTTTGTTTTGTTTTGTTTTTTTCTTTCTTTCTTTCCCTTCTGTAAAGTGTTCTTTGAGGTTTTATTCCACTCACAAAGCAATGAAACATAAGGCTGTAGCCCAGGGTAGAGGTTTTTCACACAAAATAATCACTTAATCTGGTCCCCTTTCTCTTCTGAAGTCTGCACCTCCCCACATATGGAAACTACTACAACTCCCAAGAGACCAGCTCCTACCTTGTTGAGGGTACGGACAGCTGCATACCTCAGTGCTGCTTTTGGGGAGCTGCAGAACAGCTGCAACACTGCAAGGTGGGAAAAGCAACAAATGCAGACGTTTAGGCAATCTATTATTGAGAAGCGTTACATACCTCAAGCAAGAGCTTCAGTGAAGAGACAGTTGCAAGCACAAGATAACTAGAACCACTTTTAAAAAGCAGGTGTGACTTTATCAGCTTCCTCCCTCCCTGTCATCCCCTTTGCCACACATCCCTGCTGACAACTTGCTCTTACCCACCTCCCTCTTCTTCCACGGTGCGGCTATCCTTCACGCCTCTTGAAAGCCAATTTAATCACCTTGTCACCTCTCCTAATAAGTCAATTTGAACTGCTGTTCTCCATTTCCACATAAACCCTGCTTCTTTCCCAGGGCTGGCCCACGAAGGGCACCCTCCCTGTGCAGAGAGGTGACACACAGCCTCCCTACCTGCCAACTGTCCCAGCTCAGGAGAACCTCTGGACTGAGCTGGGAAGACAGGACCCCAACACCTTGATTTCTCGCACTGTTACACTCATTCTAAAGCAGGGAGATTTATCAGTTAGAATTCAGCCCTGAAACTACACAAGGTCCTTGTCTCTTGGGGTAATCAGCAAGTGTCACCACTGCAGGCCCATAATCCCCTCACCATTGCCACAAGTGCCACATTTACCGGAGACAGCCGGAGCCAGTTCTTTGGCAGTGCAGTTGGGCAGGTTAACGATGGCAGAAGCAGCTTCGTAGACCACCATCTCATGCTTGTTTCTTAGGCAGCTCTCGATGAAATCAAACAGGGGGCTATCACGGCTAATGGACAAAACCCACAAGAATTAAAGAAAAGTTGCTAACAGAAATCAAGAATTTGGCAGCAGAAACAGGCAGGTCCTATAGCCTGTGGAAAGGTAAAAGCAGCCATAAATCCACTGTCCCCAGATTTTGCAGTGGTCATTATACTGTACTTTCAGCATGCTTGGGCTGGAAGTCAGGCTGCTTTCTGAGAAGACACCCTCTGCCTTACAGGCTAAAGGGAACCTCCCTCAGCCCTCACACACGGAGAGCTGGCTGTACACACCACAAGAACAGCCATGCAAAACAGTCCAGAGAAACAAGGAAGCATTCAATGTGCAAGCACACAAGACAAGAATCACAGAAGCCACCTCGTAACAACCATGAAAGCATCCTACATTTTCTCTACTGCCTTTTACATAACAAAAGAAGGGCAGAAGCTGCATGCTGCTCTTCAAAGACAGAAATAACTGCCCTCATGAGATGGCAAGTGAGCCTGCAAGAGGAGGCTCACTGAGGAGGCTCACTGCAAGAGGAGGCTCACTCCTCAGGCAGGACCTGAGCAAATTCTTCCAGAAGGGCAAAGGAGTCCCCTCACCTGCCAGCCTCCTCCTCCAGCAGCTTGCTGGCTACTCGAATCATCATGCAGTAGGCAAATGGTGACTTGAGGCCGTGGCGCGTGAACTTGCTGAGCATCTTGTTGACTGCCAGGCGGTCATTCTTCCGGACATGGTAGAGCAAGCCCAGAGCGTGATACTGTGCAGGGAAAGAGATTGTCACAAACCCATGGTGTGTTCTTTCCACTTTTCTCCTCTCTGCTGCCCAAAGGTGCCTGGCTGAGCTCTACCAGTTTGCTCCACACCCAGCTGGCAGTAGCTTTCCTACCTGCACCATGATATTGTCACTGGAAGCTGCCTCCTGAGCCTCATTCACCCAGCGTTTTACCACATCATAACTGGTCTTCAGCAGGTGCTAGAGAGAGACAAAGCCACAGACGATCCGTGAGAGAAGGATGGAGGAAGCTTTGGGAATCGCAACTCAGATTAAGCAGCAGCGAGTCATCCCCATGAGGGCGCCGGCGGCAGCAACTTGTAGAAGAGCAGAGGATCGGCATGTAGAGACCTCGGCCTCAAGAGGTCGATGATCTCCCACAAAGTCAGCGCCAGCCCCTCAGTTCAAAAACTGGGAACAGTGACAATGAAACCCTGAAACTCCCAAGATGTCCAGTCCCACCACAGACGACTGCTTCCCAGCTTGACCGTCCCTGCAGGGAGTACATACCAAGGAGGACACCAGAGCAGAGCTGGATACACTTGGCACTTTGTCAACGATCGCCTGCTTCATGTAGCGCTCGATGGCCTGCAACATGGTACTCTGCAGGGAGAGGGAAACAACAGCTGACATGGAAAAGCCATCAGGACTGTGAAAGATGAGATGCAAAGGCATGAAAAGCAGGTTGAAATGCAGGATGGGGTGAAGTAGGGAAAGGTGAAGGACCTAGGGCTGCCCCAAGGGAAAAGCAGTACTTACATCAGTGATTTGACAGAGTGCTCTCACAGCAGGGCCTCGGTAATTGTCATCCTTCCCAGTCATGTCTTTGGTTAAGCTGGTTGAAAACAGGAAGCTCTCAATACTGCACTCCCGAGCCAGCAGCACTCAGGTGTACGCACAGTGCATACAGAGCAGCAGGCAGCCAGCATCACAGCTGAATGCCAAGCAGGCAGCTGCAGGTCTCAGGCAAGTCCCACCAGGGTGGGAAGGCAGGAGGAAGAGATCAGTACTTGGGTTCTAAGCCCATCATCAGGCTGTACAAGCTCCTGACCACCACGGGAGGCTGGAGTGCACACACATGCCCCTCAGCCATTTGCCTTCTTTACTGAACGCTCATTCCTGCCCTTCCCCAGGATCCTCATCAGTGCAAGACCATCTATGAGGGGACAGGAATTCATCACATAACAACACTTGGGACTGGCTTCTGTCTGCTGCATGGCCTTGGCCCTCAGGACACCCTGTACCCTCATGCTCCCATCTCCCAATATGGCACCAACCTGCCAGTGGGATGAGCAGCAATTCAGGAATGACTCACAGAGGGAATTCTGTTCCCCGGTGAAGTTGCATCCTGTGCTGCTCCAGGAGCAGTAAATCCCTGTCTATCTGTTGAAAGCCTTGGGATTTATGCCAGAAATCTTCAAAAAGCTTCAATGCATTCAGACAGGAAAGTAGGAGTTAACAAAACAGCATTTTGCAAAAGGGAAACACCAGCAGTGCTGCTATATCATGTAACCAAGAGAGACATTCCAAACACCGATAGGCATGGGATATGGGGACACAGCACACTTCATACACATAACTAGGAGTTCAGTGTCTGTATTTCAATAGTCTTTCTTAAAGGAAAAATTTTTCCTCACCTAGAGCATTCCCTAGCCTCACATTGCTTAGGGACCACAGTCATCTCCAAGAGGCTGGATGGCCATTACTGGAGAACATGTGAATACAACAGTAAGAAAAGTGAAGTGACTGACCTGCTAGTAACAATGATTACATCTTCTGCAATAGAAGACATCTCCTTGATAGTCAGGTAACACATCCTGCGAAGAGTTGGCTGACAAGGGAAGAGGAAAGATAGACATCAGCTGAGAGGATCCTGTACAGGAAGGGATCTCAGTTTTCCCTGCTTCCATGATTTTTATTGCAAAAATCAAGAACCTGATACCTTCAGAGAGCCTCAGTGCCTGAGTGTAAGAGATGTACAAAACCACATTCATTAACAGAACACCCCTTCCTCTTCTAAATTCCCCAGCCTTAAGGTGAAGCCATAGAGATACTAGATTTAACTGGAACTACAGTTTCATCTTTCACTTGTCATCCACATGAACACAGAGAAAAGCCTGAAATCCTTAGCTGAAGGCACCCTGTTGCCTCAAAAGCAAGAAAGCAAGTAATTTATATTCTTGGGTCTGGGGATTTTTACACTAATCTCATTATTTTAATGCCTTGTGGTTCAGGGGACAACTAGTGATGGTACTACTGCTGTGGGTGGGTACTAATTCCTGGCCTCCTCCAGGACAGTCATTGACTCTCAGGAGGGAGCAAAATCTTTTAATGCTGAGCACAACATACAGTGTATTCCAGCTGATTATTTGCCTGATCTGTGCCTAGCACAATCTCAGGAGTTCAATGGCAATTTAGAGGGAGGAATCTCTATCTGAAGAACAGAGAATGCCTCAGCTAAGCTGCTACAAGGTCTGGGAAGTGCCAGGAAGCTGATCTCTGTTTCTAAACTTTCATCCTACTCTTTCCACTCAGATCAGGTAACTCCGGAGAAGGTGGAAAAGCTGATTGTACAAAACTGCACATCTTGAGGATGAAAAAAAAAAAACCACTGTTGACAATTTGTCCCACCAGACAAATATAGCAGAAAATAACAAGCAGACTTACATCATTGGACTGAAACAGCTTGGTCATAGCAAAGAAGGATTCAGTAGCTTCCATGACACCAAGGTGTTCCCCCTAGAATATGTTTGGAAAGAAGGAAAGAAATCCCAGTTATCACAGTCAGCTTTGGGCCTGCTGCAGGTGTCTCTGTATAGGTGTAGATTCTCTCTCCCTTACCTGGTTTATGAGATACAGTATCTTGGTGAGGATATGAGCACATTTTCGGGGGTTTATGGGTGTCTCATTAAACACTCGTGCCTGGAAACAAAGCACAGACAAGGATGCTGACACCAACACCCCCTCGCACTTGGCCACTGATACAAACAATACATTTTGAGCATGGTATAGCAAGATTCTTAATGACTTTGGATTAGATTTCCCCTCAATCCCTGTTGAACATGGAACCCTTTTAAACAGCTGGTTCTACAGTCTCATCCTGGGATCGCAAATCCAAGTGCAGTTCAGGTTTAAAGGCCAAATCCTCGTCACACTTTCACCCATACAAGTCTGTATTGTGTGCTAGCCAAAACACTTCTCTTCTGACAGACATATGCTAGCTCCGCAAGGCTAACAGGAGCCAACACCATGCACAACACTGCAAGCAAACTGATAACACTGAAACAACAGGGCCTGGGGATTGAGAAGTTTACCTGCGGTTGAATAGATGGCATTTTTTTTCAGAGCCAATTCATAGACTATTCAATAACCGCTCACACCTTAACCATTAATTTTGTAGTCTGCAAGACATTCGGGGTGTTCAAGGCCAATTTCATAACTTTCCTGTTTTAAGGTAAGCTCTCCCAGATAATTTTATTAATATTATTCCTACTTGTAATTCACAGTCTTTAATTTGTTACAGAGATCATTTCAACCTTCTCCCTTCCTCCCTCCAACAATAAAATAAGAACTAACTGGAGTGTTGTCTATTTCTTTCAGGTCTAGCAGGACTGTAACAAACCCCCACTTCCTTGCTGAAGTTCTCCAGTGACCTACTCAAGAGGGGGAGAGACTCTATCTGGAACAGGGTACACAATGGAGAATGTCTGAGGATTTACCTCTTGCAAGACTGCACTCTTCTCCAGGTGCTGGAATGGGTTGGAACCCCCACCTGCAAAATAAAGAGTAAAAAGTCTTTCCAGGGACAGTGCAACAGGAAAGCAACTTTCTAACGATGCCCATACCTTAAAAACAGCATTTTGGGGTAACTTTTTCATGAACACCAAGCAACCAGAGCTCCTCTCTTCTAAGATATATTAATTGGATGTCTTCATAGCAGTTTGGAAAGGCAGAGCAGACGGGATATTCTTCAATTTGTTATCTCCCCCAGAAGAGACTAGCCATGAGCCAAGGCAGACTGATTAGCTGTAAATAACTCTGCTCCACTGCTACACCCACAGACCTATTTCCAGCCCCTGGGCTGGGAGCTTGCTGACAGTTAGCGCATCAATAAGAGGGGCCTAGAAACAAAAGCTCAGACAAAAAGAGGCATCGCTTGCCAGACTGGCGAGTCAGGAGGGCTTTATCCTTCCCTTATAAACCAATCAGGAATCTACCAGTAGTTCTCTTACTAATTAAGAGAACAAGACAGCAGACTAGAGAGTCTGGACACTAAGTAACTTTCATTGTTCCACTTAACAGAGTAAATCATATTAAATAATTAAAAATCTCACCAATTAAGGATGAAATAATCAGAGGGAAAAGCACTATCATTCTGCATGGTCTCTATTAGCTGGCCTCCTAAGCATTTGTGAGCTGCAGCTTTTCAAAAGCTGCCAGTTATTGATAAGCAGGTTTTAATTAGTACCTATGTTCAGCCTGGCCCTGGGACAAAACGCAGCCACTTCCAGCGCTGTTCCAATGTTTAACAAGCCTGATCCACTAGAAAGCACAGCTCCTGGGCCCAGCTCCAATCTGACCTGAGCTCGAAGCATCCTACGCTGGCACCAGGAGCCTTCGCAAGTCTTAAACTTAAAGGCAAACACATCTGCACCCTGGCTCCTTCTCAGTTCACAAACCACCCCCGTCTGCCTCAGGAGAAGTTTGCAAATGCAGTAGGTGGCCGGGGGCCAAACAAAGCACACTTACCTGGGGTTGGGGAGAGAAGAAACAAGGGAAAAGAAAAAAAAAAACCAATGTCTCTAGTATGACTATGAAACAGTTTTAGTATGAGTACGTGAATGTGTTCCAAAAAACCCTCCTAGCAGTACAGTATTTCCCATGGCCCAGCATGTCTACAATCCCTAAATCAGCCATCAACAACAGAGCATCGCCTCTTCATCTTTCATACCACTAAGGGTCTTGAAATACGTTACACATGAAGTCTTAGTCCTCACGGCACCCTCTGTCTAAGTATTTTTCCATCAGAGGAGAAACAGATGCAGGAAAGGCAGAAGCTGTGTGTTCAGAAAGCTCCTAGTATTGGATGACTAACAACAATTTGTACTGATTTGCAGAGAAACAGTCACTGACCGAGGAAGGATCTCAGAACAATTATGTGCCCAAAATAACATCTCAAAGTCCATTTCTGAGAGCCAGTAGAAGCAGCTCATCCAAGACTGCCTAAACCACCCATGAAAAGCAAAGAAACAGAAGCCAATTAAGTGGACACACTTGTCTCAACAAGAAGACTGTTAAATAGAAAGAATGGGTACACAAGGCCTGTAAATTCAGGGGTGATGTGCTCCACATAAGACCAAGAAAAACAAGCACTCAGGCTACACATTTGGACATACACAGCAGAAAGGCAGGTGCAGTAAATGCAAGGAATCTTCACTCAACACAGAAGCAACAGGATGAGAAGTAAATGCAATAGCAAAGAAAAAACATTGGGCGGCATGCAAGCAGAGGCGGCAGTAAAGATACAGGAGAGCTCTGTGAGCTCTCAGTACGAACAAAACCAACAAGAGTCAGCACCACAATAGAAGGAGGTGCATCTCCTGCCAGCCTCGGCCATAGGTAATGCAATACCTTGAAGCATGCGGCAGGTGCAAATGAAGAACATCCCCAAAAACAAAAGCCAAGAGCAATTCCCCTCCAACAGCTGCCTCACTAAATTCTCTGCTTATCAAGAGACTGGAGGCTTTGGACAAGAGCAACAAGGGGAAAGCATTTAATGCATATTAAAATAAAAGGCAAGCACAGCGACACGGAGCAATCGCTAAGATTTACACTGCATCAGTTTGCTTCAGGACACAGTGACTTGTTATCCAGAACAAGCTGTGCAGAAAGCTTCGCAGGAAGATAAAAAAGGTACGATGAGGCACAACTACGAAATTAAACCCCGGCACAACTGGGCTCCATCCCACCCGAGCTACACCACGATAAACATCAACCTCTGCCTTGCAGCTCAGGCCTAAGCATCTGAAAGGCCAAGCAACCGCTTCACCTTCCTTCCGCGCTCTCAGCCTTGCAGACCCGCTGAAACCGGCAGCGTGTCAGAGAAAGCGCCAGGAACCACGCACCGGATTCCACCCTGCTTTGGCACCGGGATTCCGACCCGGACAACTGCGCGCAGGGCCGACCCGCTCAGCGCCGAGCCTCAGCCCCGCGGCCGGTCACGGCGGTGCTGTGCCGGTGCCACCGGTTGCGCCCCCGGCCGCGCAGGGCAGCAGGCCGCTCCGGTGCTCCCACGGGGCTCCTCGCCGCGCCCTCCTGCGCACCGGGCAGCCGCCGCTGCAGCGCTGGTACCGGGCCCACCCCGCCACGGGTCCCCCGGGGGTCTCCCCTCACCCGACTCCTCGTCCTTCTTGTCGAACTTCTTCAGCATGGTGCTGCCGAGCGGCCCCTCGGTGAGACCCCTCCCGCCCCGTGGCAGTCGCGGTGCCCGTTCGGTCCCGGTACCGGTCCTAGTGCCGCTGCCACCGCCCGCCCCTTCCTGCCCCCCGCCCCTTCCTGCCAGCCTGTCACTGCCGTCGCCACCCGCCACACTGCGCAGGCGCGGCCCCCCCTCCCTGACGTGGCTCCCGGCTGGGACCCGAGCCGTGGGCGGGGCGCGGAGCCGTGACTGACAGGAGAGGGCGGGGACAGACCGGGAAGGAGGCGGTCTGATTGGCGGAGAGGCGGGGGCGGGGCTAGGAGGGGGTGTGGGGCTGGGACAGTACCAGCACGGGGGGCGTTGGGGTTGAGGGGGTGCGCTGGGGATGGGGGGTGGTGGGACTGGGAGGGTACTGAGCCTGGGACAGGAGAGACTGGGACCGGGGGACACACTGGAGGAGGCACAGTGTGGGGGGCGGGGGGGACACGGGGACTGGCGGGGGCACTGCGATCCCTAGGGGGGCACTGGGCAGGGGGCGGCACGGGAAGGGCAGAGCGGGGCAGCGGAAAGCTCGGGGCGCGTGGGACGGAGGGTGACCGGAGCGAGAGGGGGGCACACCGGGCATGGGGAGGGGAGATGGGGCGGTGGGGCACATAGAAGGGAGAGATGCTGGCACGGGCTCAGTGCCCCGCGGGACAAGGAGGGCGGCGGGGGAGGACCCCCTCCTGGGGACGGCTCCTCCCGTGCCCGCTGCTCCCCCACCACCGGCACCCCCTCTGTAACCGGCACCCGCAAACCCCCGGACTGGCCCTGCGGCACCCGCCTGCTGCGGCGGGGTGTCCCCGGGGTCCAGCGCTGCCCGGGCATCACCTGAGACCTGGGGGAGGCGGGGGGGGGGGGGGTCAAAGGGCCCACCCAGCCACCGAACCCCAAACACCCCCGTCTGCTGGCACATCCCTTTGACGGCTACTGAAATACATTCCTCCCGCAGGGCGTTGGGGTGGCCCCAATTTCTCCTGCCCTGGTCCCAAAGCCGGTGCCCACTCCTGGGCGAAGGGGCCGCACTCACCCTGCAACAGGTACTCCTCAAAAAGCATGGCCGTGTCCCCCACCAGCTCCAGCGGCCCCCCTGGCAGTTGTCCCCCGGCCTCTGCCTCCCTTGCACCGCCCTGTACTTTGCACGGGGCGGCCGCACTCTGCTCCACACTGCTCTTATCTCCCAGCCTCGCCAAAGGCGGCAGCTCCGGCGGCACAAGGTGACGTCCCCGTTGTCCCAGAGCTGCTGCGGGCACCCTGGGCCGGGGCCAGCCCTGCTGCCGGCACAAGGGGTTGCACCTCTCATTTGGGGCTCAGTGAGCTTTGGTTCCTAGTCCAAGACATGCCCCCCACTGCAGCTCCAGGGAGAGGGCCTGCAAAACGAGGGCAAGGAGGGCTGCAGGATGGGTATAAACCACAATAAGTCGTGTTCAATGCCACCTTTTATTGTGCACACTTGCTAACTCCAGCTTCCAGGCTCAGCCAGGCTTCAGGGAGGATTTTGTGTGCTGCAGCCACTCGGAGAGAGGCGGCACATGGGAAACCTGCCTGGCTGGACCTTTGGAGACATCCCAGCAGTGGGTGAGCAAGGGGTGAGGCAGGGCACGGAAATCCCTGTGGTGACCAGGGCTGGGACCCAGTTGTGCTCCAGCATTGGCCCCAGCGAAGGCAAACCCAGCTCTATCTTCTCCAGTGGTGCTGAGGTGACAGTTATTAAACCAAATCCTCCCGTGGCTGATGCTTGTGCCGTGGGCGCTGGGACCGGGGGGATTAGTGCCATGTCTGCACTCCCCCGCGGGCACACCAGTGCTGCCCCGTGCTCCCCTCCGCCCACGCCCTCTCCAGCCCTGGCCGAGAAGCCGTGTCCCAGCCAGGGAGGTTTATTTCCTGCGCCCGAGGCGTGCCATCAGCTCGGCATTGGCGGCCGCCTTGGCCTGCAGCTCCTTCTCTCTGGCCAGGTCGAGCAGGGTTTTCAGTACATGGGTGGGGACATCAAGTGACAGGGACACCTTTCTTGCCTTTTTCCCAGAAGCAGGTCTCTTGGCGGCTGGGTTCACGGGCCAGGACATTGCTTTTCCGGCTGACCCCTCCAGCAGCAGCGGGCAGGCTTTGTCTGGCTGAGACCCTTCCCCAGAGCTGCCGTCACTCCTCGTTTTGCGGAGACCCAGCAGCGTCTCATTAGCGATGGTGGTTTCCTGCCTCATCAACTTGCCTCTGTCCCCGGCGTGGGGAATCGGTGGGAGCCGCTCATGGCTTGGCCCCTTCCAGGCTCCCACCAGTGCCCCAAGGACCACCAGGAAGGTGAGCAATGTCCTGCAGCGCGGTGTGGTTCCGAGTGCCTGTGGGAAGCACGCGGCCGGCGCTGAGCATCACCCCCCCGGCATGCTGCCATGCCCCCCCAGGCAGGACGCTTCCCCATCGAGGTATCACATGCAAAGCCCTTCCTCTCTGTACTAGCTGCTCACGCCCAGCAGGGAGGCTCACCTCCATTTTGGGCAGCCTTCAGTTTTCCACCCTGATTTTAACCTTTTAGCATGAGAGAGTTTTGGGGAGGCTGAAGGGGATGTGGGAAGCAAATCAGCTGGGTGTCCCCATCCTTTCCCGCAGCCCCTGGCCAGATGCCGGCTGTCCCCTTTGCCACCCAGGGGAAAGGACATTCCCACTCAGGCAGGTGGCAGCATGGGGACCACAGCCATGGGAAGCGTGCTCAGGGTTTCAAGGCTGGGTGAGCTGCAGGGCTTTCTTCCTCCCACACCTTCCCTGAAGGATGCCATACCTCCAGGGCTGGCGGGCTCTCTGGGGCAAAAGCCACCCCACTGTGAGGGACATGAGTCACTGGGCCTGAAATACACAGCAGGTTGGTGGCAGCAGGGTGACAAGGGCATAAATCCAGCTACATGCGCTGAGTTGTGCCGAGCCTCAGCATCTTCCCCCGCCCTGGTCACAAGAAGGGCCCTGGGGGATGCAGGGTGCTGCGCCGTGGGGTGGGGGTCAGGGTGCTGTGCCATGGGGTGGTGGCATCAGTGCTAGTGTGGAGACACCACCAAACAAATCTTGCTGTGTGGCCACCTCTCCCCCCAATCAGTCACCCAGCAGGGTTTTGCCCAGTTGTAAGGAGGGCAGTGAAGAGCATCCAAACTTCTGCAACCCATCTCCAGCGCGAAATCCTTCAGAAAATACTGGAGCAGGCAGCCAGAGGCGGTTGAACTTGTTGTGAAGTGGATAATGAAAAGCATCCAACCCCCTGCAGCCCATTTCCCAGCTAAACCCCACCCAGAAAGCACCACCAAAACAGCCTCACCATTTCCAGCGCGTCCTCGTCCCCCCAGATCTTCAGGCGATGCTCCCGGGATGTGAGGACCACAAGCTGGGGGTTTGCTCCGCTCCTCGCCGAGCCCTGGCTCTTATCCTGCCCCCAGCTCCACCTCTGACCCACAGAGGGGGTGACGGTGACACACGGCGGGGGGGGGGGTGTGCGATGTTATTAATACATTTTGCCTAATAGGGGATGAAATCATCCCAGACCATGGGTGGGTGTTTGCCCCCTCAGCTCCATCAGCTGTGTTTGGAGTGGATTCCAGGAACGTGGGGCAAATCAGATGTAATTATTTCATATCTGACTTGTGAGATGGTTTTTCTCCATCTCATTGAGCCTTCCTGCTCCTCTCAGCTTTGGTTAACCACTCAAGGCACACACAGGCATATCGCTGCCGGCCAGCGTCTGTGGCACTGGTGGCGAGCGCCAGACCCCCAGCATTGTGCCGCACAAGGGTCCTGGATGTCTCCTGGTGCTGGTTTGGCGCTGCCATCCTGGTGGGCTCCCTGGCCCCGGCCAGCTGGATGGCGCTGCTGGAGACCACGTCACCTCCCTGCTGTGCCAAGGACACGGCTTGGGCCAGCGGTTTGCAGCCAGCTGCACCCCTCCAAACAGGACACCACTGGTTTGCAGCCCACCTACATCAGTCCAGCCTGGGGACACCACAAGACTGCAGCTCACCTTCACGCATTCCAACTGGGATGCCACTGGTTTGCAGCCGACCTGCACCAGTCCAGCCTGGCCCAGCCCCTCTGCCAGCTGCCCGCAGCGGGCAGCAGCCTGTAGGCGTTGTCGTACGGTGAGCCCCGCGCAGAAGGGTTTTGCCCCAGAGTTCTCCCCTTAGCAGCTGTGGGAACACCCAGGGGCTCTGAGGCTGGGCAGGCACGCATGTGAGATGAGTTGGTGGGTGCTCAGCCAGAGGGCCGGCCAGGATGAGAAGCCAGGGCCCCTGGGGCTCGGACCACTGGGGGTCTTGCCCACCCCCGTGGCCGCAGGGTGACCCGTCCCGTGCCAGCCTTGCCAGCAGCGGCAGGGAGAGGAAATAATGCCAGCTCTGTTCCTCCTCCCGGGGATGGCCAGGAACTCACCCCCAGCAGCCAAAATTAGCCAACGGTGCTGATTCACCCAGCGCATCACGCAGTACCACAGCCCCTCGTGCCAACATGTCACGGCCCAGCCAGGGGGTCACGGCCTGGCTTGCGTCAGTGGGGCACGCGCCGGGCACGGGGATGAGGTACCAGGGTCCCTGGAGAGGATGAGGACACCCAGCCAGCACTGCTGGCAGTGAGCAGCCGGGAAGGGCATCCCA
Organism: Chlamydotis macqueenii; assembly: GCF_036417535.1. Classification (NCBI taxonomy): domain Eukaryota; kingdom Metazoa; phylum Chordata; class Aves; order Otidiformes; family Otididae; genus Chlamydotis; species Chlamydotis macqueenii. The sequence goes on along the minus strand of NC_141565.1, from coordinate 10,444,447 downwards.
GCTGGGATGGGACACGCTTGGCTCAAGAGCTGGCCACAAACCCCGTGGGCACCTCCGGCAGCACGCCAAGAAACATGGAATCTCCCTGTGAGCACAGCTTTAATACCATGGCATCCGCCCCGCGTTGGCACACACGTACATTCGCTGTATACAGATACACACTGAGAGCAGCGGGACACACGGGTGCCACACAGACCCTCTGGCAGTCCGCAGCCCCCTGGGCCCCAAAGAGGCGGGGGCACGTCCCCACTTGGCCCTGGGGCTGGGAAGAGGCAAGGGCTGCAGACCCCCGTGAGCCAGCATCGCTTTCATGAAGCCTTTGAGGGCGAGCGTAGGCAAGCAGGAACCTCCTCTAACATAGCACCATCCTCAGGGTTTCCCCGACGGGCCGGGGTGTGCAGGCAAGCCCCTCCAGATTAAAGACAGACGTGCTGCTGGCAGGCATGCGAGCCGGAGGGTAGCACACGGAGAAAGCCTCCGGCCTCCCCACAGGTCTTTGCCAAACCATCGCAGCCGCAAAAGGGGAACTGGGCCTCAGTTGAGGTTAAGGTGAAATTTATTCAGATGGAGCCAGTGGCAGGGCTGGGGGTGAGGGATGGCGTGCAGGGAGGCATCGCCTGGCCCAGGGACATGGGCAGAATCCCCTGGGGAACAGGGGGGGCTTGGGGACCCACAGCGGGGCAGGGAAGGGGACAAGGGGGTTAGATAAGGGAAGGGGAACCTAACCATATCAAGCCCCAGCTCCGCTCCTGGGTCACCGGAGAGGGAGTGTGGGGTCAAGAGCCATCCCATGGGCAGCAAATAACTTAAACTGGGAACAGCCCAGGAAACCTCTGGGTGGAAAAGGGTGTTAAGAGCCTCGGAGCGGGGTGTGGATCCCCATTTGATATAAATTTCACCTTAACAGGCAATAAAACTGATACGAAATGAAAAACCCATGAGCAGCAAAAAAGACACGTTAGAAATAGCACCAGGTTCCTGCCGGGGGCTGGTGGGCATGTGGCCACCGTGGGCAGCCCAGCCCTGGCCAGGACGGCAGCCAGACCCAGCTGCCGAGACACTGCCCACGCCTACACCTTTGGCTGCCCTCCTACCCTGCTGCTGGCAACGCCGCGGGCATCTGCGGAGAGAAGTGAGGTGGTGTCAGAGCCGAGGTGGGGCCCAGCATCCTCCCCCCGGCTCTGCATCGGCTGAGCCCGCAGCACCGGGTGGGGATGCTGCCGCACCCGCTGGTGCCAGTGGCCCTGCCCTGCCTACCTGCCCCTGCGCGCTGCCCGCAGTGCAGCTCGCACTCCTCCTTGCTGTCGAAGCGGTTGAGGTTGCCCCGGCAGCCGCTGTAAATGAAGGGCCGGCACTGGGTGACTCTTTGGTTGTAGTACCACCGCAGCGTGTAGCGCTGGCAGTCCCCCTCGTCCAGCGGCAGGCTGCAGGGCTCCGCTGCGGGGGGCAAACGGCCACAGTGAGGGCGGGCAAGAGCCAGCAGCGCACCGGCAGTGGAGGCAGCCAACCCCACTTGGCAGAGGGGCAGAAACCCCAGAAGGGAAAGGCAGGGGATGGCTCCCAGCAGAGCGTGGGCAGGGTTCGGCTGGAGGGGACATCGCCATGCCCTGCTCAGGTGCTGGGAGTGAGGGCAGGAGATGCTGCTCTGGGCAAGCCCCTCTCCCAGGGGCAGCTCCCACCAAAAGCTGGAGATAGAGCTGGGACGGAGGTGGCTTAGGGACATGATGGCACCAGCATCCAGTGGAAGGGTACCAAAGGGACTCTCCCCATACTGCTACTGCCTCGGGGGCCTCCCTGCTCTCCTCAGGGCTTTGGGGTCCCCTCCTGCGGCTCACGACCAGGAGCACAGGAAACCAGCCAGAGGCAGCAGGTCCCACCAGCCCAGCAAACCATCTGTTGCTGCCAGTGATGGGTTCAGTGAGGGGGATGGAGCACGAGGTCTGCACAGTGTGTGTGGCATGGTGCTGCGATGGGGAACATGCACCCTGCCTGGATGCCAGTGAGAGGGCTGCAAATCCAAAATCCTCCCAGCCAGAGGGCTGCAAATCCCAAATCCACCCCAGCTGGAGGGTGCAGGGACCTGCTGCCAGACAAGACACGAAGTCATCGTCCCAGCAAAGCCTGGGCAGCCCGGCAGTTGCCTCCAGCTGCTCCGTCCTCAGTGCCAGGTGGGCACAGGGAAGCTCACCATCCATCACGGGCTGCTCTGAGCTGTCCATCTCTGGGACCTCATCGTAGTCCTCCTCCTCCTCTGCGTACGCGCTGTCGTACTCGAGGTCATCAGTGTTGAGCATGACTTGCCTGTCCTGCCCTGGGAGATAGCACTAGGCATGAGCAGCCCTTGCCTCCCGCTCCGTCCCCACCATCCCACTCCCCCCAGCCACAGCCCTGGCTCTGCACATGCCTGCACACACACAGCACACACCGGTGCATGCCTGCACACACACACACGCATGCACACACACGCCTTGCTGCCCTCTCCTCTACTCGCTCTTGCATTAAAGCCCCCTGGGACCAGCAGCACGGCCACGGATGGATGATCAGTGCCTGCGAGCAGGGGGCAGGGACACAACGCACATGGAGCAGAATGAAAAGGGGGACAGGGACTAAAAGCACAGGGATGACACTCACCCTCCTCTTCCTCGGCGTGTGACAATTTGAGCACAGGGACTGCGTGAGCGCTGCCAGCGGGGAAGGGCTGGGTGGGGAAGAGCCCTGCGAGGGGGAAGGACATGGCGCAGGCATCAGGGAGGAGGCAAGGGGGCCCAGGGTGCTTCCCCCTTGCCTCTTGGGGAAACCACCCCTTGCAAGTATGGAGCAGCCCAGCAACACCCCAGTACTGCTGCAGGGTACACAGTCAGGGATGGGGGACCTGGGGACACCCCCTCCTCTCTCTGCACTGCAGACCAGGGCTAGCGGGAGTGACAGGCAGGAGGAGATGCTGCTCAGTGGGACAGTGCCCGCTGGGAGCCCAGCACGATGGGGATGGGGATGGGAATGGGGATGGGAATGGGGAGGCACATATGCCCATAGGGGCCACATCTTGTAGATCCTCCGGGATCTCCATCACCTGTTTGGCCGCGCTCCCTCTCCTGGCGGACACTTCTTCCTCCTCCCTGTGCAGAGTGGAAGGTCCTCCTGGCCTGAGCCCCCCAGCCTCCTTGGAGAGAAAACACCCACCTCATCCCAGCCCACCCCTTGCCCCCATCCCTCCATCCCACTCTTCCAGCCCACCCTCCCCTCCAGCAGTCCTGGCCCCTGCAAGCCCGTCTGCCCCTGCTCCAGCACCCAGTCACGGATGGGGTGCAGTCCTCGTGGTCCCTTCTCAGTTGGGTAAACCCTGGCAGTGCCCAGACCCCATTGGCACCATCCTGAGTTGGCTGCCCCTGGGGATCCCTGCTGTGCCATCACTTCTGCCACGCACCATCCCTCCTCCCTGCACACACTCCCACACTGATGCCAGCACTGACTGAGGGGGTCCCAGAGGGTCCCAGCTGCCTCCAGCCACCCCAAAACTGGCAGCACACCTGGGTGCTGGGACCCCTTCAGTGCCACATGTGTGGGGCAGGGGTAGGGGCAGGGTAGGTAGGAAGGGAGAGCTGCAACCTGAGTGCTCACGTGAATCCAGGCGCCGTGGGAAGTGGCCGCCGCAGGCTGCGGGAGAGATGGGGCAGGGGGTCAGGGGCAGCAGGGACAAACCCCCAGCCCCGGGGCACTGTAGTGGGGGATGCTCACCACAGTGCTGGCTCATCTCCTGCCTGACGAAGGCGCGGATCTCCTCTTCCTGTTGGGCACGTGGAGGGGAGAAGGACCCACGTCGCAACAGCGGATGGTGCAATTAGAGGGGAGGAAAAACCCTTTCTGCAGGCCCACGTGCCAAAGCAGAGCCCAGAGGTGGGGGAAGCTCCTCCACCAGCGGTGGTGGGACGGATCTGGCACCCCATCCCACCCTGGTGACCCGAGCGCCGTGAGCCCATGCCGGCTCCCTCCCGGCTTCTTACCATCATGCCTGGCTCCCCCTTCTCCCCACGGAGCCCCTGGGTGCCAGGACTGCCCTAGGGACAAGCAGAGGGGTGTGGGAGTCTGGCCCTGGCTGGGGCTCACCCCCCCCAGGGCCGGACACCCGCTCACCCACCTGCTCTCCTCTCTCGCCAGGGATGCCGGGCACGCCGCGGGTCCCAGGCACTGATTGCCCGGGGGGCCCTCTCTCCCCCTGCAAAGGACACGTACTCAGGGTCTGGCTGGTGGCTCCGGAGCCTCTCTGCCCTCCCCAGCACCATGAATGTGCCACATTCCCCCTCCTCACACCCCAGGGATGTCTGCGCAGATGGGGATGATAACAGGGACGGGCATGCGTCCAGCTCAGCCCCAGGACAAGCAGGATTCCAACCCCTCATCCCATCCCCTGGGCAGGGGGACACAAAGGAGGACCCCAAAACCAGTGAGCTGGCAGGGCAGGGACAGGGCAGGGACAGAGCTGGGACATGGCTCCCAATGCCACCAACCCCTCATGAACTCCGGGGACAGGGCTCTCCCTGTCTCACGGCACCTGGAGGGGGATCCGCCACCTGCGGTGGGGACTCACCTTCTGGCCCTGCATGCCCTCCGGACCTCGTGGGCCAACGTTCCCTGGGGGCCCGGGGGGGCCAGGTGCACCGTCACTGCCCCGGGGACCAGGAGCACCAATAACGCCCGGAGCGCCCTGCGGGAGAGCAGAGGGTGAGCCCGGGGGTGTCGGAGCCCCCCGGCCCCAGAGCAGGCGCCATGGGCATCCTCCGACCCTGCAGCTGCAGTGACAGAAGTTAGCGCAGCGCGAGACAGCTCTTCTGGGAGCATCGGGCTCCGATGTGCTTGGGACCAAGGCTGGATCCTGGTAAAAGCAACGCAGTGCAATGCACTCCAGCCCTTTCCAACCACTTACCCGCTCTCCTTTCTCCCCCTGGTCTCCTTTGGCTCCCTGCTGCCCATCGAATCCCCGGTCGCCCTGCGAAGAGGAAGGGGCAGGCAGTGGGAGGCAGGCAGCGGGGGGCTCAAGTGCCAGCACAGCTTTTCCCAGCGCTGCTGGGAACCTACCTTGGGTCCCATGAGCCCCTCCTTCCCAGGGATGCCCGGTGGTCCCGACAGACCCAGCTCTCCCTTAGGGACAAAGCAGACGTCCGTCACTCACCAGCCACGCGTCCCCATCCCACCCTGGCACCAGCGCGGTGCTTACCGGCTCGCCTTTCCTCCCAGGCAGCCCCGAGCGCCCCGGGATCCCTGGCTCTCCCTACAGCAGGCAGGAGAGAGGGAGGGCAGTCAGTCCCACACCCCTCAATGCTCACCCCAGTTCCGCGGGCAGAGGAGGGGTCCCTGTGGCCCCACAGCGGGGCCAAGGTCCAGCCTCAGCCATCTCCCTGCTCCCACTGGCTGGTGGAGGGGATCCAAAGGGCCACAGCCATCCAGGCTCCTGCGGCACCCTGCGGGCACTCACTCACCTTCTCACCCTTGTCCCCATTGAGGCCACAGGCGCCCTTCATGCCCCGGTCACCCTGCGAGGATGAGGAGGGGAGTCAGAGCCACGCCAAGCTGGTGCAGGTTCTGGCTGAGAGAGCACTGGCAGGCAGAGGGACCAACCCACCTTGGGGCCACGCATACCCAGGGGTCCCATGTCCCCTTTCTCTCCCCGGGCTCCAGGGATCCCGTCGCGGCCAGGCTGGCCCTGTGGGAGAGCACACAGTGTGATGGGGGTCCGCTCCTGCCCCACGGAGGAGCGGCAGCGGCACCAGGACATAGCTTCTCACCGGCTCGCCGGGCTCTCCTGATGCTCCAACTTCTCCCTGGGGAAGGCAAAGTCATCGGTCAGGGCTGGCAAGGGGGGACAGTGCCCCCAACACCCTCCCCTGCACCCCCCAGCAGCGGGGGATGCCCAGCTCCTCACCTTCTGCCCGCCGGGGCCACGTGCACCAGGGAAGCCTGTGGAGCCCTTCTCGCCTTGCTCGCCCCTCGACCCCTGCAAGCAGAAACCCAGATTGACACAGGGCAGAAAGGAGACCACCAGCCACGGTACAGCCATGGCATGGCCACGGTGGCCTCCAAGACCGGCTCCTGCAGCTCCCCTTGCCGGGGAGCCAGGGACCGTACCAGGATGCCCGCAAACACCAGCACGTGGGGAACAGGGATGCCACCATGCCCTAGTCCCTCTGTCCATCACCCCGCCTGATGCCTTCCGTGGTCCCCAAGCCAGCAGTCCCCAGCCGCGTACAAGCCCCCCCCAGCCCCATACCTTCTCTCCGGGCATGCCTTGCTCCCCCTTGTCCCCCTTGTCCCCTTCCGTGCCCTTCAGGCCACGGTCTCCCTGCAAAGGGGGAAACACAGAGAGGGGTCAGGGGACAGGGAGATGAAGGAGAGACGACAATGGGCTTTGTGAAGCAGGGTCCTTCCACAGCAAGAAGCCCCCCCAGCTCTTCCGGCAGCCAGGGGTGGGGGGGCTGTCCTGTGCTGCTCAGGAGAGGGGGGGTGCAGGATCAAGCCCCTAGGGCTGTGAGCTGCCCTGGGCCAGGGGCAGGACAGGCAGGGCCCTGGGGAGGGGGGATGCACAGGAGAGCCCCTGCCCATCAGGACAAGAGGGATGATGCAGAGCGGGACAGGGAGGATGGGGACAGCTCTTACCGGCTCCCCCTTGCTGCCCCGTGCTCCGGCGGGCCCCTCCACCACCACGGTGTCTCCCTGCATACCCGAAGGAGAGAGGTGGGGTGAGCTGGGGAGCCAGCACTGCTGCTCTCCCTCCTGCTGCCCCTTGCCCTGGGGACTCACCTTGTCTCCTTTGGGCCCCAGGGCTCCAACGTCTCCCTGCGAGGAAGGGGAGATGGTGAGATGCTGCAACGATGCATGGTGGGGAGCAGGCAGCACCTCCCTGGAGACTCCAATCCCTTGGGGGTGCATTGTTTGCTCTCCCTGGCTCTCCACTCCCCCAGAGTCCCTTACCTTGTCCCCACGCTCCCCTCGGTTCCCAGGCAAACCCTGCGGGAGAGAGGAGAGGGGCGGTCAGGGAGGGGTCTGGCCGGGAGTGCAGCCGGGGAGGGGGGTATTTACCGCCGGCCCGCGATCCCCTTCTGGCCCTGGGCGCCCATCTTCACCCTACAAGAAGAAAGGGATGTGAGAAGGGGGTGTGGGATGGGGGCACCCCCAGTGTAACCCCACTACTCCGGGGACAGGCGTGGTGCTGGCTTGCTGTCCCCTCAAGGCTGTGCGGTGGGATTTCCTGTCCCCAGTGGTGGGGACACGGTGGGAGGGATGTGGGGGGGTTGTGATGATACCTACCCGTGGCCCCGGGTCCCCACGCTCGCCTCTGGCTCCCGGCAGCCCAGCCCCTGGGGCACCCTGCCAAGGGGAAGGCAAGAGCTCATCCCCGTCCTTGCTCCCAGCCATGCCATGTCCCCCCACCCCGACACCAGGGACACCCTGCAGACCCCCGCTGCCCTGGGTGCCTGGCACAGAGCAGGCTTCCATGTGCCACCACCCAGAGTGGCCTCAGCATCCCCCAGAGGGTGGCTGCAGCAGGGACACCCCACGAGAGGAGCAGCCCCACAACCCTCATGCTATAGGGCTGCCCCTTTCCTACCTTCTCACCCTTCAGGCCCAAGGCCCCTTGTATGCCCTAAAAGAAAGGAGAGGGGTGAGCGAGTCACAGGAGGAAGGTGATGCCAGGCTCCCTCAAAGCATCCTGGGGGCTCCCACAGAGCTCCTGCCCCGTGCCAAAGCCCCCAGTAACCCCCAGCCCCAGGGGCTGGGGCCGGGAAGGTGCAGAGTGGGTCCCCATCACCCCGCCTGAGATGGCAGGGGAGTCAGGGCACAGCCTGTCCCCCTCAGGGACACTGTGGCACCAGAGCCCCGAACTCACAGCCGGTCCTGGTGGCCCCGCAGGTCCTGGTGGTCCGGGAGTGCCATCTCTCCCAGGAAAGCCAATCAAACCCTGGCAGGGAAATACCAGTGAGTGGGCAGGGACCACACCCAGGAGCCGGTGGGGCTTGCAGGGACCCCACTGGTGCTGCCCGAGGGTCTGGGGTCAGTCAGACCAGCAAAGGTGAACACTGCCCGTAGCTTTTACCCTCTCTCCCGGGGGACCCACGGGGCCAGGCTGCCCGTTGTCCCCTCTCAGACCAGGCTGTCCTGGTGTCCCAGCGATGCCTGCTAAGCCTGGGGGTCCCGGTGGTCCTGGCAAGCCAATGTCACCCTGGAGGAGGGAGAAAAAAAGATGGGGCCCAGGGAAACAGCCCCAGGAATGTGCTTCTCCCTCAGCCGGCCAAGCCAGGGCAGCACTCGGGCACTGGGGATGTGGCGAGAGCCAGGGTGACACGGGGACAGGTGTTACCTTCAATCCTGGAGGCCCATCCTGTCCTGGCGGTCCCCGCATGCCCACACCTGGTGACCCCTGCACAACGGCAGAGCACACGGTGTGTCCCCTGGCAGGCACTGGGGTGCCAGGGGCATCCTGCCACCTGGAGCAGTTCCCCAGGGCTGGGGAGCACCCTGGGACCAGGGGACACCTACCTTCTCCCCTTTGGCTCCGGAGGACCCCTTGGCTCCCTGCAAAGACAGCAATCCACTGGGAAGGCTTGGGCAGTGGGTGGCGGGGACACAGGTCCCCCCTCACAGCATCTGCTGTGCCCAGCATCCGCCCCCCGCCCTGCCCCGCCCTCTGCCTCCTACTCACGTCTTCCCCAGGATCCCCTGGCTCCCCGAATCGTCCCGGCTCTCCCTGGCAGGGGCGAACAGGCGAAAAGCAGGGGTATGTGATGATGCATGGCGGGAGCAGCCATGGCCGGACCCTGGCTGCTCTGTGGCCAGGCAGCGGGGGAGCCCAGGGCCCCCATGGCCCCCTCCCCGAGCAGCGCTCACCTTCTCACCCTTGGGGCCAGGCAAACCTCGGTCACCCTTGGAGCCCTGTCAGGGGGAGAGCAGCGTTAGGGGAGGGGGGCAGCCAAAGGGCTGGCTCAGCCCCCAGAAGGCAAGGAGAGGGGATGGAGGATGAGGTTAATTGGGGTGATGAGATTAATGGGGCCAACTCACAGGTTCTCCCAGCAGCACCCCCTCCAGCAGCGCCGGCTCGCCCTGCAGCGACACAGGGGTGCTCAGACATGCCCAAAGCAGGCACCAGCACCCTGCGGACCCCCGCCTGCCCTGGGGGCTTTGGCAGCACCTAGGGGTCAGAGTCCCCCCACCTTGCACCCTGCCTCCTTACCTTCTCGCCTTTGGCACCGGGAGGGCCAGTGATGGCCTGGGACATGGCAGGGAGAGAGAGGGGCAGGTGAGCAGGGCTGCACAGGGATGCTCCCACTCATCCTGGCACAGGAATGCCGGGGAAGCTCCCAGCACTGCCAGGGCAGCTCTGCGCTCACCTGCCCCGGGGGTCCGGCGTCCCCTGGCTGTCCCTTGGGACCCGCAGGGCCGGAAGGTCCTGGCATCCCCTGGCACAAGCAGCACAGCCCTCAGCCTTGGCTGCAGACAGACTGAGCCCCATGGGGCTCCCGCTGGGATGGGACTGGGCGAGCAGCAACCTACCATCTTCCCGGGCATCCCCGCCTCTCCGTCCTTCCCCGGCACTCCGTCCCTGCCCGGCACGCCTGGCTTCCCGCTCTCTCCCTGTGGGCGGTAAGAGCGGGGCTGGGGCTCAGGGGTCCCTCAAACCCCCCCGAGCGGCTGAGCACCCCACACCAATGGCAGGTGGGCAGGGAGGGGATGACACACTCACCACTTGTCCTGGCAGCCCGGGGACACCCGGCGGGCCCTGCAAGGGAGACACGAGCAGAAATCAAGGGGCTGCCTGGGCACCAGGAATGGCCAAGGGGCAGGAGAGCGGGGGCTGCAAATACCTACCCCTGGGCCAGGGGGGCCGGGGGGGCCGGGCAGCCCTATGCTGCCCTGGGGACCAGGCAAGCCCTGCAATGGAAACAGCCGCGTCAGAGAGGGCGTGGCACCCCATGGGAAGGGGTACAGCAGCGGGGTCAGCTGGCTTTGGGGGGGCCAGGCAGGTGCTGGTGGGGAGGGCGTGGGTGCTCACCCGGATGCCGGAGCCAGGTTCTCCCGGATCGCCCTGCGAAGAGAGTGCCTGCATCAGTCCCACCGTCCCGACCCACCGGCCACGGCAGTCACGGCCACATCCCCGCACCTGCCACAGGGCTGTTCCCCAGGGGTGGCTGGATCCGAGATAGGGGCCAGCCCAAAATGTCCTGAAATGTGGCCCTCCCTCCAGTCCCCAAATCTGGCAAGGTACCACTTTCCTCTGCCAGGTCAGATGTGGCGATGCCAGTGCAGACGCTGATGCCATACCTTGGTGCCAGCTGGGCCCTGGGTCCCGGGTGGGCCAGCACTGCCCTGCAGGGGACAAGGGGACATTATGTTGGGGCGGTGTTTGCTGGCAGCACAGGATGGGGAGGGGGCCTGATGTCCCCCTGGCATGACAGTCCCCTGCACGTGGCATGGGGTGGCTCCTTACCGGAGGTCCTGGGGGTCCCGGGTCTCCCTGGCTGCCCTGAAGGGAAGAAGAGATGGGGTCACCACAGGGATGGGTTCTGCCCGGTGGGTGCATGGGGAGCAGAAACCCAGACAGGGCCAAGGGCTCTGGTCAGCAGCCACAACAAGTGAGGACAAGCCTGGCCAGCTCCTGCAAGGCACCTGGGGCCAAGCACCCACGCAGCCAGCAGGATGGCCCCCACGGCTTCACCCACCATCAGCAGCCAGGGGTACGGTGACGTGGGGGGACACAGACACCTACCGGGCGTCCCAGCGCGCCGGGGAAGCCTGGCAAGCCCTGCAAAGAACAAAGAACCACGTCAGAGCCAGCAGGCGAGTGCAAGCCCGTCAACCCCAGCAGCCCTGCCTGAACCCCAGGGATGCTCCCCACTCCCAGTGTGTGGTACCCAGCCCAGGGCACTTAGGGGAGGGGCTGGGAGGCCCCCTAAAGCCCTGCGGGCTCTGCATCGCAGGGGAAGGAGGTGATGGAGACATTAATGCTCCCGCTGGTGCCAGGCCAGTGGCGGCTGCTGTGGGAACACATGACCTTCCCCCCATCCCAGCCCGCATCCCCCCACCACGTCCCCACTCACCGGCTTGCCCTCGGGGCCCGCCAGCCCCCTCTCACCTGGGAGGCCCTGGAGGCAGAGATGGGGTCAGTGCTAGGTGGAGGTCTGGGGTCAGCGCCAGGTGGGGGGACATTGCCGTACTCACCGGGGCACCATCCCTGCCCTTCTCGCCGGGCTCCCCTCGTTCACCCCGCGGGCCACTCTCACCCTGCAGTGGGGACAGGCGCAGGGTCATAGGACGGGCAGGGACCTTTCTGTCCCCCACCAGACCCTGCTGGCACCCAAAGAGGGGTGCCCCCAGCAGCGTCCCTGCCCGGGACTTTGCTCCATGGGGCTGCCCTGTTGGCAGCGGGAGACTTACGACCGCAGACCTTATCTCCTTTGGGTCCCCGCTCGCCCTCGGCTCCCTGCTCGCCCTGTGTCGGGGAGAAGACAGATGCCATCAGCCCCTGGCTTGGTCACCTTGGCTGCCCTACCCCATTCTGCCCAGCCACGCACCTTTGCTCCCTTGGGTCCGGCAGGGCCACGCTCTCCCGGGAAGCCCATCAGGCTGCCCTCCACCACATCTGCCTGCGGGCAGGGTGCAGTCAGGACCAGCACCCGAGGGACCTCAGGGTGGTCCCCCAGGGGCACAGCCCTCCCCGAGTCCCCATGCCAGGGGACTGGACATGGCCATCCATCCCTGGAAGCGTGGTCCAGCACCCCTTGGGGACAGTCCCCAGCAGCAGCCATCATTTACCTTGGGCCCTGGGGGCCCTGGGAGGCCAGGCAAGCCATCCCTGCCCTGGAGGGGAGAAAAATAGGTTGAGCATCAAAGGGACAGCAGGGCACCGGGGAGCAGAGCCACCCCTGGTACAGCCAGTCCTGGCCCCCATAGGGCATCCCCCTGCCCCACGGAGAGCCCTCCGTCCTCCTGAGAGGTGCACAGCACAGCAGGGACAGAGGGGACCATGTCCCCATCCCAGCTCACCTGCTCACCCCGGTCGCCCTTCTCACCCCGGTCGCCCTGGGGAAAAAACACCATGGCCGTCACCAAGCCCCTGCACCAGGTCCCCCAGCCCGTGCCCTGTGCCCCCACGTGCACTCACCTTCTCTCCAGGGCGTCCAGCCTCCCCCAGCTCCCCGGCCCGGCCCGGCACCCCGGGGATGCCCGGCTTGCCAGGCTCCCCTGGCTGCCCGGGTGGCCCCTCAGGACCCCGCTCGCCCACTGCACGGCCCGTGGGGCCCTGGGGGCCAGGGGCACCTGGGTCTCCCTTGTCACCTTTGGGTCCTCGCTCGCCGGGAAAGCCTAACGAGCCCTGCAAAACATAAACACCATGCTGCCAGAGCCAGCTCTGTGCCAGGGGCTGCCAGCCCTCCTCGAGCATCCCAGGGCTGAGCTGGCGGCATGGTCCCCCCAGTCAGCCTGGGCAGGGGGTGGGGGCAAAGGCGGGCAGCGTGTTTGGACACAGCATCAAGCCATGATGGCTCTGCTCACCTCTCTGCCTGGAGGCCCCCTCTCTCCTGGCTCCCCCCGGCTGCCCTTCTGGCCCCGCAGACGCTCAGACACCGGCAGAAATGAGTCTGAGCTCCCGTCGTAGGCACCCGTGAGCTCCTTCAGGGATGAAACCTTGGAGAGAGGACAGAGCCACCGGCCAGGCGGTCAGTGCAGCTCAGCCACGGCAGCACCCCTCAGCCCCGCCAACCCATCCCGGGTCGCTCGAGTCTCCCACCACCTCCCCTGTCCCCCCTCCCGCCGCTGTGTGGCAGGAACAGCCAGCGACTACGTACCTTGATGCCAAGCGCTTCCAGGCTACGTTCAACGTTCTACAATAAAAAGACAATAAAAACAAAGCGGGCGTTGGCCCATTCCCACCATAGGGACTGTGGAGGGTCCTCCAACCCAGGGGCTGATGTCCCAGCCCAGCAGGTTGGGAGGGGACTCACCACTGCAGTTCCAGGGTCTCCACGTGCTCCAGGATCACCAGGTCGCCCCTAGGTGTACAGAGGAAGAGGGAATGAAAAGATGTACAGAGGTGCAGTAGGTGAGGTGAGCAGTGCTGATGCTGTCCTCAGTAGGTTTCAGAATTAACACTGCTGGTGCTGCCTGGGCAAGAGCTGCAGTTGCCACCACCCTGGGGTGCTCACAGCTTGTCAGGCTCGGTGCTGGGTACTCACTGGCTCCCCTCGCAGTCCAGGCTCCCCTGGGTCCCCCTGAAACACAGCAAAGGTGTCAAGGTGGGAAGAGCCAGGCTGCCCGGCACCAACTCCAGCACCAGGGTCCAGCCCTGCCAGCCTAGGGGCAGGGAGTCCCACCAAGGACTTATCCCCTCTGGCATGGGGTGCCCCAGACCATTGCATTGCGGGGCTCGGGGGCAGGAGCACACCTACCTTCGGTCCAGTCACCCCACGGAGGCCCGGTGAGCCCTGGAAGACACAGAGGGGACACAATGGCACCTGACACACACAGACACGGGGCAGTGCCCCAAGGGAGCCATGAGCAGGGGTTCTGCCCGCCCCATGGCAGCCCGGACTCCAAGGTCTGGTGCTGGGTGACACCGTGGGCTTGAGGACTACGCACCTGGCCTGGGGGGCCAACCTGCCCTGGGACGCCAGGGGGGCCAGGGGGGCCGAGGGGGCCTGGCACACCTCTGTCCCCCTGCTCACCCTTGGCACCACTGTGGCCCTGCCGAGAGAGCAGCATCACCCCCAGGACCTGGGTGCCGGGGTCTGTCCCCAGTGGGGGCAGGTACCCAGCACCCCCCATCACCACGCTCCTCTGCCAGGAGGTACTCACCTCTCTGCCAGGGGGTCCTGGGTCGCCTTTGTCTCCCTAACCAGGAGGGAAAGGAATTAGAGGGATGTTGCCCCATCCGCATGCCCCAAAATGATGCTCCTGGACCCGGGCAGGGAGGAGACACTGGGCATGTGGGGACCACGTGGGGACCATGCAGGGACCCCCTGGGGCTTGGCTCCTTACCTTTCTCCCATCCTCTCCTGGCGTCCCATCTTCTCCCTGAGGACACAAAGTGCCAGCCAGTGCCCAGCTTGACCACCCCAGGTGGGTCGGGGACAGGCACTGGGGGCCCGGCTCAGAGCACGAGGGCTCTTTGCTGCATCCCCCCCCGGCCTTTATGTTATACTGGGCTCACCGGCCCTCAGAACCCCCAGGTGAGCCCTAAAGCCAGCCCCGCTCCCTCGACTCACGTTCTTGCCGCTGAGGCCAGGTTTGCCATCGTCGCCAGGTTTGCCCTGGGAGGAAGCAGAGGCAATGGGAGACCCCTCCTGGCACCAGCAGCCAGGGGTCCCTGGGACCCACCTTGGCACCAGGGTCCAGGGAAGGGGGAGCTAGGCACCAGGTGAGCCCCACCAGACAGACCCGTCTGGGACCGACAGCAGAGGGCACAGGGCAGGACGCGTGCCCAGTGGCTGGTACTTACGGGGAGGCCAGGTGGTCCCAGGGGTCCCACAGGGCCAGGCAGCCCCTGCTCCCCACGCAGCCCGGGCAGCCCCTGCGGGGAAAGGAGATGGGGGGGGGGCACAGGGCAGCAGGGCACCATGTCCCCCAGCCAGCTCTGTGGCACTGCCACTGGAGATGGTTCTGCTGCGCTGCCCCGGACCAAGGAGCACGGGACAAGTCATCGGTCCCTTGTGAGCATCATGGCCCCAGGGGGAGCAAAGCCCAAACCCACCCTCTCTGGAGGTACTTACATCCCGGCCGGGGTCGCCCTGCTTCCCTGGGTCCCCCTGCAGACAAGGAGGAGGTGAGGACAGGGACACCCTCGCCCTGCCACGGGCTCCCCATGAGCATCCCCAGCTCGGAGCAGAGGATGCCTGGGGGGCACCTCCTCCCATCCCATTGTCCCTTCATCCCCCAGCCCCCACCCCTGGTTCTTGGGGATGGCCATGCCCCCCACCCTGGACCATGCTCACCCGCAGCCCGGTAGGACCTGGGGGCCCAGGTTTGCCTTCCAGCCCGTTGCGGCCATCCAGCCCCGGTGGCCCACGGTCCCCCTGTAAGAGAGCAGGACAGGAGGGCTGGAGCCGTGGGGCAGGACGGGGGGGTGCTGTGAGGCAGCCCCCAGCCCTCAAGCCCCCTCACCTTCTCTCCTGGCAGGCCTCGGTCCCCGGGGTCACCCTGCGGGGTGGGAGGAGGAGTGAGCATTGTTCTCCCTGAATGGGAGCCAAGCGGGATGCAGACCCTTGACTGAGACCCCCGTGGGGAAGGGAACACTTACCCGTGCACCAGAGGGGCCGCGGGGACCCTCCACGCCCTGCAAGAGAGAGGAACACTCAGCTGCAGGGCATGAGGGGAAAGGAGGGGGTCCTGGGTGCTCGCCCACTGCCCCCTGCACACCAGGAGCCCCAGCTCTACCACATAACATCCCGCCCATCTTGCCATCCCACCACCTCCCGCACCAGAGACCCCACACCTACCCTCTCTCCGGGCAGGCCGGGGGAGCCAGCGTCGCCCCGGGCACCCTTTGCACCGTCCTCGCCAGGGTCCCCAGGGTCCCCCTGCCAGGGAACAGCACTGGTTAGAGGGTACTGCCCTGCCGCCGGCACAAACGCCTGTGCCGAGCCCGTGCCAGAGCCCCTGCTTATGCTAGGTGGTTTGAGGGCAGGATAACAGCAAAAGTCTCAAAACACAGGCACTGGCTGAAAAAAGAGGCTGCTGGGCTCAAAGCAGCTCCCAGGTGGTCAGACAGTGGTCGCAGAAGAAATTCAGTGAGCAGCGCTGCAGAACCAGGAGCCAGCTGGCCCATGGTCAGGGACCACGACGCCATCCAGCACAGAGCACAGCCCGTGGCCAAAACCGGCCTGAGCCTGAGCTCTGCTGAAGCCGGACAGCCAGAGCATGGGATACCGCTGTGGGAGCCCTGCAGGGCTGGGCAGCCCTGAGCATGTTGGCTCCTTTGAGGACCTCAGCCCTACAGGGACCTGCTACCCTGGCACCCTTCTCCTGGCACTGGGCAGGAGCATCGGCCCATGTGCCTCCCGGATTCCATGTGCCCCCAACCCCACATGGCTCTCAGCTACGGTGCACGTCAGCTCCACATGGCAGGGGCTGTTTTGGGCAGGGAGGGCTTTGTGCACCAAGATCCTGGTGCACGGGGGACAGCAAGGGACAGGAGAGGCCACCCCACCACCAGCATCCCATGGGACCCACTCGTTACCTTCTCACCCTTCTCCCCCACTCCTCCGAGCCCCACATCGACCTGTGGGGCAGAGAGGGGCTGTCAGAGCACACGGGGCCAGGCACCAGCCCATGGGCTGGGAGAGGGGTGGGGGCAGAGCTTACGGTTCGTCCTGGGGGTCCAGGAGGCCCCTGAAAGAAGAGCAAGAGAAGCGGGTTAAGGGGACATGGCATGGCCCCGGGGAGGGCAGGGCTGTCTCCGGGGTGAGGGCCAGGCACACGGCCCCACATCACTCACCGGCTCCCCGCGGTCACCCTTGCTCCCTGGCGCTCCAGGGCTGCCCTGCGGGAGAGAGGGACGGGGTGAGGCGAGGAGAGGATGACTGAGGTGGTGGGTCGGTGCAGGGCAGTGGGGTGTGTGGGGTGGGTGCACACAAGGTAGTACTCACGTTCCTGCCTTCGGGACCTGGGTCCCCTGAGTCACCCTTCTCCCCAGGGGGGCCACGGTAGCCAGGGAGACCCTAGGTGGGGGCAGAGCGAGGGGACACCTTAGCAGAGCCACCCCAAGCCCACTGGGCATCTCACCCACCCCAGGGTGCCCACCAGTCTCGCACTTACCCGGGGGCCCCTATCTCCGGGTTTGCCAGGCAGACCCGCTTCACCCTGTGGGGAGAGAGGGGGTGAGAGGGGGGCAGTAGGGAGTGGGACAGTGGTCCTGGGGGGTCCTCACTTACCGGGGTGCCTTCATCACCCTTCTCTCCACGCTCTCCCTGCGGCGCAGGTCAGCGGGCACCAGGCAGAGGGAGAAAAGCACAAGTCACCAGCGTCCCCCTGCTCCCTGCCAGCCCCCCAGCTCCTCAGGGCCACCAGTGCCCCACGGCCCCAGTCCCGCTGCCCCCCTTGCCCCACACTACCTCCTTGCCGCGCAGCCCGGTCTGCCCCGGGGCGCCCGCTCGTCCCGGCTCTCCTTTCTCCCCCGGCTCCCCTGGGTCACCCTAGGCAGGGGGAAAGGGGCAGTGGGTCAGGGCAGCGTAGGGGTTGCTGTGGGGAGAAGGGGCTCAGCATGGCACCCTCTGCTCCCCGGAGCAGCACAGCGGGCAAGGAGAGCCCCTCGAGACCCCGGGCAGAAGGATGGGCAGAGAGATGGATGGAGGGGCGACACATCCTGCAGTGACATTACCTTTGGGCCACTCCTGCCCGTGAGGCCTACGATACCCTGGTTGTTGGAGAGGAAGAGGACACGTCATGGGGGATCAGGGTGGCCCCATGCCACGGGGAGGGACTGGGGTCCTGAGCTGGTGCCCCTGCGACAGAGCCTGGCCAGCCCCAGCCCCTGGGTGCACCCAGACTCACCCGATCGCCCTGCTCGCCTTTGGGGCCGGCCGGCCCTGGGATGCTCAGGCCAGGGGCACCCTAGACAAGAAGGGGTGCAGCTTGGAGCAACAGCATGGACACCGTGAGCCCTGGGGGGGCTGTGCCATGCCCCCTGTGCCCCACTTCCCCAGGCAGTACTCACAGGGGCGCCTTTATCTCCCACATCGCCTTTGGGGCCAGGAGGTCCTTCTGGTCCTGGGAAGCCTCTGTCACCCTGCAGCAAACAAAATGGCATCATCAGCCCCCCCCAAACCACCCCCCTTCACCCCACTGCAGCTGGGGACAGAGAGATCTGGGGACCAGCACGGGCATCCCCTCAGGCTGATGTCCAGCTGTGCTGTCCCCCCTCCCCAGCCCATGGCCGTGCCCCAGTGGGTGCCAGCATGGGGCCCGGGGACATGGCCAGGGCAGGGTTACCTTCTCTCCTGCAACACCGGCCACGCTGGGAGCCTGGGGGAGAAGCAGAAGGGATCGTGCTGGGTGCTGCCCGTGGCTCCCTGTCCCAGGCCTGGGGCAGGCAGAGGTGGACCTGCCAGGCAGCATCACTTACTGGCTTGCCGGGTGCTCCTGGGTCACCCTGTGGAAAGATGGGTGTCATCGCCTGCCTCTTCCCCAGCAGCCCCATACCAACCCACCGGGATCCCGCTTCGCCCTCACCTTCTCTCCCCGGGGGCCGGCAGGTCCGGGAGCTCCCTGTGTCAAGAGAAGGAACCTCAGGGGGCTGGCAAGAGACCACCTGGGCCACGGCAGCCCCTTGCTCCCAGGGTGCCAGGTCCACAGTCCCACGGCCACTGCCCCAACTCACCTCTCTGCCCGATGGCCCTGGGCGCCCCGGGGCTCCCGCCTCACCCTGCAGGAAGGGAGGAAGAGGAAGGTATCAGAGGCATCCTCTCACCCCGTGCCAGCGTGGCTGCTCCAGGGCAGGGCAAGCATCGCCCTGGCATGGCCACGGTCACCCCAGCCCACCTACCTTCTCGCCCTCGGGGCCCGGCACGCCACGGTCCCCCTGCAGAGTGATGAGGAGGAGGGTGTCAGGGAGCCTTCCTCCCTCCATGCCACACTGTTCCAACTCCACACACTGCCCCAGACCCCTTCGGGGCCTGGCCTCCTATCCCATCCAAGACCACTGGGCTCTGACAACGACCCCTGCGCACAGCCATCCCTGGGCCACAGGGACATCAGGACCCATCGATGCTGCCGAATGGCACAGAACTGCCCCAGCACTGTCTTACCTTCTCGCCTGTCTCTCCAAGCTCGCCCGGTGCCCCACGGTCTCCCTACAGCAGAAGGAAAATGGGGTCAGTGGCAGCAGGACCCCCAGAGGACAGCACAGGTCGCAGCACGGCATCCAGACCCCTTTTCTCCCCGCCAAGGCAAGGCGAAAGCATCCCTTCGGTCCCCACATCACTCACCTTCCTGCCCTGCTCTCCCGGCGGTCCCCGAGGGCCCTGCAAAGGAGGATGGAGGAGATGTCACCTCCAGCATTGCAGGGCAAACGCCCAGCCTGGCCAGAGCAGGAGCCCTCTGGGGTGTCCTCGGGGCTCAGCTTGCTGGCAAGGCTGGCTCCTGCCCGCCTTACCCTCTCTCAGGATACTCACCCGGTCTCCTGGGTCCCCGGGGCGGCCAGGTGGCCCTGGAAAACCTTCTTTGCTGTCACCCTGGGGATTAGGAAAGGTGACAGCCGCGCCCGTAAGATGGGGATGCCCATGAGATAGGAATGGGCATCCCCACTGGAGAGCGGTGCGGGGTCCAGCCCTCAGCGCGGAGCATCCCCACCGCCCTCTTACCTTCTCTCCCTTCAGGCCAGGGGGTCCGGCAGGTCCCCGGGGCCCGGGGTCCCCAGGCAGGCCCTGCAAGAGAGCACAGCCCAGCCCTGGTGACACAGCTCAGCCTTGGGGACACACAGGTGCCACAGCCCCACTCCCCTCTGCCATCCCCACTGGCCCAGGAGCAAAACTCACCGGGGGGCCGGGCTCCCCTCGAGGCGCTGCCCCATCCACAAGTCCAGGGGGGCCCTGCAGAGAGAGGAGTCAGTTCCTGTGTGATGGCCCTGGGGGGCTCAGTCCTTCCCAGCACCCTGCAGTGCCCTTGGGCACCCATGGGACCTCCATCCAGGAGGGCAGAGGAGCCAGGGAAACATGGAGCCACTCACCCTCTCCCCTCGGTCACCCTTCTCCCCCTGTGAAGGCAAAAAAACGCAGGTAAGGGCAGGTCAGGGCTCTCCACATGCCCCCTTGAATGGAGGGGAAACATGCTGGGCAGAGCCCATCGTCAGTGGCATTAGGGTACGTGCATGCCATGTGCCTCTCCCCACACCACCCAGTGCCAGCTCATCCACGTGTATGTGTGCATGGGCACAGCTGGTGGGGGGCACAGCCCGCGAGCGGGACCAGGAGGCACACAGGGGCGCAGCTTCAAGCTGCTGGCTGTCATTCCATCCATCTGCCCCCACACGTCCCCCCCAGCTGTCCCCATGGGGCACCGGTGGGGACGTACCTTCACAAACTCTCCCGGAGGTCCTGGTGGCCCCACGGGTCCAAGCGGACCGGGGGGGCCTGGATCACCAAAGGGCCCCTGTGGGCCAGGGCTTCCAGGGGGGCCGGGGCTGCCCTGGGGGACAGAGATGCTCCGTTAGCTGGGGCTGTGGGAGTGCTGCTAGAGACCCCCCAGCATCGCCACCTCCACACCTACCGGCGTGCCCGGCTCCCCTTTCCGGCCGGGCAGCCCCTGTCCTCCGTCCACGATCACCCTAGGCTCTCCCTGAACATGGAGAGGGAGGAAAAATCAGTGTTCCTGTATGCCCTGTTGTGCTCCCAGTGCAGGACTGGGGCCACAGTGCCACGAGGCCAGGAGCCCAGCAGGGAGACCCTGGGGCCTGGGGTCACTCAGACATCGAGTGCCAGGCGGTGCCAGGGGCTGTGATGTGCCCGCTGGGGTCTCCACTGGTTCCCAAGGACCCCCACGCTGGGCAGGGGGGGGGTCCTTGGGAACCATGCCCATCACCTACCGGCTCGCCTTTCTCCCCCTTTGGGCCAGAAAGCCCCATTGGCCCCCGCGGCCCCTGGGAAGGAAAGGTGAGAGTGAGCGGGGGGCACAGCACGGGGAGCGGGGCCGGGGAGCGATGGGGCCATACTCACAGGATCCCCTCGGGGTCCGGGGACGCCCTGGGTGCCCTGGAAAACAAAAGCTCAGGAGGTGAATGTGTGTCCCTGCCAGCCAGGAGAGCAGGGATGGGATGGGATGGGATGGGATGGGATGGGATGGGATGGGAGCTCCAGCGAAGGCAGGGATGGACAGTCCCTGCCCAGTACACTTGGCCTGGGACGCACACACTGGGGACAACAATGACCCTGCCGGCTGCAGGGACCCCCTGGCACAGGGAAGGGGTGGGCAGCGGCTGGCTCAGGGAGCAGGCAGGGCAATGGGAAGAGCCCACCATGCAGCAGCAAACCTGGGGGGATGCCCCCACTCACCGGCTGGCCGGGTAATCCAGGGCTCCCAGGGCGGCCGGGGCTTCCTGGTGTCCCATCGGTTCCAGGGAATCCCTGCAGGAGAGAGGAGCATCAGGCCAGCACCTGGCACTGCTGGACCCCCCAGCGCCCCAGGCAATGCTGGTCCCAGCACTGGGAGCCCAGGACAGCCCCACGGCAGAGCCGGCTCCCGGGGTGCCTTTCCCCTGCGTGCTGAGCTGGGGTGCGAGGGAGCAGCGTGGGGCTGGACCGACGCTCCCCAAGGGCATCCTCGCTCCAGCCTGGGTGAGGAGGAGGAGGAGGGAGGGACGAGGGGCAGAGAGAGGCCCCTGCGTGGCCATGTCCCTGTGCCTGGGGACCCCGGGATGCGCAGGTGATGGGGTCAGAAGTACTCACCCTGTCCCCCTTCTTGCCGGGCCGCTCAACGGTCTCTCCCGGCAGACCCCGTGGCCCCGCAGGTCCTGGAGGGCCAGGCTGCCCATGGCGGCCCTGTAGGGACAGCAGAGAGGACAGGCTGGTGGCGAGAGGCGGCCAAGAAATGTTCCCCACTCCGCCCCGAGGCCAGGGCTGGACAGGTCCTTGCCCGGGCAACCAGTCGCCAGCAGGACAAGGGGACGCGGGGACCATGCCACTGCTCCCCATCTCCCCCTGCCATCAGGACATTACCGGCTCGCCAGGGGGGCCTGGCTGCCCCACGGGTCCTTGTGGTCCCTGCAGAGACAAAGCCACTGGTGAGCATTCCCTGCAGGCTGGCATCAGCAGGGTTGGGGGGCACATGTCCCCCTTCAGAGGGTGACACACCAAAACACTCACTGCCTCGCCACGGTCCCCCTTCTCGCCCTGCAAAGGGATAGAGGGAACGAGTTAGGGGCTGTACCCCCACGCTCGGCTCCCCACTACGCTGCTGCCATCGGCAGGCTTGGGGGTCCCCAAGCCCCGGTGGCACGGCACGACATGGCACGGGGATGCTCACCTTGGGGCACCGCACAGCGCAGGGCTTTGGCCTTGGCTCCGGCTCTGGCTGACATAACAAGGGGAGCCTGTGTGAACCCAGGGGTAGGAGAAGCCCCCAGCCCCTCACAGGGGTGGTCCCCCTCCCCAGCTCCTGGGGCACCCATCCCCTTACCCTGGTGGAGATGATGGTGCAGAGGTCGTTGGTGAGCTCTCCCTCCAGCTCTGCCAGGGCGCCGCTGTCCTGGTAGATGTACCGCGGGTCCTCGCTGGTGACCACGCGCCGGAGCTGCTCCCGGTCCGCCCCCTCCAAGCCCACTGCCAGCACCTGGACCCCTGCAACAGAACCACCCTCAGCACCCCACAGGACACGGCCCCCTCCCCACACACCCCGCAGGAACCCCCTCCATCCTCACCCCCAGCCTTGATGTCCCTGGCCGCGGCGATGGCATCGTCCCCAGAGGGGCCGTCAACCAGGACCACCAGCACCGCTGGCACGCCAGGCCGGCGCCCCGCACCAGGGCTCAGCAGGTACGTCCTGGCGAAGGTGATGGCTGCCCCTGGACAGAGAGAAGGAGGAGGGGGGCGGTCAACGGAGATCCATCGGCCACCGCCCTCGCTCCTGGTGCAGCCCCTCACCGATGGCATTGCCGCTGGGCTCCTCGTAGCGCATGGTGCGGATCTGCTCCAGCACGGCGGGCAGGTCGCTGGAGCGGTTGAGGAGCAGCCAGGGCAGGCTACGGTAGCTGTACGTGGCCAGAGCCACCTGTGAGGGCACGGGAGAGTGGTGGGCACCACTGCCCGCCCATGCCCCCCAGGCCCCCCGCTGCCACAGCAGCACCCTACCTGGGTGCCCTCGGGGCCCAGGCGCCCTAGGGCAGACACGGTGTTGGAGAGGAGGGTGCGGATGGCATCAGCGCTGGAGAAGCTGTCACGGGTGCCGTGCACCAGAAAGACAACGTCACCGCGGGCGTCCCTGCAGACTGGGAGCAGGGAAGGGGGTAAAGCCACCACCGGAGCTGAGATGAGCCCAGCCCGTCCCTGTAGTGACCCCGCCATACCTGTGCGCTCACTGATGGAGGTCTCAGCGCCCGGCACGCTCCCCAGGAGCGGGCGGAGCGTGAAGGTGTAGCGCTGGCCGAGGCGCAGACCGGAGACCTGTTGGGAGCTGGCAGTGCCAGGCAGCGTCCGTCCCGTCTCCCCGCCAGCTGCCGCCCAGGGGACAGAGTCAGGGGGGCTAGTAAGCCCCCGAAGGGACACTGCCCCCCGCCTCGGGGCCACCTGCCTGCCTCACCTGCCGGAGGGGCCCAGGAGAGGACATAGCTGGAAGCACCGGGGACTGGGGTCCAGGCGAGTGTCACCGAGTCTCTCTGAACCTCCGTCACGCGCAGATCGGTGACCTGGCCTGGGGCAGCTGCCAAGGAGGAGGAAAGAGTGTCCTGGCCCCACAGGGCAGTCCCCTCCCCACTCCTGGCCCCCCCTCTATCACTCTCCCCCCATCCTGAGGCCGGGACAGCCCGGTTCCTGGGTGCCCCCCTGGGCTCCAGCCCTGTGGTGGGGGTCCAATGTCCCCTTGGCCCCGCGCATCCCCTTACCGGTGACAGCAGTGACAGTGGCCGGCTCGCTCTCTCGGCTGCCGGCCAGGCTGGTGATGCTGATGTGGTAGCGCCTGCCTGGCTCCAGCCCCCCCAGGTCATAGGAGGTGGCGGTGGCTGGGAGCTGCTGGCTGCGCTGGGGACCCCCTGCCCGGGGGAAGAGAGGGGTAAGGGGGTGCAGCGCAGGGGCTGCGGGGATGCAGGGGTGCCGGCTGGCCACGCTCACCCTCAGCCAGGCGCCAGACCAGGCGGTACCCGGTGCTGCCGGCTGCTGGCACCCAGGCCAGGCGCAGGCGGTGCTCCGAGGCCTCCATCATCCGGAAGCTGCTGACGGGGGGCACTGGGGCTGCCTCCGCTGCAGGGCAGAGGGGCAGGCATTAGAGGTAGGGGTGTCTGGTGCCAGCCTGGAGTGCTCCCCCCTGCCCAGCACTCACGGGTGGTGACAACAATGGAGACGGGGTTGCCCTCCCGGTTGCCGATGAGCGCCGTCACCTTCACGGTGTAGGAGACGCCACCCTCCAGGTCAGGAATGTCAAAGGAATTGGTGTGGCCAGGAACCTGCCGGCTGCTTTCCGAGCCCCCTGCCAAGGACTGCGGTGTCAGCCCCCCGCCCTGCCACCCTCACAGCCTGTCCCCATCCCCATCCCACGGTACCGTCCCTGCGGCTCCACACCACGCGGTAGGCGGTGGCTCCCGGCACGCCGACCCAGGTGACACGAGCGATGTTGCTCCTGGAAGCCTGCACCTCCAGCCGGGACACCGTCCCCACCTGCTCGGGCGCTGTGACATCGAGAGGGCTTCTGTCACCCAGGCCCAGGGCAAGTGGCACTGGCTGGTACCAGTGGGTGAAGGGACACCTCACCTATCCGTCCGGTGGCGGTGACGGGGCTGCCCTCACGGCCATCCACAATGGCCGAGACGCTGATGGTGTAGAGGATGCCGGCACGCAGCCCCTCGATGGTGAAGGCAGTGGGGTCAGCGGGGAGGAACTGGGATTGCTCCAGACCTAGGAGAGACAGTTGGGCTGGGAAGGGCTCTGGCACGGCCGCCGCGGCATCCTGCGGTCCCCGCACTCACCGTTGCTGCCTCGCCACCTCAGCAGGTAGCCCCCGACGCCTGGCAGCCCTCGCCAGGTGACCCGCAGCTGGTTGGGACCGGCCTCCATCACCCGCAGCTCCGAGATGCTGCCCACCGCCGGGTATTCTGCACCGCCCCACGGCACCGCAACGTCACCTCAGGGTGCTAAGAGGGGCCCTGCAGCCACCCTGGCACCCTGAGGGCTTGCGGGATGATAGAAGACAAATGCCTGCCGGGGTGGGGGAAAACACAGCGCCGGGATTCCTGGTGCCAAACCCCAGCATGGACTTACTGAGGCGGACGGTGAGCGTGGCGGCACTGCCCTCCCGGCTGCCCACCAGCGCTGAGACGCGCACCAGGTAGGTGATGCCCTCGCGGAGGTCAGCCAGCTCCAGCCCCGTCTGGCTGCCTGGGACACGCCTCGTCCTCTCTGTGCCATCTGCCAGGAGCAAGGCAGCCAGAGAGCCTCAGCGCCTGCTGGCTGGGGTCCCCTGGGTGCCACCCACACCCCTGCCCACAGACTCACCTCGGTTGTTGCGCACCACCACTTTGTACTCAGTAGCGCCGGGGACACCAGTCCAGCCCAGCTGCACCCTCCTGCCCGCCTCCTCAACGAGCCGCAGGCCCGACACGACACCCACAGGTGCCTCGACGCCTGTGAGGGGACATGGTGAGGCACGGCCGGAGCCACACAGCCTGGACGGCACAGCCGCCATGCTCACCCTGGGCTGTAACTAGAGACCTGGGCTGAGGGGGTCCCCAGGCTGAGCAATGCCACGCAGGATGCCCCTCCGTCTCATTGGCTTAGTGGGGGACAACCCAGGGGGCTCATGGCGGTCACTCACCTGTCTGGAAGGTGGTGACAGGGGTGGCCACCTCCCTGCCATCGTAGAGCGTGTAGAGGGTGATGCGGTACTCGGTGCCCGGCTGCAGCCCCGTCAGCTGGTAGGTGTTGGTGCTGCTGGGGAGTGACACCGTCCTGGGGGGCTCTGGTCCTGTGGAGATGGGAGGGTCACCACCAGCTGCCAGCACAGGGGATCTGTGGGGTGACCGGGTGCCCCGAGCCCACCTGTGGCTCTCTTCCACTCTAGGCGGTAGCCGCGGGCGTCGCGGGCACTGGTCCAGAGCACCTGGATGGACGTGGGGCCCAGGATGTTGGTCCGCAGCGTCTGCTCTGCACCTACCTCTGCAAGAGGGATCCCATGGGCCAGGCTGCCCTGTGCCACTCTGCTGCCGGCCGCCCACCCTGGCATGACCCCGGCCCCCAACACACAGCAGGGTGGGGAGTGTCACTGTGGTGTGGGGTCACGGGGGCTGGTCCCCACCCCATCCCATGGTGATGGCACCGGGGGCAGAGCCAGAGGTCAGCAGCGGGATGGCATCACCCGTACCTGCCACCTACCCGTCCTCTGCTGGACGGTGGCCGCGGGCCCCTCCATCTGCCCGAAGAGCGGGGCCACCGTCACCACGTAGTCAGTGTTGGGCTGCAGCCCCTCCAGCGCGTGCGACGTCCGCCCAGCATCCAGGTCCACCCTGTGCCTGTCCTGCCCTGCAAGACAGCACAGCATTCCCTTGCGGGGTCCGGACCACCATCACCTCCCTCCTGCCCCTCCTCCCTAGGACCACCGGCAGAAGGAGTGCAAGTTCTGGGATGGGCACCTACCTGCGAGGGTCGCCCAGGAGAGCCGGTAGCCGGTGGCACCGCTGACGGGCTGCCAGGCCAGCAGCATGCTCTGCGCCGAGACGTTGTGGACGGCCAGGTGCTGCATGCCCACTGGGAGCCCTGCGGACGAGAGGTGCCTGCTGTGCCCTCCACGCCAGAGCAGGCAGCGGGAAATATCTCTGCTTGCAAACCCACCTGCTCTGGGAGGGAAGCCCCCTTGTCCCCGGGAGCTGCTGAGGGGCGCGAGGTCACCGAGCGCAGCTCGTACCCGGGCGGCTCCTTCAAAGTGCCCCAGCTCCAGTAAACTGGAGCGCGAACGCCTTCCCCGTAATGCCTTAAATACTTTCTGCGGGTTAAGGCTGCCTGGGGCAGCTGAAGGAACGGGTTTGCCAAAATTTGATGCTTGCAAAGGTGTTGCCCCAGGGCCTCAGCCCAGCTCCTGCCCAGCAATGCTTCCCTGGCGGAAATCGTGCTTTCCTCTTAAAGAGCACAGTGCTTGAATTTATGGAAACATCCCTGCATTTTTTTGGTCAAAATTTTAACATTACGTGGAGAAAGCTCCAGCAGAAATGCTCCCAGAAGGCTGTGAAGGAGCTCGGGAGCGCACAGTGCGACATGCACCCCGGAAGCATCTTTTGGGGCTCAGAGCATCACGTTGCAGCCATGCTCACCTACATCCCGGCCTCCCCCAGGCGGCAATGGGGCAGGCAGCCCTGTTCCCTTGGGGCACGGTGACCGGAGGGGCTTCCCTGTGCTTGGAACTCATCCCTGTCCCCAGCTGAGCCCAGGGTCGGGCGTGGTGCTTACGTGTCCGGGCGGTAAGGGTGGCAGGGACGGCAGGCTGCTGCGCGTAGCGCGGTTGGAGTGTCACTGTGTACTCGGTGTCGGGGCGCAGGTTGCTGAGTGTGGCCGACTGTGTGCTGGCCCCCAGGCTCTTCTCCTCCCCCTGCACCACTCCTTGGGGGGAAATAGAGGAGCGTGGGTGAGCATGGGGGCACAGCAGGCGCCAGGCCCGGCAGGGAAGGGGTGTCTGTGGGCCAGCACCCTGCCCTGGGGATGCCAAGCGGTGCCAGGGGTGGGGAGCACTGGGAGAGGCTGGGATGGCGGCCAGGGCAGGGGCACCCACCGGAGCGCCCGGGGCCAGGGAGGGGCTGCCAGCTGCGTGGCTCCAGCCCAGCACTGGCTGGGACGGGGGTCTGCCACTCGCCCCCCACACGCAGCGACTGCAGGGGCACGCATGTGCCTGCGCTCCCAGCCCATGGCCAGCGCGCACAGCGGGCCCCCAGCCATCCCACGCACCCAAGCACGCACCCCGAGCCCCACGCACCAAAGCCTCTGGGTGTAGGAACTCACATGCTGCCTCTGCGCGCGCACAGATGCCCCACAGCCCGCGCACGCGGGCTGGCCGCCACAGCGAAGGCAGGGGTGCACGCACCCGTGACACTCTCGGCATAGCTCCTGCATCGGCCCCCACGCAGGCACCCCCCGCACTTGCACCCCACTGCCACAACCAGCCCAGCCCATGGGGCGGCGCCAAGGCAGGGCACCCAGGCAGCACTGTCCCCTCGCAGGGGACTGTCCCCTCCCCTCACCTTGCACGGCATAGCTGAGGCCATAGCCCTGGGGGGGCTCGGGGCCAGGCTGCCAGGCCAGCCGCAGGAAGGTTGGTCCAGTTTCCACCACGTGGAAATCCAGCACGGAGCCGGCACGGCTCTCTGGGGACACACAGGGCCAAGGATGAGCTCCCATGCACCACAGGCACACAGCGCCTGCCTGCATCCCCATCCCTGTCCCCAAAGGCATGGACACTCACGGGTGCGTGCGCGGCCAGACACCGACTCGCCGATGCTGTTGGCGTACTGGGCGGTGACGGTGACCAGGTACTCCGTACCCGCGCGCAGCCCTCGCAGCACAGTGCTTGTCTCCCGCGGCCCCAGGCTCACCTGGGCAGGGACAGTGTCACCTCCTCACCCATCCCCAGGCTGTGCACGGGGGTGCTGGGGACCCCCGGGGACACTGAGCAGGCAGGGGGAGCGCTGACCTCCTGCCTCTCTGCCACGATCGGCTGCCCCAGCCCTGTCAGCGGCACATACAGCACCCGGTAGCCGGTGACAGGGCCACTGGCCGCCGTCCAGCGGATCCGCAGCTGGTCGAGGCCCCGCTCCAGGATCTCCAGGTTGGAGGGGCCGGCGTGGCTCGGCCCGTCTGTAGGGGAACAAAGGGGCCATCAGTTCCAGAGTGTGTGGGGCGGCAGGGACAGCTTGCCAGGGTGGCACAGCCAGGTGGGAGAACACAGCCTGGCATCCAGCACAGGGACGAGGGTGGGGGCCCATACCCAGGCGGCGCAGGGTGCCCCCAGCGCTCATGCACACCCTGCGTGTCATCAGCGGCACCAGCGTCCCCAGCAGCTTGAAGTCACCGACGTAGAAGAAGAAGGCCTCGGTGGGCATCGAGGCTACGCGCATCAGCTCCTTGTGGTCGGCGTTCTTGACCCCTGCACAGATGGAGATGATGGGTGAGGGCAAGGACCCTGAACCCGGCAGCAGCCCCCCTCACCCGGCGCTGAAGCCCAGCTCACCCACAGCGAAGACCTTGATGCCCTGGCTCTTCAGCTTTGCTGCTGGCCCCTCAGCATCGTCCTGGGACTTGCCATCCGTGATGAGGATGCAGATCTGCGGGGCCAGGAAAGAGCTGTGAGATCCAGCCCAGGACCCATGAACTTGCCACCTCCCACCTGGGTGTCCCCGGGGCCACCGCCCCGCACCTACCTGGGGGACCCCAGGTCGGAGCTGCCTGGGGCTGAAGAAATTGTCAGCAACGTAGCGGAAGCCGGCACCGGTCCGCGTGTTGCCACCCTTGTAGCTCAGCTGCTGGATGGCCCTCCGGACACTCACGCCGTCAGTGTGCTGGGAGAAGGAGAACTCCATCCTGGGGGACACGGGAGGATGCGTTACCTCCTGGCCCTGCCACCCTGCCGCCCTGTGCACCCCCCTCCCCAGGGCTCACCGCGGCTCATCACTGTACTGCGCCACGGCAAAGCGCACCGCCTTCTCACCCACCACCTGCACGAAGGGCCCCACCAGGTCGTCCATGAACGTGCGTATGGCACGGAAGTTGTTCCTGCCGATGCTGGATGAGCCGTCCACCAGGAAGGCGATGTCAGCCTCCAGCACGTCCTCGCACACTGCTGCAGGGCAGCGACAGTGCTCAGGGCACGGCCCAGCACCACGGCACGGTGGTGCTGGGCACCTCTCACCCCCCAGCCACCACAGGCATGGGGTGCTTGGCACCCACCTTGGCTCCTCTTCTGTGCCGTGGTGGCTGGGGGACCCAGGAGCGTGAGGAGCATGGCGAGGAGCAGGAACCGGCCACTCATCGTGGGAGGCTGTGGGAGAGGATGCTGCCACCACCACCCCACGCCAACCCCACATCTCTGGGGATGGAGCAGCAGGGCCCAGAGGAATCCCAGCACCACGCTGTGCCATGGTGCCTGGCAGCCTCGGGGGGGCACGGTGCCAGCGCTGCACCCCACGGCACAGGGGAGAGCCACTCGAGTCGGGCCGGGCAGACAGCAGGGCTGCCCCTGGCCGTGTTACCGCACGTCGTCCACGCCGGCGGAGCAGCCGGCAGCATCCCGCGCCCGCTCGGCCCACCGGGTCTGCCGACTCTCCGAAAACTGTCGGGTGGGCAGGGCCGGCGGCTGCCCCACGGCACGGCCTGGCCCGCAGCCCCACGCCCCGGGGGAGCCGTGTCCCGGCTGGGGGGAGGCCGCCAGCCCTGGCTGCGGGGTGTGCGGGGACTCTGCCTCCACGGGCCCTGCACGCTCCCAGCTCCGGCAGCGGCTGCACCTGGGGGCTCCCCGCCACCCCAGGAAGGGTGGCACAAGCGGGGTGCTGCAGGGCGGGGTGCGTGAGCCCTGCCCGCTACCCTCCGCCCCCCCCCAAGTCCCGCCGCTTCCCACGCACATGGCTGCGGGAGACACCCCCGCGACGGCCGCGACGGGTCTCAGCCCGAGCGCAGCCCAGCCGATCCCGGGAGGTGCGAGCCCGGCAGCCGGCCCGGTGTGTGCTGGTGGGGGGTGGGTGGGTGGGGGGGCTAGCGCCCACGGGTGCCCGTGTGGGAGGCTCGGTCCTGCCCCGCAGCGACCCCCGCCTGCAGCGGGACCCCCGCAACAGCCCCCCTCCCTCCCGGCCGCACGCACTCACCCACCGCCCCCCGCGGGGCTGCACCGAGCCAAGCCGAGCCAAACCGCGCCGTTCCGAGCCGGGCACAGGCGGTGCCGGCGCGGAGCGGCCCGCGGCGCTCCCGCCCCTTTATCGAGGGCGGCCCGGAGCGGGGGGAGCGGCAGCGCCGCGGCTCCCGCCCAGCCCGGCCCCCCAGAAAGGGCTTTTCCCACCAGTTCCCCGGGGAGGGGGGGGCTTCTGGGGGTGATCCCCGGGCGGGGGCTGGAGGGAGCAGGGTTGTGGACAGGAGGGGGTTGGGCCCCCCCGGGGAGGGGTTTGTGCTGGGCTTGCGGCGGAGACCTGGGCGCAGGCCTCGTGCGGCTGGGGGCCGTTTTCCCTTCAGCGTCTCCATCCTCCACGTCCCAGGAATGCGGTGAGCGGCTCTGGGACCTGCCAGCTGGGAGCCGGCCGCACACCTCCCTCCATCCCACGGGAATCGTGTCCCCAGGGACCTCAGGGCACTGCCTGGCCCTGGACCGAGCTGCCGCAGGGACCCGAGTCCCTGCCAACCCCCGTGCCCAAGTCAGAGCCTGACTGTCACCAGCTCGGGAGGACGGTGATGGTGGAGACGGGCTGCTCGCCACGCCAGCGCAGCTCCGACGGGGCTGCAGGACGGCCAGGCCTCGGCCGGGACCTTTCCCGCACCCGCAGCTCCTGGCACCCATCCCACGGGACCCCGGCACCCAACGGCTCGGGTACGAAGCCTTGAGGGAGAGGATGAGGGACACCCAGCAAGGTGGGCAGGGACCCTGGTCTCACACCATGCAGTGACCAGCAGGACTGTCCCCCCGCCCCGCCCCGGGGCTCCTCCTCAGCCCGGGGCGTGCTCCTGACCCTCAAGAGAGCCCCGTGCTCCCAGGGCACCCTCTGGGGCTGCGCTGCTTCTTGGGGCGCATCCTGCCACCCCCCATCCTCCCAGCTGGTACCTGGCCTCAGCTGGGGCTGGCCCAGGCTCATGGCTCTGGGACGCGCTCCATGCTGCCTTCCCCTGCTCCCTTGCCCACCCCGTGCCCCCCAGCACCCCCCGTACCTGTGCCCTCCCGGCCGTCGGCTCAGGGGCTCCCCTCCGGCTCCTGGCAGGGCAGCGGGCAGATCTGGGGGCATCTTCCTGCGGGCAGCGAGGGGAGCGACGGCGGGGGTCCCCGGGGCCCAGGGCCACCTCACAGCTGGGGGCTGGGGGCAGGGCCACCTGCCACCGAGCAAAGATGCTCCAGGGCCGGCTGCAGGCAACTTTCCCAGGCACACGCTGTTCCCGAGCAGGGGAGGGGCGGCGATGCCCCCACTCTTCTTAAAGGCGCAGCAAGCAGCGCATCCCCTCCTCTTCGTTAGCCTTCCTCTCGTTAGGCCCCAGCCCCGGCCCCCAAACTTGGCCGGCCAGCTCCAAAGTTCACCGTGGCCGTGGGTTTCCCTTTCCCGCCCCAGCTCTGTGGGTGCAGCATCCCCAGGTCAGGACTGTCCCCCAACCCTCCTCCTGCCAGAGCTCGCCTAATGAAGGCAGGGCGGCCTGTCCCAATTAGACAAGGGGCTTCGTTAAACAGGGAGCGGAGGGGTCTGCCAAGGGCTCTGCGGTTGGCCCCGGGCCCGGCGCTGGCGAAGCAGCCCCGCGGCGTGGTGCCGGCAGCGGGGCACGGGCGGCCGGGGGTCAGCCCGGCTAACAGGGCCAGTGCTGGAGCGAGCATCGCCCAGCGGGCACCGCAGGCAGGGGCACCGGGGCAGCGATGCCACGCCGGGGGCTCTGCCTGCTGCCTTGGCCTCCGGGAACGTGGCAGGCACTGGTGCGGGGTGGTGCCCAAACCCCGCTCCCACACACATCGTCACCATCTCGCCAGCAGCATCCCTCTTGCACTGGCACTGGAGGGGGCCATGCAGGGGTGCTGGGTCCCCAAACCCAGAGTGCCGCCCCCTCCACGGTGTTTCCCCAGCTCCCCCTTCACCGCATACCGGGGTCGAGAAAGAATCCTCGGCCCCGGGCGCAGGATGGTGCTGCCTCTGGAAGGAGAGCACCAGGTGTGAGTGACTCACGCAGCCGCGCCGCTGCACGCCAGTCCCTCCAGGAACATCCCAAAAAGCTGTCGGCCCTTTCCCAAGCCTGGCAGGCTGCCACCGATCACTGCTCACAGCCCAGGCTTGGGGTGACCCATATCCTGGCTGGCTTGGCCCCAAAGCACGTTGACTCCTCTCTGCTGACACCGACCAAAACTTGCAGGGCTGACCCCAACCCCAGCCCCTTGCCCTTGCCTGCCCCATGCACACCAGCCCAGTCCCCAAATGCCACTCGCCAGCTGGCCATGCACCACCCACGACACAACCTCTGCTACCCCATAACTCTCAGATCATGAGAATTCCCAAAACATCTCCCCAGGGTCCCAGAGGCCCCAATCCCTGCAGGGCACTGCCCTGGGCTCCAGGCACAGAGGGGGGAGCACCAGCTCCAAGCCTCGCAGGAGGTCACACCACCCCCGGGACAGGAACCCCCAGTTTGAGAGTGAGCATATGTGAAGCACTGTGACTGAGCCTCCCCCTGCCTTGCGCTTGCCAGGCAGGCGGCCTCACTGCTGCCTTAGTGGGAAACAAGAGAGAAAAAGCTGTTTTTTTCAGCCCCAGGTGGGGTTTCAGCTTTTTGTGGAGCGGCAGGAAAAATGAGTCATGCGGCACAGTGAGACGCGGCACGGTGAGACGTGTGCCGGGCTGCAGAGCCAGGTGCAGCCGCAATGTCAGGGGTCCCACACCCCATCCTCTGCCCACCCTCTCCGTATCCCACAGCCGCTGCCTTGGGTGCTGACCCAGCAGAGGCTGCGACCCAGCACAACCCTCCCAGGATTTCGGTTTCCTGGCCCTATGGTGGTCCAGCAGCGCTCCCTGTCCCAGCACAGCGTGGGCATCCCCAGCTGGTGGGGATGCATGGGGCAGCTGCAGGGCTGCTGGAAGGGAGCTGCGCCCCTCTCCAAGCCCTCTTAAATTTGGGGGCTTTCAGGCAGAGGGGGGCTGGCGCCAAGGCAGGCGAGGGGAGGAGGAGCTGGCCAGAGCTGGAGGGGGAAACCTCGCCTGCCGCAGGGGCCGGTTGGGACACGCTCCAGGAATGTCTCCCAGCACCAGCCACTGCTGGCTCCCTGCCGTGGCACCCAGCCGCCCGTCCCCAGCGTCCCAGGAAAGTGGCCTGTGGACCCCCACTGCTGTCACCAGCCGCTCGGGGAGAGGTTCGGAGGGCTGGCATCACAGTCGTCGTGCGGCCTCAGGGACCCCCATGCCACTTCGCAGGGTTCCCCAGCAAGCCCAGTGGCCATAAAATGGGCCAGGGTGGAGAACTGGTCACCCCTTACCTGCTAATGACCTACCCCAAGGGGCTTGGGGTGGCAGACGGCTGTGCCACCTTTCTGGGCCACACTTCACAAGGGGAACAGATAGCAGACCCCCAGCTCCTCTGTGCTGCAGGGCACATCTCGTGGCATGCCCTGGGTGAAACTGGGACTGGTGAGCTGCTGTCTGCTCAGCAGCCCTGGGGATGCCTAAAGCCAGCGGGATGCTCCTTGTTGTGGGGACCACCATGGGGCAGCAGCAGTGAGGGTCTGGTGGGTAAAGATGGAGGCAAGTGGTCCCACTGCAGCCAGGCTTGGGGTCAGGCTGAAACTGCTGTGTCCCCACGTCAGGGCTCCCCGTGGGGTGGATGCATACCCCAGTTCCCCCACGACTGCTGCAGAGGGATGGAAAGTTTTTCCTGCCTGTAAACTGTTGTGTCTGGAGGTTCTTGCCAGCGTGGCTGCACATGAGCATCTCACGAAGCTGTGCTGGACTGCGGCCAACCCCTGCTGTCCAGGCAGACAGGGCTGAGGGAGTGACCGGTGACACTGTGGGGACATGATTCCCCTTGGCTGAGTCAGGCAAGAGAAGGCAGCCCTGGTCAGCCTGACAGCGGAGGCCAGGCTGGCTCTCAGGGACAGCGAGGGATGGGGAAAGCCAGGCACACTCAGGGCTTTGTGAAAATGCAGCGTGCCAGAAAGGGAGGGTGATGGTGGGGACGATGGCAGGGGGATGAGGAGCCAGCAGGACTGCATAGGGCTCGAGGATCCCTAGTTAACAAGCTCCCTTCACCAGCTGCAGCCCACAGCTGAGTTTTGGGCAATGCTGGCAGCCCTGGGGATGTCCAGAGAGGCTGGGTGTCGGGGACATAGAGGGAAGTGAGGTGTGGGGAGGGGCTGAAGCATTCCCAGAGGGAACGCACCCCGCACTGCACAGAGTGACCACCCACACAGCCTGGCTCATCCCGCAGGAATCCAGCTTCTTGGCTGCTTGGGGCACGGGCTGCTCCCCTCCACAGAGGGGACCAGGTTCCTTAAAATAAGCCTGGCTTGCCCTCAAGGATGGGGATGTAGGACGGGGTGGAAATGCAGGGACCGGGTTCAGCAAAGCTCCCCCAGCATCCCCGCGTGGGGCCAGTGCTGCCTTTCCCCGTGCTGCCAGCCCCGTGGGGGGAACATGCCCTGGAGATGCCCCGGCCAGCCCAGCGCGTGCCGCCACGGAAGGGAATCTCCTGCCTCTTCGTAGGGGCAGACAGATTGCCCGCCTTGGGAGCACTGCAGATAAGGTGCCCCCAGCCCAGTCCTGGCCGCAGGTTTGGCAGGCAGTGGCAGGCACTGCCCACGGCACCGCTGGGCTTGGGGTAGTTTCGCACACGAAGCGGGACCCAGGGACCCATTACAGTGCGAGAGCAGGGGCTGGCAGAGCAGAGGGAGCGGTTTCCCCCTGGATGTCTGCAGGAGGGAGAAGATGAAGGGAAGCCAAGGGAGAGCAGCCAGCCCGCGGCACGCGCGCTCAGGGCGTGTGTGGGCTGGGACCGCGGTGCGCACTGCGTGACTCGACACGCCAGGCAGCTGAGCCAGCCCGTGCCCGCCTGCACCCACCAGTGCCGCCCAGCCTGCCTGCGCGGCTGTGGGGGTCCCTGGGGACCAGCATCACTGGCAGCACACGCCTTGGGCCCAGCGGTGCGATGCAGGGGTGAAAGGTGGCATTCCTGCAGCTGTCCCTTGGGAGAGCGGTTTGGAGCAAGGCCGGCAGCTCCGGGAGAGGCAAGGCGATCATCTTACCTGCAAAGACCAAGGCGCTGGGTCCCAGTCTGCCTTGAGCCCTCACCAGCATCCCTCCGGGAAGGTGCACAGGCTGATGGGGCAGCTCAGCCCCCACTGGGTGCTGGGGCAGCCATCACCGGCGCAGGGGCTGCTTCGGACCTCGCACGGTGCCCAACACCCTGCACCAAACCCAGCTGCCAGGGGCAGGGCAGGAGGGGCACCACGGCTTTGGGGGGGTGGAGGGGCACACAGGAGCCCAGCACTGCTCCCAAAGACCTCACAGGGGGACTCACCAGTGCCATGGGCAGGATGGTACCACCGCTCTCTGCTTCAAATCAGACTGATCCAGTGAGCAGCCGAGCAGGGGCGTCTGCATGAGCCCAGGACACAGAGCCCAACCCTGCAGAGCTGGGGTGCTCGCCAGCAGGACAACAGCCCTTGCACACACTGGGGCAAGCTGCTCACCAGCTCCCAAACCTCCCAGCACCCCATCAGAGGGGGACAGGCACCATGAAGCTGTGGCTGTCCCATCCCTCCTCCCCCAGCCTCGGAGCCAGGAGCAGCCAGTGCAGGAGGAGATGGGCAAGGCACCATCACCTTCCCCACGCACGGGAGCTGCTCTGCTGCCCAGCGCCGAACTTTTCCCCCTCCCAGGGCTGGGAAACGGCTGCTGCCTGGCTCGCAGCACAGCACCCAGGACCATGAGGCCAGCTGCGGGCTAACTCGGTTGTGGGAGCCCACATGGACCTCTGAGACCCATGAAGGGACACCCTGAGGGGAGCAGGCAGCAGCACGGCAGGGGGTGTAGCGGGGGCAGCACGGTGGCAGGGGCACGCAGCGATCGCTCGCCAGGCAGAAAAGGGAAATGGCAGGCAGGCAGAGCGCCGGCCTGGGAAGCTGGAGCCGTTCCCAGGATGCTGCCAGCTGTGCTGCAAGAAGCTGCTGCTCGCAGGGGTTCACACAGCTTGATGTGGCCGGGAGTATTTGTTCCTCCCTCCAACGGCAACAGCAGATGACTCTGTGGCTGCTGCGGCTCAGGGCAGCGGGATTCCCAGGGGAGGTGTGTCGCCAAGAGGAATAGCTGTGCGCCCGAGTAGCCAGCCCTCGGGGGCCTCTATCCCAGCCCCGAAATAAGGGAGTGAGGACACACTGGCCCACTGTCCTGTGACCCTGCTGCTGCACCAGAGCTCACTGTGGACGGTCATCGCAGTTCTAAGAGATGGAAACAAGTCACTAACGGCTTGTGCAGAAGCCGTCCTGCTGCCGAGCACAGCCAGCCCTGGCACAGCAGCACGGCAGCCTGCACTCACAAGTGACCGGCAAGAGGGACCTGCTCTGGAGCTGCACAAGAAGGAGTTTGCCCGCCTCAGCTCTCCAGACCTAGCTCTCCCACAGCCCTTGTGCCAAGGGAAGGCTGCCCCTTGCGCACTCCCCTTTCGACCGATCCTGCTCTCACTTCCCCATCGGGAATAGGATCCATCTGGGATGCGGCTCTGGCAGCTGGGAGGATGGGGTGGTTGCTCAACACTTCCTCTCTGCCTCTATTCAAGTGTTTCACAATCTGCACCAACACCCCTTAAAAACTACCTGCGGCTCCTTATAAATTTCTGGCAGGGCTCATGAAAGAACCCCCCGTCCTGCTTTTCACAGGGCTTGGCCGCTCCTTGTGCAAGGGGCGCCCGATGGAGCCGTGGGGAGTGTCGCCCGCAGCTGGAGGGCTGGTGGGAGACGTGCGGGGCGGCCCAGCAGGCAGCCGCTGGCACGTGCTCCGCCGGGGAGGGGACGGCACAGCTTGCACCGAGGCACGGCGGGGGGCCCTGCCCGGGACAGGCGGGGGCACAGAATGGGGTACGTACCGCTGGAGAGCCGGGGCCATGCTGCAGCCTCCGCGGAAGATGGGGCTTTTGCAAGTCTGGAGTGCTGGTAAAAGCGCGGGGATAGCACAAGCTGCTTCACCTGCCGGACACCAAGGGTATGCCAGCTAACAGCGCTGGATCCCCAGCAGCTGTAGGATACTACTCCGAGTGTTTCACACAGCAGCCACAGTCCGTGTGAAGGATGACAAAGGTTTGGCCATTGGTCTGCTGGAGGGTGAGGAAGTGGGGACGAGGCCCAGCACGCAGGGGACCAAGGCTGCAGGAGGGGCTAGGAGCATCCCTACCTGTGGGTGCCAGCCGGGGTGCAAGGGGGACCGTGCTGCGGAGGGATCTGTGCAGTTCGCGAGACCAGACTTGTCCTCACGGCTCTCCCCTGCAAGGCTGTGCCATTGCTCCTTCAGCTCTTTGGCTGGGTGCCCGACTCCAGAAGAAAAGAATAAAAAGGATGAAGCACCCGCCCTGCCCCATCGGGTGAATCGCTGTCTGTCACCATGGGAACACCTCCCTCCACAGATCCCCCCAGGATGACTTCATATCTCCACCGAGCAGGAGGCCTGCGTCACCGGGATGGCACGGGGTGGGTGGCCACATACACCTCACGCAAGGACACGGGGCAGGACGCTGCAGAGCTCCAGGCTGAGCAGCCCAGGTCAGGGTCCCTCAGAGGATGGGGGTATGGTCTGCACCCACGCAGCGCATCCCCAGAGGAAAGACGATGTCTGCAGCACCTCTGCACCCCTCTTCATTGCCGTTCTGCTTCTGCCACCCCCAACCTTCGGAAGTCACCAGCCTGGGACGGTGGGGACCTCAGCCCTCTCCATTCTCTTCAGCAAAGCCAGGGCAAGGTCACCTGTGAGTCACCGCTGTGCGTGTGAGGCAGAAACAGTAGATATTTGCATTCCCATGTCACAGCCGCTCCTGCCAAGCGCTGCACATCTGGAACAGCTGTAAACAAAGCAGGGGAATCCAGAGAGCCACAGCAGAGAGCAGCCGGGGGCAGCGGGGACCTCCAGCCTTGCAGCAGCCAGGCTGGGGGAAGGGGTGGAAATAAGCGCAGAACCGCCACGTGGAGCCCAGATGCCCGGGGCTCGAGCACACTCACCCACCACCTCTTCCTGGAAACCCCTCGGCCTGCCAGGGCATCCTCTGCGCCAGGTGAGCGTGGGCAGGAGCCTGCCTGCTGCTCCGGTTACTAGAGCCGCTGCTCACCAAGCCTCCCACGAGGGGCCGCAGCCCCACTTGCCCCGTCGGTGGGCAATTATCGCCTCACAGGTCCCTACTGAAATCACATCCTCTGAGTTTCATAGGTAGCACCAGGACTCTTTTTCATTTGCTATGAGACCACATCACTCCTGAGTAGTACTCAATGGAGAGATCATGAGTTTGGTATGTATGAATCTGTACAATGCTGGACTGTACCTGGAGAAGCTCAGAATACAGTTTTCTGAAGCCAAATACAAATACACCAAATCCTAAATTTCAAAGCAACACGAATTTAATTCCCTAGATTAAGCATTCAAATAAGGAAGAAAAAATCCTCCCCCCTCAAAGAGCTCACTCTTCCTTAAATACAGCAAATAAGAGAGAAGCACCATGTTCATTTTACAGCTTTATCCAAGTGCCTACTCAAAAAGTTATGTGCAAACTAGAAAATACCGCACAGTACGGGGGCTATTTTACCAAACACTTTGCGCATCTGAGCTGTGGCCAGTGCCTGTGGAGTGGCTTTATTCTGCGCGTTGCACTGACTGTCAGTACCCACGTTCACGGCAGGGCAGCACGGTGCCCAGGAAAGCAAAATGTTCAATGTCCCACTGCAGGCTCTCAGTGAAACCTGGAAAAGCACTCAGATACCCAGGCTCCTGTTTCAATATCTTAATTACATGATTAGCCTCGCTCAACTCGGGTCATGTGGCATTCGATCCGCCTTCCTTCGCTGTCCTCGTGCTGCCTGTGCTATGCAGTTCTCACGCCAAGGCAGCGTAAGGAGCTTTAAATAATCCCAGAGCATAGTGGAGGCTCAGCAATGGATGGTGGGACACCAAGCAGAAGCAGTGTCTCCAGAGCATCTGGCAGGTGATCCAGCACAGGCGCTACTCCCGTTGACACCTCTTTGTACAGAAAACCCCTCCTGCTCTCACAGACCAGAGCTGGGTCCTCCCCAGGTTGCCACCCCAGCAGCCTACAGCTGGGCCAGCAGCTCCATTTTCCATTCCTGGGCAGGTGAGAACCTGGGCAGATCCTCCTCCAGGCACCCCACTTCTAGGAGCTTTTCTGGGCATCCCCAGCAATGGGCTCAAGGGGTAGCAAAGCCAAACCTCAGCCTGGCAGCGCCACTAAAAACCTCAGAGCCCTGCGGCATGAAAACGTGTGAGGGGAAAGAGCTGGAAAGAGAAGACTTGCATGGAAAAGTGAGAACCACTGATTCTCTTTGGATGGCGTGTGGGGTAAAGCAGCTTTTAATGAGGGTGTTCAGGGCTCAGACTCGCCCCCTTCCAGACATGCCATTGAAGAAAGAGCTGAGACAATGAAGACAAGCCCTGCCGCCGTGCCTCACTCAGCCTTGCGTCTCACAGCAGCCTGGGATGGCTGTAGCTGGCAGTCAGGCCTGGATGGGCCCTTTGTCCGTTGCTTCTCCACACAATGAATACACTAAAGCTTTAAATGAGCCGTTTCCTTTTCCAAATAGGAAATGGGATTTCTGGATACTGCTGCTAACCATTCCTCTCTCCTGGTTTACAAAGTCCCTGCGATGCACAGCAGAGCAATGTGACATGCAGGAGGCCCTGGGAGTGCAAGCCAAGCATTGGGTACTACCCTCACCCCAGCAATCCTGCAGCCCCACTGGGTGACACTTCATCACAGGGAGCACTCAGCCCTCCTCTGAGCAAACCACGCCATGCAGGGGCTGGCCAGAGGAAAACACCCCTGGTCACAGCCGTGCCAGTGCCTTGGTCAACCCTGCACCAAAGGATCCGATAACAGGAGACAGCAGCAGAGCTGCACTTCTGCCCCATCTTTTAAACCCCCCTCGCCTGTTGCTCCCACTGCCATTTTCCATCAGCCTCGGCAGGAGAGCGGGTAGAGAAGCAGGCCCGGAGGGCAGCGGGCTCTCCTCCCAAAAGCTCTCTGGCACCAAAGAGCGGCACAGCTCCAAGCCTCTCATTTCTGTGAAAGCCTCTCTGCAGCTCCCTGAGGACAGGCTTGGCTCAGCACCTATGATGAGTATCAACTGTACTTTCCAGGGGGGTAATTAGTTCAGGTGAGGCAACTACTGACAATTGGTTGCTGTGGCCCCTCTCTTGGCAAGCACCAGAATCCCAAACAAGCAGCTCACATATCAAAGCGGCTGCCTGCTCCACAAGCAGATCCACCCTGTACATCTGCCCTGGCCCCGCAGCCCCGCACTGGGGGTACCGAGAGCTTTTCCTGCTAGAGACCAGGGAAACTCGGAGCGCTCAGCACAGATCTCTAGCAAGCTCTCCCTGTTTTTACTGCCAGATTTCATGTACCCAGAATAGCTCTGTATGGTGGGAAAAAAGCACTGAAGCAAGTGGCGTCGCAGAGCTTTGGATAAGGTACACACAATGCACAGCATCCTCCTTTCCAAATTCTCCTCTCTTCCAAGAGACAGAGAGCCAAGATGTCAGGGAGGGAAAGCAATCGCCTAGAGGTAGGTGGAGGGCATGAACTTCAAAGAGAGAACTTTACTGGGAAAGGGTAAGACAGCACCATACAGAAGGGAAGGGAGCAAAGGCCAGTTCATACACCAGACTAAATTTATCAGCACAGTCTAATGGGATCCCAAGTAACCTTCCAAGTGAAGTAGCAAAATAAAACACTTAAGCCATTGAGAACTAGACCGGTCAGAGAGCCCCGCTGAACAATCCTGCATTGTCCAGGGAGCCAGGAAACAGATTTATTAGGTCACCCAGGCCATCTCCAGTTTCAGTGAAATTGCCCTGTTCTAGGGATGGTTCCAACTCCCTCCTCTGGCACTTCCACTGTCCTTCACTGGGCAGCGGAAACCGCAGGAAGTCCAGTGAAAGATCTCACTTTTTGAAGGTTCGGGAAAAGCACCGAGGTAGGAGACTTCCATCGTGCCAGACATTTCCCAGTTTGGATTCCCTTGGACTGAGGCTGCTCCGATGGAGGAACAGAAACACACCCCTATGGCTCAAACAGCAGGAGACCTGCCAACGAGATTAGAGCTTCAGTTCCTCCAGCACCAAGGGATTCAGCTGCCAAAGGCCTGACGACTCTGCACAACTTCCAGGTTATGCTTCCCAAGCCCCTCACCAAGGCTCAGAGCATGGGTGTCTGCCAAGCAATAACACTCTCAACTCCTGAATGGGTTTCCCCTCCTCACCTTTTAGATCCCCAGTCTGGCTGCTGAAAAAGGTTGTTTACCAAGGAAAAATGATATTGTAAACCTCTCAATCCTAATAGCTGGTGAGACGCCTGTGTTTCTGGAAGCACGGGCACCCAAACACGACAGGCACTACGGGGCACAGTGCCATTGGAACTGCAGCCAGAAGATGCCAACACTTTGGGCACGGCTCAGCCTCGACTCCCAGCTGCTAGCAGGCACACAACAGCACTCTGCACCCCGTGCCACTCACCAGGGCACAGCTCCTAGTCTAGACCAGCCCAGATACTCAGATTTCTACAGGGATAAAAGCATCTACAAAATACCTTCCGGCGCTGCATAAGCCAGCCACCCTTGCAGAGCTGCAGCCTCTCGGGCAGGAGGAGGAACGGGTGCCAGTCCTCGCCGATGCGCTGGTAACACGCTGCTCAGTGCAGCCAGTCCGCTGCTTCTGCACAGAAACAGAGCTGCTGGGAAAGCAACAGTTGCAGAGACGTTTGAATCTGTTCCTTGTACAAAGCAGTGCAGGAGGGGCTGGGGAGTTACTCAAGGAGAACAACCATTCCCAAGCAGATACCTCCAGGGAAGAAAATTTGTAGGAAATGCTAAAGCAAGGATGTACATCTCCCTTTCCTTGTATTTCTTACCAACTGCAAAGCACCCTGGAAGCTCTTCACTTTGGGGGAAATAAATAGCAATGAAAGACAAGAGAGGATTACTGTCTGAGTGCAGTCTCAAAACCAAGACACAATCATTTACTGGTTCCACAAGGCTTGAGGCGTAAGTGAGCTTGTTTAGTTTTTCAGCCCTCAGTGCACTTGTGACGAGCCAGAGCTTGCGACGGTAGTTAAACCAAATTGCATCAAGAACATTTAACAGTTTCAAACTTGCCTGGTATACGCAATGCGTTCAGACACACTGACTCTCAAGAATCTGGATTCAGCACAAACGATTTAGTACACTGGATTAGTCTCAAGTGTAATGACTAACTCCTAGGAGCTTTTACACTATTTTTAAACCCCACTTGTCAGGGCAGCACCTGGAAATTAAATGAGAATCCCAGGGAGATTTATCCCAAAGACAAAAACTAAACAGGAGCACCTCACAGCTTCCAAGGGTAGCTGTGACAGGCTAGTGCCACCTGGCGGGAAGCTGTCCTCCATCCCCCTGGCTCAGTTTCATCCGTTCTGTTCCACGTTCCAGCTTCCCCCAGGCAAGACAAGGAACAACCACCAGATTAACACCAGCAGGAGCAGAAAGGGATGGGGAGCTCTTTCAGCTACCCAGACCTAGCGATTATGTTCCGGCTATAGGGCAGGCCACCCTATACTTCAGTCAGCAGCTTCTCAACTACTGCATAGCTGAGACTGACTGGATAGATGGAGGGTTATCATCTACACAAGTAGACCAACACCACGTACTCCACAATTTCTGCTCATTATTGAGCTGGTTTACAAGTAACAAGGAAGCTTAAGGTGAGAGGTACCATATCCTCACATAGGCTCTGGAAAGACGTTTGTTTAGCAACAGCTCCAGCTCCTCACACCTCCCGAACCTGCTAGAGACAATCGCCTCGTACTGAGGCAGCACCAGGCAAGGCCAGGCTGATCACCTCACCAGATACATAGGTGGTGGGAACTCAGCCATCAGTTTTGTCTGTAACTGATGAGGGAGAGAGGGGTTGCAGAAACTGCCCCTACTGCAGAGGCAGTCACTCCAAGAGGGCCACAAACACTAACACCACATCCCAGGGACAGGAAGAGGACCAACTTTCCACAGATACATTTTGATCTCCTTGGTGATCAGGAGAGCACGGAGGTCCCAGTCCCCCACTTTGTTCTTAAGTCTGCACAAGCAGCAACGCCACAGCCCGAGTCTGGCCATGCTGCCGCTGCACAGAGGGGCACAGTGGAAATAGCTACACCTGCCCTGGCAGCCTCATACCAGCAAAAAGACTTCCTTCAACCAGCCTGAAGACCAGAGCTCCAAATCAGGACAGTGCCAGCTAAGGACAGAGGAGGCAGGGCCGCAGACAGACACACAGACAAGTTTCTAGCATGAGCCCTGACAAATCAAGGCTGATTGGTCCAATACCTCACCAATTTGACAAGATTAACAATGTCCACATGACCCAACAAGACACAGTCATGACCCAGCAGAACCAACTCCATATAGGATTGTTTATTTTTGTTTCATTACACTTAACACCACGAAGACAGCCATTTTGATGGGACTCATCTTGCCCCTGGAGCACAAGACATTCAGAGCCAGAGGGAACCTGTCACAGTCCACAGCTTCACTATTTCCAACCGTGCAGGAACACATCCTAGAAACGGATCCAGTACATGGCACTGCGGATACGGTTGTAATCCAAGAGCTGTTCAATGGGACCTGAGCGAACAGAACAAGAGTCAGTCACTGGAGACTAGAGGCGTAATTAAAATCCCTGTGCAGCTTCCCACGGTCTTAAAGTAGACAGTGGCACAGCAGACTGTGCTCACA
The DNA here is from genome assembly GCF_036417535.1 of Chlamydotis macqueenii. Taxonomy (NCBI): domain Eukaryota; kingdom Metazoa; phylum Chordata; class Aves; order Otidiformes; family Otididae; genus Chlamydotis; species Chlamydotis macqueenii. The sequence goes on along the minus strand of NC_141565.1, from coordinate 10,400,107 downwards.
ATCCAGAGCACCTATGCACACAACCAGGCATACTCAGTACAGCTCCACATGGAGGTATGAAATAAAGGGAGCCACCAACTCAGAGATTTTGGCTAGCTCATTCCAACTTCCTGTTCAAAACCAGTCTCTTTGAAGGCCAGAGGAAACAGCTGCATGGAGGAGGGGAATCCACAACACACAGGAAGTAGGCAGCAGAGCGGAGCTGAGCTGAGCTGCTCAGGCAGGTTTTCTGAGAGGAATTTGTCCTTGGCCAGACAGACATGCCAGAGCAGCCCAAGAGAACCATGTCTCTTCACTTCCCTTACATAAATCACCATGACCCCAGGGTAAGGACACCTGGCAGACATCGCTGGGCCCACACCCAGCTATGGGACTCCCAATCTTAGTCACGGCTCCACAGCAAGTAGAGAGGTGGGAGGACAGCCAGCAGCTTCCTGCCACTGCACCTCCATCACCTGCAGGTCTGATGTCCTGGCAAACGTGCCTTGGCACATCAAACCGTGCAGAAGTAGAAGAATACCAGCGAAGAACTGGAGTGGTTAGGAGGCCAGAACATACGCGCGAGAAGTGCCCGCAGCTCACTTCCACTCCACTCTTGACCCCTTCCTGGTTTTTGAGCTACTGTCGCTTACTACTTACCAACTGCCGCAACTGCCGGGCATTTGTCATAAATGTATTTACTGCAGACCTCTCTCACCATTCCTGCATCAACAGCCTAATAAATATCAAACAAGCAATTAATGATCCTTCCAGCAGACCTGCATTTCTCAAAGTTGGAAGTTACTGTTGCCATTACATATCAAGATGATCAAAGAGATATTGTCAAACCCTTGGGGGCCATCTGCACCAACTGCCCAGCTCTTGTCTGGGAGGATGGCTAATGTTCTACACAGCACATTCTCCTGAGAGTACAGAGGACACGGCAGTCCAAAATCTGAAGCCTCCCTAGGGATACAGTGGCTGCAGGATTACACAAACCAGATACTGGCCACCTCCAGGGAATCTGTTAAAGGAATTTCAAGTTGTGCTGCTTAACACGGGCATATGCCCTCTTTCCAGGATGGACTGAATCCAGCCCCAGGATACAGTGAGTCTACGCCAGAGAGTCCGGCATGTTTATATCAGTGCCAGCGAGACGAACGCCTGGACTCCAGGCAGCTTGGCTACGGAATAAGTAAGCCTCATGTTACTGCAGCAAACTAAGGCCAGAAAATCCTGACACCACCATGCTCAGGTAACCCAACCAAAACAAACGGATACCTACAGCAATCCTGGCATCCCATTCCTCCAGAGGGATACGGCGTCCGTAGTTCAAGAGATGGCTTCCAATATTCTCACACACTGGGGTAGTACCTAGATGTTGAAGGTATCACACGGTCAGTATAACAGAAAGCCTTCCAGAATTACACAGCCTGATCAGCCAAAGCAGACAGAAGCAATTCTAGAGGTTAAACAGCTTCTAATGAAGGACCAGTCATAGTTACCACTCTAAGCAGCTCTGGTAGCAGTTAAGCAACGCAAAGATTGCTTCACTGGTCTCCACAGTGTTATAGCCAAGGCAGACCATTTTGAGGGTCTCAATTCTCACTTCAGCAGACAGCACCTTATTCACCTCTCAGCAACAGAACAACTAGAAGTTCACAGGGTCAGAGCTAGCTTGGAGGACAGCAGACTGGGCTCAGCTGCTTTGACAACATGGAAGGAGGAAGAGGAAGTTTTTGCCCAGTGCCCACCAGCAGTACCGCAATGACTAGCTGAGCTCCACTCCCCAGGAGAGGCATAAGCAGTAATCTGAAAGTTGCGCAGTGGTCAGTCCATAAACCAGAACATACCATCCAGTTGAGCCACCATGGCATTTCGGAGATAGTTCTTGGCTCGTTTCACCTCCGACTCTGTGGTACTAGTGCACAGACGCATCCTGGAGAGGAGATGGAAAGACCACTAAAGCTCCTAAAGATGTTTGTCTGCTTAGACAGAAAGTGAATTCTTCTCTTTCCCAAGCCTCTGCAGAAATAAGCTATTATCAACATCACTTGTCTTACAGGCTTGACATTCATTCTTGATAACCACAAAGCAGCTAAGAACCGGGGAGCATCGAACAGCAGGAGGGGAGAGAAAGCACTCAAGCTTACAGGCAGGGGACATCAGCCAGCAGGTTACGTGCCGAGTTACACTCACGAAGGTCTAAGCAGCCCTGGTGCTGGCTCTAGCTTGCCCATCAGGCACAGTGGCAAGCGGTCTGCGGTACGCTACCACAAGAAAAGGAAGGCATGTCAGCTATTCCCACGCACGGGAAGCTGCTATGGAAACTGACGGTGAAAGAACAAGACAGTTCTACAGAGTCTGTTTGGACTCCAGCTGCTAAATCCCTTCCTTCTCTGCCAACTGCAACGTCTCTGGGGCAAGGGCTAACTCCATCTGCTCCACACACAGTGCCGCTCAGCTCTGAATCTCAGACGTAGCCTCGAATCATTAGTGGGATATACACGTATAAAGACAGAATAGACAGAAGGTCCCCAAACACTGGCATGACTCCAGCAGTGGGGCATTTATCAGCCACAACACAACAGTCTGGAAGGCGGGAACTCTGCCTGCTTTGCTCAAGCTTAACAAGACAATGGAGATACGCCTCTTGGGCACCTGGGAAAGTCTTGTCTCTAAGAAACCATCTCATTTGTACATAAAAAACCCAAAAGCCTCAGTGCTAGTACTTGGAAACATGAAAGAAAGACCTGAAGAGCCCTAAGGAATTAAAATATCTCCTCAAAAGCCACATCCTAAGCCATTTACAGAAGCCATTTACAGGATCGCTAAACCAGAATGTGAGTTACCAAGAAATTCATACAGAAACACAGGTCTCTGAAGACATAATATAGTCCCCACCAGCTCAGCCTCAGAGGGTCAGATCTTAAACAGGAACTTTTGCCAAAGTTGTACTTACCACTCCCCCTGAGCACAATACAGCATGTCATCTACGGACAGAGGATCGGAAACAAAATGGAAACCAAAGAGGCCGGTATCAGAGTAAGAGGTGTTGAACGTCTGGAAACTGTGGCAGAGATTATGCTCCACCGCAAGCGTAGCCAGCCTGCTGGACTGATTCTGTAAATAAGGAGGTACCGTTAGCCACTGCACTCTTACAGCCTCCTCACAGCTCCACATTCTTTCCAACTGAGTTGTTTTCACAAAGACCACAGACAAGACAGAGTGGAACACTTTGCTGAAGCAGAGCTTAATTTAGGCCCTTCATGTGGTCAACAGATGAGATTTGCTGGTGGAAAAGCCACAGACAATGGCCTAAGAGTCCATCCAGCAAAACCATTTCCTTTCCCAGCTGCAGATGAGGAGCTGGTATGCATACCACTGTAAGAGCAGAGAAAATGGGAAGTGCAAAGTCTCCCAGTAGCAGGGGTTAGCACAGTTATGCAGGCCAGAGAGATTTCAGATGAGAACAGATGTAACATCAGGGTTTTAAACAAGTTCCACCTGCAAGGCAAGCTTGCATCATGAGGCTGTGGGCTACTCTGTCCTGCTTCCATCACCACCCCCACTGAGTGGTTAGTTTGTGAGGGTGGGAACAAGCTGCTGAGAATTCATCAGCTAAACCTCTTTCAAAGTTAGGAGAGAAGGCTCAGTTCGTCTCCCAGCATCACCTCTCAAAAATGGTCCTAGTTAACCTCGACTGCACTTCTATCCTGCTCTCCAGACTCCTAACCACTTCACAGCTGGAAGCGAACCACAGCCTCCCGTAAAGCACACTCACCCAGGGTCTCCCTCATATTTAGTATTTCATATTAAAAGGCTCCAGGCTCTCCCTATCACACTCACAAGCCTCTTACCTTACCACCTCCAAACGTGCGGTCATAGCGTCCCATGATAGCATTAGCCACATTGAGGACAACGTTGTCTGGATCAGCCCATCCTGGCCCCTCCACAGCAAGAGCAACGTGGGCAACAGGCAGACCATCATCCCTGGCACGGATCTAGAAAATCATCAAGGAGCAAGGGAGAACTGCATGAGCACTGTGGCTTTGTCTGCAGCCTGTTACAATGCCAGGCTGACAGAAGACTGAGCACTACCAAAATGCTACATAGAATCATAGAACGGTTTGGGTTGGAAGCAACCTTCAAAGCCCATCCAGTCCAACTCCCCTGCAAGGAGCAAGGACATCCCCAACCGGATCAGGTTGCTCAGAGCCTCATCCAACCTGGCCTTGAACATTTCCAGGGATGGGCTATCTATCACCTCTCTGGGCAACCTGTTCCAGTGTTCTACAACCCTCAGTGTAAAAAATTTTTTCCTAATATCTAATCTGAATCTACCTCCCTCTATTTTAAAACCATTACCCCTAGTCCTGTCACAACAGGCCCTACATCATCAGCTTCTCCGAGATACACAAACAGATTTTTCTTCTTGGAAGCAGCTACAACTGTTTTCACATTTATTCAACAGCTTGGCAACAGCTGCTTGTTTTGTCTGGGACCAAAACAACTTTACCTCACTCCCTGTGAAGCGACAGCGCGGGAGGATAGGCACGGCATCCTCTTTGTATGTAAAAGACACTCCACTGAAGTGTTGCCTAGCTGCATCTACCAGCTCTTTGTGGGAAATACCTGGCAATGGGAAAGAGAGACATTTGCAGTTTCAAACAGCTTCATTTAACAAACTCATCTGATTTTACATTAGAGATGTGTGACAGGGGTTTGATCACCAGCTTGAAAATACTGAGGCCTCCCAGAATCACAAGGCTCTAGAATTTACCTCCAGCAGCTGCCAGGACCATACGAGGTGCCTTGAAGTGAGTATCAACATATGAAGCTAGATCTGCTCGAGTCAGATGCCTAGAAAGAACACAGAGAGACCCAGCATATCAGGACCTCTGAGCTGCAGGGATGAGAGGCACAGGACAAACAAGTTTACAGCGCAGACAGCGGTGATGATGTTGATTCATTTAGTTGTGGGGTAAAAATACTTTTTAGAAGCAAGACTGCACTGCCTGTGCTTTCCCTGTGCTCTAACTCTGGAACACAAAGAACAGAAACCGGTGGCCAAGACGGAAAGTTAAGGATAGACTTCAATACAGACCAGAGAGTACTGACCCTGGTCACTCAAGCCACCAGTGTCCTAACAGGTGACTTCACGTGCTTTAATGAGCAGCCGTAGCTCTTGATTTCTCTAATAATGTCAAACTAACAGGTACAGGAGAATGTTCAAACCTGGCCCTACCAACCTCACGGCTTGGGTCAAGCTGATTCTACAGAAGAACATGTGCAGCACTACACATTCTCCAGCACCAACCGGGAAAACACAGTCAAGACACAACAAGGAGCCCAGGGGCACAGGTCACCTCTGTGTACGGACGGTTTTCCCGGTGCAGTCACCACTACTGAGAAGCAGCAGTCACGCACCCCAGGGACCGAAACCCATGGGCCATGTACCACACCCAGTCTCTTGCTCACTTGATGTTCTCCGTGGTCCCTTCAACAGTGCGGGCCAGTGCCGTCCCCTGGAAAGCCGTGGCATGAAGGTAATCAAAGGTAACATCCGCCAAGTTGCTGTCGATTTCTTTCAACTCCTGAAGGATGACACCACGCTCCTTTTCGATCTGAGACTCCTCTAGCGCACAGTTCTGCACAACGTCAGCCAAAAGCTCTACAACTGCAACACATTTCCTACGTTAGCAATCCCGCTACCCGACTGCTACCCGGTGCTGCTGAAAGGAGAGAAGACATGCAGGCAGCAGGGGCACCCGTGACAGAGATGAGTACCACCCATTCCCACAGCCTCAGAGAGGGGCTAACAGCACTGTTTTCGCATGAAGTGTCCAAGCCAGCTTGCCAAGCATCGCTGCCAGTGGAAAGCAGGCAACAACTGCAGGTGAAGCACCAAAAGTGGGGTACCGTTGCAAAAACACACTGAATCCTCACAGAGAGCTTGCGACATCTACAGTAGGGTCCACAGCTCTGATTCAAATCACCACCTCTGGACAAAACCAACCCAAAGAGGAGTCTGCACGTGACAGTACAGAGCACAACCAACACCTGCAAGAGCTGCACTGAGGACTTCTAAAACCTCCAATTTACTGCTCAGACACAACTTCATTCCCTGGTCTGTTGTTACAAAGGATGCTGGTGGTGGAGAAACACAAGCACACGTGCTTGCTTCATCCTTAACTTCCAAATCAGACTTTGCCCACTGGTCATCCTACCTTTGGGCATGTCCTTGGACAAGGCTTTTATGTAATAGGCAGTCTGCTCCCGCGAGGTGTACCCGTTTAGGTGAGCACCCATACTCTCCACCTCCTTCTCAAAGGCAGCACAGGGACGCTTCTTTGTGCCCTAAAAGAAAACATAAACACAATTACAAAATTAACACATTTCCCTCTTGGGTAGAGCTAAAGCAAAGAAAAGAACAATAAAGACCTAAACCAATAAAACCTGTCATGTGGTTCATAAAAGCCAAGAGCAAGTGCAGAAAGCAAGAGATTTAAAACTTGGCTTATTTACTCTCGCCAAAGGATGGCTGAAGTGTATAGGAGCAGAAAACTACTGGTAATACTGGGCTCATCACTTAAGGAGCAAGCCAGATGCTGCAGCTGCCTATGATGGGATAGGCTGAGGCAGCAACTGTCAGGCTTAGATGTCTTCTGCCCTAGGGCTGTTCAGCAGACACTTACATTATTAGAAAAGTAAGAGCTGTAGTCTCTAAACTTTGCTGGCCCACTAGGAAAACAAACAAAAAAAAATAGCTACTGGAAATGCTGCTTTGAGCTCTGCCTGCTAACCTGAACAAACACACTTCTTGACATAGCTCTATACGTGCGTTACACAGTGGCTGGGATAGTCAGGGATTGGAACCACAGTGTCAGAGACTCAGTCTCACTTCAAAATTGCAACTTTTTTTCCTTTAAAAGGGGAAATACCAACTAGTAAGAAAGACTTGCCTTAATTCATGCGTGCTTGCAAGTTGCTGCATATTCAAACAAAGAGCACTGTGTATGCTAGGTGCCTTTTGATGTTAATTTTTGTACTATGTTCAAAGTCTGTGAGACTCAGCTGACCTTATTTACACTCTCTTTTAACAGCTACAGCCTCCGAAGCAAAAGTGCAATATATAAGTGAATATTTAGAACAGCCCTCCATGCAATCCTGCGCCAGACCCAGCATACCTCCTTACCTTAAAGGCCAGATGTTCCAGGAAGTAACCGGCTCCGTTGTTCTTCTCATCTTCATGGCGGCTCCCCGCGCCAATCCACACACCCACCTAACGGCAAAAGTATCAACTACACATATTAGAAAAGAAAACAATCGGCATGCTCAAGCCTCGCGCCACAAATAGAACAGCAGGGACAAAAAGTCTCCTTCACAGACGTTGCACTAGTAGCACCAAAATAAGAACATCCACCAGCAACGGTTTCCTGTACGCATTCTGGGTTTTTATCTAGCAGCTTTGCTAGAAATACAATTACTACTCATTGCTTACTGCTTACACAAAAACTAAGGCTGAGAAAACTTGTATAGCATGAAAGCTTGATTACAGACTTAGAGAAAGCCAGGCTAGGCCTTCTATTGCTACATTAATCCCACCAGTTAACAAAGGGAAGGGGTAGGATCCTTGTCAAAAGCCTTGGTTCAAATAGGGGCTTGTCACTTTTGAAGGTCAGCTATAGACTAGGCAAAGCTGATTGTTTCAAGCAAGCCCTTAACCCATCTTAAACTTACCGTACATGTTGGCTGGTTGGACTCCTCTGAAGCTACACGGAGACCATTGTCCAGAGTGGTGACCTGGGTCTCAGGAATATTATGGAGTGTCTGGGCATAGGTGGCAGCACCTCGGTTCCTTGTTAAAGTCAATAAAGCTGCCTAAAAAAAAAAACCCAAAAACACTACCATCAACCATCACAAGTAAACAGCAACTCCTCTCTGCAGGGCAGACCTCCAGAACACAGACTGCTGAGCACACAGCTGACCAAAGCCAGGCCACACAAGCCCTTTCACGTTTATACTGGAGAGGTCCTGCCGCACACTGCTCGTTAACTGGAGAGCTGCAAACCCTCCGCAGCCCCAAGGTTTCAAGCAGGTCGAAAACCCCAGAGAAGATTCGCAGTAACCAGTCAAAACCTAGCAGCGGGGTGGACAAGAGGAGCGGACAGCAGGACCCCAAAAAACCCCGCGAAGGATGAAGGCTGCCGCCACCGCTGCCCCCGCCCGGCCCCGCTGCGGAGCCAGGGGGCTTCCAGGGCGACCGCTGCCCGTCCCGCACTGGCCACCGCGTCCCCGTGACCTTCCCGGCCGGCAGCCTGGGCCCGGCAGCGCCTCCCGCTCCCCTTGCCGGCCTCCCCCCGGCCCACCTCGCCGCTTCCCCCGCCGCCGGCCGCAGTGACTCACGGAGGGGCGAGGGCCCCGCAGCAGAGCCCGCCCGGCCGCGCACCCCGCCCGGCACACAGAGGAAGCCGCCATCTTGTCCCCGCCGCCGACCGACCGACCGGGCCGCAGCGCGCCTGCGCAGGAAGGATGGGGGCTTGTGGGCAGGGAGGCGCATGCGCACGCGGCCTAGCGGCTGACAGCTAGCGCCGTGATGCGCATGCGCACGAGAGGGAGGGCTGTGCTGGCACTGGGGACGCGCATGCGCAAAGGGAGGCAGCAGCGCCCCCTGGCGGCGGGATGGGCGGTCCCAGGGCAGGGGGGGGTCCCCGCCCGTCCCACTCCCCCCACCGCAGCCCGACAGGCCCGGGGAGGGTCCGGGGGGCAAGTGACAGAAAAGGGTCAGAGGAAGGGAGGGCCAGGCCCGGGCCCAGCCAGGCAGTGCCCACCAGTGCCAGGGTGCAGCCAGGCCGCCCAGCCTGAGGTCGCTTTTATTGAGGAAAGTGCATTAAAATAAAGCCTGAGAAACGCCACACGGTTTTATCCGCGATGCCAATCCCCTGCCGGGAGGAGGGCTCCCCCAGCCGACTCCGAGGGCTCCCCTCCATCCCCCAAAACCAGGCACCGGCCTGGCCGGAGCAGCTGTGGGGGCTCCCAGCGGAGCAGGGCACTTGGCCCCAGCCCGCAGCAGCTCCGTGGCAGGGGGAGCTCACGGCCGGGGCAGGTCCCCAGCTGTCAAGAGTCCCGAGGGGCTGGCGGGGGTACAAGGCTTGCGGGCCCCAGGGTGGGTGTGTTGGTGCTGTCGGGGCGGCGAAGCCCCCTCGCCTGCCCAGCTCTCAGGGAGATGTTTTCCTCTCGCGGGGTTACATTCGGGTGCTGTGGTCCACCTAAGGGAGACAGACGAGGAGAGGTTGGCTTGGCTGCCCCCCACTCCATCACAGCAATGGGGACGGCGAGGCCGGGTGCTCACCGAGGCCAAGTGCTGCTCCTCGTTGATGTGGACCACAGCGTCGTGCACCGAGGGGAAGAAGCAGTGCTTGGTGATGGACGAGCTGAAGAAGTTGCCCCGTTCCAGCTGGGCAAGGACGGGCACTGTGTGGAGGGAGAAACATCCGAAGCTATGGCACCTGGCTGAGGCTGCTGCCCCCCACCCAGGGCAGCCTCCCTCACTCTGCGCTGCAGGGGCACTGGGGCCATCACCAGGCATCCAGCTGCCTCGCTGGGGGCTGCGGGGCTCAAACTGGATCCCTGGGACAACCTGCAGCACCTGTCCCCTGGGGAAACCCTGAGGATGGGGACACCATGGAAGGGAGCCCCAGGCCAGCAGCTGTGTCCCGAAGGGGTGGGCATGCTCGGCAGGGGCTGCTAGCTCTGCAGAGCCTCCTCACCTGGGCAGCCGGCAACAAAGACATCCACTTCTATCTCCTGGAAATCCCTGAAGATCTGCAAATGGCAGAAAACACATTTTGTCCAGGAAGAGGGATGGGCAGTGGCCATCAGGCCACCCTGCAAGCCCTGGGGATGCCCTCGGTGAGACTGCTCGCCCGCCTGTTCCCCTGGCCCCTTACGTTCTTCAGGATCTTGATGGAGACAGTGTCCACAAAGCTGATCGGGCTGAAGTCCAAGACAAGGGCGTGGAAGCCGGGCTGGGGCAGCCCCAAACTGCACAGGGTGGGCTCAGGGGGTGCGCTGCCTTCCGTCTCCTTCAGCTCGATCACCGCCACGCCTGGACCATTAAGCCCATCCTCTGCATCCTGGGGGAGGAAAGAAGCCCCCGGCTCACTGCAGGGGGGGCTGGTGGCACCCCGGGCAGCGTACCTCCCCCCGCGCTTGCCCTGCCCTATGGTGCAGTGGGGCCTGCTGAGGCTCTCTGGCTGCATAGGGGCACAAGCAGTGGGTGGACCCGGGAGCGGGTGCCTCACTCGCACCCTCACCTGCTTTTGGCCTCTTTCCAGGTGCGCTGAGACCCACCCCTTTCCCCAGTGATCCTCTCCAGAGCCGGGCTCGTTAGCCGGTGCCAAGTCAGCATTTGCGCTCACTCTTCGTTCTGATTAACTCACCGAATAGCTAATGACTCACTGGCTCCACCACCTAATCATTAACAGCCTGGCTTTCCTCACCGACCTTGGTGTGACGCCACGGCCCAGCTCTGCCCCAGTGCCTCTTCTCACCCAGTGGCCTCAGACTGAACCGGGAGCCCCATGGGCCACCGGGCACGGTGAATGCCGGAGGGCCAGAGCCACATGGGGAGACGGTGCAGGGTGGCACGGGAGGGGTCTCCTGGGGCAGGGAAGCACCTTTTTCCTCTTTGCCTTCGCCTTCTCTACTTTCTTCTGTTGTTTCTTCAGCTTCTTGAGGGCCTTCTTCTTCTTCTCAATCAGGCGGTCCACGTTGATGCCGCTCTGCAAAACAATGCAGCCCTGTGTCCGCCAGGCACCCCACTGCCCCACTGCCACCCTGGTGCCAGCAGGCAGGGGGGCACGGGGAGTGCCAGGGGGCTGGTGGCTCTCCTACCTTCTTCTTCAGAGCCTCAGCGTACAGCTCCACATTGGCAAAATAGAGGGTGGAGGAGGAGCGGAAGATCTTCACACCGGGGACCTCCTGTGCCTGGGGGCAGATGGGATGGGTGCTACCCTGGGGATGGAGCCCCTTGTTCCCTTTCCTCCCCTCCCTCAAAATGTCCCCCACTCCTTTCCCCAGCAGACAGCCCCTGGAGGTGCTTCGAGCTGCCCCCTGCGTTGCGGGCGGCTCTTCTCCCACCCCCTGTTACCATCTGGTATTCAGCCACGTCCCTGTAGACATTGGTGTCAGAGATGCGTCCCAGGACGGAGTAGTGGGGGCTGCAGGGAGCAGAGCAAGGGGCTGAGGTCACCATGGGCTTCCCCTGCCCTCGGGACGTGGCGCTGGACCCCAGCCCCGGGCTACTCACAGCTGGGTGCGGAAGATGACGGTGAGCAGCCCGAAGGCCACTGAGGCCGCCAGGCCAATGTCCAAGTTCAGCAAGAGTGTGGCCACAAATGTCACGACCCAGACCATCTGGAGGGGGGACATGGTCAACCACAGCACGGCCTCCCCACTGGCACCTGCAAGCCCCAGGGAGGGTGGAGAAGCCCTCTCCAGGGAGAAGAGCACAGCTCCAGGGCCAGTTGGCACCTCACCAGGTCCACTCGGTTGGACTTCCAGAGCATGCGGAGGTCATTGAACTGCTTGAACATGCCCTTGAGGTTGATGATGATGATGGCAGCCAAGATGGCCTAGGAGAAAAGTCCCTGCAGGTGTGAGGATGCTGAGGGCAGTTCTTGGGAGGGCCCTTGGCTGTTCTCCTGCCACACCACCTTGCCGTGGGACAGGCACAGCAGCAGGGTGTGGCATGGAGGCTGTGGGGCCAGACGTACCTTGGGCAGGTCCCGGAAGAGCTCTCCGATCTTCAGGATAGTCACCAGGATGACCAGGGATGCGATGACACCAGCTACCTGTGGGGGTGAGAGCAGGAGGCAAGAGGTGAGCCCCTCGCCCCTGGTCCAGCCCCATGCAGGGAGGCAGCACCACCCCGCCCCACCTGGCTGTTGCCCCCTGTGCTCTCCTGCACCAGGCTTCGTGACATGGAGCAGCTGATGGCAAAACACTGGAAGAAGCCACCCAGGAAGTTGCAGAGGCCCAGCGCGATCAGCTCCTGCAGAGGCAGAGCAGCAGTTGAGGAGCACCATGCCCCTGGCTGCAAGAGGTACAAGCTTGATTTTCAGCCAGGGAAGGGCCCCTGCACATCAGAGCATCACCTGGTTGCTGTCCACTTTGTAGCCATGCTTCAGGGCAAAGATCTTGGCCAGGGAGATGCAGATGGCATAGCCCACCACGGCAATGGCGAAGGCATTGCCCACCACCTGCCCAAAGTAGTTGATGTTAGGGGCCACGGGCGCCTTCAACCTACAGCCAAGACAGGGACACAGGGCTCAAAAGGGAGGTTTGTGGGTGATGTGGTGCCCCAGTGTGGCTACCCTCACTGCCCAGCCCTGCTCACCCGCTGGGGATGTGGCCCACCACAGAGATGCCAAACTTGTCATTCAGGTTGACGCCGTAGGAGATGCCGGTGGAGACGATGATCTAGGGGAGGATGGTTGGAATGAGGCAGGGCCTTTCTGTGCAAGGACCATGGTGGAGGAGGAGGAGGAGGAGAGGACCCACGCCCTGGAGCTGCTCTTGCCAAGGCACCCCTCCCCACCCTGGAGGGGACATGGCTGCATCCCCACAGGGCACTGGGGCAGTTCTGGGTACCGTGATAAGCTCAATGGGGATGGGCATGGGTAGCTTGGCAGCAAACTTGTGGTTGAGCTCTTTCACGATGAAGATGGCCACCATGGCAATGATGGCTGTCACCAGGGTGCCCACATTGGTCTCTGGCAGCTTCTTGCAGATCTCAATGAAAGTCTAGAGGACACAGGAGAAGGGAATGGGCTCAGGAAAGCAGATGCCTCCCCAGTAGGTTTTGGGGGGCCTCTATGTGCCCCACAGGTGAGCGCCTGGGGAGTTCTACATGGCAGCAAGCCCCTACTCACTATGAACAGTGAGAGTGGCCCCGAGTGCTCGCCCAGGGAGACCCCGAAGACGTTTTTGAGCTGGGAGATGAGGACATGCACAGAGGCAGCGGTGGTGTAGCCGCGCACCAGTGGGTCTGAGAGGTAGGTCACCACAAAGCCGAACTGCAGGAGGCCCAGGCCCACCTGGAAGGAGAGGCAGCAGACTTGTCCCACAGGTTGCAGCCCTGGGGCACCATGGCCCCCATCCCCTGCTAGGCTGGGCTGGGGCCCCCTTACCTGGAAGATGCCTGTCAGGACAGTGATGGTGGCCACCAGCTCCACCCTGGCAGCGTCCCGCAATGCCTCATTGACTGTTCCATTGGTGCCATTGACGGACTCCAGGAAGTTGTCACTGGGCAGCAGAGAGTCCGTCAGGCTCCCAATCATGACGGAGATGACAGCGAAGGGGCCTGGGGACAGGTGGGGGTGGGCAGGGAGCCCAAGGTCAGCACCAGGACCTCTCTGAGGTCCAGAGGCACCTGTCCCCTTGGGCTGGGCTCAAAGCGTACCCACTGTGCTTTGGCTCCGGTATGGCCAACCACCTTCTTGGTGGTGCAAAGTAAAGGCAAGAAAGGTCCCTCCCCCAACAGTTGCTGTGGCAATGCTGTGCCATGGATGAAGGCTCACCCCTCTCATCCTCACTCCCACCCCACCATCCCCATGGGAGCACGTGGTCCCTCAGCTCACCCACGGAGTTGTGCCTGGATGTCCCGAAGAAGAAGTAGAGGAAGACGGGGTAAAAGGAGGAATAGAGACCAGTGACAGGTGGCAGCCCGGCCAGCAGCGCGTAGGCAAGCCCTGGACATGGTGGAGAAGGGACACACGTCAAGGACGGCCAAGCCCTGGCCCTCCCACCCGTGGGGATCCCCCAGCAACCTGGGCATGGCATCGCTCACCCTGGGGCAGGTGCATGATGCCCACACTGAAGCCTGACACGATGTCCCCCAGGAGCCAGTCCTTGACTGGGTAGCGGGGCATCCAGCGCAAGAAGGGCAGGAACCGGAAGAGCAGGGACTTGGCGGTGGAGGTCGAGCATCTGGTGGGGAAGGAGAGGGAGCCGGGGCTGAGCACAAGCGGGAGGGCTTGGGGACATCAGTGGGGGTGGACGGGGCCCCATGGGAAGCAATGGGTCCTGCAGGACCCCCAGATCCAGCTGCTGGAGCCAAGCGTCCCTCCAGGCAGGAGAACAGAGTTGGGGACATGGGTGTTTGGGCTTGCAGGAATCAACCCCCAGGTCTGCTCCGTGTCTACCGCAGGGACAGCTGGAGCTGGGCTCCCCATGGCAGTGGGGCTGGGGTGCACAATGCCCCCCGACTGGCACGATCTTACCTTGCCTTGTGAAGATAACCACGCAGCGAGTGCTCGGCGGGAGGTTTCCGCTGCGCCACTTCCTCCAGGTCGGCCTCGCTCAGCACCTCACGGGGCACTCGGTGGCTCAGTGCCATCTCTGCCTCCATGGCCACCCAGCCCTCCCGCGTGCCGGCCCGCTGCAGGGAGGTAAGGGACGGCTCAGCCGTGTCGCCGCGGCCGGGGGTGCCTGGCATCCTGCCCACCCCCGGCCCTTCCTGCATCCCTGCTTGCCCCGTGGAGCCATCCCATCCCAGCCAGCAGTGCTGGATAGGCCCCGAGGCCGGGGGTGAGCTGAGTTTTGTGAGTCCTGAAGCAGCGGCAGCTCACAGCAGAGAGCGGCAGGCAGCTGGCGTGCAGGCAGGGAGGGAGCCGAGGCCCCAGCAATCAGCAGTGCCTGCTCCTGCCCCATGCCAGCCCCATTGCCCCACGGGGGTGCACGGGTGGGGGCTGCAGCAGAGCTGCCTGGGGGGCTCCCCCTCCACCTGCCCACGCAGAGCCCCTTTCAGCGCCAGCCGCCCGTCTCCTCCACGTACCGCGGTGCAGCCGGGGCAGTGGGGCACCGCAGCCACCGTGCAAAGCCCCAGCCACCCCACAGCCCTGTCTGCAGACTTTGTCCCTTTACACATGAGGGGAGCAGGAATGTCAACCCTCAGCGAGCGTCACGGGCTCAACATCTCTCTGCCGGCACCCTCCCCAGCCCCCTGCCCCGCAGAGTGGCCTCAGACCACAGGCAGGGAGGAGCGGGGCTGCGATGGCGTCTCTCCCTTTGCAGGGCCAGGACGGTGGGACCGAGGCGTCTCCGTACGGATCCGCAGCCTGACGTTGCGCAGGGCTCGAGTTGAGAGGTGCCATCGCCCCACCAGGCTCAGCTGGTGCTGAGATGCCCACCCACTTGAGACCAGCCCTGCGAGTCGCCCCTGGGGTGCCTGGGGCTGTGCCAGCCCAAGTCCCCGCTTTGCCCTCAGCCTCCTACCTGCTGCACCCAAGCCGGTCGGGTCCCTCCAGCCGGGCACACGCTCTGCTCCCTCTTATTAATACCTGCCCGTGATCTTTGAGACACTGCTCCCTGCCTCCTGCCCTCCCTCCTGCCCTGCCAGGGAGCTGCCTGCTCCCCAGCCCTGCTGCTGCGCGGCACCCACCACGCTCCCTCAGCACCCTGTTGTGCTGGGTGCCCCAGCTGTGGCAGGCCCAGGGCTGTCACTGCTGTCCCCACAGCCATCCCATCCTGAGGACTGTCCTGGCCAGCCTCAGCCACTGGCCCACAGCGGTGCCCAGGGTGTCACCGTGCCCCAGCGCCAGGTGCAGGGCAGGGGTCTTCTTGCAACTGGGCACATCCTGGTGCCGACCTTCTGCCAAGTGCTGCCAGCACCCCAGGACACTGCTCGAGGTCCTGCCATCACCCTGCTGTGTCCCCAGGGCTCCCACAACTGTCCCTCCCTCTGGCCCACATCCCACAGGAGCTGTGCCTGAGCCAAGGAGGGTTACCCACAGCCTCTGGCCGTGGCATCCGAGGTATCTTCCATGGGCTCCGACCCCTGCTTACCTGCTGGAAACGGGTGCGCTGTGCCCTGTGGACTGCCCCGCTCCACCCCTGTGCGCAGACCCAGCCGTTATCTTGTTCCAAAGGTCCCCAGCGGGCACCGAAGCCCTTTCTGAACCTATCACACCTTCCTGGCATCCACCACAACTTGGTACTGCCACCGGTTTTGGAGAGTTTCTGAGTCACGCTTGGCCCAGGCCCACAAGGACAGAGCAGCGGGAGCGAAGGCGTATGTGGACCGGACTGACTCGTGCCAGGCTGCCGGGCGAAGATGGTGGGGAGGGCAGGTGCCCTGGGTGCCCTGGGTGGTGGCATGGTGCTGGAGTGTGGCAAGAGCTTTTGACAGCCAGGACTGTGCTCTCTGGGATCGGAGAGACTCATCAGCCTGTGGCCAGCTTGGCTCTCCCAGCGGCTGGCACGACCCGGGTCCCGTAGCAGCCACGCACAGACTCCTCGGCTGCCCTTCAGTGGTGGGGCCAAGCCTGCTCCCCTCAGCCACAGCCCCGGCCCCGCGCTGTCCCACCCATGCCCAACAGTCCCGAGGCGGCCAGGTAGCGGCACGCTGATGCTGGCACGGGCACCCGCGCGCAGCTGCTGCCTCCCCACTGTTTATCCACTCACCTCGCAGTGAAGCGGAGGCCGTCACAGGGCTCCTGCTTGGTAGCAGCTGATAGCGCTGAGTGCCATTTATTGCCGCCTTATCGCTGCTCCTGGCCCCTATCCTGTGCCGCCGCTTCCTGTGCCCCAGCCTCCAGCCCCCAACCTGCACCCCCGCCGGCTGCTCTGCCTGTGGCCCCACCTCAGCCACCCCAGGCCCGCAGCCCCGCATCAGCCCTCCCTGGCCCCTCACCTCCAGGCCAGCCTCGGGAAGGGCCACAGGACGGGACCGCGGCTCCTGACACCGCCAGTGCAGGACTCGCCGGTGGCCACCCTGGGCTGGGTCAGGAGGGAGCTTGTGAGGGACGGAGGGTCTCCGCTCATCGATGGTGACCCTTGCTCAGGGTGCCGTGGATCAATACTGCCCTTTGCTCACCTACTCTTTCCCCTCAGCAAGAAAGGGAGGGACGGAGGACACTGGGATCATGCTTGGCCTCTTTTCCTCCTCCTTCCACTTCCCTCTTCTTCACGGCAGCCTGGATCGGCCCTGCTGAGGTCATGCTGCCTTTGGAAGGTGGATGTTCTCCCCCTGGCCTTGCCCGGGGTGCCAGCTGCTGCCAGGAACGGGCCCACTGGGCACCACCGCAGCTGACCCCATCTCTGGGTGAGCTGGTTTGGACACAGACAAGTTCAAGCAACTGGCAGCCACTGAAGTCCCCGTCACTTGGTCACTTCGCCCACAGTGACTCCCCTTCAGCCCAGGAGCTGGCTGTGAGCTCCTGCCCAAGCCCCCTCCCACCATTGCCTCGAGCCCAGACGCTGCACTCGCCACCCCAGTCATGGATCCCGAGTAGGGAGAGATGGCACAGAGGCCGGCAACGTTTTATAGACTTTTATTTTCAAATCTGGCGCTTCCATGATACACTTTTACACAGCCAGGGCGGGGAGAGAGGGGCACGGGCATCTCCCCGCTCCCTGTCCGCAGAATCAGGAGATGGAGAGGAAAAAAACCAAACCACCAAACCCCCCAAAGAAACAAACCCAAACCCAAGGAGGATGCTCCCCAGAGCCGAGGCCACAGCACTACAATCAGGGACCGGGCCACAGACTGACTCCTGCTTCTTGACCCGCCCAGCTCTGTGGGAACAGCCACCGGCTCCGCTGCCCTTGTGTTTTTTGGCACTTGTCACTTGCTCTCCGTTTGGCACCAACACAAAGCACCTTTGTGCCCAGCCCAGCGGAAAAGCGGGCCCTACAGCACAGCAGGGACAGGACGCGGGTACCCACCGGGGTGCTGAGGGGGTAACACGGCACTGGCTGGGGCACAGCCCAGGGCTCCGGTGCCGGAGAGAAACATGTAAACGAGTTTGTCCGCAAAGGCGAAGACGGCAGCGCGGAGGGGCCCAGCTATTCCCAGAACATGGGGCCAGCAGGTGTTCCCTCTGCGCCCGTCCCAAATGGCATGTAAACATGTCAGCCTCACGGCACCCCCCTCACCCAGCCCTTCTGTCCCCTCAACAGCCACCCCGCTGGCTCGGGGACGTAGCGGAGAGGCCTTGGCCTCCCCAGAGGACAGCATCACAGGTCCCCTCCTGTAAACACGTCTGGCTGGGCTGCGGTAAGCAGCTACAGCAGTGGGGTAGTAAGGCAGTAAGGAGCGCGCTGTCACGCAGCCCCGAGAGCACCATGCGGGCAGCCGAACAGAGGCAGGTGAAAGGGAGCGTGCCAGCCCCCCGAGCCAGCTGCCCCCGGCCCCAGGCTGGGGTAGGCACAGAGAAGTGTCACCTCACAGCAGGGCCAGTGGGGAGCACAGGGCCAGGCCCCCAGCTGAGCAGAGAAACCATCAGGGCGGCCTGAACTTCCAGACAGGGCAAAGTGCTGTACCTCCATCTCCCAAAATACAGGCCGCTCTGAGCTGGAGCCCTCTGCCAGCCAGAGAGGGCAGGAATGTGTGCGTATATACCCAGAGCCCGCAGAGAACCAGCTAGATACAGCTTTTGTGGGCAATGCTGGGCCCCAAGACTTGGAGCCACATCATGTTCCTGCAGATGCTAATCCTCCACAGGACGAGCGCTGGCTCTGGGAACAGCCAGCCTGGACCCACAAACGAGCAGAGGTTTGCTCTATAACACACAGGTTAAAGAGCACAACATACAGTGAGTAAAAACAGAGCTCCTCTGCTGAGTGGAGGAAACCAGCGTTTATAGGAGCAGGACCATCCTGGTACAGGCCAGGACTGAACAGCAAAGCTTGTTTCCTCCCTTACTGGGTCCCTAGTGCCAAATTTGCTACACCACTCAATTCTGCTCTCAGTGGTGCACAGCCCCGGCTCAGGGACGGGGGGGCAGCCCCAATGGGGATCCCATGGGAGGGCAGAGGGGGGCCTGGCTGCAGGGCCAGCACGGCTGCAGAGGGCTGAGGGATGCCAGGCAGGACAACGGCACCGAGACACATGTGGAGCTGGATAGTGGCAGGGCGAGAGGGGCACGGGGCCAGCTGCCTGCCCTATGATGGGGATGGGACGGAGCGGTGCTGGCAAAGCCATAAGGGCTGCCTGGCACTGTCCCTCCGTCCCACCAGGATTACGGTTCCTGGTACCCCCAAGGATGTAGCCAAAGGGCTGTTGGTGAGACAAATGCTCCAGGTCCTGGGAACAGACCATCCGTAAAAATAACCATAGAAATTTCTCTTTTCTCTGATTACAAAGATACAAAAAGGTAGAAAACCCTCCCCTGTCCCCACGTCCTGGGCTCCGTTTCCATCCCCCTGCCCCTGCCCGCCCTCTGCGCTCAGACGCACACTGCACACCCTGCGTACAAACTGCCGCAGAGGAAGAGCTCAGCCCCGGGGGGCTGGGGAAGCCACCCTCGCCTGAGCAGGCTCCTGCCATACCTGTCACATCAGGCAGGCGATGGGGAGCACAGCGGCAGCTGAAAGCCCAGAGACTCCCGGCAGTGGGCAGTGTGGGCTGCTGGCCCCTCAGCCCGGAGGGCAGGGGAAGGCAGGGTCGATTTTGGGCCTCTGACCACCATCAGTTCTGGCCCCTGCCCCCTGGGGACACCAAACCTCAGCTGGCAGCGCCTGGCTAGGCGAAGAGCTGCTTCTGTCTCTCTTGTGGATGGCTTCGGCCCCTCAGGAATGGCCCTCGTTTCTCATTATTCTGCTCAGAGAAGAGAAAAGAAAAACAGCGTTAAGCTGTGACATCTCCCCCGGGCTCCAGCTGCCTCCCCCAGCTATGCCAGATGGGGACAGGGCAGCAACTCGCTCCTGTGTCAGGGCAGGAAAAACTGTCTCCAAGTCTCTGAGTTCAGGGAAGAGGAAAGGAGGGATGGGATGGGATGGGATGGGAGCAAGGAGCACAGCTGCAGGGGATGAAATGACAGATTGGAACAGGGTCCCCGGGGAGAAACGTGGCTGGGGCAGGCAGGGCTCCTGTAGGACTTGGGCCCCTCCTCCGCTCCAGCCAGCCTGGCCCTCGCACACATTCACTTGTTAGGACTTAACAGCCGGTGCTGAGCAAGGGGAGCAGCCATGAGTGCAGCGTGACTGCAAAAAGCATCCTTCCTGAGCCCCCACAGGCCACAAGCAAGGGTCATCACTTCTGGCAGAGCAGGCAGACACAGACACACAGACATTTCTGCTCATGCCGCACCGCAAGGGCCCGCAGCTGTCGCACCCAAGGGTTCTCCTGCCCGGTCGCTACTCAGCACCAGGAGACACCTACCACTCACCCCAGGGGCTCAGCCTTAACCAGCCCTCTCCCCCTAAACCAACCCCCCTTTGGGAAGATGCAAGGCAGGCGGATGATGCACAAGGCCAGCTGAACCAGGCCTGGCTGAGGAAGGGACACACTTACTCTGAGTCTGGCGACAGCTCCGAAATGCTGTGGGAGGTGGTGGAGCGAGGCGTCGAGGGGCACATTGCAGAGGGCATCGAGGAGGTCTGCACGGCAGAGGGGCTGGCGGTGGTCTGAGGGCCTGAAGGCGTGCTGGAAGATTGCACCGAGGACAGGACAGAGGAGTTAAAAGAAGCAAGGATGGAAGAAAGGATATCTAACTGTTCAGTGGAAGGATGTCGGCTGGGAATGGCCTCCAGGTTCTCTCTAGAAGGCTGTCTCCTTGACAGCGGCTCTAGGCTTTCCCTAGACAGCTGCCTCCTAGAGAGACTTCCCAGGTTGTCCTGCGAGGGATGCCTGCTAGGCACTGTGTCCAGAGGCTCTCTGGAATTAGATCTTCTGGAGAGAAAGTCCAGCTGCTCCCTTGAAGTTTGTCTAGCCGATGCTAGCTGGTCCCTTGAAGGCTGTCTTCTAGAAAGCAAATTCAACTGTTCTCGAGAAGTATCTCGACTCGGCAACATGTCTATTCGGTCTCTGGACACTTGCCTACTTGGCAAAGTGTTTAGCCACTCTCTAGAGACCTCTCTTACTGGCCCACAGTCTAGCTGCTCTCTTGACCCAAATCTGCAAGGTAAAGTGTCAAGGTGGTCTCTAGAGCCCTGCCTCCGTGGCAGCGTGTTCCCACGATCTCTCTGACTGGGCCTAGGAGCCAGTAAATCCAAGTTTTCCCTAGACCCATGTCTGCTCGGGATAGTTTCCAGGTGTTCAGTAGACCCACGCCTGCTGGGGATTGTGTCCAGCTCCTCCCTGGACCCGTGCCGGCTGGGCACAGCTTCCAAGCACTCTCCTGAGTTGTGTCTGCTCAGCTGCTCCCGGGACATCTGTCTCCTCATCAGCATGTCAAGCTGCTCCCGTGACGAGTACCGGCTGGCTGGCTGTGACAGACTGCCCGCCCCGGAGTAGATCCTGCCGTAGGAGGCAGCGGGGACAGCCCTGTGACCCAGCGTAGAGGTCTTGTACCACGTCAGCTCGTTGGTCATCCTGCCGACGGATGGCAAGCCTTGGAGAGTCGGAGGGTACTGGAGGCGGTTCTTCAAAATCCCTGCACCGGACAGAAAGAGAAGCCAAATCTTTGCATAACAGTGAAAAGGGCATAAAAGCTGGGGGAGGTAATCCAGACCTCCTCAACGACACGACAAGATGGATCTGATGCTGAGCCTTCAGGGGCATGTCAACCTAAGAGCCCAGGCCACCCTTGCCTGCTTGCTCCAGGCCGTTACCTTTCCTTTGTCGTTGGGTCTGAGTGAGGGAGTTCTCATCCCCGCTGGTCAAGGCCAGGTCTGGCTGATTATTGTTGGCCGCATCCTTGCTGATGTCGAATCCCAGCTTCCGCTCAGAGCCCCACTTCTGCAGGGAGCAGGGATGAACCTCACACTCACCCAGAGCTGGCCAGTAAGACATGAGGTCGTTGCCATCCACATCTGGCAAAGGACACAGCAAAAGAGGCCCCGAGGAAGAGGGAAAGAATATTTCTGTGAGCAGCAATCAAAGCCATCATAAGACATGGCCTGGCCCCAGGGACCTGAGCTCACCCTTTCCCCTCCCTGAGCCCCCAGGACTTGCCTTTGGGAGCAGTGTTGGTGGGGTTAGTGAGGAGGCGTTCACTGTGTGCTGCCCGCTTGAACTGGCGCTGGAAGCGGCCCCGCAGGCGCACGTTCTCCTCGCTCTCCGAGGACGGGATGGAGAGGCTGCGCTCTTCGTCCAGAGACAGGTCACTGTCTGAGTCCGAGTCCTGGTCTGTAGGGACACAGTGTGTGTTGGGGAGACATTTGGAATGAAGGCGGGTGAGGCTTTTCTGCCCAAACGGGGAAGGACAGATTCATGCCTGTGAGCATCTGCCAGTTAAATGACCAAATCACCAAATAACAGAGGCAGGGAGGGACTCAGAGGTCCTGGCCCTGGCCCTGACCCCTGCCCAGGACAGGGCCAGCCGGGCTCTGACTGCCTCCGGGAAGGCAGAACCACCCCAGGGCTGACCACTCTCACGAGGACAACAGCCTGCCTTACCCCTCACTGCCCTTCCCTGGGCAGCAGCCTGCGCCTGCTCCCCTGCCCTTTCACCAGGCGCCCGTGAGAGGAGCCTGGCTCCACCTCGCTGCACCTCCAGTCACAAAGAGCTGTCAGGTCCCCTTTGCCTCCTCTTCACCCAGGCTGAGCAAACCCACTTCCCCCAGCCTCCACTCGCCTGTCCCACGCCCTGGCCACAGGGGTGGCCCCACCGGTCTCGCTCCAGTGGGTCAGTGCCTGTGCTGTACTGACAAATCCAGTGTCCCCACGGACCCCACGAGAGCCTAAGCCATCCCTCCTTGTCTCCTCCATTTCTGTCTCCTTGGGGACTGGCTGTGCCCTCTGCTGTCTGTCCAGGAGGAGCCTGTGCTACGCGACACAGCTGGTGCCTCTCCTTCACATCCACAGTGTGTTTGGGAGTCACAGCCAAACACAGGGTGGAAGATGTAACCGTACAGCCAGAGCCTGCACCAGGCAGGTATTCCTTAAGTCAGGAATTAATTCAGGATGTGCTGGGTCAGCCCCAAACCCAGACACCGGGCTGAGCCTTACCTCCCCCAGCATCACGGTGGAACATGGCTATGTCAATGTCCGTGGGGCCAGCGTGAGTCAGCAGGCTGTGATCCAGGGCTGAGCCCTGACGCGCTGTCACGTTGTCTCTGAAAGACAGGAGACCCAAATGGTCACAGCGGCAGGAGCCATGGGCTCTGTTCGGGTGTTCCCGGCACCCCGCGCCACTCCCTACCTGAGGTAAGCCCGCTGGCTGGAGTGGGTGCGGGCAGAGCGCACACTGCTCACCGATGAGATGGTGGAGGCCCCCAGGGTGATGCGGATGAGCCCGCTCTCCTCAAACAGCGCTGTGTTGTTGTAGGCACTGGGGCCCTGGCGAGGTGGGGAGAGAGGCATGTGCTGTTAAGGAGGCATCGCTGCAGCCCAGGCAATGGCCTTCCCTCCCACACCTGCCATCCACCCGGGGAAGTGGGGATGTCTCCGTCAGCTCCTGTCCCAAGCAGGCAGCCTGTCCCTAGACCCCTGGGCTGCTCTTGCTCTTGCCTACCTGCGTGTTCCTTGTGGCCTCCTCGCTCTGCCCCTTCTTGCTGAAGCAGGCAAGCTTCCAGGCCTCCCGCACCTCCTCGTTCAGCACGCAGAACAGGACCAGCACAGCCAGGCCCTGTGGGAAGAGACACTGTGAGAAACAGCCCCGTGCTGCTGGCCAACCTGCTCGCCTGAAGCACCAGATCCTGGCTGCTTCAGAGCTCCTCCGGAGCCCAGCATTCAGCCCTGGTGGCCACCAGGACAGGGACGCACCAAAGAGCTCTTCAACACTGATCAGCACTAACCCCCATGGGTGAGGGAGGAAGGGATGGGTTGTCCCCTTGGCCGGCAGCAGCCAACAAGCAGGTGACAGTGCCCCCTGCAGCAACATCAGCCATGGTGGTGGCAGGAGGTCTGTGGGGTGCTGCTGTGGGTCACATTTGGGGTGTCTGACACCTCTGTCACAGGCCGCTCTCTTGCTCTGCTCTCTGAAGGCAGGGAGGGCTCCCTCCAAAGATGGTCCTTGCCGCTCCTTGGATGTCACCTCTGAACCAAGCACCTTGCAGCTACCTCCTGCTCCGTGCCAGTGCTCACCATGGGCACACCAGCGACGACTGGCAGGAGCCACTCATTGCCGCAGTGATGAAAATGGAAGGGACAAGGAGCCCAGCAGGATGCTGGGGGCTCAGCGTGGGGCACTCACTCTCCACAGGTGCCCATGGGGACCACAGGGATGCTCTCCGGGGCTGACCCGTGCCCTCCCCTGGCAGAGGCCGGGCAGTTACCTGGAGGCTGCAGAGGACAGTGTAGAGGTAGTGGAAAGCCAGGACACTGTTGTTGACAGCCAAGAGGCCAAAGAGCCAGGTAGTGCTAATAACTAGAAGCAGAACAAAGGAGCTCCGTAACGTCATGCTGGAGAGAGAGAGACAGACAGACAGGCACACAGACACACACCGAGAGGTTAGTGCGTGTTGTTAATCTACAGCCTAGCGCTCACAGACAGCGATCCAGAGGGGAAAGCACGCTCCTGCCCAGCCCTCCCTGCTGCGCCCAGCACTGCGGGCTCATCTCTGTGCGGTGGTTCGGCTCCCCTCCGCTCCCAGGCCTTCCCTTCTGGATCACACACGGCAAACGTAGGGGCCCAAATGACACAGGTCATTTGGAGCCACAGAGACCTGAGCCAAGCTCCAGGGAGCAGGGAATGGTCTCAGAACGAGCATGTAGGAGAAGAAAAAGCAGGTGCTCAGAGTCGCCAAGGGCAGAGTGTTGAGTCCAAGCAGACATAAGGGGTGGCTGTGAGGGCAGGTGGTGAAGGGGGAGAGGCTGGCGGGACAGTGTGGAGATGGGGACATAGGAACAAGAGGAAAGGACAAAGTTTAGGAAGGGTTAATGTGGCTGGCAGGTGTGGGAGAGGAGAGCGGCTGCAAGGCTGACACTGATGCACAGAGGGATACTCTGCAATGGTGGAGGACGGAGGATGGTCACTGAAAATGCTAAAAACCACAAGCCATAGGAGCTCTGCTGGGAGTTTGGCCACTAATACTCACAGAACCGATTTCTTCTTGGTCTCCTTTTGGCCTGGGGAACAGGACATCTTGGCCACAAGCAGGAACATGACCCCATTCATCTGAAAGCGTTGGCACCGATTAGAAGCTGTGCCAAGGGCCGGCTCTGACCTGACATCCCCAGCACAGAGCGTGGGCAGACTCCAGGTCCGCCAGGCCCACGCGAGCATCCCCTACTTTCCCCTTCATGCTCGAGCCATGGCCTCCCCCAAGTTTGGCTGGAGCAAGGAAGGACAGAGAGAGGGCCTCTAACTGAGGAAGGAGAATACAGAGAAGGGGGCAAGCAGTGGGCAGCCAAGGAAGTGGCAAGTGCCCATGGTGCAGAGAAGGGAGGCAGGAGAGGGCTGTGGGTGAAACAGGACAGGGTTTTACCACAATGACGACAGTAATGGGGCCTGCAAAGCTCCAGACCAGCTTATCATGAATGGAAATCCAGCAGAAGTCGGGGTTCCCGTAGCCCTCAGGATCCAGGCCAACGGCCAGCCCTGTGGGAGGAAGGGCAAAGTCAGGTCCAGACCCAGCAGTCTTGGATTTGCCCAAGCCATGTGGATCCCATCCCAGCACTGAAAGCCGTGAAGGGGCTCTCTCGCTGTTCCTTGTCCTGTGCACAGGCTTCTCTGCCACAGGGGAAAGAACCAGGACTGTGAGCCCCAGCATCAGGGCCTTTATTTCCTTTTCTCCAGCCATCCAACACAGCTCAGCCCAGCAGACATTCACTGCTGGCAACAGATCACCCAAGCAGGCAGGCTTGGGAAACCAGAAGACCTTAACCACAAGCCCTGGGACAGCAGGAGCCCCATGCCCATCGAGCAAGCCATGCGGAGATGTGCTGAGGAATTACTTCTCCCCAGGACCAAGACGATAGCCCTTGATCCGTTGTCCCCAGCTGACCACCACAGTACTGCTCTCTGCCAGCACTGCTGGCTATGGCAAGCCCAACCTCAGCTCTCCCCACTGGGTAAGTGAGCTGGGCAACACCAGGGGATCAGGAGGCTGCTGAGAACTAGTGCTCTTGGTACAGCTGTAGGACAAGCAGCTCTTACCAGTGATGATGGCGGGCACTCCCCAGCCGATGGCGTAGTAGAAACGCATGGCCCCGAAGTTGACGTTCCGGGCTTCGGTCTGCATGCGGTAGATGTGGAGGCCCTGGACGAAGAGCCAGGCAAAGGTGGAGAGGAAGAAGCAGTGGAGGAGGATGGCAATCACAGTGCAAAGAAACTGGGGAGACAAAAGCCACTCAGAGATGGTCCCACTGTGCCAATGGTAACTGCATCATCCACGCCTCGCCCCCAGCCCCATGGGCGTGCTTGTTCAAGCCTACAGACCTGGTTCTCGGTGCGGTTGATGCCCAGGAGAAAGAGCAGCTCAGAGAAGAAGAGGGTGACTGATATGTTGGAGTGGATGCTACGTGTGTTGGATTTGAGGCCTTTGAGGCAGGTCAGGAAGGAGAAGGTCAGCAGCAGAGCCACCAAAGAGAGAGACACCAAGGAATAGGTGACAATTGCCAATGTCTCCAGGTCACCTTCCAGTTGCTGCAGCAGCAGAGAACCAAAGGCAAATGGCGGCATTAGGGGGAGATGCAGGAAGCCTACTGAGCTCTCAAAAAGTCTACTTGTGTGCCACAGGGAATTTTCTGCCTGTGCCTGCTTATTCTGGGACCCAGTGGCTAACAACCCCCACCACTGCCCACAGCCCGGCAGGCTGAGGTTACCTCTCGGTGCGAGCTGTCCATCAGAACCCCAAAGGTGCCAAACTGGGAGCACTGGCAGTGGACATGTGTGGTGTTTCGGTACACGAGCTCACAGTCCCTGGCTGTCCAGAAGCCGGAGGGGTTGGTCCTGCAGCCACGAAAAAGAAGAGCACACTTAGGAGAGAAGACAGATGAGTGTGGTGTGTGGGGAAGAAACCACAGAGAAAAGGGCAAGGCTTTTCTACCAGCAGATACAACTGCACTCCCACAGCTGAAGTACCGGAACCAGAACCCTGCAGGGATCCTGCTGTGCCCTCTCAGCAGGAACAAACTCCCCGGGAGTGGGCAGAAACCTCCACGTCCCAGTGCTGCCCAGGCACACAGCCTGTCATGGCCAGGGAGACTCAGGGAATGAGGAGATGCCTGGAGAAAGCAGCTCAAAGCGAGCGGCCCTGCTGTGCTTGACTCACGGGTTGGAGTGGTTCCACTGGACACAGAGAGGTTTGCTCCTGTTGGCTGTCTCCAGCAAGCGAAATTCCAGTACGAGAGGGGTGTCCAGAGGCCCCCGCAGGAAGGTGTGATTGCTGAACACAGACACGCTCACGATGGGGGAGTTCATCACGGGATTCTTGGGGAGCCTGCAAGGAGCAACAGAGCTCTGCCATCACCGTGCCTGGCAGCTGCAGCCCTCAGAGGACTTCCCAGACACCCTGAGCTGACGTCTCAGAAGGAATAGCTCTGCCCAGCCCACACCATGGGGTCAGGAAACAGCGGGCAGAGCCATGCCAAGGTGAGGAACAGGCAGAGCACCGCAGGACCGTTTGGCTGGGAACCAAACCCAAGCCATTGCAGATAGACTCAGCAGCTGCTGGAGGGATGAGAGCAGATTCCAGCCAGTCTCTATGCAGTGGCGCTTGCGCAGGGCAAAGAGGACGAGGAGGATGTACCTGACGCTGCGGCGATCCACCTGGTAGCGTGCAGGCAGCAGCCCTCCCAGGGTGCGGTACATGATGAGGATGATCACAGTGAGAGCGGGCTCGGGCTCTGGTAGCGCTTCCCTCGGGGAGTTCTCCACAGTGTAGTTCCCTTCACCCCCAGCCAGTGTGGGCATCGCCGTGGGGGCAGCTGAGGCACATAAGGGGATGGTGAGAATATGCACACGCTGCTCTGAAGGCAGCTTATGAGCACACCAGGAGCCTTTGGGATGTGGTGAAGTCAGAAGCTCTGAGCTCTCAAGGGTGACTTGTGGACCTCTGACAGAGCCAGGTCTCAGCAGGGGCACATCTTCCCTTTCACACCCACCCACAGTTCCCTGAGTGATGCTCACATGCTCACCTTCGGCTTTTGGGGGGCTCAGCACCGACAGTGGCAGCACAACATGGGTGTGAGGGTCCCAGGCAGGCTGGCCCCGGAAGAGGCTGCTATGGTAGCGAGGGTAGCGCCGACGGATATGGGAGTGGTTCTCCATGCGATCGATGCTCAGCACTGTGGAAGAGCAAAGGAGTGAAAGTCAGCTCTAGGATGGCCACCTGGAGAACAACCATGCTCCAAGGCACCCTAGGTTTGAAGTTACTGACAAAGGGACCACACAAGGCTGGGTTGTGGATATGTCCCACGTTTGGGCATGACGTGAGATCCCAGCACCCACAGTGCCACTTCTCAGCCCAGATCCTTGTTCTGCCATAGGGCAGGCTGCTTCTGCCACTGAGGCCAGCAGCTTTTTCACTAGAGACTGGGAGGTAATGAGAAGCGGGCAGCATAATCCTGGCTCTGCTGGCTCTCAGTGGTGTGTCATCTGCTCCAGGAAGGGATGGGACCAGGACAACTCTCACAAACATCTCCCCATGTTTGAGAGAGCCACCAAGGAGGTTATCAGCACCCTCGCTGAGGTGAGGCGAGGAGACGGGAAGAGGGTGTGATGCAGGAGTGGCTCTGCACCACTGCCACCAGGCCCCACCACCAGCTAGCTCTTACTCACTGATGTTGGGGGTGACGACACCGATGGGGTTGAGGTAGGTGAGTTTCATGTTGCTGGCCAGCGTGCCTGAGTAGTCCCGCAGCTGCTCCATGAGGCTGGTGCTGCCGTGCTCACTGTGTGGCAGCATGGCCCAGTGCTCCTGGTTCTCGGGCGCCAGCACGGAGCTGCCTGCACGCAGTAGGTTCTGCGTGGGAGAGACATGGGGGCAGGGGGTGAGGCAGGCATCGTCCTGACCACTCCCAGGCTGCCACACTGTGCTCACCGCCCAGCTTGCTGCACAAGGGCTCAGGAAAGAGGGGCAGTTTCTCCTACAATGGGCCCCCACCCTCAATGCTCATCAGCCAGTGTTTTGCAGAGACATCTTCCCTGCACCCCTGCCATGAGGGACTTGCAGACAGCTGTAAGACTTCCCTTTGTGCTCCCTCTCCCAGTTGGAGCAAACCCAGCTCTCTGCCTCTCCTCATGCACCCTGCGCTCCAGCCTTGACCACGCAGGTGGCCTACACAGGTCTCGCTCCTGTGGGTCCACATCTGTGCGGCACTGGGGAGCACAGTGCTCCTGACATGGTCTCACAACATCCTCAGTCCCAACAGAGACCCAGGCTCAGGGTGGCTGATAAAGACAAGCAGCATCAGAAGCCGCCCTGACCTGGGGGAAGGACTCACCTCATTGAAGTGGGCATCCTGCGTGGCTGTCAGGCCAAAGCCATGCTGCCGGCTCTCAAAGGCCATGAGGCGGGACAGCAGGCGGAAAGTGATGTGCACGTCGTTGCCGAAGTAGTGGTCCATGTGGTCTGTCACGGCCCGGAGCCGGTGGGCTAGCTTCTTGGCTTCAATTGTATTGAGCTCAGTCTCGTTCCTCTCCAAGCCCTCCAGCTGCCAGTGGGGAGAAAGGAGGGGATTAAACAATTAAGCAGATCCTCCCTGGGAAACAGGGACGCTGGAGGCCCAGCTTGGCCCAGAGATGATTTCTGAAACCATGGCACAAGCCAGGGACACTCACAGTAGTGCTCACTAGAACAGGGAGCATCTCTGGCACACAATCAGCCTCCAGCAACACACCAGAGGTTGCACTGGGTCAGGACCAGCTAACCCAGTGCCATAGAGGACAGAGGCCAACGAGAAGAAAGGACAGGGCAAGCATCTAGCAATACTTCCTTAGAAACTCTCCTGGCTTCAGTTACAATTCAGCATAGGTGAGATGCACGTGCTTAATAAACTTGCCTGGATATTTCAAAGACATTTGTCACTGAAGAGTCTGAGGTCTAGAGATGTCCCATGGAGCAGACATCCTGCCAGCTTCAAATAATTCAGCCCTGCTCAGGGTTATTTATTTCATTCTCAAATACTGGGGCAAGACACAGGTCATTTCTGATGGGGACACTCAGATTAGATGAAATCAGGTGAACTTCAGCTCAGATCAGTGCTCCCACAGGATGGGTTTGGGGGCACGAGATGAGAAGAGCAACGTGCTGAGCACTGTGGCAAGGCCCTCTCCTACTCTAGGTGCCCATGGAGAGCTGAGCTCTTTGAAACCTGGCTCTGAGCCCTTGTTCATATGGCTCCTGCTCTGTCAGGGCTGCAGGGCCAAGAGGGGATTACCAGTATGGAGAGCTCCTTGAAGGCAGGTGAAGTGCAGTTGAAGAGATCTGGCTCCAGCCAGCCCTTGTCCTCATCACAGTGTCTGACAGCTGCACCTAAAACCAGGAGGAAGGGCATGTCTGAAATTCAGCACAGGATACACGGCTCCCCTGCTACATCCCCCAGCAGGGACCCTCTGCACCAGCTAACCCTGAAGAGCAGCATCTGCAAGTGACGGGGAGGGTCTGTAACACCCCAGGGCTGTCCTCCTGCTTTGCACCAGTGCAACCCACTCCACCCTTGGTTTGCATCATCTTGGCAAGCTGCTGCTGGACCGGTGCTTCAGGATAGCCACCACAGAGAATTGCAAAGAGGAATAAATGACTTGGCAGGCCGTGGGCTGGAGAAGCTGGTGGGGACGTGTCTGTGTCCTCAGGGCACATCTGACCCCAAACTACTGAAGGCCATGCAGCTCTAGGCATCCTCTGCCTGACGGCCTGCAATGTCTGTGGAGGTCTTGCCCCTCTCTGTGTGGCAAAGCCACCCCAGGAGGACAATGGCCCTGTGGTGGGGCTGGCAAACCTGCCCCAGAGACAAGCTGCTCCAGCCAACTGAGATAGGGGAGGGGGATGGAGGACAACCCATCCAGCAGTGTGGGTTCAGTATCCAGCACAAGACCCCAGACCCTGGCTGGGGCCCAAGCACTACTGCCCAGCAACAGATATACCAGCATCAACTGTTAACCACCACCAAAAGCACTGGTAAAGCCAATGTGGAGAGCAGTGTCCTGGGCTAGGAGCATCACCACACACTCTTTGAGCAAGAGGAACCCAGGTGATCCCAATGTACCCAGCAGGACTGTGGAGGAGGCCCTCCTGGGGAAGACACCAAGGCTGGGAGAAGGCAGCAGTCTGGCCAGGACAGGGAGAGAGAACTTGTAGCTGTTCAGTTGCTGCTCAGAAAAGCCCCAGTGACTAGTGTGCCACGTCCCACAATCTCCAGCTCTCAGCTCTCCCCTTCAACCACCTTTCCCCCAGCTGCAGATGCACAGGGACCAGTGCCATTGCAGCTGGGAGCAGAGAGAACAAAGAAACCTGCACACTGCTGGCCTTCCCCTGGCAGAGAAGAGAGATCAGCAGAGAACAGAGATCGGCTCAGCTGCAGATCTGGCCAGGATCTGGCCCCTGGGTCTTTTTCTCCCCCTGCAAACTGGGCAGAGGGAACAGGACCTTGTGCTGTACACACCGATCAATTCCTGCCCCCGTCCTACTGCCCCCTGCTCAAAGAAATCCCCCTTCCTCCACCTCACAGCCATTCCTCTATGGCCTCTTTGGCCTCACTTCCCGTTGCTCATCACCAGCTCGTTCCTCTCCCAGCCTAAGCAAGCAGGTACCAGCCCGGGAGAGCCAGCATCCATTCCAGCTGGGGAGCAGAGCGCAGACCCACCCAGAGCCAAAGCTGCAGGCTTGGGACATGGGGTGGCAGGGGCTGCATGCAGCTGCAGCTGGGTTGGCGCTGGTGTAGTGTGCTGGGAGCAGGGAAGCAGCACATTGGAGCGGTGAGGCCAGGCAAAGCATTTGGGAAGACACTCAGCAGCTCCAGAAGCAGAGGGGAAAGTGCAGGGGTGTGCAGGGTGCCAGGCAGGGAGCAGGGAGGGAAAGCCATGTGGTGCAGCCCTTACAGCACAGGCGGAAGAAGGTGGGAGCAACCTTACCTGCACCCCTCAAGCCTGAGCACGGAGGGCGAGAGAACCGGGGAGAGAAGCGACAACAGTTAGGAGCCGAACTTGCCTCCTCCCGGGGCGAACGGCTGGAGAAGGACAGGGTTTGTGTTGTCCCTTGGGGCTCGCGCTGCCCTACAGTCCCAGACACCCTGCTCGCGCCTTTGCCGTCACTGAGGACGGCCTCCTCCAGCTCGGGACATGGCTGCTACCCGAGACACTCACCTAATGGCATGCTGTGCCCTGCTCCCCTCGCAGCACACGGCGAGGATGGGGCCGGCAGAATCACAGCATGGTGCTGCGGTTGCCAAGCTGCCATGCCAGGCCTGGCCCCAGCCTCCAGCTGCTGAAACCAAAAAGCAGCAGGGAGAAGGTTGGGGCCGAGGCCGAGGATACAGCATAACCCTAGGGCTGGGTGACAGGCCCAGACCCTACAGCCTGTTCCCAGCCCCAGCCCTGTGGCCAGCCCTCTATACTCTCCCCAAGGCTGCGGCGTTTTCGCCTTCAGCTTCCTTCTCCTAGCTCTCAAGCCCAGCTAATGGGACTGGGACAGCATGAGAACAGAGAGATATTGCTGGGACTGCTACAGCCCGCAGCAGGACAGCCAGGCTGCCCCTTCCCCTCCCCATCGCATCCCCCACTCACCTAAGGAGCCTCTGGGACACAGCACTGCAGCTGAGAAGCCAAACTTGGTCTGGGGCCACCACACACCCGCCTTCAGGCTTTTGGGGCAGCCATCATAGAGCACTGTGGAGACATGCACGGTCACAGGGGGAGACCGCTGATGCCAAGCCCCACGGCACCAGCTCCCCATCGTGCCCACACTCACCCTTGCAGCCGCTGGGCGTCACCTCCGCAAAAGGGCTGTCGCAGCTGTTGCACTGGCGCCCAATGACCCCGGGCCGGCAGTGGCACCGGCCTGTCTCTTTGTCACAGGAGCGTGAGGTGGAGCCCACAGGGTAGCAGTCACAAGGCAGACAGGTGTCACTGCCTTTGGGGCGGTAGTGGAAGTCCTGAGGGAGATGGGGACAGCCATCAGACAGCCCATCAGGACAGCAGCCGAGACTGGTGCCTGGGGAACCACTGGAGCCAGGGCAGAGAAGGGCCAGGCTCTCTTGATCAACAAGCACCCTCACTGCCCACATCTGCTGGGGCAGAAGGGCCGCACAGAAGAGCTGAGCAGGGATCCAGCCCAGAAGTGGGCACACAACACGGGGCCTGGGCAGATACCAGGCCTTTGGAGGGGACAAGTAACAGCATCAAGGACAAGCAGGGCTCCAGGCAAGCCATGGGCCACATCCCCATGGGCACAGCTGCACCTCACCTTGCAGTGGCACTGCCCGTTGGTTTTATTGCAGTCGGGGTCAAAGCCCTTGCTCACATCACAGTTACAGGGCCCACAGCTGGGGTTCCCCCACCAGCCCTTCGGGCACTGCTGATCCATCCTAGGGAGAGAAACACCTCTGCTGTTACAACCACCAAATCCCCCAGAGCCTTCTCCGCCCACCAGCCCAGCTACTCAGCAGCTCCAAGGAGCTAGGTGGCACTGAGAGGTCCCTGCTCATGCAGCCAGGATGAGAGGGCAGCACAGAGCGAGGCACAGAGGCCATAGCCCTGCCCCATGCCCCCCATCTCACCTGTGCTCACAGTACTGCCCAAAAAAGTTCCCTCCACACTCGCACACGTAGCCCAGGGGTGAGCCTGGCTTGCGGCGACACACTGACTTGTTCTTGCAGGGATTGAGGTGACACACATCCACACAGTCTGCTCCGTAGTACCCTGAGGTGTGGACAGAGAGCACGGTGTAAAGCAAGCATCCTCCCCCTGAGAGGTGCCAGAGCACCAAAGAGAGGATTCACACAGCTCAGGAGGGATTCTGTCCTCCAGAAAAATTAATGAGTGTTGGACAGGGATGTGACTTGCCCAAGAGATGGACAGGAGAACAGTCACAGGCCAGGGGGGAGCCACAGGGGGAGAGGAGAAGACAGACAGGCATGGAGAGCCAAGGGGTGGCAGGGCACAGCAGGCCCTACCTGGCTGGCAGACGCAGGAGTAGCTCTGCCACTCGTCCTTGCAGACACTGTTGGCCGGGCAGGGGCTGGACTCACAGGGGCTCGGCACGCTGCAGCCAGCCTCCACCCGCAGGGCATGGCTGGGCTTGGGCAGCACGGTCCCAGTGACACTGTCACCCAGTCGCACACCCTGCAATGCAGGTGACAAAATTCATGGTGAAGCTAGAACAGATCTGTGAGGCCCCAGTTCCCCTGCCCTCCACAAACCCCGGGGGCAGCCACCCCCCATCACCCCTGCTGCATTGATTAATGGCTGTCCCATGGCACCTCGAGCCCTAAATGCTCAGAAGGAAAGTGTCACCACAGCAGGATGGACACTGGCAACAGCTGCCAGGCCTATGTTTCCACCCCTCCATGTAACAGACCCGCGGGAAAGGGAAGGCTCACCTGTATGCAGCCCCTCAGCCCATTCTGCACCTCGCCAGAGCCCAAGACTCCCCCCACATGCAGATGTTTCACCTTCAGGCCATGCAGTTCATTTCCAACGACCACCGTATCCTGCAGAAGGAAAGGGAGTAATGTTGGGCAACTGGCATCAGCCCTGCCCCAGCCCACTGAGGGTGCAGAGGCCCAGCCCAGCCTGTGTATGCCAAGCATCCTCCACAGTTCCTGTCCTGGTGCTGGGGCCTCATGCAGCACCTACCTGGTAGAGGCCAAAGTCCACGGTGAGGGTGATGACGTAGCGTGAGTCTCGTCCGCTGCGGATGTCCCGCAGCTCCAGCTGGAGGTCATGCCATCTCCCATCACTGAGCTGCAGCTGGTCCAGGAGGAGGCTGGTGCTGCGCCCGGACCCCCTGCTCACCATGAAGGAGAGCAAGCCCCCAGCCAGCTGCAGAGAGGGAACCAACAGCAGCAGTGAGTAAAGGCCTCGCCAACTCTGCCTGCCTCCAGCCTACCCTCCTTCTGAGCATGGGGAGGGAAACCCAGCTCTGCTAAACACCTCTCCCTGCAACCACCCTCTGCTTGGTCAACTCAGAGGGCAGGGTCCTCCTGCTCTCCTGGAGAAGATAGCAGTAGAGGCTGAGGCATGGTGCTGCAGCTGCGGCCGTGGCCCTACCTGGCAGAGCAGGGTGGTGTACTGGCCAGCATGGGCCTGCAGAAGCACCCCGTCCGGCTGGCGCGTCCGAAACGCCAGCCCCAGGTACCACGGCACCGAGATCTTCACATCTGTCTTGAAGTCCCAGGTCAGGACACTGTTGCCCTGGAAATAGTGGGCATGGTGCATGGCTGGAAAGGAAAGCGGAGGTGAGGAGAAGGGACGGGCACTACACAGGAAGCACTAGATGCAGGGATAACAGAGCTAGTTCATCTCACACGGACCACTTACTCTGCTCCCACAGCAACCCCAGCACAGCCTTGCCAGTACCCACCCTGCCCACGCCCAGCAGCACCCGCTCACTCACGGTGGCGGCAGTCTTTGCCCCCGAAGCCAACAGGACAGAGGCAGGAGTAGGTCCCCCAGCTGACAGAGCAGGTGCCACCGTTCTTGCAGGGGCTGGAGTCGCAGAAAGTGTGCTTGGCATGGCAGCCTGGAGGTATCAAAGTCACCCACATCAGCCTCGAGCTGCTCACCACCTCCCCCAGCCCACATGGAGAGGCACCACTGCCCGCCAGCCCTTTCCCTGACTGCCAGAGGGGCAAGCCCAGCCCAGTCTCTCCGCACGGGCCCTGCCTGCTCAGGGATGAGGATCAAGGCTGCTGCTGCTCCTTATACCAGAAGAAAAACACCGAGGAGCTGGAATGACTACCTAGCATCTCCCAGACAGGCCACCTCTGCACCTGGAATCAGGGGATATTCCCGTAACATTAACTGGGGTGGGGACTGGCTCATTTAGGGGGATCTGGAGGCCCCGTTATCCAATGGAAAGCTGCTCAGCTACAGCTCTGCTGCCTGACGCTGTTACAGCCCGGCAGTACTGCTGCATGGAGAGCCAATTCCCAAGGCGGGGGCTGGCAGCAGAGGCACGGGTACCTGCAGCAGTTCCATTGTTGGCGATGTAGGAGGCCAAGTCGATGCGTTTGCTGTCGATGTACAGGTCTCTCATGCATCCCACAAAGTCCCGGTGAGTGACGGGGAAGTTTTCCGGCAGGTTGGGGACCCCTCCAAGGAGCAAGGGACCTGTGAGGTCCAGGGACCTACAAGGACAGAATCCCAAAGCTTTAAGAGCCACAGTGACCTCAGGCCGGCCAGCTGGCTCCCCAGCGCAAGGGGCTGGGAATCAGACATCTCCAGGGACAGGCACACACAGCCAAGGTCCCAGCTCTGACTCCAAGTGCCCTGCTCCTCTTCCCCACCGCAACAGTGCCCAGCAGTCCCTGAGGAACTCACTTCTTCGAGCTGGTCTGCACTCCCTCTGCGGCACAGGAGTAGTTCCCGATCTCGCTGCCAAACTGCAGGGCCACTGAGGCGTCACATTCATCCACGGTCAAGATGGCCACCTTGTCCTTGGAGGGGCCCTGCACCACCCCCTGGGCACTGACCTTGGGCTTGAAACCAAATGCAAGGCGTTAGCAGCACATGTGCCCCCAGACCCAGGCACTCAAGGGCTCACACGACAGCAAGGAGAGGGCCTGAGTATGGCCCAGGCACTGCTGTGCTGCGGGAGGTGTGAGCAAAGCAGGAGGGACATCTCTGACCGAGCCCTGTAAGCAGCGCCAGAGATGGACACAGGCAAGGACACTGCATGGAGCACATTCCCGCAGCCTCCAAGTGCAGTCCTGAGGGTCAGTCTTCCCTTACACCCGGCTGCCTGCTCCACTGCACCCATCCCCAAGGGCTGACAACCACCTCTACCTTCTCTCCACAGCCTCCCCCACGGCGCAGAGCCAGAGAACAGGAGAGCCAGAGCCACTTCTTCGCGCCTTGTGGGGAGAGAGACCCACGCACGACAGGAAACAGCTGGGGCACGCGTACCTTGTTGAAGTAGCGGAGCTGCAGCGTGTGCCACTGCCCATCACTCACACCCCCGGGCAGGTAGGGGCTCACCACCGTGCTGGACTCTCCTGCGGAGACAGGGACGATGGCACACTGAGGGAAGCTGGACAGCCCTTGGATGCACCCACCCTTCTTGCAGGAACCAAGCCCACCATGCTGCCAACGGCCTCATGCAGCGATGAAGAAGGGCTTCAGGGAGACGAGCTCAGCATGCCAGCCTCTGCCTGCTGCAGCCTTGCAGAAGGAGTGGGGTGGAGGGAATGGCAGCCCTGGGACCAGCAGCCAGCATTCCAGGCTGGCTCCCCTGACCAGGCTGACTGCAGGGTGCCCTGGCACCACGTATCCAGCCTCTTGCCAGCTGCTCGCTGCTGGGCCTTGCCCTGAGGAGATCAGAGCAGCCAGGGCAGCAGCAGGATGGGCACCAGGCGCTGCAAGCAGGGGAGAGGGAAGGAGTGCTGGGATCCAGGACAGGAGGGAGCCCCATTTGTTAACACAAGGGCCCAGTGCTCCTGGGAGCTGATCCTGACACCCCTCAGGGCAGGCAGGATTGGCACAGCAACGGCACAAGGCAGGGATGAGACCGACAGGATAGCAAACACCCTTGCAGGGGGGTCCTCCTCTCCAGACTGGCTCATAGCAAGGCAGGAGGTGAAGTTCACGGCGACATAACCAGACACAATGGCAGTGGAGACCCCAAAAGGGTTTGTCCTCACAACCTCCCTGCTGCACTTGCACTCCCAAGGCTAGGGAGGGTCCAGAGACACACCTGTCCCCCGTGCCATCCACTGACGCTCACCAACACCTCTCTCACCCCGTCCCCCTTAGCGCAGCCTCCATCCAGGGAGGCATCTCGCTCTCCCTGCTCAGCGCAGGCCTTCTCGCAGCTCCCACAGTACAAATCCCGTGGGCTGAGCCTACCTGTGGAGTACTTCAGCTGGACCTGCCCCTGGATGATCTCCACCGCCAGGAAGTCGTGCCTCTCGTTCAGGCGCCCGTTGTAGAGCAGGAGGCCACTGGGCTCCACGGTGCTGAACCTGGGGCGAGGGAGGAAGCAGAAGGCCAGGGTGTGCGCAAAGAGCGTGCGGAGATCCCCACTCTTCTGTGGCACACACCAGCACCCCAGCACAGGGACAGGGCGAGACCTGGGCCTGGCCCTGGGTGCGAGCCTAGCTGGGAA
Organism: Chlamydotis macqueenii; assembly: GCF_036417535.1. Classification (NCBI taxonomy): domain Eukaryota; kingdom Metazoa; phylum Chordata; class Aves; order Otidiformes; family Otididae; genus Chlamydotis; species Chlamydotis macqueenii. Next base: position 10,362,028 of record NC_141565.1, on the reverse strand, counting down.
GAGCCTGGGAGCTCGATCCAGTGAATGCTTTGGGAGCATGGGAGGGCCTGGCACAGAGGCAGAGAGCTGGCAGCAGGGAAGGGCAGAGGCACTGAAAGAAGGGATAAGCTGATGCCAGGGGAGACATGCCAGAGCAGATGCAGAGTCCTTTGGCCAAAGGTGCCAGGACAACCCCGTGGCAAGGGAAAGCCAGTAGCGCAGGGGGCTGGAGAGCACCAGACTTGGTCCTTGAACAGGTCCAGAGTGAACAAGAGCCACCAAAGTAGAGCCAAGCAAGCTGGCGGGTGCCGGTGTCCGGCAGAGGAGGAAGAGGACTCACGAGAGGGCCAGGGTGAGATGGAAGCGCTGGCGCAGGCCCCGGAACATGACGAAGGATCGTGGTGGGAAGGAGCGCGTGGACACCTCGCAGAAGGGTGTCTCGAAGCCGCCCGCCGGGCACTGGCAGCGAAAGCCCCCATCAGCGCCGTTGGTGCAGGTGCCGCCGTTGCGGCACACGCCGGGCACGCAGCGCCCCGAGCGGCTGTCCACTTCGCAGTTCTCGCCTGGGGGTGGAGCAAGACAAAGGCTTGGGACATGTTCCGGCTGGGGGGCACGCACGCTGCGGCCACCCATCCATTTCTTGCCCCATGAGTGCAGACTTCAGCCTAGGTTTGGGGCAGGACAGACGAGGGACAGGAGTTTGTGGGGTGGCTGGGGACAAGGAAAGGATGTGACAATGCAGGTGTCACCCAGGTGATCCCCACAGTAGCCACCAAGCCAGCTACGACTGCCAGGCCTGCAGCCTGAGCTGGACAGAATGCCAGTTCCCTCTCAAGGGGCAAGTCTGAACCCAGGATGGCATGGCAGTGGGACAGGAGGGGACTGGCCACAGCTGTGCTGCACAGTCCTAATGATGGAGAGGCAAAGACAAGCCAGGGAATTCCTGGAGATGCAGAGTGCCTCCTCAGGCACTGCCACCACACAGGCCTGGGACAGGCATCGCAGTCCTGGCTCCGGGGTGTGGGGACAGCCCAGTGCCACGGAGCTCCCCTGCCAACAGCCCTGCGTGCAGGCTCTGACGTAGGAGCAAAAGCCAAGTGGAAACCAGCCAGGTGAGGGACACCAAATACCCTTGCACCTTGCTGGCATCTGTGATGGGGACGCCCCCAGGCAGCTCAGCAGGGCAGTGCAGGGGGTCTGGCCAGCCCCCTTCCCCTGCTGTCCCTGCAGCACACAGGGAACCGCTCAGCTGCAGTCCTACGCCCCAGGCCCTGCTCCCATTACTTGCTCAGTGGCATGCAAGGAGGATGAGGAGACAGCATGAAGTGACAGGGAAACGAGCTCATTAACCCTTCTGCTAATGGCTGTTCACGCTTTAAATGCCGGGGGTTAATTACCACCGACTCTGCTTATCTCACCAGAAGCCACCACAGGAGAGTGGCTCCGAGGCAGCCATCTGCTGCAGTGCTCCCTCCAGGCAGGGACGGCAAGGCAGGAGCTCCCTCCCCAGTAGCCACAGGCCACCTTCCTCCACTCCCAGGTTGCCAGTGGCTGGAAATGGGTCTCCCCAGCCTGTTGGGGACTTGTGGCAACAATATGTTGGCTGGCACAGGGATTCCCCTCATGGCTAGGACCACATCTGCCTGGATCAGATCCTGCCTGGTGGGGCAGCTAGGCCCAGCCTCCCCTTCTGTTTTGGGTGGGCAGCAGCTCACCCACTGCACGTGGGGCCAGCATGGGCTGCACACCTCTGCCAGACCAGCTGAAGATCGGTACAGGCTGAGACCAGCACCTCCGATGGTTCCAGAGCCCGTCACCCCGCTGGCATGGGGCGGGACCGAGGAGCCTCCTGTGCCCCAGCCCGGCATGGTCCAGTTTGGTCCTCCTGCCCTGTGAAAAAGGCTAGGAGGTGGTGGCCAGGGTCCCCAAGAGCCCTCCATGCCACCTTCCTACAAGAAAGATTTCTATGGCAACCTGAGCCCTGCACACACAGTGCCATGGAAACACGGAGAGCCAGGAGCAGAGTTGGACCTCTGCAGGCAGAGGGGCTCCGACACCCCCGACCTGCTGGGAAGGGCACCCTGCCACGGCGACAGCAATGCCAAGGGTCCTGCTCACCCATCCCCCCGAAGCCCCCAGCCTCAGGCACTCACCCCTGAAGTGCTGGCGGCAAACGCATGTGTATCCCCCCTCCTTGCGGGTGCAGATCCCGCCGTTCAGGCAGGGGTTGGAGTAGCAGAGGTTGATCTCCGTTTCGCAGTAGTCCCCGGTGAAGCCCTGCGGGCAGCGGCACCGCAGGCCGGTGATGGGGTGGATGGGCCGAAAGAGGGTGGAGGGGGACGCAATGAAAGGGGCTGAGCTGTCGAACTTGAGAACGGAGATGCACTTCATGTAGTTCTGGCAGGGCTCCCGCAGGCAGACGTTGTCGTCAAAGGGCAGCACCTCCAGCATGGAGGCGCCCGTCAGCGCCATGCGCTTCATGTACAGCTGCTCCTGCAGCTCCTCCGAGCTGAAGTAGCGCCCACCCCGCGGCGCCAAGGCCGAGAAGCTGACGTTGAGCACTGTGCCGCCCACGTCCGTGTCATTCTGGATGTTGAAGATGAAGATGTCCTCCTTGGGCGTCGCGAGCACGGTGGCCACCCCTTCCAGGAAGGTGGTCAGCAGCGGGGAGAGGAAGCGCTCCTGCCACATATTCTCCAGCCGCACTGTGATGCTGTTGGCCAACATGTCCTCCGTGATGATGATCACCCGCAGGACGCACTGGGCCGTCACACTGTGGATCCCGTCTGTGGGAGGGAAGGGACACACTGCAGGTCTTTGCCTGCTGCTTGTAGGGTCTCCTCCCTCCCATCTCGGGGCAGTGCCCTGCACCCCAGTGAGGCCCCCAAAATGCCTGAGTCTTTGGCTAAGGAAGCTTGGAGCCGCAGCCCCGGGGGCTACCAGAGTGCCACCTGGGCTGGAGGGGGAAGCAGTCAGTGTGGCTGCACCTTGTGCCTCCCCTCAGGCTCTCCACTGAGAAAACTCCCAGGTTTTCTCCCTGTCCTGGATCTCGGCAGCAAAGTGAGCTCTCAGGAACAAAGATGCTGGTGAGAATCGGGCAGAAGGAAGTCCCAGCAGGAGGTTGGGCAAACACAGGAGCTGATGCCAGGGCCCAGGGTGTTTTGCTTCCCCGCTGCGCCCTGTCTGCCTCCCCCACGCTGCCTTTCCCTGTGCTCTCCTCCTGCCATTTCCTTCCTCTCTCCTGCAGGGTCTCCAAGGCTTTTGCGCCGGTCTCCCTGCTTCCCAGCTTCTCACCATCTGCTCCGCATCTCTTCCTCCCTCAGCCCATCTCCGGTTTGTTTAATTCTCTTTAATCTTTATTTTCCTTGGAAACAAACTCCCTCCCCCTGGGACCCCGCACCACGCGAGCAATCTTCCAGGCGTGAACACAGGAGCGCGTTCGCGTGCACACTTGGAGCGTGCCCGCCTGCTCACTCCCAGGACCTTGGCCGCTAGCAACTTCTCACCCCTGACGTTCCACATGCTCATGTGCCAGCAGCTCAGGCTGCAAGGGTGCGGGCAGCGCAGCACCAGCCCGGACGGGCAATGGCACAGCTCCCACAACAGCACCCACCCCAGCAGCTATGTGATTTGGGACCCCCTGCCTCATCCCACCTACCCAGCTCCCAGAAACCCAACGGATCCCACTACCTCGGAGGGTCATACTCTGCTGCAAATTAGGAAATAGCGGCCGAGGTGGGAGCTGGACAGACAGCTGGTGTATCCCACAAAGCAGCCTGACAATGTCCCCCTCGCTCAGGCCACCCTGGACACGTTTGCCAGCAGCTCTGGCTGGCACACCCGAGGGAATAAGCCTTCCTGCTGCTCCAGGACACCTCCTCTCTCCCAGGCCCCCTCCTTCTGAGCCCTCTGCCCCCAGCGCAGGTTCCAGCAGGCAGAGCCAGCCTTCAGCACGGCAAAGCAAGGACGGCACCAACCTCTGTGGCCCCAGAAGTGCTCAATGAGGCTCATCAAGAACCTCATTGCTCCTGGTGAAACGGGACAATCCATCTTCCAGCCTACTGCCAGCACCCCAACGTTGGTGCCCCTCAGGTGTCCGCAGCACATGGCTGTCACCTGCTGTTCCCACTTCCCTCCCCATATCCACCTGAGAGCCCCAAACATCCATGTTTCCTTGGAAACCTGGCTCTCCATCACCATACCAAGACAACATTTACACCAGCACATCTCGACGGTGATTCCCAGAACTATCCCTGGCTGCCAAGCCCTGCTGAAAGATCCCCTACACATGACCAGTGAGTGGCAAATGCAATGCTGACATGGGAGATGGGCTTGTGAAAAGGTAGGCAGGAGAGTGGATCTCACTTCAGGAGAAGAGAAAAGTGGCTAAAACAAAGATGTCTCCCAGTGCAAGGTGGCAAGAGGGGCAGCGTGCTTCCCGGCACCTCAGTTAGCCTCAGCCCCGACGAGGGCCAGGGGTGTAAACGCCAGCCCCCCCGTCCCCCAGCTCCAAGCCTCATGTGCAAAGCTGCCTTCACCATTCCTCTCTCCATGGCTGCCTTTTGATTTCCCTCAGCTCCGTTTGAAGTTTGCAGTGCAGGAGGATTTAAAAGATTGAAATGTTTCCCTTTTTTCCCCTCTCTCTCTTTTCCACTCTTCAAAAGGTGAAAGCTTTCTGGCGACCCTGCAAATTCCCGTGCACGCGCCAGCCTGCGTGCTGAGGCTGGTGCTCCAGAGATAAGGTTCGCACCGGGCTGGGGGAGCGGCGCTGCCGGTACAGCCACCCAGGAGTCAATCTCCTGAAGGAAGGGGGATTGCTTCCCTCTGAAATCAAACTGCTCCAGCCCCGTACAGAAGCAAGGTGAGAAACCACCCCTCTGTGTGACACCCTGCCAGCTCTGACACGGAGGGTGCATGAGCAGTGCTTACCAGACAGCTCCATCCAGTCCAGCCTGGCTCATTGAAAGGAACCCACACCATCACCCGTGTTCCAGAGAAAGGCTCAAAGGCTGCTGAGAGCACCCAGCCCTGGGGAGGCAGGAGCAAGGGGCTCAGCCGTGCTTGGTGTAAGATCCTCCCCAGGCCACCAGCAGCCTGGCATCCCACCCCAAGGGACCACCTGGTGAGGCAGCATCCCAGGATGCCACCACTTTGACATCAGTTCCTTTCTCAGCGAGAAGCCGTGCCGTGTCCCCGCTCCCTCTCCTCTCCCTTTGTCCACTCCTCACAGTTGCCTGTCTGGCCAAGGCAAGCACGTCTCCTGCTCTCCTCGCTCCAGCTCACGGGTCACCGGGAAGCAGTCGCGAGGCCCAGGGGACAGCTCTCGCTCTCCCCGAGGGCTGCTCACAGCCCAGCAATAGGCAGGCAGACGTCTGCCTGATTTATGGCGTTATTAGGCCCTGGCTGATGCGATGCTGAGTCCTGGGGCAGGCCGGAGCCCAGCAACGCCTCTGAGGGGCAAGGAGACCATAGCTGGGGAAGAAGGCTGCAGGGTGCCTGATGCCTTTCGCATCGCCCAGCCCACAGCACGAAAGCACAAGTGCCCCTTTCCCGGTTCCCCACAGCAACAGCCCTTGCCACACAGCCCTCTCCAGTAAGCTCCCCCATAACACGCTGTCCCACCACAGCATCACACCCGGGGCTGCCTCCCCCTCGGCTCCGTGCAAGGGGAAGCAGATGGTTAAGAGAATGACCTGCTGCAAATAGGGGAAAAAAAAGCTACCAACAGAAAGCCCAAAGCTGGCTGGAGAGACTGACCCCCCTGGGAGGCATTTTAATCACAAATGCTCGGCCTTTCTGATTAAATCCTGTGGCTGGAGAGCTGGTGCCTGGTGAATATTCATGCAGCAGAATGAGGAGCCCTGGAAACATGCCTACAGGGAAAGGAGCAGAGAGAAGGGACGTGAGGGGCTCTAACCCCCATGCTAGGCAGCACCGGGTCGTCGTGTTTGCACTTCCAAGACTGACAATTACCAGCTTCAAAAGCAGCGAAGCTACAGAAAGAAGAGTTCCAGCTGGAGAGCGGGGTGGGCAGTGGACTCTGCCCGGGGGGCTGCACTGTCAGCCTGGGAATGGAGCTCCAGGCCCATGCTGGAAACCTCTTAGAGGAACCAGGGCTGCCAACTGCTGCCCAACAGTCTTCTCCTGGGTCTGCCAGGGCAAGAGCCCATCTCTCCCGTTCCCTTGTGCTCTCCGGATACCTGAGCAGCACCCCAGCCTGCCGTGCAGCACAAGGCGCGGGCTCCAGCCAACGCTCCCACCCCAAGAGACTCAGAGTCACTAGCAGAGGTTCCCCTTCCCCTACAGCAAACCAGTCAGCCTTCAGGCTCCCAGGGAGCTCTGGGGATCAGGAATAAGGCGACTCAGGTCAAACGGCCTCCCTGGCCAGGAGGGGACACAGCCCTGTCCCTCACTTGAGGGGACCAGAAGCTCAGAAATAGGCTCCAGTGCATCAGCACCTGTCCTCTTCTCAGTGGCAGAGCCAACGTTCGAGAGAGCGAAAGCCACTGCTCTGACTGCAACACCCTGAGCAGCCACCCCGCAGATGGCAAGGGTGCAGTGGGGACAGGCAGGGGCAACTTTCACATTTGCAGCTGAGGAGCAGTGAAACACCTCCAGACAGAGGAGCCAGGAAAGGAGGAGAAAGGTATGGCTAAGGAGAACATTCCTCACTGCTTCCAAAGGGCTTTGGCAGACCTCTCAAGATTTTATTGATACTTGACAGGTTAAGAGATCTTGGCAGTAAATCAGACTCCCCTCCCCCAGCACAGAGTATGAATGTCACTCTCCTGGTAGCTCTAAAGACAGGAACTAAAATATCATAACCAAGAAAACTCCAAAACCGTTCCCTAACCAGGAACAGAAATCCTTAAGTCTCCTACTCTGACTTTGGGGTTAGCAACTCCAGCTGTGGTGGACCTAACAGGGAAGGAAGCTCCTGAGATTGGGCTCCTCAAGGGAGGAGAGGCATGCCAGCTGTGAAAGGTGAGGGCAGCCCTGGGACCCTTACCCGGCTTGAAAAGATGGCTCAAAAGTGTTCAGACATAGGAGTCAAGACAAACGTGCTCTAGGGGCATCTTCCCTGCCAGGCTGGAATTTTAGCTGAGACATCTTGGACAAATGGGTCCCCTCAGCAGGGCAAGCTCCTGGACTGCAGGCCGAGGGGAGCTGCATACAAAGAGCTCGCGGGAACAGGGGCAACGCAGCAGCCACAGCCGCGCGCGGCCGAGCCCCCACCCTTGTCCCCAGCCCAGCAGCCTGGCCCAGGGGAACCAGCCTGGAATGGCTGAAAGTCAACACCATCGCAGGCTCCTGCAACGCCCTGATCTCACACAGCGCTGCGGGCCACGGACACAGCCCCACCACCCCACTGGCTTGCATCCTCGGTGGCCAAGAGCAGTTTTTAGCAGCCATAGGTGCCCATGCTTCTGCGAGGAGATGGCATCAGTTTGGAGGCTGTCAGTCCCCCTGGAAAGGCACTGGTCTGTGATGGGCCAAGTCTTCCCTGCCTCCTGCAAGGGGCTGAGCTGAGAACACACACAGTTCACAGGCAAGCAGAAGGGCCCCTTGCCTTGTGTTTTAGGGGGATCCAGCCTCCCTCGAAGGGACCATAAAGTTCACAGGAGGGCAGGGAAGCGGCTCCCTCCATGGATACTGACCCTTGGGGCACCCACCGAAGCACTATTGTTGCGTTCCTGCAGGAGGAAGGTGCTCCAGCACGGTGCTGAGCCCAGGCAAACAATGCAGCCAGGTCTGAATGTCCCGGCCGCCAGCTCTGCAAACCCACTCGCCCACCCTCCCCCTGCACACAGCGACAGCACGGGGCCGACGACAGGGCTGCCAGCTGGGCGGGGGGCTTCGAACAATAAAGATGGAAAAACCAACCAGACCTCCACCTCCACAGCCAATATCAAAGCCAACAAAAGGCCCATTTTCCAGTGTCTCGCTTCCCTCCCCGGTACAGCTCTTCCCCTTCCATCTTCTCTCCTCCTTCACGAGCGCACCTCTCCCAGTCTCCCTCCCCGCTGGAAGATGACGACACTCTAATTGCAAGGGCCCCCTCGCCGCGAGGCGGCTCGATGCAGGGCTTCGGGACGTGATTGTCTCCTGCCTTTGTGCAGGGTTAAGTGTGCGAGGAGGCAGGGCTTGCATAAATGCACTGGGGCAGAAGCTGGAAAGGTCAAAACCACCCCCCATCTCCAGCGATGGGCATGTGTGTGCCTGCACCCACCCTCAGCCAGCCCTGCAGTTACAATGAACCCCCAAAGAGCCCCAGTCCACCGAGGGGCTGGTGCTGGCCAGGCAGAATTGTCTTGAACAGGTCTCCTCTTAAAGCCTTTGCTCCATCTTTTGAAAGAAATCTTCCCCTAGCTGACTAAGCTGGACAGCGAGAGGGAGAGGGTAAAAAGGGAGGGCAGCCGGTAGCCGAGGCTCAGGGCAGCATCATGATTTAACATACAGCTGCCCAGGCACTCTTGACAATTCGGCACTTGGCCCCTCCAAAGAGGGCTCTTGCCCTCCCTCCCCCAGAGCCGCTCCTCAGTTCAGTGACGGCCGGACGCCTCCATTTCAGATCACGCATCCACGAGCAAAGAAAGGTTGACGGTGAAGGCAAAGCTCAGGTGGTGGGGAGCCACAGATGAGCCCCTAGGTCCATCTTTGCCCTGCCCTCAGCTCAGCTGCAGGGGACCCCAACGCTCCCCAAAAGCCACCCCAGCAGCTACTGCTAGCATCTGCCTTTGGATAATCCGGCAACGCACACGCGAGAGCTTTAAGCACCGCGCTCTGAGGTTTGTCACAGCTGTCCCCTACAACACCACTGAGTTAGATGCAGAAAGGTGGTACCAGGTTTCAGAAGCCGCACCAGCAAGCACAGGTGTTGGGAGGTGCCACAGCCGGAATCCCCACTGAACCGCTTGCTACCAGGTATCTCTAAGGGGAGTCCCTCTGCGCGAGTTCAAGCCCTCTCTCCCAAGCACACCCAGGGAAGCGCTTGGTCCTGGCAGGAGAAGAGCCACCCAGGCTTGGCAGCGAAGCAGCACGCCAGCCCCTTGGCCAGCAGCTTGGCCACCCCGGGAACCAGCTGTCTGCCCGGCTAGCACCCTACGGCACACGTCACAGCCTCGCTGGCGACAGCACCTCCGGAGGTGTCTTACAAGCGATCCTCACAGCTGAGTAACGATGCTTTGTTCTTGCAGACCGCCTCCGGCCTTGGCCCCCTTACACAGCGCTCCCCTGCACATCCCCAGTGCTACCCTTCCCAGCCCCTCCAGCATTCCCTGGAACCCCCCAGAATCCCCTCCTGGAAGGCACTCCCAATCTAAATCTTGCTGCTAGTCCCAACCCACCCCCACGATGCAGAATGGACTCCCCGAGGGGGACCACGCAGAGCCCCCCAGAAGGTACGGCATTAAAGGTTTAATGATTTGATTTTCACACCCTACCTGTGACAGTCACCAGCATGGAGGCCACGAGCGGGCGGTTGTTGTCCAGCTTGCGGCTCAGCCTCAGCTCCCCGCTCGATTGATTCACAATCAACAAGTGCAGTTCATTTCCCCGCTCAAAGGTGTAGAAGAGGCGGTCAGACACATCTGGGTCATAAGCTGGGACCTTCCCTATGACCCCAGAGGGGAAGGTGTTGGACTTATTGGACACGTAGTTATTGAAGAGGATCTGGAAGTTCTTCAAAACAGGGCTGTTGTCATTCTGGTCAATGAGTCTGATGTGGACCGTGGCTCTGCTGACCAGAGGGGCAGAGGTGGCTTGCACTACGATCACATACTCAGGTTTTGTCTCATAATCCAGGTCTATTAAGGCTGTGAGCTCCCCAGAAAAGATGTCCATCTGAAATATCTCAGGGATGTTGCCTTCCACAATTTGGTACATGATCTGGGCATTGGGTCCCTCATCTGGGTCAACGGCTGTGATCTGGGCCACGACAGAGCCTACGATGCTGTTCTCCTTTACCAAGACCTCAAACTCTTCAGCGGGAAAGACAGGGGCGTTGTCATTCACATCCTGGATGGTAACCTGGATGTGGACAGGAGTCCGCTGAGGAGGGATGCCCCTGTCCACAGCGTACGCAGTCAGCTCGTAGACAGGGACGTTCTCACGGTCCAGCCTGCGGACAGTGCGAATGATCCCTGAGGTGGGCTCTATGGTGAAATCTCCATCCCCATCCTCCCCATTCTGGAAGGTGTACTGCACTCGCCCGTTGGTGTGGGCATCCCGGTCGGTGGCAGAGATCTGGAGCACGCTGGTGAAGGGAGGTGCATCCTCAGAGATCATGCCCTGGTAATGAGGGCTGACAAATTGGGGGGCGTTGTCATTAACGTCATTCACCATGATCTCAACATAGGTGGTGTCCGCTTTCTGGGGGATCCCGTTGTCCTTGGCAGTGATAGCCAACGTGTAGGTGACCTGGTCCTCATAGTCCAGTTCTGCCTGGAGAGTGATGGCCCCAGAGTCTGGATCGATGCGAAACTGAGGGACGTTGTCTTCTAGGTAGTAAGTGATGCGGGCGTTTTCCCCCACGTCATCGTCCGTGGCGCTGATCACCACCACAGTGCTGCCCACAGGCCGGTCCTCGTTGATGCTCACAGAGTAGTGGGCGCTCTGGAACACAGGCCGGTGCGTGTTGGCATCAGTGATGTTGATGTGAACATGGCAGTTGTCACGCAGGGTGCGGTCAGAGGCCGTCACAGTGAGCACATAGCGCCTCTCCTGCTTGTAGTCCAGCGGCAGAGACAGAGTGATGAGCCCCATCCCGCCTTGCGTGCTGATGGAGAAGCGGTTCCGCGTGTTGCCTCCCGTGATCTGGTAGGTGATGGCACTGTTCACATCCCGGTCAATTGCCGTGACACTGAGGACACTGGTCCCCACGGCTGCATCCTCGTTCAGGCGGATGAAGTACTCCTTCTGGGTGAACTCGGGGCGGTTGTCGTTGACATCCATGACAGTAATGGTAACGCTAGCGGAGGCAGATAAAGACGGAGAGCCGTGGTCCCGAGCCTCCACCCCAAAAAAATAGTGTTCGACTGACTCCCGGTCCAAGGGCCCGCTGACCGTGATCCACCCTGTGGCACTGTTCACCACAAAGGGTGTGTCGGCCGAGACTCCCGTCAATTTGTACTCCAGGCGCGAGTTCTCGCCATAGTCAGCATCCACGGCCTGGATGTGGATGACGGAGTGGCCGAGGGGAGCGTTCTCCAGGACGGAGATTTGGAAAGGGGTGCTGACAAAAATGGGGGCATGGTCGTTGATGTCCACCACCTGGATGCTGGCCATGCCGGTATTGTTAGAGAGGGGAGGGCGCCCCGCATCCTGAGCCCGGATCCTCAGGGCGTATTCCCGCTCCACCTCAAAATCCAGCGGGGCCACCACCTGTATCTCCCCAGTGATGCTGTCAATGGAGAACTGGCCTCGGCTGTTCCCACTGATGATGTTGTAGTGAACCAGCGCATTGTTGTCCTTGTCCAGGTCTGTGGCGGTGACGCGCAGGATCTCGGTGTGCGGCCGAATGTCTTCCCTCACCTGGACGATGTAGCGCTTCTCGCTGAACTGAGGGGTGTTGTCATTCTCATCAAGGACCGTGATGTAGACCTTGACTGTGGCGGAGCGGGGCCCCGGCTCCCTCCCCTGGTCGTTGGCCTCCACCACCAAGGAGTACCTCTCCATCTTCTCCCTGTCCACCGGCCCGCTGGTGGTGATGAGGCCAGAGCGGGGGTCGATCTCGAAGACGGCGTGGGCGGCCCGCTCGTTGACAAAGCGGTAGCGGATGTTGGCATTGGGTGGGGAGTCGACGTCGGTGGCCCGCAGCTGCAGGATGGGGTACCCCTCCTCCACGTTCTCCCGGATGGTCTCCCGGTACTCGCCCTGCTCGAAGACGGGGTCGTGATCGTTGCGGTCAGCCACGGCGATGGCCACCATGGTGGTGGCGGACAGCCGGGGCACCCCGTGGTCGGTGGCCGTCACGCGGAAGTAGTGCAGCTCCATGCTCTCGCGGTCGAGGGCCTGGGTGGTGGTGATGAGCCCGGCCTGCGGGTCGATGCTGAAGAGCTCCCGGGAGCGGCTGTTCATCAGGGCGTCCATGGAGTACAGCAGCCGCCCCGCCTCGCCCCCGTCGGGGTCCTGGGCCGCCACCGCCACCACCACCGTCCCCGCCGGCTGGTTCTCCGCCACCTCCGCCTGGTAGTTGTACTGGGGGAACTGCGGGTGCCGGTTGGGGGCTGCGCGCCGCCCCCGCCGCCCCGGGGACGGAGACGGGAAGGTGAGCGGGCGCGGCGGGGCGGCGCGGGGCGGGCAGCGCGATGGGGAGCGGCGGCGCGGCGCGGCGGGCAGCCCCGGGGGGACCGCCGCCGCCCAGCACGGCACAGCGGCGGGGCAGCCCCCGCGAGCCGGCGGTCCCCAGCCCAGCGGCGGCGGCGCGGCGACCCCCAGCCCGGGGGGGAACAAAGGGAGCAGCAGCAGCAGCAGCGGAGGCGGCCCCCGGTGGTGGCGGCGGCAGCGGCGGCTCGGGGCGGCCACCGGCTCCTCCGCCGCCATGGTGCCTCGGCGGCCGCCGCCCGGCCCGGGCGCACGGCGGCTGGGCTCGGCGCCGCCCCCGCCTAGCGGCGGCGATGGCCGCCCCCTGCGCCGCGCCGCTGCTGCTGCTGCCGGGGGTGGCGGCGGCGGCTCCTCCCGCAGCCCCAACATGGCTCCCGCCGCCCCGCCCCGGCCCCGCCCAGCGCCGCCATCTTGAGGGCGGGGCGCTGCTGCCGCCCGGCTCTCGGCGCAGCGCGGAGGGATTGCGGGCTCGGTGTGAGAGGTGCGGCGGTTCCCGTGCGGGGAAGGTGTTCACTCGTGTCAGCCGCGCCGGACGCTGCGTGGGGTTGCCGCCGTCCCGAGCGGCTCGCCTGCCCCGGTGCGGGGTGCGCCCGCCGTGCCGAGAGGGGCAGCGGCCATTGTGCAGGGGAGGCGCAGGCGCTGCCAGGCAGGGCCCGCCTGCAGCTGCCTCACGGCCCCCTCGCCGTGGCCGCCCGGCCGGCACCCGGCGGTGCCAGCTCTGGTGATGGCTGCCGGTGCTGCGGGCCGGCCTCCCCTCGCCATGGCTCAGGCCGGTGGGGTGGGATGCGATGAGGGGCTGCCCCCCAGCCGGCCCCATGTCCCACCGAGGGGGACCAGCTCTCTGAACCAGCTGTGGATGGGGCCGTGGCGTCCCACGTGCCGCTACCGCAGTGCTGAACCCAGGTGGCACCAGTGCTTTGGCTCTGCCCAGTGCCCCGTGTTCCTGTGCCCCTCTTTCACCCATGACCACCGCCACCAGCTCTCCCTCAGCTTCGGTTCCACCCATGGTGACAGATGGTCCCCTATCAATTACCGTTAGTGTAAATGAGGGGGTGGGGAGAGCGCATGCTGCCCACTGGTTTGGGGTTTGACTGCAAGCAAGCTCCCACTCCCTGGGTGGAAACTAAGCGAACACAGGGCAGTGTCGGCAGCATGCCTGGTGGGTCCCCAAACTGCCCCGCACCATCCTGATGGCTGGTGCTTCCTTACCATCACCGGTGCAGAAGCCAAGGCCGGGCCACTACCTGGGCAGCAGCAGGGTGGGCGCAGCAGGCAGGGCTCATCCTTGCTCGCGCTGGTGCCTGGGCTGAGCGCGCGTCTCAGGACCACCATGGGAAATACCAAGCAGACCCTAAAGCAGTAGCGAGCCCAGCTTGGCACGTGCTGGAGAGAAGTTCTCACGCTGCTTGCACAATGCTGAGGGCCAAGACCTGGTAGGTGTGGATTTCTAAGCCTCCGGAGAAGCTGGCACATTAATTTATAAACTCCATGGGATTCCTGAACATCGGTAAGCTACCCTGATTAACTTCTCAGCCACCACAAAACGCCTCTGGCTGGGCCAGTCCAGCAGCAGCACTGACAGGGCCGCAGCCATGCAGGTGCAGTGCTCCGTGGGGATTTCCGTTCTCCTCCTCCAAGCCCCTGCGCACCCACACGAGCCCTCCCCGCACCGTCAGGCTAACACCGACCGGCAGAGCAGCCCCGGCCCCGCGCACAGCTCACTCAAGGAACCTCATCTAATAAAGGGCAGAGCAGCACCGACATGCTTCGCAAGAACCCCTGCCGCAGGCTGGGTTATACATCGCACCTCCTCAAACTGGGGATTTGCCATCAAGAAACCCAATCGGGAGAGAGGGGATGCTTTTAAAAAAATTATGAAGGCTTTCAAGTTTATTTGTTCTAATTACCCAGCTGACAGCTCAGGGGAGGAGGAGAAAACCATCGGGGTATTACTGCCACAAAATAGTTGTAATTGAATCATTCCAGACAATAAAGCAGAGGCGCAGGTCACAGGCAGCGCATCGCTCCCCCTGCACCGGCCCCCCAGCACCCCTCCCTGCTGCGCCACAGTAAAGCCACACTGACAGGAGGCGACACCGCTCCAACAGCAGCCTATTACGGCTGAGGGAAACGCGCGTTATCTGCGCCCGTTACCCATGCACAGAGCAGGAACTGCTGAGCCAGCCTGGGGATAACAAGTTTACACGCTGCCGTTCGATTCCCTGCGATGCCCGAAGGCCTTCCCTGGGCCCCCTGCAGCTGGCTACCCCCAGCTCCTCCACGTTTGGGGGGGGGGGGGGGGAGCGCACAGCCTGCACCTGGCATTGACATCCCTACTCCTGGCCAGGGCTGTAACCGGCTGGCTCCTCCAGCACACAGCCAGACCAGCTTCCCTGCTGCTCACCTGGTGCTTTACCAGGCATCCACTGCCCTCCCACCGCACACACACCCCGCCGTCCAGGGCAACCCCCAAAGCAGCATGCGCAGGGCTGAGGTTTGGGAACAGACATCCACAGCCAAAGTGTGATTCATTAGCACTCGATACAGACCGTTAAACCCTCGCTGCCTCGGCAGCTCTGCTGGGAGCCAGCTGAGGCTGCGTGTGCCTTGCAGGAAGCAAACTGCTGAGTCCAGCTTTGCCAAACCCTTAATCCGGAGCAGCAATGCTGGGCAGCCCCACGGGGGTGATGGCTGTGCCCCTTGCAGGGGCTGCTGCCCTCCACCACTCTTCACCTGTCAGCAATGTGCTAGGAAAAACACAACGCAAGAAGTTGAGTGTGGGAAAACTGACGCGTTGATCCCATTCGACAGTCAGCGCCTTTGTGGGCAGCAAACACCCGAGCTGCCCCCACCCTTTTGGTCCCCCCCCAAGCAGGACGGGGAAGGCAGGGCTATGTTCACAGAAGTCCAGTTTAAGACATTTTTATTCCTCTGCATGTTACACTTAGTGTTTAAGAAAATACAGGATCCCTTTGGACATTCATACATTTTTACAGGGGAAAAATAGGTTTCTCTACGAGGGTGATCACTAAGCTTTGGGTGTTCCCAGGCTAGCTTCAGGGGGTCCTTGCCTCCCTTGGCTGCCAGGCCAAGCCCCTCCATTCCTGAGCATCACTGCCCCAGTGCCCAGAATCCAGGCCTGCAGAGCAGAGCTCGCGTCATCGCCTCAAGCTAAAACTAAAAAATATAAATACAGTGCCCAGTATTTCCAGTTCCACTTTCCAATAGCTCCTACACTGGATACTGCAAAGGAAGAGCTGGGGACAGGGAGTGACCAGACTGCACACAAATATCTAAAAGACCCACGTTAGTGTGTGTGACTATCTGTAACACGGAAACAGGTTAATCCCTTTTGCTAGCAATCTAGAGGAAATATAAATAAGGGCTCCCCACACTCGTGCATAGTCACAAACAGCTACTGGACACCAGGCTCACGCTGCCTCCGAGCGCTGCCACGTGGAGAGGGAGGGCAGCGAGGCAGAGCTACTATGAAGCTCTAGGCAAGAAATCCACACGCTTCACGAACAGAGCACGCCTGCCCACACACAGCCCCTCCACTCGGGGCCCTGGGGCAACGCTGTGAGAGGTGGCAAGCAGCAGCCTTCGCTTGGCAGGACACGTCTTCGCGCTGTGTCCAGGCCAAAGGCTTCCTAAGGGCAGCGTCACCCACGTGGTCATTACTTCTAGGCTGCCACAGTGTGCAAGAAATTCAGATTTAAACATCACTATAGAAAGCAGATTGAAAAAAGCAGCTGCTGGGGTAAGACCTCTATGACCCTAGGTGGGCTGCTACTCAGAGGCAAAGCTGAGGGCCGGGGGGAGTGAAAGGCTCACTAGACGAGGCGTTAGACAGCGAGCGAGCTACCTCCCCTTGCAGGGCTGCGGCACATTGGCACTAGCAGCAGAAAACAAAACAGATGTTACGAAAGCTTCTTCCAAGCACCAGCAGACTCCACTTGGTCACTGTGGGGAGAGAGATGCACATGGAAAAGAAGTGATACTCTAAGGCAAAGGCCTTTTGCTTTGGGACCTCGGGACACCAGTGCAGCTAAACTCCCCTCCACCCCAGCTGCAAAGTCCCTGTCAAGCTGTCTGCCCTTCCCGCTAACACCAGCTGCCCAAATGCCTCCTGCCCCAGTCTTGCAGGCAAACCACGCGCCAGCACCCAACCCCGCTCTGACTCCTCCCGAGCACCAGGCCCTGGGGGCACCCCACGCCCTTTCTGCCGCTGGCGTCTCTAAAGGGCCGGTGAAGGCTGTCCCAACCCTAGGCCTTGCACAGAGGGATACAAGGTATGAGCTGTACTGGAAGGGAATGGGGAGAAAGTGTCAACAAGAGACGTCATCGATCCAAGTGGTTCAAACTCCAGTCCAAGCTGAGGGGCAGTTAGCTGGTACCAGGAGAGATTTCTGGGAACTCTTTATAAATCTCCAGGATGATCAGTTTGTCCATCTGGCACTGCTGGCTCTCCTCCTCCTCCCCGAGGATGCGCTGCAAGATGCCCTGCAGGTCGGAGAGGCGGTGCTGGTGCTGCAGATAGGGCGTGGAGCGGATGATGGCGTGCATCAGAGAGAGATACTCCATCCTCAGCTGCCAAGTGGGAGGGGAGACAAAACACAGAGCACAATGAACGATTTAAAGTGAAATAAACAAGCATGCCAGCCTCCATTACAGCACGAGCACAGGGACAGCTGCTGCTGCACCACCAGCCAGAGAGCAACTCCAGAGGCACCTGCTTTTCCTTAAGGCTCATTAGTAGCTATGGAAAATTCTGTTTTTTCCACAGCAACCCAGTGCTGCTCTTCACCCACTCTCAAACATGTGCACATCCCCTGCCTCTTGCAATACCAAAACAGAGATCCCTCCTACTTCTGCTAACTCAGTGGAAGGTCCTTGCTCCCAAAGGTCCCTGGACAGAAGGGCGCAGACCACCTGGCAGATCTTTCTTCAAACATGCCTTCCTATTGCTGTGTGCTGGAAAGGATAAATCCCCCCCTTCCTCCTCACTCCCCAGGGTTGGTTTGAGCACCCAGAAATGTCATGGTCACCCCAGGACACCAATCTTGCCTGCACCAGCAGGCCTGACGAAGGGCCAGGAGAAATACTGTTGCTTTGGAACCATGCTCCCTTCCCCAGTGCCTATAGGTTACTGTGAGCACCTTATCTCCTGGGGAGAGATCAGCAATCTGCCGCACCAGGATATCTATCAGGACCATCATGTCCGTGTGGTAGAAGATGCTGGCCGTATCCTTGCTGGCAAAAATGTCCTGCAGAAACTTCAGCACTGAGTGCGGTGGCTGAGGCTGATGCTTGAAGATACAAACCGGATCATCTAGGGGAGGCAGAGAGACACTGCTAAGCCACATGCTTCCTGTTGCCCGCCTCCTCCACCTTCAGTGCACATCCCTTTGTTAGAGGCTTGGAGAGGAGGCTGCCCCGGCCTCGGCCAGCCGCTCCCTGCCTGTGGCTAGCTTTTGTGCTGGCAGATCTCAGAGTCTTGCACAAAGCTGCATAATCAGGATGGCAGCTCTGCAGGGTACCAAGCAGAGACCAAACTCGTTAGTATTAGCATTAATCATTGTTTATATTTCACCTACCAACCCAGGTGAGAGCTAATTAGCACACCGCCTCCCAGTGCCTCCTCTTTTTGCTGAACAGCTACCACTGATTTTCTCCCTGGTTTATTAAGTCTGGTCCAATGACCCCTTTGAAAAGCCCACCAGAGCCTGTATCAGAAGAGCTTTCACCGCAGAGACCAGGCCAGTACCGTCCTGAAGCAGGAAGAGAAACACCTCCAAGTTTAAATGAGCCACCACATCCTGTTCTCTTCCAAAACATGTCCCTGCAGACCCTGAGAGGGGCTCTGGGACACTGCAGCACCCCCCTCAGCAACTGTCAGGAAGGCGGGCACAAGAGAAGCCTCTTCATCAGGTTGTGGCCCCCTCCTTTCTTCCCCCAGCCCCTCGAAGTAAGGTGATCCCTGCAGGGAATCTGGCAGGGAAAGGGCTAAACAAAGGCTTTGGGAGGAGGCCAGGCAGAAGAGCACTGAGATGCCGGCTGCCCTTAAGCTGATACAGTGTGGAGACAGTGATTTGCAGCCCCAAAGAGAACTAAAGCCTGAGTAAGATGAGCTGCAAGCATCATAGGGTGAGCTATTTACCAGTGAATCAACAAAATGGATCTCCGGCAGCAAAGCCAGTGTGCTCCAGAAGGCATTAGAAAGCACAATAGTGGCATGCAGCACAGGCAGAAATACCTGGCACCGCTCTTCCTGCGGAGCCATCCAGCTTTCCAGCAATCTGCTTTGCAAATGCTCTAAACCTACAGTGGCTTTCACTCTACGCCTGGAGCAGGTGCAAAGCTGACCCTCTGCTGGCGATTCTGAAATGGGAAACTGCACTCTAAGCAGCATTTTGGAAGACAAGATCTCCCTCTGGGTCTGTCCTCCGAGGCAGATGATTGCCAGCACGGGCTGAGGCTTGTCTGTCAGTGATGACAGAGCTCTGTCTGCCCAAGGATACAAGTGGCCCAGGACCAGCTTCTCTCCTGGGCAAGAGCTTGCCTACATTGCAGCCAGCCACGCCGCGAGATGGGGCTGGTCTGACCCAGTACAAGGGGACCAGTTTGCACGGTAATGGCAGCCCAGAGTCCTCTCCTCTCTTTCTAGATGCCGTCTTTATTCCTTGTGCAGCTCCATCCTCAGCAGTGCAGCCTGTCACCCTCACAAACTCACCAGGAAGCAGCACGTCTTGCCTGAGCTGACAGCTTCTCAGCTACCTGCGTCCCCGACACATCCCACCCCTTAACAAGCAGCAGGCTGGTCTCCCCAAGTCTCCATTAGCTGCACCCCCTGCCAGGCATGCAACAGTGCCGCAAACACTCACCTCCTCTGTTCAGCAGCAGCAGCAGCTTTTCTGTGAAAGTCTTGACATTCGAGTGCTTGCTTATTGTAGTCATGATCACACTGTGTTCTGGAACTAAGGAAGAAACCTGTTCAGCACATCCCTTTGTTTCCTGAAGACCATGATAATTAAAAAAAAAATAGCAGAGGGCTCCTATTTCACATCAGTGCTCTGGGAAGCTTTGGGGAACTGCAGTCTATCAGGGCTATGAAGAGTTTCAACCCCATAGAGTAGGTGGGCAGAGAAAGGGAAGATGAAATAAATCTGGAAACAATACATGAAACACGAGGGACTCTGTGCTTTCTGTGTGCATCTGATTGACATGTGGGCTCCAGTCCAGCCAAATCATGTGAAATACCTTGCTTTATGTTGTGAACCATTACCTCCACTCACAACCCTCCAAAGCCAAGGGCCTCACTCTCTAATATCTTTGTACTTCGTATCAGCAGGGCCCTGCTAGAATTTACTGCCTTCTCGTAAGAAAGGACGGCCATGTCCCAGGAGCATGCCAGAAGGGAAAAGTTCTTCCTACCACTCAGCATGGGCCTGTGCAAGGGGAGGTGCTGAAGAGTTCTCCTCAGAGATGTTCCCTAGCTGCTTTGGGGGTGATTTCTTGTAATTAAAATATGTTCACCGTAGCAGACTTTATGCATGTGTGTGAGTCTGCATGCTCAGAAACATCCAAACAGCACAGTGTGGCTATTTCTATGGCACAGGGTTGGCAACTCTATAATAGCTCACAGGTTGCAAAGTGCTTTAGGATCCTTGACATTTAAAAGCATCAATATAATACGTTTTTAGGAGAGTTTTGGAAGTAACGCTGCATCACTGAACTGTAGGATAAATGAATCTTGTGGACAGCGGAATAAAAATTCAATCCACTAATAAGCAACCTGAACATCATTTAACTTGTCTTAGCATCAGAGAACAAGTCAATGCTCTTGGCTACACCCCAGGTGGGCAATAATCCCCCAGCAACACACTGCCTGTCATGCATTATTGCCTAATTACTGCAGCCAGGAAGTGTATGGGTAACTGTGAGAAGGAGCAATGAATGAAAGCAGCAGAGACCACACTTAATCAGTCTCTGTGCAATCAACTTTCACATGTAACTAGAAACTTTCACATAAATTTTAACAAAGCGCAACTCAAAATAACAGGTAAATTACTGGACACATCCTTGCTGCTTTATCCTCCCCTCTCTCCATGAATTAGAACAAAAGGAAGTAATTAACTGAAGACAATTGGAGCAACAGGAGATTTGGGGTTAAGGAGTGGCCCCTCTTAGCAGGACCTGGAACTACTCTCCAATCTTCCAACAACAAGCTTCCAAACTCACAGGCAGCAGGAGGGCAAATGCCCTTCTCTAGGAACCAGATGTGTCTGTTCTCATGGAGCTCAGCAGGGGAGGGAGGACAGAGAACGAGGGCACTCAGGAGAGACCACAGCTCAGGCCAACTCTGAAGAGCCTGGCCCCAACACACAGGCATTGCATGAGCTTCAAGGGGTGCAGCCGGGTAAGCAGAAGGTTCATCAAGACCTACAGAAGGCAGAGGACTTTCTTTCTGGACTGGTACCAAGCAGTACCATGCCCGCTGAAGCATTTTCTCTCCCAAATTAGCTGTGCCTAAGAGTTAACCCCACTGATGTTCTGCAAGTGCAACCCAGCAACTGCTTTGATTCGGGCAGTGTGGACGTACAGAGAGAAATCCACTGGGCTTCACAGAACTACTGTGCCCCAGAGGGTCAGTTGGTTGGACATGGGCGCTCAGGCTGTTTTTTTGCTCTAGGGTTTTGCACAATATTTAAACACAATGTATTGCCAGAGGCTAGGGGAGCTGGAGAGGTTATCACAGCACCATGAAGACTGGGTGAGATTCTCTTTCCCCCTTCTTCATGCCCTCAATGCTCCAGACCACTGAAATCCTGCCAAGGCAGAGCAGTGCCAAACTGACCTGGAATGTGGAGATTGAAGGCCAGAAGGACGTTGACAAATAAGTCAGGCAGCTGGTCGGTGGTGTCTGAGGGCAGCCCATCCTCAATGACATCCAGCAGGAACTGCACAAACTGAGAGTTGAGATGTTCTGCACAAGGAGAAAAAGGGGCATTTACAGCACAGTGAAAATAAACCAAGCAACAAGGGACCATGCAAGCCACTTCTCCGTGCTTTTATGCTTAAAAACCATTAGTGGAGTGCCAGTGTCAGCTCTAGGGAATTAACAACCCTGCAAGTGGACTAGACAGACCACTGAAGTGTCTTTGTGAGAGAGACAAGTGGCTCAGAGAACTACCCACAGTGCAGGGCAACACTGAAAGCTGGTCCCCCACTGGCAATTTTTTGGAGTAAATGACCCACCAAATCCTGCTCTAGCTGTTGTTCCAGCACCACTGCTGCCAATGAAGGCTTCATGTAGGAAGAGATTTGTATTCTTGACCACTGGTTTAATCCATCTATTTTTTTAAAAAAAAGCAATCATCCAGGTCATTAGTAATAACCCATTTTTCAATTTAGCGATTAGGAAAGCTCAGGAGCTCATGCAAATAAATCCACCTGCAGGAAATAATTGCCAGGGTTACACAAGGAGAGAAAAGCAGGAGGTGTGGAGGCTCATTCCACAGTTTCTATTGCACCAGCTTAAATCTTTTATGTGTTTACCAGAATGTTATGGCGAAGCTGCTGAGGAGATGCTTATAACAATCTCTACTGCATTTCTAGGAAAACTGAGCCCAGAGTTTTCCAGATACAGGGAATACAACATAGCCAGGGGAAGCAGCAGGCAGGAAGTGCTTTCTGGCTGAAGGCTGGAATGAAAGGAAAAAGCACAAAACAGGCAGATCTGGCACCTTTGTGCTTCCCTGTTGCCCTTAATCATCTCCGCCTTCCCTAAGAGCTTGAAATGCACAGGGCCGAGCCCTCCTGTTAGAAGGGAGACCAGGAAGAGGCCACGTTACGCAGCTGACAGCTTTAGTGGGCGTTCATGGAGTGATCTGGGCTCTCACAGCCTTATCAGCAGACAGACCATGTCAGTCTCCAAGGCAAGTTAAGAGGTCCTTTCATGCATGGCAGAGGTAAAAAAAAAAAAAAAAAAAAAAGCCACTTGATCACAGCGATGGGCAAATCCACCTCTTCTGCAGCACGGCATCTGACCTCCACTGCTCCAACTCAGATTTGTGCTGTGCTCTCTGGAAATCTGGCATCTCAGGCCGGTGTTTTAGCAGCCAGGCTCTATTGATAAAGAACGGACCCTACTCTTGCCCTGCTGGTGCTGGGCTTTCCCCTAGCTGTCTCCACTTTGGCCACCAGGAAAGGTTCCTTCGCTGTGCCTGCTGGCATGCCCCAGATGTCCCACATCACGTCTGCTGTTCTACCAACCCGTAAGCATAAGCTGCTCTTACCATAGTGATGATAAGGCAGGGGCTCCCCCATGGAGAACATCATTGCCAGCACCAGTGCAGAGTAGCACATCTTTTGATGATCTGCAAGATAAAGGTCCTGCCATTAGTTCTTCTGAGGATGCAAAACACCATTCCCCAGCTGCAGCTGGGAAGTCACACATTTAATACAGACATTTAACACTGATTAGACTGCTCCTTGTTCCTGTATTTACTGAGCTGTAAGAGTGTTTTTCCCCGTTTTAAGCACACCACACACCTTCTGTGCTATGTGTTTCCAAAGCAACTTAAAAATAATCACAACAAGAATTCTTTATTTTTCCCCCCCCTCCACTTAAGAGGATCTAGGCAAACTTGATGTGAATAATTAAAAGCGTCGCCTGCATGGTCCCAGGACACAGCCCATAGTTACGTAATTACTGAACCCAGAAAAAGCATCCATCTGGCCACCTTGAAATACTGCCTGTTCCAACCAACACCACCCCCGGACAGTTATGCTGCTTATTACCATCTCTGCACTGCTCTACTTTTGCTACCTCAGCTCTGCCTGGAGGTATAAGAGGTCTCTGGGGAGAGCAGATCACTGCTCATGACTCAGGCTGTGCATCTGCCCACCTCCCAGGCCACACATGTCTCCAGCACTAATACGTCCCACAGCCTGCTAGCCCAACACCATTTTCGCTGGCAGCAGCGATATGTGAATACTCCACAGAACCACAGCCAGCGCCTTTCCTGAATTTTAATTAATGGATACATCTCCGTAGATATTTGCAGAAGAAAAAGAGTCATGAAATAGGATCTATGTCATAATAAAATGTAGCCTCCATCCAGTTCAGCCCAAAGTGAAGATGATAGGAAAGATAATTCCAGGTTACCACATGCGCTGGCTAAATAAAGTTCAGCTGCATCTGCTGGAAAGAGCCTGGGGGCACTTGTTACAAGAAAACTGAGGGTGTACTTATAAAAAGCTGACCAAAACTACTTTTCATTAGAGGAGAAAGTCCCTTCAATGTATGATGCTTCTCCCATTCGTACTGCTTCCCTGGACAATACGTGCTGATTCCAGTTCCCCCTCCAACCCTTTAAGACATTTCACTTCTCTACGCACAAATTGATCCATCCCTAAGCACCTGCACCCTGCAGTTTGGTTTTGACAGCACAGGCTGATGCCTTCACACTGTCATCGGATACTCCTGGACATCGCCAAAGGAGCTGCAACACTTGGCAGCTCCCAGAATTACTGTCAGCACAGGGGAAAAATGCTAGAGAATCATTCCAGCCTTGTGCCCCTGGAAAGTCAGCTCTGTGAGCAAAGCCTCTCAAACAAAGAAGACGCAGACTTTGTCAGAACTCCACAAGATGCCTGAGTTTTCAAACAGCAAATACTTTGAGTAAAAATAGATCATTTGGGGCTTAACTAGAGATACTACAGCATTAACAAGATTAAGACTTTGTAGGAGAGCTCTCTAGACCATGTGGCAGCAAAGGAAAGCTGGAAAGTGCTGTTTACTCTTGGTAAACAAAGAGTGAGGATATTCATTGACTTAAATATAATTCATACTTATGTAAGCAGCTCTCAGCTATAAGGTGTCAGTGATGCCAAAGCTCACTGCAACAGAAAAAGAATCTGACAAACTTTCAACACACAATTTCTTCATTTTTTCCTCCACAGCTTCAGTTGGGTATCAGAGGCAGGATATTGCAGTAGATAGAATCATAGAATGGTTTGGGTTGGAAGGCACCTTCAAAGGCCATCCAGTCCAACCCCCCTGCAAGGAGCAGGGACATCTCCAACCAGATCAGGTTGCTCAGAGCCTCATCCAACCTGGCCTTGAACGTTTCCAGGGATGGGGCATCCACCATCTCTCTGGGCAACCTGTTCCAGTGTTCTACCACCCTCAGTGTAAAAAATTATTTCCTAATATCTAATTTAAATCTACCTCCCTCTATTTTAAAGCCATTACCCCTAGTCCTGTCGCAACAGGCCCTACTGAACACAGTAGGGACAGACACAGGGACCTGCTCTTCCCATATTCCTAGTAACGCTTTTGTGAACAAAACATTTTCTCTCACCACATCAGAAGCAATGAAATAATGGTCTGAGAACCATAAGCCAGTGAGAAACATGTGGTTGTAGCAAGCAAGCAAGAAGAGATTAACTAGAGATCTGAGTGGGGAGGGTAGCTTTACACATCCTTGGCCCATCTGCCATGAACTGATGTCCATTCATCTCTGTTGAGAGCAGACTCCACTACCAGTGGCAAATCTTGTTGGATTTGCCTAAGGACGCCCAATGAAAGGATGGTGAAACCAGTCAGAAAGCTGAACTCGGGGAAAATCTGGATTAACTCGGTGCACTTGCTCAGTGCAGACGTTGCAAGTGTTCAGAGTATCCTGGCTGCAGCCAGACTCATCCAAGACTCACCACTCTGAAGAACAGGGTAACTGCCAGTCAAAGTACAGCCTTTTTTCCCTTCCAGAGCAGCACCAGTGGCTGCAAGAAAGTAAATAGCATTAATACAGCTCTTGTGAAGCAGAGGGACCTTGCTGATAGCAGAGTGATAAGCACCACTCAAGTGGCCTTGAAGGGCAGGAGAGATGCGGCTGTTTGCTCACCAGCCTGCACTTCCAAAGCGTGCTGAGGTATTGGTAAGAAAGCTGCTATTATGTATGAAGGGTATTTCTCAGAGATCTTCAAAGACCTTGCTTCCAACCTCCAAACACAGCAGTGCAAAATCTGGGCACCAGCAGCAGACACAACCATCTGCAACTCAAGTAGAAAGAGCCCAACAGCTGACTTGCATGTACACTGAGCTGCAACAAGGGAGAAAGTCACAATTACAGAGTGGATTATCCCAGTCTGTTTTCTTTAGAATTGTTCTGGCTAATTCCACCTCGCTGTGGCTTATTATAAGCTCTCCTAACACTGATAGATGTGCAGGCCAGCTGCAGCAGAGGGAAGCGGCTGTCCAGAAGCAATAAGACCCAAGCATCTGGCAGAAGAACTGGCCAGCAGCCAACACGCCTGCATCAGCCCGAGGGTAAAGCGTCTTCTCATCAAAGGCGCCCAGCATCCACGCGCAGAGCTTCCACCTCAGCTGCTCTTCAGTAACAAGCCAGGAGGGATCCCACAGAGCTGCTGCAGCCGGTTCAACGCTCCCCAGTTGCTTAGTGCTGGCACCGACTCCTCCGGCCTCTGCCATCTGCAGAAGGAATTAGCTATTCCATGGTTTGTCATGGATCAGCTGCTATTCCCCAGTTTCTAGTACTAAAACAAGCTCAAGTCATTCCAGGATTCAAGGTCATGTTTTCACGCAAGGTACCAGTTGCCATTTGCTGGCAGGACATGGAGCAGTAAGCACCAGAATGGTAGGAGGGAACTGCTAATGCCCTAAAACACCTCTGAAGGACACACATCTTTGGGTCAAGGATGGTTACTTCTCTGCAGCCCTGCTGCAAAGGCCAAGGGGACTGGAAGCTGCACAGATGACATTTGCGCAAGCGCCTGCCATAAGTTATCACATTCATAGCAGCACAGTCGTAGTCCCATAACGAAGTATCATTTACTTTTTGGGCAGTAAAACCTCAGCCTAGAGAAAAGACCTCTCACGCGTAGCCAGATGAAACACCAACAGCGTGGTAAGTTCACTGCATGGAATTGATAAGCAGTGGTAGCACAAAAATAAAGTGTAGCCAACACAGGTGTAATGATCTCAGTCCTTCTCCGTACCACCAGTGCTTTGCCTTGCCCTGAGCTCAAACACTTTTTCAGGCACTCCTCACCTTTGAAATGCCCACGCTTCAAAGCATCTAGGCAAAGGCAAGTGCAAAGCCTCCTGCAACAGGCTTGATCTTCACCTCTCACACCCCTTTCCAGACACCAGATTAGCCTCGTTAGTCCTGTTCAACACACAGTCAGGGTGGCAGTCTGTGGTGGGATGCTGGAGACAGGGACATCTATTGTCCACATCCAAGGTTGTCATCTCGGACATTCACTTGGCTCACAGGAAATGGACGTGACTGTCCCTGTTCTGCGCAGACTTGTCTATCCTTGCACAATCTCATCACCAAATAAAGCTTCTCCACAGCTCCATGGCAGTCACAGCAAACCAACAGCCTACTGACTGCAATCAGGGCAGCTAGGCTCCAAATACTGGGATTTGATCCACATGGTCACTCAACAGCTAGCTTAATTGTTAGCTATAATTAGCACAAAACAATGGATTTTCAATATCCTTTTAAGATAAAATGTAGCATATGCCAGTACCAGTGCTGGTGGCCTACATACTTCAGGCATGCATGGGCAGCTGGAAGATAACATCAGGGGAATAATACTACACATTCAGCTTGTTCTTAGATTCTTCCTCAGCATTTGCTCCTGGCTGCTGGGAGATAAAGGACACTGGGATAGGCATGAGCTCTGGGGGATAACGCTAGCAAAATCTGACCACAGCACCAAACTTTTGAACACATGGAGCTCAAAGGGCAGGAAGGACGTTCCTGTTAGTAGCAGGGACAGGTCATCCTAACAAAAGGGAGCAGGAGCCTAAAGTAGAAGGAACATGAGGGCAAAGTCGGGGTATGGAAAGCAAAGAGCTGAGGCAAGCAGGGCTGTGGAACTATCCTGCAGAGGAGCAGGACCGCAACTCTGTGTTAACAGCACTACCATCTCTCTTGGTACAGCAGTGGAGAGAAGGTCCTCTCCTTTAACCAGCATACATCTCATTCACCAGCAACAAACACTGCAAAGATCTGGTGTAGAGTGCTGAGAAAAACTGCCTGCAAGAGACTGCAGAGATCTTGAGATCTGCAGGTGTCTCTTGTTAACATCATGAAACAAACTGGAACAGCTCAAAACGTGCTTTAAGACATCACAAGAAGTTATGCAGATCACTACTGGCATGTTCAAAAGCTAGAAGGCCTTGCGTCATTGGACTGAAATATCCTCTCCCATGCATTCTTCACTTACAGCTAAAATAACACAAATAACTTCAAAAATAGACACCCTTCTTCCCAGAGCACTGGGCACATACAGCAGTCAGGCAGTGATGATTTACGCTGCTGTAAATCATCTCATGGAAGGACACGTCCCTGGGAAGCTGGGTACAGCAGCTCTGGCTCACCTTGTGTGTGAGTCTGCATGTCCCGGGCCAGCTCCATCGGCAGCACAGAGTTCACAAGCATTGAGATGACTGCAGCATCCAAGTTGCACATGGCTCCAAAGCACTTCAACAGCAGCAGCCGTAACGGCACCCTGTGTTCCTGCAAAAACAATTTATTAAATCAAATCGTGTCCAGATGAGGGCTTGCTCTAAGGCAGAGACATAGCTGGCTAGAAGTTCCCGCTGTTGGGAAGCTACAGACTCTCCCAGGATGACAGTGAACCCAGAAGCTCTACTGGCTTTTAACAACAGGACAGAAGTCCTTTTACAATAACATTCAAACTGGGCTGGCTACAGGCTGTTAGCACATGCGGTCAGATGGCAGGTGGCAGCCAGAGCTCGATTTTAAATGCCCCACTTAGTATGATACAAATCATCGGTTGATACCCGTCCCAGGAAAGAGCGATTTAATTTGCTGGGTAGCCAGGATTCTCTGAGAGCACTGAAGTTTTGCAACGCTGCTCTGAAGGATGTTTCCTAACAACATAATATTTACAAACCCTCTTCAACACGCGATGGTTAAAACAGGATGGGATTAGCTCCTCCACTGCGAAGCTGTCGGGTTTGTGCTGGGAGCAAACGGTATAACCAAAAAGTTTTGGGACACGCAGGGATTCCAGCAGAGATGACACTCAACCTGTAGCTTCCACAGCGGAGCTCTGGTGCTGAATGGATGCTGCCTTCATACTCCAGCCTCAGCCAACAACCCCAGGGTTCAGAGAGCAGGAGTGAGCCAAGCCCTGGCCAGGACAGGAGACTCAACTGCTCTCCACCTGGCCAGGCTTCCTTGAAATGCTGGTCAGAGAAGAGCAGGCAGTGGGAGCCAGCAGGCTCCATTAAGCCTGCCTTCCCACTGCACCTCAATGCTGAGCTCCGGGTTCATACACACAAGTGCCAGATGAAAGCTAAATGCCACAAGGCTTGATGTGCTGTAGCTGTGGACTCAAGGACAAGATGGGGACAAGTTTCCAACCCCTGCAGAGTCCTACAACAGCAGGTTCCAGGAAGCAGAGGGGCAAAGCAACACTGCATAGGCATTGAAGGCAGGACTTAAATTTCTTCCTCTGAATACTGATTTCCTTCCTCACTCCCAGGGCTTTTCTCACAACCTACTTTCCCAAGCAAAGCTATTTACTAAGGCACAGGAGCGCATCAATTAAGAGTAGCAGTCACAGCCTGTCAGCTTTCCCAAGACACCCTCAGAAATCCTTCCTCTAAACATTAGAGATGCCGATTCTGTCCCTCAATGGAGCTAATAAAAGCAGCAAGCTTTACCCTTCACAGCACTAGCTACTGCTTCCAAATCTACGGCACCCCCTGCTCTTCCACACAGCTTGCATGCATAGCATTGACATTAGCAATACTAAAGGGATGTGCTGCAACTCCACCTAGTTCACAGAAGTGCCCTATCCAGAGGGAACATCTTACATTCATCATAGCAACGCTGCTTTTTTACATCTTCATGGAAACCTCAAAAAGAAGAGAGATTTGATGCATTCTGCCACCTTACCATCTGATAATATGCCACAAGGGACAGGACAGATTCAAAGTCATTCTTCTTGCACATCTTCTTGCAAACTTCTGGGTCTGCATCTGTCTGGAAGCAGGAATGAACAGGTCAGCTCAGTGACACATCAAAGTAGCAAGGTGCCTGCTGCAGGGGCCTCGAGGAAAGGCCAGCTGCTTTCAGAACTGAGTAGTCCCAGCCCAACTACCTCACAAAAACTGAAGGCAGAGCACAAAGTTCAAGAACTGCTACCCTGCAGATTCTGCATCAAAGTGAATTCTTGAGAAACATCTCTGCAATACAGCACGTCTTAGGCTGAAAACATCTAAAAAACCCGTGACCTGAGAAGCAGCTTGATGAGTGACCCACAGTGAGGTGGGAGGTCATATGCTGAGTGACAAAGACACCAGCATTTATTACACAGACAAATCTATTCTGCTTGTGTCAGAGGTGCAGCAGAACATGAAACAGGAGCCAGAGCAAACTCCACACCAGCACCTGTAACACCGACCATGTCACTGCGCTGAGCGGCAGCTCCCGTGTCATCACTCTCCCTGCACACACATGGGATTGCAGCGCTAGTGACAGCACTGGGACAGTATTTCCCACTGCTCACTATGAGGATGTACCTCTTCTGTATGCACAGATATGGTGAGGTACTTTATACTTGCTTACAAAAGTAGCTTTGAAGCTCACTTTTAAGACAACCAAAGAGTTTTCTTCACATTTAATGGGTCTCACCCACAGGTCCTTCCCAGCCACAGAGAACGTTTTAACTGGAAGACATTTCATATGGACCTAGGAGTGCAACAGTACTCACAGCAAACCTAAAAGTTTTTAGTTTTGGAGGTGAGGGTTTCTATTCTCCTGTGACAGATAAATACCACAGTTACCACGAAGAACAATTCTGTAACTCTCTTCAGAACAGCTCTGTGAGGTAGAGTGGGAGGCAGTTCAAGAGCACTGCAGACCCCACACAGGAAGGCAGGGCTTCACATCAAGGGATGCACAAGAAACCTGTGCTCTCCGAAACAGCAGATCTGATGGCAAGACAGGGGTGAAGGAGGTAGGAAAAAAAGGCACTTCACTTGGACTGTCTGCTCTGCCCATAAAGAAAGAGAGAAATTTACTCACCAGGATGCGAAGCAGCTCCTCCAGGTAGCAGCAGATGACGTTCTCATCCTCGTAGAGCGCCCAGCTGCGCTGCTGAGCATCGTCCTTGTGCCTGGCCAGATCTGCGAAGATCACCTCCAGCCGCTGCTCGTCGTGGCAGATCTGTCCTGAGGGCAGCCCCGCACTCAGATTCTGCATGAAAGCAAAACCACTGGTTAGCGGGGTCCTGACCGCTAGCTGTTGTTTGGGTGCCTGTTTCCTCTAATCCTTGTCTCAGGACTGGCAGCTGACCTCATTCAGTCAAGAGCTGGCAGCAAAAAGACAGCAAGTTTAAGACAGCTGTGTTATTTCAGCTCTCATACTTTTGGGGCTTCAACTCGCCTCCTTTCCTTGCACAGTTAACACAGTGAATGAATCAAAATAGGTGCCAGAACTGGTGCATGATCAGAAAGTCTTTAAATCCAGGCTACCACCATCCTGCTAGAGCATTAGTGTCTTCTAAGGATGTTGAAGAACCCAAGAAACCTCACCTAAACAAAGCTACATCCCTATTTTCTTACTGCTTTTAGTAACCTAAGGCTGACCCAGACAAGCCAATATTCCTGAAAATGTGGGAATTTGTGCCTGAGTCTCTCCTAGACCACAAAATTGTAACTTCTTAGGCACAGATGCACACCACAAACTTCCCCACTTCCCTTTGCAGCAAACCAGAGGGTGTCTGCAGATCGCTACAGACTGCCTGCCTGCCCTGGGGACAGCGAACACTGCGGTAAGGCGAATGCCCATTTCCTGTAAGAG
Source organism: Chlamydotis macqueenii (assembly GCF_036417535.1). Taxonomy (NCBI): domain Eukaryota; kingdom Metazoa; phylum Chordata; class Aves; order Otidiformes; family Otididae; genus Chlamydotis; species Chlamydotis macqueenii. The sequence continues at coordinate 10,330,850 of NC_141565.1, read as the reverse complement.
AGGAACTTAAGACAAGAAGCCAACTCAGATGACCACAGCCCTCTTCACATTTCAACACGCTTAAAGGAAAACCCAAAATGCTTGGCCAGAGAGCTGCCACTCAGTGCCAGCTAAGCCCTCATTCACCCTTCCCACAGGGCAGCCAAACACACCACATCTTTCACAAAAGTGGTTCAGTGCGCCAAGAGCATGGGGCTACCCAACCTCAGTGAGCCCAAGGAAACACTGGTTTCCTTCTGGGTATGGGTATCAGACAGGCATTCAGAAGCCCTTCAGAAGACTCTGAAAAATCATCCTGAGAATGGGGAAAGCCAAACCAGCCTGGCGTGGGCCAGGAGCACTGCAGGCAGCAGCTGAGCACAGCTCCAGGCTCATCCCCAGTAAAACAGATGTGTCCCAGGACACAAAATCACCACGCTGCACGACTGCCTCCAGGAAGGAGAAGTTCCCTTCACTGCCCCGTCCCTTCAGCCTGAAAGGGACAGATCTTCCTTTAATCCTGGACTCCGGAGCAAACACTTGCATGGTACCTACATGCCAACTGCTCAATACTAGCTTTGCCATCTTCTGCAGCAAGGACAGGAACCAATTCATGATGGTCTGCTTTGGTTCTGCTTTCTTCCAGGCAGCAGAGCTCAATCATCGTTCACTGCAGCTCTGACACTTGTAGCTACAACACAGACTAATTCAGCAAATCTTACTGCACATACTCCTTTTTCAAATTGCTGTCATCTCCATCCCCACCACTGCGATTTAGGATAATGCTCTATGACCTAAATATATCACATGAACTACCTGGTTTCCTCAAAGCAGGGCAAGAAAAAGGGACCAGGATGATTATGGGTGATTAGCCCAGGACCATTAAGAGAGGTAAAGACTAATTTGCAGAAGAAATTAAATTATATACACAAGTATTTGGCAGCAGTGACAACAAGCAGCAGGAGATCAGCAAAGTGGAAGAGAACAAAGCTGAGAAATTCAAACAACACAGAAAACCCACTCACTGAGACCAAGTCGTTCACAATTTTTTGGATGGAGCTGTCTTGCAGCATGCAGTGACAAGTCATGATCATTCAGTGTGAACAGGCCTTTACTTCCACCAGCCAGGACATCCTACCACTGCACAGTGTCTTCTCCTGGAAACCTTGAGAGGATTTAGTCCTGTCCTGGCACAGCTCCTTCCAACCAGCCGGCTGTGCAGCCAGGGACAGCATGCCTTTACAGCAGACCTCCACATTACAAGCAGAGCAGAATGATTTTGTATGGAGACACCAGCCCACGTTTTGTGTCAGTGGCAAAGCACAGACAGTCGCACACCCACGACATGAGCGGCTGGTGCCACATAAGACTGCCAAGTGCAGAAGCAGCACCCTTCCTACACACCTTCAACCTTCCAGCCCTTTCTGGGAAGACCACTGCAGGTTTAACAGTAACATCTTATCTGCTTTATTAGACACAGAATTGTTAGTAATTCCCTTCGGGGTATTGGGGGTGTGAACTAATTAAGGCTTCAATTCAGTGCTTCAATTATATAATAAATAAGTATTCTTGTTGTCCCTGCTCATTACGTAATTTTTGTCAGGCAGGTAACAAAGGAAGGGGTATGCTGATTTAACACAAGCCTCTATAAGCTCTTAAAATTTTGTGAAGCTGTGGGTGGCCTAGCAGAAAACCAGGCAACCAGCTGTGAGAGAGGACAGCAGCTTTCAGTAACTGAGCACAAACACAAGAGAATCTCCCACTGAACAGTGATTTATCACAGAAGGAAATACATTAGTTGAGAGACTTGCTTGGTCTTGCCATCTCCTCCTCTCTTTAGCAGGACCTACAACACTGCAGTGTCACCTGCCTGTCCTCATGCATCCCAGCTGCTTGGGAAAGAGTTCTCCATTTATGAATCTCTCGCATCTTCCTCGCCAGAGCAGTGCAGGGCTGGTCCTAGCTCAGTCCTCCACTGGGACACCTTTTTGAACGAGCGTTTTATTGAGTACTCATTTTAATGATCACTCTGTTCAGCCTCTTATCACTAATCCACTTCCTCCAATCCTTCATCTGCAGCCCCTACGACTCCACCGAGCATCAAGCTCCTAATGGACTCGGATGAGATCAACCCATTAACAAGCCCTTCAACCCAGCCGGTGTAACTACACTGTGCACTGTCTCAGTGCACTCTCAGTACCATTCTCAGCCCTCCCACCACTGGGGACAGGTCTCTGCTTATTAAGCATCTTGGCAGCTACTTCAACCTGCAGCCTCATCATTTGGTCACTTCCAGGAATCTGCTGGAAAGCTTGTAAGCAGGAGGAGGTTTCAGTATTTCTCACAATGCTACTTTGCACTGTCTTGCTATTTCAAATAGTTCCCTCCTCCCAGCCCTGCTGAACAAATTGCTGCAGGGATTTAATTCCTTCTGAGCAGCCCAAAACCATTTTGGGAACCTCACTGCACCCACACTGCTCAGAGGTGGTCATGTCTGCCATGAAAAACCAGATGATGTCCTGCCGAGCTCTTCCTCCCATTTTTTCCCCTCACCCCTTCCATGCCTCCCTCCCCACTACCATGTTAGCAAGCGTCATGGGCCACCAGTGCCATGGGTACGTGCACCTGCCAGCAGTTTCCCTGCAGATGAGCCCAGATCTGCCCCAGGTAAATCACATAGCAGCTTTTCACATACATTTCAGGGGAACTGCTCTGGGAATTCCCCTCTCCTCTGGGCAGCGAACCGTTCCCACTACAGCACCATCTACAATCCCCAGATGGATAACGCTGCTCTCTGCACTCACAGACCACCAGGCTCCTCCGCAGCCGCTAAACCAGATGAAACATGGTGCAGGAGAGACGTCCGATTTCAGCTGAGCGAAGCTCTCCAGGGCAGGCCTTTCACACAGACTCTTTCAGCAGCAGCAGGTCTGCTCCCAGCTGGGCACCCCACAGACACAGCCCAGTTGCGGGGCAGGCCAGCTCTGCAGGGAGGTGATGCCTGCTGTGCACGAACACGTAGGGAGAGGGGAGCACTTGGCTTTCAACCACCACGTTAGCCACACTTCAGTCAGGTCTCTGCAGTCTTTGCTTTTCAGGTGTCCCAGCTGTCTGCGGCCCAAAGCACATTTGCTCCGCAGGCGTACTCAGCAGTGCTCTCTGCAGATGAGTGTGGCCCATCTACAGCTGATGTGAGATGGCTGCATGTGAAGACTCTGCCACAGACCTTCATAAAGGCTCCTCTAGCAATTAGTGAGCAAAGGACTTGCCTAAGCACTAATGCATTCCTCCCACCCTCTAGGTTCACTTTTGTTACGGCATTTCGCTAAGGAGGAGCCCTACGTGGGCACGCTAACAGCCCAGCCAAAGGAGCCAGCCTTGACAGCACTCACCCTGCTGACCTGCATTGTCCCAGGCGAGCAGAGGGACAAAGCTCCCACAGGGAAAAGCTGAGCCCCAGAGCAGCATTTGTGTCTTGTCAAAAGCAATTCTCCTTTAAGCACAGCTGAATCAATGAATGAACGGGAACTGCACACGAGAGGCAGCCCATGTGAATTCAGGGGAAGCAGAGGGAGCTTGGCCAGGCCCGCTGGGGACAACAGGTGGCTACCAGGTGCTGGGGACAGGCAGCTGGGAGCAGGTCACAGCCCAGCACTACAAAGGAAACCCCCTCCAGAAATACATTGTCTCCCACACCAACTTCCTAACTTGTTCCTCCATCTCCAACACATCCTAGAGCCATTGGACCCCACCCAGCAGCCCTGGCTGATCACGAAGACCAAACCGAATTACACACCCTTGTCAGCAGTTTTCAAGCTTCAATTTAAGGCAACTAGAGAAGGGTCTGAGTCACAAGTGCAACACAGCAATGCTAATTTAATAAAAAGCAGATAAGTGATTTCTAAGCACTCCCTCTCAAGGTGTAGCTCGCTTGTGTATTCGGCAATTTTGCTTGCCTCACACTCAGTTTAATAAATCCTCAAATCGACCTCCCTAGATGAGATGTCTGCAGTACTACTCCCTCCTCGCAGATGGAAGATAATTCAGCGGAGCTGAAGGCAATTACACATCACCACTACATACTAATCTGAGTGATTGTCTAAATGCTTGAAAATCAGGTAGCATCTATATTATTTTTAGTTACATTCAAATTTCAAACGAGTTCCCATGAGAGCCAGCTCCAGATTAGATGGTCGCTGCAGCAATGCCTTTGAAAAGAGCTTTTATTTCCCTTTGCACATCTTTCCCAGTCACCATGCCACGCATCAGGAACTGGCTCAAGGACAAGAAGAGGGGGCCATTTCCAAGGCCAGGCCAAATCCTGACACTGGGAAGCCATCAGCACGTTTGCCCCTGCAGATCAGGCTTCCCCATGTAGTACGGTACCTCTGAAGCACCTTTCCTAAGGTGTGAGCACCTCAGCATCCTCCTTGTCTTTGCTGTTCCCCCAGCGCAGCCTCATGTTACCTCTCCAAAAGCAGGAGCATGACGCTGTCCCAGCAGAACGGTCTTTTGTTCTGTTGAAAACATATGCCTGGGCAGACTCCGCAGTGGAGGAGCAGCAAGGTAAATAAGAGGGAAGTGCCACCGCAATTCAACCTTCAGAAGGCACTGGGGACAGGAGCGAGGTAATGGATTCTGGAATTGATTTAGTAAAACAGTGATTTGACTTCAAATTAAGACTGGAATAGAAACAGAAAGGATGTAAGTAATTAAAGAAAGTGATACAAATGGTTGAAGCAGGTATGATATCTACTATGAGCAAACCAAAGCTTTAAATCAAAGCTGATCTCTCGCTCTGTTTTAAGGGGGTGGAATAGAACCCTTGAAAAATATGCAAAAGAAGAATTGACCATGTATTTGCCTGGATTGGGGCGTAGAGGGATTTCAGAAGTAACAAATTAAAGAAGAAAAAGCCCTTGGCCTAGAACTGACGACTCAGCAACAATTCTACACAGAAACCCCTGAGATTGTGGAACGATTTGGTATAATGAACCACACAAAGTCAACAACAATAATTTGTACCACTAAACTACGCTAGTGAAGCTACAGCAGTACACCCACCCCACAACCACATGTGACTGCCCTTTCAACTGTTAGAGCTGGTCTTCTATACTAGGCGAACAACCTCATCTGGGACCAGGCACCTACGCATCAGCAGAGCTACATCATCTTCTGCATGGGACATTCAGGAAAGATACATATTGCAACCACAACATTTACACCTGAGCACTGTGCGAGCCCACCCAGGCTCTCCTTCCGAATACTGCTCAAGATAAGTACTGAGGTTTTACAAGATGGGACAGGACCTTCTGCTGTATCTCCATGCAGTACCGGACCATTTAAGTCCCGCAGACGTCCTAGATGACAGATACTGTATCAGTTACAAGCAGATCCATACTCACCCCTGCACGCGTATCTGAATTTTTTCCCCATCTCTTTCATGCTGGTCTGCAGCAATGACCATCAAATTGAGGTTTTCAAATTCCCTCTGCAGAAATCTGGCACTAAATTACTTCAGTGGAATTAAGCTTATTATATCACAAGAACGGGTATTAAAGATAAAAATAGTATTCAAATCTCATCCAAGGTCCAAATAACAGAAAACTGAACTTCTCAGCGTGCAAGTCAGAGCCAGAACATTTGCTTGAAACAGCTGAATTTTTTTGCTGAATCTAGATCACACATGGACACGGTATTGTTATTGAAGGAGGAAGCAATTAACCGTTGGGTTGTGGCCACTAACTGAGACTCGATGACTGCTTACAGGACCCTCTGTTCACTGCAGCCAGTTAATCAGATTACAATCTGATCTAAGATTAGAAAGCCGTTAGTTTTCCATATTCAAATGCCTCCAAACAGTTCATTATAATCCTGCCGTTAGCAGTGGAACTCCAATCTTAGATGTTTCTATGAAACATACTCCTTGGGGCTGCACTCAGCAAGTGGGAGCTGATATTCATTATCCCTCCAACTAAAGCAGAGGGCTGCCCAGGTGTACTTCGCCATTTCAGTGACTGCTGCAAGAAGCATCCTTTTATTTCCCTCCTTGCTTATCTGCAGCAGAAGGAGGAGGAATACACGATCGTTTTGGCCTAATGTTTCTTTAGAACAAGCTCAAGACAATGCTCTTCCCTCAGTGGCTGAAAAACTACTCTTCTGTGGTTTCATAAAAAAAAAAAAAAAGCTGGGCTGAAGCTTGTGTTATGGAATAATGGAGAGGTTTGCATCTACGGAAAACTAGTTTTCATTGCTTTGATGAAAGGCCAGGCCAGACATATAGAAGCCTTGGGTGCTCCATTGTCAAAAGAGACAAGAATCTCTGGAGATTTACAGCATGCATAGGCATGCTGAAGCTACACAGAGGATGTGCAGCACCATAGAAGAAAACAAGTCTACACAATGCATTATTTTATAACAGGTTTCCGTAAAGAAGCACTTCTTGTGAAGGCTCCATTTTCCTCAGCTTCTATTTGTCACATTTGTAACAGAAAATAGCTCTTTAAAAAGTCGCTATACATTTATTTCTCCAATTCTATGCTGTCACAATGGCTCTCCTTGAGCCTTCACAATCAGCGGTCAACAACTCATGTCAGAGCTTTCTCAGCATGCCTCAAATCCTGCTGCATCCATTCCCACCACTGCTTTGTCACCAGCGCTATCCCTGGGACCTGGAAGGTTGTCACCTCCCACTCAGTGTGCTCATGTGATCCAGTTCACTACCATCCATCTCATCACCTTCTCCCCAAACTGCAGTTTCGTGAGACACCTCTCCACCAGCCTACCAGTGCTTCCCAGCCCTAAGGGCCCTCTCAGCTAGTTTCACCTCCCACCCCCAGCTCCAAACTCAAGGTCATGACGTACATCTGCAGCTCCTTCAGGGAATAAACTCACTTTTTCCACTTTTCTGCTACCAGTACTCAGACTTAAACCTCTAAGTTCCTCTGGCTAGACATTTATCCCATCAAGCACCTCTTCCCTCTCCTTCGGGATCTCACTGTGCTTCTCACCCCAAATATTATGAGAGCTCATTGAGGTTGTAACACCATCTACCCAATACCAGAAGATGGTTTGCAGCAGTTCCCCAGCCCTGCCCTGCACGTGTTACCTTACTCTCCACCACAGAAATGAGAATCTGCTCCATGATGCTGCTGGTTGCTGGGACGGAGGTCTGGATGTGGCCGATGACCACGCCGATGGCCACACGGGACAGCTCATAGCTGAGGTGGGTGTTCCTGCGCACCAGCTCAATCAGTTCGGCACCTATTGTCTTGGGCACGGATGCTGCCAGACCACTGGGTTCTGCTGGCACCGGCTCCACCACAGCTGCCTTCTTATCCTCGAGGCAGAGGGAGTTGAAGGCATCCAGGCTTGCAGGGGCAGCCGGCGCAGTTTTCTTCACCTGAGAAGTCTTCTCTCCATCCACAGTGTGGGACCTCTGTGTCCCGCCTTCAGTTGGTGGTGCGGGGGCAGCCCTCTTGGTCTGGGGAGATTTGCTGGCCCCATCCTTTGGGGAAGTCCCATAGCGGGAATGGGCCACAGAGCCGGTGTCCAAATTACGTGTTATGGTAGTGTGGACGCTCCGGCTCGGGACAGGAGGTGGGGTGTTGGCAGGACTGGAGGTGGCCGTTGGGAGACCGGTCTCCGATGCAGAAGAAGCGGTGTACAAGGTATCCAGGGATGTGGTGCTTATAGAGGAGGCACTAGAAGCTGACCCAGAGATAATTTCAACAGCGTCTGAAAGGGAACAATTAAAAATGCCTTAGCAACAGCATCAAAGGAAAAAAGAAAAAAACAAATTGCTACAGCGCAGTCCATTAAAAGGCTCATTGTGCATGCCACCAGAGCAGTTTAACTCCTCTTCCTGCCTCACTTATCTCAAAGCAAAATTGTACCAGTTCCCTCTGGAGCATTCCCGAACAATCACCTCTTTAGAAAGTGGAAAAGTACTCTATTGAGACAAATACCCTTCAAAGGGCTTAGTGTTTTGTGCAGGGAAAGGAAGGGAGGGAGGGATAGGACTAAGCCACAGGAAAGTCTTTTCCCCCTGGCTTAGCGAGGGCCTTTTCTGCCGTCAGGATCTAAGCCCTCACTTTTGAATGACGGTGCCTGAGAACTGCAAGACATCGAAGGCTTCACACGCCAGCCCACGCCTCCCTCTTGCACAAACCTCACTGGCTGCACACCACGGTTAGTACCAACAGTGAAGGAAACATTCGGCTGACAACACCTCTGGTCTCTCCCTTTCAGCACTCTCCAACATCTGATCACCAGCCCCGCAGCCCACTTTCACAAGCCTCCATGTTATCTGCTCTACTGTGTTCCTCCCTCAGCCTCTAGTGGTAGCTGCCCCACCTTCCAAGGAAAAAAAATCCACTACAAGCAAAGAGGTGTTAAGATTTTTCTTTCCTTTAACCTGGTTTAATATATATTTTTGGTAAACATTATCTATTCATTTCCAGTGGGCAGGATTGTATCCAAGCCCTTCCCTGACTATGAAAAGAGTCACTTGGGCAAACACTGGGCTACCTTCATCCAGAGCTTCACAAGAGCAGCTAACGTTGGTGCTGTAAGAGGAGTGCACCCACGGGGAGCCCAGCTCTCAGGGATGGCAGTTTCCCCCACACCAAAGGAAGGACCAGTGGGACAGACACCTGAAACGCCTTTGTGGCACCTCTGCAGGCAACTCCAACCCTTCCTGCCCTGTTGGTCCTGGGAGCCCTCCACTACCCAAATCCAGCACTCCAAGGCAAGCACAAGCTAGGCAGAAAAACAGGGCCCTTCCCTCCCATGGGGGTTCAGCATCCCTCTTTTTTCCTCCTCCTCCTCACAGGAGGCACTCATGAATCATACCTTCCCACCGCGCTCCATTAAATCAAGATAATGAGTTGAAGGAAACTGACCTTTGTGAATTCCCACTACCACAGTGAAAAATGGCTCAACACCATCAAGTACCATTAAGTAAGCTGGTTTCAGCCCCAAGTTTCAATTAACTATCTGCAAGTCAATAGCTCTGCCTTGCTCCTCACAAGGGGACATGAGTAGGCTTGAAATGGGCTGTGGCACTAACAGCGTGACTGTCACAGCACAGGAGAGCGCTTGGGCAAGCTGGCAGCAACTCAGCAGGACAACCACTGCCTCTGTCAGCCCAACCATGCTGAAGATTGAGCAGCTCCTGCCTTAACCTTGTGGTTCTGCTCTACTCTGAAGCGCCCATGACCAACAGATCCCCTGCTTGTGGGCAGCATATACATGGCGGTGCCCTTGGTATTATTTCTGCTCCTTACAGAGACGAGTCGTTGATTTTACAGAAATCCCATCTGAGCACTGTACAAAGAAAGCGCCCAACAGACTGGGAGCCAAAAGCAGACTTGGGCCTGTCCTGAAAGCGCAACCAGTGAGCTCCCCCTGGTGAACTACCACACTCTGCACTGCCAGGAAAACTCCCTCTGCCTTGCTGGGAGATGGCTGTGGTGTCTGTGGGAGTAAAACACCCACAAGGATCTTAAGTTTCCAAGGTTGTGTGCTGGCCAGATTAGTCATGTGAGCAGCCAGAAAGTTTGTTCCTTGGAGAACACCAGATTTCCCAGGGCTACTAGCACCAGAGGACACAGAGGATGCTGAATCTGGCACCCGTACACAGGTGCCAGGCTGCCTAGGCCCTCCCAGATCACAGGGGGCTTGAAGGATCACAGGCCACCAGCTCACAATTATTAGCATTAAAACTTGTAGGAATTTAGGATATACATTTTTACATATAGATATATATAAAAGGATATAAAACCTATAGAAATTTAGGAGAATTTATAAGGATATAAAACCTACAGGAGTTTAGGAGATATATAACAATGCTCTTCTAAGCACAAGGCAGAAGCACCCGGGCACCATGACTTATATTGACCAGTGTCCGTTCCATGCCCGAGATCTGGAAAGCCGTTTGTCCTTACTTTTAACAGGAGCAGCAATCTGTGCGTTCTTGCGTTTCTCTGGAGGTGGGGGGGTGATAGGAGCAGCACGCCGGGGCTGTGGTGGGATCTAGAAGGAAAGATTTCAGAGCAATCAAAGAAGGCTGACAATAAAGACATTCTCTGTTATGAAACCTTCTTTCTCGCGTATGTGTGTAGATTTGTCCTTACATCTCTCTCATCATTCGGGGAAGTTTTCTCAGGAGGACAGATATTAATAGGCAGCTTCCTAGAAGAACAAAGCAGGACTCAAGCCTGCTTCATCCCCTCCCTGTGACAGCCAAAGCAGCCCCTGTTTAATTGCTGTGTTCAGCGGCACACAGCACACACGTCGTGTAGACCTGTCAAGCACTTACTCCTCCTTTATTCCAAACGCGATCCCACACACTCTCTGTGACTCCACATTACTCTCAATAGCTCCACAGAGGCTGCAAACAGAGCGCATATTTAGTCACTCTTCTGGAGAGATCCATTACATCAGCCACAAATACCCTTGCAGAAAGACAAAGCCAAGGACTGGAAACATGTAAATGCCTTTTCCATGCTTTAAGAGCTATTTCTGCTCATGCAAGGGGAAAATAAGGCTAGACCCTCTGTGCAATTCTACACTACCTATAGGAAGACCCGCTGGGAAAAGCTTGCGCCAGGGAGTTGCATTAACTCACAGGAGAAACCCCACATGCAGGAAGTCTGTGCTAGGAACACCAAACCAGCAGCGTACGAGCCCCTGACCCAGATTCCTACATTCATCTTTTCCTGTCGGATCCGAACACTGTGATTACTGACATCGCTTTCACACAGAATTACTCCCGTGAGGTGTAACCTCAGGATTAACCTCTGATCAGCAGGACACAACCAAGCTGGGTGGGAGCACACTGCATGGATACGCTAATCCTCACATCCCAGCAGCTCCGGGCCAGGACACTCGGTTCGGCCCTCGGGACTTCTGTGATTCAGAGCCTGCTGCCTGAAACGTGCCTCTGTTTTTTGGGATATTGCCATCGCTGCCTGCTGCAAAACCACTGAAAGCAGCACGGGAAGGGAAAGGAGGAGAGGGCCTGAATGTCTCAGGTAGCCCAGTTTGAAGCCAGTTGGAATCTACCTACCATGGTGACATCCAGACCACCACACGCTAACAACTTCCCAGGTTTCCTTAGCCCTGGAAGGGAAGTTTTTCCGTGACCTGTCAGTGCTGAATAGCCCTATAACGCTGCACAGGGCACAGAGCAATGCCAGGCCCTGCAGTGAGAAACTGAGACAGGACCCTGAAAGGTCTCCATCTTAAATAGCTCAGAATAAGGAGAATGCAAAATGTACTTTCTTTCCCTGGATCCAGGAAGGGTAGAAACCTCTTCTGAAATGAGAGCAAAGATATTCCTAGAAATAACACCTTCAGGAGCCACCTCAAATGTTCAAGACTCGATGTCAAAAGCTGACAATACGTTGCTCACAGCCCATGTCTGCAGCCTACCAGACAAGCGAAGACACAGCAGTCTGCAAAGCTTACAAAGACTTCTAAAAAGGGATCTCTTGGTCCCTTTCTCCCATCCAACACCCAATACATCCAACCTTTTACTACGTCACACAAAGGAGCTTGTAATGAAGCGACTTCTTATCTGGTGGATTAGTACAAGATACTGCTGCAGGCTCCCAGCCTGAGCTCTTCTGCTCTTGTCAATCCATCCCACATTGTTCTCTGGGTAAAACGCTATATGATACTTGCATACAGCTTCAAAAATGATCCGTGTTGGTCCAAAAAGAGACTGCACAGCTGAGAGAGGCCAAACATATCAGGAAAGGTCTCTGCATCGCATGGCTGGAAGGCTGGTCCCAAATCCAGAAAGCTCAGCTGTGCTAAAAGCAGAGCCCTCTCTGCAGAGCAGAGGGGCTGACCGCACGAGTCGGAGCTGCTTGGCACGGCAACAATTACCGAAGCAGCGGAATTTAGCAGACAGGCAGGCTCCGAGCTTAGAGCAGCAGCGTGACATTATTTGGAGACAGCTAGAGCTGGGTCACTCTGGCATATTTCCATGGCTTCATTAGCCCTTCCAAATTCACCACGCAAGTTTAACACAGCTATTACAGACTAGCATTTAAATTAATAGATGTACAGCTAATGTTAGCTCAGAGCCCTGCCAGCCTCATTTAGATGTGAAGCATCACATGAATTTCCCTGTGCTGATGTCTGTCCGAGCTGTGAGCTGCTGCACGGTCAGGAATTGTGAGGGGTAACCAATGGCCATTCCCTCCCCCTCCACGTCGTGTCCTAGCCGCTGCATGGGGCCAAATGGAGGATGTACAACATCAAAACCCACAAGGGAAGGGGAGGAAAAGGGAGAAAACATCCTCTGTCCAGCAGCTATGGGAAATGCAACCATGCAGGAGTCCTTGCAGGTCAGATCCCTTCTGTCCAGAGGGGAGAAGAGGAGGGAGATTGCCAAGGACGCAGACAGAAGCACCTATACACATACTGAAAGCCTTCCTTTCTCCAGGCCTCTGCAAGGGGGCTTTGAACTTCCCCAAATCCATGGGTTTTACACATGTGCTTCCTCTCTCTTTCCATTTTGCAGGGACTGCTAGCAGAGGCTCTGCTCCCAGTGCTGCTTGAGAGGAGAGCTGACTCCATCACAACACCCCCATCCCCTTCCCAGCTGGGCAGCCAGAGACCACCACCACCACTCTTTCAACTGTGACTCTGGGAATTATGCTACTAGAGTAGGAACCTTTAAACAAAACAAACAAACAAACAAAACCATAAAAAAACCAAATCAACAATCCTTCACCACCACCTCCTCTAGGCAAACTCTGCCAAGTCAGACACACTGGTCTACAGCAAATGCCTCTGGAGACAAGCACCACAAGCCCACTGAGCATTCACAGATGCAGCAGGCTAAAATACTCAGAGCTCAACCACCTCACTTGGCAGCTGGTATATAACTGCCCCAGCTTCCCACCTCATGCTAAATACAGCACAGCTGAAGAGAGGCTCTGCACAGGAGCCATCACCAGGCACTTCAGCCAGTTCAGCCCCTGAGAAGCAAAGCCACTGACAGGAAATTTGCACTTCAAATTTTGCTTAAGTTTTCAGTTGCAAACACTGAACACACTCGAAAATCCAAAGTGGTGAAAAGCCCGTCCCAGGACCTCTGCTTCTCCATAGTTAGTGAGAAAGTTTAGATTTCAGTAGGTCTCCTCTCAGGCAGCTGCATAACCAGAGGAAGAAAGCAATGCTGCTTCCTCCATTTTGTATTTTCAAAGCACACAGGAAATCCCTCGACTGAGCTGTTAAAATCTCAAGGAGCCCTTTCAGCACAGGGCAAAGCTGGAAGCCCTTCGACTGCATCCTCAGAGCCACCCAGACAGAAAGAGTTCTTTGTCAGCCAAGGAATCTGGCAAGTGACCAAACCACAGACCAGATAAAGACAGGGAACTGGCACGGAGAGTGGGCCGTAAGGTGCTCCATTCACTCAGCCCATAATGCTCAGGCTTGAGAATGGGGCTGGTTTGGCCGCACAGAAAAGAAAATGAATACCAAGGAGAAAAATGGGGTTTGTAGGGATTGCAGTGTTCTGCATGAGCCAGAGCTACCTTTCATCTCCGCAGACTCGCAATCCCTCAAGTATAAAACAAGCCTCATCTGCTAGGAGTGACAGCGTATCAGTACCTTATAAACACTGCCTCCAAACACTTATCTCAGATAGATGAAGAAAAACTACAGTGCACATGTTCATCTGTAGGAGGAAAAAAAATCTCCACGCTCATCCTTGCTTAGCACCTTCAGCCCTAACAGCCAGCTATACCTACACAGCGTAATCGGCCACATCATTCATCCCCAACAACGGCTGCATCCATCCTGGGCTGCTTCTCTGAAGGCTCACTGGTGCTGCACAGTAACCTTGGAACTGTGTGCCACCGAGATACAAAAAAAATCTGCCCTAAATCATCTTTCCTACAATTTACCTTTAATTCATCATGACAAGGAACTTTCAGACAAAGCAACATCTCTGGAGTTTTTATGTTTTTAGCAGTAAAAATAGGCACTCACAGCAGACAAAATGCTTAAGGACCAAAGACCTTGTGCAGATTTAACAGGGGGGAAACATAAAGCAGTGCTGAGTACTCAGAGGGAGTTCTGCTGCTCACATCAAAACTGTTTTTCAAAGTATTCTCTGGGGAGCTTGCATCTTTTAGAAAGTTGTCAAGAGACAGTCACACAATATAGAGCGAATCTCGCATGTCACCATAAAACCATGGACCCTCAAGGATCCCAAAAAGCATCACAAGTACAAATGGCAGAGGGATTGTTCCACATTTCTTACATAGAAACAGCATCAATTTACACTGCAGTAATCCCAGGTAAGCAGCACAAACACTTGATCTGTGACTTCAGGTGCAAAGGCATTTCATTGAACAAGACAAGTGATGTCATACTACCAAAGAAGGAACCTAGAAAGCATCTAGCCACTGTTACCTGATAGAGACCTTCGTCCTCCTCCTCGAACTCAGTGTTTGGAAGACTGTGATGTCGCTCGTATCCCGTCCGGCACACCCCGTTGGGCTGCCGTGCCACGTCAAGATGGTGATCGCTGGAGGACTGCGTCATAACCATCCCCTGCGGGGTGGGAGAGTGACCTTTGCGGGACACGGTCTCCTTCCGGTGGTGGATCAGTTTTCTGAAATGGAACGATGACATCAGGAACAGCGAAGCTAAAGGAAGGGAGTGACTGTGCTGCAACATTTAAATGATACTTAAATGATTTATTGCATTTGGGCTACTTATACCAGAATGGGTTACATTACTCTGAACACCAACTCCAGTTTCATTAACAACTAAGGAAGCACTTCTGGGGGAGGAAGGAAGAGGCTTTGCAAGAGCTCATGATTTATTCATCAGTTCACTGGAGAACAATGCCTCTTCCTCAGGGAGAGTCACATATTGCAATGCAAGCTTCAGAAATTGCCTGCACTTTAGAATCAATGCTCAACTGAGATTAAACCAGCATGCTTCAGCACAGGGTGTGAGGTGTCAGAGAAAACTAAAAATTATCCTTGTAAGTAATTATTTGAGAACATATTAAGGACCTTGTGCCTCATGCCAACAACCTCTACAATTCCCATCTGGTAGAGAGGAAAAAGTGCATCTGGAAAGGTTTTGGATTCCTCCTCTAAGCCTACAGTGCAGCTGAGAGTTTCATCTTTTACATGCACGATGATAGAGGGAAGAGTCCGAAGCATCGATTTGCTGGACACAGTTGACAGGAGGAGCAGCATCAGCTACCAGCTCAAACACTGGGAAACTCTCTGAGCACATCAGCACTTTGCAGCACAAGGACTCAAATCAAGCATCACGTGCTGACCACTTTCCATCCACCAGCTCTCCCAGCCCATAGAACTTACTGGAGGACATCTCTCTGCTCCAGGTTGTACTTTCCCCCATTCTTCATGGCAGCATTGTGCACAGCCTCGATGGCACGGTCAATAGACTGAAGAACCACATCTTGCTCCAGCACCTGAGAAACACAACAACATCCCACACGTTACTGCACTGCTTCAGCTGTGGTCCTTTTGCACCACAGCTTAGGGCAGGAGAAACTGCAGCATGGGAAACCCACAAAGCAGGCACCGCATGAGCCAAACTGCCAACAAACAACTTCCAGAACCAGAACCTCATCTCAGCACCATCTCACTTTTCTGTCCTTCCTCCAAAGGAAACATATTAAACACATTTGAAGCTGTGCTTCAAACCGAGTCTGCCTTTCAAGGTTTACGGTTGGAAAACGGAACCACTGTTACAAGCACCGAACTCCAGCGATCACTACAAGAATAGAGGGCAGAGCTTCAAGATTATGCACCAGCTTTGAATATCCAGTCTGCTGCAGGGAGATTTCGAGATCCCACTGCAAAGCCCAGCTTATCCCAAGCTCAATTTTTTTCCTGCTCTTGCTGCCCTGCTATGGAACAAATACACAGCTGGGAATGTTACAGACCTAGTCGAAATCTGGTGGCCTTCAGAGCCCGTTGGCTCTAGATCTGCATTTTTGCTTGCTTTTTTCTTGATGGGTTTTATACTTGTTTTGCAACTTGAGGTGGCTTTGCCAAATCTCCACCCAAACTGTCATAGCAACATTTATTCCTCCTGCCAGCCAGTTCAGTACTCATTACTGCAGCTGAAATAAACACCAGCCTTGAAACAAGAAGTACCGACGATGTCACTCCCAGGCTTACACAGGAGGCTGGGAGAGCTGGAGCGAAGGGGCACGGGAAGGTAAAGCAGCTTTCCAGACCTGGGGCATTCTTCAAGGCTTTGCTTATCAACAGCTCACATGCCTTTAGAAAAGACCTTTACAGGACTAAGGCTGAAGGCAACGTACATGCTACCAAGTCTTCACCCTGGATCTAGCGGGCCCACAGGTCTCCTGTGAGGTGCTGCTGGTGCCCGCACCATCGTTTGGTACCAACACCACCAGCCTCAGCCCACACACGCACGAGAGGAGCCGAGCGCTTGGACTCCAGCGCTCACTGCAGCTGTTTGAATGCTAAAACCACCTTCATCTTCGCTGGCTTTGCCCCCTCCCCGCATCAGAGCAACCATTTATCCAGCCAAAGAGCGGCTGGAATCTCATCAAGGATGCACCTTAATTGGCCTTAGGGGGCTGCAGAGCAGCAGAAGGCAAGCCCTCCCCGCCGGGGCCGAAAGTGCCTGCTTCCATAGCACTGACATGCAGTTTTCTGATAACATGCTATGTATTATTTATATCCTAATTAATTACTAAACCAAATGTGAATTAACAGCAACAGCAGACTGTGGGGAAAAAGAAAAAAAAAAAAAAAAAACAAACAAAACCACCCAATAAAAAAAATCCCTCCAAACAAGGTGGGGATGAGAGGCCCCCTCTGCAATACTCAGCTTTAAAAGATAAAAACCTAGGATGATTTTCTTTGTTGGTTTCTTTGTTTTCCCAAGAAAAAAAAGACATAGGGAAGAAAGCAACTGGGGAAAACTTTAAAAATAAGCCCAAGTATGTTAAAATACACCTACTGAATTCATTTAAAGTATCAGATCAAGGAGAAAACCACCACTCACTCAGAACCCAACTTTGGGATGCTGCCTCCAAGCAGCCCCATATGGCCTAGGGAGCATTTCACCACCTCTACCTACAGATCTAAGTAAGGAAAGGAGTGAAGCTCATTTGAAGGAGCGCTGGAAGGAAAGTTATTTCAGAGAATGCATCGTGTTTTCTGAGAGAAGAGAAAATGATGGCAAGCTGCATGCTTTCTCTGGGAAAGGGAAGCAGTGCAGAAGCCCCCACCGGTGCTGTCCCCAGGGGAGCGCCCGTGCTGCTCCGAGCACCGAAGACCTCTGCCCTCCACACAGCCCACCCGCCCTCGTGCCGCTCCCACATGAGCTGCCACGCCAAAATTCAATACGGCTCCTGCTACAGCCTCCAAATATCTGCCATGGCACAATCCCTGGTTCCCCACTTGTAGTCCCATCACCCCCTCCTCGACATGCACTCCATGCTGCCCTCTCTCACTCTCCCCAGCCTGACAGGCTTTCACCCTTACGGGTTTCCACCTTTCTCAGTCAGATCTTCCCAGGGAAGACTGCAGTACAGAGCGCTGAATCCTATTGAACGGCTCAGTGTCTCTGCCCTTTTCCAGAGAGCACACTGACATTGTCCACAGTCCACAGGAATCCACCGGCTGGAGCTGCTACTTGCTGTGTGATGCCATTTGTTATGGAGAGGGCGCTTCTTTTCCGATAAAACACAGCAGCACTGTGACAACCGGCTTTTAGCTGCTGTGCTCCTTCCTTTGTTTCTGCTCCCCAACCCTCTTATTAACAGGGCTCTGTCAAAAGGGCTGGAATAAAAAAGCAGCATTAACTTGCCACTTGCACGTTACGACGTTGTTGATGCTGCCCGTAAATCATCTCCTCCCTTGCTCAGCTGAGCTGGTTGGGGGGCAGGCTCTTCAGTACAGGGGCCACCTCACATTCGGGGTTTGTAGGACACCCAGTACTGGGGATCCCCTGCACTATAGTCATAAGCTTAAAAACCAGAAATCTGTATCCTGGATAAATCATGTGCTAAAACGAAATCCACGTGCTCCTCAACCAAAACAGCATTGCTTTGTTGGAAAAGGATGGACAAAAAAGCCTTTTGTAGTTAAAGGAGCAGGGATTGTGGGGGGGTGAAAGTCAGGTCTCACCTACAATCTCCTTCTCCCTAGGACCGAAGGGATGACCTGCTCACAGCAATTTAGGGAAAAGCACATCATGCCGTGCTGTTCTTTTCATACAGTTTCAGAAGAGCAGTCACTCCACAGCGCTGGCAGGGTATTCCTGCCTGCATCCAGCACCTGCTCCCGAGGATGCTCAAATCTGGGGCACAAGAGATCCTGAGCAGCATGGCCAGGCAGGCCCCCACCTTCTCACACATCTGCAGGCAGTCCTGGCATCGCACTGCTCTATGGCCTGCAAAAGAGAGGTCACAAACCGGCACCAAGGTAACAGAACAGAGCCTCTGAGCTCAGGCAGGAAAGATTAGTGCTCAGAAGTCTGCTCTCGCCTCACCCCCACAGGGCCCTGAGCTAAGATCCAGCCCCTGCCCCCTCCCACGCTCCAGGATACAGAGACGAAACCCTTCTCATCGCGAGCTAAGCTGAGGCTCACACAGAAGCAGGGGAGCACATGAAAAGGGCATCGCTGCACAGCGTGCTGTCAGAGGAGACGTACCGAGTAAAGCCCAGGAATTCAGCTGGATTTACCAAAGCTGTGCTGGTAACTGCACGGGTGGGGGCTGGAAGGGCCCCGAGCAGCCACGGCAGCACACCAGCTGTTAACTGTAGCCTTCACCAGTGGCACAGCCACACCAGCGGCTCCCAAGACATGGGGAACGTGGGAGGGATATGGCAAGAACTGTGGTGGAAGGTGCCGGCCATGCATCCCCACGCTTACGTGGTGAGGGCAGGGGTCTCCTCGGTCAGCATGGGGTGGCACAGCTACCAGGCTGCGGCCAAGAGCCATCAACAGGACAGCACCTTCTGCGCAACGTACTGTGAAAAGAGGGGCATCCTGGTGAGGTACTGATCCACATTCACATAGCATCTCACCCTGGAAAGGAGCAGCTGCCACCTCCCCATCAGATATTTCCAGTTTAATCAAATAAAAGGCTGCAGCAGAGAAAGAGTGGGCTCTATAAACAGCCTGTCACGACCAGCACAGCTACACCAAGAGGCAGGGAAAGAGCAGAGCAGTGACCCCTGATGATCATGGACTAGACGGGCTGATGGGAGCCATACCAGGGAACCGGGGGCACCGCTGGCACCGTGCAGGCGAGCTGCCCTGCAGGAACAAGTTACAGCTCAATTAGAGCCACGAATATCAGCCGGAAAACAGGATTTCTTCCTTCATAGCCCAGCGCAGGAGAATCACAGAAGTATCAATAAATCATTACTTCCTCTCTCCTTGCTAATAACACGAGCAAACAAAGGGTTTCCCTAGAGCCCTCTGCCAATTTCTTCCTGCCACTGTTTGCAGGAGGGGGCTCCTCACCTGCAAACGGCAGAGCCAGACCGCAGTGCTGCCCTGGGGTCCTCTGCACACCCTCTCTGCCAAGGCAGGCGGGGAAGGACGCCTTTCCCAGGGCCAAAGGCAGGCTTGTAAGAAGCGTCCTTCCAGGATGCCTTGGGGGCACCTAAAGGTGGCCAACACAAGGCACAGCCATGCGCAGGCAGGGATGCATTCACCCCCACGGCTTACATCGCTCTCCTCTTCACTGCCCCAAGAGCAGCCTCCCCAAAGAGAGCAGGACACGCTGCACGCCGCTGCTTCCCCCGTGTACAGGCTGATGAGAGATCCGAGCATTTCCAAAAACACTATCAGTGTCCTGGCTGCGCAGGCAGCACAACCTCCTCTCCTGGGGCTACCAAAATGTCACCCCCCTCCCTCTTTGTTTTGAGTCCTTCCACACATACCACCAGTGTTGTTTAAATGCACTCACACAGAAGAACTTGCTCAACAGTCTAGAATAATCATACCTTTCAGAAAAGCATTTTCTAGACAAACAGCCTGACAGCTGCATCAGCGCAGACAGGCTGAGCCACCCTGCGTGTGTGAGACTCCCACATTTATGGAAGTGGCCCATTAACGTATGGCAGGCTTTTCTTTGCCTCCACAGGGGGTTGATCCAAGAAAACATGACATTTTTTTCCTCCTGCCTCCCTAGTTTTTAGTGATCAAAGACATTTGCTCTCCCGCACAGGCAGGAATCAGTGCCCTCATTCCAGCAGCGGCTTTTGCAGCCATAGGGATGCCCAGGCAAGGCTGCTGATTTTCACCCTCACGTCATTGCTCCACAGCTCTCACAACACAACAAAAGACAGATAAAGTTTTGTCTTCAGTGACAGCTCTGTTTTCACACAGCTGCACTGACATGGACCACTGCTGAAATTAGGATATTTATCCCGCTGGTACACACAGGCACAGGCTGGTTCTTTGTTACACAAATCGGAGACAAACGTCACCTCTTAGGTCACATGCCATTCGTCCCCAGTCACTGCCAGACTGTCTGCACACTGTATTCCTTCCAGATTGAAATGATGGCGGCAGCAATTTACAAAAATCAAGTCGCCTTTGTGCACAGCAGAGTGATGTATCTGATATGAGTTCCCCCTCTGAACCACACAGCTCAAACAAATGGGCCGAGTTTTGGTTTTTGCACTGCTGGGGGAAATACAGCTCCTTTCTCTTTCCCTTTTTGCAGCCCCAATCAGAAATTTTTAGTCCCTAGGCTGTTGGCTAAGAGATATGCATTAATGTATTCTTGTCGGCATAAAGACAGATATTGTGCCTTGCGGCACTTAAAAACGCGTGATAAAAACACAAGTGAGACAATGGGCAACTGTCCTGGTTACTGACCAAATAAGATGAGAAAAGCTCCAAACAAACCTGCAGCATCTCTGACTCGCTACTGAGCGAACAAAGACATAGCTGAGCTATTCTGACAAAGAGGCAGCCCAGAAACGGATCTGGAATTCCTGCTGATATGCTACGGTGGGTTTCTAACAGATCAGTGTTTTTCCGCCGTGCGCTGACAGCAGCTGCTCGAGCGGCCAGCCTGCACAAATGAGAAATGAAGAGAAAGGATAGCCAGGGAAAGGGCTTAAGTTGTGCAAATCATGCTAAAGCAAAAGCCAGAGTTCCTGACAAAAGAGATGTACTAACTAGGGACAGTACAGGCACAAGAGGCATTCGGAATAAACAAACCCCTGAAGGCAGCAGAGGGATGCACAGCAACAAAACTTCAAAAGATTTCTCTGCCAGGAGCAGGCAGCTTCAGAGTCAGAGAAGAGGGCAGAGACACGCTGAGGAACAACGAAACGCATGCAACCCACCACTGCACGCTTGTACTTCCCAAGGTGGAAATGCTTCATCCTGGGTCTCTCCAGCCATGCTCTGACCCTGTTTACCGGCCACGACGATCAGAATCAGCCACTGATTGCTTCACCTCGTAATTCTGTGCCCTCCAGTAACCAGACCACGTCTCTTAAGTCAAGACATGCTAAGAGGATAAAAGGAGAGACAGAAGTTTTTAAAAGAAAGCAGCCAACACACACATATCTTGCCATTCTCTGCTGCCTTAACTCTTACTGCTCTCAATTCTTCAGAGGACTTCTCTGGCTCAGCCTGTCCCAGGTGAACAGCCACCAGACAACAGAGCCATCCCTCTCCTCAGGGTTTACCTGTTTAGCATCCTTTTGGCACACAATTGTAAAGCCAAGTCAATATCAGCCATGATCATCTGTGCAGGGAAAATGTATGTTTCTGCTTACATACACTTATATATAAATTATACACACACACATATACATTAGAGCTACCATCTACACTGAAAAAGAAAACTGCAGCTAGCTCCACTTTGATGAAGACTCAGTATCATGAACCAGAATATAGCAAGGTGGAAGTAAAGATGCTGCAACGAAGTGCTAGCAGTTATTCTAGCACTTTTGACATATTAGCATTAGAAGTCGCAAAAAAAAGCCCAACAGAAGGGGTTGTGCCAGTCTTTGCACAGTCATCCTTAGTCTTCAGTTTGGTAGCCAAAAAAAATCTGCTACAAATGCTCCTCACTGCTCAGTGAGATTCAGTACAGCTCCTAGGTCACCAGCATGCAGTTAGCAGAGTCGCATAAGAAACCCCTTGTATTAAGCATGATCAAAAATGCAACTAATTCCTAACCTCCCAGAGTGCTAGAAGACCACAAGGTGCGAGTCTCAGTCCATCTTCGTTTTGAATGAATCAACAAAAATGTGGATGTGGACCAAAGATCCAGCCACAGAAACATTCTTCGCAGTTTATCAGGTTTGCCAAGCATTGCCAGGACAAGGGGCAAGGACAGAACCCACGAGAAGGAAACAGTGCAAGTTCTGGCTCCTCTTCTGGCATTCAAGGAGGAAGGTTCAGTTTCCCCCTAAAATCTACTTCCATAGCAGAGACTGTAGCGAAATGCTGGAAAAGTGTCAGTCATGAGAGAGTCAGGGCCAAGGAATTCAAATTTCTGCTGTGTTCAAGAGAACTCTCTCCCCTCCCATTCACCTCTACACTGGAGCACATTTCCAGCACGTGAGGATCAAATAAGTAAAGTCTCCAGGGGTCAAGTAGGAAAAACTGTGATTAAGTTGGGAATTCAACCAATGCACAGGCAGATGCAAGAGAAGAGCACGTATGTACGTGTTAACTGAAAGGGACTTTCCTCCCGCATACCACAGACCGGCACAGATTTAACAGCAGACAACTATGCATTTGAGAGAGAAGTAATAACTCATGATTGATCTTGCAAGGGAATTTATGATTTATCAGCTTTTCTTCCAAAATCCTCCACCTCCCATGGCCAACCTTTTCGCAAGGGACAGAAGGCAAATTGCAGCAATGATGCAGTTCGGGCATAATTTCCACATTGCGCAAACCCAAAACAATGAACAAATCATCTCTTACTGACTGAACAGGAAAGGGGAGACTGGAAAAGAGAACCGACCTGCCGTCTCTGCCCCAGTAAACGCAAGAAAGCAGACCTGGCAGTGGGCACAGGCGTACAACTCAGGAACACCAGCCAGGCATGGAGGAGAAGCTGCAAGGAGGGCGGACAAGTCACCATCCGATGGATCACAGAACCCGTGGGCTTGGGCATGAATGACTGGAGTCTGCCCCGCAGAGAACAAGTGCCACTGCCTGGCATCAATGGCACTTTATTAAAGCCACTAATGAGGGGAAGAGCTTCCATCCTCAAGGGGCAAACACAGGAAAGTCATCAGCTAGTTTTGTTCTTGGATAGATGTAAATTGCACAAAACTGTAAACCAAACACAAATCCCTGGCATCTTTTTAGCAGCACTGGCATCAGAGCTGCAGGGCCTGCCTGCTGCCATTGCGAAGAGGAAAACCTGCCTTGCATTACCATGAGCAAACCTGAGAGGCCTTTGGAAGTTCTCCCCAAAGGGGATTCCAGTTGGAAGGATCAAAGGCAACTTGCTTTTCTAGCCAGGTAATTATCTGGCTAGAAAAGAATTTTCCCTGTGTCCTGGACTCTGCATGTGGAGTAAATGTTGCCTGTTCTGCCATAAAGGGATGAAGCTCCCCCCGCACACCCAAAAATAAAAAGAACACTAGCAGGGCATGATCAGAAATCACATTAACTCAAACAGAAAATCCAGTGCTTCCCTCTGTAATGAACATTTCTCTTCAAATTACTTGCACATCCTACCTGAAACACAGCTGAATACAGCGATGCAATCAGATTGTATTGACTCCAAAATAAAATGACCCCTAAACCACCATATGGAAAAACCTGAACATTTGTTACCAAGAGTAGACTTGCTCCAAGCAACTGCAGAGTAACAGCAACCAGAAGGGCTGGGTTTATGCTGTCCATCTGCTCAAAGAGAGTGGCTCCACCTTCCTACAGAGCAAAGCTCATTCCAAGGTGGAGGGATCACTTACAAACAGGCCTTTTACCATCATCCCTTCGCACAACTCCCAAGCACACCAGGTAGACCAAGATCCTTGAGGACTTCTCCTGATAATGGTGTTTCAGGCCAGGGACCCAAGAGAGCAAGCACACTTACAAAGTTTCACCAAAGTAGGCGCCCCAAAAAACCTAATTTCTATATAATGTTCCCATAATACAGATCTCACCAGCAATTTCTCTTCTGTCCACGGTCTCTCCCTGGGTCACAGGCACGGGTATTTGAAATATCAGTACTAGGAAAGCCAACCACCTCCTCCCCAACACCTTCAGGCTGTCCTGACCAGCTTCCACTAGTGCAGAGGAAACACAGCTCCCCAGTGCTGGGCAGGAACTTCCCAACTCGGGAATCCCAAACAACTCTTCCACCTAAGCGGAATGGCACGTCCAGTCCTAGCAGCCTCCAAGGCTTTAACCTGGGTACAAAATACTCATTAACGGATTTAAACAAGAAGTATGACAGCCAGACTCCCCGTAAAAGATAACCCTCAAGTCCTCATTTGCTTTCGAGTGGGTCACTGTAAAGCTAACACAAGGTGGTACACCTTCTTCTGAAAGAAAAGAGACATCTCCCTCGCTCCCCAACCCACTGGTAGCTTTATATTTCAACATATTCAGCGTGGTGTTATCGAACAAGGGATGCTATTCCTGCTTTCGGCTGATTAGTCCTATACACAAAAATTACACTAAGTTTGGTGTGCCGGCTAATTACAGCAAAGCCATTCAAAGACTGTTGAGGGTGCACCTGCAGGGCAGCAAGGGAGGGGGTATCAGAGGGGCTGAAATACTCCACACAGGCTGCGCTGTCAGGAGGTAGATCATGCTAATTGGCCGTAGACAAAATACCCAAGTACGCAATGCGCTTGTTAGCCGAGCTGCTGCTGCAAGCACATTTATTCCTGGTACAGCGGATGCTTCTGCTGAAGCAATCAGCACCCAGACACTCACCAAATTCAGGGAGTCGACACAATCGAGCTTCCTTGGGACAATGATAAAGCTAACGCTAACTCACACACAAAAAGAAACAAAGATACCATTGAGATCTGTAGTGGTGTCTTACAACTACAACCGTTACATATGTGATAATAAAGACAGAGCACAAGCCAAAAAAAAAACCCAGCAAATTGTCAACTAAAGACCCTGCCACCTCTCAAGTTGCTTTTTGACTGGCAGACAGCACACGGTTTTTCTGTGCTGCAAAACTCAGAGAGACTGACAGTTTCCATTGACCTACAAAAGTACCCTGAGAATTGCAAGTTGAGCTATGTTTAACAGAGGAACGAGGCTAACTTGCTGTTATCTCCAGATTCAGTTCAAGAACAAATCCTGGGGTTTGTTTAGTGGGCTTTTTACCTCGAAAAAAAAGATTAAAGGGTTCAGCTGGATTTGCTGACATTTCACCTGTAAGGAAGCAAAGGTGGGTCATGGAAGAAAAGCCATTCATTAGTATCCCACACTATCTGAGGGGAAAAACAGCTGACTGCTCTAGCTGCAAGTTATAATCCCTTCTCCTTCGCACCTTAGAGTGGCACAGGCTGCCCAGAAACGTGAAGAAATGGGAACAGGAGGGGAATGTTCTCTCAGGACATTGTGCTACAAGCAGCAGAACAGCCATAATCCTGTTTTCCTCACTTCCCCAGGCAGTGAACAAAATGTGCATTTGTTGGACTGTTCACTTCTCACGTGCAAAACTTTCAGCCCAGCTCCCATGCCTTATCACGGTACTGATTTTCCATATCCACCTTTCACATGCCACACTCACCCTTGTCAGCATCCACCTCGCTCAGCGGCATTGGTGAGAGCAAATTGTATTTCAGAAAGTCCTCCCAGCCCACCTCCAGTGGGACAAACCCCGCAGGAAAGGAGACGGCCAGAGCTCGGTTCACCTTTGCCGGATGCAGTTGGTGGCCCCTCTACAGAGGAGGTCTGGAAGAGGAATCCTTCGGTGCACAAGGTCACCACAGGGCAGAGAAGGTGGTGGGAGCTGCCTGACAGCAAGCAAGGGGCTACAATAACTCTCAAGCTATGAGGTTTGCACAATCCCTGTGCTTGCAGTCTCTCCCCTGTCTCCCCTTCCCCTTCAACTCCCCCCAAACTCCTCCAGGTGGAGACTGAAGAGCTCAATATCATTTTGAGTTCTCAAGCTTGTGAATGAGCTTGAAAATTCAGGCAGTTCACGCGTGTGTAAGTCAGATGCCAGCCCATGTCACTGGGCAATGCTTCTAAGAGAGCTCAAGACCACAGACAAGATGATGCTTCCCAAAACTGAATGCTGGAGAGGTTTCCTTCCATTTCTGATATAAAGAATTATACCGTACAGGCCTCTTGATAAAGCAGCACAATTATTGCAATGCTGCTGTGATCTCTTGTCGTCAAGGTAATCAAAGACAGACACATTAAATCAATTCAAAAAACAAATTAAAGAGGATTAATTTTTTCAGTTTAAGTCAATAAAGATGATTCTGGGGCAGACAAAAACTTCATTACTTAGAACTCAGTGCTTCAAGGGATGCCCTTTTTTTTATGTCAAGTGGAAAAAGTCTTCAGCTACAAACACTTTGATTCAGCCAGGCTCAGGGAAATCCTTAAGCTTCTGCATTAAGTAGGTAATGAATTTTTATGATCATCATTCTTACTTGAGGTACTGGGTTTTCATGCAATTATTCTTTTTACATACTGAAAAACATGGGCTTCCCTGATACTTGAGCTTCTCCCCACATATTCCTCAGGGACAGCCAAGCCCTGGCACGGAGGGAAAGGGACCGTGGACCTACCTTCTGCTGTGTCACGCTGGAGTGATTTATGAACTGGGCACAACACACTATGTTCAAATCACCATGCTCCCTCCATCCCCTGCAAACATACATCCTTTCCTCAGGAGGGGAGGGCAAAAGGGCACCTACAAGTAGTCTGGAAAACCACAAAGTACACTGAATTTACCCATAAAGGAATTGTCATCACATCAGACTGAGAGGCCACGGAGGTTTGCACTTGTTTGCTCAGCAGAGAGCTTCAACTTGATCTCTCTAGGCAGCCATCTGGTTTTTACAGGAGCTGCCACAGTTCTCTATACAACCATTGCAGCACGCAGACACTGCACTGAACTCAACTGACAGAGAGCCCTCCACCCTGAAAACCTGTCCAGCATCATTTCCATCTTCCATGTGCAAGTGGGTAAAAGTCACCTGCATGGTCCATCAAGGCTTTCTTCCCATCTCCAGAGAAAGAGGACACAACTCAGAGGGTGAGCCATTGCTGGCAAGATGAGCAGAGGAGTTAGAGAGCCCTGGAGATGGAGTATGCAGCAAGAACAGTGGGAGATAACCCAATGGCACTAGCAACTGTGGATGTATCACCCCGCACGCAAACCCCATGGAGGAAAATTCAAGACCTTTTCACCAAGACATCATCCCAGCTTCCAAGTGATCCCCTCCTCTTTGTGGGCGAGTATCTATTTTTGCAGCTCTTGCTGCATTTCCTCCCTCATCCCTTTGTTTTTATTCAATATAATAGAAGGTTTGGAGCTGGGGCTTGCCCTCAGGTTTCCACACTACAAGCCACTGTCACCACTTGTACTAGGAAAAAAACTCAAGAAACAATTAATAGCTATTACTTAGAAGAGATCTAATCTGAATCTTGAACCAGTGATTTACCAAGAAGCAACCCACAGCTGGAATTATCTAGCACACTTAGTCTGACAGCTTGATTTTTTTTCCCTCCAAATTAAACCTCTTGAGCAGCTACACAAACAAAAACATCAGCCTACGCTGGCATTTCCAGACCACAGGCACAGAAATCACCACCTCACAGACCACCTTCACGCACACCACCCCAGCCTCAGCAGCCCGGGCAGGAAACGGGGACGAAGTGGTGTAGGCGGGACCCCATCAGGGCAGCACGGATAGATACCTACTCAAAAGCACATCTTGCTAGCATGAAAGGCATTCTGAGCCCGAGGAATGGGCTTACTACAGTCGCATCTGGGTGCAGCTGCCCCAGCTGTACCAGACAGACAGGAGGAAGAACACAAGCTTCACAACTCGGTAATCAAGAAGCACTCCTTCACACAGGAGTGGCAAAGGGCACCATGCTGCACCAGTCTGTGCCTGTCAGAAGGAGTGTGTTTGAATCGTGTCTCTCATAAACAGACTCAGGAAACAAAATTAAGTTCACAGGTATGTGCTTCTGCAAAATTTTCCTTTGCACCTCTGAGTGTGCATGTGTAGTAGTGTAGAGATTGGTATATTTACAAAAAAAAAAGAGTGGTGTTGCCTAAATTCCATCCTCAAGGATGACAAGGGCTCAAACCCACCCTTCAGAGCAGGGCTACGAAGCTGGTGAGGGGTCTGGAGCACAGGCCTTATGAGGAGCGGCTGAGGGAGCTGGGATTGTTCAGTCTGGAGAAGAGGAGGCTCAGGGGAGACCTTATAGCTCTCTATAACTTCCTGAAGGGAGGTTGTAGTGAGCTAGGGGTCGGCCTTTTCTCTCGTGTAGACAGTGATAGAACTAGAGGCAATGGTTTCAAGCTGCGCCAGGGGAGATTCAGGCTGGACATTAGGAAATATTACTTCTCAGAAAGGGTAGTCAGGCACTGGAATGCACTGCCCAGGGAGGTGGTGGAGTCACCGACCATGGGGGTGTTCAAGAAACGTTTGGATGTTGTGTTGAGGGATATGATTTAGCTGAGAAGTATTGGTGATGGTTGGACTGGATGATCTTTTAGGTCTTTTCCAATCTTGATAATAATTCTGTAATTCTGTAATTCTGTGAATTCCAAAGAGGAAGGGAGTGACAAGTTCTTCTAAACAACTTCAGCAGGCAAACAAATAACCAGGAAAAACAAACCCATAAACTTCCCACCTCATTCTAAAAAGCCTACGCTGCCAAAATCTTACTTCCCCTTATGCTAAAAGAGGACAAGCATTAGTGTTTTGCTCTCTTGCAAGGGATGAAGCAGCTCTGTCCAAGTGAGCTCTGCATCATATGGTGTGAACACAGAAGAGCTGGAATGAAGCTAACGCTCCTCTCTCCTGCTGCAGTGGGTCTTGCCTTTGGGACAACTCTATTTCTCTGCTAGCAGCAACAGAGCTTTGCCCAGCACAGTGCTCGACATCCCCATGACAAGAAAGCAATGAGGGGGTGAAGAGGAGCAGAGAGAAATGGATGCAGTCATCAATTGTGTCCTCTGTTCCACTTCTCACATGACAAGCTTCAAAACACTTAAAAAAAAAGTAAAAAAAAAAAAAAAATCAAAGGTTATGCCGCACGATAAACATCAAGGCAAATTAGGCTTGACAAGTCCCTCCCATAAGGGTCAAAACTTCATTTGTGAGCCACTGGCCAGGGAAGAAAAGCAATGCTTCTCCAGAAGCATGACCAGAACCCACCACAATTCCTGCTGCAACACAAGACCAGAGGCCGCAAAGGCAGTCAGGGTCCACAGAAATAATTTCCAGCGGACCGAAATGGACTGTCATTTCAAATGAGAATTTTTCCTCTAAATGCAAGCATTTTACAGCTCCAGATGCTAACCCATGGAAAAAACACCAATTGGGGCCCTCCCATAGTGCTGGCTCCCATTTCTTCCTGCTGCAGCGCAGGGACCAAATTGCTTTCTGCACTCTATTGCAGGAGCCCTTGGGAGCAGCCCCAGCATCAAGATCAATTATTTCTCCTGGGCCTTGTGACACAGATTTGTCATCTCCACTCACCAAGCCAGCCCTGGAAACAGCCATTCCTTCCCATTAAGAAGTTAGCACCCATTATAGCAAAGCGGTCTGCACGCACAGCCTCAGCAAAGGCGACGAGAGCACGTCTGAGCAGCCCATCACCGGCCCAGCTGGACCAGCATCTCTCCCTGATGGCACTGCAGCAGCCTCCACCACGTTTACTCATCACCGAACACCATCCGGTACAGACCCTGAGTGGCACAGGCAGCCCTGCCCCTCCTCCTCAGCAAGGCACCAGACGGCACGCCGTTAGAAAGAGATAAGACATGAAAAAATGGGGCAGGTCTGCAACAGCCTGTGAACTGGGGCTGATCTCCTGATCCAACAGCAACGCTTCCAGCCCTCACAGCCCTTGCAAGTCCGCACACAAATGTGCCTCTTTAGGGAAATAAATTGAAGCAATTGTTACTGCCACAGCCAAGAAGAAAGCCTCAATTTAAGGCTCTCTCTGTGGAACAAATGCAATGCACACGCATTTTAATTTAAAAATCTCTCCACACAGAGCTCTATTAGAATCTGTGGCTTATAAAATTTTGGTTATAGCATTCACTATGTAGGATGTCAGCATCTATGAAGTCTGATTTTCTTGTGGACTATCTAATGCTATAGTTGCACGCTAAGACTGCTTGTACTTCCCCCTCCTTATAAACCCCTTCTGGAATTCATCCTTTTCCCAGCGCCCAGACTGACAGCTCATATGCTGAATACATAATCCTAGCTGGGAATGACAAAGATTAAATCCTTCATGAGGGAGTGATGCTGGGATGCTCTTAAGAATTCCGTTTGTTTTTATGTACATCTGAGCTATACAACTAAGGGAAGAAAAAGAGAAGGCTGCCTCTGTTCCAGAACCAGAGCTTTGCTAACAACTCAACAGACAGGATCAGCTGTTTTCCATGTTTCAGTCACTGACAGATGTAAATACCCATTTTACACCATGGGATTTGACTTTTCCCACAGGTGTTAATATGCCCCAGACCTTGCAAGGGATCTTCTTAGGTCAGCCAGGGACCATCATGTAGCCCGTTTTTGTCAAAGCCTTTCCTGGTGTACAGCCTGCTCCAAGCACGGAAGTTACTCTTCTTTTGCAAGGAGAGCTCTTCACGTTGTTTTCCCATCATCACTAACACGAGCACGTTTTTCTCCAAGGACAACCAATATGAATTCCTTCTCCCTGCTCTTCAGTGTCTTGTTTCCTCTGTACTTCACATAGAGCAACAATCACAAAAAAAAAAATCATTTTCCATAAATTTACTGGTTTATTTGTTTCAGTACAAATCTCTGTTCCTTTTCTTTTTTTCTACTAAGCCTGGAAGGACGTGCAAGAGCGGGGTCATTAGAACAGGTGGACAATTACAACCCCAGAGCAGGCATGGCCCAGCAAGCCCAGAGAGGTTCAAACTTCATGTTTGAAGACAACTGCTAATACCCTTCACCTCAGAAAGCGTGGCCAAGGCTGAGCCGTTGGTGCCCTGCTCAAGGTGAGGACAGCACAAGACTGATTTTCTGAAACATCAGAAGACAGCAATGGCTGAGGGTGGGACACCATTCAGCAGACCTGTGATCCAGCACATCCACCAGCCTGACTTGATGTTGCACTGTTACTTTAGAGAGACGTACCTGCACTGCTGGGCAGTCATCAACAACTTACTTTCCCGTGGGCTGACAGCAGCGTTGATCAGCTTAAATTTGCATCATCTAAATTTCAACATTAATTCAGCTGAAATTCAGCTGAGCCACAATGCTCCTGCGTGGCCTCTTGACTGCACCCTCTCTTACAGGCAGCGGAGCAATGTCTGGCGAAGAAAGGCCCTTGCATGGAGTCCCACAGCAAGCTGGTGGCAGATTTGAACAGAACCCAGATTCTCGTATGTTCATCACAGAAGCACCTTGCTCAATAAATATACACAATTCAGTCATTACTAAAGACTTTTTCCTGCACATAGGGTGAGAAGAAGGGTGTCTGTGTGTGCTGTCCTCCAATGTCAGCACCTTGCCAGCTATTTTGAACAAATGCTCCTAGCTCAAAACTGGCAGTTCGTCCCTTTGCAACAAGAAGTTGATCATCTTCCAAATGTAAACCAGGGAAGGAAGTCTACCTATCTTCTGATGAAAAGCATTCAAAAACCATACAGCAGGCAGCCCAAAAAATCCCAATTTTGATCAGGAAAATTGCAGGATAACAGCAGGTGATTGCTTGGGCAACAGCAGTGAGATGCTCACGGCAAGACCAGCTCTAGAAAGCAGGGGTGCAAATGACCTGGATGACACCGCAACCCTGCGGGGAAGCTGAGAAACAGGCTGTGTCTATCGGCTCTGGGCGAGTGCGTCTCCAAAGGCCCAGAAGAAAATGGCACATTTCTTCTTGCTAATCTGCCCCCTCACCTTGCCCTTCCTCTGAGGCGGACAGAGATACAGCCACATCATTCAAGAGCATGGGCTTTCAGACATCTCCCTACTGCTTGCTCACTTCTGACCAAGACAGCTGTCGTGTTGTTCAACCCTGAAACAGGTTTAACATTTCCAGCCCAAAGCAAACCCACCAGGACCACCGCATGGGCATCCACCCATGTTCAGCCGTTTCGCAGCTGCAGGATCAATAAAGCCCAGACCTCAGATATTGCTCATACATGGGTGTGCAGGTCACAAAAGCAAATTTTATCAAAAAGTCTAATTATTTTTAATCAGAGGAAAAGGGAGAAGAACATATCTTCATAGCCAAGCAAAAATAGAGACTAAAGATCTTTAGCATATTTCTACTTTAATCATTCTGAACTGTGAAAGATTGCAGAACTTCTGGCTAAAATGTCAAGTCTTTAGCTACAGTAATTAGAAATGGTTATAATTCCCCTGACGGTGTAATTTAGTCTCAAGAATAAAACTTTATCTCAAAGCATTAGCAGCTCTGACATTACAACATCTCTGTTATTGCGACGGCCCAGAGAAAAACACTTCATTCTTTCAGTTCCTTGCATGTGTCAAGAAATGCAGCCTCAGCTGCAAAGCACTACCAGCTGCTTATTCTCCAAAATAAAACTTTATTTTTAGCCTAAGTGCTTATTCAGGATCTGTGCAAGTATTGCGATTAAGGTCTCACGCCCATTGTAAGCCCCGTCAAATCTGCAGCAAATGAAAAATAACAATGCAGGCTCCTGCGCAGGAAATGGTCTGTACAACAGTCTGCATGATCATCACCTCCTGCTCAGGAGCAATGAGAGGAACTCTGCCAGGGGTCAGGAGCATGGAGTTCAAAGCTGGATTTTATGTAGATGGAGAGAGAAGCTCTCACAGCAAAGCACAATTGCCAAAGCTCAGTTTCCAGCGACTGGGGATTTGCTATCAGAAGATCTGATCATTTGATTGACACTGTACAACCAACTCCGTGCTCCACAACCGTCATCGTCTCCACGCTAGCATGAAAGCTTTGACAGAACCTGAGCTACCACAGCTCACTGCTTCCCCGGCCACCCTGCACTGGCACCAGCCTCCCCCCGTGCTGCTCCACCACCGAACCAATGCATTTGCTATCCCAGCAGAAAAGCAACCAAGATACGAAGAGTTTTCCAGCAAACCAGTGAACTGAATTAAATCAGAGCAGGGCTGACAAGAGCAGAGGCAGCACGGGGGAAGGCTGGACTGCGAGGGTGGGCGTAGGATGTGGTATCACACTTGAGGAGCAGCCACAAGCTGTTAGACTGTGCTCTGAGCCCTGGCATGCCCCGTGGAAGGAAAGCAGCTCCTGCGCCACCTCACTGCGCACAAGGCGCCTCCAGTCCTGAATGCATGTCAGTGCTACAGCACGAACCAGGATGAGGGGGTTTCCTGTGAACAGGGAGAGCTCACATTTCACTCATTCGCAGAAACCTCTCTTCTCTTCATAGCTTGGGAAATGAAACACCATACCAGTGACTGCCCGTCCAGGGCTACCTGTACCCTGGTGCTGTGCATTTGCTCATGCTGCAGGAGAATTTTAAGTTGTTGCTAGGCTGCATGAAGCAGTCTCTTATTTTTATCACATGCCTGTTTGTTCTTGTAGAAAAAGATATGGCAAATAGCAAGCCAAAGAATCCTCAAAATGCCCATTACACTCTTAGCTGGGTCTGTTTTCTCACCAGACAGCCCAAAGCTTCTTGGCCACCAGCGTAAGCACCTTCCCACCCCAGACAGCCCTGTTCACGCTCCTCCAGAGGCACAACCCGAAACTGTGACTGACTAGAGAAGGCCTCAGCTGAGCAGAAAATCTACTCTCACATTTCAAACAATTTCTCACTTATTCCAAATAAACGTCAAGTAATTTTGAAAAGGCTATTAATAGTCATTTCCTCACAGCTTAATACAGCTGAGCAGCTGATTTGCCTCTTCAGTGCAGCAGCCAGTAGACTAAACCATTCCCACTTCACTAAGATACAT
The DNA here is from genome assembly GCF_036417535.1 of Chlamydotis macqueenii. NCBI lineage: Eukaryota > Metazoa > Chordata > Aves > Otidiformes > Otididae > Chlamydotis > Chlamydotis macqueenii. The sequence goes on along the minus strand of NC_141565.1, from coordinate 10,296,744 downwards.
CCCTCTGTAACTTAGCACTTACTTTTGCACCCTTGACATTTACCAACACAGCATTTTCCAGCTGACATTTCCCTCCTTCCATTGATGGCAAATACAACCTGGGTCAGCACAGACACAAGACAAGGCAAGACCAGTCACAGTGCCTGGTGAAGATGAGCTGAAGCAGACTGCTGCTCCTGTACGTGAGTCCCAGAGCCAGGAGTAAACCACCGCGGCCAGCCGCTGCCCTGCTCCCTGCCTCACCGGGACAGAGCAAATAAGCTTTCCTGGGAGGCTAAGTGTCACCTGTACGTTTGGCATCATCCAGGACAGCCGCTCGCTTTGTGCTCCTTGTGCTGCTGCGGTACAGCCTGAAACCTTCATCCAAAGCTGGAACAACTCCAGACTCCTGTTACAAAATTATATGTCCCATCATAACAATAGCAACATACAGGCTATTTAACCCAAAGGAAGGACCTTTATTATTTGCTAGGTTTGGCATTTATCCCTTCCCGACATTGAATGAACCTCCTCGTCCTAAGGAAGCTCCCTAAGTTGAACCTTTTACTGCTCCACATAAAGCTTTGAAAGGCCTGCCTCCTGCAGTGACAGTCTGACTCCAGAGGACACCCTAAACTCCATCTCACCTCCACGTTCTTCTGCCACTCGTACATCGCTTAAGCATTAGCACACAGTTGGAGACAGAAGACCAACCTCGTGCCGCCAGGCACTTTTCCATTCAATCAGAAGCCACAGCACTCGCGCCGACAGCTTCGCTGCAGATGTATTTGCCTGGCATGAGATACCAGCATTTGTCTCTCACTCCATCGATGGCTGGAGGCAATTATCCTACGTGCTGTTACTGGCCGACGCAGCGCTGGGTACACATTTTCACTTGTCTCGGCAGCAGCACCTGTCAGCTCCCCAAGTTCATTACGGCTTTGCTCGCTACCATCGTGCCTGCCAGTGTCGCTGCTCAAAATCTCCGCCGTGGGCGTGCAGGGCCGGCGTTAGCTGTGTGTGAGGCTAGGGTTTTGGCAAGCAGCTCGCTCCACTTGCAATTCACAACCTGCCCCGATTCAGCAGCACGTGGCCCGACCCTTCCCTCTTGCTGCTTGGTGGCTTCAGTATCTACGCCCAGAATGGTGTATCCTGACTTGAAATTACTCTTAATAACCCACAGTGGAGCTAAAAGGGAACCACAGAAGAGTAAAATCAGCAGGAATACCAGCTGAAGCTGGGCGTTTCCAATTGACCCAAATTAGCTTCACATCATCTGGCACTTCCTGGTTCCCTGGTTTGGCCCTAACTGGTTTCTTAGAGGCATTATGTGCTTCTAAGAAGGATTTGTTGGTTGGGGTTCTTTTCCCCTCTACTACAACTAACCCTCTTCTAATAGCAACACTGAGCCACAAGGATTTCAGTACAAAATTCTGCCACATTTGTGATAAAAATATATCAACCAAGAATAAGCTTTAAACAATAAACGTTAATTATAAATATAAATAATAAATGGACATTCATGCCAAGGCATGAATTTCCAATACCTACGAAAGCTGAGAAAAAAAAAAAAAAGTGAAAATCAAGAGGAGCTCGGAAGAAGGCTAATGGTCCCAACAGCGGACAGCAGCGGCAACAGCAGCCCAAGCCTCTCCCGTGAGCATCCATCCTCTCAGCAGCCGCTGTGAGAGACTTTTGGAGATTCGCTGCTGTTGGCTGTGTCTGCTGTGCAACCTACTGCTCACCTGGAACCTGACTGCACTGCTAAGGACGCCGAAGGCTTACTTTTACAATGGTGACTCCTGTTGGCCACTCTCTCTCCCTGCTAAGCACGCCAACATTAATCATTAGCTGTGGGTTTTTTCCTTGTTGTGATGGGGGCAGCATTAATTGTCTCCCAAATCGCTGTCACTAATTAGTCTCAGTGCCCTTATTAAACTGAAACTGGGTGACAAATTGTTCGCACTCACATCCTGGACATTCAGAAAACAGTCTCAAGCAAACCTTCAGCGAGCAGATGCCTTCTCCCGTGAATAAAAGCAGGTTTTGACTTCAGGTCAGCTCTTCAGAGCTGGCAGGATGCAACAGCAGAAAGTAAGTGACAGACACAGTGCATTACTGCAACTGCAGAGCAGCAAATTAGATTCTGCTGCCTCACGCAACGACAGACAAGTTCCGGTGCCGGAAACTTAATGGTCAAAACAAGATGAGCAGATGCAGGGAAGGCTCTTCTGTTTCCTGCTACCAGGTCTAAGGGCATGTGGGAAAGTTTTGTCTGAACTAGAAGAGAGCGCTCACAAAGTCACCAGCAATGCTGCTTTAACATTAGTGCGTTACTAACAGACTGTCAGGAGTCAGCCTGGCAGGCTGCAAGCTGTCTTAAGGCTGCAGCAAAATATAACCAAGGTGGAGAGATGGAGGAAGGCTGCTCCAGAAGGCGGCCTGGGAGAAGGCTCCCGCACCCACGGCAGCAAGAAGACGTCATGCCACACAAGCAAATGAAGCAGGGGACTGCAGAGAAGAAACTCATGAGCAGCAGCCTGGAGCTATGCCACCATGGGGTTTTAAAATCGAGTAGTTTAATAAGGTCTTTGCTCTGTAACTAAATAGCTCCTGTAAATAGCTTAAGGGCTTATTGATTCACAAGATGTCCTCTCCTGACAGGCCATTCTGCCAGGCTGCAGAAAAGCCCCAGCCTCACAAGGGAAGCCAGCTCCTGAACCAAGCAGCTGGCAGAGAGACCCAGTGTTGCCCTAGCACACATACAGGCTCCCCAGGTAATGCTCATCTCACTGAAGTGTTCTGCAAAGCACACACCCACACTTACTTACAGGCTGAGTTACTGCTAATCAGAAATTCAATGGCATCTGAAGAAGCGTCAGCAGCAAACTGAAATAAAGGGGTTTGTCACCATTTTCAGCCAGACATTAAAAGGCCCATTTGTAACATTCACATGCATTTGTGTGCAGCTACCCATTCACTGATGCAAAGAGTTTTCAGCATGCGGTTCCTACAGCTATGCCCTGAGGCCCAGAAATATAAAAACCCCATTAATTAGCCTGATACGAAAGACCTGTTTTCATTTCAGAAGCCATGTTGTCCCTCAGAAGCCTCCACTAAGCAGCCCCCTGCACTGTACCAGCCATAAGCAACCTCTCTCCCACAACATCTGCACGAGCACAGGGCTCACACGTACAGTGGTGGCAGCTGAAAGGTGCCCTCCCTCCCTCCTCTGACCCCACTCAGGGCCACAGCAGCCCCGTTGGACTGTCTGTAATTACCAGTATCACCGACTTGGCTGTAATTAATGTCATCGCAGGCGCAGGCAGCTGCCATGGCTCCTCCTGGCACCCGGGATGGCAGAGGGCTGCTATCAGTGCCATGGTGTGTTAGTAGGAGGAGGAGGATAATCACCCCCTCACTGCCCTCTGCACAAGCAGAAACCCCCCCGGCTGAGCAGCTGGCATGGGGACGGCCACACAAGCACTGCTTACTTACACCAACTGGGGTTGCTAGCTGGCAGATTCCAGGGTTACCGAGCCATCGGGCGTGCTCCTGGGAGGAGGATGCCTCTCACCACCTCCCCAGGGCACCACCTTGACATTTTTATGTCTTCCTCACACATTTCTGCCAGAGTGAAGCCAGCCCTTCACCCCGTAGCTCCTAACCCTGAGCTGGCGCCCAGGGGACCCTTACCCAGCCCATCTCCTCCAGATGAAGCTGCTGAGCTCTCATGTCATCCCTGACCTGCAGAGCTGGTGCTCCTTGGAGCCTGATCTCCAAACACGACCCCCAGAGAAGATGCCTCCTGCCTCCCTTCAAACTCCCCACTCCCACTCCCCAGCACGAGCACGATCTCCCAAAAGGTTCCCGTGAGCTGAAGTCCGTTGCAGCGGCTAACCACGGCCACAAGAACCACACACCTCGCTTCTCCCAGCCAAGGCCCGAGGAGGGACCAAGAGCAGCGCCCAGACCGGCGCCCAGCCGCCCCAACCACCCGCCCCAGCACAAACCCGGGCTGCGGCCGGTCTGCAGCGGGAAAGCCCCGCTGCCCGCCTGCCAGAGGCCGCACGGAAGAGCCGCCCAGCCCCGGGACCCCCCGGCCGCCTCCCCCGCCGGGCACAGGCCCCACGGCCCGCCCGGCCGGGCCCACCTGCAGCCGCTGGAGGTAGGAGGCGGGCGCGTAGCCGGTCTCGCCAGAACCGGCGCGGGTGACGAGCCACCAGTGCTGGTTGCTGCGCTCCAGCAGCAGGAACGTCTCGCCGGCGGCGAAGGGCAGCGAGTTGGGTTCGGCCGAGCGGAAGCTGTACAGGGCCCGGTACATGGTGGCGGCGGCACCGGTACCTCTGACCGCCGCGGCCCGCCTCGGCCCGGCCCGGCACGCCCCGCCCCCACGCGTCGCCGCCGTGCCACGCCCCCGCAGCCCCCTCCCGCACCGTACCGCCCCCTGGCGGCGCGGCGGCGCCGCTCCCGCCGCCTCCAGTCGTCCCGGCTGCGCGGCCCCGCCCCGCCGCCCGCTGCGCGCTGCCTGGGTGCGCTGGGGCCGCCCGGCAGGGGGCGCCAGCGGCTCGCGGAGCGACAAGGGGTGCCGCAGCGGCGGAGAGGGGGCGGCCTGCGCGGGGGGGCCCATGTGACCACCGTGTCCTGCATCGCTTCCCCGCCCCAAACTCCCCCCCAGCCTAGTCAGGCACCGCCCCGAGAAGCCCCCTCTTCTGGGGGACCCCACATTTCAGCGACCGGTGCCAGCCCCCGCCCCGGGAGCCAAGCTCTGCTCCCGACAGTCCCTTCCCTCCGCGGAGAGCAGCCGTGCCCCGATCCCTCCCAAAGTGGAAACAGGGTGCAGGCAGAGCACCCAGCGCCTGGCCCCACGCTGTGCCCCACGGGGGACACGGTGACCTGGCATGGGGCTGTGGGGACACAGGTGCACTGCCCGTCGGGCCAGGAGCCCCTGGCCCTGTCCATCTCGATGCCCCGACGCCCGGTTCCAGGAGAGCAACTCTTCGGGCCACCACCCCAAGCCCCCTGTGAGCCCCCCACAAACATCAGCAGCTTCCCTCAGGCCACGGGGACAGGAGGAATTTTCCACCTGGCAAAGGCACCACCAATCACAAAACCATCACCAATCAAACCCAGACGGCTGTTACACAATAAAAACCGGGCCAGTGGCTGCTGCAGCCCCCTGCCTGCTCCCAGTGCAGCCCCCCCATTCTCCCAGCACTGCCGGTGTGGTAATTCTGGCCAAGCCTGGTTATGGCGGGGAGGATGGACCGGGAGCGAGCAGTTGCCCGCGCTGCAGGCGGTGTGCTGGGAATTGCCGCGGTGAGCTGAGGCCGGGCACAGTCAGGCTGGAACAGCAACAGGGCGCTCGAATGGGAACCGTGAGGTGCGACTGGGGCTGAATCCTTCAGGAGCCTTTCGGAGTCTGGGCTTCGTGCCTGGTCACGGTCCCTTGCAGACACCCAGCAGAGCATGGCGTGATGGTGGGCACAGAGCAGGCAGCCGGGGAGCAGGACGGCAAACCTTCCTGCTTGTGGGGTTATTGGGATCACTCGGATCTCGCAGGGCCAGGATCCCCCTGCCTGCCCATCCCCTGCCCGTGGCACCCCAGCCTGCCCGAGTGTCAGCTGCAGTTTTTGTCCTGCCTCGGGGTCCGCTGGCTGCCATGTGCCCACTCCAGGAGAGCCGCGGTCACTCCCTGGCGCGAGCCCAGCTCCTGTTTGCCCTGGGATCACCATGGCGCTTTGTTTCCATGAAGTCGCAGCACAGGCCATGCCGGCAGGCAGAGGCAGCTCAGGGGAGTGCGGCCACCCACCTCCCATGAACGTGGTGGCAGTGGCACCCGGGCCTCTCCCTCTGCCCGGTGCAGTGTGCTGGCTCTGCCAGCTGGGAAAGGCACCGAGTTCCCTCTGCAAGGGCTCCTGCAAACCTTCCTGCGCCCGGGTACGAGGCACCAGGGGCAAAGAGCCTCAAGGGCCTCAGGAGCCCAGGACACAGGAACCTGCTCCAAATTGCAAGTGCCAGGTGATTTGTCTCGGACAGAGAGGGGGAATGAGCATGGGTCCTGCTGCATCATTTGCGGGTGACTTTTAAAGCCAAACTTGAGACCTCAGATAATAACGCTTGCGTGCCCAGCCCCAAGAGCTGTGGGGACCAGGATGAGCACAAGCGCTTGAGGGGCTCGGCGGGTGCGCAGCAGCCTCTGCCGAAGAACCGGCAGCCCCCCGCACCCACTTTCCTCTGAGGCCGCGGAGGGGAAGCGTTGCACAAGTGCGCTCATATGATTGAAACACAAACTCGCCAGCTCCGCGTACACTTATACAATTCCGCACCGCCTGGTTGTCAACACGTTGCAAAACTGCAGTGGGATCAATCGTTCTACTTTTAGGTGTACAAATATTATTGTACTCCCGCCAGCCTTCTCTGGGCGAAAAGTCGTACGGGGTGGGAGGTGCTGCAGCGACCGCGGGCCCGTGGCTCCAGGAACAATGCTGTCAGCGCGTCCCGCGGGGCCTGGGGGTGTCCGTGAGCGGGACAGGGAGGCACTGCGACATCTCTTGGGCATGTCACTATTTCCCAATGTCCTGGCAGCCCTCCCTCATGGAAAACCTCGTTGAAAGGCTGTAGATTGGACCCCCCAACCGGATGCCTTGAGACCCACCGCACGCCAGCACCAGCCCAGCCACCCTGCTGAGCAGAACGAGGGCCAACTGGGGGGGGGGACAGTGCCCTGCCTGCGTTTCGCTCCAGCAATCTCACGGCACAACTGTCAGGGTGGGAGCGGCCCCGGCCCCTCCTCAGGCAGAGCCACGTGCCCTCGTCTGCGCCAGGGATGCTGCCAGCAGCTCCCACAGCTCCGCTGGAAGCTGGTCCGGCCATGGCCTCTTGGGAAGGAGGTTTGCAGCCCGGACTGAGGGGCTGCACCATGGTGGCTGGTGCTCAGGACACACGCATGTCCCCCCTCCCAAGCGAGACGTGGAGCTGGGCCCACACGCAGGAGGAAGGGACAGGGCTGGGCAGCTCTGCGCCCTGTGCCACGTGCATGACCCTGGGCAAACCGAAGCGGCTGTGTGCCAGGAGCGCGGCCCCACATCCCAGGGACAGGACACGCACCGGCATCGCTTACGGGAGATCTCACCCCTCCAACTACATCCACTCCCTTACAGAGCAAGGAGCTGCTCTGCCGGCAGCCGCTCCCCAGCTGAGCCCAGTGTGTGGAGGAGCCGAAGGCGTCGAGGCAACGGGTGGCTCTGGGGCCCGCTCTGCTCTGCGTGCCCACGGGGACGGGGTGTCCGCAGGGCTCCTTGCACAACTCGTCCTGCGTGGAGCCCGTAGCGGGCTGGCGAGGGTCCAGGCCCCTCCTGCGGCTGGGAGGAAGGAGCAGCCAGACCCTGCCAACAGCTGTGCTTCCTGGAAACGAAGAAGACAGAAGGTCGGGAGAGTTGAGGGAACGCGGCGGGGGGAGCCGGGGGATGCTGCGGGAAGGATTGAGGCGCCGCAGGTTGTGAGGCGAGCAGCACACAGCCCAGCCTGCCCTGTGGCTCTGCTCCGGGAAAACAAGCTCTCTGGCTTCATGCAGCAGCACCGTGTTCTTCGTTAAGCTCTCTGCTCACAGCCTGACCTGATGAGCCCCTTGCCGGCCTGCGCTCTCTGCCTGCCCGCGCGGCCCCTTCCTGGCTTTCTCTTGCCAGGGCCGTTCTGCAGGCCACGGTGCCGCACTGTAGGAACAGGTCTTTTTGGGGGAACACCATTTTTTCTGCCATCAGCAGGGCCTCTCTGCCCCCGCACACTGGGAGCCACCACGTCCCCAGGGGGGCTTGGAGCAGCAGGACATCCCCTGTGCCTTGCTGGGACCCGAGCACTTTGCAGCCCTGGGGCCATGGGGTGAGTGGGGCGCAGGGCTCTCCCTTGGGCAGGGGTCACAGCGACATTGGGCTGCTGCCCTGCGAGGATGCTGCTGCCCAGCCACGAGGAAATATTTCACTCTTGCTCTATAAATACATTTGTGTGTCCCTCCCCGATGGCAGGACCCATCTTGGAGGGGAAAGAAGTCCAAAACGCCCTGGCAGGTCCTGCTCAGCCCCCACCCTGGTCCCCAGTGCCTCTCCACCAAAGCGGAGCTCAATCCACTGGAGAAGCCATCGCTGGCCGCAGGAATGCGTTTCATCTCTGGCCAGCTGACCCGTGGCAATTCCCGGCAGCCACCCCAGTTTTGGGCTAGAAGTGACCTATTTACATAGGGCAAGCTCCCCATGAGGCCGGGGCCGGTGCAGCATCCTGCAGAGGAGGCCGTGGGGAAGCGGGGCTGCGGGTGCTTGGGGGCCAGGGCCCAGCCAGGCTGGACCACGCACTGCTGCTCACCCGGGCGCTGCAAAGCCCCCGGTGCAGGGTCAGGCCTCACGCGTTGCAGCCACCCTGGGCGATGGCCTTGCTGGGGCCGGGCTGGCAGGAAAAGGTGGGTCCTCTCCGAGCATCAGGAAGCGACCAGGGAGGAGACCAGACACAGGGGAGCCGCGAGGAACAGGGACGTGCGCTCAGCATCGTCCTCCATGGAGCACCAAACAGCGGGGTGTCCCTGCTGGGGCACAGGCTGCCCCAGCTCCCCGGCCCCCCGCCTGGCCGTGGGGCTGCCCCACAGAGTGGCCTGGTGCTCCCAGGAGAGGCTGGGGAGCCAGCTCGCCTGCCCCTTCCCAGTGCTCCATGCCAGCAGAGAGCTTTACTGCCCAGGGAGGACCAGAGCTGTGAGGAGCCACGCTCAGAGCATGCGCAGCGGGGGCAGGAGTTGTCCTGGGAGGCGAAAGCGCTTTCGGCGGAGGCAGGAGCCGTGGTTCCCATGGCATGCATGGCCCAGAACCTGCTGGAGATTTTCTCTCACAGGGGCATGGAGGCCAAGCTGCTTCGTCAGCACCCCATTGCCAGTCCTGGCCGGATGGGACATCTCCAGAGCATCTGCCTCCAAGGCCAGCCTGGCAAGAGTGGAGGAAAAACAGGAACAGAAAAGCCCTCGAGTCTCCTCCCCAGCCCAGCTGCCTGTTATTCCATCCCTCAGTCCTCCAGTGTGCCCTGACAGGAGGGCGACCCTTGGGGCCCTTGGCAACCACACACCCCCTCCTCAGACCCATCATCTGCTCATCCCAGTCCTGTCCTCCGAGATGCCCAGGGGCAGGGGTGGCTGCTTACAGGCAGGGGTGGCGGGAGCCCCACTCCCACCCCAGCGTGTCCCGGGCTAGCAGTTACGCAATTGCCTTTCCACAAACAGAAGGAACTGCTCGGAGGGATTTGTGCAGAACAGCATGGAAGGAAAACAAACCTGCTCCTGAACTTTGCAAGAGAATATGTCATTCAGAGGGACTTGCCATCTGGGTCGCCTCCTCTTTAACCCCTGAGGACATGGTATGGGCCAGGGTGCCTGCGGTTTAGTTCAACGTACAGGTGAAGGAGAATTTTCCTCCTGACATTTCGCTCTTGCAGCTTTCATCGCAACTAATAAGAAGTAATCTCTGTCCCCGCTCCCGCCCTTGCACTGCTGCAGGCCCAGGAAGCTCCCAACCACCTTGCCGTTGCTTTGCAGCGCTGGCACAGCCTCCGTTAATCCTCAGACAATATTGGCAAAAGGATTTTCGCAGCACAGGCCAGGGCTCGCAAGGGCAGGGACCAGGTTTGTCCCCCTGCCTTCCTACAGCAGCACCAATTCCACACGGGGTTTTATTGTTATTATTGTTGTATATGCACCCAAAGTTGCTCCAGGTCTGGCTGCTGACACCGTACTGGTCTCAGACCAGGTCTAGACCCAAGCTTACACTGCTGGCAGCATTCCTGAGGGCAGCTCCCTGCCTGTACCCAGGGCCCTGTCTGCAGGCAGCCAAACAAAGAGGACTTGTTCTGGAGGCAGCTTGCATCAGAGCAAATGCGATTGTTCTCATCGGATTTTATGAATTCCCTCCAGAGTTCCTACGTAACACAAGTGCATTAGAGGATTTTATCCCTGCTAATTTCAGCCTACAAAGTCAAACCGTGTATCAGATGAATCTGCACAGGCAGGCTTATTCATACGCAGCACCAGTGATAGGCGCCCGCGGGCCCTGCCAGGGGCTCGTCATGAGCTCATTAGCAGAGGGCACCGCATCCTAAGAACCGAAAAGGAAACATCACGTTGCGGCGCGGCCGCTCTCCGTGCGCGGGGCACTGACTCACACCGACGGCACATCTCGGGGACAGCGGGCAGGAAGCGTCCCTGATCGCTACCCAAAGCGTTTTGCAATTGAAAGGGCCGGGAGCAAACAGCCCCATCCTGCCTCCCCAGGGCTTTTTGGAGCCAGCGCCAGGAGCAGCACAGGGGCAGCTGAGGGGACCCTGTCAGCTGCACCCAGCACCGGAGACTCAAGAGGCAGCAGCAAACGGCAAGTGATCAGCAGACACGGGGGAAATGGCCCGTGCGCAGACGTGGTGAGGTGACTGCAAGATGTAAAAATACGCGTTTGAAACGGACATCGGTTTGTGTCTGAACACTATGGAATAAACAAAACAAAACAAAACAAAAAGGCAAATGCAAACTAATGTTCTAAGAGCAAAGGTAAAAAACCTCTTCAAAAAGTACAAAAGAGCACAGGACAGCCATCAGAGAGACTTTGGTCAGGAGAACTTGATAGCAACAGCTGGGGAATATGAAACTAAAGCTGCAGGGCTACAGCTGAGTGAGGAGGGTCACCTTCCACCAGCAGATCTGCACCTTCATCACATCCCACCTCTCCTAGGCACGCCTGCAGGAAGCTGAAGGACAGGCTAGGATATGATCCTGACATCATCCATCTCCCCACGCTCCATTTCTACATAAACTTGCTGCTTTGTCCTGGGCAACTGTACCAACCATCATCCCACACTCGCCTCAGCACTTCCACACCCCATTTTCTTTTGCACTATCACTGTGACTTAACAACCTTCACCAGGGGAGAGGTCATTTATCTAAAAAGGGTTAGATTAATAAGTGTTCCTCTCAAAAAGGCAGCAGTGGCTTGAAGCTACTCTGTTGCTTTTATTTCAGTTGCTCACCGTCCTCTCACTTTCTGACACTTTCTGCCCATCTACTTGCCCCAAGTGAGATTTTAAGCTGCTTAGGATACCTTTCGGGCTCTGCAGCTTTCTCCTAGTCACTGCCACTGCAGCTAATCCTGTAGGAGTTTTACACGTGTTTAGGCTCAGCTTAGATTAAAAAATGTCAATGGCTCTCCAGAAATGGGTTACACAGCACAAGACCTAGTTTACAAGATCCTGAAACAGGAAAGAAGTTGTTGGAGATCAAGAGGCGAGTTCTCACTTAACAAAGTCACATCATTGTGGCTGGAGGGGACCTCCAGAGGTCTCTCATCCAACCTTCTGCCATTTGGTCCCTCTGAGCCATCTTTTCCCCAGTCTACACAGGCCCTGTTGCCTCAGCCTCTCCTCAAAGGGCAAGTGCTCTGGCCCCTGGCCATCTTGGTGGCTCTGCTGGGCTTGCTGACATTGCTCTTGACAGGAGGCCCAGAATAGATGCGCTATTCCACACGTGGTCTCACAAGGCAGGTAAGCCTTGCTGCCTACGCGCTGCTTTTGCATGACACCACCACAAAGATCTGAGCTTCATCTCCTCCCCAGTCACCAGCAACAACAGAAGCAGCACTTACAATGAACAAAGAATTTTATTGGAACGTATACACACAGGGATAACAGAGGTATCTGAGTAATCAAATATGGAATGTTTAAGAAAGTTAAAATAAATAAGGATACCAAGTTTTGCCAGTGCTAGGTCCAGCACCAATATAAGTAAATGCCCTCTGAACAAGTCTGACTCTGACAGGACCATGCCTGCAGAGCCTGTAAAGATTCCTACCACCAGAAAGTGGCCAATAATTTTGGAATACAAAGAGTCACAATAGTGCTTTCTACTGATGTGCATTCACACTGTTTATTCACTACTTTCGTCTCTTATTTCTTTAATAATATCTATTAAATTCTGAAGTCCAAAAACATAACCCGTGTCTTGGCCCTCATGCACCACACTATCTTCTCCATAGTACTTGCAGGTTGTGTGGGCAAAGTCTATCATACGGACATCAACAGTACTAGCAGTTGGTTTGTAGGCATACGCTCCTCCTGACTCATCTGAAGATTCCTCTGAAAGGTCCTCTAAGTCTTCCGGGTCTGAGTCGACAGCAACTTCCTGCCTCTCCTTTCCATCATAAATGATCAGCAAGGAGCTCGAATAGAAGCGGTAAGACTCCTGTTTCTCTAGGACAGACTTGAGTTCAGTCAGTTTTTTAATAACAGATTCAAAGAGTTCCCTGCGCAGGTATTTGCCATTATGAAAGAACTGGTAAAGTGCTTCTTTAAATCCTTGGACTGAGAGTTTTCTTCCATGGTATTTATTCATGAACATTAGCTGGCCAGTGCCTGCCTGGTAGACCTGCAGATACAAACACACAAGACAAGAGAAAAGGAATAGTTTAAATTGCTGGTAATACTGACTCAAAGCATTGGAGAAAAAAAAAAAAAAAAAAAGAAAATAAAAAGGAGACATGCTACAGAAAGCTTTTACAAGATGACCTACTACTCTCTTACAATTGCTCTTGCACAGTTACAGAACTGCTAAGAAAAACAGATCCAGCAGGGCCTGAGTAACACAGAGGCATGGAGGAAATGGAAAATTCCTTCAGTTTCGATTTTGGCTTTTCCACTGGGAACGTAAGAATGAGGAGTTTAAGTGGGATTAGGAAAGCTGCAGCCAAGATCTCCAAAGTCAAGCTACAACTTGTACCACAGCCACTCATTCAGCTCATTTATCTGCCTCTGCTCACCATACCAGCTGATTCCCAGAATGCTAAGTGACAGCAAACACTCCTATATAAAACTAAGGTGCATCCCATAATCCTCTCTATTTAAAAAAGTCAGAGGTACTCCTGCAGGAAGATTCCTTCCTATAAGACACATCTCAATAATGCCTAAACATCTGGGTCAAGTAAGGATTGCAGGTGCCTCCAAAGTTCCTCCCTGTTTTCTAGCACAGGTGTATACTGGAAGGTGAACTATGAGGAGGCCACACTCACATCACAGCACACTGTGGTTAGAAATGCAGCTCCCACACTTCCACTTCTGCCTCGTGGTTTTCCCCGAAGTTAAACAGCAAGCTGAACACCAAACATGCCAATAGTCATGCCATGGAACAAGTCCTAGCAAACACTGCTGGCATTCCTGGAATTTACTGGGTGGGAGGAAAGAGGCTTCAGAAAAGCCTCAAACACAAACAAGTTGTTTCCCATTTGTCACTCTAGGAATACAGAAGCAAGCAAACAAAAAACTCAGGTGAAAGTCCATGCAACTCTATCTCCTTATTTGACGAAGAGCCTTATCACACTTACCAAGCCACTTCTTGTCTGCACTTTGCAACAAGTCTATCTTAAGCAGTGAAAGATCTGTGGCTTTTCAAAGTCTACAAGACAGAACTGATTGCTTCTTAATATTCTGGCAAATTTCCACATGCTTTATTCAAAATGCATGTACTGGCAGACCCTGCTTTCAATTGTTTCCTATGCTATCCTGAAATGTTACATCAAATCAGTAATTTTACTACACAGTTTTGAATTGCTGCTATGGTGCAGGAGATTGTTTTTGTGCTCAGACAACGCACTCACGGATGCAGAGTGCGTGCTGCAGGTTACTCCTGCAGATGCTGCCACCCTAAACTGCTAAGTGATACTCAAAAGCCTCACTCCTCTCACTGAAGGAAATGAAGCCGGTGAAGGGTCCAGAGAACAAGTCCTATCGGGAGCGCCTGAGGGAACTGGATTTGTTTAGTCCGGAGAAAAGGAGGCAGGGGGGAGACCTTATTGCTCTCTACAACTACCTGAAAGGAGGCTGTAGTGAGGTGGGTGTCAGTCTTTTCTCCCAAGTAACAAGTGATAGGACAAGAGGAAATGGCCTCAAGTTGCGGCAGGGGAGGTTTAGATTGGATATCAGGAAAAAATTCTTTACTGAAAGGATTCTCAAGCATTGGAGCAAGCTGCCCAGGGAAGTGGCAGTCACCATCCCTGGAGGTGTTTACAAGATGTGGAGCTTAGGGACATGGTTTAGTGGTGGACTTGGCAGTACTAGGTTAACAGTTGGACTCTATCTTAAAGGCCTTTTCCAACCTAAATGATTCTATGATCTCAAGGACAGCAACATGTGGGATGACTACATTAGCCAAGAAAATCCCACTAACAGAAATGGGTGCAAGTCTGTTGCCCTACACATAATTAATTTTCCTCTCACCTGCATGCCACAAACTCGGACTCCAATAACAGCTGATGTACTCTGCTGACACTTGCGAATCTGATTGGCCTTCTTCTCCTCTGATGCATCATCTCCATGCTGTCGGGTTCCCATCTTAAGGTCCAACACACACGGTACTTCATATCGAGACGTTAGGTTTTCCAGCAAAATGAATTCTGACTAGTTAAGGAACAATCCTCACAACGAGGAATACAGGTTGTAAAACTACAGATTGTAGAGTCACAGTCTTAACTGCAAGCGTACCCAAGACATGCCCAGTATATCGTAGCCTATTGAAAGTTACAGTTACATAAACTTGTGTCGCGGTTTTGTTTAGTGAGGGGGGGCATAAAGCAGAGGGGGTATCTAATTCCGGTTTCACTGATCTCTAGAGAAGACAGGTAAATTTCCATATTAAGCAGAGAGAAAAAAAAAACAAAGAAAACATAACCAGGGTCATATAGAAATATACTGTAGCACCTGAGGCACAGACTTGGTATTATGAAGTACTTCCTGCCTAGCAAGAGTCATTTTCTTATGCAAAATAAAGATTTTGTGTGTTTCAGTTACCATTCAAAACCACTGAAGCATTTTCACACCATTTCCAAAACAGAGAACTTAAAAAGCACTTCAAAATATCTGTAGTAATACTATTCCAGAGATATCACACTCTTCTACTTAGATAATTTAATAACAATCTACAGTGAAATGGTGAGGATACCAGCCACGAAATGCTTTCTATCGTTTTGAACAGTTTATTAGTCAGAGATGTTCTAGTAATCCATTCACTGAAACTCTTCACACATGAGGAATTTGTTTACCTAAGATTTTTTTTGCAGGATGTAATCAGTTGCATCCCAGCCTGCATACAAGACAACCTTCTTTCCACAGAATGCACACAGTGGAGATGTTTGCCTACAGTTCCAGAGCACAAAAAACCAGTGTGCTTCAGCTTTCATGGATTCGGCCACTGTTTTTATGTTTCTCATGCTCCAGTCCTACATGACAGTTTATATTCAGCTTTTCTTTATCAAAAAGGCTCACTAAAGAGTCTGCTAGAAGTGGACAAGTGCAGGCATTGAAATATCCTCTATATTGAAGGCAACATTAAGGAGTTGTTAAAAAGGGAAAGATGACACTAGTTTATCAGATCACCAATAGCAAAACAGTAACAAAGTGACAGAACTATTCTCCTTTGAAAGTTTACATTAGTAGACTGGTTTTGTGGAAAATCCCAAACACAGTACACTGTAAAACCTTCCCACTAACTAATCCACAACTTGCAGTTTTTAAACTATGTGAATTTCCCAGTCTAGTTCTTTATTACATGCTGGAAAAGCTCGTGTTCTGGAAATTGCTGGCAATTCCTTCAAAGCCACCGAATAAATCATGGCTTTAGAGAGTTTCTCTGGATTGCAGTTAAGCCTGCACTGTACTTTTATCTGGCACATTCAAGAAATTTCTAAAAGCAGAGCCCTACTCCTTCCATTAAGTATTTTCAGGAAAGGATACTATATTGATTCCGATGTTTTGCATTTTCCTTCATGCGCTGTAACTGCTGCTGGTGACATTTCATGCTCCAAGGATTATGGTGTTTAAACTGTGAACTGACATTTCCTTTTTTCTCTACAGTGTAATACAAGACTTCAGATTTTTTCAGCCACTCAAATTCTTCCTCCAATTTGTGACTAGAAAACAGAATAAAGCAGCAAATTAGAGGTCAAGTAGAAAAACAAGCACTTTAAAGGGGTTGTCAGTGGATTTATCTATTTTGCTCATCTTCACTAACAGATACCATAAGCTTTATTTTGCTTTCTGTGCAACTGGATAAGTTGCCCATCATTAATATTTCCACTTTATAAAGCTATTTCCACATGAATATAAATTAGCATATAGCCAAATATGTTACAAAACATGTAGTTATTCTATGTATATATTCTTTATCTGTGTTAATTACTTCCATAGAAGTAAAGCAAGAAGTAGCAATATGGTTTAAGATGTATCTTTTGTTAAAGTCACTGTTTTTAGCACAATACATCACAGTTCACAATGAGCACAATTAATATAAATGAACAAGGGGAAAAGTGTCACTAACAAGCACAAAGCAGGATTCCAACAAAAATACGCCATATGTAGTAACACCAATTTTTTTTTTTTTTTTATACAACTATTGTGCTTTCACAGATGGTTGGTTGTTTTGGTGTTGTGGTTTGCTTTTTTTTTTTTTCCTTTTCTTGTGGAAACTTCAAAAATAAGATTGAGAAACCTTTTTCAATTGACCACAGCAGGGGGAAGACTTAACATGCTACTGGGATGAGGATATTATTAATTTCACCACTCAACCTGTCTGCACTGAAGAGTTCAAAAAACCCAAAAGAAACAATAATAGAAAATGAAAGTCAAAAGTCCTGGAGAATTATCTGGAATTCTGGATAACAGATCCTAATCTGACAGCAAAAATCATTATGCTTCAATGCTCTGCATTCCAGTTCTCCCTATCAAACTTACCTTTTAATTTTTTCCTCTTTCCTGTGCTGACGGACCCATTCCTTAGATATCTTCTCATTTTCTAACAACATTGTCTTTTTGTTAGTCCATCGCAACAGCTTACTTTTGGGTTCACAGTCAGAATTATCTAAGTTTTCTAAGTTATCATGGTCCCCATTTAATGGATATGCTATTAGACATAAGTTTCCATCTTCATCCTCTTCAAAGCTCACTGACACAACACCTGAAGAGAGAAAGGACAGACAGTTATGAACTGCTGAAGTGATAAGCAAGCCTTTAAGAACACATGATTTTACACTAAGAATATAGCAACTTTTGTTTTTGTCTCTTACCCTGGTCCTTAGATTCTATCTTGCACAGGCCAAACCTCATCTGCCAACCTAACAAATATCAAAAGACCTAGACAAAAATGACACCTCACAAAAAACAATTTATCATATTGACAAAACAGTGATATAAAAGGTTCTTTTCTCTCTGATGCAGTCAAGTAACAATCAAATAATAACAGGAGACAATTTCAATTAATAAAAGTTTTTATTAATTTAAAAAACTTGACTGGTCTGACCCTAAGCGAGATGTAAAACATTTGTTAACATCTTGCAGCGAAAAGTGACCTGCACAAAAAAAAAACCCCACACCAAAAGCTTTAGGTTTTGCATGACAGCAAAGCAAAAAGCCCTTATCCAAACAAGATTTAATTAATAGATCCCGAGGGGAAAGGAAAATTTCCAAGTAGAGCAAAACAAGGAAAATGCCACATTACAATCGAAACTAGTCCAAAAGCTTCCACTTAATCACCACATCATACATTTTCTTCTCCTTTTTGGAATATATTTTATTGATACTGGTTATGCAGCAATCTTGTGAAATATGTAACAAAAATGCAATACAAAGCAAATCTGTGTTGTACAGAAACATGGTGAACCTTTAAAATCTTTTTTTTTCCTCATCCTCCCCTCGATAGTCTCTAGAGTACTGCATTGCATTTTAAACGTCTTAGTGGAATGCTCTGACAAAGATGCACTCAGTGCTACATTAGCAACTTTCAGTGGTTAATGAAGACATAACAATTGTCTGAATTGTTTTTTAATTTTATTTTTCAGTCCTCTCTTTTTATTCTCATATCAGTCAGTCTGCACAGTCCTTGCAGCTCATCACTAGGCCAGAGGGGAGAGGTCTCGGCGAGAGATTGGCACTTCTGAGCTGGGCAGGCGGCTCCGAGACCTACAGTAGCTGAGGCAAGGAGCGCAGAAGCTCTGACTGACAGTCCTGCTGCCACAGAGAAAAGGACAACAGGAAAAAAGGGGGAAGCCGGCTAGAAAATGGCCTTTTGGCTTTATCCTGGAAAAAAAAAAAAATAACAGACATGGACCAAGTGAGGCCCCTTACCCCTAAATCCCTCCCCACACTCCCCCAAAAAACCCATATACACTAGTACAATTATTCTATTACATTTTGAGATGTATCATTCAAAGATTGCATTTTCTTCCAGTCCAACAGAACTTGTAGTCACATGTGTCAAAAAGTCTCTGTAAATGTGCAGGGACTGTAACTTTGAAACATCACCTCTGAAGTCTTCTGTCAGTTTCACAAAAGGTATGCAAAACTTCACCCCCCTTATGGTTGTTAAAACTCAATATGCTTTAAAAAGCAACTCCATTTAAAAAGTGCTTCAGACATTATTTATTAATCACCAGGCAGTAGTTGATGGAATAGCAAAGAGAAAGAAAAGTGTTTCTGTTAACTAGTGCAATGCTTAGGAGAACTGGAATTTCCACTCCTACATAACATCTGACTCAGCCTCATCACAGCTGCTTGATCCTTGCCTACCTAAATGCCATGAATTTTCATTTCCTTAATAGCAGAAACAACACGGCAAATATTCAACAAGACACCTTACTGACATGTATTTATTGTGATCAAAATGAGAGTCAGAGCAGAAATTCAAAAACAAAAGAGACCACAACTAAGCTTACACAAAACACCAAGCTTACCAAATCCCTGTAAACAAACATTAAACGAGTGGCAAAGAAAAAAACAAATTTAGAAATCCACAAAAAAAAAAAAAGCAGCAGAGAATTACTGAAAGCATTCACAAGCTGTTAGCTACTTACCTGTGCCTAAGGGAGATATATGGGCTATCACCAGCAGAGCTGCTCTACTCTAATGCTGTTAGTCAGCCCAAACACCAACTTGGCAAGCATTTCCACCCTGCATCTCCACAGCCTGCCTCAGACAACATCAAAATACATGAAAAGAAAACCCTAAAATCTCTTCCACACAGAAGAGATTTCAGAGATAACAGAGAGCACAGCACACTTGTATTTACAGAACGAAAAAGCCCAACCCCATCCTAAGGTTTGGTAACTTACCCTCATATTGTGGAGTGAATTTACGCATTTCTGTTGGGAGAGTCTCATAGAACTGGTGTTCCCTCTGAATAAGGGGTTTACAGATGGTCTTGTCATTAAACCGGAGGACACAGGAGTGTCCTCCAACTTGGTGGACAAAAGGCTCGAGCAGGACTCCCTTGGAATAGTGCTCCACTTCCATAGCTCCAAATGCTGGGCTCATCCTTGTAGTACATTAGACAGAAGGCGGAGACAGTAGTGAAAGCAGTTCAGAGCAGACCTGCAGGTGTTTAATTCCGATCGAAAAGTCTGTTGAAACAAACACAAGAGAGCGCCGGGCCGTCAGTCCCCCCGTACGCTGAGGTTTGGGTAAGCAAGGCTGAGAGCCGCTGCCGCGCGGTGCCGACCGCGAAGGCTCCTCCGAGCCGCGGGAGCAGAGCGGAGCTTCCGCCGCTCGCTTAACGTCGCCGCGAACTGCGGCTCAGCTCGGGCGCAGCCAGGCGGGTACACGCGGACACGCCCCCCAGCGCGTCCCAGCCAATGGGAGCCGCCGCGGGGCGGGGCGGACACTCCCGCGGGACTCTCGCCCCGCCCGTCCGCGCATGCGCAGCGGCGGCGCTGGTTAGCGGCCGCTGCAGATGAAACTCCTTGCTCTTCCCCCCCTCCCCTAATTAAAAATACTGATGTTAAATCCTGGCGAGTCCTACTTCAAATTACTCCTAACGCCCTCCAGCGTCCGTTCACAGAGCCAGACGCATCAGCGTTCCCAACAACCCCTCCCTGCCCCGCGCTGAGGGTTCACAGCAGGCACCCCAGCCAGCCAGCGAAATTCACAGTTACAGCCCGTTTGCAATTCCTCCCTTCCAGTGACAGCAGCCACAGAAACCTGCCGGTTCCAGGCTGGACACTTATTTCACTGGCTTATTCAAAACACATCAGATATTCAAAATATTACACAGATGCTGACTTTTCCAACAAAAACCATCATGCTAGCAAGCCACTGTCCAATAACTCATTTTTGCACAAACGCAGCAGAAGGCAGAGCAGGTTTCCCCATCGGCATCCAAAGGGTCTGCAGCCGCGCTACACGCTGCTCTCTGCTCTGGCCAGCCTCCCGTTCCATGCAACTTGCACTTCAATACGCAATTAAAGAAGCAACGCCAAAAAAACCCACCACAAAATATGACTGTCTTTACCTTCCAGTAAAGTTTTAAGTCATGTTGTTCTAATTTTAGACCCAAGCTTTAATGATTAACTTTTTGCAGCTAAAAACAACTTTGTACTTATTTTGTCTGAAGACTATTACACGAACAATAATGCACTTAATTCAAAGAGACTACAAAGTGTTCTAGGTCACAGGTCTATTTTTATTTGTCCTCCTTAGATATTTAACAGCTTTACATTAACTGGAAAGCAGAGACCTGCGGGCTTAAAGCGGCGGCGCTAACAGAACTGTGGACGCCTACAGCATGCCCTGTGCATAAGGGCATTAGTCGAATTAAACAACTAAACTGCTTAAAGAAACAACAGATCAATCAACTGAACTCCAGCTCCTGGAAATGTTTACCTGCACCTAAGAATAACAGATCAATAGTTACTCACTACACACCAGTTAGCTTTTTTTTTTTTACCTCTTTTCTTTCAAGAGGTTTCGTTGACAAAAAGTTACCAGCTTTTAAGCAAATTATTTAACACAGAAAACAAACCTCAGGCCACCTCTGAAAGACTGTACAATTTAATCTGGACTAGTATTTCCCAGAAATAATACTATCTTGTGATGTTCTAGTTGTATTTTAAGATAAGTGCAAAATCAGTAAACTTTCCATCTCTATCTGTACTACTTTTAACTTCCTAGTATTTTTTTATAATGCAGCTCCTGCATCCCCAGAGAAGTTTCTCATCTACCTCAACATGAACAACTGAGCAACTTAAGAGACACCCAGGTAAAAAACCTCTCTGTTCCACTCAGGACACACGCCATTTCCAAAAGCCTATTAACTACAACCACACTGAGCCACACCGCGGTGCCCAGACAGGGGGGAAAGCCGCGTACCTCGGCCTGACCTCCAACCTCAGGCACTCCAACGCACCTCGGCAGCTGCAGCAGTCAGGAGGTGGCACTGTGCCCCAGAGTCACAGACCTGCTCGATGTCTCCCCACAGGACCACCACCCACTCCACGCAGGGCCATACCGTTCACGTTAGACTCTAAGTTCACTTACCAGCAGATGCGTAACACTTCAAACTTTCACCAAATACACACTTAGCAAGCCACATTAGGTCCTGCATAAGCTCTGACTAGAGTTGCTTCTTTTCTGTTAGAAAAATTTTAAGAATCAGCCTGTGTTTGTATAATGCACCAGCAATTTTACAAGTCTCAAGAGTTTTCATCAGGATTTCCTAGAGCAAACAATGCCTCCAGTCTTCTGGAATTTCCCAGGGAAAGCCAGAAGAGTGCCAGCTTTCAGGGGGAGGCGCAGTTATACATGTACAAGATCCTGTGGTGACAGAGCTTTACACTGGCACAGCCACTTTTAACAGCACCACAGTGCATCAGCATTACAAGAGCCACTCATTCCAAGACAGCAGTACCATTATGGGGCTGCCTTCATAATGACCCTGATGGAGAGGCACTGATTGGCAGCTGCAGCGATTCAAACTTAGAAAGTAGCTTGCAACATCCCTGACCCTCAAACATCTAGTCAGTCCTACTCCTACTGCTTCAGAGTTGCATCAGGAGTTAATCTTTGAAAATGTTTATGCTATTAAAATGACTCCCTATCAAAAAGCACCTCCAACACAGACCATACACAACACCTTGTTTACCCAATGCATCTTCAGAGAGCTCATTAGCAGCAGCTCAACTTGTTTGCTTTCACATACACCCCAGTGGTCCGGACAGTACTTGCACATGGCGCACCACATTCACTCCGCAATGGAATTGCCAAGCACGGAACTGCACAGGACTACTCACGCTATTTCACTGTTTCCTGAAAAAGATCTGGCAGCACATCATACAGTGTAACTTCCCATTCAAGGGATAACAAAGCAAGTTTTTTTTTATAGCTCTGATAT
The DNA here is from genome assembly GCF_036417535.1 of Chlamydotis macqueenii. Lineage (NCBI taxonomy): Eukaryota > Metazoa > Chordata > Aves > Otidiformes > Otididae > Chlamydotis > Chlamydotis macqueenii. Next base: position 10,274,552 of record NC_141565.1, on the reverse strand, counting down.
AAAAAAAAACCCATCAGTTATGCAATATTTAGGCAGGACAATAACAGGACCTGGAGTACAATTGCAATGCCCATCAGAAATGCTTTGTACAGTCTCATTTATAAATACCTTCCCCATAAACAACCTCAAAAGTATGTCAAATTAGTTCCACTTCCTTAGAAATGAAAACCTTAACCTAAGACCAACAGCTTCCAGTGGCATTGATGTCAACCAGCATAAGCACAATACAGTTCTTCACTGCCTTTCCTCTGATTCTACACCCAGCTTGTTTTCAATGCTCTTTGAGCAAGAAAGAGCACAGAACAGCTGGTTTCAGTCAATTTTCCCAGATGCCAAATACAGGCTCAGTATACCCTCTCGTTTTCCTCCTTTGTGCTTTTAAGTGCCTTTAGTTAAGATCTTTTGTTCAAAGGACACATCAGAAAAAAAAACCACAGATGTACTATTCCTTCACATGTCAAACATTTTAAGACAGAAATTTGACATAACTTGAAGGAAGCAAATAAAAACCTCATCTCGACACAGTAACAATAGTTTGAGCAATGTCACTCTTACAGTAAGCAACGAAAGATGTTTAAAATGCAAATCTGTAAAACAGAAGTGGAAAGTACAGACATCTTATTCTCATTCACATGTGACAATGAGCATCAAAAGAATACCGCAGCGAACTCATGTCTTCAGACTTTTAATATTAATCTCAGGTGACGGCATTCATTGCAAGGGATTTCATGTCATTACAGATTCTCGATTTAGTTCCCTACCTAATTGCATTAACTAACACATCCTCTGGAGAGCACAGCTCTCAATTAAGGAGCAGCTCCTTGCTTCATAACAATCTCAAAAATAACACCTCTTCCCAAAACTTTGCAATAGCAGAATTACTCCTGCAGAGCTGTCCTCCTAACCAATCTGTTAAAATTGGGCGTTCTCAAGTGCAGACTTTTTACTTTAGGTGGTCAGTATCTGCAGCTCCAAATAGCCATAGATCAGCTTTACAGTGACAGAAATAGCAAAGCAGCAAAGCCTTCTGCCAGTCCTTTTCTCAGTTCACTGAGTAGTGCAAAGAGGAAGCTGACGGGGTAGCAACTTGCAGACCAGAGCTCCTGCAGGACGCTATAATCCCACTGAACCAGACAAAGTTAAGCCTCTTCCTGAGGTTCCAAGGAAACAGAGGAATGGCCCAGCTAGCCAACAGGAGAAGAAAAGAGTGTCAGTGACCCATTACAGAAGCCGAAGAAAAAGCTGCTTCAACCCAAAGAATACTCAGGAAGAAATTAAAAATAGCTGAGAAAGGACATAGGAAGATGCAAATATCAATGCCAAAAGTGTATGGCATGTTTGTGAAAGCCCACCACCTGTTTCGTGCACAAAACTGAAAAGGTACCTCAGGTCTGAGTTGATAAGTCATTACAATGCTCAAAGAGAACGACCCTTCACAACTGAATAATCGTGGTGTGAACCCACAATACACCTATCAAGCTGCAATAATTATAGGCATTTTACAAGTCTTTATGTGAGCAAACTACATGTTCAGTTTACAAATAGCAAGGCAGATACCTTCAATCAAAGAATACAAAATACAAAGCAGAGGATGCACGATCGGAATATTAAAAAACATTAGATACACTAAATACGCTCAGGTCCAAAGTTCTTCCACAACTTGTGATTCATTTTGACAAAAACCAATGCCATTCCTCTACACAACACTTACTAGGAAATGTATCCTGTTGAACACTGGTAAGGAATTGTTTCTAACACTCACTTTAGCTGCTGCTTGGCTCATGAACTGAAGTTAGTTTGGTTGTTCAGCTCCAGAAGTTCTTAAGACCAGAATGGAGATACTAAAATCCTCTAGTGTCCAGTCATCTGCTGCATTCATTTATCACAACTGTTTTAATAGATTCCTAACTTTGAGGAGGCACTATACCTCTAAACAGAATGCAAGTCCCACACCAGGATGTTTTCAAAGCCTTTTGTATCTTTAATAGTAACAATATAACCAGGTTTAAGCAATAAAAGCTATAGTTTCTAACTTTTTATCTCCCTAAGGCAGAAATGTAGAGCCTGCATACAATGTGCTCATATGAATCCCACAATTCTGCAAAAAGCCTTAAAAGCAGCCTTAATTTCCGCACAAATTACAGGAAGCAAACACTTACTCTGGTAACTGATTTTTAGGGAAAAGTTTATCTTCAGTACAAGAGTGCATCAACATTGCCGACTCCTAAACAGCAAGTAATGCAAATCTAATACAGCTGACTTACTAGCTTTCAACACTGCGGAGGGAAGAGGGGCAGTGCCACAGCATGAAGTCGAGGGGGAGATATCACACAGGTGAGCATATTGGCTTTTAGTTGTTTCATTTTCTGTTTTCCCTAAATGCAAGAACAAAATATGACACAGGGCAGCAGGATGCTGTAGGTCTTTGTAACATTGACGAATTTGGCTAGTGTCTGGAAATACCCAGACCCATAAGGAATTTCAGAAAAGTACTCCATACTTTAATTTAAAGACTAGAGTGGAAAAAACCCCTTATTTTTCATCAAACCAAGTGGTTCTGATAGTACATTCTACTTCATTACTTATGGAGACGGGGCAGGGCGGGGGGCGGGGGAGGAAAGGGGTGTAGAGAAACCCAAGCAAAACCAAACACACTGAGCTACATGTTTCTACACCAGTCAAGGTTATTTAAGCTCTTGTGCAGCAATTCAATCAATGTAACAACCATTAAGTTATCTCCACATGACTTGTACTCAGAGATGAGTAAGCATGAGGTTTTGTAAAAATACTCAGCAGGAACACTTACAAGTGCAAGAATAAAATACCAACTCCTCCACACCTACACGTGCGTTTACTTTCCAAGCAGAAATACCTTTTCCATAGCCTTCACTGGTAAACCATGAGGATGATTGTCGTAGTTCAGCCCCGATCAGGACCGGACTACGCAGTCTGTCTCTCGCTCCCCCCACCCTCCGAGAGAAGTCAGGGAGTCAGGCACTACAGTGAAGACTATTATAGCCACCTACAGATACAAAAAGCTAAAAAAGAGCAAGTTATTCTTGTTGAATGTAGGGTGCTTGGGCTAGATCAACAAAAGAAACCACCTCCTTGTTAAAAGTGCTGATATAAAGTAATTTTTTTCTTTTAATCTGTCTTTATCAAATGGCTGATAACTGCAGCAACACATTGTTGTAGTTTGAAAAAGTGAAATAATTTCTCCAGATAAAACAAAAAAATATCCTCATATGTACTTAATTTTACAAAACAGACTGAATCTAGGAACCCAGACTTATACACGAACTCATGCACAAAGTTACTACAAAACATGTTTGCAAAACCCCTTGGGAGCGTGACAGAGCTAACTGGATAGCAGTCTTGGCCCATCAAGGAAGAAATCTACTCCTATTTTTAACATTAGACTGCAAACAAAAGACTCCCACCAAGAACGCATGCACGCTTGTATAATCAGGTGGAAAGTATCTGTTCATCAGTTCAACAAATTAAAGCAGCAGCCCCTGCCCTTCTCCATACTAATTACAGGAATTCCCTGTACCAAGTTGTACATGTTTCTCCTGGTATATTATCAGAGGAATTTAACAACAAAATTGAGTAACATCCACTGGCACTAGATTTTAAGAAAATTCTACGCTCTGTGCCAGAGCTCATCTATCACTGACACACCAAACACAGCTGAAAAAGTATTTAGCTTTTTTTTTTTTTAAGGAAAAAAAAAAGTTCCAACATTTTTGTTAAACATTTAGCAGTTAAACATATCCTCAAAAACACTAATTCAAATAGCCTCTAGGTAGTTTAAAACTACAGTTCAGAGAAACATCCAGAAATGCCCTTGGTTCTTCTGAGGACCTCAGGTCACGTATGTCACACCTAAAGGTACTACTCTAGATTTTTTTTTCCCCCCTCCCTGAAAGGGGAGAAGGGGCAGTCCAACACCGGCTACGATGGCAGACGACTCCCAGGGGCTACATTCAAGATCTTGTTCTCTTACGAACTTCAAGAGTAAGCCAGCACCCTTGGTAGATACAACTTTTTGTAAAGAGGGAATCAAGCCTCTTCTATCCACAAGAATTTTGTCTATAACACAGAAATGAAAGATGAGGCACTCAGATGCTAACATATACAAAGATGTATCTTTCAGCACAAATTTTTTTTTTTAAACTAACAACATTTTTATGCTATCTCCTTTTACTCTCTAAACACGGAGTCCTAGTTTTGTCTTCCTTTAAATATAACCCAAACACAGCAGTAGTTACTATGACAAATAAACACTGCCACACAGGTTAAGATATGCATTAACACCTGAAAATTTAACAGCACTGCTGCTGAGCCACCTCTTGTAGCAAATACAAAGATTTTTGAACAGAACTTTAACAGATGAAACTAAGAATTACAGAACATCAATATATCTAAGCAGAACATATTGTGAGCAAACTGTAAGCAAAATAAAAATAAATACATCTGAAGTTACATAATGTCCCATTATTGTTCTTCATGCACAATCATTATCTTTATCTTCCTTAAACCAGCTCTACATTACTAGGAGAAACTAATTTCCCCAATGCTTGTGTCTTGGAAAGCAAGGAAGTAACCAAGGCGGTCTTCCAAGAACTTCTAGCTTTTTCTAATAGAAGCATGCACACAGCCCTTCAGCTGCAATTTCTTAAATCTCAGCGAGGAGGTTATGTGCTCAGTACAACTAATATTTCAAGATTACAAAAAGCGACAGCTTTCAGCTTTCCCTACACCATTTGTAATCTGTACGCTTAACAACTGCATACACAAAGCTCTGGAGAAATGCCAGAATTTTACCTCTCAAGCACAGCTATTTTATCTCCCCAGAACTAAAATAAAGCCAAGTTACAGGTTACTAACCAGAAAAGAGCATGCAATTCTGACCCATGCAGTTCTTCCAGGGATTGTGTAATTTAAGAACTAGCCTCTTTTCCAAATAAAAATGCCATGGAAACTAAGAAACCTGAACCACCAAAACTAAGCTACTTAAACATCCTATTTAGAAGCTGATCCATCTTAAAACAGTATTCTGGCACCAGCGGCTAAAAACACCAGTTGCTATAAAAAGACAATACAGCCCTTTGTCATGGAGAATCCAAAATAGCATTCAGCCTTTAATCTTCTGAAAATATGACAGCAAGAGCTAAATTGTGTGGATTACACACACTAAAGTGTTACTCAAGATACCAAAACCCCCAGAAATTCCAGCATTGAGATTAAAATAAATCCAAGGCTATGCCTTTCTCTTTGCCACGAATTTAGCAGTCTAGGAACTGCATTTCTCGCCATTCAATAAAAGAACACGGCATCTTTGTGACCGGCCCTTGAGTTGTGACCAATTTGCCGTATGAGAAGTTGCTCAAGAGGACAACTGTCAAGTCCTCTTCAAAGGTCACATTCTCTTAACTACACAAAGATTTTCTCTGCCTGTATTCCCTTCAGAAATCCCAATCCCTAATGCTTTTCAAACCATAAGCACTAGCAGCCCACAGGACAAGACTGTTAAATTTAAGCTTAAATGCCCAAATCCTACAATCCAGTCTAACTCCTTCAGCAAAAATTTCCAGAGGAGCACAAAGCAAAGATCATCTATAAATAAAATATTACAGGAAGAATGGTGCTCAAAATGCAGTTACATATTTCATGCATTCCATTATGTGTATATTCATCTATACCATCAGTATACTTTAAATGAAGAAGTTGAGTCCCTTTCTGTAAAAAAGGGTAGAGCAGTAGCCCAGACTTAATCAGACTTAAAATGCCCATCCATATTTTAAACTATGATTCTTCAATTCTGAGACTTCACTTTTGACTGCCATGACAGATGGAGTTTTTGTTTTCTTACAAGAAAAACTCTGATGTGGCACAATAAAACCAAGGAGAAAATAGTGAATGTTTTCCCTGGTAAATGTAATTCATTTCAAGCACAGCTTCTCCCAAGTAAAAGGGGCAAGGACCTTTTGTACAAGCACACCTGGATAGTACTTCAAAAACGCTTTAAAAAAACAAAAAAAAACCCACCACCACCAACAAAAAAGTCTTTCATCTTTCTCATAGTACAGCATCTGGGGGCAATTACAGGCTCACTATAATAATCCCTGTCAAAGAATTAATCCATTTTAATCTCATACAGTTTACATATTCAAATAGCAGTACAAAACAACTTGAAAAAAATCTTATCAATTTCAGTAATCTATAAAAGGAAGCTTTCACCGGAGCCTGGCTGTATTGCTCTCATCCTCCCGCAGGTAGAAACACATTTAATGATGCAAAAGAGCCGGTTTTATTAGCCTAGGTTATGACATTGTCGTAGTTCAGCCCCGATCGGACCAGACTACGCAGTCTCTCTCTCACTCCCCCCACACTCCGAGAGAATAGGGAGAGAAAATATAAGGAAAAACAACTATAGTAAGTCTTACTCCCTTAAACACATTTGTTGCTTTACAGGCAATTTTTATACCAGCCAGTGACTCTACAGCACAAGCAAATGTGGTTCGCACAACTGTCTTCAAAAAGAAACCATCATTAACCAAAAAGGGAAGACTCCAAACAGCATTATTGCCAAAACCTTCTTTTCTCTTCAAAAATCTGCAATATAGCACCGCCATCCACACCGTGCTCATGTTCCAATTCTGTATGTCTAAAAAATAGCATACCGTCAGGAGGGAAAAACAAAAACAAAAACAAACCAAAACACAACAACAAAACAAAACAAACCCGAAACAAAAAAAACCCAAACCCCTGAGATGTCAAGTTTTTAATTTTTGGAAGCAAACTGTGCCTAGCGATGTTAAATTATTATTTGCATTTTAAAACAAGAAATCACCATTCAGCATTTACATTTAAATAGGTGAAAGGTTTTGTTTCAACATAACAACTAACTGCAAGACAGTCCTCCTCTCACCGTGCAGCTCACTGCCGCACAATCAGCATTCACTTAATTTACCCCTCATCCTTGAGAGACTACTTATTTCCATGAATTCTGAAATTATTCTCCAAACCATTGTGTTCTCTCCTCAGCTAGAGCCATATCCTCAACTTTAAGATTCACAGATGTGTCTCCAGAAAACTGACTGGTTCTACCAAGCCAGATCCAAATTTTTTCATAAGTTAGCTTGAACAGATTCCCAGTTGCAATACTAGTTATGAACACATCCCCTCATCAATTTAACCTCATATCACCAGTTAAATTGAATCAACCTTCTGAAAGAGCCACCATCAAAATGATGTCTGTCATGTCAGTAGTTTCACTTCTGATCTTTCTAACAAGGAACTACATTAATCTAATTGATGTCACCATTAAAAAAAAAAACCAAACACAAATGCTATAACATTTTCTCTATATAACCAAAACACAAGGCAGATAAATCATTGTTCTTCTGAAAAAAAATATATGAAAAAGGAAAAGAGCAAATGTTAAAAGAAAGAGGTCATCTTCAATAAGCATGAAATTAGTCAGCGCTCACAATTCCTGATAAGGTTTCACTGTAGAAAATTTCTGCACACAGCACTGCACAGCTATTTGGGTGTGCTCAAAGTCCTCTGTGCTTCAAGAAAATAAAATTAACATTTTTGTTGTGCTCATTCAATACAGATTCTGGCATAAATTCCCCCTTGCTTCTCCTAAGTGTGATTTTCTGAGGAAAAATAGCCTACATAATTGTACCTTCTGTCTCTGAGCTTGTTCACTACAAATCCCCACAACCTGGGGCATCATTAACCAGTTTCAGCAAGTCATCTATTTTTTTTTTTTTTTTCAGTTTCTTTCAACTTTTTGGATGTTACCACAGCAGGACAGAAGACAGGGACCAAGAGAGGCAGTGCAGCTCAAAGGCTACTGCATGGATTCAGTACTTGCCTGTTCTGTTTGGGCTGTTAACTGGCTGATGAGCACTTAAACAGCTCCAAACGAGCCATCGTCTGAGCTGTCTCTTGCCCAACAATTCACCACGGCACATGCCCGTCTTTCTGAGACACGATCAGGACTTCAGACACTTAGTGCTGCACAAGTCAAGAAGCTGCAAGAGATATCAGTGATGATCTCAAGCTCATAAACACCTGATTAAACACAAGCAATGTTAGACCTTCATTTGAACAAACAATTTTGCTTCCATTATGTCTTCTACTATTTCAGACTTTGCAGAAGGACAAATTTCTAGGTACTTAAAGCACATGATATTGTGTCCTACAGGTTTTTTTTTTTTTGCAAAAGAGGGGGAAAAGAATTATTTTGAAGCAAAATAGTTAGTATGAAAGGCCCAAAAATAACATCCAAACAAGAAATGTAGCCTCTTAATATTTGAAAACTATCCCTATATTGTTTCAAAGATACAATAACCTTGGGCAAGACAGAAAGCCAGATAAAAGAATTAGTGAGAGGAAAAATCCTCTCCCCGCAATGGAAAATTTTCATCTCTTCAAGCAAGGCACAGAGATGCTCAGCCGGACCTGCGTTGCCTGGAGACCAACTGCAGCTTCTTGCCAACAGGGACAAGCTAAGCATCAGCAAATTCAACAACTGATAAGTGGATAACTGAATGAGAGGCAGCAAGTTTTTTCCACACACCAGTGTAAATACCTGATAGCTTTCAGATAATGTTTCTAACTCACACTCATTAGACACATTAGAATTATTACGAATATAAAATATCAGCCTAATAAATCTTCAAACACCACAGCTTAGCTCTTACTCTCACACTTCTGGGGACAGCTTGTGCAGTAGACTGCATCCAAGTCAAAATTTTTAGTTGCAATTCAATTTCTGCCCTTTCAATCTTTTCATGCAATATCTGAACTTTTGGAATACATTCTTACCCATTAAACAAGTTCTGTGTTTAAGTGCTGGTGTAGAAATATTAAGGGAACCAATGAACTACAAAAAGGAAGAAGCTACATCTCGGCTTAGCGTTAAAAACCACATCAAATCATGCTTTATCTCAAAGCCCTGCCTTTTCCCCTCGCCTTTCCCACCCAATGCGCAGCTCCCCGTGCAGGATAGCATCAGAAGCGTTACTAAGGAGACACTTGTTTCACCTATTCTGGACCCGGAACTGCTCCTGTCGGGTAGGCACTACTTGGCTGCAGGAGCAGCACTCCTTACCTCCTCTCACAATCCCCAGCTGACCAGAGAACAATTAAAGTACCATCATACCAGTGACCTGGCTGGAAGTCCATCCACTGACAGGTAGCAGAGTTTCTCTTCTTTAACATCTTTTCTCATTCAATTTTTTTTTTTTTTCAAAACCACATGCATGACAAACCTGAAGTCTTCCTTGCAAGTAACTGGTAGGGTGTCGTGGTTTTGTTTAGTGAGGGGGGGGCCTAAGGTGGTAGCTTCTGTAGGAAACTGCTAGAAGTCGCTCCCCTTTGTTCAGTGGACTTGGCCAGGCCTAGGGCGGATCCACTGCTGGCCAAGGCCGAGCCGATTGGTAGCAGAATGTCTCGTGATAATGCCTCTGCGATAACGTATTTAAGAAGGGGAAAACAGAAAAAAAAAAAAAAAAAAAAAAGAGAGAAGAGAAGATGTGAAGAAGCTGAGCAGGGGCAGAGGCGCAGAGGGGGAGGCGCGAGCCTCATGGGCCTTGCAGGCCTCACCCTCTGGCCTCTCGCCAGGCAGCCGACTGGGCCCGATTCTGAGAGACATCTACCAGCCTGTTGCGAGGAACGGCTGCAGACGCCAAGGTCAGTTCAGAAGGAGGGGGAGGAGTAATGCGGCTCCTGGCCAAGATTCCCCTGCAGCCTGTGGTGACGACCATGGTGGAGCAGGTTGTCCCCCTGCAGCCCATGGAGGTCCACGGAGGAGCAGAGATCCACTTGGAGCCCATGAAGGACCTCGTACCGGGGGAGCTGGATGCCTGAAGGCAGCTGTGGCCCGTGGAGGGCCCGCTGGGACAGCTGTTCTAGAGGGACTGCACCCGTGGAAGAGATGACCCACGCCGGAGCAGTTCCACCAAGGACTGTGGCCCGTGGGTGGGACCCCACGCTGGAGCAGGGGAGGAATGCGAGGAGTTCTTCCCCCAACCATGAAGCAGCGGCGTGAAACAACATGTGATGAACTGACCACAACCCCCATTCCCTCTTCCCCCCTGTGCCGCTCAGGAGGGGAAGGTAGTAGAGATAATGTTAAGCTCGGGAAGAGGGAGGGGTGGGGGGAGGTTATCTTGTTCTCTGTCTCATTATCCTGCTGTTTGTAGTAATAAATGAATAGTTTTCCCCAAGTCGAGTCTGTTTTGCCTGTGATGGTAACTTTAAGGATTTCTCCCTGGCCTTATCTCAAACCTTGAGCCGTTTTTCTTATATTTTCTCTCCCTGTTCTCTCGGAGGGTGGGGGGAGTGAGAGAGAGACTGCGTAGTCTGGTCCTGATCAGGCCTGAACTACGACATAGGGAAAGAACTTTTGAGAGCAAGAAGCGCAGCATTCATGTGACTGACCACTATCCGGTTTTCCAGCTCCTTCCAAAGTTACTGTACTGCATTGCTATGATGACCCTATCTACCTTTCTTCAAAAAGAAACAGCAACATAAAGCTTACATTACTCGTATGACCAAAGTACCACAGACAAGATAACAAGACTATTACTTCAGAAAGGTACAAACAAAGACAGAAAGTGTAGAAAAATCGCTTTTCAATGAAAGGTATTAACATAAATTTATGAAAAGCTACCTGGTCAAGTTTAAGGTCTGAAATTTTTACAAACAAGTACATATGAATGGCTGTAATCCTGCCCTGAAATCCTTCCCACGATCCTTAACTAGGAGACACTTCTGAGCATTTAAGATTATTCTTTTTTTGAAGAAATATTCCTAAATTCTGGCAGTTAGATCATTGGGTTCTTCCTCATTTTGTAATATATTTTAATCAAGAAAAAATTGTAACAAGCTGGAAGATGCTAAACAGGCCAAATGTAAGAAAATTAATAAGTTCATTTTAAAATAGACATATTTGTGTGTGGATGCATGTGTATATAAACGTAATTTCCATTCCTTAATGTTGTCACAAGTCCTGAAAACATGCAAAGTAATTTCAACTTAAAGACAATTTTTAATTTTACAAATAGTTTTTATTTTATATAAGCGACATTATGAGCAAAGCCACCAATTATTAGACATTTAAAAGCCAAAATAACTCTGACCTTGTTATTTTTAAGTGCCAAATTTGAACTGCTCTACTCACTTCACTGTTAAGTGTTGAGTAATGATAAAAAAACACGTAATCTGACTGAAAAGTTAAAACAAACTCACAATAGCTATACTGTTCCAGAAATAAATATTAAAGCAAAATTTAATTACAATATTTGACACAGAATTGCCCACTTGGATGTTCATGAGTCTAAAAAAGCATATGGGCACTGGATGAGTTTCTAAAACACCTGAGTACACAGGGCACATAAGGCACTGTGTAGAAAAAAAAAACAGACAGGCTAGAAGCAGAGGGCAATTAAATTCCAGCATATATCAGGAAAGATATCGGTGTTAAACACGCATACTTTTCATACTGGAATTAAGGTCAAGGACACATCAGGGTGTAACTACCAACAGGCTGTTATCCTATCACAACGATAACATTTATTTTCTTAAGGAGTATGCCGATTTTCAAAGCCTCAACCGTAAGTGGTTTTGTTTAAGAGCCTGAGGGCTCCAAGCCATGTTAAGAAGGTATTATAAATCTGTGATGCTCAAAACAGCACTTAACAAGACATCACCCAGTATTTCCGTTTTACACAGAAAAGTGGTATTCGTGAGCAGCACGTCCAATTATGCAACACCTCCCGAAGCACCCTTTTTTCATTTCGTAATATTACCGAGTGTATGAAACAGTGCTCAAACCCGCAGCATATCCATCACCCAGGTAAAACGGAAAACCAACATGTTATGATTCAGACAAATGAGAACTGCTGAGTAACAACAAGGGGCGACAACCAGCTCGGGGGTCACCCAGCCACCTAAGACCGCGCAACTGCGGAACCCCCGCGCTGAGCCAGGGCCGCTGCTGCCGAAAGCCTCCGGCCCCGGTAACCCTCCCAGCGCCCTGCACGGCCCCGCGGGGGTGCGGGGCAAGGCCCGGCCGGAAGCGCGATCCGACGTGCGAACGGGGATGCTCCGTGAACGCTGGGGTCCGCCCCCCACCGGCCCCAACGCATCCCGGGGCAAACCCGCACCCCGCCGGGGGTGATACCAGGCCGGAGCCCTGCTTCCTCTCTCCCAATGGGAAACCAGAGCGCTGCCCCCTCCGGCTCCCCGCTTCCCGTTGAGCCCGGGCAATGCCCCTCCCCCTGCCGCCGCCACACGCCCAACGGTGCCGCCGAGCATCTCCAGCGGGGAGCGGGGCAGCCACCTCCTCCCGCCTCCCCCGGTCCGAGCACCGACCTCCCGCGGCGGGCGGGGCTGGGGCCTGCAGAGGGAGGGTCCCGCCGCGCCTCAGGCGCCAACGGCAGCCCCCAGCCGCCTCCTCAGAGCCGACCGCACTGCAGGGGCTGGGGGGACGGGGCAGCGGGTTCGCTGAGAACCCGCGGCACCGAGCGGACCATCTGGGAGACCCGGAGGAGCGGCGGAACGCGCCCGTTACCTGCTGTCAGGCCGGCAGCGGCAGCGGCTTCACCTCTTTTGTTCCTCAGATGTCAAAATGGCGGCGCGGTGCGGTGCCGGCCCTCCTCCACCCCAGCACGCTCCGCCCTCCCGCCCGCCTCCCCATTGGCTGCGCCCGCACCGCCGCCCGCTGATTGGGCAGCCGCCGGCGCCGCTGTTGCTAGGGCAGCCGGCGGGCGCGGGGCAGGGCGGCCCGGTGGGCTCGGTGCGGGCGGAGGTGCCGCAGGCCCGGGCAGCGCTCGGTGGCTCCAGGCGTCCAGTGGCTCTGCAGCCCGGCCTGGTTGCGCACCCCTTCCACGGAAGCCACAGGGAGCTGGGGATGGCCGGCCCGGGCCTGGGAAGCAGGACCTTGGGCAGGAGCATCCCCTCTGACGCTCTTGGCCTCCATCTTCGTGAGGAGAGCACAGGGCACGGCCGCCACCTTTGCGAGGCAAAGGCCTCAGCCAGAGCTGGCCCTGCCTGGTCCCCAAGCCTCAAGCCCCCACCCAGGCACCCTCAGCCTGGTGCCAGGCCTCTGCGGGGTGAGTTGGGTTTCCTCTTCCTGCGCCCGTAAGGATCTTCAGAGTTACACCGTGACTTGCAGGCCGCAGCAGGCATGGACAGGGCTCTTGTTAACTTTGGCTCCGTGCCTGCTTGAGTACAGTTTATCTCTGTTCATGTGCAACGTTTGCCATTAGTTTGGGCGTGACTGGGGCCTGGCTGCTGGGGCACTTTCACTGCTTGTCCCACTGAGGAGGCAGAGGAAGAGCATCTGAGAAGTCTCTGAAGCAGAGGAGGCTTACAGGGCCATATGCCTGAGCACACCCATTAGGTCTGCGTTTCTTTTTTCGGTACCACCGAAAATCTCAAACAGGCATACACAGCCAAAAGTCCTGGAGGCTCCCCCTACTCAGCTTTACCCTGAATGACTTCTCTGTGCCTGTGACCTAATGTTTTAAATGCCATCGCAGTCATAGGGGTTTGCATGCAAGCTCGTGAATGCGCCTGTAAGAACAGAGCCACCATCGTTGTAAGGAAAAAAGATTGAATAATGAGATTATTGCAGTTTAAATTACTAAGCAACAGTCTCTCTGACAATGAATTTAGTAACGCTCTGCCATCTATTTAATCATGCTAATGAGATGGAACAACTCCACTTACATACAAATTACTCTGCATTTCATTTAAATAAAGGTCAGAGAGCTAAAAGCTGCACAAGCCACCACAATTCTGCTGTGCAACACACCCAGCAAAAGGCATCCTTTGTTTCCAGAAGGGACCCAGCCTTTCTGGCCATGGGCTGCCAAGCAGGCCGCGCGCATAGAGCATCTAGCTCAAACCTCCCACCTCCGCTCCCCGCCTGCCGGTCCCTGCATGGGCAGAGAGCCTCTCTGGCTCCGGAATGGCTCCTTGGTTTGGAGATGTGAGCATCGGTTCACCAAAGAGAGTCAGAGGGCGAGAGATTTCTGATTTCTCTTTGTTCTAAAGTACAAGCACGCGTACAGTCTTGTGTAAGAAACAACGATACCCCTTGGTTCTCACTGCTTAAAATATGCCGCTCTTGTCCATCAGGCTGACATTTAAACCCAAGCAGGGCTGCCTGTTCAAAGTCTCCTCATTTATCTGACTGGTACCATCATGATTATTTTAGGTTCAAAATCTGCATTCTTATGTGTCTCTCACCATTTAAGACTGGTGACTTTCCTTGGACATTTAAAGATTTTGTTTTAAGTCCAAGTTTCTTTGGGCTGAAGCTGGTTGTGAGAAAGCAAGTCTGTAATTTATGGCTAGAGATTATCAATACATGTTACTAGTTTTAATCTTCATTTGCAAGCCCAGAGCTGGTCCAAGGCTCATGTCTGATTTATGTTCCCCAGCCACAGGGAGAGGGGAGCTGAGGTGCCACTCCATGGGACCCCTCCCCACTGGGTGGCTGCATGATCCCTCCAGAGGCTGGGAATATTCCCACATGCTCATGGCAGCATTAGGTTTCCTCAAGCCTTGCTCCTCGCTGTGCTTCTTTCTGTTCCTCTTAATTAGCGGGGGAGCAACTCCAGGCTGAGAGTCACTCAGCCATCTCCTACCTCCCCCGCGATCGGCTTCCCTGATGCAGTTCATGCCTGTAATAAGACGTCAGCATCGAGCTTGTCTTGACAAACCTCGCTGCCCTTGCCCGCTCAGGGCTCATGGTCACGTCGAAACACCCTGATGGTTTTCCAGCCCCCCATCCCATTGGCTCTGGGATTAGCCTCCAGCTTGCCGTGCTCCGAGACACGCAAGCAAGGCTGATTCTTTGGCTGCCTGGCACTCCAGGTGACCCCGCATCACTTGTTGAGAAGATTTCACCCTGAGCACAGCGTGAGGCTGTTGAATGTAAGACGCTTAGCTCTGGGAGTCACTGCACAGCAACCTCCTCTCGCCACGACAAGGAAGATGCAGCGACAACGGAGATGCAGCGTTTAAGCCCATGAGGATCTGCTCACACAGGCGATCGGAAAGGTGCCTGTTTCTGCCACCGGCAAAGCCATTCGCAGAATAAATAGGCAATAAACATCCTGCTTCCACAAACACTTTCCTCTCCCTTGTGTTCACTGTGTGTTATGTGTGTGCATACACGCACACACACACATTTTTAAAGAGCTGGTGAAAGGTGCCAGACTGACAGTTTAAAGGAACAAGCACTTCCCGTTACTTACAGAACTGGTTCAGTACAGGAAGCGGCAGAGCAAACTTCTCTCCCTTGGGCTGTGTCAGATCCATGATCCAGAGGAAACACCCTTCAGCATAAAGTTAATGCATATTCATTTTTTTTTGTCTCCCTTGCTAAGGATCTAGGAATTGTTCCTTTTTCAGAGAGCAGAGGAATGTTATGAAGTTCCCTAGTTCAATATTATCCTTGCCGCAATGAAGGTTGCAAAATTTAATTTATATGGTAACTGAGACCCTGAATCAAAAGATCTAAGGCCAAAAAGATTCAGCCCCGTCTAACCAAATCAGCTCAGTTCCAACCCAAGACAGTTTTCTAACTGCATAGTCCTCATTCAAAATCTCGATCCTGTGCTCTGATGGTGTGGTCCATGCCATTTTCACCATGCCTATGGCAGTTCTAATTAATACACATGGTTCCAGTTATTGTTTACTTGCAAAACATTTCGTCAGACAATGTGTCTGATTCAGGGCTCAAAAAGCCAGGCCACTAAAGGAGGACAGCACTTAATTTAATAAGGCAGCAGGGAAATGTCATGCTTTCAAGATGTCTTGCACGGAAATAGATTCCACGCTCTATCCTCAGTCCTCTCAGGGTCAAAAATAATAATGATGAGAATGGAGCTGGAAGCAGAGGGATAACGATGGGGTGGCAGCAAAGCCAGCTGCCTGAGCCCCGGCAGTTCAGCTGCCCGCTGGGCAGGCCTGTCCCTTGCCAGGCACTTTCTATTACTCCTGAGGAATTACAAATTGCTGGATGAGTCACAGGAGAAAAACACAACCAGACTTTGTTTGCTGGGATGGAAGCTCAGCTCTGGGATTTCTCAAGAGCTGCAGAGAGGGAGAGCTGACAGCTGCTACTCGGCGAGCCAGGGCGTCAGGGCTCGCAGGTGAAGGATCTGTGCTTTCCTGCAAAAGGCTGTGATGAACAGAAAGGTTTTTCTCCACCCCACGTTCCTTTTAACTGATCTGACCAGATCTCAGGAACCACAAGCAAAACCATCTGTAACTTATGGTTTAAGGTTTAATCTGTTGGCTATGCTTCAGGCAAGCGGGGAGCACACAGCGTGCTGAAAACGGGGACGGCAGCAGTGCCTGGCCACACAGGCTGCTTACCTGCCAGGAAAGGGCTGAATGCCACAGTCCGGCCTGCCTGCGCCTCTTGGGTTTCTGCAGAACCCTGGCCCCATGGCGTGTGCCCGCAGCCAGCTGCAGCCTGCTCCGCTGGAATGATGCAGGAGAGCAACCAGAAAAGAGAGGAGTGACAAAGAGCTGCCTCTGAGCCAGCAACGCATGCAAACCACTTCCTGGCCTGTCCCGAGATCTTCAGCCTCTCTGGAGAGCAAGGACTCTTGCCAGACCCATGTCTGGGGGTCCTGGATCAGTCCCCCAGACCCAGAAGTCCTGGCTTGCCCACCCAGCCACACTGAGCCCTGGAGATGCTGTCTGTGGGCTGCCAGCGGAGATCTGGCTTGGGCTCCCAGTAACAAAATGCTGGTTTGTGCTATGTCCCCTCACTCCCCTCCCTTACCTAGTAACTGCTGCAACAGCAGAATTCATCTGTTATTGCAGAATAAAACAACCACTTGCCAAATGACACATGAAAAGAACAATACATAGATAGCAAGTGCCCAAAGGTTAGGAGAAGCTGGAGGGCTTTTTCCATACAATTTTTTCTAAGTTTTGTTTTTTTTTTTTTCTTCACACACCCGCTTTGCACAAGACTGGTGTTACGGAGCCATGGCCACTCCAGCACGGTGGCATCACCCACGCGTGGTCTTACAGCTCTTCTGGGAGAACGCGTTGGGAATCTGCCAGGCTGGTGGGTTCTGTGTTTAGGGCAGCTCACAGCCCTGCTGCAGACTCTGCAGCCGAAGTGAAAACCCAGATCCACAGGTTTGGGTCAGCCCCTGGATCCTGCCTTCCATGTCAGCGCTGCCATGCTCCGTGGTCGAGAGCCGGTCTTACAAAGCGAGGCGGCTGCCTCAGGCACAGCTGAAGCCGGAAAGAGCTGGCAGTTTCGGTTTCCTCTTGTGCTTGTGTGCTGCCACAGCTCTGTCCCCCAGCGCCTGTCCTCCTGCAGCTTCACCATCTGATTTTCCTTTTTCTGAGCCTCCCTCAACCCGTCCTTGGTGAATAAATCCCCCTGCTCCTCTCCCCATCCCGTAGGGCCAGGCAGCAGCACAAGGGCTGCTTCAGCAGGCTGGAATAATTATCTCTAATTGTGTTATTTTTTTTCTGGAATAATTATGTTTATCATGGTGGTGCTTAGGGCCAGACTCCTGCGTCTGGGACTGTGCTTTCCTCTCAGCTCCCAGGCTTTGCCCAGAGACCCTCGGTCATCAGCAGCACACCCAGACCTTGCCATGAAGCAGCTCCTGTGCTCACCACCAAAACAACCCCAACTCCCCAGCATGACTGAGCACGACTCAGAGCTGAAACTCCTCTGGGGAACATATAGGGAACTTCCCGAGCTGGGTGATACTGGCATTTGGCTGGCATCCCACTGTCACACACCCCACCACGCCTACCCGCCTGGTGCTACCGAAATGCCACCAGAGCTGCTCAATGCAGCAGTGCAGACTATATAGGGCAGGGAAAAGCCAGTTCAGATATAAATATCGATCAAAGTAAGTCACCTTGTCCTTCAGCTGCTTTAAACCTGCCGCCCCCAGCTTTCGATTTCCATTTTCACTTCTGTGGCTGCTTTGCACAGCCTGGCTTCGCCCAGAGATACACCCCAAATCCTGCTCCTGCTGCATTTCTGTGGGATAGGGCCAGGCCCAGACCCTTTCAAAGGCATTTGCAGGCGAGAGAAGGTCAGAAGCTTTGGCTCAGCAGCTGTAGTCATCCCTCATTGAGTTGCCCCTGATGAAGGTTACAGAAAATTTCTTGTCCCCGTTCAGCCAATTTAATGCGTGCAAGATTTTGCACCAGTAAGTCAAATGAGAGAAATAAATGCTTGCAAAAATAGCGATTGGGGGGAACTGTGTGTATTTCACGCATCACAAGGTTCCTTTTGTGCAGGAAGTAGAGGGTTTGTGACGCCTCACTCACAGCCATCCATCTCGCTGCAGATGGGCCAGGCGCTGTCTGCAATACCTGCTTCCTCACAGAAACCAAGCGTAGCTCCGGCTTGGGACGGCACAGACTCACCGGCAGCTCCGTTCCCTGCCCGCCAAGCCTGCAGCGACCAAATAACCACAGGCTCGTACTCCAGCACTAACCCCCTGCCACAGGAACCAAAGCCTCCCTCCCTTTCCCTTTCCTAGAGGCAGCCCCCCCAACACTCTCCAGTTTTCTCTCCCATGGAGAAGCCATGGGAAAACCTCTACCAGGTTCTCCTAAATGAGGAGGTCCAGCTCACCTCAGAATAAATCCTCTTTATTCATGGAAGAGCAAAATGCTTCCCCCAGTCAAAGTCTGTCCCCACTGAGGAGCTGACAGTGCTCACGGCAGAGCCCACGGCGCTGCGAGCTCCAGGGCTGCGAGCCCTGTGGAGCTGTGGCCATGCCGGGAAGCTCAGCCTTGGGCAGTGAGCACCATGGAGGAACAAGCTCAGCTATTGCAGATTTTGTAGTCATTTCATGGGGGACTTCCTGAGGAGATTGCTCCACCCCGTAGCAGACCTGTCCTCTGCCAAAAAACGCTGTAACGTGCGTGTCCGTTGTTGGGACCTGCACCCTCCTGCCCCTTGCTGCCAGCTCTCCATCCTGCCCACCACCTAGCTATAGTTTTCCCCAGCAACTCTCCATGGCTAAGGGTGCAAACCAGAAGACCCACGTGAGAGTCAGGAAGGATGGGGACGAGCGGTGCTCTCTCCTACCTGGGATGAACACGCTCCATCAGGTCTTCAGGGCGCAGGGGGTCGGCAGTAGCCAACGCTCCTGGCCCATTGCCCTTGGAGCACCAGCGCTCCAGGCAGTGCCGAGAGGATGGACTAAATCAGCATCAATTGGGAATGTCATTTCTTGTAAAAAATATCCCATCTATCCCTTCCCTGCAGTCTCTTCTGCCGCTTCAGGGACTTTTCCTCAGGCTATTTTTAGTGCCGGGTTACATCACTGCCAGCTTCTGCTGCTTTGAAACAGGCACCAGCTGTGAACATCCAGGCATCAGCGCCTGCGAGCCGCAGGGCTGTAGGATGGGAACTTTATCACTTGGCCAGCAGATGATCAGGCTGCACTCGCAAGCTGCCGAACGGAGCCTGGTTTAGGGGAGCAAACAAGGAGCATCTCGATGGTGCTGGTGCCCGATGGGGAGGAGGAGCGCCCTGCCGCGAGAGCCCCTGCTTCCGCCAGGACCGGGGGATGCTTTCTGGCAGCACTGCCATTGCCTGGCTCTGCAATACCAAGCAAGTTAATTAATCCTCTGTGCTTCTCCTCCTTCCAAAGACAGAATTTGTGCTGACCTACTTCTTACGGAGAAATTCGCAAAGAGCTTCAATGTCCATGATGAGCAAGCGGCACCGAAAGCGCTGATTATGCTGGCTGTTCCCAGTACCCAGACCACTGCAGAGCTGAAACAGCAGCAAGCAAAAGCAGAACATCACAGCTTGGGAGCAAGTAAGAGAGACAGCTGCTCTTGCAGGGAGGCCACAATTTCCAGCCTGGCAACCGGCTCTTGCTTTTGGGCAAGAGGGACTCACGTGCTGGCCGGCCACGTGGAAGGGTGGCTCAGGCTGTGCGATGGCACAAGCAGCCGCACGGCAAAGAGGCAGGTTCACCTTGCAGCTCTTTGCAAAGACGCTGTGCTTTGGGCGCGGGAGTCCCGGCAGCCCCTGGATGGAGAGCTGCAGGCAGCTAGCCCAGGGCAAGCGATGCAGCCCCGGGGCAGCGAGGAGAGGCAGGGGATCTCCGCAGCAAGCCCTCGGCATGCGAGGCTGCAAATGCTTCGCGTGCCCCAGGCAGGCTGGCACTGTCACTGTGTCCCACTGCCTTTGGGATCTGCAGGGGCTGCCTGAGCCACACGAGGTTTAACCCCTCTCTTCCCCACCTCTCCATCTCCGAGCCTCCCTGGTAGCCAGGGTTACAGAAACCTGTGCAGGAGCCTTTAGCAGAAATGAGGAAACGGGGATCCAAGCTGGCCAAGCACCCTTCCCCAGCAGCATCCCAGTCCCCACAGCCACCCTCTGCCCTTCCCCTGCATCCCAGCTGGCCAAAATCTCTCTCCCAGAAGACTCTACCCAGAACAAGGGCTGGAGCTCTGAAGGAGGAAATTCTGAGTTAAATTCCTTCCTCCCGAGTCATTTGCAGAAGGGAACAGCGTGTGCTCCCAGCACAGGGATGACGTCTTGCTGGCCTCCTGCCGCTCCTTGGCTGCCTGTCACCGTGGGGCCAAGGCTCTCCCAGCGAGGCAGCGGAAGGGTTTGGCCGACGGAGAAGGGCTGGAGGGTGTATTCACCGTGCCTCTGCCCCGGGAAGGGCTGGCATTGCCTTCCCTGGAGGGAAGAGGATGCAGGAGGTCACCGGAGAGCCGCAAAGATCCTCTCCATCCCCCAAGGAAAAAGGAGTAACAGAGTTATGCTGCAGATTATATGTGAGCCCAGCATGAAGCAGTTATTACTGAGGGCTCAATAACCAAACCCAGGATTAAGGAGAAGGACCAAAGCCTCGGCCAGTGCAAACAGCCACAGCTGCGTGGAGGCTGGGAGCCTCATACTAATTCATCCGCAATTCCTCAGCAGGAATAATGAAACAGTTAAAGCAGCCCAAGGAAGCTGTTCATTTTGTATTTGCATTGAGCTGCTTAAAAAGTAAACACGGAGTAAGGCCAGGCCCGCCAGCAGCTGTCACTGACCGCAAAATCAAATATGTTGTAGGCTGACCCAAAGCAGGGCAGGCTCCCAGGCAGAGCAGGAGCAGCAACCGTGGTAGAAATGGGAGGAACGCAAGCTGTGCCTGGCATGGAGCAAGAGCTGCTGCCCCCCTTCCTAGGCCAAATCTGTCAGTGGGGTCACAGAGGTGGAAAAGTTACCTGAAAAAAATATTCCTGATGATTCTCTCTCTGTCATCTCAGAGAGGAGGCAAATGCCTGATCTGGGCAATCTGTGTAGGGATTATTAAACCAAACTGTATTTGGGCCAAGGTTAATGAAAAAGCCTGCAAAATCCTCCTGGCCACAGGGTTTTGGTTCCCTCATCACAGGCAGCTTGGTGCCGTGCCGGTGGGGAGGCACGAGGCTGGCAGCGTGCACACGTGCCATCAGCCACAGCAAGCCGGCCAGGACTCGCGCCGGGTTTCCTGTCCTCGCAAAAGCAACAGGAGTCTCACTTCTTGCTTGCTTGTGAAGCCTCTGCTGACAGCTCACAGGGATTATTGTCATCTGTTACCACATCACCCCATGGGGACACGCTTTGTGCCACTCAGCAAGGGCTGTGGCCCCCTCAGAGCCCTATCTGGGGCTCTTGGGGGAGAGCTCGTGCCACCCTGCCACAGCCGGAGCCATGCGGGTGAGCCACAGCCGATCGGCATCACAGGCAGAGCTGGACTGCACCCGTGTGATGTGCAAGCACCCATCCAGGAGAGTTTTCCTTACACGCCTGCAGAATCCAAAATCCTGCATCTCTACTTGGGCAGCTGCAAGGCAGCCTCGCTGCTGTATGCTGTCCCAGGGAAGATGGGAAACACGCTCAGGCTCTTTTCCCCCTTTATTTTAGGTGGACAGAGAAGTTATTCAAAATGACGGTTTATGGTTCTTTAATTTTCCTGTCTTTCTTATCTTTGGAAATGGAGAACTGGGGGCAACACGAAGTGAGCCCACAGATCCCTACTCTGACGGGCTTCTTATCGCTGGAGCAGTTTCCAGTATCTCAACCGTGATGTTAAAACCATTAAGTTTCTGGCCATAGATGCAAAGAAAAACTAGAAGCCATGGCGCAGCAGTAATCAGGGCAATAAGGTTTTCTGCTTCCACCACCCAAACGCTGCTGCCTAAATCTGCTAGGAAACCCAGCCTCTCTGGTCCCAGCTGCTTCCCCAGGGCTCTCACCATGGTGCTTCCCTCCCAGTGCCAGCTCCTTAATAAATACTGGTTGTTCCCATCGCATTTCCCTCACACGGGCCGATAACGCCAGCCCTGCTGGCAAGTGATCCATTCCCTATTCACCGAGTCACACATATTCATCAAAAATCACCCCGGATTCACGGAGACAGCATCCTTGAAGTGTCAGAAGAGGTTGAGGGCAGAGCTGCAGCGATGGCCCATGGGCTGGAGACGCAGCCCCATGCAAGCGACTTGGCACCAGCCCTCGGTCCTCATCCTGCATGGCAGGGCCAGGAGGAGCAGCTGGAAATGAGGGAAGCAGAGCCCATACCCCGTCTTTTTTCTCTTCAACATCCACCCTTCAATAAGGCACAATTATCCGTTTACTTAAGAGCAAGGGTAATTAACCACCCAAATGGTGACCGAGGAATGCAAGAGTCACAATAGTCCCTATTATGGAGCAGATCCACTAAATGGAGATCATTGTTCTTCCTGGCCTTAAAATCCTGGCAGTACACCCCAGCACCTTCACCCACTGTGGACTGGCACCAAAAACACACAGGGAACTGGTATCCCTCAAGGGCAGCACTGGGAAGTGAGGGCAGCCAGGTCCACGCTCTCTGTGGCAGGACCGGAGTGCGGCAAAGCCGCCAGCTTGCAAACGTTTCTGTGCAACACAGGAATTGGTGCACAAGGCTTCCCAGCCCAGCAGATCACAGCACTAATTTTAATGCTGTAAATATTTTACTTTCATTTGCAATTTAACCTGCCTGCCTTCAGCTGAGAGTAATTTCCAAGTAAATGGCTGACTCTGCCGCACCTCGGGGGATGTGAGCTGCATCACCAGCCCCCAAACCCCAAACTCTGCAGGGACCGCTACCCCAGTAAGCATCCTCAGTGCTGCAGGGCTCACGGTCAGGGTCAGCTCAATCCCTGCTGGGGTTTTCAATGTCCATAACTTCCCGGGGGTGGATTTCGATGGAGGAGGAGGCTGAAGGTCCTCATCAGCTCTGCTGGCTCTGAGTGCCACCCCAGCAGGGCTGTGGGCTCTGCTGGTGCCTTTGTCCCACTCCCCACCTTGCAGACATGCTGGGGATATTTGTGTCACGGGGCCACGCTTGTGGGACACCAGTCGTGTCGTTGTGCTGCCTTTCAGGAGGGACTCATTTGGCGGACGCAGCAGCCACCTGTGTTTACCCGCTCCTGTCTCGTGCTGGCATGAAATTACAGCTTTCGGTTTCAGCCTCCCATCTATTTATATCAAACGACATTGCGTGATGCGCCACCGCCTCTCGGGAGCGTTGCTGTGCCGGGCCAGCATCTCCTCGTCACTCGATCACAGCCTGAGAGCCCCTGCGCAGGGAATAAAGCTCCTGCGATGGTCTCCCTGCCATCCCTGGCACACTTACAGGGCTCTGAAGCCACACTCCAGAAATAGGTTGGATCCTGCTGAGATGTGACTGAAGCACAAGTTGCAAAGTGTCTGCATTGTCTCCATCCTCAGGGACAGGGACCGGGAGGTGTCACGCTGCCCAGCTGCTCACAGCTACTCTGGAGCAAGGTCATGGCCTGGACGGGGTGCCTGCTCTGTTACCCCAAGACAGGGGGAGCCCGTTAGTGGGGTGCTGGCACATGGCAGTGGGATTTTGGGGTCAAGCACTTGGAGGACAGAAGATATGCAAGTGAGCAGCAGAAAGGGATGCTGTAATGAGATTCAGTCAGAGGCACCCTCAGAGCTATTGCCATCAAAAATAAAAGAAGGAGGTAGCCCCAGACAAGCCCACTCACCCACTCCCATCCCCACAGCCATAAAGAAGCGTTACGCATCCCTGCCAGGAGGCTATCTGCTCATGTCACGCCTGGGCGAGAAACGCTAATAGTTGGGCACAAGTAATCAGAAGCAAACCCTATTTATAGCCCCATATAATAAGCTACATCTGAGAGAAGATGAAAGGGAAGATGAGTCAACAGGGTAAATGGGGGTGAACTTTCCCACTAGCAGGAGAGTTGTTGATGTAAAGACAGACATTACTGGGAGAGCTCTCCCCAGCAGCATCACTTCCAGTGGATACAGGCTGACAGCCACATCCTACCCAGGACACATCCAGCTCCCGCAGAGGCAGCCCTGGGTGCACCCCTGGGGAGAGAGGCTGGGGCTGGCAGCCAGGCAGGGCCTTCATCCTGCTCATCAGCTTCAGGCTTTCTCCTTCGCGGCAGTGGGGAGAGGCTGGGGGCCTCAGCACCCCCTCGCTGGCACTGTCCCTGCTGCCTTATGCGCTCTGTGCCATTAGTAATGGCCCCGTGGAGATTCTCCCTGTCCCCACCCAGCCAACAAGGGCTCGCACCAGGAGAGAGGACGTCTCTGCCCCAAAGGCAGCATAACCAAGCTTTGCTCCAGAGAAAAGCAACCCAGAGCTCGCCCCGTGAACCAGCTCACATGCTCTGGTGCAAGGAGGATAAACCATCTGTGAGAGTCCATGAAGTCACAGCCCTGGGGACCACCAGGTCCCCTCGCTGGCTCAGTGCACTGGCGGCCCCTGCCCAGCCCAGCGGCTCAGGCAGCCAGCGGCTCATGCAGGGATATTTTTAGCCTCCTTGCTCAGCCTTTCATTTTAAAGCCACCCACAGGAAACATTTCCATTTTATCATGAAAACAACTCTGCTGCAAAAATAAATTATAAGGACATCAAAGCACTAAAATAAAGGGGGAGAAGAAAGGCCTCCTCACGCCAGGGAGCAGGGAGAGCGGAGGGGTGGCCCTGCTTCCTCCCTGTGGGTCTGATGTAAAAAGATCTAAAGCTCTTTCAGAACAAAATAGCAATGCAGCAAACGAGAAAAGTCAATTAAAATAGAAGAGGGGAGATGCAGCGGCGAGCAGACGTGCCAGCAGCAATGCAGCGAGCTCTCCCGGGGCAGCCGGCTCTCCTCCATCCAGGCTGGAAGTGCATCCCAGTGGCAGCCTGGCTGCACGTCACCCCTGCTCTGGGTACAGCCCCTGGGTCCCCAACAGCTAACGAAGTCTGGGGTCCTCAGAGCCCCACAGCACCAGCCCTTGGCTCCCTGCACCTTTCCAGGTCATGAGGAAGCTGCTCTTGTTCATCTGATCCATCCCAGTACCTTTGCTAACCGATGGCATCGGGAGCACAATGTTTCTGGGCTGTAAAAATAGCCGTGGGCGTGCTGGGAACAGGAATGGTCCACGGCCAGCACTGCAACCCCGCTGCCATGCCAGCCGGCAGCACACGCTGTCTCTCTTGGCTGGCAGCACCCTGGGCATGGGGTGATGCCAAGGTCACCCCGACCTCCATGCAGTCCCCCATGCCTCAACCTCAGATCCTGGGGGATGTCCTGGAGACCCTCCATGATCCTTTCCCATCCCTGAGACCTGAGGAGAAGCTTCTGCACCACAAATGGCCGTACCAACGCGTGCCCACGCCGAGCATGGGGACAGGGCAGGCAGCAGCGCTGCCCTCACCGCCCGAGCGACGGCTGCGGGGAGCGCAGCCTTTAATGAGGGCAGGGGACAAGCTGAGAGCCTGGCCTCCGTTTGACACCGCAGCGGGTGAAACCCAAACCTCGACCAATGGTGTCTATTACCTAATTAATAGATTATAATACACCTGGCGAAGTGAACCTTTCCCGGCCCAGCAGCAAGAGCTCTTGCAGACGGGAGGAGGCAACTGCCCACGTCCCCACTGTCACTTCTACGCGCAGCCCAGCTGGGCAGGACAAGTTCTGGGTTTGACTCTGCCGGTTTCAGCCACTCAAAGCCTTCAACCCTCTGCAGAAACCACACAGGGAGAAATCCAGAGAGGAGCAAGGCACAGAGCGGCCCAGCCTGGGCTCCCGCAGCAGCCACCACCAGCCTCAGTGGCCAGGGCACAGCAGGGGGGACAGGCAAAATTGGCTGTCATCTGCCAGCATGCTGGGGAGAAGCCACAGAGAAGTCACCCCCTGGGCTGGTGACGCACGCAGCAAAACCCAAAACCTCTTCCCTCTGGCTGGGCACGCTCATGGCTGCTCCCAGTGCACGATCCTGCGTGCCGGCAGCGGGCGGCAGGGGCCATTCAATCGTGGTTTGTGAGGCGTCCCCCTGTGCTGATGCCACGCGAAGCAACAATGTCACGCAGGGGGTGACCTTGACAGATGTGCCATCACCTCCTTGCCGCGCAGCTCAGCAGGGACCAGGCTGTGCTCATGTCCCCTGGGGAATGACTTGAGTCAAACACTTCATGATTTTCCAGGAAAAAGCCCTGCACTGATGCTCCCCCTCCGCAGCTGTCTGACGCTGGAGCCAGTGGATGGCTTCCCCGAGAGACTTGCCAGCCCCAGGTCCTCTGTCCCGGGAATGGCTGAGCCACGCCATCCTGGCAGCAGCTCTGGGTTACGCCAGCTCCTTCTCCGGATGCATCGCTGTCCCTTGGGCCTATTGGGCAGCCTGGTCCTGCGTGGTCCCCCTCACACCCTGCACTGAGGAAGGCTCCTCTCAGGGTCTGCAGCAGCGATCATCGCCCCAACTGCTGCCGTCAGCTCTTTGCCGGTCATGGAGCCATGCCAGCCAGTACAAGCCCTGGCACCGCCAGCTGCAGTAACTGCCCTGGACAAGCCCTGCAGTGTGTTCTTCCCGGGATGCCCACAGCTTTGCCATCCCTCCAGGGATCCACGCTGTCTCCCTCTCTGCCAGGTGACACCAGCACATGACAGGACTGGGACAGGCAGCCACGCTGCTCAGAGAGGGCACGGAGAGGGGCTGCCCTGCCATCTGGTCCCCCTCACATCCCAGGGGCTCTTGGGGTCTGCGCACCCAGAGAGGAGCAGCAGGGCTCATGTACTGCAAAACTGCTCCTACAGCTGAGCGCCTGGCACGGCTCTGTGCCACCGTGGGTGCTCCCCGCTCACTGGCAGCCTGGCACGCAGGGCAGGGCAGGTCCCCATGCAGGGGCAGTTACTGGTCAGAGGCAAATGGGGACACGAGGGCAGTCCAAGGGATAGGGAGCAGGGCTGGCACCCAGCTGGGGGTTTGCACCGGAGCACTGAGGGGATTCCCAGGGGTGGCCACAGGCTCATCCTGCTCAGCCCCACTGCTGGGCAGCTGGCACTTGCAGCAGGGAAGAGCCCTGCTTGGAGGCCAGGCAGTGCCAGAGCAGTGTTTTGTGGGCTCAGCAGTCCCTCACCAGCCCAGCAGCTCCCTCTGCCATGTCCCCACACTGTCCCCTACCCGTTCCCTGTTACTTGCCTCCAGCTGCAACATCTCCCGGCCCAGTTACACCATGACTCAGCTCTCAAGAGGCTCTCTCAGAGCACAGCCAGCATCATCATCCTCTTTTTCTTTTTAAAGTGTTGCCAATTTACCTGGATGGGAAGGGAGTGCTGAATTACCCTGGCTCCCTCCCTCCCTTCCTACATCAGGGCTGGCATCCCACAAACTCCCTGCTCCTGTCACCAATTAACTGCACTTGATGGAAGGTCTCTCCTCAGCCCAATTTTTCAATTAAAGAAACACCCTCGGGGAGGAAAACCCATGTGTGGTATCATTAACGATGACATCAGCCTACATTTGCCCCAGGTGAGAAGGTCGGGGTGGCATCGGGCAGCCATCAGAGCGGTGTGTGCGGCTCAGCCTTGCAAAATGTCTTGGTCCGTGGTGAGATGGGTGAGGAGATGCTGCGGCTCAGCCAGCATGGCTCTCCTGGAGCCCTCCGCTTTGGGATCATGCCAAAGAGAAACTGCCTTTGGTTGCACTAAACATGCTTGCTCTCTGGTTATTTTAAGAAGCTGGCACAAATTGATGCACATGGGCTTTCTTTGGAGTACCAACCTGTGCCAGTGGCCCCGGGAGCCTTGCTGGCCCCATCGTTAGTGGTGGTGCAGGTTTCAGGGTGTGGGCGGCTCTGTTTGCTTTGGATTTCGGACATGCACTGGTTTCCCTTGGTATTCGCTCCTGCAGCTCCAGCTGGGCACTTGCCCAGGAGCCCAGTTCAGCCAGCTGCCCCTGCCGTTCTGACCTCCCCGACACCGCGTTCCCCTTTGTCCCAATTCCAGATAATTTCAGGCTTTGCTAGCTAAAAATACTGATGAGCAACTAATCCCTTTCTGCAGGATGGGACTTTGCCCCCTTCGCGGAGAGCAGGTGGGGCGGTGAAGCTGAACTATGCCAAGTTACAAAACCCTGAGTGGGTGAGAAAGTGAGAAGGCAGCCGGCGAGGCAGCACATTTCTGCTTGAAAAAACAGGGCTGAAGTCCGTCCCTTCCTGGGAACATGCATCCTTCACTGCTCAGAACCCTTCCACCAGCCGAACCCACGTCCCTGCACAGCCAAAGCTCAGTTCTTTGATTCAGGAAAACTTTGGAGGAAAACAATTCCCAGTGCTACTGACATGGGATTTCTGTGGCCCCTTGCATCTGGGACCTCGGTGCCTCCCCATCACAGGTCATTTAGTCCTGCTGATAGCCACACACCACAGGCAGGACCGTGCTCACGTCCCAGGAGGTTGTGGAGGAGAGGCTAGGTGCTGTTATTAAGCGCCTGACTCCATGGGCAACTTTTTAATTGCTTTTGGCCACAGGAAAGCTGCAGCAGGGCTGGAGCTGGGCAGAGTGCTCTCCCTGACAGAGAACATTCCTGCAGCTGCGGGGTGCAGCCCCCAGCAAACCCACCGGCCAGTCATCCATCCCCATCCTGCTCCAGGAGAAGCGATGGGCATCCCACCTCCTCCAATGCACTGTGGAGGGCTTCCTTCAGCGTTTTGCAGTGCTGGGGAGTCCCTCTTCATGTGCTTGACACTGGGGGTGTTTCCCAGGTCCCTCCTGGAGCACATGAAAACCCACCAGAATGGGTTGTCTTTGCAGCCCAGGACAGCCTGTGCTATTCCCACACCAGGTCCGAATGTCACATGTACGCACCCTCTCCTCCCCGTTGCCCAAACACACACCACTGTGCTCATAAAAGCAGCTGGTTTTCTTATCCAGCTCCCTGCAGTCACACCTCTGCAGACAGCAGGTGCTGGTGATGTGGTGACGTACCAGAGGCCTTTCGGTAGCTGCGCGGTGATGCTCAGCACCCACGGGAGGTGGTGATTGCTGCCACCTCGCCCAGCAGCGTGGGGACCCGCAGTCACCTCTGCTTTGGCTCGGCTGCCCGCTCTGCGTCACGCAGTGGCATTTCCCAGCCTGGGGCTTCCCCCGGCTGCCCGGTGCGCGCAGAGGAGCTGCAGCAGAAATGCGGTGGACAGGGACATCCCGCAGCAGCACCCGGACCCCTCCCCAGGGCACGTCTGCTGCCAGGCCGGGGGTGCTGCCGCCCCGCACCCTTACGCAGCCTTTGCGAGGGTGTCCCCCGGGTGCGCTGACCCTGGAGTCACAGCTGCCAAGGGCAGTGATGCATCCTTCCAGGGCCAGTGCCCGTGCTGGGGACATCAGCAGCCATTTGGGGTCCTGCAAGCGGTGAGATGATAGGAGGGGACACTTCACTTCCTGCAATCCTGGCCATGCACATTAGCTCCTGGGGGTTGTTTGGGTCCCCAGCCTGAGCCTCAAGCAAAGCAGGCAGACACAGACACGCACGCACATATGTGTGTGTGTGTGTATATATCACAAACCCTTGTATACAAACACAAGCAGACCCCACGCACGCAGGCACCCCAGCCCTGCCCACGGGGGCCACAGGCCGGCCCTGGCTGCTGGCACAGGGCTCGGCACGGGGTGATGTTTCGGTTTATTGCCCTGCGCTGGCATGCAGCAGGTGTGCCTCCACGCAGCGTCCCGCTGCCCCGGACTTCACCCCACCTTCCCTGCCCTTCCCCAGCTTCTCCAAATCAAGCTGACCGGCGTCTGCAGCTCTATTTTAGCGCAGGAAACCAGTTGTTTCCCTGTTACAGGTTCATGTTTTTATTTAACACCCTTTCAGTTTCCCAAATTAGCTCAGACAGGCTCCTGCTCTGTTTGCCTTGGAGGAAGATGCGTTGCCACAAATTATTTTGGTTCAAGTAAACAAAGCCTCTACCTCTCTCTTTTTTTTTTTCCCGCTCCTCTTTGATGTCGGTGGCTAATTTCAGTGCTTGGAGAAGCCAGCGCAAGGGCACTGGCCGGGGCCCAGCGCGAGGCATGGGGGACGCCGTGGGCTCCCCACCCGGGTTCAGCGGCAAAGCCAGCACAGCCCCAGCCCCACTGCAAGGGGCTGCTGGTGCCACCGAGCCCCAAACAGTCCCCGGCTGGGGGCTCACCCCGACAGCAGCACCAGTTTCCAAACCCACTACCGGGCAGATGCTGCAGTGCCAGGTTGCCCCAGGTCCCTCCTGTCCCACGGCCGCCTGTGCCTGCTGATGCCGGGACGAGGGCCAGGCTCCCACGGGCACGCTGTGGATCCCCGCATCATTTCCCCCACCCGGTGTGCCACTGCAGCGGTTTCCCAGCCCAGAACAGCCGGGCAGAGCCGCAGCCAGTGGGCATCCTCCAGCCAGGCCAGAGGAGACAGTGCTGGGACCCGTGTGATACGCACTGGTTTGGCATTGCTTCCTGGTGATGGGGACAAAGACCGGTGGCCATGCTGTGAGGGGACAGCAGCCCATTCCCAGCATGAATGCACGCACGTTTGGCAAAGCAGGGATTTGTTCCCGTTTGGCCGTTGCCAGTGTCTGAGCGAAGGGATTAACCAGTGCAGTAATTCCTCCTTAACCTGCAAGGAGCAGCGTGGGTTCCCATTCCCACTTCCCAGCCGGCTGCTTCCTCCTCTCCACTGACCCACCTGGCCCCACTGCTCTCTCCTGAGAGGAGCGGTTTCATCTGCTGCCCCCATCCCAAAGCTTCCTCTGAGTTTGGCAGCTGGGAGGAGGCATGCATCCCTGGGGGGGCTGGCACAGTGGAGCAGCCAAACCTGGGGTGCAGGTATTAAATTAGAGGGTGCCGGCAGCCCACTCTCAGCCATCATGGGGGCTGCAGCAAGCCCTGAGTGGTGTGGTGTGGCTTGGCAGCACAGGGTGAGACCACGGGCAGGATGAGGCCACGTGGGACCCCCACGGCTCAAACCGATGCAAGATAGCAGACCCCCCTAATCGCGCAGGGGATTTTCAGGTGACAAGTTGCATGTGGCCCTGTGTCAGCAAGGGCGTGTGGGGTGATGTTTATTCAGTGCTCACACTAGACTATTTTTGGGACCTGTTTTGCAATGGGACCGAACCTCCTCACCTATCAGCAAGTGGTAAACTTGGGGGCACAGCCCTCCCAGCACAGCGAGCATCTCGGCGGGGGCAAAGCAGCGTCTTTGCAGCCTGGTGCAGAGACCCCTGCAGTGGGGTCAGCCCCCTCAGGGGACAGTGACTCCACTGAGCCCCTGTCCCCTGCAACCCACCCTCACAGCCTCTATGGACAGCCCTTCTCCCAGCGTTGATCCACCTGGACACACACATGGCTATTTATAGCTGGGGCTGATGTTGACTTGGATCAAGCAGAAGATAACGAGGTTATTTCAGGTTTCTCTCTCGGCCTGTGAAGGAGGAAGGCTTTGCTGGCTCATGCAGGCTCTGCCCAACCTGTTGGGTCATGTCTGGTGCACCAGGATGAGTGGCTCCAGATTCACAGGCCTCAAAAAAAAAATGGAGCCCACCCCAGCTTTGACCCCTGAGTCCTCCATCCCTCCTGGCAGAGCACACAGGTACCCACAGGGACTCTCTCCCTCCCGTCACGGCCGTGCCCTCACCGGGATGTGGCTCTGGCATCGCGCATCCTTCTGCGGGAAGGAGGTTTCAAACCAAGAGCTCCAGCTCGGCAACATCTGACTGCCAAAATGCTGGCTTTAATTATAAAGTCCCAAGCACTTGTGTTTGCTCTGCTGAGTGGCATCTAAAAATACCAGAAAACGCTAACTCACCTCGTAATGAGACATTTAGCAGAGGGAGCCACCACAGAAACCAAACCAGCGGCGCCGGGAGGCTTTTCCCAACAGGAGAACTCACAGAGCTGCCGTGCGCTCCCCCAAAACACTCTGGTGAAACCATGGCTTCGGGAGGGAGAGGGGACAGCCTTCTCACTGCTGCATTTCCCCTTCACTTCAGCTCCCTGCATGAACCCTGGGGGCACAGGCTCGTGGTGGGACGGGCTCTGGGAGAGGTGTGAGGATGCCCCAGATTGGGCCAGGTGTGCCCACACTCATCCCAAAGAGGCCAAGCACCTGTAATGATGTCATATCTTATATTTAGTTTTGGGTTTTGTATGCCCTTTCTGATGATGCAGAGATGATAATGTGACTGGGTTTGACCACATCTAAAACGATTTCAGCAACGGGCACCTTGGGTGGGCGACTTGTGTATGGTGTGAGCCCCACGACTGAGATGGGGTAAAGCAGTGAGCTGTTGTGAATACAATTTAAAGAGGGAATTTCTGTGCAATTTTAACACTAAGCAGCACCAGTCAGCTGAGCATACAACAGCCAGATTGCTTTGCAAGTGCTCAGACAGGCTTTAATGGCCAAAATTTGGCTGCGCAGAGGTGGCGCTGGCAGGGCTGCAGTAGAGCGGAGGTCCAGTGCCAACTTTTGGGTGGACCTGCACAGGACCCACAAATAACCTGGGGCAGATTACTGAAGGACATGGGGATCATGAAGAATGGGAGGTTGCATGGAGCCTGGAAATGCGCAACTGGCTGCCACTGGCAACAAAGCGGGGGTGTCACTCCAGCTGAGGTAATGCGTTGTCCTGGAGAGTGACCCCCACCCCCTGATGACTAGACCTTAGATAAACTGCTCCTGATTTCCCTAAAGGAGCTACAAGAACCTCATTGCTCCTGGTATCTGAGAGAGGACCAGAGAGGCCCTGCTCCCCCCACCCACCAGCTTCTGTTCCTCCAAGCATTAGGGGCGGGGACGCCAGCTGCGGCCCAGTAGGATGGGAGGAGCTTTGGCCATGACCGGACCACAGAGGAACACCAGTGTCACATCCCATCCCTGCTGTCTGGGATGTGAGGACACATCCCAGGAGAACCACTCCTGTGGTTTGATTTACAGCTCTTATCAAGAAAGCTTTCTGTGCTCTTTATAATGGGGAAAAAGCATCTGGGACTGTACGAAGGTTTCTGTGTCTCTTCCAGTCCCTCCCAGCACTGCTGGCGAGAGGCTGGCGCTTCCCAGTGCCCCCTACATCTTCATGCTCGTCTCCCTGAAGGCTTGCCCTCCCTGGAGCAGGGTGATGCTCCCACCCCAGGGGCTGGCTGACGATGCTGCGGCCAGCATCAGGGAGCATCAGGCATTTGCCCCCTTTTCTGAGATATCCCTTAGTTTCTTGGAACAACATGAACAACTCCGGCTGAACCCGCTGGCACAGCCAGCAACATTCCAGGTTATGGGAGCGACCCACAACCCCAGTGCCAACACACGAGGTTTTAAACACACGGTCCTGCCTGCGCAGCTCAGAGCGGGCAGGAGGGCGCTGCCTGGGCACGCCGCCCGCCAGCCCTCGGCGGCCTTTGGCATGCCAGGCTTCCTCGGTCAGCAGGGCAAGATGCTGGCCTCCCTCTGCCTATGCCTGGCACGGGATCATGCCCGGGAAAGCTGGAGCTGATCCCGAGCTGCTCTTTTGGCAGGCGCCTCGCTCAGTTAAAGGCAAACCCACCGAGAACAGCGTCTCGGGCCGCAGTGCAGTCAAGTGACAAGTGCTTGGTTTCTAGAGTATCCAGTGCGAGAGTACGGTCACCTCGCTCCTGGGAGCTTTGGGGATGAGCTGAAACCACAGCCTGAAAAAGCAGAGGCATTTTCTGCAGGTGGATGCTCCCTGCTTCATCTGACCCACCACCTCCCTCCCCAACCCCAGACACCTTTCATGAGCCGACTGCCTTTTGCTGGTGGACCATCGCTGCAGTGGGGGGGACCACACTCTTCCCTACAGTGCCCACCCAAAAGCAAGAGCCAGAGGGGAACACCCACCCCATCCCATAGCCCTCCCCCCCACCCAGCTATGTGTGGGCTGCTCTGGGGGGCTGCTGTTTATGCCACCATGGTACCTGGCACACAGAGAGACCACCCTGCTCCTGCCACCATCCTGAGCACCTAGAGATGGGGAGAGAGCTGCCTGCACCCCGCTGCTGACAGAGCGGTGCACCCCGGGGCCTGGCACATGTGCCAACTGCACCACGAGCAGCGGGGCTTCATCCCGCAAGGGTGAGGACACCAGTGGGCACCAGGATCCCGCCAGCATTAGTAGCTTCTCCCAGGGTTTCTTTCTCCAAGTGCTGCCCGTGCCCCAATGCCTGCTGAACCACGGACAACCTGTGTTGCTTGCACACCTCATGCTCTGGCACCCACCTTAGCTTTTCCAACTTTTCCCTGTCTTTCACCCCCTGTACACCATGGGTGGAAGCCCGATTCCCCAGGGCAGGCAGCTCTCCTGCCCCGACATGCGCCTGCAGCCCCGCGTTTGCTCCAGGACCCACAGACAGAAATGCAGTGAGGTCATGGGCATGTGCAGCCAAAATGCTAGAAATCAAGTAACAATGGGTCTTGCTAGAAGATGCTGGTCAGAGCACACAGCTGCACACCGTACTCCTGGCCCCAGCTGCACCCCAGGATCAATCAGGAGAGGACCAAGCTGGAACTGGGGAACGGGAAAGCAGCAGTTTTTGGAGCAGAGGGGAGCTCGCGTCTCAGCCACAGCTGGCCAGGAGCCCGAAGCCCCATGGGCAGAGCTCACCCGGGGCCCTGCACACAAGTGGGATGAGCTCAGCCGTCCTTTGCCCCCAGCGCAAGGTCTGGGGTGGGGATGTCGGTACCCGAAGCCCAGAGCCCCCCACACAGTCAAGGGACGGATGAACGGGCTTGTACCCTGGCTGAACTATTACATAAGGGCCCAAACACGTGCAGGCTGCCAGGCGAAACTGTAAATAATGTTTGTGCCAGAATCCCAGCTCCAGAGCCAGCAGGAGCTGGGAGCTGTGCCTGGGGGAAGCTGAGGCTGGGTGGGCAAGGGATGCTGGGGTGGGACAGAGGCCCCCCCAGAGTGGGACACGGCGCTTCACGGAAGACTTGGGAAGGTTTGTACTCCCTCTCTTGTTCGTGGAAGCAAGACCCAAAACAAGCAAATAAACATTATCTGGAAACACAAAAGCCCTGACAAATCTCCCAAAAATTCCCTCTGTGGGCTGCACAGCAGTTGCACAACAGGAAGAGGCTGCTGATCCCATTTGCTCTGCGCCAGCGCTGCGCTAACCCCCACCCAGAGCCGCCTGCTCGGGCTTCCTGCAAAGCGAGACCCGCGGTCAGGCAGCGGGACAGGTGACATTTCCAGGCAGCCTGTGACCGGGTGCCTCTCTGGCTAACCGAATCCAGGTCGGGAGCTCCCAACACTGCAGGGAGATTCCAGACATCGCTTCTCCAGGGGTACAGGGGGCTTGATCCCAAATGCTGCACAGCCCCCATCTCCTCCAGCCCTGCCAGGGAATGGGGTGCATGCACTGACATCGCTCCTGGCTGTGGTGCTCCAGGCCAGCACCCCTCAGTTTTCTCCTCTCGCATCCCTCATGCCATCCCTGCTCTGAGCCAGAGCTCAGGAACCGCCTTTACGAGCAGGTGACAGCATCCCCAGGAGCACAGAGCAGGCCAAATCAGGGCTCTTGCAAAACAAGTTAATGATTTAACTCCTTTAAGGAGTGACTTGCCCTTAAACTTCGAAGTCTGGACATCTTATGGAAGGGGAGAATTTGACCCCAAGAGCACGCAGCTCTCGAGACACACGATGGGATTGCTGGGCTCTGCCCTTGGACGCGTGACACATGGGCTGGGGACGTACGGACTCTGTCCAAGCACCGGCCCGAAGCACGGAGCAGAACCCGGGTGGGGTGCTGGGCTGCGCTGGGTGCAGGCTGGAGGTGGGGCTGTGCAGCATCAGGGCTCCGCTCCGCTCCCCTCAGGGTGCTGCAGCATCTCCCCACGCTGGTCCCTTGCTGCCACCTGGTGCCACTTCACCACAAGTGCTGGGGACCCGGCGTGTTGAAAGTCGGGATGCCACGGGTGTGGAGGGCGGGGACCCCACGGGTGCAAAGTGGCCGTGGACTCCCTGTCCTCAACACCCATGGCCCAAACAGCCCCACCTGCCCTCCAAAGGAAGACCTTCACCCGATTGTCCCAACAGGCCAGTGACCTTTCCTCTGCCTATGGGGTCAAAACCAGGACTCCAAATATTTCCTAACCTTCCGGACACGACCCAGGGTTGTTTCCCCCAAGGCAGGTGGCTGTTCCGGGCATCGGATCTGGAGGTGGCCCCCGTGGTGTCCCAGGACAGCTTGGGAAAGGGGATGCAGAGCACCTAGAAACTGGCAGGGCGATAGATAACGAGAATGATTCACGTTACTCCAAATAAATTTTCTTTTGCAATAGGGTAACAGGCCCCTGAGGGATTGCATTTCTCTAGTTAGGTTTTTGGCAAGAGAGACAGTGTCATTTCCAATGAAAGAATAAGGAAATTAGAGATTAACTCAGCCTGCAAGGTGGCTGCAGAACACGGGGCAAAATTGTTCTCACTCATTATGGGCTGTTCCCTGTGGCAGTGGAAGGAGAGACGCTGTTTTCCGCAGCTCCATCATTAGCTCACTAATGGAGAGGGAAGCTGGGGACAGGGTGCTTAATGAATACACGGCTGAGACCACCCCAAGGGGATGCGCTGGAGATTTGTCAAACAGATAAAAAAAAAAAGAGACGGAAAAGAAAGGAGGATGTAATTCTGGAAGGTGCAGGATTTTGCTCTTAGGTATGAAAAATCAGTCGTGGGAAGGCAGGCTAGAGAGTAAGATCGCAGGAAAGGGTGAATCACAGCCTGAGCAACGTTGTTCGGGGGCGTTGCTGTTACTGCTACTATTTATTTATTTTAAAACCAAGCTGCCCAGGATGTTTGCTCTTAACACACTTGTGAAGCAAGACACCCAGTGTTTGAAGGCAGCAAAGCCCAAGGCCAGAGTTTGGGCCCAGCCGCCTGCCTTACCCGTCCAGGTACAGGTGGAGCAGCTGGCAGAGCCTGCGGGATTTTACTCTGGACACAGCAGGTCTGCAAACACACAGGAGGGTGTTGCAGGGCGTTATGAATGCGCTCCCAGCATCTGATGAGGAGAGGAGAAATAACAAGCCTGGATTTCAGCAGAGATTCAGGCTACACATTAGGACTCCCTGTGAGCCCAGCGGCGCCTGGGAGCCGTGGTGAGATGTCCAGCGCCAGCGGGGTCATTCAGGGCTGATGCAGGAGTCGATCTAGGGATGGCCTCTCCAGGTTTCTCCCAGCCCTATGTGGCTACTATCCCGTGAGATGGCTGTGGAGCAGCCAGGCACAGGCTCTGACCTGGCACCCGAGCTCTCCTGAGCCTCCTGAGCCTCCCCAGCGCTGGGGTGGCAAAGGCAGAGGCCAAGGGTGAAGCCTCCCCTGTAGCTGCGTTCTCTGCCCCTTGCAAGGAGTTTGTGTTATGCTGCCAAGGAATGCAGGTCACCTGCACTGAAGCGGTCCAGAGCCCGGGCCAAGGCAATGCCCCGCATCTGGGTGGGCAGCACAAAGCCCCTTCCCATTACCAGAAACCTGCTGGCTCACCCAGCTTTTCCCAGAACGCAAGAACACAAATAAAATCAATAGAGCAGCACACCGGAGCGTTCTGCGGAGCGGAACAAAGGGTTTCTGGGAAAGAGTGGGGTTCAGAAAGTGGCGCGATGCCACCGTCTCTGCCTATTTGCCAGGTATTTTTAAAAAATTGAAAAAAAAAAAGAAAAAAAAAAAGGCAGTGACCCTGTAGAGATGGCTGAAGAAAAAGTTTTTCTGTAAGAAGGAACACGCAGGCTCGCTGTCCACGCCTCCAGCTGCGGGCTGGAAGTAGCAGACAGGCAGTGCTGTTGGGCAGGGAATGGCTGGGAGAAGCCACCGAGCACTGGTGGCCCAGCAAGCACGTGGTGAATAACTCCAAACCGTCCTCAAGAGCACGGGGTTCGGAAAAGGGCCTCCCAGAAGAAAAAACAACCAAAACCAAAAACCAAAAGAAAAGCCCCCACCAGATCCTGTATGTTTTCCTTGTGTTTGCCCTAATTCTCAACCGGAGGGTCCAGCCAGGGGACCCTTGTCACATCACGGGGCAGGCGTAATGGGGAACGCGTGCCTCCACTGCACCCTGGAGTGCAGGGGCATGGGTGGGGGGCTGCGGTGCCCCCTCCCACAGTGGGTGAGAAGGGCCATGTCCTGGGGCACCCCCATCCAGGCTGCCATGGGAAAAACAGAGTTGGTGTCCAAGAGGATTGTGAAACACATTGAGCCAGGGGAAGGTTCAGCCGGCTGACAGGCTCCCAGGGTTGGGGACATTCATGGCAGCACCCAAACCACAGTGCCAGACACCCTGAGCATCGCCCTGCCTGTCAGAGGACGCTCTACACAGGGCTGCACTGGTGGAACCCCCCCACAAGGCAGCAGAAGTGGTTATTCTCCTTTGCTGGAGGAAGGAGATGCTTCCCCACTGCAGACAAACATCTGGCTGTAGCTGTGCAGAGCAGGTTTCCCTGGCTGCCCATATTTTGGGGGCACTACAGTTCCCCTTCAGCAACAGCTGGGCACAACTGGCAGTAAGTGCCTAGGAGCACCCACCACCAGCTCCATCCCTCCTGCTCCCTCCCACCGGCACCCCAGGAGCAGGGTGATGGGCACCATCGTGGCCCTGGATGCTCGGCAGCAAGCAGCTCGCTGGGAGGTGTCACGAGGTTTATCAGCGAGCCAGCCCTGTCGTGTTTTGCAACCTCTTTTTGGGATACAGTGAATCCGCCTTCGCAAGACCCGTAACAGCCAAGGGCTGACTCCTCACCTGGCTTTTATACCGGCCCCCACTGCCTCCCTCCCCAGCACAAACCTGGTTTAGTCATGCAATTACAAGAAAGCAATGCTTAAACACGGAGCAACAAAACAAAAGGCAAACTCCCTCCCTCCTGCCATGCCAGGGTGCTCAGGCTGTGGGCAGGTTCCCAATGCCCAGGCTCACCATAACTGGGATCCACTGGTTTCCCTAGCCGTGCCCTCAGGACAGACAAACCCGCTGCTAGCAGCAGGAGCCTTTGCCCCTTCCCAAGCCCGGGAATACAGCCTTACCTCAGTGGGGTCTGGGGCTCACGGGGAGCACAACGCCAAGGGGGAAGCAGCTGAAAATGTGGGAGCAGCCCTTTCATGGGCTGGGGCTTTTCTGGCTCCCAGCAGGAAATGAGGGTTATTGGGAATAGGAGCCGTGTTATCGGGTGTGGTTTCAGGTGCGTTTCCAGGTGCAGGCAGCTGCCCTCCCTGCCTCTCCTCAATGGGCTCAGCTGCTGCTCAGGTGGGCTTGGGCAGGGGCAGGGGCACGGGCACAGCAAGGGTGAGCAGTAGCTGCCCTCGGCCATGCAACTGAGGTGAGCAGGGCCAGCACCCAGAACCACCCCCCACCCCAAACAGACCAGGGGGTTTTTATTACTGAGCCGTGAGAGGCTGTGGTGCATACTGCAGATGCCCCAAACCACCCCAGCCCCTGCCCAGAGGCAAAAGGCCCCTCCCATGCCCCTGCGCTGCCATAATTTACAGGTTTCCTGTAGCCACCATCACCTCCATCCCTGCGTTACTGCAGCAGCATGGCCGGGATGCCACGGCAGGGGGACAAGGTGCCAGAAGGATGCTCCCCAGCCTTCCCTGCAGCTCCTTCATCACACCAAGCAGCTGCCGGGCCTCAACAGCCCCCTGGGGAAGGCAGAAATGTACATACTTTTGCTGAAATATTGATGTAACACTATTCCTAGCATGCTGTATGAATGACAAGCAAGACTTGTAACTACAGCTAAAAATCAGTATTTAACACACTTCCATTCTGAAGAGGAATCTGCTCTTAAAACTTAACTCCCCTGCCCCGTGGGGTTTTATTTTTCTTCTTGATTGTTTAGGACACCTCCTTTTCAGAAAAAGAAAAAAAGCAAAACTCTTGTTGTCTTTGAAGAGATGAGACTTGAGCTTGCCCAGTCTTCATCATCTCTCTTGACATTATCAAATATTTCTTGAGGCAAAACCTGTATCTCCCAGAAACATGGGGAGGAAAGAAGCAGCAGAGCAAGTCCCCTGTCCCGTGTGCCATCCCACACCACAGCCCCCTTCATCCCCAAGGAAAAATAATAATTGCACGGTGGGCTCTTTGAACCACTGGATTTTAATAGCCATATAAATCCTGTGCATACAGCAATCTGTGGTGTATGAGAAACCATATAGATACCCAACAACTTCTGTCTTTTACTACATAAAACTATCAGCAATTTTTTTTTTAATCAACTCCTGTAGTAGAAACAATAACCAAGCCATTAACACCAAATTGCTAATTTTCCTAAAAGAACAGTGTTTCTTCTCTTAAAAAGAGCAGAGAAGCTGATGGGGAGTTTCAGATGTATGTACAGATCGGGGTGCGTCGGAAAGACGGGGAGAAGATGGCTGTCAGCACCCGGTGCCACCCCACGAGGAGGCCTGGGGGTGACGGCCACCCGCTGCTTTGCCTTCAGGAGGACCACGTGCTGCCTTGCCCCCCAGCAGCCGTGGGTCCTGCCGAGACCAGGACCAGCCCTCTCGCCTTGGGACACACGGTGAAGGACTGCAGCTGGGGAGGTGCAGGATCCGTCCCCATCCATCTCCTTGCAGGCTGCAAAGCGTAGCTCGTCTGCATTGCCTGTTTCTATTTATAATTTCACTTGGCCAGGAGTTATAATCCACTGAGAGGGCGCACAAGGACACCGTACGTTTCCACGCCGCCACGCACAGCCTCGCAGGTTCTGTCCCCCTTCTCGCCACCCAGCCAGCCCAGGAACCCGCACGCCCGGGCTATTTGCAGATACAGCTCCTACCCCTCACGCCTGGTTTCGGTGATGCTGGCATTCACAGAATTCATGGAATTCATTAAGAAAATCATTATTTACAGCAACATGTTCAGCAGTGTACGTAGTAGAAGAGCTGAGACAAGAGTTCACCCGAGCTTGCTGACTCGCACCCTGCCCACAGGCTTATTGCTGACTCAGGCTCAGGGACCACATGGCCCCAGGCGGTTTCCATCCCTCCTGTTCACGCTGTCTGCACCCCGAGTTTTCACTCACTATGTTCACCCTCAGGGGAACCATCCCCTGGGCGAGGCGGGCTGTGCACGGACGCCGTACCCCGGGCAATGTTAAGGCATTACATATACACAGGAGCTGTTCGGGGATTTTAAAAAAACCCACTCAAAGTGTAAACATTTTTGCACATACAGTCATTGGACTTCCACGCATGAAATTTTCTGTTGTTTTCTGCATAAATCACGAGTTAACGAGCTATACAAAGAGCACTCGAGCAGACGCCTGGAGCACTGGGGTTCTCTTACAGCACGGCAGCATGCAACGCGACGGACTCTAATAGTAGAAATATTGTAAGTCTCAGTCCAGGACGCTTCCTCCTTCCTACGTTTCTTACACAGTTTAGGTAAAGGTCATTAACAACTACGTGCCGGTAACTCGGGTAAGACGGGCGGCTGCGTAAGGAGCTTCAGCACACTGCATGGCTAGTGCTTGGTGATTTCGGCTCGTTCCTACTTTATCTCTAAGTAGAAAAGGGAGAGATTTTGCTTCTGTTCCTGTATCTATGGAGGTCACTCAATGACCCCTAGGTCGCTGTGCCGGTGGTGCTATAGGTTTAGGTATCAGTTATTCTGCCTTCCTCAGGGACTTTGGCACATTCACCCCGATTCGTACAAGATCCCTGAGAACTTATCAAAAGCTGCAGTACTTTACAATTTAAAAGACCCGGCGTGGGCGCTCGGCTCCCCGCCACGCTCACGCCTGCTTCTTGTTGTTGCCCATGCTGTGCAGCAGCGCCAGGAACTCCAGGATGAGGTTGGCCGTCTTGCGGGGCCGCTCCACCACCACCGAGTGCCCACAGTTCTCCAGGATGTACACGTGGCAGTCCGGGATAGCGCTTGCTAAAACACTGGCGCCAGAAACATCCAGGACCTGGAGGGCAGGGAAAAAACCAGTCACTCCCACAGGCAGAGCTGGGTTTTGCTGGGCACCACAGAAACCCTATTGAAGCTGCTTGTGCAAGTCCAAGCGAGATGCTGAGCATGGATGCAGACACAATCCTTGTGATGCCAGCCCTGTCCCGCAGTTCCCGCGCCTGGGGATGGGACAGGGAGGCTGCATGATGCCAGTCTCAGCATGTGGCAGGAAACTCTCTTCGATGCTTTTTGGCTGCTGGCTCAGTGCAAAGGGGTCATTGCAAGCAAACGCTTGCAGTTTCGCATTTACAGGGCCCTTTACACGCCTGCAGCTTGCCTCTTTCCCCCTCCACTCCTCCCTCCGTATCCAGCGCTACAAAGCCCCATGCCTTTGCCTCGCCCTGAGCAGCACATCTCTCCCCAGCTGCCAGGACAACTCTCTTTGCTGGCACTTTATTCCTCTTCCCAGCACATGCCATGCCCCTACGAGTGGATGCAGGCAGAGATGGAGTCATGGTCACATGGGAGAGGTGGAGGGAGCCACGTACCTGGTCCTGCTTTCCCCAGATGACCTGCGTCGGCGCTTTGATCTTGCTCATGTTCTCGTGGAGAGAGTGCCTGGACTTTTCATTCACAATTTCTAAAAACACTGGTGGGGGCAAGAGGAAAGTCAGTCCCATGCAAGTGGGATGCTTTGGTTTCCCTTCTCGCAGGGGTCCCTGTGGCCAGCCCTGCCAGCGTCTCCTCGCTGGGACACCCAGGCAGGGGTGGTGGAGAGACCCCCGATGGGCTGTCCTTCCAAAGGCTGAGTCCTGCACCACCACCAAGCCCCTCTGCAGAGAGATCCTCCTCCAGCCCCGTGTCCTCGTAGCTATCAGTATTAATTAACCCAGGATAAGGGCAAAGCAGCAAACCTATCACCCGTGGGGGTGGCAGTGGGTTGCTACCTGTGGCCAAGATGCATCCCCAAATCTGTTCACGACATTGCCCCCTCCCATGCTCAGCAAGGCAGCAGGGGACAGATGGCAGCAGGGGACACGGGGCGGGGGACAGTTTCTATGGGGGTCCGTCTGGAAAGCCTGGTGAGAAGGGCTGCCACTGCACACTTACATTTCCGGTAAAAGTCATTGTGTGGGATGCGAACGTCGACGAGGCCCTGGAGGATCTGCAGGGAGAGCAGAGGAAAGCCGCTGGGGGGGGACCCACACCCTACACGGGGCTGAGGACGCCCGAGCGTGCCCACGAGCATGCCAGGCGGCTGCAACGCCTGCTCCACCCTGACGTGCCCTGCGCAGCCTGGCCCAGGCGTGAGCTCCGTCTTAAGCACGTCTGGCTGTCGTAACCGTGCTTAAGTAACATCTATTTCAGCAACAAGTATTTTTGTCTTTTAGGTTTGCATCATAAATTTCTCCCCCAGGCCAGCTATCCATAGCCAGCAGGCTGCCTGAGCCATGACTGTGCTTTTCTTCCTCCTTTTATTCTTCTGCCAGAAAAAAAAATAAAGGTCTTGGCATTAGCTTATATTTTTTTTCTTACTCTCCAATCTGCTCATCCCAGACTTCCTAAGGAAAGCCAGCTTAATGGCCAGCCCCTCGCCAAGCTGCTCTCGCCTGACAATGAGGCGACTGACATTTCCATTGCTTTTGCTTAAAAAGCAGCAAACAATCCCCCTCCAGGCTGGACAACAGCTGCCTTAGTTAGTTTTTTAATGCTTCCTGCCAGCCATATTAACTAAAAAACCCTTTGACATCCCAGCCCGCTGCCAAAGACCTTGTGGGAGGAGGAAATTCAGCAGGCACTGCCAGAGGGAGCTGGGAGAAGTGGGTTTGAAGGGAAAGAGCTGGAAAGGTGCTGGGAGTGGGGCCAGGGGTGTCCCACCTGGGCGAAGGTGGGGATGGCAGCACCAGCTCTGTTCCCAGCATCGCCTCGGCTGCCACCATGCAGGCTTGGGGAGAATCAAACCCGCTCCCCAGCTCCAAGCCCCCTTTCCCGGCTGCCACAGCCAGCCTGGGCTCCTCACCTGCTGCGGCACCTTGAAGCGAACGTAGGAGCAAAGCTTCAACATGTCCGCCATCTCCTCGGGCGTCGAGGGAATTAAAGGGATCCTGTCGATGCGTTCTGACTCTTGCAGTTCCCGGAGCTGCTTAATGAACTTGCTCTCAGTGGTACTTGGCAGGCCTGGGTCGAACGAGAAGGGGGGCACAAGCTAAAACCTGGATGAGACCCCCAACACCCCCAGCAACAGAGCATCGCTGTGCCAACCTCCCTCCTCCCTGCCTCTGGCCTCCCGCTTGCTCACTCCTTGGGGGGGGCGGGGAAGAGGGGGAGAAAAAAATCTGTACATGCAGCAACCTTAGCATGCAGCCAGAGATACCCCAGCCTCCCTCCTGCAGGGCTTGACACCACCGAGCCCCGAGAGCTTCCCTGCAGACGTGCATGAACGCTCTGGCAAAAACTGTCGCCCTTGTTTTTGTGTGGCCAGCGGATGGAAACGCCAATGCCCGCACCCAGCCTGCCACAGCTCACTGCTGGACAGAAAACTGCTGAAGCCCCATCTGCAGGCACCACTGCAGTGAAAATCCCCCGCAGCCCTACCCCAAACCTCTCTGCAGCCCCACGCAGAGGTTTCACGTCCAGAAACACCGGGGAGTCAGCCAGCACCTCTCCCAGAGCGGAGCGGGAGCC
The DNA here is from genome assembly GCF_036417535.1 of Chlamydotis macqueenii. NCBI lineage: Eukaryota > Metazoa > Chordata > Aves > Otidiformes > Otididae > Chlamydotis > Chlamydotis macqueenii. Next base: position 10,229,627 of record NC_141565.1, on the reverse strand, counting down.
TCGCCGCCCCCAGAGCCCGGTAGCTAGGTAACATTCACTTTGCTTCGTTACTTATTTCTTATCTGGAAGACGCTTTCCTTGTGTGGGAGGGGGAAGGAGCTGCTATAACCACTGGGCTGCAGCAACCCGTGCCAACCCCCCCTGCCAATCCCCCGTGTCTCCTGCAGCAGGTCATGCCCAGGCTCCCCGAGCCCCCCGGCCAAGGGGGAACGGAGGGATGCTCAAAGCACCCAAAGCTGGGAGGAACAAGCTTGCCAGCTCCCAGACCCCCAGCCCTCTGTCCCTGGGGAGACGTTTCCCATTGCCACCTGGCTTCCCCCTCCAGACCGAGAGGCTACGGATGTGCCATGCGAAACGGCTGCCACCCCAAGGGGAAGTACATTTTCCTCCAGAGCAGGACCTGTCCCGTTTGCCCTAGTCCCAGCTGTAACCACGGCACAGCGGGGCAGACTCCAAAGCCCTGGAGAGAGAAGAGCAGTCAGGACAAGGCTGTGATTTCGTCCTGCACCCTGGAAGCGTGCTCATTCAGATTTTCAGACTGCACATACAAATTATTTCATAGTGCTTTCCACTGAAAGCCTGTTTTGCCTCCAGCACTGCTCTGGGCTTTTGCACCGGCTCCTGCTTGCCCTCTCCCCATCTCGCCCTCCCTGCGTTGCCCACCTGCAGGACAGATGAGGGTCAGGCTGCAAATGTCTTCTGGGTACTGAGCAGCATAGACGCCAGCAACATTTCCCCCCATGGAAGTGCCAACCAGATGAAAGGGCCTTCTGTTCAGCCTGATGCACTCCACGAACTGGCAGGGGAGCAGAAGGAGCATTGTTAGGAAGCAACGGCGTGGGGTCATTAGAGAAATTCAGCTCAAAAGCTTGAGGCTGGTGGCTCTGGCTGCCTGGGAAGGGAGGGAGCAGGACTGCACGAGGCAGGGCTCACGGGGCTTAACATCCCTCATATCCCTGCATCCCTCACACCCATGCATCCCTCTGCAGAGGGCATGCAGCCTTGGGGCGTTACCTGGTGTATTCTCTCAGCTTGTCCACTAATGGAGTAATCGTCCAAGACCGAGCGAGTCGTGCCCTCGTGCCCGGGCATGTCAACGCACACCAAGTGCAGGTTCTTCGGCAGGAACTGCAGAAACAAACCAGGGGCAGTTACGGCACAGGGGAACGGCTGTGAACTCCAGGGATGGAAACTGGTGACCATGTGTGGGAGAAGGGGGGATCGCTCTCCTCCTAGCAGCCCTCGGTTAACTCCTGCACCACAATAAGTCTGATGGATGAGGATGACATGATGAGAGAAACCATGGACAAGATGTGTTTCCCATGGAGGAAGCAGGCACATATTGCTCTCCCCTGCAGCTCTGCATGTCATAGACGTGAAAGGGATCCAACAAGCAACGAGCACAGAGCTGAGTTGGGTGTTTTCAGCATGTTACAGCAATCATCACATCCCACGCATGCAACTGTTGAGTCCCCACACCGCCCCTAAGCCCAGGACCATTGACTCTCACTAAGTAGCAAAATGATAGAAATGGAGTCCCACCTTGACTATCGACAGCCACATGTCTTTGTGGGCTGAGAACCCATGTAACATCAGGATGGACGGCCGGTATCCAGGTCTCCCTCTATAGGAATAACAAAACTGATAGTCATCGTAGTTTGCGTATCTAACCTGCATACCCAAGGCTCGGCGCCAGTACCTGGAAACAAGGAGAAAACACCAGTGAGTGAGGCAAGACCAGGGCCCAGCGGCAATGTAAGCCAGGGGACAGGTCCAAACTCAGCTGCAGATTTGCTAGTTTGCTAAGGCCAGTTAGGTTGGGCTCACACCGGTGCTGTCACAGCCTTAACTGTGAATAATTCTGAGCATCTGGTCCTCAGACGCAGACCCTGTGCTTACACGTGATCTCTTACACCTGTAGTACTGGTGGCTGCATTGCAGATGGCTCGTGGAGACACTCTGTTGTTAAAAGCTTCAAAAAAAGACCACAAATAACTAATTTGGCAATGGAAGTGAGCCAAAATAACAACTCCAAAGCTAAAAAAGACCTAAATGTTGCTATGAGGAGAGAGGCTCAAGAGAGGAAGGCAGCACACACGGCAAGGCAGCGTGCGGGACAGACAGGCCAAGGGAGGCATTTGTTCCAGGTGGGTAAGGAGGATCTGTCACAGGTTTGTTTGGGCACAACCTTCCAGCCCTGAAGCCATGGGACAATATCACCACACAGACAAGGACATCGATCCCAGCCAAAACAACCGTGTCCTCCAGGAGCACCACAGAGACCCAGTTACCATATGCCAACTAGGTGACCTCATGTGTTTACACACACGTGAAGGACTGGAGGGGACTATCCTTACACAGGCTCAAGCACCCTTGAAGATACCAGATTAACCCCCAGAAAACCCAGGTGGTTCCTCTGAAAGCAAGACGGCAGACAGCTCCTGCCAGCACAGGCTCACAGCCTGCTCAAAGAGGATGCAGTGAAACTGCTGGCCAGAGGGACCTGGGCAGAGATTATCAGTGACACTTTGGACACATGATGTAGACGTGCAGTCCAAGGCGGAGGAGCAGGCTCGCTTCACTGCATTTGTCCTACGTTCAGACGTAACCCTTGTCAGGACAACTGCTGGGCTACTCCTGATGGCCAAGATACCAGCAAATACTATTATACGTGATATCAGAATTTATTTGAGACACAAGAGCAAGGTCACCAGCACTGCTGGGCTGTCCTAGCTGTCTGCCCACTCAAAGCTTATGCATAGCGCAATCCTCTTTTAGCATAATCCCTTTTTGGAGGGAGTTAGCGGGGCTTAGGCAGCATCCTGGCTCTGTGCTGGTCCTACAAGGAGAGGTGAATTTCTCCCTGAATAAGTGTCTTAAGAGTCCTCGCCTCAAAGGCACCGGTGTAAACTACCAATGGGCAAGATGATAACATTTTTAGCAACTGATCCCGATGGATCAATTTGGCAGAAGGCAAAATAATCTGTGCAAAGCTGAACTGATCCCTTGCAAGGTGTTAACGCGCTTAGCGGCAGCGGCTAAACTGATTAACCCCTGGCAGCAGAGCGTGCAGAGCAGGCCGGCCGTGGGGCCAGGGTCAGCGGGGCAGCCCCGGACATCATGGCGGGCGGGAAGGTGCATTAGTGGCAGGGGAGGGAGCCAGGCCGCCGGTGACCGGGGCTCGGCGTGACCCTTGGCTGAGGACACACAGAAAGGCAACGAGGAGGAGATCAGCGAGTGGTGGGAGCAGGGAGAAGGATCCCTGGAGACCTCCTGGGGACCTCCCAGGAGCGGTGCCAAAAAGTTGGAGCCACACGGGGCTGAAAGTGGGGGGCAAAGTGGCATGATGCCTGTCCCCTCCCCTGCCTCTACTGATGGGGAAACACAATGATTTCACCCCAAAAAAGGCCGACTCAGAAAGAAGCAAATAGGAAAGGAGGAGTAAAGAGTAAACCCATTCTTCTCACCTGCTGTTCCTAAGAAAATAAGTGCCCATGAAACACAGAGCATCGCAGTTACTCCTGCAAGATGCTGATGCTGCCAGAAACGTTGGGAGAGAGAGGGATGGGGCACCGACCCTTCAGAAGAAAACAGCCCTGCTCATCTCTGCTCACACGCTCCCTCCCTCAGCCAAACGCAGACCGACCTACCCGCAGTGCACTTTCACTCAGCCCCGAATTTGCAACCCCGAAGGACAAGGCAGCAGCATCTTCTCTACCTCCCTCTCAACCTGGCTCCGCAAAGCTGCCCGCATCAGCCCCTCACGCCTCCTTTGCCCTCTCCTGCCACCCCTGCCTCTCGCTCTCCGAAGGCTTTGCCCCGACCACACGTGGCAGCGTTTCTCCGGCCATCCTCCTCTGAACCTGAGCCCACCAGGGTCCTCCCTGGCTTCCACCAGCCGCTCATACATTCAAAGGAAAAAAAAAAAAAAAAACATATATCTTTTGACAGACAAACTTGGTACTGTCTGGACCTGCCCCAGGCCAGCAGCCCAGATGTCCCCAGGGGAGGAGGCTGTCATACCACTTGCTCTCCTTCACAGAGCCCTTGCAGGTCCTCACACAATGCACAACGGGAATGAATTCTCCCCTCATTCTCCTCCTCTCTCAGCCCCTAGATGCTGTGATTAAAGCGTTGCTAATAAATGTGCCATTAGAAATAGGCTTCATCACGCTGCCGAATCTGAGTGCTGGGGTGGGCCAACGTCCTCCTCTCACAGGAGGTCACGTTGGTTTGGAAAACCCCGTGAGCAAAACCGCAGGAGCCACCATCTGCCAGCAGCACGTGAGGGCAGCCGGCCCCAGCTTCTGAAGGGAGCGTTCTTCCAGCTTCCCCTGCAACAAACCCAGACAGGAAAGCCGACAGCGTGCTTATCGCAGATTTCCAGGGACAGCCGAGGACTGATGGGTGTAGTGCCTGCCTCCTGGTATCGGAAAGGATGAGAGGCAAGGGGTGAGGAAAAGCCTCACTCCATCTTCTCTGATGTTCCAGCCCAGAAGAAAAAGGGAGGATATTTTCTCCTCCTTGGGGGAAACAACCCAGAAACATTTGGAGACATCCCACAGCCAAGCTGAGGCTGCCTCGACAGACGTAAGTCTCAGCAGCAAACAAGCAATGAGAAAATGCCACTTTAAGCAGAGATGCTTAAAGCTACACACAGCTGGTATGCCTGTGGAAAACCCCACCTCACCTGCTCCTGTCGCCATCATGGGCAGGAACACCCACCCATGTCCACACCACCTTGCTGCCCAGCGGCTCTTCATGCACCTGGGTCTGTGCAAAGGTATAGGGACCAGCAGGAATTCCACCCCTGCACTAAAATCAGCCCAGCCAGGTTTGTGAACTCACCAGTAGTAGATGCGGATGAGCGCTGAGGGCCAGAGGAGGAAGGAGGCCACGAAGGCCAGGATGGGGATGGCCAGGGTGCCACCGGCAATGACAAACATGTTCAACACATCCAGGTCCATGCTGCTCGTCACTGCCCGGCCTCACCTGCCCGCATTTAGGGAAGGATCAGAAGTTAAACACCAGAAATTATGGCAAGTCGATGCTAAAGAAGATCTCTGCTGCCAGGGAGAGAGGAAACCCGTTCTGCGAGAGGCAAAGGATACCTCTCCAGAGAGTGGCAAAGTCTCTTTCAGTTTTAAAACTCAATTACTTCTTCTGGCTCCTTAATGGATCTAATTATTGCAATGTTATTCTCTCAGAAGAGCACATCTCAAGCGGGCAATGAGCTTGCCTAACAGGCCAGGGGTGATGCAGCCCTTGGGGTGCTTGGCAGATGGGGGAAGCACACACACCCCCCCCCCCTGCCCCCCCACTCCAAAAGGGTGCAGGCAGCCTTTCCCAACAATGGGTGCAGGCAGGCTCCACTTTGCTTTTTGGGGGCAGGCATGCAGCTCCGGCTCCCCTCCCCCTGCCCAATCCCAAATCCCCAGCACACAACCACTGACCTAGAATTGATGGCTTGAGCCCCGCTCTCATTACTGCTCCACACGGGCACCAACTAATCAAGGGAGCAGAGCCTATTAATGGGCTCAGGAACTGAAGGAAACAACCTGGCAGGGCACTCTTTGGCGACCAGCCCTTATCTGAGACCAATTCACCCCTGCCCCCACCCCCTCACTCCTGCCCCACGGGTGTTTTGCACTTGCTGTGGATCACAGGTCCCCATCCTGGCTCCCAAGCATCCTCCAGACAAATCTCAGGGGCGGCAGGTGGAGGACACGGGGCGCAGGGGTGAGCTCTCACACAATGCTGCGCTCCTCCCTGAGCTCGCCCCACCGCAGGCAGCTGGGATATATTTTTCTCATTAAGAGATTAAACCCTGTTGCACACACATCTCCTCTAATTCCCTCCGCTAACCACCTTACGTCTTGCCCTTCTCTCGGCACTAGCTCTTTTGTCACAAATTTATAAAACGAAACATCCTGAGTGCCAGCTCTCCCACCAGCCGTCCCCCCCTCATCATCACCACCACATTTCTCCGTGCCAGGACAGGCAGATTTATTTCTGCTCCCTGCAGACTCACGGCGATATGCGGTATGTTACACGTTCCATGTTACCCCATGAAGCAGGAACAGAATCACCACACTCAAATCCTCTCTCCCTCCGACACCGTCGCGCTGGATTGCATCAAACCCCCACATTACACACGACCAAGAAAAACAGTTTGCAGAACCTCCGAAGCAACATCCAGGTTTGCCCTCTTCCCCAGGGAAAAGAATAACTGAAATTTGAGGAATACTGTAAATATTTCCACCAGGCAGCTCCTTGATGAAGCTAAACCTCATTTCCTTCTTCAAGCCTCAACAACATGCCGTTATTCGTTTAATTAACATTTTGTAGAACGACCTTTGATCTCTGCAGGGCTCGGTCACAGATAAACACTTTGTGTGACAGATAAACCTCATACGGGAGCCCACCCGAGCGCGCTCGCTGCCCTTCGCCATGTCGCTAGAGCAGGGAAGAAATTACGCACAGAAAATCGCCATCATTCCTGTTGGCCATGAGAAGGCTGCAGCCAGGAGAAAGCAGGGGAAACGCGCGGGGCGGTGGGAGCCCCTGTGCTTCCCGGCGCGGGGTCACGGCCTCCGCCTCCACCACCTCCGCCTCCGCGCTCTTGGAAAGCAAAACAAGAAGGAGAAAGCCTTTAAAAAGCCCAGCTTACTTTGCAGAGATCCCCTCCTCCTCTCGGTGCAGGTCCTGCTTGCTGTGGGTAGTGGTGGCGTCTGAAAACACTGTCGGAAGAGGGAGAAAAAAAAAAAAAAAAAAAAAAAAAAAAAAAGGTTAAACTTACACTCCTGATTTTTCTCCTCCTTTCAGACTCCGTAGCCGGGCAAGTTTGGGGTATTTAAGCCACCGGCTTCCCTACAAGATGCCTCATCTTCACCTTCTGATCAACCTTTCCCCTGTTTATCTAAATACGCTCTTTTGTACAACAGAGCCAAAGGAGGGCACTTGTTCCAAGCAGGAACAAAGTGCAAGCTGCCATCGGAGACGAAGTGAAAGCCAGCACGGCAGGGAGGGCCAGCGCCAGCAGCCCCCGCCGGGGCAGGGCTGCGCGGCACCCAGCGAAACGGCGCTCATGGTTGCGCTTTGGGTGATGACAGCTAATAGAACAAAGCCAGCTAAGCTGCTTCCCATCCCCTTCCTCTTCGTCTTAAATGTAATCTTCCAAGCGCCCTCCGAGCCCCCCTCCAAGCCTTCCCTGTGCGAGTCGGGCTGAAGCGTAACGCAGCCACAGGAAATTACCAAAGAGGCAGGAAAACGGCAGCCCAAACTCACCGGCAGCTTTTGGCTGTGGAAATTCACGCCGGAGGCTCAGTGGGAGCACTGGAGACCACCCACACGAGCTCCGAGAGCTGCTTTGAGACAGAAAATCCCTGAGAGATCCCCCTCGCTGTGGCTCTATGGCCAGGGGCACCCCGGGGGGCTCCCATCCCCATTGTGCCAGAGTCTTTCGGCAGGGCCATGGCAGCCGCCGCTCACCACGTGAGCCCCGGCGCCCAATGCCGGCCACGCGCACCCAGCAAGCCCCGCTCGGGGCCCCCACCGGCCATGGGTGCCCTGGGAGGAGCATGCTGGGGGAGCCCGGCAGCGCGGCCAAGCCTCCTTCTGCGTGGGCAGAGCATCACCACCGATTTTCATGGCTGCCTCTGATGGAGGCAGCAGGAAGGAAAACCCCGGCAGGCCCAGCTCCGCAGTCAGGGACAGCCACCGTTGCCCCTGTCCCCAGCACCCCCAGCCCCATAAAGCCATCCCTGCACCCAGCAGCTCAGTGGGGACCCTAGCTCCCCAAAGCCACGCAGGAGCACCCATGGTGCCAACCCCCTGTGATGGTGCTTTGCACAGGGGATGATCGCCCTCCCTGCTGTACCGGTGCCAGGGATGGGAGCGGGCAGCATCACCCCAGGCCTGGGCACGGTCCTTTGCTACCAAATAGAGAGACATCATGCGCCTAAAAATAAAAGCAAGGCCTCTGGTAACAGCTGTAACTCCTCAGACCACAGCTCATCCATGACTGGTGCCCTGTGACCAAGAGTCACAGCAAATGGCCCCAAGCTTTGCTACCACTTCTTGGAAGGGTCTTCAAGCACCTCATAAATTAACTCACAAACATCAATTAGGCAACTCTGATAAATGCTCTGTGATCACCGCGATAAGGCCAAGCGGGTTGCGCACTGGCAGGGCGTGAGATGCCAAACCAGGAGCACCGGTTCCCTCGCTGACAGCCAAGCTGCAGGCACCAACAACTGTGGCCCATGTCCCACCTGGGAGAACCCCCCAACAAACCACCTCAGGTAACGGGATGGTCCCAGGACAGAGGTTCCACCTCTCCACTTGTCTCCTGCTTCCTGTCCTGCACCAAATCCAAGCAGGAGCCTCATCATCCCCAAACAGAGGGGCCAAGAGGCAGGAGGGGGCTGCAGGTTGCTACAGAGGACAGCATGTTGATGACAGTCCCCAGACAAATGGACAACAAATTACTGTGAGCAAGGTTTGAACTCGCATCAGTATTTTTTCTCTTTCAATCTCAGTGGGTCACACCAGGGAGGCCGGAGAAGACCCAACAGCACAACTCAGAGGTATATATCGATTTTTTCCAAGCCCCACATAAGATGCAGCAGCAGCACACTCCAGTCTGGGGGATAAAAAACTGCATTTAGCTCAAAAAAAAAAAAAAGCAATCCCAGAAATGTGAAAGCAGCTGGGACTGTTACCCAGGGAGACAGGAGGCTCTTCACCAGGATCGGCATCTCTGGCAGAGCAGGTCTCAGAGCCAACCTCTGTGACCGGGCAAGAGCTGGCAAGGGGTACCCGGGGCGGGGGGCACGTCGGGGGCTGCAGCACAAAAACCTTCACAAGGCTGAGGGGCTCAGCTGGGAAGGGGAGAGCGGCAGCTAACGCAGCCCTCTGCAAGGCCAGGGAGAGTGTTCACAAGGCAGGAATCGCATGTGTGAGGAATCACGCTCACTGATCAGATGTGCCAAAAATCCAGGCACGAAGGCTGTATCGGGCTGTGCTCCTCGGGATCGGGCTGCAAAACCGGGGCTGCTGCCTGCGCCCAGCATTTCGCTTACTGCTCCCTGAGCCCAAAGCAGCCCATGGCTCACCGACAGCAGATTCTGAAACTCCCAATAGCTGAAAGCTAAGCAGCACGTTCAGGCATACTTCAATTTTTTCAAAGAGCTGAAGAAGAAGAAAAAACACCGACCAATTTTAAGATCCCACTGCAGAAAAAGGGGACTTTGGTGGGCCTCAGCAGCTGACATGGGGTCCCGTTAAACCCCGACTCACATCGCTAACCATGTAAGAAGAAAAACCCAAAATATCCAAGTAAGCCATTTCCCTTGGAAACCACTTCTCCCTTTGCATCCTCAACAGCCAGAAAAATAATACTGACCATGAACGACGGCATAACTAATATTGCAATTCCTCAGAGGTATATTTTGCAGCCTGATCTTTTAGATGCCCGTCACACTGAAATTATAATTTCAGATCTGTTACTATCTGGAAGATCTCTGTCCATCAGCCAGCCAGCCCTCAACCTTAATCCAGCCTCCGGAGGGCTGGGAGTAGGAAATGTGCCCTTTCACCCTCATTTATTTATAGAGGGCAGAAATGAGATCATTATTTCTGCAGCGCCGTTTCACAAAAAATGCATCTCTGACCCATCGGTATGTGCAACACGGCTCCTAAACGTGAGATGGAGAGTCCGGGCTGGCCCCCATCCCCACTGCTGCACTCCAGGCTGGGAACAGGCAGGGACAAGCCGTCAGCGTCATCGCCAGCCAGCCTGGGGACAAGGCGGCTGAACAGCACGACTGGAGCGGGCTGTGCTGCCAGCCAGCCGCTGGTTTAGAGATTCATAACCTACCTGTCCTCCTTCCGGACCCCGTCACCATCCCCATCCTACCGCACACGCACGCAGTGGAGGATGCACGGCACATCTGATGTCACGAGTGCGCCTGGACTCAGCCCTCTCCTGCGGGGTGGGGGGTAGGAAAGCAGTGGGGAGGGATGGGATAGGGGACACTGGGGGGTCACCTCTAGGTCTCCTCTCCCAGCACACATCCACCTATCAAGCATCCTTCCTCAGCAAAATGATGGCCTCCTCCAAGCATCAGCAGCTGAGATGCAATGCCGCTCTCCTCCCCTTTGTGCCCTGTTTTCTCATTATTTTGGGGGGGGGGGGGCATTTTAAAGGAAATTAATTAAATCTTTAAATATATATATTTTAAAATATATATATACCTAAGGGTTGGGACCGAGGTTGGGGACCGGGGGCGTGGAGGGGAACCCAGACGCAGTTCTGGCGTTCGGCCCCCCCCCTCGCCCCCGGTCCCCCCCAAATCCTGGCATTGCTACCGTCAGCCCCACATCCCACTCCCGCCCCCGCCTCTCACCGTGCCGATCCGAGCCGTGCCGGGCCGCAATGGCAGCGCCGATCGGTGAAAAACCAGCGCTCCCTTGCGCCCTCCCTCCGTTACTGGTACCGGGGCGGCTCCGCGGGGGCGCAGCCGAGCGCGGCGGCGGCGATGCGGAGCGGTTGTGCGCGGTGCGAGGAGGAGGAGGAGGATGAGAAAGGAGGGGGGGGCAGTGTAGAGGGGATGCAACTGGCTTGCAAGGGGGGTGAAACTGGGGTGCGATGGAGAAGAGAGGGGTTGGAAGTGGGGATGCAATAGGGGTGCAAGGTGGGGGGGGGGGCTTCCCCCCACAAAGGGGCTTCCATGTGGGTACAAGGCGGGTAGAAGGGGGCTGCAGTGGGGTGCCAGGAGGGGGGGGATACAGGGCAAAAGAGCTGCAAGACGGCCGCAACGTGGGGGGATGTAATGGGACTTCAATACGCAAGGGGGGACGCTATAGGGGTGCAGCAGGGATGGAAAGTTGGAGGAGGACAGAATGGGGCTTCCATGAGGATACAAGGTGTGGTTACAAGAGGGGTGGAGGGGGGCTGCAGGGAGGTACAAGGAGGGGATACGGTGGAGCAGCAACAGGGGGATGCGATGGGAATTCAGTGGGAGCACAAGGGAGGGACGCAATAGGGCTGGCAGCAGGGGTGCAAGGGGGGGGGTGTAACAGGGGTATAACTGGGGGACATAACCAGGTTTCCATTGAGTTGCAAGGTGGACACAGTGGCATTGCAATGGGCAATATGACAGGGGTGCGAGGGGGGATGCAAAGAGGCTGCAAGGGGGTTGCAACAGGTTGCAAGGGGGATGCAAGGAGGCTGCAATGGGGATACAACAGGGGTGCAAGAGGAATGCAAGACATAGGGGATGCTTGGGGGTAAAGTATTGCTCCAGTTGGGTGTGCAAGAGGCAATGCAACACAGCTACAACGGGGGTGCAATGCCGCGGCATGAGAGGCTACGCAACAGGGAGTGCAAGGGGGGGATGCAACGGGGCGTGAGGGGAGACAGGAAGAAGATGCAAGGGGGTAACAGCGCGGAACGCAGAGCAACCACAACAGGGATGTAAGGGAGTATGCAAAGGAGCCACAGCAGGGGTACAGGGGGGATGCAATGAGGCTAAAGATTGTACAATGGGGTTGCCATGGGGATGCAACAGGGATAAAAAAGGGAATGTGATATGCCTGAAACAGGGTTACGACAGGGATAGACAAGGGTGGATACAATCGGGGTTACAGGAGGGATGCAAAGGAGATGTGATAAAACTGCCACGGAGACACAAAGGGGAACGCAGCGCTGCACCCCTCACAGAGGCCACGCATGGGAGCAAGCCTTGGGGCAGGGGACATCTGTCCCTTCCTCAGGTCCTGGAACAGGGCTGTGACCAGGGAGCACAGAGCTCTGCCATATTTCCCATGGGAAAGGTCCAAAGGTTGACATTGGAGCATACCACTCATACTTTTAGACCTGAAATAGAATTTTTAAGCCTGCCATTTAGGTTACAAGCCCATTACCTGCCCTCTCTTCCCAATAGATGACACTGCTCTCAAGAGCTGTGTTTCAGCCTGCATATAAAATCTGGTCTGTTTTCTTGTTTGTCTTAAAACTGTCACCCAAATTCTTCTGCTATAAGCAGATTTACTCTCATTCCCCCTGGGTCACCTATCAGCTTGGTATGCACCTTTAAGATATGCCCAAAAATATGAGAAAACTTAATTAAATTGGAAATGATATCAGCTCCTGAGTAATTGCAAGGAAATTGAGTCAAATCCTCATTGCATCTGTGCTTTGCTAGAGGATGAACCTTTGGTCTGGCAGGCTGGGAGAGCCAAGAGAACTGGCATAAAGGGCTTTCCGTGTCAGATTTTACTACAATAACCAAAAGCTTGAGCTGTCAGGAGAGATTTATAACCGAAATCGAGGTTTTTAGGTGGCCTGGTGAAGGCGAGGCACAGCTTTACGCAGCTTTTTTGGGGTTTTGTTTGAAGAGCTTCCCTGCCAAGCGAGGTTGAAACAAGATGAGCTTCCACTGAGGTGACCCAAGCAGACACAGCGCAGTCATATTTGTTTGTTCAGCTTTCTCGCGCGCAGCCCCAGGCTCCCGCAGCACATGTGTGGGGCGGCACGGACTCGCGCCGGGGTGCGTCACCCACCGGGTGGTTGTTCCAGGCTCCAGGTTGGAATGCCCCTGGAAATAGTCATAGCGAACGATGGCTTTTAAAATAGAGAAGCCGAAGCAGAGACCTGCAGTGGATTTTTGTCAAAATAAGTCACGAACTAACAGAGGAATCTGCTCTCACAATCCCAGTATGAGGATGCAGCCACAGGGAGGAGTCGTCCAGTGTCTCCTTCAGTGGCGATGGGGAAAGGAGGCATCTCCAGGGCTCTCCTGAGCCAGCCACTGCTGGGACGAGGCCATGGCTTCAACAGGTCACAGCCCTGGCGAGGTGGCTGGCAGCACCATGATGACTTTGCCAGGCAGTGGCCAAGGCCATTTCTCCATCCCAGCACAGCGGAGGAGACCTTGGGCTCTCCAGGTGGCACGGGGAGCCGTGGGGGAGCGCAGGGCGTGGCTGGGCACCCTGTCCCCCCAGAAAGCAGGTGAGCCTCAGGCTTGAGAGGAAGCCCAGCAGCTCCCTGGGCACCTCCTTGAGGACTCTGCAAAGCCATTTTTGGGGTGGCTGCAGTGTGACAAGCTCAAATTAAAGGGCAGCACCTGCACTGACCTGCCCCACGTGTTTAGTTTCTCCTCTCAGCCAACAGACACAGCTCATCACACGCTGCGGCACCTGGCAAGGACCGAGTCACCTCTGCATCCTCCCCTAAGATTTCTGGCTTTCTGGAGCCCAGCTCCAGTTATCCCAGCCCTCAGCTGAAAATTCCTCATTCCTAATCCCAGCATCAGGAGCTGGGCTTCCCACTGGCACAGGAGCACAGTTCTGATGCTGTGAGCAGGCCAGACAAAAAAAAAAAAAAAAAAAAAAAAGAAATCTTTCTAAATCAGAGTAGCCTTGGGGGTGGAGGGGGGGAAGTCAGAATTAGCTGTCCTACGTTCCCAGAATTGAGGCAGCGAGACTTGCACATAAACAATCTTGTTTTCCATAGGAAGGTGGAGGCTCAGGTTGGATTCAGGCCAGGGGAGCTGTGGAGAACTGAAGCTTCTACCTCACCAAGCGGAGGAGCAGCGTTGCTCCACCAGATGAAAGGCTTCCATGTTATTTTCCACTGCTGAGTGATGAATCCCCAGGGAGCACGGTGGGATTTTTCGCAACCATAACAAGCGATGGCACGCCGCTTTGGCAAGTGAATCATCTTGCCAGGATGACTCTTCCCCGTCTATTTCCACTCATGCCATGTGGGCCCCGCGGCACAATGCCGTGAGCCATCCCCAGGGGACCATGGGCACAGGAGGGCAGCGGGGCAGGCGGGTGCCCCACAAACCCAGCCTGGACCCCCAGCCCGTGGGACCTGCTGCTGAGGAACACCTTGCCATGCCCTGAGCAGAAGGCAACTTTAATGACATACAGCTGCCAAAATTCAACCTCCAGGGCAGGGATAAGATCTTGGCTCACCCTGGTTTGCAAACAGCGGCTCTCAGTGAGCACAGGGGTAAAATAACTCCTCCGCACACCACTCTGGGCAGCCGCCCCATCGCTCTGCTGTGGCTCCATTGCACAACTTGGGACAAACGCAGGAACGAGTCCTCCTGACTTCTGAAGCGTTATAAAGCAAAACCTACTTGCCTGCTAATAGCTTTAAATAATGCTTTCTTAACTCTACGCAAAGTTAATGCATACATTACACACATCTTAATTACATCTTTAACTGCTAACAATGAGGGTGTCCTTATTGTCACCAAAACCTCCTTATTTCGTAGCTGCAATATCTTTATGGAGGGGTAGCTTCAAAGCCTTGTCTAGTGGTCATGCGTCAAAGCTTTTATTTCAGATCACCGCGTGCACTCCTACATCTCAGCTAAGCCGCCTCGTTCAAGAAACTGAAAACACGATGAGGCATTTTTCCTTGAACTGCTTTAGCAGGCAGGCTTTTACGCTTTAAGCCACTACTTGAGCAATACTGACATGTTAAGTTGAAAGAAGAAAACCCTATCAGAGTCCTGTAGCGGCAAAAGAATTATGCCCTGACAGTAATTTATTAAGTAGAACATACACCTTCCAGAATTATAAATAAAGATTAAGAGTCGAAGAAGACCCTATTGATTCACAGGACGCCGTGTATCTTGCGCACAGTGTATTTTTACCCTCAATCACACTGAATTTCCAGCGGGTCACGCCAGGACACTTACCGCCGTTAGACTGACACGGAAGCCACTTCCCAAATGGCCATATTTGGTCTGCAGCCCTGTTGTGAACGTCGGCAATACAAACTGGCTGCACTGCTTTGATACTTATTAACCTGGAATTCCAGGAGTCCGAGATAAATGCTCTGCCTGATGGTTGTGATAAGGTCACCGAGAGCCCAAAGGTCCTTTCGTTTACCCAAAGGAACATACTTCTACGATGACGTTGGGGACTTTGGGGGCTGGCCCTTCCTGCTTCTCCCACAGACCTCCCCTCGCTGCAGCAGATATTGACAGAGCTGCAATTTGTGTAAAAGTGATAAGAATTAAGAAACATCCAACACGTTAAAGCCTGGCACAGGGGAAGGGGAGCGCATGGGTCCCTTATCCAGAAAACAGAGCTGTGGTGGCACCTGGGGAGCACCAGCCTGGAGGTGCCGGTCGCTGCGTCTCTCCCCGCACCCCAGCATCATGCTCTGCCCATGCTGCCAGTGCTTCCCCAGAGTGATACACTCTGCTTTGGGGGGGACAGGTATATGGGGGTGCCAAACAGGGCAGCAGGGACACCCTGAGGGGCCAGGGCCAGCCTCCGCGCCCTTTGCGGAAGGCGCACAGCAGCACTGGTGTCCCCATTGCTAAGACCCCACCACAGCCACCATGTTTTGCCCACAGGATGAGAAATAAAACTCCAGCATTATTTTCAGGTGCCAAGCAAAGCCTCAGGGTGACCGCGTACCCCACAGGTGCCCCCCATGAGTCACACTGTCCCTTCAGCCCAAAATAGGTTCCCTCTGCCAGAGCGGAAGGGGATGTGGGCTCCTGCGGTTTCTGCCTGTAGCCATCCCAGGGAGGCACAGGAAGCATCAGAGATCCCCTCGGTCCAGCTCTGCCAGCAAAAACAAAGCTGCGGGTGCCCCCTGGAAAGAAGCAGCTGCACCCAAGGGACGGGGAGGAACCCCCATATCACTGCTGGGCCCTCACCCCACTGCTGTCCCCTAGGGACTCCAAGCAGACATAGGATATGGGGACATATCCCACCCCATCCATCCCCCAGCACCTTCCTGGGAGTGGAAAGATAACAGAGGGCTGAATCACTGCTCCAGAGGTAGCAACACACCAGCCATGTCCCCTGTGCACCCAGCACAAACTGTCAGCAAAGTTTGGCTGAAGGACCCTCTGGAGCAGCAGGCAGGGCCTGGCAGCACCTACTCACCATGCTAAGCTCTTGCCCAAATCAGCTTTGATGGCCTGCAGCCTTATCTCCTGCCTCTTCTCCCCTAGGAGCAGGGAGAGGCTGAGGAGGGACTTTATTAGGAAACGTCCCGCAGGTGCTGCGTAGCTGGAGGTGGAGCCCCTCACTCAGCACCTCTTAGGGCAGGGGCAAAAACCCATCCCAGGTTGGTTTCACCAGCTGCTTCACCCCTCTTGTGCAAGACCAGGACATCCCTGAACCGGGAGGGTTTGTGAGCCTGCACCGAGTTGGTTTTACGGCCTGATAAGGAGCAAAGAGCACACGCACAGGGAGTACAGTGAATAGAGAGATAAAGCAGCGTGGAAAGGAGCGTGAGCTCCCCGCGTTCCCCCCGCAGGTCACCTCGCTGCTGCCTGCCCTGCTGATAACACTGGGCTGGAGGGGAAAGGGGAGCCTGATAAGGGTGCAATCCTGGGGACAAACACAGCGTCGACGCAGACGGGTCCCCGCGGTTCAGGGTTAAAGCCGTCATAAGTGTCACAACAAGCGTTTGCTTTTTGATGCCAGGGTCGCCAAAACAAGCCTGGTTTTAGGGGGAGCTCTGGATTTTTAATAACTCTGACCCTGAGGCTGCAGCCACCCTCGCAAGCCCTCGGCTCACGCTGTGCTTTTTGCAAGGTCAGGCAGGAGATTTACAACCCCTACCGCCGTCACTTTCCTCTCCTCTTTATTAGTTTCCTCCAGCACCCATCCTGCCCCACGGTGGCTCATTGGAGAGCAAGCCCCGTACAATGCCTGCTACGTTGGTGGGTCGCACGCCTGCTCCCCAGGTACCCGTGTCCATCAGCAAGCACCAGGGCAGCGTGGCAGCACGCCCCTTGCCAGCAGCCATTGCTCCTAATTGCTATCTAGCCAAGACGGATTTGTGGTGCCCATTCCTGAGCTCACAGCACGCACCCCAGAGAGCCACAGCCCACTCCCCAGGTGGTGCTTCTGGATCTGGATCTGCGTGGGTGGCCGTGCAGGCAGTGCAGTGGGGTGCGAGCAGCCTTCATGGCTGTCCTCAGGAAAAGGAGAGAGGATATGAAAGCACCCTGTAAGCACAGGGAGAAAAATCCAAGACACTTGAAGGTGACGTTTAGCCTGACTTCTTGTTATACCTCCTGCCATTATACCCAATCGGGGGCCAACAAATGCATCTCCAGCTGAGGGCTGGTGCATGGCTCCCCCTCTACTCTGCCCTGGTGAGACCCCACCTGGAGTACTGTGTCCAGTTCTGGAGCCCCCAGCACAAGAAGGACATGGACCAGTTGGAGAGGGTCCAGAGGAGGGCCACGAAGATGATAAAAGGGCTGGAGCACCTCTCTTATGAGGACAGGCTGAGAGAGTTGGGGCTGTTCAGCCTGGAGAAGAGGAGGCTCCGGGGAGACCTTATAGCAGTCTTCTAGTACCTCAAGGGGGCCTACAAGAAAGATGGGGAGAGGCTGTTTAGTAGGGCCTGTTGCGATAGGACGAGAGGTAATGGTTTTAAAATAGAGGGGGTAGATTTAGATTAGAAATTAGGAAAAAATTTTTTACGATGCGAGTTATAGAACACTGGAACAGGTTGCCCAGAAAGGTGGTGGAGGCCCCATCTCTGGAAACGTTCAAGGCCAGGCTGGATGAGGCTCTGAGCAACCTGACCTAGCCAGGGATGTCCCTGCTCCTTGCAGGGAGGTTGGACTAGATGACCTTTGAAGGTCCCTTCCAACCCTAATCATTCTATGATTCTATGATTCTATGGCAGAGGAAGAAGGGAGATGATTTCCCTGCAAAAGCCGCCCAAGCCACAGCATCCTCACTTGAGTGTCACCCTGGCCAAACTCATGTGTCCCCTTCTGCCATATGGCATAAGCCAGACCCATGTGCATGCGCCTTGGGTCACCAGCCCGGACCTTGTGCTGGGGACACTTGGCTGGGAGTCTGGGGGGCAGCGCTGGAAGCATCAAGTGCCTTCCCCAAAGCTGCACCCGGCAGTTGAGCCAGTGGGCCCTGCCAGCCGTGGGCAAATGAACCTGGCCATCCCGCAGCAACTGTCCGGCAGCAGGGCATGTCAGAGCTCTGAGCAAAGGGAGAAGGGGATAAAAGCACGTGGCCTGAAGCGCAGGATGGTTTATCACATTCTCTTGGTGTGACCTTCCGACCACGAAGAAAGCAGAACAAAACATAGACATGGTCAAAACCTCTGTTCCCAGGGTGTCCCACCACTGTTGCCTTTCACTGGGGGTTTCTCATGCCCACCACCAGTGCCCTCCAGAAACCCCTCTCTCCCCACCACTGCTTCCCAGACCCTTTCACCATCTGCCCCACCACCTCCTAGTCCTGCAGGCTCTTGATCTCTCTCCTGGGGTGACCCATGGAGCCCAGTGTGGTCCCAGCAGGTGCCCAGGCACAGCAGGCATCCCACAGCTGGTAGGGAGTGTTGCCGGGGTCCAGAATGGGAAAACTGGCTCGCAGGAGCTGGTGTTTCCCCAAGGCAGAAGTTCGAAGTCTCCATGCTGCTCTGTGCTGGGAGATGGAAGTGAGGGAAAGGAGGAAACGGCGATTCCTGTTCATGTTTGTGATCGACACAGCTGACTGCTCGGTTTGGCCTCCCAACTGGCCACAGAGGGACGGATGCACACGCACACACACACACGCACATGGATATATATTTAGAGGCACATGCGCAGCAACTCATTTTGTCCAGGTCCCTGAAGATGTTGCTCTTCATCTGGCTTTCACTCTTCCATTTGAACCCATCTCTGAGCCTAAAAATCTGCTCCTTCAATGTGAGGTCTTTTGGAGAAGCTAAAATAGCCAGACCTGAAGTCGTCAATGCCGTGGTAAAGGTACGTTCATTTGCCTGGATGAGACAGACATTGAGCTTTCCAAGGATTTCTTAGCTGTGTAATGTTGCACTTTTTATTTGTCTTTTCACAGTTTAATTTCAAGTAAAAATCCTGAGTGAATAATCAAAATAATTTTATACTCTTAAAGTAAAAATCAACCTGTGGTTGAGTAGGATGTTTGCTGCTATTTTAGCCTGCATGGGAATGTAACAGAAACAACATTCGCTGTTTCCTTTGGAAATGGAGTTAGGAAAGGAGGAAAACCTCTGTGCGCAGTAAAAATAATTTCCACTTTGAATCCACCGAGCTTTGTTTTGTGATACATTATTTACTTTGCTTATGTGCTAATTATTCTGAAATATTCTTGTCTAATTAAACGTATTCTCAGGACAGCAGAGAGTATCATATTAGAGCGTGGTACGAAATTGAAAAGCCTGATTGCTAATTTATGTAAAACCCTCGCTGTCAGGCTTCCTCCGCAGCAGCTGAAGATAACTCAGCTTTTAACAGAACCAAGTTTTGCACTTACACATTTTGCAAGTGCCCTCCGAGGCGGCACAGTGGTGGAGGATGCGGTGCCCAGCGTTAGCGGGACGGCTGCGCGTGTCGACGGGCAGCAGCGAGGAACAGCACCATTTCGTTGGGCTTTAATCCTTTCGTTCGGGGTTTGAGAAGAGGGGTTTGCTGGCGTTTGCTTTTCTGGACCGTTCCTCCTATACTGTCAGCACTATAGGCAATATATGCTAAATGATGGGCGATTTATTAGTTTCTTACAAGTTTCAGGGGGCAAAAAGCAGCTTTTTTCCACAAGTGCCACACATGAGGTTCAAAGAGAAACAAAACCAGGGGCAGAAAGAAGCCCCTGAGCATTCCAGGCTGTGGGGTGAGCCGGGCTTTCCCGCAGGGAATCCCAGCACTGGCTTTGGGAGCTGAGCCAGGCTGGGACAGCCTCCCCCTCACCCCAGCACCCTGGGGCTCCTCTGCGGTGCTGCAGCCCATGCGTGCCGGGACTCTGTTTTCAGACCGGGGGTTGCTTTGGGCTTTGCAGGGTTTTTCAGAGGGGTCTGTAACAGATGACTGGGCCAGGCGAATGCTGACAGTACAGGCAGCTTTTGGAAGGCAGAGCACAGCTGTAGGACCCTAGGGGTGCTTCTACCATAAAAAGGATGAAAACCATGGCAGCAGGTTGATGATGGACCCTAGCTGGCTCCCCTTAATGTCACCCAAAACCTCCTGCCTCATCCATCTGGGCACCCAGTGAGTTGGGATGCTTGTGCGCAGCACCGGTGCGAGGCAGAGAAGACAAACTACATGGCAAGGGGCAGGGAGGAGAGAAAAGCACGATGACCGTGGGTGGTGGGGTCCGGGGGCAGCACCCCGGAAGTGGCGGAGGGAGAGCGAGCTCACAGCAGCGGCTCTCACCACCCCTTCCCCTCCACGCTTCCTCCTCAGGGGCAAGCGCAAGCTCCTGAGTTCCCTCTCCCAGCTCCTGTGTGGGCGTGAGGTGGTTCTGAAAGCAGAAGGGCTTCGCTCCAGTCACTGCCCCCCTCCCACAATCCCAGGCTGAGTGCTGCTTCTTCCACAAAGGACTTCCCCCACACCAGTAACCACTTCTTCCTAACCTCTTTCTAATCCTCCAAAACCCACTGTGCGCAAACTTGCTTCTGCTCCTCCCCCTTTGCAGATAATTTCTCGCTGTGACATCATGTTGCTGATGGAGATAAAGGAGAACAAGAACCGGGTTTGTCCTCTCCTGGTGGAGAAGCTTGCCAGGTAGGGTGGCCATGGGAGAGTAGGGAAATATTGGGAAAGACGCTTGGCAAGAGCCAGTGCTCTGCTCAGCGCCACCTTACCGGGGCGAAAGCTCAGGGTCTGGGCTGTGTCCCAGCCATTGAGGAGGAACCAGAGTTTGGCAAAGCCAGCTCCAGACCCTTGTAGGACACGTATTTTTAAATAAAAATAACCATGTTAGATTCAATTTGTTAAAGATTAATTCTCAAAAGAAAACAGAAGGGAGGGAGAGGCCCTGGCCCGGCAGCACTGGGCTGCAGCAGGGTTAGGAATCGCTTTAGGGTGGCGACTGCCTGCCCGCACTGACAGCCCAGGGAAAGAGCAGCGTGCGCCTGGCTGGATGTGAGACCCAGCTGAGAGAGACGACGGCTGCAGTAAACGGGCCACTGATGGAGCACAAGTCCAGAACACCGGTCCTGAGAAGGGTTTGCTGTCCCTGCCGCCCACCTCTGAGGCCAGGCAGGCAATGTCCCCTACCCTTGGGCACAGCTGAAATAATCTCCTCCTCAGCCCCTTGTGAATGCAGAAATAAACTCAGGAACACCACTGTCCTTCCTTCCAGCCAGCTGAAGGGGCCGAAGGAGGAATACAGCTGCGTGGTCAGCGAGAGGCTGGGAAGGAAGAGCTACAAGGAGCAGTACGCCTTCATCTACAGGTGCCGAGCTCCCCTTGCCAGCCAGCCAGCCCCTTACCCTGCCCACCCGCGTCGCAGCCCTGCAGAGACGGGCTGGACACGGCGGCGGCTTTGCTCCAAGTGAGGTGGAGAGGTGCAGGCTGCGTGGGTGGGGTGGGCTGTGCCTGGGTGTGGGGGTTGTCCCAGGCCCAGCCTGGCTGTATCCATCCCAGACCATGGCCCAGGGTCTGGATCAGAGCACAGAGTCAGTGTTGGACACATCCCGGCAAGCTGGGAGCCTGACATCTTCTGTCTTGTTCATTCTGCTGCAGGCAACATCGGGTATCAGTGAAACAAACCTACCAGTACCCTGACACCCAGCCTGGGGACGAGGATGCCTTCTCCAGAGAGCCCTTTGCTGTCTGGTTCCAGTCTCCAAAAACTGGTGAGATGTTTCAGAAACAAATAATTCTCCCGCTGGTGACTCTCATGGGGCAAGCGCAGCACCCAAGCACTGCATCCTCACCCCACACTGCATTTCCTTACAAGAGCAGCATTTCCCTTTGGGGCTGCTGCCTCCTTCAGAAAAACCTTCTTACTTCCAAGTCAACCTCTGCTTCTTTGTGATTCAGGGTGTGTTTAACCATTACACTTTTTCCTGTTCTTTTACCTTGTTTCAAGCTGTCAGAGAGTTTGCTATAATCCCTCTGCACACCACACCGGAGACAGCGGTACGGGAGACTGATGAGCTCTATGATGTGTATTTAGACGTAAAAGAGCGCTGGAAAACTGAGGTTAGTTGCCACATCTAAGCTACAAACAGTGGCTTTGGTCCTGAGTCACCTGGCATGCTATTCACTATTCACAGCCTGGCAACCTTAAATCTGTTGATAACAAACTTTGAGTATCTCTTTGATGTATTTTCACTGAGTTCTCCATGTTTTAATCAGTAAACTTATCTCCCGATAAAACCGGTGTTTTATCAGCATGCCTCAGTGGTGTGCCCAGCAGAAAGAAGCCCCACTGCACTCAATGTGTGCTCACTATTTGAGCTGTATGGGCCATCTGGAGCATCCATTGACTTTAAAAGTCCTTGCTGGTCTTCTTTTGAAGAGCTGTCCTCATGATTACTTTTGAAAACCCTCCTACCTTCCAGAACTTCATCTTCATGGGGGACTTTAATGCTGGATGTAGCTACATTCCCCAAAAGCAGTGGAAGAACATCCGGCTGAGGACTTACTCCGAATTTGTCTGGCTAATCGGCGACAAAAACGACACAACAGTGAAGAGAAGCACAAGCTGCCCGTATGACAGGTGAAGGATTCTCTGCCAAACCATTCCCTGTTTATGACTTTCTGAGAAAAAAAATATAGGGAAAAGTGTCAGTGACTGTCAGATAAAGTATGAAACCTTCAAAGGTAGAACAGTGTCCAGAATGAAACGAGATCTGAATACTTCTAGTTGCTTTGCAGGCTTGTGGGCAAGCTGTTTTGCAGGAAGGGCAAGATTTAATGTAAGAATTGGTCATTGCTGTGGGTTAGGTGGCGGCAAATGGCAGGGAATTACACAGTGCTCCTCATCTGCAGGGAGCTCTGCAGTCACCCAGGTGGAAGGCGCTGCTGCCTCCTCCATGGCAGCTTTGTGCCGTGGTTTTTGTGCTTGCATTTGTAATTTGGATTGACAAACACAAAGTCTGGCTCTGCTCACAAGGTCTGGCTCTGCTCAGGAGGAAGGATGCCTTGCCTTCCCTGGGCACATGGCGAGTCCTGCTGATACTCACATCTCCCTTGGCAGGGACAATAATACATCAGCTTATTAGAGCTCAGAGTAAGTCAAGGCTTAAACCTCTTGCAGAAGGAGCTTCTGGATCAAAGCAGGACTTTACTGAAAATCCAGTCATTGGTGTCTTGTGATTTTCGTATCCAAAGTACAGCTTTGAACTTTGCAGCACTGTTGGGGTGGGTTTAGATACAAGTCATTTAACGTTAGCTTCCTAGGCCAACACCTGCCAAGGTGTTAGGTGTTTCACTCCCAAAGAAAGCAATCAGCCAAACTCAGCAGAAAGCATGTGCTGGCATCTCTAAGTAAGCCCAAGGGAAAAGACAAACCATACGTAGCTGTGACTCCATCAAGGCCACTTCTCTGGACACCGGATCGGTGCAGTGTGGCTGCTGCTTGGTCAGGCACCCCACAGCAGCACCGCGTTCCCTTGCTCCTTGCAGGATCGTGGTCAGCGGGAAGAAGGTCATCCACGCCGTCATGCCACACTCTGTCAACATCTTTGATTTCCAGCAGGACTTTCAGATGACCGAGGAGGAGGTAGGTACACCATAGCGTCTACAGCAGTGGGGCAAGGGCTAGCACAGGAGTGCAAAGCCTATGGTATCCAGGCACTTTTGAACGTGGTTTTGGCCATGAAACCATTGCATCTTCCCAAAGTGATGCAGCACTCACGTTGCAACTCCCCACGGCCACCCCCACCTCTGCGGTGAAGCCCCCTGGGGCAGGGTTTGGAAACAGTGAGGCTTCCAACCCGCCCTGTGCTGTTGTCTTGCAGGCACTCGGGGTAAGCGACCACTTCCCTGTAGAGTTCGAGTTAAAAGCAAAAAGAGGCTTCTTAAACTGGCTGGAATCGCAGTTTTCAAAGAAGAAGAGACCAAGAAAGAGCCGTCACTCAAGGTCATGAGAGTGCTGAGTCCTCTCACATGGTGTGGAAATACATGGATGCCAACAGATCTTGTAGAGGGCTAGTGTAGACATACTCACAGTAAGTGCAATATTTAGTAGGAAAAAACCCAAATATATTGTTAAACTCCAAATATTTTGGGTAAGAAGGTGAATTAAACCTTTGGGTTATTTTCCTTATTATACATAAAAATAAACCAGCTAGATATATTCTCTTGTACAATAGAAGTAGCTAGCAGCAGCACACTAGATTTATATACTGATCCCAAATGTAAAGAGCTACTGCAAGGATAAAATACTTGTGTATGCTTCCTCTGTAAGGGCTGAAGGGCAGGGATCTCCACGCATTTCACACCGAGGGCTTGGGGAAAGACAGAAATGAAAGACAGAGGGACAGGCGGCAAGATCCCCTTTTCCGCACTAACCCAGCCAGGGAGCAGCAGGAGCGGAGCGCTGCCGGTTCCCACCCCTGCCTGCCTGCCAGCTGCCATCACCCTGCCCGCAAACCGTGGGTGAGGAGTCCTGTGGAGCCCTCCTGTCCCAGGGGACAGTGCTGCCAACAGAGAGTGTGAGCAAAACTTCAATTAAAATCTGATTTCAGCATCCTGACATGGAAGTGAGCTGCATCTGCCCTCCCCCCCAAAAAAACCTCTATGGCAGCCTAAAGTTCTGTGATGACCCAGACTTTAATGATGGTTATTTAACACAGTGGTGCAGCAATCTGTTTTCTCAGCTCAGCCCACAGGCTGTCTTCAGTGCAAACCAAACCCTGTCACACAGATGGCATCTGAAAAGTGGGAATAATCCAACCGTTAGCAGAGGCAAACATCAATCTCGCTTCATCAACACCCGCCCGTTTGTCTGCTGACGGGGCAGGGAGGGCTAGAAAATGAGATACGCTCTTAGGGGAGGAAAACAGTTTGGCCTTTGTGAAACTCACTTTCTGAAGAGAAAGAATTTAAAGGAAAATAACTAAATTGAAAGGAGATTGTCCTGGACAGAGTTGTGCACAGCAGACAACAACCCCCCCAACTTTCAGTAGCAATTAATCTCAAAACGATACAGCATTTCATAAGCCCCCTTGGTTATACTGCTGTCAAGGCAAAAAGAAAGAGCCTGATTTAGAACAAATATTTACAGTAGGATTTTTATAGAAATGCCACTGTCTGGCTGACAGCAGCAATGGTTCATGTGACGGCTGAAATCAGTCTGAGCCTCTGGCCTCACGTCTTAGCCCACATAAGTCCCTACTCTTGTTTGGCTTTCAGAAAGAAGCAGTGCACAAAGGAATAAATCACACTCCAGGAAAGCAATAATGGATACATTCAATCATGAAAAAAAAATGTAATTATGACTAAGTTTTACTTAAAATCTTTGTTTTTGTTTGTGATATTGAATATAATCCATTACCCAGCACAAGAGACGTGGCCAGAGAGCAGCGGCTGCAGCCTCAGGCGTGATGTTAGCGGCTGTTGGCCTGGAGATGCCGTTGCAGAGAGGCTGAGCGTTGCACTGGCAGAGAGACATCTTAACGTCAAATGATGCTCCTCCGTGGAGAGCTGGGACACACTTTTGTGGGACTCAAAGCAGACAGACAACATCTGCGCTCTGTTTATACCGTTTGATGGGGCTGGGAGGTGTCCAAATCTCGTACAGTCAGCAGTTGGTCTCTATAGACATGCCTGTGTATATTCCATCCATTCTTTAGACAATATTGTAAATACGTCCTAAAATGTTTAACAGCTTATGTCATCTCTGGATTTTCCCCACCATGGGATTGTTACCCAGTTGTCCCAAATGCAAAGGGGTTTTTCAATTGTTCCAGCCTGCAGGAGCCTCAATATATTCTGCAGCCAGAATTTAGATAAATGAAACTTTCTTGAGCTTTATTTTTGATCAAAGAGGAGTTCTACACAGGGAATCTGAAATGGCCTGGAGAGACTTTGTCTCACTCAAGCTGGGTCTCAGATCATGGCTGGAAGAGAAGCACAGAGGGTCTTCAGAAGCTGAAAACTCTGTGTCCTCCACAGGAGCCCCGGCCAGGTGAGAACACAGATCAGATAAGGTCCAGCTGAACAAGTAGTGCTGAGGCCCTCAGTCCCTCAGGTGTGGGTCCCTGCAAAGCCGTTCTCCAATGCAGGATGCTGGAAGCATCCTCACTTCCCACAGACCTGAGGTCTCCACCACCCCACAGAGACACCCCCTCATCCCTCCCGCAGACCCATGGGAGGTCCCTGCTGCCCTGCAGGGATGAGCCAGGCCTGCCTCTCACTGTGTGAAAACCCACACGAGTATGGTTTTTGCTGCCGTGGGGGAGTGAATCCCTTGGCAGGGAAACCGCCAGGACCCAACAGCAGCAGCCAGAGGCAGGATTGCCATTTCTGCATAACCTCCATCATCTTCACTGGGTAGGTTTGTCCTTCCGCACCTCAGACTCCTCTGAACAGGGCTGGTGTCCTCTCCCTGGCCTTGGCACTGCTCCCCACTAACCCCAGAGTGCTCTAGCACCTCTCTGCTGACCCTTTGGTCCCAGGCAAGGCTCTACGTACCTTCTTTTAAGTACTGGCAGCAACAAGGATGCAGGAGAGCTGGTACAAAATCCCAAAGAGATCCACCCGGCTTGTTCATTCAGGGTCTGTATATCCCCAAACACAGACCAACGCAGCACGCGCTGCAGTTGAACACATGGCACAAGGGGAACATTAAGAAATGAGATATAAACCACCATCAATCAGATAAACATGCTGAGATATGCTGTTTAATGAACTGCACAGAAGGACAGGGGTCAGCAGGACTGGGGACTGTCCTCTCTTTGCATCAGGGCAAGTGTCCCTAGCTCTGAAGCCCTTTGGCATGGCAATACTCATGTGCAGCCCAGCCTCTCTTATTTGGGTTTAAAGTCTAACTGTGCACTAACATGCACACACATGGGCAATTCAAGCTTGAACACCCTCCAAAGCTCCCACTGCTTCCCCACCATGTGGGCGATGGGCAAACAGAGGCAGGTGCCAAAGCCACCACTGATGGCCTTCGGGCTGGGACCCGTATGCATCCTGTATCTGGACATACAGATGCGCACAGATACAGATGTACCGCTGCATACAGATGTGCAGCAAGCAGTTGAGCTGCAGTCCCAAGAAAGGCTGTGTTGTGGTATCACACAGCAAGGCCGGTAGCACCAATAACAATATCAAATGCAGAAAAATCAAAAAGCCTACCAGCGTGGGACTGCTCAAACCAGCAGTTGGTCCAAGCCTGGCTGCTTCATGGCTCCCTCAGCACCTAGAGAGATCACAGGGAGCAGCTGGGTGCCCCAGGCTGGACTTGGCCGCTCACTGTTTGAGCGTCTGCCACGGAAAAGGACCAAGAGCGGAGCAGGGGCTCCCCGGGTAGTGGTAACGTGGCACCCACGGGGAGCTCGTTTTCAACCTCGCTGTAGCACGGTGCTGAGCGGTCCCTGGTGGGGCTTTTCTCTGCTGAAAAAGCAGAAGGTGAAGACAGCCGTCATCTTTTCCCTGCCTTTACTCAAAAAGGAAAACTATATGAAATTTCACTTTTTTTTTTCCCTCTCCACCCGTGGGTCATTAAAAATATCTCCACAGCTTCTGCCAGGCCCTTGCACAGGAGAACACAAGTCTCTCCCTCCTGCAAGGGCGTCTGGCCACCCTGCAATGTGGAGCCGTGCACCCGATAAGTGTCACGAGGGCCTCCTCTGGTGGCACCGCTATAAATCCCAGCATCTGCAGGCTCCCAGCCCAGCCAGCAAACCCAGTCACAGCAAGGCAACACAACTCCATCCTTAGCTGGGACTGACAGACCTGCCCCCCCGGTACGTGCCTCTGCACAGACCTTCTCACTGGTGAGAGCTGGCCCGCAGCTGACCCCACAGGGTCCCTGGTCTCACTGCAAAGGAGCTTTGCAACAAAAAAAGGTAGGGTATTTTTTGGCTCCAGGCCTGTTTATTCATTGCGCATGGCTGTTTAACCAGGAAGCACGCTGTGCCAACCTTTACAAGGCTGCCCTGCTTGCAGGCAGTGGCTCCCAGGAGTGGGTGCTGGCAGGTGACGGGGGGTTATGGGGCACATCCACCCAGGGACACCTCAGTGTGCCCTTGCCACACCTGCGCCAAAAGCACCAGGGCAGCTGGTTTAGTCCAGCAGCGATCCCAGCCTTTCCAGCCTGCCCAGCCCCTCGGGATGTCTTTCATTGTCTCTGGTTTTGCCCTTTGGCGGTTTGTACCTGGTTTCGGGGGCAATGTGAGGCTGCTCTGACACGAGCCCCATCATCCCCTCTTCGCCGTGCCCACTTTTGGCAGATGCTGCCGACCCCTGTCTCCGGTGCTGGGGGAAACTGTGGTCTGAACCAGAAGCTCCTTCTGCATCTCCTGGGGCCAGATTTAGCCCACATTCCTCGCCACCGTCCCCGAGGGGTAAGCGACACAACCTCTCCGCTCTCACCTGGTATAAAATCACAAACGTCCTCTTTCTGCAGTTTGGTTTTTGAGCTGGTGCAAAACCCAAGGTTAAATACTTCAAGTGTCATTTTAAATATAGTGCTTCAGCTGTTGGTATTTGTAGGGTATTTTCTGTTATTTGGGAGACAGATTTATAGGAATTAATTTCCATACTAGCAAAGGAGCCAGAAACCTCCCCTGCAAAGCTCTGCAAATGCTGCCATTTGAGATGTGACCGCTTTCTGTGCGTCTCAGTTGGGAGAGGGGTCTGACCTCAGCTATTTTCAGTTGAAGCCAGATGCAAAATCCCACTCTCCTCCAAAAAATACCCTAGCAGGACATCACTGTCAGAAAGAAATACCCTCCCAGCTCTTCCACGGGGCTCGGAGGAGTCACAGGCTTCCAGCTAAGCATGCATATAAATATTTGCAGTACCAAGATCCTGCAGAAAGGCAGTTCATCACAGGAAAGAGCTGTCAAACGTACCTCTGGGTACTGCTAAATCATATTTTGCCTATCAATTTTTTTTTAAAATCACATATTAATTGTATAAAGAATGCGCTTTAAATCCTGGTTGAATTAATAGCGACATGAGCTATAAATCCAGCCTGATTTAGTGACAATGTTTTTTCTAAGTGTGCAATATAAATTCACGACTATGGAAATTAACTCTGAAAGTCTGAGAAATTCTGAAAAGCCATTTAAAAGCTTTTTCCCAGGAGGCCCTGGGGAAACAGCTCTGCACTAGAGGGAGAGCTGGCAGTGGGGCTGTTTTGATAACCTTCTGCAAGAGGGACCTGCTGAGTATTAGGAATTACTGCAGGCTGTGGAGAGAGGAAAAAAAAAAAAAAAAAAAATTGCTGTAGCCTGTCCTGCTGTTTTCTTTCCAGCTCGGATGGAGCCATGAAGATGTGGTACCTCGCTGTGAGGTGG
Source organism: Chlamydotis macqueenii (assembly GCF_036417535.1). Classification (NCBI taxonomy): domain Eukaryota; kingdom Metazoa; phylum Chordata; class Aves; order Otidiformes; family Otididae; genus Chlamydotis; species Chlamydotis macqueenii. Next base: position 10,200,376 of record NC_141565.1, on the reverse strand, counting down.
GGTAGGAATATCTCTAAGTTACTGTAACACAAGGAAAAAATTATTTTTAAAAATAAACACTTTCTTACAGGAGTTGGGGAGTTTGATGTTGAAAGGGGTGGATATCAGGCGGGTTTGCTCCCAGCCTGCCATGATACCATGAGGATGGGTACTCCAGTGGCACTTCCCCTGTCAGCGGCAAAACTGCAGGCACTCCTTTCTGCTCCTCTGGATGTGGTCAGGAGATGTATAGAAGAAAAACTAACTAAGAAAAACTAACTAACTAAGAAAAATTACAGCCCTCCCAGCCAGCTGGCACAGATCACAGAATAAACACCTGGGGATCCTGATGGCAGCTTTGCAAGACCCATCCCCTGCGTGCCAACGTGTCCAGAGCTGTCCCGGACCTGGCAGAGGCCAAACTGGGCAACCAGTTTCTCTTGGCCAGTGGGAGAGAGCAGTGCAGCCAGCTGTCATGATAACAAAGGCTTTGGAAAGAGTCTTTCTTCACACAAACAAAAAGCACTGTGTAAAAAAGTATTGTGCCATTCCCTGAATTAACAGTTTCACGCAACTCCATCCCAGTTTCTGTCAAGTGATGTCTGTTTGTCTGTAACCACTTTGGACAGGCTTTTAAACGTGATTAATACATAGCTCGTTCCCTTATTTTTTTTTTAAGTGAAAAAGGTGCATTGTCTGTATTGCAACTACATTTCAATGCAGAGTAAAAAAAAAATTGAAAATAAAGTCAAATCAGTTTAAAACAAATACATTTAGAAATTAAAACTGAGTAGAGAAAAAAGCAGGTTCTGGATTGGAAATGTCACAATCTCACTTTCCACAGACAATTAGAGGGAAAACTAATTACAGGGTTTGCACTATCTGACCAAAACCAGAGTCCTGCTAAGCAACAGCCTCACCATCCACGTCGCTAAAACACCCGACACACGTCAGAGCAGCTCGGTGCTGGCTGGTGAGCGCAGGGAGATCCATTTCAGACACACAAAGTACGCAGTCCCAGCCTGGCACGGACTGGAGGCTCACTGCTGCTGTAACATTGCCAGAAAAATTAAGTATGCTGGATTATCTTTATATATATATATATCTACATCTATGTCTGTAAAATAATTCAAAGATTAGTCTGAAATAATTTAAAGACTTAATAATTTAAAATATTAAAATACAGATATGTATCTTTAATTTATTAAAGATAATCCCTTACACTGATGCCAGAAAGGGCAGAGGTACTGTCAAGCCCCCGCTCTGCCCACGCACCCCGCGCCCGGCCCTGCCGGTCACCAAACGCCCCCGCTGCCACAAATTCACCAGCACACGCGTGACAGTGGACACGATTTAGATCATTAATGAGGCAAGGCACTTGGTGCCTCATCCCAAAATGGTACCATCCAGTGTTTATTATACTGCAGGAATGGTACAGCAGGTGACTAACGGCTTGAGAGCTATTGTACCGGCGTGCAAAGGCTGAAGGAGCCGACCAGCTCTGGGCAGGCCCTGGGTGGGTCACCTCCTCCCCTGCCCCAGGCAAGGAGCCGAGCAGAAACAGCACCTTATGCCTTTTGGAAGGAGCTGCACGTCAATGCTTTATTTCAAAATGGCTGCAGCTACTTTGAAAAGTGAATCCCCGTGCTGCCAGTGTAGTACAGGGGCAAATTACAAGGCTGGCAAAATTTAAAGTGTGTGCTGCAGTGTGGGACCGGCCAGCAGCTGGAAGTGGCTGTGCCCAGGGGTTTTCCCCCCAAAATGACGCAGGGGCAGGCACTGCAGCAGGCAGCTTTGTGCCCAGCATGAAGGACACCCACAGCAAAACAGGACCTTTACCGCTGTCAGAGCGGGCCTGACAGAGCCAGGCCTGTAACAAGCTGCTTCCCCCAGTGAACACGAGACCTCGTGCATCTTTTGCATCAGGCACCATAAAACAAAAGGCGTGCATTCACATTTGTGAGTGTGCAGAAAGCAAGGGCCATGCTGTCAGCAGGTTTAAGCACACTGTGTGTGTGGAGGGGCCACCAACCACCTCGCCTCCCCCAGGAGCGGCCTCCAAGGCGCTGATCAGAAGCCACGGATGCTCTCCTAATCGCGTTTCTGCAACAGGGCTGCACCAGACAAAATGCAGTTCTCAGTTCTGAGCAACACCCAAGGATACAAGATATTTGCCATGCTGGCTCCAGTGACGGCCATCAGAAAGAGATGGAGTAAAGGCCAGGGACATGCAGAGGGGTCTGAAGAGGGAACTCCAACAGCTCTCCACACCAAAGGAGAAGACCAGGGGGCAGCAAATGTAGGTGAGACCCCAGGGTACAGCAGGAACAAGCACAGCACCAGGACTGCTACAGGGTGGACTCGAACAGGGTAGAGTGAAGGACAGGCTGAGTGTGTGGGTTGAGAGGAGTTGCAGCTCCAGGGCATCATCTCCAAAGGCCCCTTCTCCTTGCCCACTGAGATGGACAAATGCTTCTGGCATCAAAAACCACCGATACCAGACAGGAGGATGGGCTGCTCTGGACAGTTGCCATCCCTAGGTAACTGGTGTGCTGCAAGGACTTACCTTGCATCATCTGCCAAAACATTTGGTGATCCTCTTGGAGTGGGTCCCAGTGCGCTTTCCTATGGGGGGGTGCCCTGACTTGTGGGCTGCCCTGGGTCACTGGCCACCACCAGGCAAGGGTCCAGGTGGCTACTGAGGGCACTGCCAGATCTAGCCATGTGCTTGCAAGACAATTTGGGCCAGTGGAAGAGGGATGGAGGAGTTCCCAGTAGGACTCACAGGCAGCAGGTGGCCAAATCCTACTGCAAACCACCACCAAGGAGAGCAATTATAAACAAAGAAAAAGAACTTAAGTTCAACAAAATTGGCAGAAATAAATAATTCCACAGCTAGAGGTGAAAAACCCCATACCAGGCCTCAGTAAATAACGAAGAAAGTACATCTCATACCATTGCAAGTCTACCCAGGAAGAGACACTGGGATGCCAGTAACCCAGTACACACCAGCACCCCAGCCCCACAGCTGCCTGCTAAGGTCGGCACTGCACATGGAAACCCTCACCACGGTGCCAAAGATCAAAAGCAGAGCACAGTGTTCCCCAAAGCACCACTTGTGCACAACACAAAGTCAGTCCTCAGCTGCCAGAGGTGGTGGAGTTGGCTGAACCTCGTTGCCAAAGATTGACACAGCCAAGTTGCACCAGAAGCTCTTCTCATCATCACTACCACCAGGTGCTTGCTGTCCTTAGCAAGTGAACTTTTGTGGTCACCCCACAGCTATCAGTGCCCATGCAAGGCAGAATTGCTCACTTGAAGCAGAGCTCAGCTTTTACTGGAGGTAACCTTAGACAAGGTAACAATCAGGGTCCATCAACTTCACAGACGACTCCCATTAATTTCAGCTAGACCAAGACATCAAGCAGCCATAGGCAAGAGAAGGCCAGACAAGAGCAGAGTTACTGGGAAGTAGGACTTACACAGGCACAAGGCTCTCAAGGTTTACTCAACCCAACAGCTGTATCCAGGTTTGTTTTGTTTAAAAACACAAAATAGGAGGTTCAGGCTGACATAGCACAAAGCTAATGAAACACAGTTAACTATAAAAAAAACCGAAATAATCTGATAAACCTGGGGCAGGAAAGTCCTTGGCAGCTGCTGCATCTCAGGTTTCACCAGGGCTTCCAGCAGGAGCTGTGTTTGGGAAAACATCTGCTGGTTTCCATGGCCGTGTGCCGGAGCCGGCGGGTCCCAGGTGCAGTGCCATGCCGGGAACCACCTTCTGCAAACAACCCCGGGGAGGCCGGAGTGTGGCGGGTGCCGCTGGCAGCACCCTGGGATCAGACCTGTAACTGGGGACATGCTGCTCCCCAGCTCCACGGCCCCAGTACCTGGGGTCTACGGAGGGGAAAACCAGCACCACCGCGTCATGCCCCACTCACACTCTACCTGCTGCCACCCAGTACATTTACACCATGGCTTAAACTTTTGCCAGACATTTTGTTTTAGGAAAAAAAAAAAAAAAAAAAAAAAGAAAAAGAACAGCAATGAGCTTATGCCCAAGTTTTTCATAGCTACCTGCACGGCTTGTGAGCCAGGGGTCATTCGGTCTGCCTGAAGCTCTGCATGCTGTAGTTTTAGTTTGAACTTCACTGACTACATATGAAAAGAATCCAATGTTGGATTTAACATGCAGTTTAATGAAGCAAACATTTCTATTTAATAAGTTATAAGATACAATTTTACAATCCTGCATTTTATTCCAGTTTAATTTTGTTTTTACTTCCTAGTTTACAATGTAGTGAGCATTTCACATTAAGGCACAAAAAAAAAGCACAGTAAAAAAACCCCAACCTTCCTTTATTTCCCCAACGACTGTGCTGGAGAGTAGTGCATCCACACTTAACTAAAGAACCATAAGCGTGAACTTCTCCGTAGGGACAGACAGTGACATTTCAACAGGTTTTCAACAAATCCTACCTTCTCCTAATCACAGAGTTAAAGCTCATTTGGAGAGTTTACTAAAGCCCCAGCAGCTGACAGCAATTCAGATACGCACTTGGGAAGTAGCATGGAGTAATCCAGGACAAACAGAGAAGTTATAATGGAAGTTTTCACTCCCTGGCCCTCAGCAGGAGTGCCTTTTGCAGCACGAAGGGGACTTCAGGAAAGATGAGCGTGCTTCAGGCATATCTCCTTGGACTGAGTTATAATAAAATGACTTGCACCAAAGACAAGTTAGTTGATTGGTATTGCTATTATTGGTAAATTCGTACACTCACCCTCCCTCCCGCCCCACACCCAACTACAGATGTGGGATCCCATCGCCAGGCTGGCTTTTTTGCACCATCTCAGCTCCTCACGTGGCCCACAGCCTCCAGGGAACCGCTGATCATCCTCCAATGCACCACTGTGCTCCGACCTGCTTTGATTTTGGATCACGCAGGTGAGAGCTAGGCCTGGCTCAGCAAGTTTAGGGGCTTTATTTAAGCCAGCCAAACCGGGGATTGTTCTTAAAAATAACAAAAAGAGTGTGGACAGTTACCTGTAAAGTTACAGAAATCTCACCAGAATCCCAAGCTAATTAAAACAGCATTGCTAGCATCATGGCCAAAAAGCTACCTGTCTTGATTTACAAAGCGTTAACATAGAAAGGCTGAAAGCTTCCAGGAAGTCATTTTCAGTCTGCTTTTGGTTTGCTATAAAAGAAACTTTTCCTAAGTGTAAACCATTAGCAAAGCATTTTCAGAAACATTTTAAATTTGAGTGGTAAAGCCACTTTTAGTAGCTTTTTATAATGTTAAGCATTAAAATTGATCAAGTATACAAAGGCACCTATTATAGTACCAGTTTTACCTCATTTCTTTACAGAAAAGAATTTGAACTGGGGACAGCCCAAGTCATATTCCATAACTAAAACTTAAAGTCTCCAGTCAAATAAAATCAGTAGTTAAGATACCCAATTACAAAGACAAATTCCAGTTTTCAATTAACATCTAAAGACTTTAACATCCACAAGGGAAATTAATGTCTAGTTATCCACACGATTCTCCAAACATTAACAGTGACCCGGACAGTACTGCAAAGGTACGATTTGAGGAGGACGTTAAATAGATTGACATTAGGTTGGTAAGTAGGATAGAAGTGAAATGCTTGTAAAAAATAACGTTACAAAGTTTACTTCTGACCATATTGAAATGTGAGCTGTGTGTATCTAGATACTGCATTTTGCAACAGGACTGCACCCAGTATAACTCTACATCTGAACTGCAAACGCAAAGATTGACTCTGACACTTGGCGAGTTTAAGGAACGGTGACATGGAAGGGACTCCCGGGGATGTGCTCGTCGCCCCATTTCACTGCCAGAATATAGTCACCCCTTTCCTTGACGACATATGTTACGTTGTACTGATGGCTGCCCAAATGCTTGATGGACACCTCTTCGCATGGTATTGTAGGTCCATGGACACCAACCAACAGCATATTTGAACCTACAGCAAAATAACAGACTGTTAGCATTCCTAAGCTTAAGTAAACAAGCGTAGCTGTACCATAATATATTAGCTCCATAACACAAGGATTTTATTATTTTAATTCACAGAGTGGTAGTCTGAGGTATGGCTAAGCTTATTTGGTATAAGAATTAATTTTATTTAAAAAAGCCTCTACCCTCATAGAGGCAAGGGTTTATTTGTGCATTTTGCCAGACCTGACAGGCTACCACTATCTAACCAGAGCACAGGAGACACGAACATTGCTCGTGAAAGGGAGCAGGCACTGCTTTCAAGTACTTCATTAGAAGTTAACCGCGGAGACCAATGAACACGGCTGGCCTGTAATCCATCCACCACAAAGCTCCCAGATGATGACGATCAGTGCTTAAGGCTTATGGGAACAGCCTGCATTACAGGCTACAATGCACCACAAGAGTTGCTTAAGTTTAGCAACCTGTTTGTTCTCATGCCATAACCCTGGTGTTTCTCTCAGGAGCACCTGGCTCAGATAAAGCCATTGGAGAGGAACTGGCATCTTTACGGCCTCTACATTAGGACTGATTTGGTGAGCACTGTGTAACATTGAGTTTTTCTTTAGAACCAGAGCTCTGAATCTCCTCCAGCTCTGAATTTTAACTTTGCAACTTGGTTTAGGGCAAAAAAAATGTCCAGCTAAACCACCCTGACATTCCGCTGGTTCCTGTACCCATACCTGCTTTGCTGCAGTCAACAGAGAAGGAGCTTTTCTGACCCACAAAAGCCTTTGAGAGTCCTGCTCCCCGAGAAACCACCTTGCTAGCATCGGAGGTGGATTTGGGAATGGCGCTATAGCAAGTTTCAGTTGACGACCTTGTCACCGACTCTACCAGGATGGAAGAAGTTTCGTTGGTGCTGCCTGGGCTAACGAGTCGCTGTCCTGGAAACAGAAAAGATTTCTGACATTCAGATTCACCCCATCTGAAAGGCATTTACAAGGAGATTTCGAAATCCTCCTAATGACCAGCATACATTCTGCATCCAAAATGCATTTTCGGAGAGGAGCAATTTCCTAGTTGGGTTTTTAAGCTGAGATCTTCCAGCAATGCTGGCAACAATCCCCTCCCAGAGCCCTTGAGTGGTTAAAGGACCACGGGAACTTCAGGATTCATTAAGCAAAGCTGGCTGCTTAAGAAGAGTTAATTGTGCTCCAATCACCAAATGCCAAAAATGACTCGAGTTGGCAGAAAAGCAGGTGCAATTTTGCAATAACCCATTTTGAAAGCAGAGCATGTCCCAGCCCAGGGGAGCGCAGTCCCTGCTGTCCGCTCCCAAGAACACCACCACGCCACGGGCACCAGGAGAGGGTTCACTAGCTCAGGGGCAGCAGTAGAGATGAACTCCAGACTGTGCTTAAACACAGAGCTGAAGAGAGAAAGAGCTTCCTAAACCAACCTTCCTCATATAATCTAAAAGCCTCCCAGACATTACTGACCTTTGCTTAGGTGACACCTGCACCAAAATGAGACCAAGAGGGGCATCACTTATGCTACAGGCAACCAGGTTTCAGGCTTTGAGGGGGAAATGGGTAAATAAGTAATATTTCCCTACTGCCAATGCAATACCCTAACGCTAGGTCAGGATTTAAGTATTCCCCCCTGAAGCTGTTTTACGGCCCTGGCATAAAAGCTGCTAAGTTCCATGACTAATGCTCCTGTAGCCTGCTTTGAGATGCCTCATCCAGGCTTTGGACTTGATGGGGAGAAACATTTCACTTCTCATGTGTTTGGGCATCTAGACCTGAACGCTACACTATCTCAGAGGAACAGATTTGCTGAATGACACAAACTACTTCAGGCATACAGTAAATACTGGTTAGCTTTTTACCTGTAACCTTTGCCTTGAAGGGGCTGCCCACTATGTGGTTAGGTCCACCATATTTAACTCCAATTAAATAGTTTCCTGGAGCCATGGGTGTGTACATGACTTTGTAACCTTCTGGAGTTTCCTGGCAGTCCATTTTCACCTTTGATGGCCCTTCAATTGTAACAGAGAGGGTACCTGGACCAGCCTTGGTCGTGTTAATGAAAAACTCCGACTGCAATCCTAGAAAGACGTAGCACAGTAAGACACACACGTCCTCACACCCGATGTCACAAAGCCAGCCTGTTAATACATAGGAACGGGTAATTCTGTGCAAGACAAGGCTGTAGGCAGGGAGGGATGGTGTGCCTCCCCCCAGCATCCTCGTACAGGCCAGCCCCGACTGGGGGCTCTGCACCCTGCAGCCTCCCCACCAGCATCGTGGCTCCCTCCACAGCTCACACTGTGTGACTGTGGGGCAGGCGGGAAAAGCGGTCATGAGAGCCCTTTAGGACCAAAATGGAAGGGTTTTGGCATCAAAAGACTGGTTTAGAAAACTCTTAGAAAAAGAGCCTTTCTACTAGGCGTCAGAGCCCGCGCCGACGCAACCTCCTACACGGCTAAGGTCGGGAATGCTCGGAGCCATCTCACTGCCTGGGCCATAAATCAGCAGTGAAGAGCGAGAGACAAGGGGCAGGAGATCTCCTGGAGGAGACGGGTGTTTCAACTGCTTGGCAACAGCACTCCAAGCAGTTTGTGGAAACAAAAGCTTGTTTAATTACAGCATCTGGTTAACACAGCTGAATTACTGCTGCTAATACTAAGCCACAATGCCAGCAACACAAGAACAAATTAAGCAAGGCTTTCAGCCCCCAAGTAATTTACTGTCAAACTCTGGCTTCAAATATTTATGATCTTTGGGCTGTTGTATCAGATTCTGCTGAGGAGGAGTAAAGTGCTCAAGCTCAATCAAAACCAGGATGGTTATGGGAAAGTTTACTACAGCTGCAACTAAAGCATGTAAGTGTGGTGATAAACTGGGGAGAAGTTTCTAGCCTCTCCACACAAGAGGCTGTTTTGCAGTGCTGGAAGAATCCAGTTCCCACAGAGGACTGCACCATCTTCCAGTGCTTTAGCAGTAAATCTCACTGGCATCACCTGCCTGGGAGGTAAGGCGGCCAGCTTGCAATATGCACTGTTCAGCCAGAGGAAAATTAATTTCCAAAGCCAGCAAGCTTCATGGCTTCTCACTGAAGACTTCTTGCTCTGAAGTCACTGCTTTTCCCCTGTGCCCCAAATGAAGGCTCACATTGTTGGACGCTGCAGACTCATGCCCCTCCTGGGAGGAGGTTTCAGGTGCTCAGCCACCGGCTATTGAAACCTCTACACTAGATCATTGTTCAGAAACGCTGCTCAGCAGCTCCCAGGGCACGGAGCTTTTGGCAGCAGCCAGAATTCAACAAGGGGGCACAGAGTAACTTTGCTGAAGTTAAACAGTCTATTTAGATTAAAAACAACCCCAAGCACCTTTATAGATGGAGAAAAATTCCCCTGTCCCTGATGCATCAGTGGCTAGTATTAATGAGTGCTTTTGTTTCCACCTAGTAAAGCAGCACATGCTATAATAGCTTTATTTTATATAGTATATCCACACATTTCCAAAACCAACTTGGTTTCTCCAGAACAGCTGAAATTTTGAATGAATAACTGCAGTATTGTTTTTCCAGTGAGGGGGAGAAAAAAAAAAAAGTATAAAATAGAATCCACAAAAGGATAAAGTGATCTAGCTACAGCCTTGCATTTCAAAAGGTAAAAAAAAAAAAAATAAAATCTCAAAACACAATTATACTCTGTTATTCCCCTGTGTGCACGGCCCAAGAAAGCACACGATTAAATAAACCAAAGTGCATATCCTGGAATGTTTTTATATTTTCTTACAAAGGCCATAAATCATAAAAAAAAAAAACCAAAAAAACCTAAAACACCCAACAACCCAAATTCTACATTCTTGAGTTGAGAACTGTCAGATGGGACAGCCACAGCAGATACCTAGGTGTCAGATTTCCAAGAGGAGTCAGCGTTCATGCTGCATCCGAAGCACGTATAGCAGACCACAAACAGAACAATCCACTGCACTCCCTAAAGTTTACACTTCATATTACGTTTAACTCAAAACTTCTTAGAGGTACAAGCACTGAACAAAAGGTAACTGGATACATCCTTGCACCCATTTAATGAATAGGGGTGTACAAGTGAAACAGGATTCCTTCAACTAGACAGCCAACTCAATATCTGCGTTCACAAAAGCCTCCAGCCTCTACAGATGTCATGTTCACACGTGGAAGGGAGCCGGAGCATCTCCAGAGCTCCAAGATACCACTGATGTGGAGCTAAGCTAACCGGCAGAGTCGTAGCCCAGCTGCTAGCCCATTTAAGTGAACTCGTGCTGCAATTGCTGGTTTACAGAGGTTTTAAGTTCGTTAAGGCTCAGTATAGCCTGCAGACTCACTAATCAGTGGTTATAAGACTTGAGGAGCATGCGAGAAAGCAAGATTAGCTTGCGCTCAGATCAGCAGAGCATGTGGGTTAGTTCTGCTGCCTTAGCAGGTAAAGTCATAAAAATACGCCTACAAACAGCTTCTGGCTCTCTCAGAAAGCCAAAATGCAAACAGGCCTGTATCGAGCTGCAAAAGAAGAGTTACCCGTGCTGCCGCTCTCCAGGCCGGATCCGTATGCTGTGACAAGCGCGGGATTGCCCGCCTGCCCCGGCTCGCCAACACGCACTTTGAAAGGGCTGCCCACGACATGGCTCCCGTTGAACTTCACATCAATTGAGTGGATGCCATTTTCATGGGGGATGAACCGAACGGCATACTTATCTGCAAGAGAGAAGTGGCTTTTCTGATACATCAGAGAGAACAATAAAACAGCAGTTAAACCCAACGCAGGGCTGGTTAGCAACCCACGCAAGGCTTCTGTAGCATTTCAACATATTTTAGTCTCAGCTTTAGTAAACTCAGCTACGCAAGCTGCTAAGCTCCTATTTAAGTAGAAAAATGTGTATTTATCACAGGAGGTGTCACGGGTTGCATTTTCACCTTGTCTACCAGGACCTGATCTCAGCTGTCATCTAGTCTGCAGGGTGAGTTTTAGGGTTCTTTGCCTCACACATGCACTAAACATGACAGCTTAATCACAGCCCAACCTGTCAGCGGTTGAGGGAGCAGCGCAGAGAAGAAAAGCAGCTGGTAGGAGCAAGCCAAATCTTAGCAGTGGGCTGAGCACACTGCTCTGACACCACACGCACTGCACCTTTGTTTAATAAAGTAATTTAACAATCTGCTGATATTTAACATTTCTGATTGCATGTTAACCCAGAGGAGGGACTGATCTTTCCCCAGTCAGATGGCTGCTGTCTGTCCATAGCACAGACCATAACTCATTTAGACTTCAAGTGGAAAAGAAAAGCTCATTGCTGAAACAGGTGTTGAGCTTTCTGTGGTGTTTGCTTATATTCAATTTCCTTGATGTTTCAAAAGAAGGAGTGAGTGTGAATTAAAAATAAACTACTAGTCAAAGATGAAAGCATAGCTTTGAAAAATAAACTTCTTCCCTGGCTAAATGCAACAACCACATTATATTTCATTTATGACTAATATCACTGTACTCTCACTGGCAAGCCAAGACTTAAGTATCTTTATCTCACACAAGTTAGGGCTCAGTCATTTCATGAGCTATCTAGGAAAAGTGCGGACATAACCTGATGGAACAACTCTTGACACCAAGATGTCATTCTCCAAGCAAGGTGTGCTTGTCCCTTGGGTACACTGTTCGCAAGCCAAAGGGACTGCACCCCCTCACTATGGGGAGCAAGCATGTTTTGGAGGTCACCCAGTTTGTTTTGACCAACATAAAGCCATGCTCACCTGGCTCCAGCTCAGACACGTGGCATTCTTCTACAGCTCCAGAGGGGCTGTGGACTTTAGCATCGATCTTGCCCTTTGCCCCATTCAGCCTTATAGCAAAGGATGCTGGCTGATTAACTTTTAATCCAGACTCCTAAGAATGCAACAGTCAGATTATAAAATTTAAACTTCTTGTTTCAGACAACACAAGATTTGTGGCAGGGAAATAACCACTTCAGCACGGTTGGGTTTTTTTTTTTCAGATTTCAACAAAAGGCATAAAGTTGCAACTTGCATTAACTCTCAGATCAGAAGCTCTCTCCCTCTTAGGGAGTCGCTGGTTTAGGACTCACTCACGTTGGCTAGGCTGATTTCTCCTACAGTAACAGACCATTTTTGAACCCAGACGACTCTGACAAATCAGGCAGAGGGAGGTTTACGAGACTAGTCATCCGTTATCACTGAGGCCAGCCCCCAGTATTCGGGCACTTGATTTAAAGGATGTTTAAGCTACAGCTTCATTTTCAGCCCATTCATTCATCCCAGATTCATTCAGGGGAAAAGCCTCTGATAATCCAGTTGTCTGAAAGAGTAATATGCGTGTTTATATTTGCCACAAGAGGCTACATTTAGAACACCACCACAAGACATCTTAACATGCGAAAGTAATTTAAAACACGAAACCAGATGTTGCCGTGCTGTCAGGCCATCGATGGAAGGCGAGGCAGCTCGGCATCCGTGCTGCAACAGTCCTCAACTAGGGCAGCCCATGCAGCTATCCAGCAGTAATATTTTATGCTGAACATACTTTACCTGATTTTGTTTTCAACTAAATCCTGAAGAGGGAAATAAATACAACTGAGTAGAACTGAGGTACAATGTATAAAGCAAGTCCCTGATGTGGGTTTAGTGGAGGCTGATGCTGCACATTGCGTTCCATTACCAAATACTCAGCTTTATCTGCCTCTCCAGGACTTAATTGAAGGAAGCATTCCTGTCAAAGAGTCTTTAAATGAAACACAAGAGAAACATCAATACCACAGCGACTAATTAACGCCCTTGTAACTCCTGGTTAGAAGAGATACCATTGGATCAGGCTGTCATGATTCATTTACACAGCCAAGGTGGAGGAGTCCTGCAGTTCTGGCAAACTCCTGGGGACCACAGCTGGGATATATTTTTTAAAAAAAGCGTCAACTGAAGTACTAATAGGTTATCACCACTCGAGGTGGACTGAGTAGTATATTTAGACACAGATTCTCAGTCTCACGTCCAAGTTTCTGGCTTTGGAGGTTTAAGTCAGGTCTTTAATGTTACTTGTACTTTAATAAACGTAACCACACACACATACACACAAATAATATGGTGAGGTTAACAGATGAGCCCAGACCAACTGCAAAGATGGGATTCAGTCTGAGACTCACTGACATTCATGAATTATCTGAGCTGCAACTGTGTGGTTTTGTGACATCAGTCAGAGCAAATTTGTGCTCTGACTTCATGGCGGGGCCCCCTCCATCCACCCACATGAAGTGGCAGCAATGCCCCAGCCACGCTGCCTCACCCGTGGAAATCCAGCTCCCCAGTCCATGTGCCAACTGAGTAGCTCAGTACCAGCATGACCACTGGTGGTTCACGTTCATGCTTCAGTTCTCCTTGGCCTCCCCTAGCTAACGGGGTGGAAAGCAAGTTTTAGCTCCTCCAACACTATTTATAGAGTCTTTTATTCTTAATACCCAAGCATTACCACCTGTGATACACTCAGTTGAGCCTTCTGCCTTCAAACTCTGGCTAGCCAGAGCTGGGCCAGCTCTAACAGCCCAAGTCACCAAGGGCCAGCTGCCAAAATCCTCTCTCTGGCTGCAAGATGAACTTGAAAACAAGCACCAGCCAAGGCAAGGCTATCACTAAGAAGAAAGGACAACCATTTTGGTCTCAGAGAACAAGGACGAAATCAGTCTGTGTGGCAAGTTGTGGAGATGTTTCCTTATGTCTCACCTGAAGGCTAGTGACAGTGAGCCTGCGAGCATCATCGGAGGGAGCGATGACGGGAACCAGGTAGGGGCTTTCAGGAATGTGCTCATCATTGAACTTTATGGAGACCTCATAGTTGCCTGAGGGGAGAAAAGAAGCAGTGAGTGTCCTTACTATCTCCAAAAACAGCATACAGTGTTGTTTCAGTACAATTTGGTCTTGGTGCATACCTGGCTCTTGAACTATGTATGATACACCACAAGATCCATCTTTATGGTCCTCAAAGGCGATTTCTGCTTTACTTGGGCCTTCTACAGCAATAGACAGTCCACCAGCTCCAGCTTCCCGTGTCCATATACTGAACTCAGCTGTTGAAGCACACAAGTGTAAGTTTGCTGTTGGATTTCAGCTTCTTCCTAACAGACCATGCAGCATCCTATATTTCTGTGTATGAGGAATGGTACCTCATCCCATCTTCCTGGGTGATAATACTTAGGAGCCTCTTGGAGAAACTGCTGTTAGCCTTGAATTAGCCTATCAGCCCTGCACAGCACAGCACACCTTACAACCTCAAGCTCATTCTGGGTGAGCACTGTTTCCAAACTAGCCCGTCTGCATGATGAAGCAATATTATTTCTCTGTGTTTCTCCACTGACCACTCCTAGCTTGGAGCGATCCTATGGTGTCACATTAAGCTCTTCTCAAGCTCTTAAGAGGAGAAGCCAACAGAAACCGCACTGCACTGCAGCCTTGTCCAGAACAGGCATTGGAGTCTAGCAAGAGCAGAGGACTCACCTGGAATGCCCGTCTCTCCACGCTCCAGCCCTGGGCCTCCAGCTCTCACTTTATGGGCTCCTCCCTCACCCAGCGGACCCACGGTGAACTGGAAGGGGCTGCCTGGCACCGGCTGCCCTCTGTATCTGACATCCACAGTGTGGACTCCCATTTCTTGTGGCACAAAGCGAACGCAATAGGTGTTTTTGTCAGCTTCTACAATTTCTGCATCAAAGTTCCTTCCAGAGGGACTAGTTACCTGGGCTGTCATATCCCCACAATCAATTTCTAACAAGAAGAGAACAAAAAATGCAGATTAGAAAGTGACAAAGGGTTCTGGTATGTTGTTTATGGAAGCAGGGCCTGAGCTCAAGCGATTTACACAGTACAAATTACAGGAGAGGCATGAAGGTGTATGCTCAATTAGATGCGGGCTGCTGAGCAGCAAGCCCAGCCAGTTACAGCTTACCAGGTGCTACAGAGGCAGATGAAGAGGCTGGATAAGTGCAGCCCGCTAAGACTGGCCTACGTAATTCACATTTGCCAGACAGCAGTACAAACACTTAACAACCAACATGATGATCCTAAACCCCTGGGGACAGGGTGAGCTGTGCAACTCACTCTCCAGTCTGCTGTACACAGAACAGATTAAGGCCCCTTTAGTATTTATTTCCCCATATGTTGATCATGGTTATGCTTATTTTTAACCGTTCAAAGAGACCGCACTACCAGCATTTCTTCCCTAAACTATCTTAATACAAAGATGTCTTAACAACACTTGCTTCCACTGCTGGAGGTACACCCACAAGTGCAAGTTATGGTTATGGGGATAAGAATGTTGCTTACCTGGAATTTTTAGGTTCAGATCACATATGCTTCCTACTGTTGCAACAGAGGGAGCTCGTCTTGTTCGCGTGATGCTCTCCTTAACTCTTCCTTCACCACTTATCTTCACAGTAAATGGGCTGCCTGTAAGTAGCACAATAAGTCATTCCTCCTCTGCTCACCACACACTGCATCAAGGGGAGGACTGAAAGCTTCCTCTGACTTGTACGGCATCATAGTGGAAGTTTTAGAGCCAACTAACAGTCAGGTCTAAGTGAAATGCACCAGAACAGGTTTGGATGCTTGCTACTTTTGGAGGGTAATGGTGGGACCTCCTTGAATCTTTGGGACTTATGGTATGAGCCAGATCACACAACCCACCTTGCAGTTCCAGTGCACCAGCCAGCTAGTTAAGACTACTGTTGTACTAACCAGAAAGTTGCCGAACACTCCTGCTTACCTGGGATATGTTCATCTGCAAATTTAGTGGACACAATGTACACGCCAGGTACGGTTGGAAAATAGGACACTTTGCAAGTTCCATCTTCTAGGTCTTCAGTTTGGATATCTACCTTGCTGGGTCCTTCAACTGCCAGTGAGATCCCACCATAACCTACAACACAGCTAAGTTAGCCTCAGATTTCCATAGCGCTATGATAAATTTGACATAAAACAGTCCCAACTCACAGCAGTAGCTAGTTGGTAGGTTTGTATCAGAATGGGCACAGGTGAGTTGCACAATGCCTTAATGACATTTTTGTAGTCCTAATAGTCAGATATTCAAGGTATAGTATGCATTCAGCTCCTAAAATGCTCTGACTATATCCCTTTCACTTCATAAATGTTGAAAAGTTAGCTTCAAAGACTGTGGCCTAGGCTCCACATTAAACAATAGGGAAATATCTTCCTCATTTCCTTCTTGCTGTACAGAATGATACCAGAACTGGCACCATCAAACAGAAGAAAAGCTTCATCAGTGCCTCAGTGACAGTCCCTGTTGGCTGTAACAGAAGACATCAGCCAAGACCGTGCTTTGTAGAAGTTAATAGCATTGTCTGTAGTTAATAACTGACAATCAAGACCATGCATGCTTAATACACTATTTGCACCTGCTGCTTTGCAGCTTGTGACCTGGTGGTCGCACACTGAAGAAGATAATGCTGTCATTTAGAGAGGATACACATCTTGCACCATCTCACAGTTCCTGTGCAATGGGAACTAACCTGCATCTCTTGTGTCTACAATGAAGTCACACATTTCAAAGGTTCGTCCTTCTACCAAGCCACGTCCAAAAACTCTTGCTCGCCTGGCATCTCCTATCTCAGACTGGACCACCATGATCGTTACAGGGCTGTTTGGAACATGGCTTCCATTTTTCTTGATGCTAACCAGATGTTCTCCTACTTCCCGTGGAATGAATGAGATTCCTACAAAGCAGAGAAATGTGACAAACTTAACTTTTTATGCATGTTGTACTTGACCACACCAAGAAATGAAATACTGAGAGAGCACTCTCTTCACACACGTTGAACTGTTGTTCTCAAATGGGCCACAAAGCTATTCACATATGCTGACACAAAGCACTTCAATCACAACCAGGCACATCACATGTAAGCTAACACATGAGGTCATGTCTCATACTCTTCTGTCTTTGGCCCGCTGTACCAAACAATATTAACTGCTTGGTTTGACAACGCTCCTCCGGGAGGGAGCAGAGAAGTCAGCCATTTCACATGGCAAAGCAAACTGGAGTAGAGGCTACTATACTACCCACTCATCCTCTCAGATCAAGGCTATCAGAGCTTACCAATGTGGTTATTGGGTAGCCTCTTCAGAAGGCAAGGCTCATCGCGACCTGATGGGGCTTTAATGCTGGCTGTTAGGAGACTGAGATCAGTCTCATTGATGTCCAACAAAAAGTCAGCAGCAGAACCAAGCTTAACCTGGGACCGCCTTCTGTTATCATCTGCATATATAAAGAGCAATGAGTCAGAAAATATTACAAGGTTAAGCGCAGAACAAGTCTGAGGACTTAATGTTCCTGCCACAAACCAGGTCTCCTATACTATCAGAGGTTATTTTTTCATTATGAAGTGCTTCCAGAAGTGTAAACTTCATACCTGTGATCTTGGCCGTGAACGGACTGCCTGGGATGTGCTTGTCGTTGTACTTGACCAGGATGCTGTAGTTTCCAGGTAGAGTGGGCAGGTACGTGACTGTGCACGTCCCGTCTTTGTTATCAATGCAGCTGATCTCTGCTTTTGAAGGTCCTTCAATGGCCAAGTCCAGCCCACCTAGGAAACAGGGAGAACAGCACTTCTGTAAATCTTTGTGCACACAAAGTCAAAAGACTTGGTATTGAAAATGCAACTTAGGTGCATGTTTTCAAAGGACAGCAGCAAAAAGAGCTCAGGCCAAGCCAACCAGAGCACAACTGTATTCAGTCTGTTAAGATTTACAGAACAGCAATTCCAGATTCAGTCATCATCCACTAGATCTAAATGGCCTTCAGTTCATTTTTTATTAAATTAATCATTTGCATGCTGTACTACAGGGTACCTCTACTGCTCTCGGGAAGACTAAGACAGCTTTCACTGCAAGTTACAGCTTGGTGAAATCAGTTTCACCTGATATTTGCACAAGTCATTTGTATTGCACTAGAGATATATAGTTGGACAGATGAATGCAAATTAATCCTGATGCACATCACTTTCAAGAAGTTCCTAGCTTAGGGTAGGATGGGTTTAAAGAACAGACTCACCCTCTCCTGCATCTTCTGTGACAATGGTGAAAGTTGCTGGTTTATTGGCAACCCCATAAATGAGGCCAGGTCCGTAAGCAGACACACTGCCGCTGTTTGGATAATTCACATAGAACTGCAGAGGGCTCTCTAAATGGAAAAAAAAACCCCACAAAACAAAAGCAGCACTTTTAAGGATGAGTGGCGTGGACTACAAGAACAAAACAGACATCAGACTGCTCTGACTCAACACAATCTTATTCTCATGCTTACTGAAATCTATAATCTTCAATGCTATTCTCACTACTTGATCTTTGAAGAACATTTATGTTACTGTAATGCACTTAAAAAAAAAAAAGCCTCCCCTTTCATCTTTAAAAGATACTTCTCCAAAATTTGCTCCACATTCAGTCATGACAAATTGTTACTCAAATTACCAGAGATAAGCTTCAATGATGCTGTAAAGGCTCTTACTCGTTACAAGTTTATTTTTAGCACATTCAATCAGAATATGACTCAGAAGCTATCAGTTCAGGCAGAGATCCTGAATTTTGGAAGCTCAGAACTGGGAACTAGCACAGCACATTGTCTGACTCAATGAACCTGAACTAGCAAATTTGAAGGGTATCCAAAAACATATTTGCCAGCCTCAGATTAGCTAAGTGGGTGCACAAGAACAAAAAGCACAGTCACCAACAGCCAGTAATGGTTTCAAAAAAAGGCACAGATAGCTCCAAAGCTAAATTTTGCAGCTGAGACAGTAGAAAGTTTGATTCATGATAGACTTCAAGAAAGCAACATTACAGCACATCATCCTTCCGTCCAGGTGCAGGGTAATGGTCTTCCTGAATCGATACCTCTGACAGCTTGGCGCTTGTGGAGGTGCTGTATCCATACAAAGTGCTGAAGATACTCAAGTAGCATCACATTATCAGCCTCCCTGCTTCAGCCAAAGTTATCCTGTGTTTCTGTACACCAACAGAACCAGCAGCCCAGTGCAGGTAGTGCTGAAAGTATTTTGTCTACACATCCTTCTACTGATCTGCCTCTTTTCACCTCAGCCCCACACAGCCGGCACGCCCGGAGAACCACGGAGCAGCCCCAGCCTCCAGGCGAGGCAGAGCTTTGGCTGGGGAGCTGGTGAAGTAAGGACAAAGAAGAGAAGAGAAAGGGAATGAAAGGCAGCGGTTTCTGTTTGTCAAGAAGCAGCCAGGAAGAAAGAAAGATTACAGCATAGTGTGCATGTGTGTTTTATTTTATTGCAATGAGATGGAAAGAGTAACTATAGTGTTTCAGCCGCTTAGTCCTCCCCACAGCTTGGAGACTTTAGGCCAATGCAGTTTTAAGGATAAACATATACTGTAACTGCTAGTTTTGTTGAGCACCACGGCAGTAAATTTCAACCCGAAAAAAATGGAAGTTCAAAAATTGTATGTTTCTTCTTCATAATAAATGCCACAAAAGCTAGTTTCCAAAACCAAAATCCATTTTAAGCCTGGCTGGTACTTTTAAACCACAATGAAAGCTCACATGTGCCGGCACTTACTCCTTTGCTTTAGCTGCTCTCCGGACTGCTTGCAGATGAACTGCTGCCGAACAGTATGGCGTCCTTGGCGGTTCTTACTGCAGTGTATACAGCTAAGCTATACAGACCTCCCCGGGGAGCAGATGCACGAGCAGGACACTGCACCAGGATTTGCGTCGCCTGCTTTGTCAGACTCACCTGGGATGTGCTTTCCCATATATTTTATGTGCATTTCATGCAGGCCGACCTCCGTAGGAGCATATCTCACTGTTACTGTGCCGTCTTTGTTATCCACAATATCAGGCGTATCCGTCTTTCCAGAGGGCATGTGTACTTCACCTACAAAAAGCCACCATGGGAGTTACAGAAGAAGCTGCCAGCTTCCCCTCTCCCACCCACAAAGAATTGTCTAGCCATTTTAAACAAGTGTTCTAAATTGTTAAATTCCTTACCCACAGGCACAAATAGGAGACTAATGGGAACACTAACCAGACATGTTTTCTACTTAAGCTACACAAATACAATGCAGCCGTAGACATCTGGCAAGCAGTTCTGTGACCTTACAGACTCTACAGGCAGGGCTGTTTGCTTCAGCACTGAAATTTCCATGGCAAGCCCCAGAAAAGGAACTGATCTACCTCGTCGCAAGACGCTCCCTCTCTTGCGGCTCTTTTGAAAAAGAAAGATTGATTGAGCCTTCAGCAGGGACAGATCAGGGCTTGAGGTGGGATTGCCAAGCTAGAGGGCAGGAGGGGACACAGCCCATGTGTGCAGGAGCTTAGTGTAACTGGGGTGTTACTGGGGTGATGCTCTCAGCTGCCAGACCTGTGGAAGAAGGGTCATCTGCTTTGGAGAAGGTATGTGACAGGAATGCAGGATTAGACTGTTTTGCAGCATCTGCACAAAATAATGGAGCTTATCAAGGATGCATGTAGCTGCTCCACAGGGGAAAAAGCAGCAACAAGTCCTACAGTGCAGTAGCTCACAGCCTAACACTGAGGACCATGGCAGCACCAAGAATCCCCTCGTTTCACTCAAACCATTGGTGGGGTGTATCCTACTCATCCTCAGCGGGTATCACTTGATGTGAAATTAAACAACTAAGTTGCCGGTGGGATACAATCCTCCCCTATACACTGTGGTCCAGACCACCCAGACTGTTAGTTGCAAATGGATAAACAATGCTGACAAAAAGCAAAACCTCCCAGAGAGGCTATGCGTACTCCAGGTACCTGTTATTTCTCCTTTCCTCACGGCAAAAGGGATAACCATGTCAAAGGGCCTGAATCCCATGCCGTTCATGTCTCCAACTGGGACATAAGCTTCTTCAGTGACCTAAAGGAAGCAAAAGGATGGGACACTTGAAAAAGGACTGTAGACCCCAACAAGCACTGAGCAACTCAACAGTGAGCACAAGCAGAAGAGAGCGTGCTGTGATTATCGCAGCCAGCCACAGGAGTGGGCTCAACCAGAGCAGCGTCCGGCCAAGCTCTCCTTTGTAACACCACCACACCACAGAGCAGAGTGAATCAAACACGGTGTGAATGGAAGACATGCTGGAAAAAAGTTAAGAGATAAAAATGTAACGCAAAGGGATGGAAGACAATGTAGCGTATGCAAGACCCAAAGGGGCTCCATCTGAAAGGATTTAGTTGCTTAAGGCCTGGAAGAGAAAGTGATTTTTGAATGGGCAGAGTGATTGCAACACAAAATGGACAAAAGAAACAAGTTTCACAACACAACTTTGGACTCAAGACACTGTGCTATTTTACTGGGAAACAAAGCGATGCACTCAGGTGGTTGCTTTTGCCAACAGGAGACATTGCAGAAGTGGAAGCTGTACGTGTAATGATCGTCTTCATGTTTAAATGAGGCTTTATTTGGAGACTCCCTTCAAGCAGCAAAGAAAAAACAAGGTCTGGATCCCAAGAACAATTGATCAAACAGAAAGAATGAACACAATGACCAGAGCGATTCAAGCAGTCCCAAGAAGCAGGCTGTCATCTGAAATGGAACACAGATGGGGAAAAACAGCTGAAAAATGTAAAAATTGTGTACCCAAGGGCGGAATCCTGGGGGAGAGGCAGCCAGTGGCTCCTGCAACCGCACAGTGGCATCATCTCCATCTACAGCCTGGGCAGGGGTAAAGGCAGGTTAGGTGTTACTCTGGCACGGAGGCATTCCCACCTTTCACAGTACAGAACACACACCTCCTTCCAGCTCCTCAACACCTTCCTCTCACCGCACAGCACTTCCAGTTCTCTCACCAATGCAAGGACCTGGAATCCAGCCCGAGGAGCTGGGAAACTGCCTGTACCCACAGGTACTGGACACTAGGAGAAGCCACCAGCCATGTAGCAATGGGACAAAGCCAGTACATCCCATTGTTGGGAGCTTGAGAGGGAAGCTGGAAAGCTGTGCCTAAACACTGGTGGAATTGAATTTCTGAGTTGCTTTTTTACAGGACTGGTGCAGGGAGGGAAGTGAGAGGTTTAAACCTAAGATGCAAGTCCCCAAGCACTGCGCAGCACGGTGCACGAGCTGGGAGGCAGGGGAGCCTGTCCCCGTGGGAAGGCTGCTCCCAGCTCGTGCACTTGGGTGAATGACCCGGCCCACGTCCAGTCATAGCTACAAAGCTATTCTTCTGATTCATAGCTAGGACAGCGTCGTCAAGGCACCGAATGTGTTTTCCCCCGGCGCAGCCTTTCTTCCCACCAGACATGCCAAGAGGATGACTTGCAAATTCCCATCTCCCCCACTGAACGCAACAAGAGCGGCTGGGGCTCACACCCACGCACGCAGCTCCACAGGGCTCAGCCACCCCTGCTCCTGCCCACTTACACCACTGCAAACCACCCTAACAAAATAACCCACTGGAAGCTTAAGCATGGAAAGACTCCATTAAAAAAAACCAATGCAAAACAGAAATACTGCTGTTTCACTGTTCAGTCCCCAGCAGAGACACCCAAGTCAAACACGTACTGCATCAGTCAGCTAGGAAGTGGGAATTTTGGCTGGCTGGGAGCAGGCTCTCTGACCTCAAGAGGCATTTCCTGTGGTGAGTTTTGAGCAGCAATCCAGGGAGTCGTTTTTTCTCATGGAAATCTTCAGAGACATCAGTATCGGTAGCAATCTGCCGGATGGCAAGTAGGAAGAGCCGGCATGCCTGGCCCCAGGGACTCGCTGCGGGCTCCAGCCAGACTCAGCACAAGTACGGCCACTTGATTTCACGGACCGAGATGCGCCAGAGGCTGCCTTGGCTGAGAGTACAAGACCAAGGCTCATTTTGCCAACACTGAGAATTCTTCACATGAAGTGCTTCTGTGAGCCCTGAGACGCACCTAGTCTGCTCTTGACAGAGACTGGGGTTTTGTTCACCTTTTAAACCTAAACATCGTGAAGTATGGCACATTGGAAGTTACATAATTAGGAGGGAGATTTGGCCATAGCAGTTTAACTAGCATTTGCAAATAATTTTTAAGTGAGAGCTAACAGCCTGCTTCCCTGGGATCTGTCAGCAGACCGTTCCTTATTTTTGGGTAAACTTTATAATGAGTAAGAGGCGGACAAGTCAGAGCTCTGTATCTGACAACAGCTGAAGTAATTAGTTGTAGAAGCTTATTACAACCACCCTTACACCTAATTTAGAAGAACTACTA
This sequence comes from Chlamydotis macqueenii, assembly GCF_036417535.1. Taxonomy (NCBI): domain Eukaryota; kingdom Metazoa; phylum Chordata; class Aves; order Otidiformes; family Otididae; genus Chlamydotis; species Chlamydotis macqueenii. The sequence continues at coordinate 10,177,159 of NC_141565.1, read as the reverse complement.
CACGGCCAGGAAATGAAAAATGAATTTGTTCAGAGAAGCCAAGTCTTCAACCTCTGATGGCTTTTACTGCTCTTCACCTAACCATACTGCCTGCTCAAAGTAAGCTCTGCAAGTAACAAGGATTCATTAGCTCCTGCTAGTCTAATAAATACCTAAAAAACCATTTATACACAAAGTTAACCTATCACTAAATAAAATGTGGCAGCAGGAATCTGAGTGGGAGGCATTTTCAGAGCAGAGCGGGCTTACCATGACGGTGAAAGGACTGTTGGGAATGTCCACTCCACCAAAGCGGACATAAATCACATAGGTTCCTGGTTTGGCGGCAGTGTAGAAGATATCGTAAGTCCCGTCCTCATTTTCAACAACATCTGCTTCAGCTTCTGTCCCATCTGGCGTCAGGACGGTGCACGTCACTTTTCCCTTCCCTGCTGATTTGGCGTCTACCACAAAACCAACCTCCTCACCAGTCTTCACAGTGGGTGCAATTCCAGGACCTACAAGGCAATTTTTGTTACAGAAAGTGTTGAGAGGACAGTTTTCCCAGGCAGGCCGTCTGAGAAGCACAGCACCAAAATGGTTTTGGGAGCAGATGTACAAGCGACACTGGTAGCACTGGTCAGCACAATGGCATTCAAGAGCTGGCCACCAGTTTGCTTTCTCCTCTGCAATCAGAGAGGCTGGATGAGAACAGAGGGGAAAAAAAGTTTGAAGAAAGCGATGCCTTAACCCATACTCTTATCATCACACTCCTTTATGCAGAGCCAAAGGCACTATCTCCTGCCCCAGCCAGTGACTCGGCTGTCACCGCTTTCACACAAACCTCTCTGTGTAAGCAGCTATAAAAGCACAGCAGCAGCCACAGCCATGTTTCCTCCTACATCACCCACAAATGATTATCCACTGTTCTGCCACACATCTCAAAAAAAGAAAATAATGAAACAATGCCTAAACTGTAGCAATTGGATCCAGCCTGAAGAACGCTGTGTTTAAATGAGAACTATTAAGTCTTATTTGCAGTACATATTTAATACTCCTGCTTTTGACCACCGCTTGTTACCAGGTAAATGGCTCATTTTCCAGTGGCAATGAACTCCCTTTTTAATACCTTGACAGTATTCCAGCATCTGCTCCTACAGCGATTGTATTTCAGCCTCACGGCAGAGAGTCGGAGGCATTTCTTGGAAAGGGGAAATTTAAGCTGGCATCTGAGAGTAATCTCCATCACAGTTATTTTGAATAGCTAGCGACTTGAATTACTTGGAAGAGTATCAGATTAAGCCATTAAGGCCTCTTTTAAACAAATTCTGAAGCAAAGGGGATACCTGCCCCTCTGTGTTTTCCATTGTGCCAGGAACAGATTTCTGTTCAAACAGGCTTGAAAGCAGTCAGCTGCCATACAGACACCAGGTTGCTCTAACTGCACGATGCAGGTCAGCACAATGCCCAGACACTCTCTCAGGTCTACAACTACAGATTAAGTTTCCCTGTTCATTTTGGTCTTGCCTTATTTATTTATTTAAGTTTAAATCAGGGGATTTAACATTCAGTGGCATTCTTGTAACTAGTTCTTGTCACTTCTGCTCCCTGCCACAGCCTGCGCTGGCTGGGAGGTGGCAGCGTGCCATGGTGGCCAGCCCAAAGCTGCGTGATGACCACTCATCCTGAGAACGGCTAAGGGTTGAAGCTCTAAGTGCACTCCTACAGCAACAAATTTGGAGTCCCTCCCCTACACCAAGGCAATGATTTCTTTTGAGTCGTAGTAACTTCTATGTTTAGGTTCTGTCCTTCCACTCACACCTTTCAAAAGTCTGTTCAGACTCTAGCCAACCTTGTCCAGATAGAAAAGCAGCAGAAGTCTCCACGAATAACATCCAGCCTGAACAGGCTTTGCTAATGTAAGTATTATTAACTGCAGCCAGCTATTTACACCCTCAGAATTACTCCTGTTCTTGCTCGGAACTAGAAGCTGCTTGCAACGCTCGCAGTGCAAGGAGCATGATGCAGTGAACATGTGCAGATGTGTTACTCTTAAATCAACCTCACTGCATTTCTTAGCAGGATTTAACTAGGTCAAAATAAGCACCAGACTCCAGTTACATCTGGCTGTTTATAACTCAGGCAGCTCAAAAGATTTTGCTGAAGACTGCAAGAGATCTCTGCTCATCCACAGGGTGGATGCTTCTTTATCTTTAGGAAAGCCCCTCTTGTAAGGGCAGCCAGATTACACAAGTCTCTAGCGTCTTACACCCGTTACATCAACTGTACCATGCTCAGAAGGCAGCTTTACACCAAGTACAAACAACAGCAATGGAGAGGAGCCAACACTCACCTGTGGCCAAACACTTGCTGGCATCCCCAGCTGGAGATGCCCGGATCCGATAGGGAGAGGACGGGATATCATCTCCACCGTACTTCACACCAATCGTATAGCGACCCGTTTTGTCAGGGACATAGGTGACTGTGTAAGTGCCATCCTTGTTGTCATGAATGTCCACTCTCTTGGGTTTGCCCTCTTGATCCTGAGGAATGCAAACCACAAGATTTAGGCACTATGAAGTTGGTTATTAATGCCTTGAGCAGGGCAGCAATTCTGTTCACAACCATAATTAGTCTCAAACAGATCCAAAACCGCAGCTTTTGAGGGTTAAATATATTTCACTCATGGACTAGTACCTTCTAATAGTCTATTGACTATTAGAAGGTACTAGTCCATGAGTGAAATATATTTAACTATATACTTCTAATAGTCAATAGACTATTAGAAGCAAAAAGGTATCAGATAGATATAAAACCACCAGTGCTATCATTAACTGTCCTTTGCTTCATACGAGAATGTTTATGAGAGGCAGCAAGCCATTTTTATGAACTCGATATTAATTGTAAGAAGTTTTAGGCTTCATTGTCACATTGCTGCTGGAAACGAAGAATGCTTTCCAGGTCCCTAAGGCACAGATCAGGAGCCAGACCGTGCAGCTCTGTCCTGACAAAGCACTGCCTGAACGGTCTGAGGTCAGGGGGAAGCATTACTAGAGTCTGCTGCCAATCCTCCTGGACAAGGCATCCAGCTCCTGACATGCTGCAAGGTCTACAGTTCAAAGCAGGTCTACGTAGTCCCTTCAAGTAACATTTCTACACCAAACAGAAGAATTAGAGATGGATAGACAACATATATGTGAGCTTCAGCATCAAGTTTTCATATCTAAGCCCAAGATCAATATTGTGCAAAATGTTTCTGACAAAGCTGCTTGCAGCTACAGCTTTCAGTGCAACCCACCAGCTGCAAAGCGTAAAGCATTTTAGAAGGTCTTCCAGGCCTGCTCACAGAGAACGGCATGTTGATCCCATTCTGTATTTTATGACTTAACACTGCCTGGGGTAGAGTATAAGCTGCAAAGCACTCAAGATTTTAGGCACAGTGCAAAAGAGCTTACTCCTTTCAGGAAGGCTCATGAAATGTTTTGACATTTAACCGCTCAGAACAAGAAGCAAACAAATGCCACAAGGAGGACTACCTATGTGCTCCCACCACGCAGGACTTGTGGAACTCCATCTTCAAAGCCACAGCCAGGCTGGGAGCTCTGAGAAGCATTTTGGATCCTTTAAGAGCACACTTGTATGTCAGAATAGACGCAACTGCTTTGCTGCACCTGAGCAGGCAGCAGGAGCATGGGAGCAAGAATGCCGAAGGGCAAGTACGACTAGCTAGGCCATGACCTAGGCATGCCAGAGCTGAGAAATATGCTTTATGGCCCACTAACCAGAGACCTTTTTCCTGAGGCCATGGAGTCCAGGCACCAAAAATTTCAGAAAGAGCAATAACAAAGTCAAATCAAAACATTCCTTTAGTATCTCCTTAAGCGGCTTATGACTTTTGGCAACCTTGAGGGAGACTTGCTTGTAATTTGTCATCATGTAATGCTCAGTGTGGATGTTATCTCATGGCCTTGCTGCACTACACGGCTAGAAGGCTGTCTCAATTTCAAATTCCAGCATTTTCAGAATCTTCCAGTAAACTATTTATCTCATTTTGGGCACTTACTTATAAGGTTAACCAACAGCAAAATATAGCCCGAGTGATGACTTTAAGACAGAAGTCTCATGAAAGCAGTCTCAAGAGCTTCAAACACAGAGTGTAAGACTTTCCTGTGTCAGAGCTTAAGGTCCAGCCAGCACCACAGTCTCCAGGACACCAAGTATGTCAGGGTACAGCTGTGCACATTTCTGATAAGAGCCACTCGCATCCATGTAGAACAACGTGTTCCCACTCCAGCTTGGTTTGGCAACTACTTACGGTGATCTGTACGGCCAGAAGTCCCTGCCCAGCATCCTTAGCATCCACAGCAAACTCCACAGGCAGGCTGGCTGGTATGCCGTAGGAACTGAGACCTGGTCCGCTCGCTGTCACTTTACTGGCATCGTACGTAGGAAGCACCTTCACCTTGAAGGGACTTAAAGGGAAACCCGTTATCGCCCCCTTCTCCTGAGTCAATGGCCGACAGTTACCACAGCACACGCAGAGGTGTGGATACACCTCCCCTACAGTGTCTCTGCTGTAGGTGCAGCAGTTTCGACCCACCGCCAAACCCTGAAGTCGTGCAAGGAGATGCACTGGTTAAGTAGAAAGGACCACAGCTAGTCCTTAAACTGTGTTCATGTGCTGGGAGAGCACCATCAGGTAATTAAATATTCAGTTCATCTAAGTTTGTCAGCTTACCTGCGAGGAATCTCTTCATCAGCATATTTGACAGAGATCATATAGGGTCCCTCCTGAGTAGGGGTGTACACCACCGTGTGGGTGCCATCTCCATTGTCCACTACATCAACAGGCTCCACAACTCCTAAAAAAGCAACAGAGAATTTTCTCAGCTGTGCTATTAAAACTCAGTTCCTCACCAGCCATTTGCTGCATAAAGCTCCAAGATGCACTGCTGATTTACAGTTTGCAACAAGCTAAATTTCAATTTTTTTTTTTAATGAAGGCAATGGGCATGGATCAGTGATCAGTTTCCCTTATTTTGTATTCAAGAGCCATGAACCTCAGATAGATTTGTTATCCATCACTCTCTGGCCACCAATCTTCTCACTGTAAACAAAAGCAAGCATGAAAATACTGGAGAAAAATCTGCCTTTCTGTACAGTCCAGGTGAAGAGCAATTGCTCAAAATACACTGAAGATCTTTTGAGAAAGACAATGAGTAATCGTTGTAATTGCTTGAACTGTTATTTACAAGATTACGTAGTTACAGGGATTCACTGCACAGAACTGAGCCCTAAAGCCCATTAGTGCATAGCATTCACCATGAGCCTTTCACAATCAGGTATTTGGAAAGGCAGGCTCGCTGCCTAGGCAGGAGAGCCCTGCAAGTTGCAGAAGTCCTAAGAAAGCAGGATCAATTATTTCAATTTGCATTAAGCTAAATCTACAGCAGATGATGTGACACATCGGTTCAGATGAACACACAAAGCAGTTTACAATTACAGTTGGCTTTAAAACACAGGAAGGATTAATCGTAAAGCACACGCAAAAGAAACATGTAATCGCCATGCAAAGCCTAAAAGCAACATCGTTGGTTCCCACTCCCTCCTCCAGATGATTCTTGCTGTTGCCAGTTGGATTTCCAAGAGCCCAAATTGCTAGTAGTTAGTGAGAGTTCAAACCTGTCTCAGTGTCACCCTTTGGATCACCTTTAAAGAAACTCGAAATCGCTTTCAATGGGGAGCGCCATCCCTGGGAATCCGTCTCATCCGCTAAAATTAAAGAAGGGTTACCTGGAGGGCACGTGCACCAGCATGACCTGACACTCAAACTGGGGAGCAGCTCCTGCCTCCCAGCAAGGTGAGACTTGCAGCCAACAGGTACACGCTGCCGAGATACTGTGCCACCGAGACACAGCTCCCTAGGTTAATGCAAACATCATTAACGCTAGCGCTTGAGGGCCTTGCTGCTCTCTGGGGACCACTGAGAGGTTCCACCATATTTCAGAGACTCCTGCAACCCAGTGACACAGGCTTCTCACCATTTATGTGTGACACTTTGGATTTACTTTTTGATGTCTAAATCTAAGCCACAATTGTTCACCAGTGATGGTTACTCATGTCACTTCTCCCAGCTCTGAAGATTACGATAAAGCCATCAAAGACACTACCCAGACCAGCACTACACAGTTCTTCTCCTTTTACAGCATGACACATGGGTCAGCTGTCAAGGTGCACACATCAGACGAACAGAAACAGAGCGAAATGCCCATTCAGGTGGTATTACCACTTTTGCAAGCAGGGCCAGGACCATGTTACCCACCCAAATGCAGAGACGGGGGCACAGCTGGATGGAGTACTTTGGGTTCTTACCTCTGGGTCCTGCCACCAGCACCTCGAGGGGTGCTACTCCTGCCTTGCTGGTGTCTACAGTGAAGGACTGTGGGATTTTGGCTCGAACAGCTGTTCCCAGACCTGGTCCTGCAGTCTTCACCTTGCTGGGATCCACAACATCCTTCACAGGAACCTTGAAAGGACTGCCTGGAAGTTAATGCAGCAAGTATTAAACACCAGAGAATTAACAGTTACAGGAAACCAAAGGTCCTTTTCCCTGCTTTTCCTTAGGCTTCTTTATTACTGTCCCTCAACCTCATGCAGGAATGACAACCCTACAGCCTCTATGCTACTTCTCTGCTTCTGCAAAAGCCAAAAGTGTAACGATGGTGCTTCTACATTTTCACCGTCTACGCAAAAATTCAGTTGTGATCCATCTGCTTTTCACACCTCAGAAAAAAACACATGAAAGAAACCAGACGCGCAAACGAAGCATCATGCAGGCACTTGTTTCCTTCACATTTTACCAAGTTCAGTATGTTGACAAATAAAATGGGACCAACGGGAAAGAACAGGCTCACTTGCAATGTCTAGGAAAGAATACCTAGGTGAAAACACCTAGGTGAATCTGTACGACAGCGCATAAGAACTTAGAGCATTGCAGCAAAACGCGTCTGGCAATTTGGAGCATTTAATTCTTGGTATCAAGCAAAATATCCTTCTTAATTGTGAACTGCTGGATGCCAGACATACCTGGAACATTCCTTAAACTTACTTCACTTCAACTAAACATCCAGTGCAAACGCATACACAAGTAAACATCTGGTTTAGGACATAGTTACTCATCTTTCTGTAGTGACCCAAACTTGCAGTGTTTAATATCATTCCCATGACAAGCTCACCCATTAGACCATCTTACTGCAGAACAGAGTCTTGAAGGCTTCCACATACCACAGGGCTATTTTCTTGAGCTAATGTATTACACACCACTTCTTAACATCAGGTATTTGTCAAGGGCTAGTGTGCCTGTCCCTGTCCCACTCATTTGTACCCACTCTCTTGTTTCCCTCTGTGGGTGCTACAGTCTCAACGAGACTCCTCCACATCCCCACAGAAGCCATTTCAGAACAGAAGAGACTCTAACCCTTCCCCAAAACTACTGCACCACAGCATAAAGCGCTCCACACTTCCCTGCTGGGTGGGAGGAACAAATGCCATTGCAGTTTCTGCTTAAATTCCCAGGAAAAACAAAGTCAAAACCTCAACATCCCCCAGCATGAGTGAGATGCAGCCAAGGCACCCAGTCCTGAGCCCAATGTCTCTCCTTTTCCAAAAGCCACTGAGCAAGAGCTCTTACCAGGAATATGCTCTCCTCCATAGGTGATGTTAACATCGTAGTCTCCTGGAACATAGGGCACATATTCTGCACTGCAGCTCCCATCCTTGTTATCTTTACAGCTAATTTTAGACTCTGAAGGTCCTTCAACAGTTATTCCAAGGCCACCGATTCCTGCCCCTCTGCAAGACAGAAATGGACAGCGTTAGAATTACCTGCGTCTAACGCAGGTTTGTAGACTTTGCATGCTCTGGCTGCATTTTTACCCTTACTGGAAATGCAGTAACCTGACTTCTGACGTCCAGCCTTCAGGCTGCTCTGGCATGCAAAGCTGTTCAGCATAACCTCACTGGCATCTTCCTAGAGTTTTACCCTCAACCACTATCAGCCCCTAATCTGTGCAGAGCAGAGCGCTCAGTACACGATGAAGTAGCACACACAGTAATCAAAAGGACACAGCTTGGCCTTTTAATAAATATTTATACTGGGTTTAGCATCCTGCATTGCAGAGCCCACTACACTCCTCCCTCCCTCAGACATTCCTTAAGGATCAAGTAGGCCCGGTTACCTGGTGACAACCGAAAAGGCGTTTGGCTGATTGGTGAAAGCTTCTTTGAGTCCGGGTCCTTGTGCCTTCACACGTGATGGATGGCAGCCCTCTGTCACATTCACTCTGAAGGGACTGTTTGGCACAGGTACACCATCGTACGTTACACTGACTGTGTGTGGACCTGTGAAGAGAAGGAAATTATGTCCTGAATTCCCTAAATATTGTCATCACTTAACATCACTTCTACAAGATGCTACAGACCTAAATGTAAGAGCTTCCTCCCACATTTCACAAGACTTCACTAGTGTTTCATAACTGAGATACCATCTACGCACTATTCTTCTGAAGCCAAATTACTGTAAAGTCAGTTCAAGTTAAATTAGAGCTACTTCCTGCAGAATTAGCTCCTCCACTGGCAAAAACCTTGCTAAGACGCCAACAAGTTACTGGCAGACCTCAGTAGCTTCCCAGACGAAATCAATCAGAAGAGTTGCTTGCTCTTGGTTTTCCCCTGTCAACTTAAAAGAAAAAAAAAAAAAAAAAAAAAAAAAGGAAAACCCCAGAGGTTACCCTTTTCAAACGGTGTGTACTCTACTAAATACATTCCATCGGCATTGTCTTGGATGAGACAGTCCGCGGGGGAGCCGGATGGGCTCATGACCTGTGTCCTGATGTGATCACCGCCAGCCTTCGTTAGAGGTCGAGCGTCCACAGTGAACCCAGTTGTAGCTTCTCGGAAGACATCTGCAAGATACATTTTGAAGAGTCTCTTCAAGAACTGCATGTATTTCCAATGACGGAACATTTTGTGAACCAACATGATAAACAATTCACTTGGGAACATAAAGAAACACCCCAATTGAGGGTCACCACGGGAACACGCAAGGCTTTTACAATTTTTAATGCTCAGAATACTCCGTGGGGGCTAAAGGACTGCAAGTCCTACAAACTCTGATAACAACAGTTATTCTCACCTTTCCCTTCCACTCCTGGCCCAAACACTTTAACTCTGCTTGTGTCCACAGCTGGCTCCACTTTGACCCGCGCTGGGAATTTAGGCACTTGTTCTCCTCCGTATCTCATCTTGATTGTGTACATGCCAGCTGAGAGCGGCACATATGTCACGACATAGGTCCCGTCTTTGTTATCATCAATCTGGACCTCGGCTTTGGAACCAGAATCCGACACCATGTCCACCCGCAGGTCCCCGGGACCAGCTTCCGTGCAGTTGACATTCAGCAGCCCTGCCTCACCTACTTTACCACGTTCGAGACCTGGGCCCGTGGCAATGACTTTAGAGACATCAAATGGCATTTCAATGTCTGCCTTAAACGGCGAACCAGGAATATGAACCTCTTCAAAGAGAATGTTTACGAAATACTCTCCAGGCTTCGTAGGCAGGTAGGAGACAGAGCAGGTCCCGTCGCCGTTGTCTGAGCATTCAATTTTAGCTTCGCATGGGCCTTCTACCGTCAAACCCAAACCTCCAGTTCCTGCCCCTTTGGTATCTATCGTGAATTGGGCTGGTTTTCCAACGAGGCCCCCTTGAAGACCTGGACCATGAGCTTTTACCTAGAAGAGGATATGCAGTTGAGCTAAACTCATTTTTTCATGTTATTGCCAGCACAGACTGCCTAGTTAGACTTGTTTGTATGTAGGACTCTTAACAAGCTCTTAAAAATACACAGAAAGCAACATCTCCTTTGCCACTCTTCCCAGTTTACTCTAAAACTGGTATCTCTCCTCCAAAGAGGTTTCTAGGCAAGGATATTCATACTCTTACCATAGTTGGGTTTATATAGCCACGCACCATAAAAGATAGAGATGTTAAAATATTTGATGACTGTACACACATTTTTCTTGAAATCTATTTCCTTAGAAAGAAGGACCTCAATTAATACAATCAAGATGCTCATGAGGTCAACTTTTATTAAATTAGGAGCAACACTTGTATTTGCCACACTATGCAGGATGCTTGCAGTATTCTTAACTAGTTCAATGCTTTTTCAAATACAGTGTTATAGGAATGACTTCCATGAGACATGGAGCCTGCAAAAGGAACAACTCAGTGCTCTGAGTAAGGATGTTCCTGGGTCTGGTTTGGCCAAAACCAAGCAAAGCCTCATGCAATAACCCACAATTCAGTTTCCAGGTATCAGTTACAGCGCTAAACCGTTCACTTACCTTGGAGGGGTCTGGAGGTAGCGTGGCCTCTACAGTATAGGGGCTCCCTGGGATTGGGTTGCCATCATAGCTCACATCCACTACGTACAGTCCTTCTTCTCTTGGAATGTATTTTGCAGTGCTGCACTCCTTACCCAGAACTGGTTCCACCAGACATGGCACAGCTTTCCTCATAGGACTGGAAATATTAACATCCAGTTTACCTTGCCCACCAGCTCCTTTGGTGTCAATTACAAATTCCTGATCCTTCCCTACTTCCACTCCTAAAAAAGACAAAACTCATATTACTACATTAAACACTCCACATCAGATAGTGCTCCAAGAAATCTCTCATGCACACACCACCAAGGGAGCAAGCACTGGCAGAGCCCTGCTCAGTCTGCATCCCTCTGCATGCACAAAAAATCTGCCAAACCAAACGAAAAATAAAGACGTGCTTGGTTAACCAGCGCTAAACAAGCCTGTAAGACACAGCCTGACAGTATCAAAGGCTGATTTCCGGAACTCAACAAGATTTCATAGCCCTAAGTTCTTCTGCTTTTAGAAAATAAAGAAGAAATTTAGAAGTTTTTCATTTATTTAGAAATAAATCTCTTTATTTAGAAAATAAGGAGACCTTATGAATGACACTCTGTAGCAGTCACGTATATTTGAACAAACAGCCATCTAGCCCCAGGGAAACCAGATTTCATCAGCAAGTGCCCAGCCTGGGGAAGAATCTAGCTCTGTTCACCATGAGGGACTAAAGCCCAACACATGTTGTGTCCACATTGCTATGTAATCTTTGCCAAAAGAACAACAACAACAAAAAGATCTAAATTGAAATTCAGTCCTCAAGAGGACCAGTTAAGTCAGAGTGGTCAAGCTATGAAGGTAGGGCTTGTTGATCCCCAACCATATCAAGTTCAAAAAGTAAGATTGTTTTGCCCGCTTCTGTCCCAGCAGGACGTGTCAGCTCTCCCAGATTCAGGAGACTCGTCAGAGTAGGCGATGAGGCTTCCAGCCCAAAGGTACTTACTGTTTTCAAGTCCGTTGACTTTAACTTTGCTTAGGTCTAGCGGAGCAGCAACACCCACAGTGAACGGGCTTCTAGGGATAGGATCACCACCGTAAGTCACCAAAACCTTCATTGGACCCTAGTTGGAGAATTAACAAGTTAGCTCAGTTGCTCACTTCAGACAGACACACTAACATCTGAGCAGTAGAGAAACCACTTCACCTGATTCATTTTAGCTGACCACAGCCAAACTTACTGGTTTATGGACTCTCAAGCTCTCATCCCACTGCAGCCCTTCAAACTATTAAATGGCTTTTATTTAATGCAGGAAGAGAGAAAAAGGCAGTTCTTTCCAACGTTTAATTAGACTATATTCAAGCTGCTTGGCAAAACCTCCGACTCAGGCTGGCTCCCACCCTCCCGGCGCTCAGACCTGACAGCTGAATGGATGTCCCAGCGCTCCAGACCAGGTATCCCCTTCTGTAGCACAGAGACGCTGGACAAAGCCAAGCCTGCAAAGAGGCCATATTATTACAGCATTTGAAATACCAAGGTTTTAAGCTGTACAAGTCAGAAAGATTAATGCTCTTGTGTATTTTGGCTGGAATACCACACAGCCATAGCAAGCTCCAGCCCTCGATGTGTGCTCCTTTTATTCTCTCCTACCGCAGTCCATATTTTAGCTATATTCACTGTTTGCTTACTTTTCATTCTTGGCCAGTTCAGCTCCCAAGTGAAATAATCATGGATGTTTCATGCAAGCTAGTGAATAGCTTCCACGATTATCCTTGGTTGTTTTTAAAAAACACACATACGGGTAGCTGTAGCAACACCGCAAGCGAGATAGATAAGCCTGAGTAAACAGCATTAAACCAGGGCTTGTCTGCTGCTGACGCGGTCCCTCAGGAATTTAACTACCTAGTCCGTCCCCCCGCCCTGAAGAGTCCAGGGTCTCATTTGTAAGCTACTGCTTATGAACCCAAGAAAGACAGGATCCAGGAATGACCTACGCACTTGCAGCCTGGAGGGACAACAAGGCTACTCTAATTACTGTGCAGTCTATTTTCATCTCCTCTTTTTAACCGTTGCCTTCCTGCCACTGCTATCTACGAGCACCTCCTCTAAGTCCACAGCTCCTCCATGACCCAAGGTACTCCTCCAGATGGGAAACCCAAGTAAGAGACCTGGTTTGGGCATCCCGGATTGCTTCATCTCTGCTTTTCACATGAAACGTAGCAAATACAGTACTGCACACACACACACACAGAGTTCAGGCAACTTTTCTCCGTTCTGCATACCAGCCCTGACTGAAAAAGCAAAAGCTTCTCCAAATAGGCATGCCAGCCACATCCTGAGATCATGCAACTGCTTTATCCAAAAACAAACGCTAGCTCTATGGTGCTTCCAAGAATGCTAATCCAGCCCTATCAGATAAATAATGCTGCAGTCCTCCATATCAGTCCACTTTTATACAGCTATATTCCAGAAAGCTGGTGCAGATGATCGAGTAGGTCACGTTTGTCCAGCAGAACAAGAGCAGAAAAACACTTTCACCTCAGCACTACAGCACTTATGTCTTCAGAAATACATGAGATTCATGCATTCTGGTGTTAAATGCCCCTTTACAAACACTCAAGCACAGCATAAGGAAAAATACTTCTAGTTATTAGCAGCTTCCACTTTCAGCTCTTTAATGGTGTTGCTAGGAAGCATCTGTCTGTGAACCAAAATGAGTTAGACTGAGTTTTTTTCCAACTCAAGGGCAAACCTCAAACACAGACAAATACTTTTGATGCATTTAATCTGCAGTCCAGCTTCCCTCCTCAGCAGCGACTCGTTTGCTTTCCTACTGGGGAGCTGTCACCTAAATTCTGTGCTTTCTGTCCCCGCTCTGATTTGCACGAGAGCTCCTTTGACAACAGCAGCTTGCTGAGAGGCGGCACACCACAGCCCCGACTTTGCAGGACCACTGCAGCCCAGAGCAGCCGGTGCAGCAGCCAGCTCTGTTTGGGACCCCAGGAAGGTTTGCCACCTTTCCTCTTTGACTGAAAAAGTGCAGAATAACAACATGTGCTGTGCACTACTGCTTCAATATCTCACTTGTTCCCAAAAAACAGTGACAAGTTAACAATAATTACACCAGAAAACTGCATTACTGCTTTCCAATCCCAATTGTCCTGCAGGCTTTAGGGATCCCAGGGAACAAGACACCCTGCTAAGTTTTATCTGCTTGTTCCTCTGTGCACAGATACCAGGGAGGGAGGTCATGGCACTATGGCAACATGAGCCATTCCCTCTTGCATTCCTGCAGAAGTCAGACCTACCTGCTGTATCGGAGTGTACCTAACAGTGTGGGAATAGTCATAGTTGTCAATGATATCCAGATCTGCCACCGCCTCTCCCGGCATCGGGCTGCTGAACTGCACATCCAGCGGTGCTTTTCCAGCTCCTTTGGTGAACACAGTGAAGTGTGTTGGCTTGCCATTTTCCACGCCTGAAGAAAAATGTTAATTCTTATTTATGCAAAGCTCATACACGGGAACTCTTCCCAAGAAGCATTTGGTACCTATGAAGCCTGCTCAAGCAAACCGCCAAGGGAACGGAGTTGTTTCCAATCGCCCGGCACCCCACCCAGCAGTATCCAGCACTGCATCCCAGCAATGCTCAGCTGCAACAGCCCCCCACGGTCCAGCACCGGCCACAGCATCTCAACCCAGGTCTCACCAGTTTTGCTCAGCCCAGGTCCTTCAGCTTTCACTCTGCTGGCATCATGCGAAGGGTCCACTTTTACTCTGAACGGGCTGGCAGGAATTTCCTGCAACAGAAACACAGCTCTAAACATAACCAGGTCACTCTTCACTAGCCCAAACTAGACAGCTAATAGTTTTAAGATACTTCTGCTTTAACTCCAGCACCATCTTGAGTAAAATTTCATCCCACCTAAAAACTCTGCTCTGCATTACTAAGTGCTCTGCATTCAAAGTCTAGGGCAAAGTTAACAGCTGGATGGTTTGCAGGGACCCGTACCCCTTTTTTCTTTAAGGAACAGTTATTTTTATTTCCATGTTCCTCGGAGAGTCACTTAGATTTTCTAACCTTTAGAAAGTAGCTTTTCCCCGTCACTGAGATCACACTCATTATGCCAGCCCAACACATCACGTGCTTGAATCTGAGTGTCTCCAGCCAACCCCTCTTATTTGCATACCTTTGTACTACGAAATTGTTTTTAGAAACAGTGACCAGACAAAGTGCACATGAGCTGAAACAGAAGGAGCCAGCTGTAAGCCACCACAGCCAGCTGTGGAGTGGCAGGTGCTCGGTGATCAAAGAGCAGATAAACAGACTCTAGAAACACGAGGCTGTAAAACAGAGATTACAAACCTCTCCTGCAAAAAGCACTTTAATAGTGTAGCGCCCAGCGGCAGGTGGTGCGTATTTCACTGTGAACGTATCATTAGCATTGTGGATGATGTCGAAATCTATGTCTTCTTCCTCATCACTGACCACACGAGCATCACACTTAATTCCAACACTGACATCACCTAGAAAAAGCAAAAGGAGGTTTTGCTACCAGACGGTACAGACATTCTAACCAACAGCCAGCACATTCCCATTTCCAACAGTTGCTCAAATCACCTCGTTAACTGATGTAACGGATCACAATGAATTGTGATGTTCTGCTTCCCAAGGTTTTTCCATGAAACAAGGAAAACCAGCACACAATCCCACATGGATGACTTCTGGTTTTGATACCACAGCAACAGCCCAGCCTGCCTTTACCTTCTCCTGCATCCGTGCAGTCAACAGTGAAGTGGGTCGGCTCGTTTGCTTTCAGGCCAGTTCTCTCCACGCCAGGTCCAAACACTTTCACTTTCTGAGGATGACTCCCTTGACCTATAATGACCTACACAGATTCACAAGGGTCAGAATCACACATCTGTGTCACACTCAATCACAGCCAAGTCAGACCACTGCTTGG
Source organism: Chlamydotis macqueenii (assembly GCF_036417535.1). Classification (NCBI taxonomy): domain Eukaryota; kingdom Metazoa; phylum Chordata; class Aves; order Otidiformes; family Otididae; genus Chlamydotis; species Chlamydotis macqueenii. Next base: position 10,161,801 of record NC_141565.1, on the reverse strand, counting down.
ATAGAGGCTACAGGAAAAGAGTACCAAGGTAAGAACTAACTGCCCCAACTTCCCCTGGCTGCAGCTGGACTCACACAAGACCTCTGACAAGTGAGCTTGTAAAAGCAGAAAGCTTTTTTCAAGTGGACAGATTCCTAAAAAAGCCAGCAGAAGGGCACACTTCCTTGAAGTTCACAGAAGGGTTTTATCATCCCACTTGTAATGACAAGCAGTTGTGAGAACAAAGGTCCTACTTGCTACTAAAACTAGTAATATCAATCTCTGTACTTACCCTAAATGGGCTATTTGGCACGTTGGCTCCTCCCCAGACAACAGAAATTGTATGTTTGATTGGTTTAACTGGCATGTAGGAACAGGCAAATACACCATCAGGCTTGCTCTTTATCTGGATATCAATAGGGTTTCCTTCTCCATCCTAAAAAGCAGTACGTACAAGCAGACAGTTCAGGTACTTTTAAAATGTTTGCATAGTTTGAACAGCCCAAGAATGCTCCAAAATGTGAGGAATGTGTGTTTTTTTCCAGAACTGCAGCTCAGAAATACTGAAGAAACATGTAAATTACACTCCTGTAAGTCTTCCTCATCTAACACTTGCTCATTCCTAACACCATCCTACAACACATATTTTAACAAGCTTGCTTGAGATTCACAAGCTCAGAGACATTTCATCTGCTTCCAAATGAGAACTCCAGGAAATCACAGCTTGCTTTGCTAAGAAGACTCCAAGTAAAGAAGCAAAGCCATGTATTTCATATGCCAGGAAGAAGTCACCTTGTCTTGAGTTAGGTTTGCTGCCTGACTACTTTACACAGATCAAAGTACAGAGCTTTGAGAGAATTACACATGCTCAGAATTAAGTGGTGTGTAAGTAAGCAGAAATACTTAAGGCATTTTCCTCAGCAGCATTAAAGCCCTTTTGCTGAAGTTTCACATAGCTGCCTTTGGGTTTTTACCTGTGCATACATCTTCAGAGGTGCTTTCCCAGCATCCTTGGTTTCAACTGTGAACTCAGCAGGATTGTTCACTATACAGCCAGTCCTCTCCAAGCCTGGGCCATAAGCCTTCACCTAAAAAAATACCACCCCAAGAGTCTTAGCTTGCAGTTCAGAAAGAGAAGTAAAACTACGTGATTTATTTCTAAAGACCTTCCCCTTCCCACAAAACCCATGAAGCACAGGATACAAGTAGAGGCTAGTGTGAAAGCTGAGAATTTGGACTAATTCAGCAAGTTTTCATTACATTAAATCAAAACCACAACAGTGTTATTAGAAAAAGCTGAGTAATATCTGGCTGGAGCAGGGCAAATTCACAGCTTTAAGTAGAGGCAGCTTAAGAGTCAAGTCCATTACCAGAAGCCTTCAGAAACATCTCCGGTGCAGTTTTATCAAAGATGGGTTATGCCATGGGGGAATTCTTATACACCACCTTATCCGGGTTGAAGTCTCCTGAAGCTGGTCGGATGAAGGCCATGTAAGGGCTGTCTTTTATGTCCTCATCATCACACATGATGTGCACAGCATATTCACCAGGCTCTTTGGGCCAATATTTCACATCGCATGAGCCATCGTTCTTGTCATCACACTCAATTTTAGCCTGAGAAGGGCCTTCTATCGCAAAGCCTAAAAAAGGAACAAGTAGGTTCCTTGTGTTAGGTTTGTGGCGGCTGCTGATTTAACACCGCTTCCCTAAACTGCTTTTTATTAGCCATAACCATGACTGATGCTCTCTATCACCCTTCTTCAGCAATATAGGAGATAATCCATCATTCCCTTCTGGCTCTCATCCCACAAAACCACAGATTAACACTCCACATTACACACACTCCTGTCTCTAGGACTTGCCTTCGCTACTCTAAGCTTATTTTTAGACCAGAACATCTTACAGACACGGTTCTTCTACTGCTGGGAAAGCTATTGTTTCTCATGTGTTCAATGCTAGCATTGCAATATATAAATATTTCAAGCAAACTAAGTAAAGTAACATACCAAGAGAACCAACTTCTGTGCCAATGGACTCTACCACGAAGTCAGCCGATTTGCCCACAATCCCCTCATGCAGTCCTGGCCCCCAGGCTCGCACTTTCTGAGGACCTGCTTCGTGACCCACTTGAACTTCAAAGGGGCTACAAGAGAAAACCAAAGCACAGGATTAGAAACGAGGACAAAGACAGCATCCATGTTTTTTCCCCAGGCATTTTAATGAGGCTTTACATTGGATTTCCCAAATTAACAGAAGCTATCATGTGGTGGCACAGTGCCCAGCACATTGTCTTTCTAGTAGAGAGGTCATCCAACCCATCACGTGCTTACGTCTTGCACCAGACATCCCGAGTGTCAAACATTTGGCTTGCGCTGCTTGCTGTTACCCTGGACACTAAAATAACAGATCCCTTCAAAAACTCACAGCGAAGTCCAAGCTGCGTGATCCACCAAGTTTTATTACTTTTTGTATTCATCGTTTTGGGTTTAGCAAGACTGATGTGAATCACTCACCAAAGCTTTCTCAATATAAGCTGCTGCAGCCCTGAAACAAGCTGTGGACAAACTGTCACAGCAACTGCTTGCCGTTAACTTTGTTAGAGTTTCTTTGAAGGTCAGCATTACTTTAAAAGCCCATCAACTACACAACCCACCAAAGCGAAAAAAAACCCCTCCAAAAAAACCTACTCTTAACTCACCTTTTTGGGATGTTGTGCCCACCCCACGTAATCGTGACAACGTACTTCCCTGGGGTAGCTGGATAATATTCGAATGCATATACACCATCCATAAAGCCTTTTTGTTTCACCAGCTCCTCCAAGCCCTCTGTTGAAAGATCAGTTCAGCATTAAACTTAACAGCTTCCATCCTGCTTTCAATTACTCAGACAAGTTCATGTTTTCTAGTATTTATTTTAGCTTGCAAGAATAAATTTCTTCCACCAGAGAAAAAAAGGTCAGGTTATAAGGGAAGTTAGTTCTAGTTGCCCTCTAGGACAAAGACAGCAAACACTTCCAGAAGAAATACAGCAGAAAGTATTTTAAGTTACCAGACTTAATAGGTTCCCTTGTGTTTTATTTTCTTAGTCTGCAGTATGATGCATGTCATATGTTAAAACAAAAAAGCTTAACATTTGTCAGACTTCGCAACCACAAGTATGCAGGGAATGCCTACTTTTCATTTTCTTCAAGATGAAGAATTTAGGGAGAAAAGCTTAATAGGCTAAAATTTACATTGATACGTCTGTTGCTTCCCCCCCCAGCCGCATTAAGCCACACAGTCAGAGCACTGTGCGTGTGGAGGAGGTGAAGGCAATACAATGCACCTTTTAATACCATCCCAGCCGGGGGGAGGTGACCAGCTCCCAAGCACAACACAAGCACAGCAGCTCCCCAAGAGCAGCAGCACAGCCACCGCTGCCGGCAGCCCCAGGAGCCCACCGCACAAGCCAGCGGCCGCCAGCGCTCCCATCGCCCCAGCCTGCCATGGTCCAGGAAGAGGGCCACATCCAGAGCTCAGGACACAGCAAAGGACCTGAGGACAGATCCTGGCAGAAGGTCTCCCTGTCAGCCTACATGTTGCCTCAACACTCTCCTCCCCTGTTCGTGTGCCCGAGCGTCCAGTGCAGCCAGGAATGCCGCTCTGAACCATTCCTAGCTTTATGGGAGCAGGATTCTCACCCTGCCAGAGACCCTGGAGTGTGACTTGCTCCCACAGATCAGATGAAGATACAATGTGAACCCATAAAACTTGGAGGCTACAGCAGGCAGACAGATGGATTTTCTCAGTTTTGCTAACAGATATGCATTAAAATGGAGAGACCTAAAAAACGTGTAATTTTACGTAGCCCTGCAGATAGAAACCGTCACACTAGACCCAAAGTACCAAAAAACCCTTCTGAAACTGGTTTTTCTATGGTGATAGAAATCCCATCAGTTTCATCAGGCCACCATCTCCTTACTGCTCTTCCTTTTCACAGACTCTGTTTCACCTCCTTCTCCAAAACACACTCACAGCACAAATTCACCAGAACACTTACTTGGTCCCTTTATAGTCACTCCGAGATCTCCGCTCCCTGCTGCCCTTGTATCAACCTTGAAGTCGGCCGTTTCCCTCATGCGGACGCCTTTGGGCTGCAGGCCTCTACCGGTGGCACGACAGGCGTTCGGATTGCAGGCTGCAAGGGAATTTCAGACATCAATACCGCCTTTGATTCTCAACATGCACGTCGCCTAGCCAGCTTGGAACCACCTTTAGTTAAATGTTGACTCAGGGCAACCACAGCTTAGCTTTCAGCACAGGTTTTAACATTATAGCAGTAAGGCAGACAGACATGGAGTCTGCACAGCCGGTGTCTACGTCCCATGGCTTTTGGGCAGTAGTGTTTGGTGCAGCCAGGCAACACTGACACCCTATAAGGGCCATTTTTTAGAATTAAAGCAAACACTGAAGGCCTGATGCAACTTGATGCCAGTTCTCAATAGAAAAGCTATCACATACAGGCACTCATTCACCATATGAGGCACAACCTTCTCGGTGCCTTTCACGTTGAGAGGCACACTGCAGCAGGAGCTGAAGTTCTCCTTTGCAGATAAGCCCCAGTGAACAGTATTATTGTGCTGTTTTTTTCAGAAGCACATGATTGGAATAACTTCTATTAGCAGAGATGAGTTCTGCACGTGCTTCATTAAGAGACATCATGTCAAAACCTCCTGCTTGTCACAGTTCACACTTTCAGAAGCAAAGCCACCAAGTCCTCTGCAGATTGAAGCAGCCATGGGTAGGGGCAGTAGGTTACACATGGCTGAACTTAGGCTTACGCTTGACCCCTTTAGTCCAAGCACTTCTCCAGGCCTGCTGAGTGGCTACATAAATAAGCTAACGCGCACTTATGAACAGTTCTTGTTACACAATCCCAGCCGTCACGTGGTCTTCAACTCCAGAGACCTGAAGGGTTTGAAGAGGCTTACAAATAATCACAGCTTCCCAGCAGTGTAATCCCAACATGCATTTCCCCAAAATAAGCCGTGCTTACAGCAGGAGGACAAGTCTGCCAAGCAGTTCGTTAGGTTTTTATTCGTTTCAATAGCTTACAAGTTTTATGCTCACCCCTGCAGCAGCCAACATCGTTCCGCGTCCTACACTGGACGGTGCAAGCGAAGATCGCATGCCATCTGCTAGCTCTGAAAACTCAGTGGGAGCAAACAGGAGCGTGCCTAACGTGGAGGCGGAACGGCTCGCAGAGCCCTTATACAACTGAGTCAGGCAGCTTGTGGTTAAGCCAGTTTCACTGACTGGGTCACACATCGCTTCAGTTCGCTTGCAACTTTCTTCCCCAACCCCAACAAAACAAAAAACCCTTTTGGCTGGGACAAGCTGCAGGCTAGAAGCTTACAAAAAGCAAACATGACGGAGCATCCTGCACACCTCTTACCAACTATGAAGCCATTAGCAGTGAAGTCCAAAATTCCACAAATGGAGGGTAGCTCAGGAGAGATGAGCAGAGATCTAAAAGCATAGGAGCACGTAAGGATGGAACAGAAAGCAAGTTAGGTGTCAGATAAGGAGGAAAACAGTAAATATAGTCATTTGAGGAATAAAGGTGGAAAACAGCAAGACACTGCACAGCTGCATAAAATAGTTAAAAAAACACAAAGGGCAGCTTAACGTTCGGAGGTCTAGGCAGAAAGGAAACTAGCAACAAAAGCCATATTACTGTTAGAGAGCACTGTTTTACCCTGTGAATACCCAGGTGACCCACTGCATCAGGTCTAAGATGTTGAGGTACAGAGAATGTTCAGTGCAAGATTCAAGCATATTCTGTTATCCTATCCGAGGTGAAAAGCGACCATAAACATTCCAGTGCCTTTTTGAAAAGCATACCCTCTCCGATGAGAACAGTGCAAGGAGTTTTGGGAATTGCATCCCCAGCAAAAGTCACTTTGACCATGTGGGGACCAGCTTGAATAGGTTTGTAGGTGCAACGGTAGACTTGGTTGCCTTTGTCTTCTACTGCAACTTCAGCAAGGCTTCTCCCCTGAGGATCCTCCACTTCCACGTTCACGTCACCCACACCAGCACCTGCAAAGGAAACAAGCCCAGCTGAGCCCTGGCTTCCCCACAGCCACATGCATGTGTGCAGGATTACAGCCAGCTGTCTGCGCTCAGCCAGCCATCCTCTGCTACCATTCCTAGGCACAGTCTAAATATTCAGCTGCTTCTGACAGCAACCAGATGTTCAAGTAGGGAGGGGCCAAGACAGGATGGTGGTGTCTCCATGAAGTCATCAAACTGACAGGGCTCTGCTGCTCCATTCACAGGGTTTCACAACAGTTTTATAGCACATGGAGCCCAGTTGTCGTATTGCTACCAGCCAGTTGTGCCTCTATCACAGACTAGCCCACAACTTTACCAGTCGGTTCCAACTCTCAGCCTTTGAAGTAGTTTAGATTAAGAGCTCAGACAACATGTACGCTGGTCTGGACAAGGATCCTTCTTGACGGACTATACATACTCACTTTTATTTAGAGACTTGCTCCTCTCACATTTTAATCAACTCATCATGCAACAAAAACAGTTTTCCAGACACTTTCAGAGGCCAGACATGTCTTTACATGATTCAGACCACTCCCTCTCCCAATTAGAGGCTGCATAATACTTCCCCTCACTATAACCACATTTAATTTTATTTCTAAGCACCCTCAGGCAGAAGGCAATTTAAAATATGCTACTCGGCATATTTTGGTGTTTGAATACTTCAAGTAACTGCCTTAAGTAGTTTCACATTGTTCTAAATGAATTAGCATTTGTAGCATCTTACTGAGTCATTCCTCTAGGCTACAGCATTGGCCTAATAGCAGGCAACAAGCCACATGATGGAGATGCCCTAATGAAGGCAGTGGCCCTCTAATAATTACAAGAGAGGTTGAAACCAGTCCGTCATTGAAGTATGAACTCAAAGTAGCACTGCGGCAGATTCTTTCTGTAACGCTAAACACAGAACACATTAAGCATTTAGAGTTTACTCACAGATCATCCTTCAGAGGTGGGCATTTCACATTCTTGTTTAAAATGAGTTGGAGGAAGAAACAAACCAGGAACTTGCCTGCTGCCATTCAGCAAGTTCATAGCAAATTTCCCGGTAATCCTTAGCACCTTCCCACCCCAGCTCAGCTCCATACCTCAACCACTTTAGACAGCTGAAGCCTCCAGAGTAGCCTGGCTATTATTTCACCTCCGAACTTGATGAGGTTGCAAATCCCATATCCACTTCTCAGTTTGTTTATTCCTCCCAAGTTTAGGTTCTCCTCACATTTGAGGAAACTGCAGGATTTCAGCACTCGTTCATCCTGCTTACCTGCTGTGTAGAGGTCAAAGTAGGTAGGCTTGTTGGCAATGTTTCCTGTTGCCTCCAGTCCTGGTCCCTTTGCTGTTACTTTGCTCGCATCTCCCTGGGCTTTGTCAACGTTCACTTCAAAGGGGCTCTTTGAGATGTGCTGCCCGGCAAACAGGACTGAAACCTAGAGACAAGACAGCATCAGCTCCGACCCGCTGGGCGGACGCAGAGCTCAGCGTCACCACCACGTAGCCAAGCGTGGGGTCAAGCACCTGCATTCCTAGCACAGACAGTCTATGCCTCAGAGGTGAGAGAGACCATCCATCCCACAACCTTCACCCTGTCCATGCAGCATAACTGCTGGCCACCTCCTTAAAGTGCTACTGATCACACGGGGCCAGCCACACCAGTGGGGATGCTTGAATCTGGATGTGTCAATAATAAGCAGATCGCCATCCAGCAATGAAGTGGCAGCAGTTGCATTTATCTTTTCAGGCTGGTTGTGGGGACCAACCAATCAGACAAGTGCCAAGCAATGGGATCATCCATCGTAAACCTGCTTCTGCAGGTGCCTGGGGACAGAACTGGGTGGGGAAACCTTATCTGCAAAACCCCTCTGGCACACAATAGCATCAGCAAAGAAACGCCTTATAAAAAAAAAAACTTGGTACTTTCCTCTGCAGCTCTGTGACAAGCCACCAAACTGGCTTCACAAGCTGCAAGAAGTGGCCCAATGTGAGAGGAGAGCCAGCTGTAGTACTTGGTACCCAAACACCCACGCACTTTCTTCCAACAAATAAATCCTCTTTGCCCTTGAGAAGGGGGCAGCCCAATAGCCCAGACTGAGAATTAAGGCCACATCAGGTTACTTTTTCTTCAGGATGCCCAGAGTGGCTATTACCCCGTCAGTAAACACGCAACCCTCACATTAACTGGCAGAGCAGCTCGTTTAGCAAAAGGACACTGGTTACTGACACACAACCTACCTTGTGAGGTCCAGTAACCCTTGGCACATACTGAACTGAATAGGTCTTGTTTTTGTCACTGGATGGCGTTATCTTTGCCTAGGAGAGAAAACACATCCATTGCTGAGCTGCGCCTACGCACACCAGTCTAAATTTTCTGGGTAATATTTGATACTGCAAACTATTTCCTGAGTTAGCAATGTCAGAGATATGTTGCTGTGGGAGCAGGGACACTTGCTACTTCCTCTTCTTATATGGAAAAAACCCCATTGGTTTGGTATTTATACGAGATGAAGCAAGCTACCTTTTCCCCACCCTAGTCCTCTCCCTTGCTGTTAATTGCTCTACTAAGGGAGCCCAAAATAGAGGAGACGCTAAGTCCAACATACAGCTGTATTTTTCTGGAATGTTGTAACATGATCAAGTGGAGCACTTGGATGAGAAGTTTCTATAAACATTAAAACCAGTATTTTAACTCAAAACGATTCATGGCATCTAAATAGCTGCTTTAGCCATTCTTGCAGAATGAGTAAGGGCAGACAGTGATTTAGTGATGTGTGTTATCTAAAAGCGTGTCAGAATGTACTTGGCCAGTCAAGCTAAAGCACTGCAACTACTGGACATTGAGGCTGTGTTGCTTAGTTGCAGCTAGCGAAGTTTTTTTCCAGTTCATCCAGTAAGGCAATTAGGAGGAAAAGCCTGAGGCTTGCATTTTTGATAGATGGTATTTTGCAACTTCTTTTTAGATTACTTATCTGTTAATACCTCACTTGTGAAAGATTAAGGTTACTGTAAAAACTTCAGTGTTCGGACCAGCTTTGCTTTTCCACACAAAATATCTGACATACATACCTCCTCTCTGTTTCCTTCTGGATCCTCTATGAAGACCATCAGGTCTCCCTGCCCAGCACTGATGGTGTCTACTGTGAAGATGGCAGGCTGCTTCACCATGTTCCCATGAGGCTCAATCCCTGTGAGGTAGATGCAGAGCAATGGATTAGCTGCTGCTATAAGACCCAAAAGGTAGTTCAGAGACTACACACAAGCTGTCCAACTCATCCTCTCACATAAGCCTCCAGCACCAAGCTGGTGTGACACCTCTTCACCATCTGCCCAGAACATCACACTCTTAATAACCCTCACTCTTACAATACAAGCGTTTTTCAAAATTGATCGAATCACTGGCACTCAACTCATCACAGGATCTCTAGCTGAGTCAGAAACCCAACTGGTATTTCGGGTTGGGTGAAAGCAACTTGTCCCGTTTGCCTGAGCAACGTAGCGAGGGTCACCTCCACAGCTGGAGGCTGCCCAGCCAATGCTGACAGCGAGTGCGATACATGCATTAGTTGCTCTCTAGGAGCTGCTCAGCTTCACACAGCTAAATGCTGTAATAGCGCTGCAACACAGGAAGGGCAACCAGAGAGGCAGGAGAGAAATTTCAGGAAACCTTCTGGTAAAGGCATTACCTCAAAGCCAAGGGTCAAAGACTTACTTAAGCAAGACAGTTCTTACCTACACTGTCCCATTTTATTTCATTTTCAGAACTCAGCTGTCCAGTCACTGCTCAGACTTATTATTCTTTGAAAGTTGCTGAAACTACTTTGCCAGAGTGAACACTGTACAAGTGGTATACAGGAACCCCTTTAAACCACGAAAACTCCACAATTCAGTGCCACTTCCATTTAACTTTTAATCAGAGTTTCCCTACTCCTCAGCACAGGGCCTGCCACAGCACGCATTTACCGGCAGGGTTTCATCATCTCCCTACACTTAGCCCCAGGTCATGACACCTGTCATAGTGGTGTCAGACTGAGTGGGTGGAAGAACTTCCCAAAGCTGCTGGTTCCAGACTAGCCCAAACATATATACCCTTCCTTCCAAGGGAATTACTCCCTGGCTTATTCATAAAACCCTGGGCACTACTGCTCCATAGCACAATTAGTGGAAAGTGCAACTTCTGATAGATTATAAAGGAAGTGGTTGTGAACAACAAAATTCCTGAACTTGTTTATCTTCAGAAAACAATAACTTGAGAGCAATGCAAGGAAGATCATGTTTTTATTAGGAAATCTGAGCATTCTGATAAGGTGTTAACAATTGGCATATTCATTCTTTCAAACTAAGCCTTAGATTATCATCTAGTTCATACAGCTATAAATTCGCTCTGAGTATCTTCAGTCCACCACACAAGCACTGGGATATGGCAGTATTTGAGTTAAGTATCCCTCCTTCCTTACTTATCCTCAGAAGACAGCTTCAGCCAGGACAGCATTAGTAACAGCGCTTTCTTAGCCTAGATTTTATCTTCTAGATTTTGCTCTCTTCTCAGAGATCTGCTTTGGCTGGGTAAATGAGAACTCATAGTGCATCAGTGATGATCTGCACAACCATGTACAGCACCTCTGCAGGCTCACTTCACATCAGGTCTATACACAGCTGCCCCACAGTAAACCACCGCTGTGTCCAGAGTGATGCACTACGACTAAGATTCACATTGGGAGGTTATGAATAACTTACTGTAGTACACGGAAGAACAGTAATAAAAAAATTAAGACTGACTGTCTTGGCACCTGACAATCACCTTTTTCTGGAAGCTTGAAGACCCATTAGTCATTTGTCCAAAAGACTTGGCTCAGTTTGGCAGTGAGCCCCTTGCTGCTGGAGTCACCTTTCGGTTCTGACACACGTTAGCAGGCAGAATTGTCATTTATATTTAGTGTTTCCATTTTTGGGAAAACACCAATCTTTCAAGAAGAGCTGCTCACCTTTACAGTTTCCATTACAATGGCTCTAGAGCACTGTATGTGCAAAAGTGGACAACAAAACAATTCCAGTTTTTGAAAGAATAAGGACATGACTAAAGCCAGACTTGACAGATTGAGGCAGGCTGGTCATTCATTTACACAGTAAGTGGAGTACAGGTAATCTATAAATTTGATATCTGTCAAATGTGTCTATGTATTGCTGTTTACTGTGGAAAGCACCAAAGGACATAAAACCAAATTAGGGTAAGTGCTATACCCACTTCTGACTATAGCGACTGCTCTTCAGTGCAGAGATAGTGTTTGTGTCCACTCATTCCACTAGTTGTTTCAATGGAAAATCAGGTTAAAAAAAAAAAAAAAAAAAATCAAGAAAAACAGGAAGGGGAAAAATAAAAAAAAAAGTTTTGTTTCTTTCCATTACACTCTTGTACATCCAATTCTGAAACTGGAAGATGGAATGCAGAGCAAAGTGTAACACATAAGTGACGTCTTGCTACACGCCAAGCACATTAAAGGTAAAAATCTGTTATTCATTTAGCTGTGATTGCATTCCAATCTAGAGTAGAACCACATCAGAAGTTCCACAAATTATCCATTTAAAAGGTAAGTTAAAAATGAGAATGCCTATGTAGATCTACAGTTGCATAAACATCTAAGGACAAGTCCTTCCAATTAGCAAACAGCCTTTACAACAAAAGCTTGGCACTATTTAATGTTTGAACAGTTACCAACCCACCTTTGTGCATGAGCAAAATATTCACACCTACTGATCAATTCAAATAACTTATTTAGATTCAGGTGGCCCTAATCGAGCCTCGGAAACTGGAGACTCGGCCTCTACAGACAGCCTGCTCAGAGACACACACAGAGCTAAGGAGGTTTTTCCTTTTCCTTCCTTGTGCTTTATCACAAGAAGCATTCACTGCTAGGTCAACAACCATCAGCAGCAGTACTGCTAGCTTAAGTTTCACACCAAGGTTGTTTCAGCCCCGTATCATGCTCCTTCTTCCAGCTGTGGGCTGCAAGGCTGGCAGCTTGCAAAACAGGTTCAGAGACTTTGGGGAATTTACATGTTAGAACTAGGAGTGTCTTTTGGACTATTTCCACGTATTTCTGAAACTAGGCACCACACCAAGAGTATACAAGTGAAACTTTGAAGTCAGTTACAGTAGGTCTGGAGTTCAACATAAGCAAAAACCCCACCCAGCTTTCTGAAGAGTTAAATGCTCTGTGCAGCTTAAGCTCACCGAGTCCTTACCTCTGCCGTAAGCCCTTGCTTTCTTTGGATTCAGCTTGGGTTTTAAAGGAGCTCCTGGTTTCAGCTTGGCTTTGGGGAACTGGGACAGGTAAGTCATTACAGAGTGCTCATCCACATCAGGGTGGATAATTTCTTCAGGGGTAATAACCTGAAAGACAGCATAATTAAGTACATTGTACCAGTGCCTGGTTACCGCGTGTCAACAACACAGAAACCGAGCCATAACACAGAGTCTTGCATTTCAGAACTCCCACATGCTAATGCGATTTCTTACATTTATTTTCCCTTCGATACACACAACATCATTTATTATCTCACAGCAAGAAAATCAAGCAGCTCATTATGGTCCAAATGTGGTTTGGGGGCTTTTTGTGCCTTGGTTATAAGGGGTTCTCAGGAGACCACGACAAACTAAACAGTAGCAAGGCAAGACAACGGTAGCTATGTTCGCCCAAAAAGCAACACAGGGATAATAAACAGGAAGAATTAGTAATTCATAATCCTGTGTGCTAGAGCTCTGAACTGCAGTGCTTGCAAAGTGAAACTTGCGACCAGTCTCCTCTCCTGCTCCCAGGACACACGCTGCTCCAACAGCTTCACAGACTTCAGCACTTTGTCCAACTTTATCAGTGTGAAAACAAACTGGTTTACAAATACATTGTTCTCTGTATGAAAGTCATGTTTGCAGGTGATTTCCTAGCCTAGAGTTTGTCTTCTGTGGAATTCAGTGCAGCAAAACAAAGTCACTCCATGGGCTAACAGAGCAGGCACCACCACACGTGCACTTTCCCCCCCACCCCACCCACACCCTGCGACACCAGCTGCCTTCCGTGGTGGCACCTACACAACATCTTACAACCACAGCTCTGAATAACAACGTATTTCATTACAATTTGCCCCTTCTCAGGCAATTTCACACGAGTAAACTGTAACTTTTGGAAGTGTCCAAGCAACTTCACCTGCTTTCCTCAATCTGAATTCAGGAGAGTCGCAAGCACAAAGCTAACGGCTGCGCTCCCGCCAGCAGCCCGCACCCCTCACCTGCGGCACGCCCAGCCAGTCGTCCGCCTGCTGCATGGCTTCCCGAGCATTGTCAACGGGCTTCTTCGGGTCCCAGGTCTCCCAGTCAGGGCACAGGCCTGCAAGTACATTTCGGTTGTTAGGTGTTATTTGCAAACGAGCTTCCCTAGCTGAAGAAACCAAGTACAAACTCCACAGCCACTTGTATTATGCTTCTACACAGAAAGACATTTGGAGCTTTGCAGAAGTAAAGAAAACAAGATGAGCGCATGCTGCTCATTTAAAACATTTCTGAGACAACAACTGGCATCTCCATGGGCCCCTATGGCACAGATAGTAACAGCCAGCTCAGAGAGACCCCCACCCACCTTGCCTGTCAACAAAAGGGATGTATAGCTTTTCAGTCAGCCACACAACTGCACTGCTTTAAATTTAAGCTAGGCAAGACGCCCTTCAAATTCAGCATGAATACATCCAGCCATCCTTTATGTTTCACTGGCTCTCCTGCAGCAAATTTGGAAAAGAAGATTTCAGCCGCTTGCCACAGCACCCCAGCATACATTAGATGAACACCAGCAACTGCACTAGCAAGGCTGCTTTACAAGGAGGTGAGGAAACCGTGCCTTTTTCACACTTCATCACATTACTCGCCTCCAGAAGCACAGCCTTCGCTTGCTAAACACTGACGTTTCAGGTAGCGTACAGCTTCTGGCTGCTCTCTGCTCCCTCTGCAATCCTATTTCAGGAGAACACATGAAGCCTCCTGCTGCGCCCTGAAGTTGAAAGGTTGTTGGCATTTGCTGTGGGAACAAGTCTCTCTCGCATTCAGGAGCCAGCATTTGCGCCTTTGTCCCCTGTACCCAATACAGAGCTCAGACGTGGCGCCTCCAATAATGCAATCACACATTCTGTTTCAGGCCGGTATTTCTCTCGGCCAAGCTGTTTACAGCCTGCTGCTTCCCACAGCTGGCCTCTTCGGACTCGGGTTTTCTTGAAAGCCTCATTCCCGCCTCCGGCTCAGCAGGGAAAACCTCCTCCCACAGGAACAGTAGAGCAGCCACCAGGACAGCGAGCGAGGAGAACACTGACCTCAGAGCAAAGGACTTACCCGGAGCACAGCTGTCAACAAGAGCCCCCAGGGCTTTGCCATCCTGCCAGTTCTGATTGAAGTTCGTGATCGGCAAGTAAGGAATTTTGTTCTGGATCCAGCCCAGCAGCCTCTGCTTAGGGGTCTGCTTCTTGGCATCATCATCACCTTCATCCTCCCACACTGGCATGGAAATGGAGTAGTGGAGGATAAGGGTCCATATCAGGCCAAGGATCAACTTCAAGTTTCCATCAACTATGGCTTTACTATCTGGAAGACAAAAGACACACATCTGATTATTTCCCACCCTAAAGGAAAGAGGCTATTTTTTTAAATACTGTGCCTGCACTCATGCCCAGGTAATCAAGGACAAGAGAAGCAACTCAGCTCACTGCAGGCACTTGCTCAGGCAAAGACACTGTTTTTCATGTCCTGTCTTAGACAGGAGGAAAAAGAGGAGCCCAAAAACTCAGTGTTCTCCAGCTGTCTTGAAAGCTCAGTCCAAGGGTGGTGTGACTTACCCGTTAAGCTTAGGAGAATCTGCGGTTTAAGATCTCTGTTATTTTGCATTGGTATGATAACTGCTACCTGGTATTTTTAATGGCATTTGTATCTTATGAAAGAGGCTAAACCGGATGTGATGGAGTTAACAAGAATGGCAGAAAACCCCAGGGCATACCTAAAGCACCATTTAGGAAACTGCATTTATATACAGAAACATGCCTCCCCACACACATCAATAGTTTGCATTAAAAATGGTAACAAAAAAAAAAAGTGCTGAGCTCCCAACATAAGAGGGATGTGGACCTGTTGGAGCGATGCCAGAGGAAGCCAAGAAGATGATCAGAGGGCTGGAGCTCCTCTCCTATCAGGACAGGCTGAGAGAGTTGGGGCTGTTCAGCCTGGAGAAGAGAAGGCTCTGGGGAGACCTGATAGCAGCCTACCAGTATCTAAAGGGGGCCTACAGGAAAGCTGGGGAGAAACTCTTCAGTGGGGCCTGTTGTGACAGGATTAGGGGTAACGGTTTTGAAATAGAGGGAGATAGATTCAGACTTGATATAAGGAAGAAACTTTTTACAGTGAGGGTGGTGGAACACTGGAACAGGTTGCCCAGAGAGGTGGTGGATGCCCCATCCCTGGCAACATTCAGGGCCAGGTTGGATTGAGGCTCTGAGCAACCTGATCTGGTTGGAGATGTCCTTGCAGGGGGGTTGGACCGGATGCCCTGTAAAGGCCCCTTCCAACCCTAACCATTCTATGAAGATCAGCAAAGCCAGAGTCTGGAACTAGAAGAAAGTCCAGATATATCATGACCTGGGTACAAATGGCAAAGTGGGGAGTGGAAGACCCATCAAGCATCCTTTGCACCATGACACTCTTGTCTGCACAAACAGTCATCCCTTCACACTACAAATTGAGTCAGAAGAAAAGAAAAAGTCAACTCTGGCAAAACCATGTCACCCTCTAGCCTAGGAAAAGTTTATCACCACAGTGGCTGTGCTGCAGCTCTACTTTAAGAAACACCATGCAGCTGAGTTTAAGGATGCTGGGCCTCAAGATCAGATTGTCATAAGAAGTTGAAGTTGTCTGAAGGGGCAGGACATTTTTCTGCATAACTTTGGCCTTACAAAGTGACCTTTACAGTTTTGTGAACACTCTTGCAATTTACTTTGGTTTTAGCAAGCCCCAGGTCAGATGCGCTCCCTTTGAACTTGTAGTTGCTACTCAGGTTGCACCATACTTGTAACAGCTCCAGTTTCTCCGAGCTCAACCAAACCAGGGTTGTTCTGCAACTTTACAGGATGCCCTCAGCCTGACTGATCCTTTCCTTCACAGCAACATGTTACAGTATAGCATTTTTCTGTTCTTTCCTCCATTACAATGGAAACTACTAAGAAATCCCTTCCCAGCCACAAGTGACCTGGAAGCTTTTGTCTGCTCTCCAGCTTCCAGAGCAAATGCCGGAGTAAAGACAACTACAGCGCTACAGACTCGCTTTCATGCCACCAAAATAGTTGTACAGGGAGCTTAATGAGTCCTAGCTACCAAAGGACAAGTGTTCCGTACGTCAATGGCCTTCTCCAGTTCAAATTCAGAGTGTTTACAGGTAGAGTCCTCCAAGCCAAGCCTCGCCATGCCCAACATCCACCGGACACGCCTTACTTGCTCCTCTTTGGCTACAAAGAGCGCAACAGCAACTCAATACCATTTTATCAATACAAAAAAACTCCTGACTCAAAACAAGTGATTATACAGAATAGGGACCAAGAACAGCAAGTACCAGGGTGTCCCCTTTAACCCAGTGCTCAGGCGAAGCGGTTAATGTTTCTGCGGTTTCACAATAGGGCGGTATGTCCTGAACAGATAACACTGCAGCTTCAGACCTTGAATGGCGTTTGGCCTTTCTGGATAGTTAACATCTGGTTCCTACTCAGATTTTATTTATATTGTATTTCTTTTAACACGAGTTTTGATTAATCTTACAGGATTACGATAAGTGTCTGCCACTTGACCGCTCACTGCTGATTCCACATCCAGTCTGAGATACACAACAGATAGCTACGAGGTGATTAAGCCCCGCTGGGTTTTCATTACAGGTTCCAAGTTAAAAGTCCACATCATGTAAGTAGTATGTATCTTAGCAACAACTAAACAGTCCCTGCTGTTACCCATTTTCCCCCTTTTCTAGTTGAGCTGCAAACTGGTCAGTGGAGGGAAGATGCTCCCCTACAACCTATTAGGGAAAGCTTTCTTGAAAGAATCTGTGTCAGAGCAGAAGGAAGAGCTGCATTTTACACGAGAGATCCCAAACCTTGCTGGCAGGCTCACCACAGTGCCAGAGCTCCGCAAGCTGGAATTAAGGGCTGGAACGTACAAAAACCAGACCGCCAGTGTGAGCCCCCACTGCCCGTGCCTGCAGCACCTCCATCCCGCACTCCCACGGCAGGACCACCCACTCGCACCGCGGTGCTGGAGCACACCCCAGCCATTGTATCCTGGTGCCAGAAACGGCCCCAAGCTTCAGTTTCAGATTTATACCGACATCGGCATTTTTAATAGAGTGGACGCAGCGATGATTTAGTATGCTACAAGTAAACTCGTTTTGGAAAGCCATCCAGCATTTCCAGGGAGGAAAGCCAGCGGGACAGAGTCACCCCGAGCACGCTGCTAGGCGCACGTTACTCGAGATACAAACTGACCATTCCATATTTACAGCACATCAATAACATCTGAGCGTGGATGCACTGCGGTTCCCGCAGCAACTGGCTGCACGCTCAGAGCTTCCTCCAGCACTCCATCGCCATCTCCGAGGGCACGGCTGGGCTGTGGTCCTCGACTGGGGGAAAAAGGGCCCGTACATAAGACAGCTTCACTTTGAGAGCAAAAATACCCCGTCGCATCAGCCTCGTCCAGAGGCCAGGCACGGGGCCGCTGCCCCAGTGACAGCAAAAGGTCATCGCAGGAATGGGACGGCTCTTCCTCCCCGGGGCTGGTGCCATCTCAATGATTGCACTTTGTGAGCAAAGTCAGCAAGCTCTTACAGCTTCCCAGTTTCCTGACAGGCATAGGGATCTCATGATGTAATTTTTTCCAAGCCTGCTTGTAGGAGGGCTTGTCTGCTTTCGTTTGGGGTGGGGAGGAGGGAGGGAGAAGAACTCCTGGGCAGGACAGGAGACCTTATCAGCACCCAGCACTGCCGCCCGCACGCCTTTCCCACAGCCGCCCTGCTCCCAGCTACAGGCAATCCCACCGGCAGCTCAGCCTCTGGCCGGCCAGGGATCATGATCTCTATCACGAAATAAAAGGACCCTCCAGGTTTAAGAAGAGACCAGAGTCCGGCCCAAAGGAGGTTTGCCTTCCAAGTGCTGGTGTAAAACTCTGCTCCACCCAAACATTCAGCCTCTCTGGAAGACCCTCTGCTTTCTTGCTGCCCTCTTAATTAACCAACTGAAAATATTCAGTGTATTCTCTGTAAGGTCTCCCAGGCATTAAGATGCAAGTATCTGTCAAGAGGTCTTGCACATGGAGCACAGAGCTGGTCCAGAGAACCCTGAAACCCACTTAGCACAAACAAATTCGCAGGCATCCGCCCCCAGCTCCAAGTGCACACTGCCAGTGTAACACAGCCAAGATTTTGGAACAGTGCAAAAAATATGTTCCCAATGCCACTTGAGCACCAACAACCATTGCTGCAGGTGCTGCCGTGCACCCCAGCTCAGCTGGCTTTCCACTGGATGCTCCCCAGTCCCTGGTCTGCTTCAAGACACGTTTTCTGGCCATCCCAGGCTAAAAAACAGATTATACAAACAGCAGATCTTGCAATGCTACTTTCCTACTATGAACATTACTTTTAGGCATACTTATTACTCATATAATCTACACTTTGAAGCTTTACAGAGCCCTTCAAGCTACGTGTCTCAGTTACTCCTCTGGAGCTAACAGAGATGCACACTTGTGAGCCGTGCTTCAGAACGACAGTGCGAGTGCCCAGCCGCTCGAGGATACATCTCCACCACCGGCAGCGCGAACAGCAGTGTCTGGCACACAGCTTTCATTAATTCGGTAGATGGGAACAAATTCCCGGCTTTCAGCTGAAACGGAGTGCACGTGTTTACTCCACAGCACCAGGCGAGTTTCCGCAGATTAAAGGAGCCCTCTCCACACGGGCAACAGGCACCGATCCCCGCCTTCCCGCAGCGTGGAGGAAGCGAGCTGTCGCATCTCATCCGCCAAGATAATTTAGCAGGGCTGAAAAAATTCTTTACAGTAGCACTGTAGACAGCCTTAATGTAACCTTTTTTGGAGAAAGCGTGGCCATCTGCGTAATTTGCTTTATTCACATTACAATGCCTATGTGAACATCTGCAAGACGTTACACACATGCCGAAGCGCGCTCGCTCACTGCTTCACTGGACCCAGTATGAGATGTGTGCTCTGGAGATCAAAGTTCCCGCAGAGCTGAGTCATACCACCACGCCACAGCGGAGCAGGATACCTGCTGACGGCCGTTCGACTTGTACTTTCAAAGGACACATTTTTATGGAGAGCCCAGACATAAAGCAGGAACCCACAGCTCGAGTGCCAGAGGACCTCTCGCCCACTCCAGACCAGTACTTAGGAGGACTTCAGCTCAGCTGCAAATACAGCTTTTGAGGTGCCATCTAGCACAGCCAAAGTGTGAAAGTTTGGGTTTGTTTGGGTTTTTTTTATTAGAACTAAGAGTTTTTGGGCTGTTACATCCAAGTCCTGCTGATACTCAGCTGCAGACTCCAAATTTGTGAATGCTGCTAGATGACCACTTTCAGACAGTTTGCAAGTCATCATGGCTAGACACACGGTCCAGAACCAGCATGAAGCAGAAACACTCAAGTTTGGCTCTAACAAGAACCTTCACTCCCGCCTACGCTGTTCAGTGTGCATTTTCACTTCAGTTACCCCAACTCTAACTTGCTTTCCTCCCCTTAAAGCACCCGGTGGCAACCCAGCATCGACAAAACAGCTACAGCTGTGAAGCGAGATGCAGCCCCGGCCCAGCTGCACGCGGGCAGGAGCCATCCGCAGGGACAGGCTGCGGCCCGCCCGCTGCCCAGAGCTCCCGGCATCGGGACGCAGCTCGGCAGGACCCGCACGCTGACTGCTGGGGAAAACCTGCCAGCAAGACTTAAGCTGTTCTGCAGAATCAACAGCAGCATCGAACAAGCGAGCACTCACTCTTCTGTAAAGAAAAAGCCTATATATAGCCTACTATATAAGTTTTATGTAAGAGTATCCTGCTTCTTAGTCAGCTATTAGGATTTAAGTGGCTGCCTGGCAGGGTGAAGAGGAAAACAGACTGAACCAGAGCTCCTTTGCTTCCCCCATCACACCTCTGAGTCTAGATTGTAATTCTTACCCTTTTATTATCCTATTAACCAAGTGGCAACCGGCCCAAAAAAAAAATGGATTATGGCGATTCCATAGGCCGGCAGTACACGCCACCAGTCTCAGTCTTGAAAAGAAACCAAGTTTTAACTGCTCAAGCTGATTTACAGCTTTTGCTCTACACTAAATATTAATACGGTACGTTACACTTGGACTGTTAATAGCGCACTCCTTAAAGCACAAAGAAGGACATTACAGTGCCCAGCCCTCAGCCAGGAGCGTGACAAGCCTGAGCCAGCAATGTGACCATCCCGAGACAAACGTGTGTCGTTTTTACAGCTTGGGCCACGAAAAACTTCCCAAGCCAACCTACCAAGTGGAGATGCGCCAGTGCTGCAGAGCTTGGTCCTCTGTACTCATGCTTGCAGCTGCCCCAGGAGCAGGCGCCAGGACTGTAACCTGGCGTTGATGTGAAGCTTGCAAACTCTTCTACTCCAGTAAAGATCCCTCAGCTCTACCTGGAGCGTTGTGCCATAGCCAGCAGGATGGTAATTTCTCTCATTCGATGTCGGCTCTTTAAAGGGAGCTGTCTTTGGGCAACTAAGTCACAATATCCGTGACTAAGCAAATTCAGTGTATTTTCGCCTTTAACCTAAGCACCTAGGGCACGTTACAATTTAGTTTTAGGCATCTTCAGAGCTGTAAGAATAGTTATTAAACTCACAATCCATCATTGCTCGATTTCAAGAACTAGTGCTGCAAGAGAAATTTCTGTGACCTCACACATCTTTCAGAACAGCTTCACTTGTCCTCCTTGGGCTCTTCCCCAGCCCAGTGTACACCCTTTACTTCAGACAGCTCTATACTGGAAGAAGCATTGTTTCCAAAGGAGAAAAAAAAAAAAAAAATAAAATCAAATCAAAAGATCTTGCATACTGGGAGTCCTCTCACTTCTCAGCTCAAAAGGGTTTTCAAGTTGCAACACAGAAAATTCCAAGCAGATTTTTGGGAAAAAGGGAAAAAAAACTTCTTTTCCCCAAGGGCTGTCGCATACTGGAAGAGAAGTCCAGAGTCCAGAAGGCCTCCATCCTCCAAGATACTAAAATTCAACTGGACACAGCCTTCAGCAACCTCATCGAGTTGGGCCTGCACTCAGAGCACAGGGCTTGAGCTATATGGCCTTCATCAGGCCTCTTCAAAACTCAATTATCCTACAACTAAAAAACCCCAGTGTTACAAAGAAGTTTGTGACTAGTGTCTTTTGCTCATGCGCAAGCCTGCTTTGTGTTCAGATGAGGCACAAGCACAACCCGAACGGTGGCACCCCTCCCTGAACCCTGCCCTACAGCAGAGCTGCAAGTCATTTTCTGTTAGACAATTAGTGGAAACAAGATAAGCTACCGCAGCAGACAGCTTCCTTACTAAATCCAGCTAGTCATACAGACTGTGCAAAGGCTTGTGAAACAAGTGAAGGACTGAAAAAACAACTTTTGCATAGCATTTTTTTTTTTAAAAAGAAGAAAAAAAAGCCAGTGTCTTGGTTGCGGCTGCAGTCAACGCAGCTTGTTTGCTGTCCGGGCAAAGGCATCTCCAAAGTTTTGCTGTTCATCTCCACACATGGAAGTTCTACCACAACCAGCACCGATCTTTGCGTCCAGCTTCTCTAAAAAGCAGTCACCCTCTCCAATCTTGATGTCTTCCCCATTTACGGTTTTGTTTTATGCATTATATGGAGGAAGAACGCAAACGGCATGGTCTTTATTACAAAACAAAGGAGCAGTCTCAACAGCCCCTACTCCATTCCCAGACACAGAAGGAATTTTGTATAGCTCACAAAGTTCATCTCGGTCATGGATCATTTATGTACAGACTGTAGGAATTTTAAATCCTGGTATCTTGAAGTTTCTGAGTACTTTCCTACCTCTGATTATTCTCACCTATTGTTAAATAGCTATAGCAACTGAGACAGAAAAATTTAAGCCCTAACGAGCGCTTAATCTTCTGCAACAGTGAAACTCCACACTGAACCGAGCTCTTCACGAGCCCTGCTCCACGCTGCATGCACATGAAACAGAAGTATGCAGATGAGACTGA
The DNA here is from genome assembly GCF_036417535.1 of Chlamydotis macqueenii. NCBI lineage: Eukaryota > Metazoa > Chordata > Aves > Otidiformes > Otididae > Chlamydotis > Chlamydotis macqueenii. The sequence continues at coordinate 10,139,433 of NC_141565.1, read as the reverse complement.
GCTGAGCACGCTGTCTAAGGAAATTCTTTGCTGAGGCATACAGTATGTGTTCACAGACTTACTGTGCCTGCTAAAGACATTAGCAACATCCTCTGTAGGGATAATATGTCTTTAAATCAATTACACGGGTTCCTCTGTGCTTTGAGAACATACTGCAACCATTTCCTCCAGTGACCCTGAAGCCCAGGTCCACCTCATCGCATCTCAGGGCGGGGCACACAGCTTGTCGCTTGCCTGCGTGCCGCCGGCTTACACGGGGAAAGCGCAGGCTGTGCCAATTGCACAGCGCTGGCACCGGGCTGCTGAGCTTCGGCTGCTGAGCTCCGGCCAGTTTTGTGGATTCCTGGCTGTGACCTGCTAGCCTCTAACGGCAATGTGCTCCAGTCCCACTGTCTCTGCTTCTCAGCAGCATTCGCCGTTGGTGCTGCAACCCGTAGAAGAGTCATTCCTCGGCATCCAGCTTACCTGAACACCAGCAGACTTTCAGCCCATCCGCTCCCAGCTTAGCTCCTGCACCCTGCCAAGACACAGCCAGTGCTCAGCTTCACTAACGAGCCTCAGGGCACTCGTCACCTGAGGAAGCGTATCTTCAGGAAGTGTAAGTGATACGCCATGGCCAGAGCAGATCCATTAAGCTTTTTACAAGCTGAGTTTTTCGGAGGAGGAATGCCTTTTCACTGGAGGGTTGTAAGAACTGAGTGCTGACCTGGGCACAGACAGGAGGACAGAAAAAGAATGTTGACTTTTTTTTTTTTTGCAAGGAGATGGAAACCATTTTCCTCTATGCTTACCAGAGTGTCTGGCTATTTAAAAAAAAAATTCCTTTGTTAGACTCATCTTAGGATTTCAGATATTAAATGCTACAGTTCAGAGGTTTTCAATAGTACTTGCTTTAACTGGATTTAAAACCACCCAGATCAGACAACTTCAGGCCACTATCGCCCACCGCTCTGTACTGTCTACGGGTGCATGCTGGGCCTCTGGAAAGGATGCCTGATGAGGTGGGACAGGCAACTGTAAAACAAAGGTCAAATCCAGCCCTTTCAGTGTAGGCTTGGAAAGGGAGAAAAACAAAACAAAACAAAACAACATAGGCTTTTAATACAGAAAAGAATAAAAAGAATCAAAGTAGTGAAGCTCACAGGAGTGAGACATTAAAATAGCTCTGCCCAACCTCTTAACTGGACTCCAGGTGCCCATTAAGTCTCTCATCCAGAAGAGAAAACCATAACATGACGCAAGTTTAAGCCAGCAGTATAACAACAACAGCAACCAACCCAGCCTCTCCAGGAGAAAGTGGAAACCCAAGGGAACTGGAGGGAGAAGCTAAGAATTTCAAAGTTAGGAATTGTTCAGTTGGGTGGGGAAAGAAGTCAAATTCCTTATTTCAGTCTGAACACACCTAGGGTTTCTGTTTCCTTAACCTTACCAAATTACGGGTATGAGAAGATAAGTGTCTGGATCTGATGTTAAAGAAAAGCCTCGGGCAGGTGTCAGGGCACATCCGATTCCTGCAGCCAGTGCTCCTGGTGAGGATCTCCACCACCAGCACGAGGAGCACAAGGAGGGCTTCACACTATCTGCACGCTGCCGGGATGGGAGTGCCAGCGAGCAAGGATGCAGCACAGAAGAGCTGCCCCTCACACCGGCTATTTTGGACTCAGTTGCTAACTGCCAAGCAGGTCCCTGTTCACCACTGCAGGGCTGCAGTGCACATACCCAGCTGAGCTGCATACAGGAATGCTGTGCTAATTACTGGAGATCCTTTTCGGGGGGAAGAAAAAAAAATAGAGGGGAAAAAAAAAAAAAAAAAAGTGTCTGAATGTTCAGCCTTTGTACAGCAGCAAGTTTCCATGAGTGCTGCTTTGTTCACAGTGAGCAAGCCCCTCGCCAGCTCCGCGGGGCAGCAAGCCAGCACGCCACCGCCACGCTCTGACCCCAAAACCCCAGCTCAGCTCGTTAACCGACACAGCCCAGCGCTCGGCAGCCATGAGGCGCGAGGCACCGTGACACTCTCTGCTCTTGTAAATCCCCCGCGCCCCACCTGTGGCTCCCCATGCCCGCGTGTTGTCGATGGAGAAGCGGGCTCTGGCCACCCTCCCAAGCACGCGGGGCCTGCTGCGGCACGCCGCTGTCCATGACATCATTGCCAAAACCGCCCCGACAATGGGCCCTGTAAGCGTGGCTCCCCTTGCGCCCAGCAAAGCGCATTCCCTGCTGCTGAGCTCATCCCACCGACCCTCCGGTGCCGGCTGGGACACCATGGCTCCTGCTTGCCTCTACCAGGGATGGTGGAACTGCCCCGTGCTGCTGCCCAATGCAGCGGTTGGAATTCAGCACCCTCGATTGCACAGCTCTGTGTTTTGGGGGAGAATGGAGTGGAAGCTGGGTGGCAGTGACAGGAACAGGCTCGCAACCCCTTCTTGCCTCACTGCGCAAAGGGAGTCCGAGGCCGCACGGGACGTTCCTGCTCCCCACCGGTTTGGGGGGACACAGCAGCCCCCCATCCTCCAGGATGGCATGGCTGGCAGCACAACGAAGACCGGTTGCATCAATCCCACAGGCAATAGGCTGCCTGGGAAAGCCCCTGGAAAGGGCCAGGCAGCGTGGGATCGGGCTGTGGGAAGGGCTGCAGGATTGGGTCCACGCCGCTGCTCGCTCCCACAGCCCTGGAGTCAAAGCCCAGAGGTGGGAGGCACCAGGAAGCCATGGGGACAGGGCAACACAAGCCACCCGGGTGCTGATTAATCATTTGGGAATGACTGGTGAAGGAAAGTCCCTGCAGTGGGAAAATGAGCACACCGGAAAGTAGATTTCTGTTAAATGATGGAGGGAGGCGGCGAAGAAAGGAGTCCTCCTGCCTTTGCCACACTCTGCTGAGAAATGCTTGGCTCGGCTTTTGAAACCAACACAAACTACACCTCCCTCCACTGGGCAGGGCATGGGAGTGAAAGGGGAATGATCCTGTGCCAGGTCTCTGCTCTCCAGGGATCAGTACATTTATTGCCACAGCACAGCAAGGCTTGGCATTCCCATCAGAGCAGGCAGCTATGTCCGGGTCAGCAACATCGCCACCCAATTCACAGGAAACAAGTATCACTAAGACACTAAAATTTTAGTCAAATGCAAAATTCTCTAAGCTTAGCACAAAATGCTTGTCTAGGAGCCCAATAAACTCGAGGTCGTTATTCCATACATGTGTGCAAACAAAAAAGCGCCTCCTCACAACACATGATGTGCTTACGCAACCAGAAAGCCAAGCCTTGATCAGCAAGGCTGAACTGATAAAAACAGCTGGAGTCAGAATTCTGCAACACAACAAAACTAAGAAGAGCCTCTGAAGCATGAGAGTACTGTAACCATCTCTGCAGGATTAAGGTAATCCTAAATCTCAGCAGGTCACTTCAGGTGGCACCAAGGTTAACAACCCGGCTGGCTCTTGCAAGACCTCCCGGGGCTGGCAGAGACATTAGGTGACAAGTCACTAGCTCTGTATTGTATCTTACGTTGCTGAAGGAAGGTTACCAAGCTTCAGTGCAGGGGACAGACAGGAAGGTCCACCACCAGGCACCAGCACGCACTGGAGATGGAAAAGGTCCAAGAGATGCGGCTGCAACAGAAAAATGCCCCAGTGAGGCTGAAGAGCAAGAAGTAATCCAGAGTTTTCCAGACACCAGTGTGACCTCTGCGTTCTGCATTACTGAAGAGCATGTTTACTCACACTGGGGGTAGGTCAAGATAATTATAAGAAACAGCATGTAAAATCCTGCTGAGATAAATGAGCCCATTCAGATAGGGCTGTCTAACATCTTCTGTGCGGCAGACGCCAGGCACAAAAGCTGCAATGGATGGAGTTTCTGAAGCCAAAACCAACACGTTTGAAATTATCAGAAGTGATTACTGTTTGGGGAAATCCTTGGCCCCAACATCCACCAAAATTCTGGTTTCAGATGGAAAAACTGAATCATCTTACTGACTGCGATTCAGTGTGTGCAGGGCTGTTCGAAGGAAATCCCCATTCATGCAGCCTTGCATGGCTCAACCCATCTCCACCCCACACTGCAGCATCAGAGAGCTCAGGACTGGAGAAAACTTTGTGGCCTGGGATTGGTGACACATCAGAGGATATCCTGCCAGTTGCTTTCGCTGTGCAAAAGATTTGTGGTTTGTCTCAATTTTGGTAATCACTGATTGTGAGCACCTAACAGCACTACTCCGTGCAGGTTTGTTTTGAAGCGTTTAAGCGCAGACACCCTGCTACAGAGGCTCTGTAGCTTAGTGACAAAGTTATTCCTGAATTTATCAGCAGGCCAGCTCTGTCCTACCATTCCCCTGAGAAGCAACAGGAAAGGTAATTAATCTCTAACGTGCAATTGTGCCCCCACCACAGATAGAAACAGTCACTCTGGAAATCTCCCTCCAACATCAGCGCTGTTTCAACAGTTCATTTTGACATGCAGACGCAAGTACACACACAGCACTGAGAGCAGCCCTGCCACCAGAACGCGTTTCACCAGAACGCGTCTCACCAGGCCGCTGCCACCCAGCCCCGCCGTGGTGGTGCGAAACGCCCAAAATCAGCCGTCGCCCTGCCTCCACTCTCCGGCCACCGCCACAGCATTGCCATGGGAGTGGCCGTCAGGAGGGGTCAGTGACAGCTCTGCACAAGCCAGGCTGCTCTCCACGGCTGCGTACCAAGTGAAGACACTCAGGGCAGCTGCACGGCCACTACCAACACGTGCAGCCGCTGTGCAGCCCTGGCAGGCTCTGCTGCTTTTCCATGACCACTGTGAAGATGTCTCAATGCTTTTCTGAGTAAGTCAGGCAGTTGTTAATTCTTCGTGATCTTTCACATACAGACACCTATCCTCCCCTCCACTGGCAGCCAGGGCCACCTCTGTCCAAGAAGGAAGGCGGACACTTTCTTCCTGGAAAATCAATGCTTAAATAAAAAAAAAAATATTCAGTGTTGTGCAGCTGCTTCTTGAAGAAAGCAGCTTTCCCGTCCTTCTGGGGAAAGCAGTGAAGTTGTTTGAACATATTTTTGTGTACTTGTGCAACCCAGCAGTAAACACGCTTCCATCTGCACACAGCGCACAGCTCGCCCCGGCACGGTGGAGGTTTAAGCCCTGTGTGTTTAACATCCCACACAGGACAGCACTGTGTTTATACGGTTTCAGCTACAAGCCGCTAACATAAGGAACAGACGCTTGGCTTGAGGCCCAGGTAATTGATCCGACGGTGGCAGCCACTATCAGACAGACCTCTTTTGAGAGGAGCCTTCACCAGCAGGAGCGCGGTGGTGAATCCGCAGAGGCGCAGCCTGCACGGGTGGTCTCCGAGCACCATATGGGACTAACGGTACAGCTCGAGCACATATCAGCCACAGCTGTGTGATGCACGCTTGTGCAGACCACGTACCCGCTCACCGCACAGCGCGGGCTTCTGCAGATGTGCGAGTCTTGCATCGTTCCAAGCAGTCTACGGGACCCCCGCTCACCCCAGCTGCCGCCAGCTGGCTGGCCCTGGCCCTCGGAGCTGCTCTCCCACACTGTGGGTCCCATGCCATGCACGGGGTCTGCACGGGAGCCGTCCAGGAGGATGGAGGCAGAGAGAGGCAGGAGTAGTTCTGCTCTCTCAACACCATCAGCCTAATCCAACTTTGTCTGGAGCTGCTCGGCCGTAACAGGCTCTGGCTGCTAACAGCATTTCCGAGCTAGCCAGCACTCAGAGGGATGCCACCTTTCCTCTGCAGAGGCTGGATTTCAAATCTTCCAACTAGAGGCTTCACACAAGGCTTTCCAAACTTCACAAGCTCACAGTTCTCTCCCTAGTCTCCGGGGACAGCGTTCCACCACACACATGCTGACTGAGCAGGGTGCAGGCAATTACCCAAATCCTCACCAGCTGCAAAACCTCATTTTTAATCTGCAGTCTCACATTGTTCACATTTGCAGGCCTATTGTGTTTCACATTTTTCACACAACACAAAGAAATAAAGCGCTGGCTCTAGGGGCAGTTATGCTAGAGCTGGAATAGGTGCAGCAGCATCGCAAGCAACGCTGCTCCACCTGATCTCGCATACCCCTGCCAGTCACCTCCCAGGTTAGGTACAGCATCAGGCCACCTCATTTGTTATCAATTCCTCCATTCCACCATGAAAATGTTTAGTAACCTCCATCCAGACAGAGCAAAAGCCACACAAGTGTTTGTCCTACTCCTAGATGAAGACTGGGCCGCTCCTTTTAGCTTCTACATCTGACCCTGAATACTTTTGCTGTCCAGGTACTGCTTCAGAAGCCTGAGCTACTTTTCTTGTGAGTATGAAATATTCTGCAGCTTGTTAAAGCCTATGTTTAAGTAATAAAGCTAGTTAATTAAAATATTTAAGCTTCCTCTGCCTTAGGCAGTGTTTTCAACCAATAGTTGCAGTACTTCATGTGAAGCAGTTCATTTTTCCTCCTTGCAATTAAAACCCTGTTAAAGGCACATCATTTTCTTCAGTTATTTCTCTATATCAGAGGAGGTATTTCTTTAGTTTTACACACTGAACTCAGAGCTAGGCTACAAAACCACAGCAAAACTTGAAGTAGATCTGTTGAAGTAGGGTTTTACGCTACTAACTTCAGGGGGCTTCCCTGGTTGAGTCAGGGCTGTTCAGCAGAGCTTTCCACCTGGGAAAGCCCAGACATCTCCACTGTTTCCAGGGCCTGAACTAGCAGCTCCTCACTGGAGTCTGCTGCTTCTGGTGCTTTCATGGCAGAGCAAACCACCTTCATGAGCTGACCCTCGCAGAACAGCTCCAGACTGCTTCCTCCCAGAAAGTGGTACATTGGGATAGGCTCAAGTGAGGATCCCAGAGGCGATGTGGTTAATTCTCTCGGACAAGGTCTTTGCTATACCCTTGTCCAGGAGTCCCATATCTCCATAACTGCAGATGTCTGCAAGTCATTAGCGTGCTCAGTAATGCTCGCTTAGCAGCCACTAATCACCCGGTGTGACAGCACCCAGGGCAGAGCTGAGCAGCCCGGCTTCACCGTGGCAGCGAGCTGAATGCAGAACTTCAATCAGTGCTTCACCCCTGCATTTTGGGGGAGAATCTGAATCACTGGAAGGCAACCTGAGCCTTTCCCAACATTTTTGGGGTGCAAGAACTGTAATTGGCTACCTATGAGCCACGCCTGGTTTATCATCATGCAGACAACCTCTCCCCCCCAGGGTCTTCTCCAACAGCAGCTGTACTGGGTTGAGGTAGGAGTTACCCTTCTCCCTTTGGCCACCCATATTTGATGTAGCTGTTCAATTGTCCAGCACACATGCTGCATCCTCTGTTAACAGTGCCAAACACTTCAGCCAGCACTAGATATCATGGGGCTAAGTAACCACAGAGCATTAAGACAGCACCACTATAGAGGGTCCTGTGGTCCCAGTTTAAAAGCCTCTATGTCTTTGTTCTGACATCTGACAACCGCAGTGTCTGGCACTGCTGAGCTCGGGCTGTGGCACTGGAAGTCACCGCCCTTTCAAGAGTCACCACAAGTTTCCCTAGCAGTCACCAGCCTAGTTTTTCTGTTTCTTCATAGCTGCATTTTTACCACAAGCCTAAAAAGTTACCAAAAGAAATAATCCTCAGAGACAGCTAAAGCTGTTTCTATTTGACTTTTAATTAATCATTGATCTTGTTCAAGCAGTTACATAAGCTATCAGATATTTGCATGCAGCCACACTGTTAATCAACAGCCGGAACAAAGCTGAAACAACACGATTAGCATCCCAAGTCTTCCCACAGCCAGTATGTAAGTATGCGCAGACACCAACTCTTCCCCCACAGAGGAATTTGATAACAAGCCACGTCTGAGCAAGTGACAACTGCTCAGAGAGCCACCATGACTAGCAGTGACACCAGCAAACAGCAGCTCCGCAGGAGCATCCAGATCAGAGGTGCCTGGGCTTTGGAATAATTGGGAGACCGACAAGGAGAATTACTCTGAGTCTTACAAAGAGAAGGAATCCCTACAGAAATTGACTGTCTAGCTATGACGGTGAAGCAACACTTGATACCTTGCACCATCGAGACAACAGTTAGACAGCAACGTTATTTAGCAAGCAAGCGTTCCTCATTCTGTAGTGAGGATGAAAAGCAGTCAGACTAATCCAAGATTTGTGTCTCAGATCATGACAGACACAAGGCATATTTGTTACACTGACAGTTGCCAGCCAGGAAGATGCATTAGAAAAATGCAGGACCCTGCACATACTCCCCAGCTTGGGCTCCTGGCTCCTGCAGTCCAAGCCCAGAGTGACCTGCTGCTACCGCTCACCTTATAACAACAGGAGAATCTGCACAAAGGTAACCCGCGCCTCCACACATACTCATCAGCATTTTAGCCTTGAGACCTAAACCAGCTCCAAGACTTGGCGTACCAGTATTTGCCTGCGGGAAGTCCACTAAAACTGCTGCACCTACTGCTGTGAGAAAAGGGAATGTATACCAGTTAATTACACCAATTAAAGGACGCCTAGATACAGCACGTTATTATCTAGCCGAGGGGAACAGTATTTCCTCTTCTGTATTTGAATAACCTTCAGATGCACATAGGATGGGTGTTTGCTCAGAGCAGCTCCCCGCGCCATGCCTTCTGCCGCGGGGGTCCAGAGGCCACTTCCAAAGCCTGTTTACTTAACACCGCTCACCGCTCGCCACCTACGGCTCGCCTTCAGCCCACCAACCACGACAGTGCCCTTTAACATCACCTCAGAAATACAGACACACACATTGTCTCCTCACAAGAGCGGCCACAGACTAATCAAAACCAGTAGGCAGCTGCAAGCGCCTAGGGGGGCCCGAAATCGCCATGGGCTGCAAGTCGGCCACCAGCATCCCACGCCCAGGCCAGGCTGGAGCAGACCCCAGCTCCAGCCATGCCTGCAGCCCCTACACAAGGTACAGGAGTTGGTGTTTCAGCACAGCACGTAATAGCTCATCTCGCGGGCAGACACTCTGACGAGCCCCCCCAGATTTCAGCACAAAAAGCGGGTGGAAACGCACCAGCTGCGGGCTAGCAGGAAGGGTGGCTCCACTGCTTTTGGTTCTTGCTCTGCAGCAGCGCAGAGGGCCTGCAGCCAGTGTTGCAAACGCTCGCACCCCACCCAGGATTGCAGAAGACATAAAGAGCCTCCCCAACAGCGTGGCCAGAGCAGAGGGTGGCTCAGCACAGCGCCCACGCTGCGCAAGCACCGTCTGCAGCAACGCGCCGCCCGATAGCGCACGCCTGGGGGATGCTGGGACGCGCTGCTGCTGTGGCAGCTCTTGCCCAATTCTCCCCTCGCAGCACAGCAGGCTGGGTGTCAGCACAGCAGCCCGGCCGTCTGTGCCCACGTCACCCTCGGAGGGCCCAGCGCTTGGGAGCTGTGCTGCCACGCAGCCCAGCCAGCTCATGCTGGAGTAATTCAACACTCTGACAAATAAATGTGTCATGATTTATGGCATGCCCTGAAGCAAAGGAGAAGGAGCCACAGCCCATGATGTCACTGCAGCCCGCAGCCATTTTTGTGCTATTATGGGGTAACATTGGCAGGAGGGTTCATGCAACCTGCTGGTGCTGTTAGATGGAAACAGCTTGTCCCTTTGCAAGAAAGATCCCAGCCTGGATGTTCAAAGCTCTGCCACTACCAACTCAACAGGCTGATCAGTAAAACTTCCTATATTTCAGTGACCCAGAGAAAACAACTCTGAAATGTCAGCTGAATTTATGCTTTAAAGTGAGGGATTGCCTTCAGTATTTATTGGTTCCTTCCCATTAGATCAGTCATCTACTTCTGAGAGCTGTAAGGAACAGCAGTACCATCACCTATCCAGCTCAGCGGAAGCATCCCATTAGCAACTAGCCACCACTAGCAACTAGTATGTGTGGCCACTCTCCTCAGAGGGTTCATTAGAGAGCCACGGCTGCTTTCTTCCAAGGGCAATATCAGCAGGAGGTCCAAACCTCCCCAACCCATCACACCAGGGGAGATGGGATTCAGCTGCTCCGTCCTCTGCCCACACCAGGCAGCTCCAGGGCAGTGTCCGCTCTGTTACTCAGCACAAGGCAGGACGTGCAAGCCAACCCCTGCTTCCCCAGGAACTTGGGCAAAGCTGTGTTTGGCTGTTGTTTGAAGTGGCCTAGCTTGTTTTCTCTAACACAAAAAAAATCCAGTTTATTCCTGCAGTGGTTGCCAGCATTACAGTTGCCATGTACTCGCACAGCGGGAATGGGGCATTGCATACTTCTCACTACGGATGTCAGACTTCACAGAACAGCATTTACACAAGGAACTGTGATGCATAGCTGAACCTAAAGCCCACTGCAGCAGATCCCATCCTAGGCATGATGTACCAGATATTACACAAACACCTCCAAAACTCCCAGGTAATTGCAGGAGAGACAGAAAGCTGAGGGAGGCCCACAGACAGGTTAGAGACCACATCAGAGCCCAGAGGACCATCTGGTTATGACGCAACATACAGTTGCTGCAAGGCTTTCAAGTACAGGAACTAAGATTTATCTCCTAATAATGACCTGGAAGAAAGCATCTTCCCTATGAGATTACAGAGCACTGGTCCTTCCTCAGGAGGAAAAAAAAAAAAAAAGACAGAAGTGCGAGCTACAGAAACTTCTGCCTTAAGGAGGGAAAAAAAAAACCAAACCAAAAAAAAAAAACAACACAACACAAAACCCTGTACCAAGTTCCCAGAAGCAAGAGGTAGGGAAAAACCTCACTCAAGCTTCATTGCATTAATCCAAATGATCAGGCAGAGCTCGCTTAGCCCATTGAAGAGATAACCTCAGATCTCAGTTGACTCAACTCTGAACCCAAGGTCAAGTTCCCAGCAGAGCAAGGGCAGCTCTGCTCACCCCACCCAGGCGGCCGTTGCAAGAATGGTGGGCGAGTACTCACCTCTACCACACACACACTACTAGAGCGATGGAGAAAAGATACAGGAGCAGCTACCACAAGTTTCACAGATACAGTATTTTCATTAAAACTGTTACTCTTATTTCTCCAAACACAATGGGAACACAACATAGCTGTTCCCCCCACTGAATACAGCCTGCAACAAAGTAAGCCTTGCAAGCACTGCCATATCGTGAAGGCTGTAGGAAAGACTGCTCAGATCTCCTCAGAAGGATTCTCCCTCAGCCTTTTCTACATATATTTTGTTATGGATTCTTCCCCCAACCATTAACACTCTGCTACACAGCATTTCCTTCTCCAGCACAGACACACTTGGAACATCTGATTCTGTTTCTCTTGCCAGACCAAGCAGACTGCAGCCACACATCCTCCCCTACTTCCACCTACCACGCGTGCCCATCACTACCTTGGTGCACCGGCACGGAGAGGACTCACCCTCCCCACGGATGTGTGCTCTGGAAGAGGACCCACAGTACTATCAGAGTATACACACAAAAAGAAGAAAATCTCACAGGAATCTACAGGTTTCTCCACAGAAAGCCTGGCTACCTCACCAAGAGCCAAAATCAGGCTTGATGCTTTGTAAGCAGCAGCCACAGGGACAGGCTCTCCAGGCACACCGGTACCAAGTGCTAACAGAGCCAAACCCCGCGTCACTGAGCTCTGCATCTTCATTACTGTAATGACTTACAGGTCAGGTGCCGTACTCGTGCGCTGTGTACCACGCCAGGCAGTAAAGGAAGGCAGGTCCACAGGCAGGCCCGCCTGATGCTGGCGGCAGAGACCCAGCGCGTGTCACAGTACAGCGGAGGTCTGCTCACACCAGCATCGCCTGCAACACACAGTTTCACTCCGGTGTGCTCGCTTAGCATATATATATATATATAATTAGTGGTCTAAGCTTGGTAGGTCCTTGTTCAGGTCCCAAACCAGCTGCACATCAAAGTCTGTTTCTGAGGGGCAGCTTGGGGGATTCAGAGATCACAATTTTGCTTCCCTTGGCTTGGAGCAGGCGCCAAACAATACTGGCAAGGCAGAAGCATGGCCACACACAAGGCTAACCACCTTCTTAGATTACAGTTGCAGACTAGGAAAAGAGTTATCCTGACCCATTTAGATTTAAACATCCCCATGTAAGTCAATACAAGACATGGCATTAGAATATGGAGCAGTTAAGACTTCAGTCCTTCTTGAATAGCTGGCACAGTGTTCAGTGCCTTCAATGAAAGTGCTGTTTAGCACATTAGTCTAACTGGTCTCAAGTAATTTTACTGAAGTTTGATCACTTTACAAGTCTCCGCTCATATGTAAAAGAATGCAAGAACAGTCTGTGTAAGCTACCTTAAAGTTTCCTGTAACTTGGAGCAAATAGCTCATGCAAAGCCACTTTTTCTTTAGACCAGCAGTCCAAGAATTGAAACAGAAGGTCCGGAGGAAATCAGCCACTCTCAGAAACCAAAGCCCCCTCCAGTCTCCAGCAGTGAGGCCCACTGCCAGTCTATCAAAAGTAATTTTCGAGGGGAAGGATTATGTGTCACATTTCCAAGAAGCAGAAACCCGCTTCCAAGACACACTGGATGTTTTCCAGAAAACAGTCTCTGGGGAAGTCACAGGTAAGTGGCAGACAAAATGCAAGTGTATTTTGACTGCCTCCTCATGATGTGTTAATAGCACCTGGAGTGAGACAGAGAGAGACCCTAAGTGTATACAGGCTGAAAATAACTTTTGCTTTTTTCAGTTTTCAAGCACCTAGCTCTAGGCATTACAGGACAGCACATTTAACAAGTTTTAGAAAACATGGATTTTCCTCTAAAAATTTAAGATTTGCTTTGTTACCCTTCAGTGAGTGTATCAACAGCTTGGGAAGAAAGCTGGGTTTTAACCGTTTTCCTAAAATGAGATTTCAAAGAGGTACTCAAAGGACTCACAGGTCAAGATACTTCCCTCTTTAGAGCACGCTGGAGGTTTGCGCTACAGAGCACAGTGCACTCATCAAGCACTCGGTCATTCACCAAAAACCCACCTGATACACAGGTTAAGCTCGGTCAGAAAAAGGCAGCCCTTCCAGAAGCACTCCTGCAGTTGGGACATCCCAAGACACCAAGGTCTCCACGAGGCAAGTACCAACAGACCATGATTATAACCTCAGCCATCTCCCTCCTGGCATGGCTCAGCTCCCTCCAGGCACTGCAGTGGGACTCAGGACCACCACAAAGAGAAACCTTAAAACCAACCACACAACGGTAGCTGAGGCTGGCACCTGGTATACCCTGCAGTCGGGAGGCAAGCCAGATTGGCTCACTTATCTGGTGAAAGCACGGTCTGGCAAAGAGAAACCACATGTTTTTCAGTTAGACTGCAGCAGTCAGATTGATCAGAGATTGCAGTTTTACCAAAGAAGCAAGCCAGCTGCTCAGCACCCATCCTGCCTCTGCCAGTGACTCAGGGCTGCTGGGCAAGCAATGACCACAGGACACTGCCAGGAGGCACCAAACAGCACCAGAACATCCACCTAGGACCTGCTGGCTGCAGGCTCAGGAGCAATTTGGCAGGAAACAGCCCGAAACTGCCTGCCAGGCTTCGGACACTGAAGTCCTCTGTTTCTAAGCTAAATCAGTTGACTCCTATTGCCTGGTATCAGGGTTCCTAGGAAAAAGCTCAGAGCCAAATTAGCTTCAACTTCCCTTCTCAGCCACTTGCTGCAGCTTTTACCAAAGCACGATGTGGCTCCCGTACAAAGTTATCTGTGGAGTCAATCAGCTCCTTCGGCCAAGAGCAAAGCCCTTGTGCTCTGCATTCCTGGCATCCTACTCCCCAGCGCCTGTCACACCACACGCCACTCAGCACCCAGGAATCTGCAATTATCTCAGTCTAGCAGACAAAAAAAAAAACAAAAAAAAACCAAAAAAAAAAAGCTAGACTTAATACTTGTTAACACTTGAGTAGCACAGCAGCTACCTCATGTTGAGCAGAAGACTTCTTTGTGTTCAAGTCACTTGCCCCAAGAGCAGCTTTTTCAGAGCTTTCAATCCTATCTTTGCTGGATGGCAAAAAGCACCCATGTGCTCTGTGGTCATTTTTACAGTAGACCACACATGTGGTCACATCTGCACTGAAGTGAAGGTGCTTCACATCTAGAAGAGCATCTTGAAACTACCAACAGACTCTGAGCAGAGACTAAACAAGGGGTAATAGCAGCAGAAGAGGTTGGACTGCTAACTGTGCATCCAGAAAGGGATGTGGTCAGACATTATAAACAAACTGATTTCTCTGTGCATAGACAGACTTATTTTAAATGGACAAAAATTGAATGCCAAAAGCTTGCTACCAAAAAGGTTTGAAAGTGGGGTTGTAGTACAGCAGCAGTAGCTGAGCCATAATACATGGCTTCTAAAACATTCCTGGAAGTTAAATAATAACTGGAACAGGCACTGCATCCACTTAGCAGAGGTCTGATGGCATTATTAATGCCTGAAATCCAGTAGCTGCAGCTGTCAGGTTTTCCCAGCTGATCTGGCTCAGAGCTGGCCCTAAACACCAACTTGGTCATAAAAGTTCTCTTCCTAAAAGCCTCTACTAGTACATACCTCCAGACCCCATAATGGCCTCTTCTTTAGTCAGCAACACAAAAGAAGAGACTAAAAACTAGAAACAAAAAGAAAGCTCCATGTTCTTTAGAACCTGCAGGGAGAAACGCACTGGGGGCAGGTAGTGATCCCAGTCGACGCTGTGCCCGCAGGAGAGGTGCTGTGGGCTTCACGCCCTTCAACCAAGCGGAGTACCGCAAGGCTTGCTTTGAACATCTTTTTTGGAAAGTGAGTTCAGGATGTTTTTTCAGGAGCAGCTCAGTTTATCCAGGACTGTAGGGCTGGGCTCCTGTGCTACCACTTGGCTCTGGCAGCACAGCACGGATGGAGCTGTAAACCCCTCCATGCAGAGGCTGGGATATGGCAAAGGCACCAGCAGCCACAGCCATTGCATTCTCCAAAGCTTCAATGACAGGTTTTTTGGTTTGTTTGGGTTTTTTTCTTTTTTTTTTTTTTCCCCTCTTGTTGTTGGGTTTTGGTCATTTTGTAGGGTGTTTGGTTGGTTTTTGCCTTTTTTTTTTTTTTTTTTAAAAACAGCCAACACAATGCAAGTAAACTGCAATACAGTTAGCCAAGTCTTAAATGATTATGGCCACCCTGCAGCCCAGTCTAATCCTGTAAGGGAGCTGTGCCGCCACAGCAGCATTTCTAGAAAGGAAGTCGCTGGAAGCCAGGCCTGACCGGACTGACCTTGATCTCCCAAACCCACAGCCCTCGGGAAGTCCCACAGATAAATAGGAAAGCAGCTGGAGCAGCAACATTTTTCCAGGGCAAACAATACAATAGGAGGGGAGCACTCGGACAGTGTCAGCGTGGCGGCTGGTAAGGAGCAATTCCAGTGGCTGAGGCGGAAAGGTGAGCTCTGATGTTAGCAAAAGCAAGCTCGGCCCGCAGTCAGCAGCCACAACTCAAACCCCACTGTGTGCAGAGGGAATGCATCTCAGTAAATAATTAGCACCAGCTCTGCTCCTAGCTGTGAGTAAGTTGTTCGCTGTTTTGCCCCAGGAGGATAATCAGCCATTCGAGACCCAGTCTCCACTCGTCCAAAGCTGTTTTTTACACATCAGCAGAGAGAAGCAACAGGGTACCCACCTAGCCCACCCAGCCACAGGCTTCCAAAGAGGGATAGGTCTCTCCCAAACTGGAGAAGTTTGTACTTTCTTGCTACTGTAGCTAAAGCCTCTGAAAGGAAACAGTTTTCACCTTGGCCAAGAGTTTTAGGCAACTGAGCAGGGCTGCACTCACCCAAATTCAGCTGTGCAATTCATCCAGGCCAGAATCATTGGGAGGCAGTAATTAGAGTTATCTGGCAAAGAGCTAGAAAAGGCATTCACATTCCTTCCCAGAAATCTCTCAGGCATTCCAATTACTGCTTTACAGGCTGTACTGCAGCCACACCTGAGCCATTCCCAAAACGGTCACCACACGCATTCCTGAGGGATCCTCTGCGATGTGATGTGCGTGCCAACGGCTTTCACCTCCCCAGGAGACGACCGGTTACCTGGCCACCGCACCCCCGCACGGTGTGCACAGCCGGGGGGGGCATCAGCTCGCAGCCCCCGTCTCCGGGCGTTAGCAGAGGCCCTCACACGTTTCCCACCGTAGCAGAAAGCCGAAGGAGAACGTGCAGGAGAATGTGCAGCCCGTTCAACAGCTGCAGCCGCACCGCGGCGAGCGCCCACGCTAACCTGAACGACTGGCATCATCTACTGGGCTCTACCGAGCAAGAAAAATCCCCTCCCGCTGCTCCCCGCAGCTCGCCCCGCAAAAGCCGGGCTCCAGCGCCCTGCCAGAGCCCGGGCACCCCCGGCCCGGCTGCCTCGGCGGGAAAGGGGCTGCACAGGGCGTTGGGGCTCTCCGGGAAACGACCTGAAAGGGAAGCCTCACCTAGGAAACAGCGACTAAGAGAGAAACCGAGGAGAGCGCTGACAGCCGGGCTGTGGGACAGTCCCACGGCACACACAGCTTTAGACCAAAGCTCGCTCCTTAAAGAAAGAAAAAGCAGAGATTCCTCAGCGTCTGACCCCGCAGACCTGGGGAGCGCGGCCGGTAGAACCCTGGGTCCGGGGCGGGGGGGGAAGCCCAATAAAGTGAGGAAAAAAAAAAAAAAAACCAAAACCCAACCCAACCCAGCTCCCAGCCGCTGGGGATGCGCTCACCGATGGAGACCAGCTTGATGCTCTCCCGCTCCAGGAACTCGAGGGCCACCGAGACGTTCTCCAGCTGCATCTGGCGGAAGGTGGGCCGCTGGTGGTACTTGCGGTACATGCGCTTCTGGCTGAGCACCTCCAGGAGGGCGATGAGGCGCAGCCCATCGCTCAGGTCGTGCTGCAGGTTGCCGATGCGCTTGTTGACGCAGCGCAGGTGCTCGTTGCACCAGCGGGTGAAGGTGTTCTGCTGGATCCGCTTCCAGGGCGCGTCCTCCGCCAGATCCTTCTCGGTGGCCGGCATCTCGCCGTCGGGATCCGCCGCTCTGCGACCGCCCTGGCCCCGCGCCTGCGTGCTCATGGCGCGGCCCCGCTCCGCCTCCGCCTCCTCCTCCGCGATCCGCTCCGCCCCGCCCGGCCGCGCCCACTCGCCTGCGAGGAAGGAGCGCGGGGCTCGGCTCGGCTCGGCTCGGCTCGGCTCGGCTCGGCTCGGCTCGGCTCGGCTCGGCTCGGCTCGGCTCGGCTCGGCTCGGCTCGGCTCGGCTCGGCTCGGCTCGGCTCGGCTCGGCTCGGCTCGGCTCGGCTCGGCTCGGCTCGGCTCGCGCTGCTCCGCCGCTCTCCCGCCTCTGCGCGGACCCCGCGCCGCCGCCCGCCCTTTATCCGCCGGGAGCGGCACGCCCTCGGGTGCATCAGCCTTCCGCGCCCCGCCGCACCAGCCCTGCGGGGGGGGTGAGGGGGGGGCTTCCCAGATGCCGGGCTGGGTCCCACGTCCACCTCCCCGAGGCGGGGACGGTGCCCTACAGGGCCCTGCGGCCGCGGGGGTGACCCCAGCGCTGGGGCTGCGCTGCGCGGGGCGGGGCGGGGCGGTGCGGGAGAGGTACGTTGCTGCACATCTGTAAAACACCGCAGCCGTCGGGCGCGGCGCGCAGGGCGCAGCCTGGCTCAGCGGGGGCTGGTTGCGCTGGCCCGAGAGGCAGCACGGTGCTGGGCACCCGTGTGCGGTTTTAGCAACCGTTTACCGCAAAGAGACACTCCAAAAAGCGGTGGAGGCTCGAATTCTTGGGGGTTTCTCACCTTTCCCCTCCACCCTCCCACCCCACTATAGTGACCGATTTCCTGCCGTGCCACTCCCTGCCGAGGTACAAGGCAGTGGCTTGCCGCTGACTCATTTGGTGAGAGAGTCACCAGAGCTGCCCCGTCTGCCGTCGCTACACGCTGACTCTCTGCAGGTTGCCCGGACGTCTCATGACTCTCGCCGGGGCAGTGAAAGCTGCCGTGGGGCGTCCCTGGGTGTCCCTGCCCTGCGGGAAGCCCGCGCCCACCCGCTCGCCCTCCCCTCAGGCGCTGATCCCACGCACTCACGGTCTTGGCTCTGCTGCCAGGAGCTGCTCCAGCGATGTTGGGCGAAGTGCGTGCGTGCGTACCTGCTCACATCAAGGCCGTCACACTGAAAGACGCGGGAGCCTGTCAGAGAGAGCAAACCCATTACAACAGAATTAATAAAGTCTAGTTTAATTAAGATGACCATAGCCACTCGTTGCTAGATTAGAATGCAGATTTCCAATGATTTTCTTCTAACAGTTTTACTCTAACGCCTTTACTAAACTATAGCACTGTGGTTTCTGTCCAGTGACCTAACATCTTCTCCCAGACTATGTAAGTTTTATCAAATAAATTTGTTCACAAGAAAATAAGAAAGAAGCAAAGACGGAGATGAGGTAAAGTGGGATGCTTCCCAACCAATAGGCAGCATCACCTCCTGTTTTAAAAATACCAGAGAAATCAGAGAGCAGATTTAATATACTGAAACGGTGAGGTGTATCTCATGGCACAGCAGTAACTGTCCTTTTCTCAAATTATTGAGCCAACCAGCAAGAAGGATTCAAATAAAAACCAACTTTACCTGAGGGATTTTATTTACAGAGCAGCACCGGTTACGGCCCGTCCCAGCCGGGGCAGGCTGTGCCTCCGCAAGCAGCTCGCTGCCATCGGCAGAGGCTGGTCCAGCCCAGGGGAAAGCAGGCTGGAAACATGGAGCTGAGCCTTTTTTTCAAGGGCTTTTCTCCCATCATCCTATACTTCATCTTTTAATAGATGCTAATTGCTTGTTGACTTTGGCCTGGGTTGGGACTTCTTAGCAACCATTCCACCTCCGGATTAGCTGATTGCTTATAACATTTTAATTACAGTTCCTTTCCACTCCTGCACCTAGTAATGCACACTGTCTTTAATAAAGTTTTGTGCCCAGGCCATACTGAAAAGTTGAAGCTTCAGCCATTTTTTTCTGTAACAAAATAAGTATTTAAAAGTTAAACAGGAAAAAGGCGAATCAGTATCAAGACCTTCATTTTTAACTAATATATTTAGCTAAAATTTTCAATAAAGATCTTTTTTTCCACAGACCCAGCAAAGAAAATTTTCATCCCAATGACATAATGTGCAACGACATGCTCTGCACACACGAGGACAGCAGTTTCTTTGAGTGGTTTTGCACCACCCCGTCCATCCATCCATCCATCCATCCCACCAGCAGTACTGAGGCACAAAAGGACCTGCGAAGCGCTGGTGCGGAGCTGCGAGCCCAGCTCGCCCCATCAGTTTCGGCAGAAGGGCAGTGACGTGGTTGGGGCTGTTGCTGCTCAGGACCGCGTGGGGTCGGTGGGATGCTGGTGGTCTGGATGCAGCAGCATGTTGCAGCTGCCCTTCCCTGCCCATCACAGGGCTTTTTGACAGAATTCAGCCTTTTGCATCCTGATTGCTTTCATGATTATTGGGAAACAAAGACTGCTTTATGGGAAGAGAATGAAAAAAGGCAAAAAAAAATTTCTGCTCTGAGGAACAGATCTTGTTTCCTTCCTTCCTTCCTTCCAATTCACAGCTGTGGTCTGAGCCACATTTTTGTATGATGGGCAGCAGAGGAGGGCAGCCACTGCATGCACCCCATCGCCTGCACGCGTGTTCGAGATCAGGAGAGGCACCGTCTCTGGTAGCTGCCTGGCCACAAGCCTGGCGCCCGCTGTGGCAGTGACAGTGTGCTGGCAGCTCCTCCGGCACCAACGCCTTGTCCTCCTCTGCCGTGTGCTGCTTAGTGATCAGATTCTTCTTGGGGTCATGTTTGGCCTGAAAAACTGGATTCCCTTTGAAATTACGTTGGAAGGCACTTTAACACAAGTGAACATGTGTTTCAAGTTTCATCAGCAGGAGAAGTAAAAACAAGCTAACCCGTGAAGCTGTACTTGCTGGAATACCATCCTGGTACTGTATATTATTACAGATGAACTCATGTATGCCTTGCAGAAATACCTTATGTGTATAAATATACGGGTAGATGTTTGCGTGGACGTGTGTATATATGCTGAAAGGGAGGGAGATTTCAACACTGCGCTCTGGGGCAAATACTTTTTTCTTCTGATTTGTCCTGTATGACGAGGATCTTTCCATCCTGGCTCTTCCTTTGCTCACTAGATGCAGATATAAGGAAGGAAGAACACAGTCATTGTTTTTTTGGTTCTCTTTAAGCAGTTGCAAAAACACAGCATTAACTTTTTTCCACTGTTTTAAAAATACTCTTCCCTCCTCTTCATGATAATTCACTGCAAGGCTGGACTTAAGACCCCATTTATTCAGCAGCAGAGGTCTTCCACTGCCGCATGCTTACTGTTTTATCATAGAACTGCTCTGAATATTTGGGGTTTGAAAACAGAGCCTTGACAAATGGAATGAATTGCAACGGCATTTGGTTTCTCTATTTTTGGCAAAAAGACATTGAAGAATGTCTCTTAAACCAGAATATGGCGTTAGGCTCTGTGAATTTACAGGGAGTCCAGGAATAAAAAAGTTAGGCACATAGTTTAAACTGTAAACCTAAATAAAAGTTGGCTGGCCTTTACAGGTCTGCTGCTGCTCTTGCTGGAATCCGTTATAATCCTTAATGGAAATTTAATCTCAGCACAGATTATTTATCACATCTTTCGGGGCCCTGGAAGCGTACTGTGGGAATCTGCAGCGGACACTTGCCATTAGTTTTTTGGAGCATCCTAGTAGTAAGGGGAAGTAGCAGCTCTGACCACCGGCTGTTTCACCCAGGAAAGGTCTGCTCAAGCCTGGCTTGCAAAAGCAGAAGGGTGTGGGGCGCGGCGGCGCGGGCCCTCCCTGACATCAGTGGACAGGCAGCGCATGATGGGGTGACTAATGAAGTCTGAGGTCTGCTTCTGGGTAATCAACGTTATCATGGTCTCATGTGATGATACATTCTTGGATTCCTCCGAATCATGGGCTATTTGTGAGAGATCACGGCCATTTGGGGCACTGTACGTGCTCTCTGCTCCATGCGTTATTCAGCAACAGCTTACTTTGATCGTAAAAGGACGAGAATCAGAATTAATATCAAATGTTAATCCAATATCTGCACAGTTTGTTTAGAGCAGGAATGGGCCATGGCTGAGCATTCAGGGCTGAGTCTTCGCAGGTGGAAGGACTTTTCTCTGAGGACCTGTCCAACTAGAAATGTCATCTTTTAAAGATTTCAGTGGTGCTGCTAATACGTGAGGAGCACTGATGGTTTTTTTTTTTCCCACACTACAACTAACCCCACACAAACAACTTTGAAGATGTAACACATCTCAGCAGAAATGTGTGGTGAAAAGTCAGCAAGATCCCTCCATCCTTTCTGAAGTCTCCTGTCAAAGCCGCAGCACCCTGAGGGTTTGTACCCTGGGGCTGTTGAAGCTTGGGTGTTGTCAGGGCAATGGCTTGGAAAAGGAATAACTGGGCCATGGGCTACAGCACCCAGCTAGCTTTAGAAATTTATCAGGAGATTTTAAATATTTATAAGTTTTTGGCATGTAATAGCCTTATCCAAACACAGGACAGCATTGTGCACTGCAACAAAAGCCATGCACAACAAATGCCATAAAATAAATGATAGCACATTCAGAACACTGTGCAGATGCTAATCCTCGCAGCGCCGCAGGGAGACTCGTCTGCTAACCCAGCACTCAGCCAGCAGCATTAAAGACAGAGAAGCTGAGGCTCAAACTAGTTAAAGTTTGGTTTTTTTCAGAAGCCGCGTGCACCGTAACTCGATGGGATTTGGTGACTACGTGACCATAAATGGAATCACCGCGCAGCCGGCAGCACTGATCCCGGCACAGCAACCACAGCCGGGTCCCTGGGAGCAGCGCTCAGCCTCCCGCGTCAAAGCTTTCCAAACACCCCATGCATTTTCCTCCCTTCGTACACTATTTGCTGCGTTTTAAAAGACAATAGAAGTGTTTCTTTTTGATTGATGAAGTAGTCATTAAGCCTCTCCTTTTGTTACCATGATCGCTACCAAGCAAAGTAAAACTGAGACAAGTCATTCAAGTCAAAGCATGAATTCAATGGATTGCGTCATGAATTGCATTTTCCTTATTCAGCAGCTCTGTGGAAGGCAAAGGAGTTCTGCATTAAACAAATATTGGCTAGGACATTTGATACAACTTGTTCTGAGTTTTTCCATCTTCTTTTTCCTCCTACCTCTGGTATCCAGGAAAGACAGCAATATGAAAGCACGCAGCAGCAGTTCAGCCCAGACTGGACAGAGGGATGTCTTTAGGCGCAGAAATCTCTAGAAGTATGCTGAAAATGTAAGACACTGTCCTGGAATTTGTATTGAAATTTGTCATTCGAAGGTCTATTTAGGCAACAGTTGCTTGTAGTAGCAGTTGTGTCTGGGGCATTCTTTTAATCTGTGTCTGGAAGAATATGATTTTTCTTCTGTATATATAGAGGTTTTGCTGCATTATATGTATATATATCTGTATCTTGCTGCATTAGATATGTATTCAGAAGCTGAAACTGGTGCCAAAAGCAGCCATCCATCTGGCAAACAGTGCTTTGCCAGAACTTACAGTGCCACTCTTGCTTTGGATCCCAGGAAGACTCACAGCTGGAATTTAAAGCTCTGGTTTGGACACAGGCTGTACATGGCGCAGGAGCAAGGCTGCTTGTGCTTTTTGCTATCCTGGAGCAGCAGAAATCAGGGGAGACAATCAAACTGGCATCCATTTAGCACACGCTGGAAGAGCAAGGACAGGGCATTCCCTGGGAATGTGTCTCATTCAGGAATTCACCTCGCTTCTTTGTCCAAAATACCCTCGCTGCTTGTTCCTATGGAAATGCTGCGAAGTTCATCTGTTTTTCCAGGTTCATCTATTTTTCTGATTGATAAACTGCCACAGGGTGTTTAATTTTATTTCTAATTTGTGAAGATGGTTTTAAGTGAAAACCGTCTTCTGTGTATACTCACAGCCATGGATAGGCATCTCTCTCTTTGCAAAATCCAAATGAAAGTTGTGTTGGTACCTGGGGACGGTGCCTGGCAGTGCAGCCATCCCCACGGCAGCGCCTGCTCTCAGCCAGAGCCCCTGCCGAGCACCAAGAACGCAGCGATGGCCGCGCTGTGGGTGTCCGAGCGAAACATAGCTTACCCAAATAAACATGACTTGACATATCAAACACGAAGTTGAAAAATAATTTGAAATAGCAACTCATTTTTAAAATAACTCAGGATCTGATTTCATGACCTGGGAAGTCAGGTCCTATACAAAACCACACAATGCTCCAGTATGCAGCTAATCACAGCTTCCTGCCCGTATCAGATACCGCAGGCACGGTCCTCATTAGACATTTTCTGTGCTTACTTCCAGCTTTACCTACTGCTTGTGTTTGCATCCAGAGCAACCAGGGCTCTCTTCCTAAGGTGGCACACCCATTTTTCTCAGGGTTTGAGCTTCTTTTCTCATGCTTTTACTCCATGGGGTGGAGATTGTAGAAGTGACGGTGTAAAACCAGAATAAAACATTTCACATCTGCCAGGGCTCATGGACTGCAGAAATTCCAGGTGTTCCCTGGTTACTCTTCGGGAGTTGCTTTAACCTGGGATACAGACGAATAGTTGTGTTTGACTGCAGAGGAGCGGCCAAGCTCCTCCTTGGGACAGCTGGATGAAGCGTAGGAAGGAACGCTTTCCAGGGGAACAGTGTATATTTTTTAAGCAAACCGAAGCCCTTCTGTGTGACATAAACAAAACTGTTGACCTACGTGCGGCCAAGGGGGAGGTCGTTCGGCTCTCCTGGCATGCTCCCCAGGATGCAGCAGCCACACAGATGAGGATGCCAGTACATGGGGTGAGCGAGAACACACACATCCTGGCTGTTTCAGAGGAAAGGCATGATGCTATGCAGTGCTCGTATCGACCGTCTCCGCTGTGATGTTCTCATGATGGTGAATAATCAACAAAAAATGACTTTAAATGGATTTGCTTTCTGCAAAAGGCTGAAGTCACTTTCCTTTCTTTTTTCTAAACATTTCTCACAAAAATATTCCCAGACAGAAATCTTGCATGACAAGCCTTAAGTCTACTGACTCAGTTTGAAAGCTGCTTTATTAGCCCCTCCACGGGCTGATAAGCCCTGGCCGGCACGTAAGAGCACAAGGGCCATGCATTGTTCTCCTGCTCAGCCCGGTGCGGCGCTGGCCGCCTGGTCTCAATCCAGCCAAGCAATTAGAGAATTTAACTTCCTCCATAAACACTTGTGTGTGTGAGGCCATATACTTGAGGGCATTTCTTTGCTTGAAAGGGAGCTAACCTTTTAAACATGTCGCAGAACCAGAAGGAATGGCAGATGCCTCTGTGGGCAGCATCACATTGATTTGGGTGAGAATCAGGAACAATAAAGGGTGGAAGAAAAGCACTTGGACCTGGCCAGCAGTTGCCAGCCTCCAGCCATCGTTCCTCCCGCGCAGCTGTCAGTCAGTTCTGCCGTTAATATATTGCAGCATAACAATGTCCTGCGGCTGAGCTCTGCCCAGCAACACCCTGCGAGGAGGAAAGGCGGAGGCGGGTGCGCGGGTGCAAGAAGCACCAGCCGGGGGAAAAGGGCAGGGTGTTGCCACTGTCCCATAAAATAATGGGAGACGCCACCCCGAGAATGGGTGGGAGGAGGGCGGCAGCCCGGGAACCCCTGGGCTGTGAGTGCTGGCACAAACCCCAGCAGGAACTGGGGGTCTGCGTGTCCAGGGAGGGCTCGCGGGGTTTGGCTGGAGAAACTGGAGTCCCCAGAAGGGAGAAAACAGGGCAGGAAGAAAGCTGAGAAGATCACCCATCCCCACAGCACAATCTGTGCCTTACCTATTCCCTGGAGCTTTTCTGGGTACAAACTTTTCCTAAGAACTCTGAGATTCTCCCGCGGGGCCCCCTGCTCTGGCTCTGCTCTTGTCTCATAGGGCAAAACCTGTGATTCCCATGTTCCTGCTTGTCTCACTGTAAAACAAGGGTAACCGTGATTCCCAGCTTTTGCAAAGCTGCTCCAAAATCACCAGCTAAAAAAAAAGGCAATAAAAGGTATGGTACTGGGAGAAGATGGCATCAGAAAGGTGTTACTGGTGGAGCTAGCTGGGCAGCTGGTGCCTCTTGCTCCTTGCGTGCCTGGCAGAGACCTGAAACCAGAAATAACAGCAAGAATGAGCCCAGTCACGCGCTGTCTGATTGGAAAGGATCAAAAAGTAAAAACAGATCCTTTTCAACCACAGAACGATGTATTTCCAAGGGCAGTTCGGCCATGCTGCAGTAGTTGGCACTGCACTTCACATCGGCCATCTGGTACAGTGCGCCCGGCAAGGAGCCTCCCCTCTGTAAGCCGTACGCACCGGGCTTCCCCGCGGGTTAAAACATCAGCAGTGAGGCTGGTATGACACAGAGGGGAAAAAAGGAGCCCTACCAAGGCCAGTCCTGCTAATTGGAATGAGCAAGAGCAAAATGTAACAGGGGAACAGGGTTGGGGCATGGCCTGAGACCCTTTTTTGAGGGTGGTCACTGTTCCCTAGTGTCAGCTGCCCCGTTGCCGCAATGGTGCTGTTAGGGAAGGGCGAGGGACGAGTGAGATACAAGTACAGCAGCCTCAGGTGAGTGGGTTTATCTTTACAGCCGTGGCGATAACGCGGGTTGCAGCAGGCTGGAGGCGATCCAGCTGGGGCCAGTCGTGCTACGTGGGAGTCTCGTGTGAGCCTGGCAGCTGGGACCCCACCAGTGCCCGGGCAGAGCTGCGGGAGCCTCGCAAAGCTCTGGGTCATCGCCGCTGCCCTCTCAGGGGCACTGGCTGCTTGCACGGGTGCAGCACCGTGGCCGCCCAGGCCCCTCTGATGGCCCCTTTTTGCTCCCGGCCTCTCTGAGGCTCCAGCCTGTGGAGGGAGGTGGCAGTAGCCCCTCTGGGGACCAGAACAACCCCCTCCCCAGGTTTGCAACCCATGCCAGCAAGGCCAGGTGTACCCACAAGAAGCCCCCTTCTCCTGCTTTCCACACAGCAATGATCTTCTGGATCTATCTCCTCTCTGTTGAACTTTGTATGGAAATCTTTCCTTCCGTTCTGCAGGGACTTTGGCTCTTCTGGCACCAGCCGTGCTGGCTGGCAAGCCCCTGCTGTGACTGTGTCTTACAGCGTCGGGCGGAGCGGGGCGCGCGCCAGCACACCTGTGTTATCTCCGTCTCTCTGGGAGCAGTAGCTGGGAAGGCTCTGCAGCGAGAGCCTTCGCTTCTGTGAGAAAAAGCACAAATCTGGCTGTTAACCCACTGGTGCTGCCAGTGCCTGGCTGGCACAATATCACGCTGCGGCCGCAGCCCGGGAACTCTGTACAGATGGATGAGCTGCGCCCTGCCCTGTGACAGCTGGTTAAGCCCTACCAGAGCCTTCCTCCCACTCCTTCACCAGCGTCGGCAGTGGTGTGTCCAGCCACACACAAACTCGAGGAGGCTCTGGCCCACTCTCTTTCCTACAGTCCTCTCAGCAGCAGCAAATTTTCCTTCTGCAAAGCAAAAATCCTCTCCCTGGTTCCTTGACAGCAGCAAGTTTCCAGTCGCAAAGTGGGGGGCGTAATGAAGTGGTTGCAAACTGGTGAAGTGCAACTGGAAAACAGCTTCGTCATTTGTTCTCCGGCCTAGAAGACTCCAGGCAGGAGAGCAGTGGCTGGTGAAGTTCACAGTTTCCCTTCCCGGCAAATCCCAACCCCTCTGATAACTGTTAGAAACACTAATGAGCACAAAGTCCGTTTAGCCGCTGGCCTTGGAAGGCAAAGGGATGCAGTAAAGGCAATCCCTGCCCTAGAGGGCTCTGCGAAGGGCGCTTCAAACCAGGGCTGGGTAAAAGCCTGTAAATTATCTGAGGGTTAGGAATGAAGCTGTGCACCGCGGTTGTGCCGTACAGCCGGGCGGGGCACGGCGAGGCAATGGCCACCATTGGGTGCCCCACGCGGGACTCAGCCTGCCAGTGTAAAACATTTCACAATGCTGCCAACGGCTGCCGCCAGCCCAGCCAGCCCCTGCCAGCGCCCACAGCCGTGCCCGCTGCCGCGGGACGCTCCCCGCGTGGCCCTGCCATGGCTGGCCCTCAACCTGCCCTGCGCCCCACTCGGCGCAGCGCACCGGCCAGCTCTCCCAGCTCCAGCATGAGGTGAGCCCCCGCGAACCAAGTTATTAGTTTAATTTGATAAAAATCCCCACAACCCTGCAGCAGGGAAATCGCCCGAACCCACCGCAGGCGAAGGGTTCACTCGCTTTCCCTGAGCCTCAAGAACTGCTGAAGCACGGCTGGGTTGGAGGCAGGGAAGGGGATGTGCTGCCCCTGCCGCGGCCTGGGAATATCTCCTAATGTCGCAGGAATGCGGTTATGTCATGGCGAGTCCCCCACACGCCCTGCCACTGCCTCCCAGCCATCCACCAGCCGAAAGCCCTGGGAAGCCTCGTTACTGCCGAAATGGAGGCATAAATTTCTGCTGGCAGGGCTCCTGGCTGCAAAAACTTGTAAGCCGTAACAACTGCTCGTTGCGATGAAGTTCCTCCAGCATTTCCCCTGGTACCTGTCCCATCCATGAGAGCCGTGAGCAGGAGAGGGAAAAGGTTCTAAAAAGCTTTTCATGTTCCTGACGTAGCTGAGCGTTACTGCGGGCGATATTTCTGACTGTGTGTGAATCCTTCCTGCCGAACTCCCTGGCATGACGCACCCACGGGAGGGGAACGCACGCCCGAGACGAGAGCAGCTGAAGTACTCTCCTGCTGAGCTGCTCTTTCTGAAGTTTTGTATTTCTTTTTCCAGCTGAGAAGCTTTATTATTGCAGAAAGAACATGAGATTTTTATGAGTGATTTTACAAATTAGTTTCTCAAATTGTTTGCAGCAGCACGAGAAATGTTGCAGTCATTGAAGTTCATAGAAAGTATCAAACACTCCAGCGCTGCAAAGCTTTTCCTTGTGCAACAGAAACAAAGGAAACTCGCCCCTGACGCGTTTAGACGTCTGACCCTGAAATGCTGCTCATCACCTCTCCACCGTAGCCGCACAGCCACGCGTCCTGCCCTTGTGCACATCGGTAGAACAAGCCAGGAGCCAAACCAGCGCAACTCCAACTACAAACATGATTTTAAAAACAAATTACTAATCATTTCCATTCACTGCATTTAATTGAGGCTCACGCAGAAATGCTGTTCATCCAACAGTATGTCACGTATGAGGAGCTAGAGTCCAACCCAATGAATGAGTCATCACCCAGTGGATGAAATCCCATCTCTTCATGGCTGCTCATAAATAAGACAAGCTCCACTTTATAGTAAGTCATAAGTAAACAATGAACTATATGAAAATCAGAATCAGCTGTGTTATAACTGCCCGGGCATGGTGCCCACACAGAAATGAAAAGCGAATGTGATACCATCACTGTTTGGCTTTGGAGGCTGATTTGGGGGCTGAAACTTTTCATGGGGGTTTTGATGCATGTAGCAGGGCGGTCGGACATGCAGACCTCTGAGGCCACTGCAGATGCCTGTTTGCAATAAACAAACACATTATCCCGGCCGTTACCACTTCTGAACGCAGCCTCAGATCCCGACGGGCAGATTTTCTGAAACCGTCATCTGGTATCTTCTCGCTGCAGCACAACATCTCCCGGCAGTGCTCCCGTGCTCTCACAGCCCACTCCTGCGTTGGTGCTCTCTCCTAGGCCAAAAAGAAGGGCAGCAAAAAGCTGGTCCTTCACCCTGAGACGAGCATCAGTGCATCCCATGCATCCCCCGTAACTGCTACCCTGAGCACAGGGCTGTGTTCACAGAGCTGGCTGGGGATTTTTGGAGGGGGGTTGGTTTGTTAATAACGATTTGAACCAGCATTGTGAGAGAAGGCAGGAAACTGAAGGAATTATTGATCAACCTCTGCCTTGCTATAAAATTGACAGCAAATAAAACTCAACATTTAAATAACTGAAAGCCTGACCGCACCACAGACAGCACAGCTGAAGGGCCGGGTCACGGCGCAGGCTCTTCCCACAAACGCTCCAAACGGGGAAGGCGTTTTATTTTCTCAGCCCCGTTACAGTTGCCATAGAGCAAAGCACAGATGTAATCCAAAGATGTGACTGCAGAAGCCCAAGTCAATACTTTCTGTGCAAGCAGAGCTCCTTCATATACATTCTCTTTCTAACATCAGAAAATGGTTGTACCTTGTTAATAAAGTTCTGTAAATGGATTAATAATTTCCACAAAGGAAAAAATGTAAAACTTGCATCGGCACAATGTTACTTCTAATCAAGTGATCTTCATAATTCTCCAGAACAAACGGAACTTCATATTTTCCATATGTAACCATCTTTGCCACCCAAAGCACTTTGTGTTCAATAAAAATACCAGCTTTCATTAGAGGAAAAAAAACCCTTCTGCTGCTTGGTTTTCCTGGCATTGCATATCTCTGGTTCCCTCACTCAACATGTTTAGAATTAAATCACAAAACCTTAACTCACCCTCTAATGATCTGTTTGTTTCCAGATTCATGTTCCCACAATATGTTTGCTGACAGCAGTTGGGCTCTTTGACAAAAGAGAAGGAATTTTTCCCAACGATGTATATTTGCTTCATTCTGTTGCGTTACAGGGGAAGGGTGCAGGCTGTGTGAGCTGTCACCAGTAACGTGACTGTAAGACCCAATTTAATTTATTTGGTACAAACTAAATGTTTATATTAAGTGTTCTTTGTTCAGAACATTATCGCTTCAACATTCAGCTTTTTATGAAGAGAGCTGTGAGAAAGGTTGAGCCCTATTTTGAAAGGATTTTTAAATTTAGCATTGCTATGAGTTGGAGCCAAAACCCCAACACATACGGTTCTCAGGAGGAGGATGGTAAAAAGCTGCTTGCCTCAGTTTCAAGCACTTCAAAACTGTTCTTTTTGACTTTGTATTATGTGTTAGAACAGAATAAAAGCAAACCAATTCTTGAAAGGATACATTGTTTCAAAATAAATCCAAAATGTTACCGCCTAAATAATGTTGAGTCCAGTATTATGACACTATTGACCCTTGTTCCTTTCTCCCATCCTTTAAACAATCCCTTCAAATTCGTATTTATATCACAAAGCGCTTTGATCTCCAGAGAAACGACGCACACTGGGATGAAATCTATGTGTCCCTAGGCTTTCTGACCCGCCCATGGATGGACGGGCCAGGCAGGCGTCCCCACCCTGGTGCCCACACGCAGCCACGCTCCAGGCAGCAGTGACAACAGGCGATTGCTTAATAAACTGGTGACAGCCGAACACAAAGCAAACCCAAGTCTGCAATATTGGAGAGCCATGGATGTGCTCTGTTTCAAAAGTGAAATTTATCTCGTATTTTTCTGAGTCTAGTGCAAGTTTCTCTGTCAGAAGAATACTGAAGTTTGTTAATGGCATCAATAATCTTATCCCATACAAGCATACCGGAAAGCTGCATCCAGGTGTGGCATTTGCCACCCAGAAAAGACAACAAGAAAAGGGAGAGTGGCGAGGAGGACGGCTACGGCACGGAAAACCCATCTTGTAGCGAACGACTTCAGGAGCCCGAGTTGGTGCTGAGAAGCTGGAAGCCAGACGCAGTCACGGGCTGCGGGGAAGAGCAGTGTGGGGGCGAGGGGTGCTCCCTCCCCAGAGGGAAAAGGACTCAGCCAGAAAGCTGCAGCCAGGCAGAGCCATGCACCAGGGAAATGTAATTGCAAACAGGAGCGACTTAACCTTGTGA
The DNA here is from genome assembly GCF_036417535.1 of Chlamydotis macqueenii. Classification (NCBI taxonomy): domain Eukaryota; kingdom Metazoa; phylum Chordata; class Aves; order Otidiformes; family Otididae; genus Chlamydotis; species Chlamydotis macqueenii. Next base: position 10,108,670 of record NC_141565.1, on the reverse strand, counting down.
GCAACTCACTGTACCCTTTCCGCTTACTACAGTAGATCCTCCACCTCTCTCATGGAAAAATCAACATCAGATGTTTCTCTAAAACACGTGTAATTTAAATAGGAACAATTTCAGGTGGTGGTCCCGCCTGTGACATCGTATCTCGTCACTGATTTCACAGTCCCTGTTTCCTTGGGGGTAATTTGTCCTAGGAACACTGATCCCAAGTTTTACTCCTAGACAGAATTAATGTCTTACTATTACATCCATTTCCACAGGAACTAGAATTACTCTTACTCGCTTATTGCAAAATATTTTAGACACAACAAATAAAATACCTCCCGGTTTATCCGAAGAAAGGAAATCCTTTCTGCAGACTCCCCTCTGCTCCCTGCTGAGATGAGGACTCGGAAGACAGCGAGGTCCGGCAGCAGCGCGCCAGGGTGTTTCTCTGGGGTGTGAAGCCGACCCTCCTTTATTGCAGACAGCAGCTCTGTGACACAGGAACTGCTCTGCTTTGCCAGTGCCCTGTTTTCACAAGGTATTTAACAAATGGGCTTTCAACAGCAAATACACAGGCTGAGATCAGGAAGGCAAATGACCTTTGTGCTTGTGATTGCACGTTCATGTAATTAGGTTTATTTTCCTCATTAACATATAGGTATCCCTTTTTTTTTGTCACCACGCCTTATTTTATTTTAATAGGCTGCTTTATTGTATTCGAAAATGTAGAGGAAAATAGAAAAAAAAATTCCTATTGTTCTCCCACATGTTTGTTTTCACTACAACTGCTAAGAGGAAAAGCCCTTTACAAAAACAGGATACAGCAGACTCCTCTGCACGGCTGCACCGTGCACCCCCACGCACACGCACGCTCCGGGCACGATTGCAGTGGTGATCCAGAGTCCATAGAAAGTCATACATAAATTAAAAATATCAATGGGAGTTTTGTTATCCACTTGGGTGGGAGTAGCGTCAAGTCCCTGCTGAATAAACCCCACCAGCCCGGGCAGGTTCTGCTCCCCTTGGGCGCATTACAGTCGGCCTACGGGCGTTTCGTGTGACGTCAGTTACGCACAAGGAGGGCAGACGGGGACGTCGGCAGGGCAAACCCCACCACTGCGGGAAGGCGTCGAGCCAACGAGCTGCATGGCAAAAGCCATAGCATCCAGCATCCCTTCCTGGCTGTCCTAAGGGACAAAACAGCAGGGACCCATCCAACATCACCTACACCAGGTGCTGCCTGGCCCCAGGAGATGCCCCCAAATCCCCCATTGGCCTTGCTGAGCAGCTGCAGGCTGTCTCTGGGGTGCCCTCAGGAGTGGGGCTCCTGCTGTGTTTCTACTAATGACTTTTCTGAGCTCCCCTCTTATCATATCACACAGCCTCCTTTCCCCTGCTCGGATTATTGCTTCCTCTGCTTGGTTTTCGGATGGCCAGCGGAGGGGTCCCCGGCTGTGCCAGCAGCCCCTGGGAAGGGCGCTGGGGCTGAGGCAGGAGGACTGGCAGGCTGCGCTCGCTGCAAAGCACGTTCCTGCGGGCTGTTGTTACAGAGAAAATTAAAATTGCTGTTTCCTTTCTCCCCACACATTAGCATTTGGAAGAGTTAATGCTTCCAAAAAATAACACTGACTTGCCCTTCGTGATACAGAGAATAAATCAAACGCAGTTACCAGGAAATCTGCATTTCTGTAATCAAGAGCCTCATCTCTGGCCAGAAAACACCTTGTGGGAATTTGGTTGTAGCGACTGGGAGGCCAGTAAAGAGCAACCTGAGCTCTTCTGACTCTGAAACACGGCGATTGCAATTCCACTCGCCTGGTCAGAAACCACTGCTTAGCAGCCATCCGCCCGGCAACCTCCTTCAGACACCATCCCGCGATCAGTTTAATTAAAAATAAAAAGTCTCAGATTTTAAGGAAATATATTCTGTTTTCTTTCTAAGGAAAAACATGGAACGCCATAAGGGTTGAAGGTATTCTCAGGACGTGTGGAACAACGTACTACTTCAGTTTTCATTTAATAGGGATGTGGTTCTACTTGCTTTTCTTTGAACTAAGTGTAATCCTTGTTTCTTCACCGGAAATTATTGTGAGTTTTGATTCAGCCTTGATTTCTGAACAAGAGGAATTATTTATAATGTAAAATCATTACATTTTACAATGTAAATAATATGATACATGTTTATGCAAATCCTAGGTAAGACTGCACCACTTTATTACTGCAGAATAAACACCTGCATTACTGACAGAGTGCCTTTGAACCAGTGAGTGTTTGCTTTTGCTCGGTAAACTGAAGAGCCAGGGAGACAACACAGATCTAGCACAACAGCCTATGCCTGATATTACTTTGAATCAAACCACGATGTTTTCAGCTCAAGGGAAAAAAAAAAGCCAATTTCTATTTATACCGAGATCTTTCGTTGTTCAGAAACTGTAAACCAACACACCACACTTTTTGCATTTATTGGTAAATAACTGTCCATCATTAGAGGACAGGATTAAAGAATATGCCCATCATTCCCTCCTCATCAGGGAGAAACAAACCTACAACGTCCTCCCCTGCTGCATGCAAGGAGCTCAATTACAAAACCGTGTTGTTCCCAAAGCCTCAGGATCTGCTGCCTGGCAGTCCCAAAAGGCAAGAAATTGCGCTTCCCCAGGCGCTGTTAGGACAAGCTCGCTTTGAGCAATCCCCTCTGAAGTGGATTGGGACAACCCTCCATCCCACGGACCATCGCGCCCCGCCATTGCCCCAGCCCCAGGGGTCCCATTGGAGCTGAGGGCAGGTCCCGCGCGACACCCAACCATGGCCACCCCTCGCACTTACCGGCCACCGCTCCCTGCCAAGCCGATGGATGAAACTGCCGGGCTTGGGCTGGGAGCCGCTGCTGTTCCGGCAGCGGGAGGTCACCAGGCTGCTGGTTTGATCTTCAGTTCATTTTCCATCTGAAAAATTTAACTCCTTCACGCCCTGGAAGGCAAAATATCGTCAGGGCTGGCTGCGCCTCCGTGCTCGTCCCTTGCCAGGGACTCTGAGCACACCCTTGCGCCAGGCTGCCAAAAAACAGGATGTGCACCTGAGTGCAACCAGGATGTGAGGGGTTGGCGTGGGTGGTTTTTACTCTGAGACTTGGGGGTGAGTTTGCTGCAGAGAAGCCCATGGTGAAACCTTCCTCTTAACAACTTACACCCCCGCCAAGCCCCATCCCGAAGCTTCCCATATTCCCACGCATTCCTGTGGCTGCCCAAATCCCCCTGGGGACCCCAGGGGCTTATGCTTGGGAAGGGAAGGGGAAAACCTTTGACAGCACTTTTTTGCCTTCTCATCAAGCCCCTGGGAAATCGCAGGGGGTGGAAATCCCTTCTGGCAGAGGACAAACCTGGATCTATGAGGACATGCTGGGAGGTGGCCCTAAAACATCCTAGCCCTGGGCCTGCAGCCAGGAGCCGCCAGCCTGGCCATGCCCCTTCCTGGGCACCCACCTCCCTCCTTACTTTGATCAGAGAGAGGTTCCCAGGGATTGAGATGGGCTTTGGTGGGCCAGCTCAAGATGAAATTGTGCTTGCTCATGAAGGAGCAGAAGGAAGAAGATGCCCCTGCTTAGCCCTCGCAGCCCACTGGGTTTCCAGTTCCCTGTGTGCTGGCACTGGCCCCGCAGACAGTGCCACCAAAACACCCAGGGTGGGGTAGGGCCAGCCACCAGGAACTCAAAATACTGCTGTTTCCAGTAAGATGCATAAAAAGGTTACATGATGATGTCAGCCCTGACCTCCATGTTCCTCTTGCACTGATCTGCTGTACAGCTGTTGAGCAATGGAAATGCCTTCTGCGTTTTGAGGTGCTGCTTTCTGTCCTCTGCTGCAGGCTTGCCCTCACCTTGAGCCACCACACGTGCCCCACACAGAATGTTCAGAGTTGGAAAATGGGAATTTTGGGGCTCCTGTCCCCCAGGAAAGCCTGGAGCTAAGTCTGGCCGTGGTGAAGGGTTTTTCAAACATTGCTTGCTAGGTATGAAATCATGGCTCGATATAAACTCTGCTCTCGGAGCTGCTGTCACACATGGCTGTGGTGGCAGCCGGAGGAAAGGGACAGGCATGGACACATCCCAGACTCCTCTGCGGGAGGACATGCTGGGTGGGCAGGCTGCAGGTCAGGCCGTCACGGGAACGGCCATGCATGGCATGGACAGGAGCATCTCATGGGGCTGGCAGGAAGGCAGCAGGGCCAAGCCGCGGTGGACGGTGTCTCACAGACCCAACGCGCAGCGGGACATTGCAGTGCCCTGTAGGCACACTGCACACTGGCCCAGGCAGCACTGCCACGCCTGCTTAATCTCCGCATCCTTTCCAGTGCATCAGCCCACACACCCGCAGGAGTCTGTACTGGTCCTCGTCGCTGGTGACGAAGTGCTCAGAGCAAAGGACAAACACAAGGCTCCTGCAACCCATGGCTCCAACATCAGCACGTCCCACCTTGCACCCTGCATCTGGGCTTCGCTTGTGAGCTCCCTGGGGCAGGGGCTTTGCCTGGGCCCTTGAGTGAATCTGATGCATTTTAGCATAAACATTACACAAATTTATACAAATAACATGAACCTCAGCCAGCTGCTCCAGGGTGGATGCACCCATCAACGTCTCTTCCTCCCTGGGTGATTCCCAAAGGACTACGGGTGCACGCCATGGCCAACCCCCTTGTGCACCCAGGCACCCCAAGCTACACAAAAGGCATCTTCTGTCCCCAGTAATAGGAGCCTCGATGAAAGAGAAGCCCAACTAGGGGGAGAGAGAGGGGAGAGGTGCCTCCCCGCCCTTTTTCCCCACAGCAAGAGACTCTGACTGCAGCGCTGTAATTCCAGGTGACACACAGCATCCTCGGGGCTTCACCGCTGGCAGCACGCGAGACGACGGCCGGCACGTACTCCCCGCACAGACACCCTTATCGAAGGGCTGTGGCAGCTCTGCAGTCACCCCTGAGATCAGCCCCACTACATGACTTGACTTAAAGGCCAACATTTAAGGTATTTTCTCAAGCCTTGCTCAGGATAGAGTGCAGCTTTGGGGTTTTTCATTTCAAGTACGAAAAATGTAGTTAACGGATAATGACGCCTCTCGCTGCAGCGCAAGCAAGAAACCTTTCTGTGTTTCATGGCTGGTTCCCATGTCCTGAAGTACAAGAGGGTTTCTGCTTTCATTACAAAACACATTTGTACTCCAGCCTGAAAGCCCTTCTCATCTGGGAGCTCTCTAGCGGCCAGCAGTCTCTCCTGCATCTGGTGTTACTTAGCCAGCAATTTTTCTTCTGTGCTGCCTGGGGGCCAAAAGCACTCCCCAAAAGGCAAAACACGGGTTAAAATTGTTTAGAGAACAAAACTCTGTTAGAACACTTTATTGGAGTCCAGGGAAATTACTTTTAAAATACGTACACATAATGTTAGCAGCAATAATACACTTTTTTTTAAAGTCCACCGCAAAAGCAGTGATGTTTTAGAGCAGAGCCAGTGTTTCAAACCCATCTGTACGGAGATCACATCAGATGCACGGTTTACGGTTCCACTCCCCGCGGTGTGAAAGAAAATAGGCTGCTAACCGTACTTACCTTCAGCTAACGCGTTCGCTGAACTTGGATAGTTCGGTTGTGTAATTGCTTGAACTCAGAAAGCTTCACTTTCACACAGAAAGCTAAAACCGGGTTTTTTTTTTTTCATTTACAGGCTTCTCAGCTTGTATCAAAGCCATCCTTCTCAGTCCTGCCTGGGTTCTGCCACTATGATGCTTAAACCTGTTACATTTAAGTTATTACAAGGTGATACATTAACCTAGGAGGTGAACAGTGAACACAGGGCCTGTCCCAGCAGCGGCCTCTCAGCCTTACAGCGCAAACGCTGATGCTCGCCTGCTCGACATCAACCTCCACCTTCCCCTGGGGCTGGGGGGACAGAGGGGCACCGGCACAAGGCAGCTCGAGCACCCCGGCCACCCTGGCCTTAGAGCTTGAGGGGGTTCATTAAGGAGTTGCATTAAATGCTGGTGATTTCTCAGCTGACAACAGAGAGATTGGGTTACCTCCCCGTGCAGCTCTCCTGGGCAGAAGCAGGGTCTCCTATTTTTCCCTCCCCAGAGGAGGGGGCCCAGTGGGCTGCAGGCGTTCGGGGGGGCAGTTCAAGGGGGTGCAGCCCCGGCTGATTTGGACTCTGCCCAGGGTACGCTGGCTACAAGCACGTTACACATCACTTTGCTTACGGCTACCTGCCATTGACGGCATTTTCTGGGGGGAACGGGAGCTCCAGAGGACCGTTCCCATCGGCTGGGGTGCAGGGACAGGCAGCGCAGTGGGGATCTGCTGGCACGGACACTCTAAAGCTAGTCTGAGATTTACACATCATCTTGAAAAAAAGGGTGAAAAATACAAATGATAAGAATAAAACAATGGAATCTGAGCAAACAACATTAATGGACTTTTGCCTAATTTCTTAAGCAAGGTCCTATGTTTATAAACTGAAGAGAAACATCCAGAGGTTCCTAGTTTGAGATCTCATTTCCTTGTTAATCAGAAACACACCCTGAACACTTCATCTCTGTTTTCAGATGTTGCCTTCTCACAGAAATGACGATCTAAAGCATTAATCTTTTTGTTTAAAAAACACCTTTTCATTAAAAAAGTTATGTTTTTTTTTCATTCTTACTATAGCCCTACATTTTAATCTTTTTATCGCTTTTTATATGGGAACAGGCATTTTTATAAACTTAGTGAAACCTTTCTTAGAAGGGGTGGAGATATGAAATATTTCTAAGATGGAGTTTTCTTTGATTTCCAAATAATTTTATTAAAGTGCTAGAAAGCTGTGGAAAATAATCCCAGTGAGAGAGAAGTAACAGAGAGCCAGGTTCTTCCTAAGCCTCCGAGACCCTTTCAAGTTCGTCTGAAAACCTCACTGTTAATCAAAATAATTGCATGAGAACCAATCAGGAAATCCCGAAACATTCAAAATGAAAACTTGTCATTCCAAATTCACCATTGTGGCTAAAAACCAGATTATCTCTGTCAAAAGCTGTGGGAAAGTTTGCTTTGTAGCAGTAGGGGCAGAAATAAATATTTGCCCAATATGTTTTGTTTATCCTAAAAACATACATACATGTGCAGCGCTTCAATTAAACACTATTTTCTTTTCCCCCATGTGCACATCATTCGAGCTGCCCATGTGGGGAGCTTCTAAAGTATCTCTCCCAGGAGTCAGGGCCGTGGCTGGACGCCAGCGAGTTACTCAGGCCGTCATGCCGCGGCGGGGCAGGTTGGACTGCTTTGAATTTTAAGCCTCATTTCTTCGGTCTCACCTCTGAGTCCACTTAAACATAGCCAACTCCTTGCTGTAATTTAAAGCAGACGCACAAAGTGCCACTGAGAACGTACCTGCACACATGTCGTTATGTTTGCCTGTAAACTCCAGGTGTATCCGTGATCTCCTCTTGCTGAGGCACAGGGTGAAGGGGTTCGGGTGCTGACAGGATCTGTTTCACCAAGACAACATGTAGATTCCCCAAATTGCAGTATTTAAACCATTTAAGAAAGTGCAAGTTTTCTTGAGGAAGACTGGTGCTGGGGATGACTGAGCTGGTGGAAGAGCTTGACCCCACGTGGGGACTGGGAGTGGAGACCTCCTCTGCAACATCCCCAGCACCTGGTTATACCAAGATACCCAGCACCACGTGGCCGCCCCACGTTGGCCTTTGCCACCTCGGCTACCGCCAGCGCTGCCGTCGATCCCCTTCCCTCCTAACCAGGTCCCTGGGGGCTTCTCTCGAGGGGGCCCTTCACTTCCCAGGGGTTTAATATTTTCACCAATTTCAAGTGAAGTGATTGCTCGAGCTAGGGCCCGGCTCTCTTGGGGACACCAGGCTAAAACAAGTGGTTCAAAGCACAGCCCCTTATAGCCCTGCAGTGCTCACCAGCTTCTCCTGGACGTACCCTGAGGACGAAGTCCTCTGCACTCTTTTGCAGGGATGTGGTCAGAGTTACGGATGTGGAAGGTCTCCAGTCTGAGCTCTCTTTTGTAACAGCTGTTAGCAAAGTTAACGATGGGCTTTGTTTTGAAAATAAGGTCTATACTTACAAACACGTAATTTAAAAATGCAGTTGTTTAAAAAAAAATAGAAAAATAAAAGTAAAAAAAAATCCAGCCCAGTGGTCCAACACTCCTGGTCCACTCTCCTGTGGTAGCAACATTCAAATAGGTGAAGAGAGAAGGAAAACAAGGGCTGGGAAAAGAACAAATGGTCGCCACATTCAAAAACACCTGCTGGAAGTGACTGCAGCAGAAAACAGTTCAGAATATTTTGGTAAACACGAGGATGATGCCCATAACCCACCACTGCTCCTAAGGGAGCTGGGGACCTCTGGATGCTTCACCCTGGGGACCCCACCGGAGCATCCTCTGATCCCGCTGGCACCACATGAAAGCACAACAATCCTTTGTGAGGTACAAAGATTCTTTCAAAACCTCTTCTTGCCTGAAACAACTCACAACTAAACAAAAGTCTGGCTTATTTTGTCTGGATTTAGCAAGTCTTGGCTCTTCATCATCTCAGGAGATCAGGGTCTTGATGCTTCTCCCACTCGAGTCATCAGGAACATTGCCAGGAGCTCCAGACGGCAACCAGACCTTATCCTCCATGCTTATCTGTCGAGCTGACACCTTTTAATTTCCTAGCATCTATTGTAACAATAAATTTGCCAGAGCTGAGCATTGCTACAAGTAGAGCAGGACAGGCAGCAGCTTTCTGCTGCCGCACAGGCAGGTGACGATGCTCGGTCACCACTGATGTGGGTCCCTCCGAGCTGCAAAACAAACCCTGTGCTGGGACCCCCTGTGCTGGGGGCTGAGCTGGAGAGGCCACCTGGGATGCCCCAGCCCTCCAGCTCCGGCCTTGTATTTGGGATTTCTGTTGCCTGGCCATGGGGCAGCACCAGGGTGTAATACGTGTTTTAGGAATGAGAAATTCTGGCATTTTGCTCGAGCTCTCCCGTTCTCTCTCCCGGCCCTTCCAGCGCAGTGAAGGGCTGGCTCACCCCAAAGCGCTGTGGCCAGGACCGGCCGGGCCCATGACAGCGCATGAGTTTGCACACAAGCACCGCTTTTATGCGAGGAAGACAACTGGTTTGACACAACGCTCTGTTTCTGAGTAAGAAGCGGTGGCAGCTACAGGCTGGCTCTCCACACTGAATTTAATTTTCAACCTGTTTCTGTGGGATGTAGCAGTGAATTTTTGTAAAACCATGGAAGCAGACACATCCTGTGTGCGTCCTCTCATGGGACCATCACTTCTGCTGTCAGACACCAGCGGCACTTCCAGCCCTGCTGTGCTGCGGCGCCTTGCTGCCATCACCAACCGCTGCTGCGGCCGCTGACCCCTCAAAGCCAAGTGACAGCTCTGACCGGCTACTTACGCCTCCACATACTCAGCTACGGGTCCACCCCAGCAGAACGGGCAGAGCTACCAGTAGCAGGCACCTTCCTCCCAGCCCTTGGAAGAAAAGGAGAAACCCAAAGGGAGTCAAGGACACCTTCAGAGAGGAACAGACACCAACGGGGAGCTGCGCCGGGAGGGGAAGAGGCTGAGGAGCAGGATTATAGATGAGTAACATGTGCGGTGTAATTAATCTAGATTAGTTTTTATTTTATAGCATTAACAGCCCGCAGTCACAGCATGTGGTGATCTGGTCCTGCGAGTTCCCAGCCTTTACAGGGCTGGGCCAGATCACTCGGCGCTGGGAGATCTCCAAGCACGGCGTCAGCGCGCAGGAAGCAGTGCTGGTGACTCACCGGCTGCATGCTTGCTTGGAGACTAATGAACTAATACCCGGCATTCTGGCCCTTTCCATGGCCCCCTTCCATTAATCTTCTGGTTAAAAAGCGCAGCAGTCGCTCAGAGGGGAAATTCCCATAGAGCAGGATTTGTGCCGGCAGCCCCCCTGCGCTGACCTCCTTGGCAGCCCCTGCGGAGCCAAATGTCCGACTCCTCCGACCCAGCAGCCATGCTCAGGAGCTGCTGAGATTTAGGGCTCTTCTTCCCAATGGCCTTTGGAGGCTGGATCTCCTGCAACGCATGCCAGGTGATGGGGTTTGGGCTGCAATTTGTGTCTCAGGGACGAAATACAGAAGCAGGGTCTCATCCTGGTGTTGGGCAGCTCACAATGACATCTTTGCTCCCATAAAAGGTTGACTTTAGCATTTCCAGCAGATTCCACCTTCTGCAATAGCAAGTTGCCTATCTGAAGCGCTCGCAGTCATCCTCACCACCCTCCCAGCCTTCTCCCCATACAAACCCTGGAGATTTGAGGTTTTATTTTCCCCGGGTTACAAATTGCCACATGCTGTCCATAAAAGCCCCACATACCTCTTTTGCCTGCAGCAATAATAGAGCTTTTCCAGCCTCAAAAAACTGAAGCACAGTTAAAAATTGGTTCTTTAAACTCCTGGAGACAAGAGCTGCACAGCGCCACAAACAGGAGGAAAACCTCAGATCTTGGAGACAAGTCCTGCTAGTGAGCAAAGTGCGACAGAATTTGATCTGTGCTTCCCTTTTTGTCCAGGACAGAATGTATTTACCATCATATCTTCATGTGGAAAACTAAATCATCCCAGGGATGGCACAGACCTGCTCCAGAGGCTTTGCAGCCTTGGGGAGTGGGACAACCAGTGCAACCAGGGGCTGGGGGTCCAGTTACCACACAGCTACTTTACTGCATCCTTTCACTTTATTTTACATTTCATATTTCCTCAATATAATAGAATACAATTTATTTTACATAATCTACACAAACTATATCACAATGCTTTACAGAGCAAAGCATGAATTACATGGTAAAAACCGGGAGAAAAACGATGAGGTCCTCTGCACTGCCAAGCCCCCTGTTTTCTCCCTGTTGGGTGACCTCCTGGGATGCCCTCAATCTACTGGCAAACTCCCACCCAGCTGATCACTGGCCCCGAGGTGAACCTGGCTCCCCGCTCTCCAGAGCAGGGGCAGGGTTGGAGCCCCGCTGCCGCCAGCCTGAGGACTTGTCCCATGTAACCTCCCCTTGTTCTTATCTCCATTTTTTCACAAGACAAAAAGCAGCTCTTCTTCTTTTGAGCAACGTAATTACTCCCAAAGTAATTACTGCAAACTCGGGGGGGGGAACCCACCTCATTCTTTTCTCCGAGCTATTTTTTGCATAGCACATGGGTGGCCCCAGATAAACCACTGGGTTTGGCAATGCTGTTTGCTGCATTTATGAAAGCTGTAAATCCATCACAGCTCCCCAGTAACAGAGGCAGGGCAGGAGGTGGACCTGTCTCCTCTGACAGTCTCTTTTTGTAGCTGCTTTATGAACACAGTTAGGAAAAGCACTCACAGCCACCGCTCATGATGTTACGGGATATTGTACGCAACGTTTGATTGATGACTGCCAGGTCTCTAAGACCGAGCAATGAGAGTACCGACAAGGGACAAAGGGAAGGTTTTGGAGGCCGGGAGGGAGCGGGGCGGTGGTTAGCAGGAGCTGCCAGGAGTTGGGGGTCACACACACATGGGGAGATTGCAAGGACAGAGAGAGGGAGAGGCACCTTACTGCCAGAAGAACAGTTTTCAGATGGATCCCCGAAGTGGTCCCAGTAGGAATTCTGAAGAAAACACACGCACCCATGCAAATACAGACACGCGCAGCAGCAAAAGGAAGGTACTGGCTCCAGCTTCCCCCAGCGCCTGCGTTACCGCAGAACATCCCATTGTGAGCAGGGCGCTATTTTAACAACTATTTTTAATGAGTAATAAGAATAATAAACCACCGATTTTCCATTCTCTAACCTAATGGAATAAATGTATAAATTCACAGCATCTGTACGTCACGTCCAGAAACTTCCCCAAATATGGAAAAATCAGGATCCCTTCCTGAAAGAGCAAAATGGAACACACCCATGGCAGAACTGATGACAATGGGCAGAAAAAGAGCAAAGAAGGCCTGTAGGAATAAGTTTCTGTACAACACTTAAATTAGAAACATAGGTCAAATGTACATTTGATGGGTAGGAAAATAATGATTAGTGGACAAGAAACCAGAGAGTTTTCCTAACTTGAGAGTCTGCTTCCTCTCCTAATCCCTTTCATTCCACTTCCACATCAGTGAATCAGACTTTGACCTAAAACCTTTGCAGCAGGAGAATTAGCCAAATGCTTGAATTAAATATTGCTTATAAAAAAATCTATTTCCTTTTCATAACAGCAAACTTTCCAACTGGGAAAAGAGTTTGGGGCCCACATGCTTTCTAAGTTTGTAGAAATAGAAGTTTCTCTCTCTTGCATCCCATCCCTCATAATCTGGAAAAGATACATGCCTTACACATTGAATTCTTCTCCAGGAGAAACTCAGCAGGATATTTGCTTAACCAGGAGGAATTCTCTACATCTAAACGATCCTTGAACGATCTCTTCTTTTTTGACCACATTTCCTGTAGCCCTTGAAACCACTTTAAGTACAGCAGGTCTCTGCTGACCCCGGTGGCTGCCGTTCGGCGTTCCAGGAATTCCTCCTGACCAGGATGCAGAGCATCTGCTGTGGCTCTCCTGGGCCCAGCAGTCAAGGGACAAACCTACCTCAGCCTGACTGCAAGATCAAGTGCTACCATGAGGTCATTCCAGCAGAAAATAAAAATAAAATTAAAAAAAAAACCAAAACAGACCCTGCCTGCATAACAGCACTTACCAAGAAACTCCCAAAAACCCCCAAAAAAACCACCCCATATCCCTCTCAATTTTATATTACATTCATATTATATAGTTATAATCTCTGGAGCAGACCAGCAGTGGCTCATTGAGTACACACAAATTAAGCCTACACAACGGCCTCGCGAACAAAATGGACACACTGCCAGGTTCCACGTGGCCACGCTGGCAGAGGCAGGTGAACTACAGCTCACAACATTTTCAAAACCAGACTAAGACTTGGGGGATAGGAGAGGGTCCTGCCCAACTAACTTTGCTTTTAATCAATTGAGGTACACGAACTTTCATCTCTAAAGTTTGGATGTGATGCATAACTGATAGAGATGGTAACTGTAATCTCAAATACTAAAATAGCAAAGTGTTTACTAAATAAGTACTGGCTAGTCCATACAAAGCTGCTCTTCCGGAGAAGGTTATGATTATAATTAAAAAAAAAAAAAAAACATTCAAAGCCTAAACAGAACTTTGGTAACTGCATTACGGTCCCGTTTTCTTCATCCATCAGTCATCGCTCTTGGCTCAGTTTATGAGCAGCAGTCGTTTCTCAGACCATGGAAAGGAGGTTGTATCTTCCCTACAAGCGAGCAGAAGACCATCGTGTTTAACTAACGATGGAAGCTTTGCCTGTGGAAAATGTAATAATTTAAGTTTCCATATTGGTGGCATAACTGGAATATCTAAGTAATCGCGTGAGTGTTTTCTTGGACTAGTTTTAAGATTACTGCATAGAAGGAAAGGCTTTGAAGTTCTGGCAAAAAATGAGAACTGGAACTGGTGGCTTTATATCCTGATGGGCCTTTCAGGGGCCATGGGCATATATTTAGAGCAGCAATTAGGTCAATTTTTCTGTTGTTCTAGAAGAACAAGAAACATTTCTACATTTCTTGAGAATTCTTCCTTAATGAGAGAGAAAAAGGAGGCAACTCTCCCTGTGTCACTCCTGACTGGTAGAGGGTGGCTTTACATGATGCAAATGCCCAAGGATGGGCTCAAGGAGCACACGCAGTCCAGGGCCCACTCCTACAAAGCAGCAAATGCCAACAAACTGGCAAGCACTGTGGACTTGAAGTGAGCCTATGGATCTGGTCTGCGTACCTGCAAAGACATCTTCCTGTCCTCTGCACTACGCAGGCATGCTCCAGCCATGGGGAGGATGTCCTGCAGACCTCATCCTACAAGTTTCTCTGAACTCCTCTCTAGGGCCTTATGTTCGTGCAGGAACACGGGGCCACGATTCAAGGCAAGATCACAACACAGACCCTCCTGAACAACCCTGATGCAGCTGGCTCTCTATCAGACACCTTTCACTGCAGACAGGATCAATTCCTACCTGCCATGTCCTGCTGCCTCCATAAAGCAGTTAAGACACATACAGCAAACTTCATACACAAGTTATTCGGTGGGTAAACAATCACCAGTGGACAAGGCATTAATAAAAAAAAAAAAAAAAGAAGGCAAAAAACTAAGCCTAGTATGGCACCAGTTAGCTTAGAATATTCTTTTTGCTTTACCCCTCTTGCTTCAATTGGATCAGTACTTTTTAATATGATCTTTATCACATCTTATTAATGAAAGCATAACTCAGTTCTGTTGAAGCAAAATAGATTGCATCACAAAATATAACTTCCCAGGATTTCATGCTCATGGCACGCTAAGTCACGCTGATTCCTGTTCTAGATGTGCAAATGGAGATGTGCCGAGTTTTGAAGGACACAGAAGATCCTGCTAAATACCCAGTAAACAGCCCTTCTTCAGAAAGTGCTATATGTAGATATGAGGACCACTGAAGTAGTATGGAAAACATAGACCGTATCCTAAGGCAGTGATGCCTCAAACATGTGCTGAAGCCCATAAAAATAAGTTAAAGGCTGTGTTGACAGACAGGATGAAGGGAAAATCTGTTTCTGGGATTAGTAGTTACAAAAGGTCTTCCAGATTTTGGAGCAATCACAGGATGAGATTTCCAGATGGCTAACCAGGATCTCAGTAAGACCAGGGAAGAAACACGCATCCATAAAGCTACCAGGCACAGCAAATTTTCTAGATAAATGGTATCTCAAGGGTACTCTTGAGAATCGTCACACGAATTGTGGCACCCAAAATCCTCTCCAAAGGAGGGCCAGCCTCTCCAAAACTGGTCAAAATCTCCCCACCTTCCTGGAAGCAGGAAGAGTGAAAACTGCTTCATGTCAGCCAGGACACCAGCCCATAGGCTGGGCAGACTCATGCAAATAGAAGGGGAAATGCTGAGCCCTTTGGGGAGGATTTCTTTGGGGCACTGCTGCAAGACCGACAATGCTGGACCCAGCGAGGAGCTGACGTATGTTTGCGAGATGCCCTAAAACATCTCACTTCAGCCCCGACGCCGGCTGGGCTCATCTGCTTTTATAAAAGCTGCGGTTTTGAGATGAGGGTGAAGACACCCGACAAGCTCAGGATGAGGCATGAAGTGCCATCAGGGAACTACTGCTCCCACAGGGAACTGAACAGACAGAACATCTGCAGATGCGGTCTTCCACAGGTTTTAGTGTGAGACTTGGGCTTTAGAGCAAATGAAACATGGCAGGAGCCATAAAAACCAAGTTGCTGGCCTCCTCCAAACAACTTGGCAGCACCAGAGCCCTTCACAGGGCCAGACACCAGGCTGATGGGTCAGTCCCTGAGCGCTTCCCCGCTCCAGCTGACAGCTTGGCAGCGTCGTGAGTGGCAACAGGAAAAAGGCAAAGACCAGATGAGAGAAATCAGGGATCTGACCCAAAAGTCTGCTGAGCCAGTCCTGGCTGCAAATTTGTCTTAATTTACTGAGGAAACAACTCAGAGAGGAGAGCAGGTATGCAGGCTCAGGATACAGCTGGAGGGTGCTGGGACCATGGCACCCCCCCATTTATGCGGCACAACTTCTCCAGCAGACAGGGGTCCTGCTCCTCATTAACAGCACCAAGCAAAGTCCGGTGTCCAGAAGGAAAGGGGCTGAGGCCAGGGCAGGGGGGGTGGCAGAAGAGCTTTCTCCTAAGCTTCAGGAAAGGAGAGAGGTAAAGGCAGGGGCGTAAGGATGAATGAGCCTCCTGAGGGCATGAGGTCAAGTTTGAAAACAAACTCACTGAAAACAATCACTAATGCTTGCTAAACACTTTTCCATTTTTTTAAACAAACAAACAAACCAACCCAAACAACTTTCAGTCTTCTGTCCTTGCACGACCAGTGCAGAAGAAGTTGCTCACTGACAGTGAGACGAGAGGCACGCTGAGACCATGTCCCTGCACACAGGCAGGTGCTAGGAAACGGGGAGCATCTGTCTACTTTCCCCATGGTGATTCACTACAGGACCAATTATTTTCAGTAAATATGGCACAGAAAATCCAAGTGAGGAGAACCCAGGGTTTTCTCCCTCCAGCAGGCAGCAGACAGACCGGTGTGTTGCTGCCAACGTGCAGCTTACGCAGAGGTGGAGCCTGCCAGTCTGCGGCTTTCCCCTTCGGAGCGAGTTATCGCCCATTCAGGTACAAAACAGATGCAAAACTCAGCCAGGCCAGTGCACTTGGCTGCTCGCAGGACGTCTTTAAAAGCTGAATGACAAGCTGTAGAGCAGATGTTCACCCTTGGCAGCAACTACAGCCATACTGTGGTGTATCGTTTTGCTTTTTCAGCTCTGGCCAAAAAGGATGCATATTTCCTCCACGCTGTGTTATGTAGAAGAGACTCAATCTGAACGTGGGGATATTTTCTGACAGACATCAGCAAACTTCTCTGGTAGGAAACCAAGCGCTTTACTGGCAGTTCATCAGTGCCCTGAACACCACCACTCGGAATGACTAACACATTGAATCCCAGAAATGAAACAGTGGTTACCGTTACTTTATGGTTCAGGCATCGTTTACAAAAGGCTTTTGGAGGAGTGCAAAAGCAGATTTCTGGAGGAAGCTGGAAGAACAAAAGAGCTGCTTGTGCTTTGCCTAGCACTCCCCAGCAGGCTGCAAGCACCAATTTTCAAATAGTTCAAAAGAAAAAAAAAAAAGTGAGTAATTTTGCTAATAAATTACAGTTTGAAAAGGAGTAAAGTCAGATTCACAGAGCTGATTTGGCTCAGGATACAGCGTCTTTCTTAAATACGCACACTTGAAGATGAATCACATATGTCTCATTAGGACACTGTTCCTAAAATTTGCTCTCCCATAACTGTTTAAGGTTCCCGTTCTGCAATAAAAGATGATGTCATTATTTGTATTAATAAAGGTAATGGTGCTCAGATGAAATCTAGGAAACTAGTCTCTTCCCTCTTACAAGCTTTGTTACCACGCTAACTTTCTTACCAGGTCAGAGAGTGTAAGAACTGGCCAGGGTATAAATAGAAACAGAAAGATGAAAAAGGTGCAAAAGTACCCAAAACACATACTTGACACACATTTCTTTTGTTTTTAGAAAACTGGCTAAAGTAAAAGTGATATAGTTCTCATCTCCCTCTGTCCATATCAGGGAGATTAAACTTCCGCACAGGAGAGCTGCAACCGAAAAATATCGCCATTATACTAAGCACAAAGAGCTTTTTCTTGAACACCGAGCATGCACGTGGCCTCCCCTCTCCCCCCCAGCTTACATTTTATGAGATTTTGGACAGTCAGAGCAAACTCTCCTTCCATATGTTCAGGATGTTAAGATTTCAACCTCCTTGCAGCAGGAAAATAAAGTCATCTTCTTTGTAATGCCACAGCACTGAGCAGACACACAGCACTCAACCAGTAACGCATGAACTGATCTCTGCCATTGCTGAGAACTGCAGGGATCCCGTAGCAGGTCTTGCTCCTGTCATGTCTGCAGATGCTCTGTTAAGGACTCCAGGGACATAGAGCAATTACTAGGGTTTGTTTCTGCTTTCCAGGAGCAGTTCTGTTTAGGAGAGAATAGAAAGGGATTATTTTTACCTTATAGTTTGGACTTACAGGGTGTGAACTGAATTTTTCTTCCCACAGAGATACATCCTCGTAACAACGGAGTATTACAGCGCCTTGTAACGGGGGTTCCTTCTGGGCAGCACACACAGTCCCAGGGCTGTCGGGGGTGGAAAGCAGGGCCCAATTAGCAGCGCAGCTGGGGGCTGCAGAGTCAAAAGGACTGCTGCACTTAGGCCACACACTGAGGGCTGCCTCAAGTTTTTTTCCTTTTGTTTTGGGGGGCTTTGTTGGTTTGTGGTTTTTTTTTTGCTTTGAGTCTGCTATACTTGACATCTGCTTCTGGTAAAATTAACAAACTCATTTTATTTAACATTAAACGTAGATTAAAACAGTACTGTGAACTGCATTGTCTGAATCTCTGGGATTGCAGGAAGTATCTATGAAGCATTTTCCACTTGCATGTGTATAGAGAACAAAACATTTAAGTGAAGATAATATTTTCCATATATATTACGTACATTATTATATACAAGAGAGAATCAGACAAAACAAAACTAGAACAAAGATTCTTTGAAGTTTCAAAAGAATCTTTGTCTATCAGCCATAGGGATGGCTTCAGCAAAGCTCCATGGATGAGGCATGAATGAGGCGACAGATGCATCAAAGGCATCTCACTCGAAACGCACAATTTAGCCAAAGCAGTACCAAGACCACGCAGAGGACGTACTGACACCAACATCATTCCTCCTACAGCAGAAGAGGTCCACAGATCTTACCTTCTCCTGACGTAGTCAGGCACAGGTCCACCCTTCATTGTGCCCTACAACAAGTTCTGGCATTGGACCAGCAGAGCCGCTGTTACTGGGGCTGTGCTCACGCCTGCAATGGCCCCGTGCCATCACGGCAGCGTACGCATCTGTGCTCTGCAAGATGAGCTCCACCAAATCTACCCCACAACATTTCCTGCAGCAGCAATTGCCGGGACAGAAGTCTTTGCTTGCTGGAGACCTCAGTGACTAGAAGGGTGCCTCTAATTAAAACCACCAGCACCTAACTGGCAGCTACTTTCTTTATTGTTCACCTGCTTAATGCTGCAAGGAAGGCTCCACGCCATCTCCGTGCTGTTGCAAAAAGCAGATGTCTTCTGCGTTCGGGGAGAGGGAAGCCTGCGGGCCCAGCGCACATGTGGCAGTGGAAGGTGCTGAGCTCGCACGGGCAAGAGGAAGCCTCGGGACACAGTGGCCCCACAGGTCAATGCCAGGAAGGGAAGAAGAATGGAGTAGGCTTCCCCCGAGGTTCAGGCACAGGGCAGGAAGGCAGATCCTGTCTCCAAGGCCCCTCTCTTGCACCAAAGCCAGGCAGGGCCAGCTTCTCCCTGCACGGGGCAGCTGGTGGCTGGAGGCTCTCCACCACCATGCCAGTGAGGGAGGGGGCAGACAGGAACAGAGAAGGTGGAGATGCTGTCTCAAGGCCTGAACAGTACTTTTCTCCTCCGAGGTAAAACCCAGGAACACCCCCGATCTTCCCAGACCTGCTTACTTGGCCCTTCCCTTCCTGATGGCCTCCCAGCCCCACGCCTGTCCTTGCATTGTGTGGGAACTTTCCCCAAAATGCACTGTTTTCCCCTCATTTCCTTCCTCTCAAGACACCTGGAACTTCCTCCCACAGGCTCCAGCCACCTCACAGTGACAGGAGCCAGGCCGCGCTTCCCAGGGCAGCGGCTTATTGTCTATGAAACCAAAACACCACACAGTGCACGGGGCCGCTGAGGTGGCGCATTCGGAGACAACACAACTCCGGATACGAGGGCTTTCACATATGGGAGATGACAAGTAACTTACTTCAGCAAAAATAGCCTGACATATTTGAGGAAAAACAGAAGCAGCAACTACCTCCCTCCAGAAGGCCATAGAAGTATTTTCCATCATGAAATATGTGAGAAAATGTATTTGAAATTTGTATTTTGACATTTCAAGCTGTTAGTAGAAGCTCCTTGCTTTAGAGAGTCAGTTTTGCATGCAATGAGCAATGCAGCACAGAAAGAAAAGGAAAAAAAAAAACCTTTCCAGCTTCAATGTCAGTTTAAAAGTTACTGGGAGGCAGCCAATACATTTGGGGAAGCTTTTTAAACTCCCTCTTGCAAACTAGGAGATGCCTCAGCAGAGATCTGTGAACACAGCAAGCACCGCACATCTCAACTCCAACTTACCCTTCCAACATGCTGAATTTTAAGAGCCTGGCATAGTTTTACCTGAACCTCTCCCCTTAAAACTGCGTTGAGAAGCACAAAGCTTCATCCTGCTAAGACAGACTGCATAGATAAGTTGAGTTTTATGCAACGCTCTGGTACACCAACTTATTTCTGCTACAGTGTTCTGTACGGATCTCTGAAGGACTGGCTTTCCCTTTTTTGTATTTCAGTTGTCCTCTTTTTACCTCTTTTCATCTTCATTAGTCAGAACCAGGAAGGGTGAAGTGGTGGTGTCCCTAACAAGAGTTAACAGGATGTGACTCCACCCTGAGTCACCATCCTCTTTCTCCTCAACTGGAGACGGCTGCTCGCACCTGGAGCCTGGACATCTATGGTAACACTCATCAGGACAGACAGACTGCTTTCTGAGCTTGCTCTTCAGAGGCTGCAGGATGCAACCTTCACATTAAACAGTTATAACTTGGTATCTTTACAGTATCTTCACAACCAAAAGGACTGAAGACCTCCAATATGTGCTCAAAATCTAAAGAATAATATAGCAGTTTTCTGATGAAGTATCACAGCCAGCAGGATCTAGCCGAAGCCCTACTTACAGTACAAGAAATTGAAAAGTTAACCCACATAGCTGCAGGATAGGACTAAATGCTCAATTATTGTTCTTTATTTTAGAATAAAAAACTTAACATGCTTTAATAATCTCCAGTGAATTGTATTTCATGGGACCTGGAAACCATTTACATTAAATGAACACCACTGTTAGATGAGTCCATGCGCATGTGAGTAGAACTGAGGTGTCTCAGTCGAGAAAGATCTCTGTACAGCAGTCTCATCTTCCATCTTGACATACGTTACATCAAAGGCTTCACTGATGAATTTCCTCGCCCTTCTAAGTGTGGTGAGGAGCAGAGATGCCCAGCAGACCCACATTCCAAGCAGATGCAACATTCTGCACGTCTGACAGAGCAATTCGGTTCTCACCAAAGAAATATCCCAGAAGCACTTGTTCCACTGGAATTATCCCAGGATTTGTTTCTTAATTACCAGGGGATGCATCAGTTTGGGGCAAGTAATTTTTTACCACTCTCTCTAGATTTGAAATGAGAAACACCATGTAAGTCACAAAGATTTTTTTTGCTATTTGTCTATTAAGTCTCCTCCTGAGCAGGGACACGGGCGTGCTAAGGAACACCCTCGCTCCCTGCATAAGCAGTTTTTCACATAAAGTAATATGGGAGATTGTTAACAATTTGTTATTGGCTGGGACATAATTAAGGAATGCATAAACATGATACTACCCTGCAGGTGCACCATGACAGCAACTTCACATTTCCTGTTTAAACAGATGGATGAGAGCCCTTTCAATGGGAAAGTACTGGAAGCTAAGGGAGAACTACTGTTGGGAGCAGCCTGCAGAGGAGGGACATACAATTGCTGCAACAAGTAGCGTAGCCCCAACACCCGGCCAATCCAAGTTTGCAGGTGAATTGAAAAATCACTGTGAAGTTGCTGCAGGCTGCATTTTCACTTACATGCCATTACAATAATTATGAAGTGAAAAAACCTGAGCAATTAATGACTATTACAATGCCCAGCTACAGCTGGACTACAGTCAAGTTCTGCAACAGAAAAACTGCCAACCGTGACTGCTACACACACAACAGAAAAAAACAACGCCTTAATACCACACCTAACAAGCCTGTAATACCGACACTGAATCTTTAAGAATAAGCAAACCTTTTTTTTCTCACTACTTTTTACCCATAGCATTACTCAGAAATAAACTAATTCAGCATTTGCCTCCTTGGTCTAGGAAAAAGCGCTCTGCGCTGGTATTTAAGAGACAGGAATTCGAGACAAAGTTATTGGTAGATGTTAGGTGTGATCTCTACTACCAACAGCATCCCATGAAGAGCAGCTAGACAGACATATTTAACACTCTTTATAGGCTTTTTTTTTCCCCCCTCAAAAAAACCTGAACAGCTAATAGAATGTTTTAATGCCAACTTTGGTGTTAAGTTTTTAAACAGAGAAACAGAAGGGAGCTACCTAGGCTGTGACACCAGGACTTATCACAGCCTGGAGTGGAACCACGCTTACTTAAACAGCACCCTGGGGTGGATCCAAACAGGGAGTAGACTTCCCTTCCTCAAACTGCTCAAACTTGCTGAAAACTACGTAAGTGACTCAGTAAAGGTCCTTTCTCCTGAGCCAGCGCTGAAGCAGAGCTCCAGAAGTGCATCCGATTCACAGTGCAGGTTAAAGACTGTAGGACTGTAGGTTTTCCTAAGGATGATCTGTGAATGACACCCTGAGGGTGTCTGGTCACTAGAAAACACGCAGCACAAAGCAGGGTTACACTCACACCATGCCATCCAGCCCCTCTCCCTGGGTTGCACGCAGACCTGTCGGAGCACTGCTTTGCCACATCACACGGAGGGGGAAGGTCATACGGCTGTGCACCCCACTTGCACAAACACGTAAACAGATCCCAATTTTAAAGTAAGTCTCGATTACCTTAACTAGTAACTTGTCTTCTACTGCAATAGAACAGAGCATGGCAGGTTACTTGGATGTTGTGGAGGGCTGAAATTTGGAGTTAGGCTGAATGAAAGACTATGTACAATGCAAATCAGCTTTCTGGTGTGTTGTAAATTTATTTTCATAATTTTTACCATTTATTCATCGCAAATGACATATTGCATATTTGGAACATTTTAAAATAAGAGTCACTATATTATTCAGGTAGTTTTGTCAGACCAAAACTGATGACATACCCAATTAAAGTATTTTCCAGAGCAAGAACTCTTTACAAGAAATATAAATAGAATATAA
Organism: Chlamydotis macqueenii; assembly: GCF_036417535.1. Taxonomy (NCBI): domain Eukaryota; kingdom Metazoa; phylum Chordata; class Aves; order Otidiformes; family Otididae; genus Chlamydotis; species Chlamydotis macqueenii. The sequence continues at coordinate 10,085,997 of NC_141565.1, read as the reverse complement.
ACTTCATAAATTATCTAGCACAAAAAGATTAAAATTGTAAATCCATTCCATACTGAAGGTAGTACTTAACCACTCATAGTATGTGTGTGGTGTTTCTGGGGTGAGGGGTGAGGAGGGAATTTCTTAACAGAAGGTACTGAAACAAATACGAGCTAGCTTTTGCATAAGTTTTATTCCAACAGAACAAAAATAAACGATCACTTAACCCTTTTCTCTCAAGTTACTAATTAATATGATCAGGTAAGAAAAAGTTACTTTTAGTTTTACCGAAGCTTTGGATTTGTTCATCTTCATCGGACACGATGAAGAGAGAACATGCATGGAAGCACATCCGCATTTTCAGTATGTCACCCGACATAATAAATTACATGTCTGCACCAACATCTCCATTCCCATAGTTGAGAATTATTTAACCAAGAATCTCAATTACATCTCCATTGGCATGGTTGCTAAGTGCAAGTAATCATGATCTATCTTACCACATGCAAGCGCAACCTCAGAACAGCAACGTATACACATGCACACACCCCCTCGGTGCGTCAGAAGTGTTCCATTCCCAGCACTGGGAATAATGGTGACCCAAACTGAGTAAAAGAATTTAAACACAGTCACATGAATCATTTAGAAACAGAAACGCCTTAGAGAGGGAAGTGTCAGTAATGTGATGGGGCTGAAGGAAGAAAGTAAAGTGTATGATCTTGGGAAAAGGATTGGTTTTGCTTCACCTTAAGATCTAAGCAAATCATGGAGTAATCTATGGGAAGCAATCAGTACAGAATTCAAGAATGTGGGATAATTCATGCCTGTCAAAGCATTTTAAAATAAAATTTCACTTTAATAAGCTTTTTAAAATGTGAATAAGTACTGGTAAATCATTTGACATTCCAGTAAAAGTGATCACTGCACTACTAGCACTGTAACTAATAATCCAGATTAAAAACCACCTGACAGATTGCTAAAGTAAGCGAAGGAATTATTGTAAGAGTATTTTCCCTTCTGTGCTGCAGGGATCTGGTTTTGGCTCACTATCATCCAACCACGTACGATGAACAACCTAGAAAAGCTTCAGTAGTCATCCCTGTTAAAACCTGAAGAGGAGAAAAAACAAGCCAAACTCATTGATGAAGCGCTGAACAGTAATGGGAACAGGCTGCTGCCTTGGACTGCTTGCCTACAGTGGTTTTTTCACAAACAATACTGCAAAGTCAGATACTTCGGGGCTGGGGTGATGCGAGGAATGCACAGATTTGATTCACAAGATGAAAATTCAAATGCTAGAAGTCAGTGAGTCCCAAAAAGGGTTCTCGTAGACAGCCAAACAGGAATAGCTGAGCAGGACATAAAGCTTATATTTATATGATGTTAGTAAGGTCATTACTGTAGGGACATGTTCTGCTCTGGCATTTACTCTTCAAAAAAGAACATTCAGAAAATTAAAAGTAGTTTAAAAACCTGACAATAAAAACTAGAGGGATGAAGAAAAAAATAAAAAATTCCTATAAAGTAAGATTGGAAAGTATTTTGATCTTAGCATGTCAAATCCCTGGATAAGGACAACATTCGTAGCAGTAGAACATCCTCCAAGAGAGATATATTGAAACCCAGTGGCTGGCAGCCAAAGCGAGATGAACTCAAACACAGGGGTGGATTATGGGTTTTTTTTTTTGAAAGGACAGTAGTTGCTCCAGTAACTTACCTAAAGAGGTGACTGATTCTTTTTCTGAAGTTCTTGAAGCAAGACTTTTTTTTTTTTTTTTTTTTCTAAAATACACACTTAACTTCTTGAATTATGCTTCTGATGTTAAAATCAGTTGGTGAAGTTTTATGACTGTGATATCCAGAAAAGCGAAGAGATGTGAGTTCCCTCTCCCTTCACCAACAAATGGAGCCTCTGGTGGCTCTTACCACTGGAACCTGCGTTTCAATTGCTAATTTGTCTTCTACTTCTGGGAGCCTCTAGTCCAATACTAGGAGCACCCACTGTTTTTAAAGCAGTAGCAGTGCCACCCTCTCTCCAAGCACAGGAATCTGGCTCCGTGGGCAAAACTTTGCTCACTAATTTGAACAAATTGGTGTAAACTAAAAGCCCAGAAAGGCAGGAAGAACTGGGAGACCCATACTGCAGCACAATTCCCCACCAGAGAAGAAAGGAATTCTGTGTCCACAAGCACACACAGAAGAACTGGGATGAGTTAATCAACTGTATCTGAGGAATTCAGTGCAGCTGTTTGCTGGAAGCAATCACACTTCAGATCCAGAGCTATATGCTTGAGAGACAGAGGGAGAGAATATGGCTTCTAATTCTTTCATATTATCAACTGCTGTATCAATGGAGACTCAAAATCTTGAGACACTTGCTAATGAAATACTAATGGTGGATGAAAAGCCAGAGGGGAAAAAAAGGCCCCTGGTGGAAAGCAGCCAGCCCATGTTGTAGAGCTAGAGCAAACTACAGCGGCTTCCCAAAAGCCATTGTGGTGACCTGGTGTTTTAAAGCACTCAGATGCTGCTGGTGGAATGAATCTCAGCAGTGGGTTTGTCATGGAGAAGATTCAAGCTGAAGAAATGATTCCTGCAAGTAGTAGAACCCTACAGATTAAGGCAGGAGACGTTCAAAATCTTATGTAAAACACACTGAAACCATGAGCAGGTAACATACTTCAGAAGACTTGATTAGTAAAATAAAAATAACTTAGGAATATACCCCAAAAATACATGCACAGATGATTACCTTTGCTTCAGCCATCAGCCATTTGATACTAAGTCTCACTAAGACTGTTTTATGAAAAAACTTTGCAATATATTGTGCAGGCTCACAATTCTCCATTTAGCACCAAAAAATCCAGAGATTCTGCAAGAAGGATCAGGCTAGGACTCTGGAAGAATGCATTTAATTCAGCTATAAGGAACAGGAAAATTACACTATTTAAAAAATATTGTATATGTATATTTTTAAATAAAAGGCCTGCTGTCGTAGTCCCCATGTAGGTAGAATTCTTTTAAAATTTATAAACAGGTGCCTCAGGGACAACACCAGGACAAAAGTGAAGAAGTGTTCAATATTTTATTATATTAAATCTTCCAAATTGAACTAGCAACTGATAAAACAACTCTAATTTTTCTAGTATGAGGAATCTTTTAAAAATGACAAACTTCAGTGCAAGCTCAGAGCACTTATTTTAGAAGCAGACTTAGAGCATCTTTGTGTGAAGCTCCTCATTACAGTAACTCCAAGGCTTAGCTAATCAAGCCTTGCAACTAAAAAGAACCTAAATGTGAGTATAAGAGAGCACACACATCTACCATAAACAAATGTTAACAAAAAAGTGGAAAAGTTTGTGCACAGAGTGCCTGAAAAATAACTCCACTTGCTGCTTTAGTATCAAAGCACTGAAGAACAGTAGCTTCCCAGTTATCCAATCCTTCTCCAGGGATTCTCACACCAAAAGAGTGAGCTGTGCATTTTAGCTCATTCCTGATCATTTTGAACATGCAAATGTCAAGAACTCCTGGGAAAGGCACTGTATTAGGGAACCACAGGTACACTTGTAAGCACAAACCCCCATGCAGCGTGTACTATGCACTTGTGTATGTAATATAAATATGCACACATGCACATGATTGAATTAGAAATCTTTCTCCTTTAATACAACCATTTGTTGTCTCAACAATTTCAGCTCCCTGATGCTCTAAAGTTTTTTGAAATCACATTTGTCTTTAATACAGGAACAAACCTATGTCACAGGCAGTGTTGCTCAGTATGGGGCACCAACTGGCAGTGCGGGCCCAGCCCGAGGATGGTCCCAGGGAACTCAGCACCTTCCCCACTGCCAGCCAGGAGGGACCACTGCTCCACCAGGCTCCACTCCACCTCCTCACACCACATCTACATGCTACCAGCAAGGAGGAGGGAACAGAATCCACTGGAAAGGAAGCAGCAGCTGAAAAAGGGACAAAGAGGGAGTTCAAGATGCTAAAGAGAGGAGGCAGCATCAGGCTCCCTTCTCCTAGGAGGTCTTTCCACTATTGCCCCACTATCTGCAGCCACTGCTCCTCCAATCTCACCACCTCTGCCACAGGCACAATCCACCCTTCAGCTCTGAACACTTATTTTCCCCCCCACCCGTGGCAATAATGCTCCCAAGCCTTCCATGGTGCTCTCCTCCCCACTTTCTTGCTGAAAACCACAGCCAGAATCAGCTGGACAAAAAACTGAAACCAGTGCAAATGTGAAATACAAGGTAAAAAAGTATTTTTCTATTACTGGACATGCTGCAGACATTGTGCCTAGTAACTGTGGCAATATCTAGTGCAAGAGAAACTTAGCATGAATCTTCTGTTTTCAAATGACATTCAACTCAAACATGCATAGGGAGAGTAAAGTTATTTTATTAAATCATGCACATCACGTGTGTTAGTGCAAATAGTTTAATCTGTACTCCAGAAATTCTATTGTATTTTTATATCTTTACAAAATAGATTTAAAACAATTATTTACTTTAAAAAATGTAATTCTGAAGTTAAGCATTTCAGAACAATATTTGCAATAACCTATATACAAGAGGTACTAAGTACCACTGGCATACGAGTGTTCTGTGGGTGGGTGGCTTCCTGCAACTGAAAAGGATGAAATGAGTAAACTAAATGACAATATTTATTTTCTACAAGTCACTTGTGGACTATATTTTCCAACTAGCAATCCTCCCATTAGCAAATCCCATGTAACTTAAGATAGAATCTTTAATTAAAGGACAATGACCCTTAAAACCTCACACAGTAAATTATAGGCTAAATTTCTATTTAAATATTTAAACTATCTGTCGATTGCCATAACATTGTTTAAAGCCAATTGAATTGCTGAGATTACCTCCCTATTTTGAAGTTTCCTTTAGCAGAGCCATTTTACTTTACCATTCTTTAGCATATTATTTAAGTCTTTAATAAACTTTTTTGACAGAACTGTTGAGCTGAACAAGACAACTATAGTCTACATTTAATTCAGCACTAACTACAGTGATTCCCACCAAAAGTCAGCAAATAGCAATAGTTATAGTACTTAGATAAGGAAAATAAACTTTGTAATGGGGACCACTGCATCTTACTTACAGCCACGTGATGAGGATGCACAAAATTTTACTACCAAACTAAAATCATCTTCACCTGACAATACTTCACCAGGTATATGATTCCAATTTTGTAGTATTTTATGTATCTTAGATGTTTTTTCAGCTAATCACAGACGTACTGTAGCAGTTCTCTTAATAAAGTTACGTCAACAAATCTTATCTAAAGAGCTTCTCCAGCTCAAGTCAGGAAGTATCAAATGACTGAAAAAATAAATTGATACATGTGATATGTGAGAAAGTATTCATACTTTTAAAGAATGCATCTCTTTAAATATATGAAATTTAATAAATTACATTCAAACTGAAGTTAACGTAAGTTGAATCACTGCACTATGTCCATCAAATGACCGAGTACTTGCTCCCAGAAATACCTTAGTTCACTCAAGAACACACACATGCTTACACTCGCACACGCGCACACTAAATACTCTAGGCTGGTCTTCACCATCAATATCTCTATCTCTTTAAGGCTGGATATGAATTGTGTTTATTCCCAAAAATCATTAATAAAGCAATCCTTATCAAAGAAAAATATACTTCCTTCAAAAGGTGTGGTATTCTTAAGTCTTGTTCCCAACAGCTCAGTGACTAACAGCAAGTAAAATGGTATACTAGTTTGTTGGTTTGTTTTTTTTTAAAAAAAAAAAAAAAAAAAAAAAAAAAAAAAAAAAAAAAAAAAGGTCGTACTGAAAGGCACTGAGCACACTGTATCTCTTTTCCAAGTATCTGCAAAGTTACTTGGCTTGGGTGTCCAAATCAGAAATGTGTTTTTCTTTTAAATCTGGCAATCAGATTCTAAAGTAAGTGTCCACAACCCTAGCCATTATAAATAATTTGGTACCAAAAAGCCTACTTTAGGCCACCATTATAGTATTCAGAATCCCAACATACTAATTTAAAACTTGCATGAAATTGTAAGCAAAAATATTGCTCACAGTATGATGAATCACAATTTTATTCCCTCGTTATAGACAGATACATTTTATACAGTTTAAAGCAAATGACCCTACTGCTGTTCTCACGCAGAGCTGTGCTGTATTAAGAGGTAAAAAGGAAGAGAATTAATCTGTTTTCCCTCAGTATATGAATGTTGCCAGCTTCTAAAGGGAGGACGGTGTATGGATTCAACAACAGTTCTCATGGAGAAGCTCTGGTTAGGCCTGGGTACAGCACCACGGCTGTTACAGCAACCAAAGCTGCCATCACAGGCATCCAAGGCCATTGTCTCTGTGTGGAGAGAAAAAAAAAATCAATATCATATTTGTTCTAATTCATACTGATCAGTTTACACCGTGGTTCCTGAAAGTCCTGAGTACCTGTTGATAGGCATCACTAAAATGTTACCCCTGAGCCCTACTGCAGGCTAGTCCTGACTTCCAGCATCACAGTAAACCGTGTTTCTCTAGCAAAGGGAACTCCACAACTCTTCATGACTGAGGATCATCAGGAGAACTGTTGGCAGTTCCGTATTTCCAGCTTCATTACCGTACGCACCTCAAAGAAATCTGCTATTAAACAAGTGAGGGCTTAAGGTGTCTAAAACATTGCTGGTGCCAAGTAATTGCTAGACACAAGTTTATGCAGTACTGACATCTTTAACTTAACTTTTGAATGATTAAATCCAGTTCTATGAAGTTAGTTTGCGGCAGATCCTAACAACATCATTTCTAACGGACTGTCATAACATTTCATGACAACAATAGCATTTTAAGAGGAGGACACAGTGAGAGACGTTAGAGGAAATGCAAGCTGAGAGTTCAGAATACAAACCAACCACCTATTTCTCGTCTTTTTTTTTCCGTCTTCTTCATAGCAACAGTGAGAAAAATTTAAGTGTTTAGAGCCAGAAAGGAATTTCTTAGTCCATAAATAGGAACCAAAGCTTGTTGATTTTTATTATTGTTTAGAGGCAAACTCTTCATTTTCCATAGTTAATTAAGCAATTAAGCTCTCTTACATGCCCTAGCATTGCAGCATTGTGCAAAAAGTTGTGCATTTGCTTAAGACAAACTGAGACCAAGTTAGAAGAGGCACATTCAGAACCAGTTAGAACAAAATTCATTGTTAGAATTAAAGAAATCACACAGATGTTAAATGATTAGTTGATTGCTCAGCTCGTCAGTATCAACAGAATGGCATATTAAATGAAGGGTTTGCTTCAGGTAAAGAAATACCTGTGAGCATTTCACCATGCACTATTTTATACAGAGATGGCACACACAGGTGAGAGGGACAAACATACATCGACTGAACAGTAGTGCTTGTACCTTTCGCTACCACAATGGGCCGTAACACCAATACAGGAAAGCCAGGATTAGGCCGATGAATACGGCTGGGACGGGTTGTAATATGGAAGGCTAAAGAAGGGAAGGGATATTAAAAATCACTTTGTGCTATAAATCAATCAGGTAAAGATGATTTAGAGAGGGGAAAATAAGTCAGTGAGTTTTGTTTTAATTGAAATGTATTAAAGACATCTAACACAATACAGCATTATCTAATCTGGTATACAAAGTTAGTACACCATTCTACTCAAATGAACAGGGATGTTTAAAAATAAAGGGAAGTAAGCAGAAAATGTGCTAAGAAACCTCTTGTCACAACTTGGAATTTAGCACTTAAAACTAATACAAGTCTTAAGCTGATTTGCCTGTATCTTAATTATAGTTGGTTTTAGTTTTTTTAAGTGATAGGAAATCCCATCTGGATTTCTTAAGGCAGAAAGACTCATACCAGACACTGAACTTCTCAGCTACTTCTTCATTCCTTGCAAGTTAACCTTTCCCATTTTCCATCACCAGCCTCCAGGAAAAACAATCTTTTTTCCTCCATTAGTGAATCAATTACAACTATGTCTGCAGATGAACCCAGCAGTTCCAACTTTTCCATGAGATTGTAACACAACTGTACAACGAACACTAAGTTACTATAAAGCAGGGAAGTACACTTCTATCAGAGATACCACAAAGATCAGCATCTCTGGAGGTCATCAGCCTTGTGACCAAATGCAATTCTGAAAATTGATCAAATGCTGCAGCTGGACCAAATTACCAGCTGGTAAGATGGCAGGGTTCATAGCTTATGGCCTCATTAGAACTATCTACACATTTTCTCAGCTACATTAAATTAACTGTAAACTACTTTACTTCACATTCTGGATGGATAGCCTCTATCCTTAATATGATAAATTAAAGGCAAAAATGGACCTAATTTCTTTTTAAGCTGTCCTTGGAAGACATGTCTTCCTAACCTAGCCTATATATTCGTGCACACACACAGACACACAGAGGTTAAATTCAAACCATGCTAAGTATTTTCTTAAGAACTTTTTTTGTGCTGAAGCCACCTTGATTTTGTTCAGTCAAATAAATAATAAATTCATGTCTGAAGGCTTTCTAAAACATTGTAATTCATAAATAAAATCTCATTCTGTTACGAATATGTAGAAGTTACTTAATCATAGAACCTCCAATATGGTTCAAAACACAAGAATCTTAGAAGGTATTCTAGTCTCTGCCATTCAATTCAAATTTGTTTTAATCAAGGCAAATATTTAATAGACAAATGATGCTTAATTATTCAAGTCATTTTCATGCAGGATTATTTTTGTGTCATTGGTGCCACAAATCAGAGTGCCACCTTCCCAGAGAGCGCATGTTGGTAGAAATAATCACAGCAGTGTTCAAAAAAGTGCCAGAAGTTTAAGTCAACCAGAGCAGCTAATGTTCTCAAACCATTCACATAAACAAATCTGTCATATAAAGCGCATCAGGAAACAATCAGTGACTACAAGCATGCAAGCACAAGTAGGTACACCGCACTGCTAAGCATTTCAGAACACAACACTGCTTCTTTTTTTTAAAGTAAAACTTCAGTATAAAAAACTTAATAGTTATATGATATTCCAAATGGAGTACGGAAGCCTTGTCTTATCTAACACTTGTTAGGTCACTGAACAATTCCATATTTTGTTTTGTTTGTTTGTTTGTTGTTTTAGGTTTGGGTTTTTTTTTGTAAAGTTATACACATTCATGGCTGTGTCATCTTGGCAAATGAAACAGATGATAAATATCCACCATATTAAATGAAATTGCCTCCAAACGATTAAGTTCTTCCCCTCACAAACCTATCAGTGTATAACAAATCTTATCGTTGAGAAACATTTAACTAGGTGCTTTATCAAAAATGTGCATCCTGTATTAGAATATGAAGATATACAAACTCAGATACAGATGGGCCGCAAAAAGGAACAAATCCCATAGTGGGAAGTCACCTTGTGGGACACTGTCCTCAGAAATGAAGCAGCATATAATGATTCCAGCATAAGTGGACAACGGTACTTTAAAAATTTGACCTTGGATCTCAGCCCAGTATCCATGATGCTTCCTATAATCCCCAAGATAGATATCTTTTACATTACTGATTGCAAGTAATGCTTGCCTGAACAGTAAGCTTGTCCTGCAAGTCCTTGTATGGTTGGATGCTCTTCATCATATCTTGACCTCCAGGTTTCAACTGTCATAACTCCTCCTCTGCTGTGGTTCCCGATTTCATTTAAATACTCACCTCAAATTCTTCCTAAAGTTTCCCTTACCTTGCAAGCTTTTCCACTTTCATCAGGTGTGCCAATTCCCTTCATAGTATTTCTTCCCTCTACTATCCCCCCTTTTTCCACTGATCATTTTAATCCTGAGGTTCATGTTTTTAACAGAGCAGAAAATCTCATATTCACAATTATTTACTCAGTGTGATCCTTCTATTAGAATGGAGTTTTTTTGGGATGTTTGTTTGACTTTAGTAACTGCCTACTTTAGTAACCCAGTATTACCTGAACATTGCAGAAGAATTCTAAGCAGGTTCCAAGAGAATTGTAATATCATATTCCTGAAAATACGGCTGAGAAAAGTGAGAAAAGCTTTGAATTCTTCACATCTTTGACAGCCCCACTATGTTAGAGGTTTACCTTCAGTAACTGGCTATGGCAAGAGTACTCATACAAACTTTGGGCATCTAGCAGTCAGTTGATTTTAGAGCATAGGACCTGTAAAACTTTCTTCATAGTCAGAGAAACAGTTTTCTACAAGGTTATTACAGAGCATTCATTATCCTCCTGGTTTGAACTGTCCACTACAGGAATTGTTCAGGCTACAGTGATCTTAGGGGCAGTACAGGAAGACGATAAAGCAGCCATTCCAGGGTAGAAAGGTATCTAAAATGACCATCTTATAACGTGTCTGCCACACACTTAAGGTTTGGAGGATTTCAGATGTCGCAGTATAAAAAAAGTTGTCCATAGCTGTAAACTCAATTCTAATGATACAACTTCTTAAATTAATTGCAACGGAAAATAATATTTTCATTAGCGAGTAGAAAGGACAGTTCAACTGCACTGTTTAAAGCATGAGTCGATCAGGGATAACCACTGTTAAGAAGCATAAGCAAGAGCAAGGAGGGAACATCCGTTGTAATAAACACTAATAAAATAAAAACATCTTGAAAAAGATTGCTTAATTCACTTGGATACAGGTTTCTCAGCTTTTACCCATGTATCATTCTCTGAAATTAAAAAGTTTCACTTTGTTCTGGTTCACTAGTATTTAAGCCAGATGTTTTCAACAGACCAGATATCTAAAGCCATATCTAAAACTGTCACAAAACTGTAAACTTAACTTGCATGTATAACTGTAACAGTGTAATGACCTGCAAATTTGCACGGGAATTTTGTTTATAATACAGTACACAGCTTTTTTTTTTTTTTTAAAGTCCATTCTTTTCTATTTGACACTTACACAGAATTGCCAGTGTCATAACCTGACTTCCTCACACATTTTATACAGACTTACGTTGTTTCCTTTTTCTTGTAGCAGCTTCAGGTTCTCTTTACATTGTTTGAGCTCTTCTGTGAGTGACTGGTTTTCTTGTTCAGCCATCTCATACTTTGCCTTCAGCTCCGAGAGCACAGTCTGTGTTCTTTCATACTAAAGACAAAGAGAAAACAGTCTGCGGACCCCTGGACACCCAACACATGCTTATACTTGATTAGCATACAGCTTCCTATCCTGTCAGTAAACTCTCTTTTCATAAAAACAGGGTAGATAAATCTTAGGTTAGATATTTTTTTTCCCCTAAATTAAGACTTTTGTCCCTGACTTTGAGGGGCTAGGATAACAAAAAAAAAAAAAAAAAAAAAAAAAAAAAAAAAGGAAATATGAAGTAACTGCAAGGCCTTAATTCATCTCTCACCCCAAACAACTACTTGTTATCATTTGGAAAAGACTGTAAAAACTATGAAGACAAAACAAGAAACAAGGGAACAAGGGTTCTTTACATTTAAATAGTGGTCTTACATCTAGGCTGTAGCTTAAATACCTACACAGTCAAATAAGTACAAAAATCAATATTCTGTACAAAGTACATCAAACACTCTTCCCACACAGCAAACTCAAACATAAGAGCAAGAAAGGCATTAAAAAATATTATGCCGTATTACTATCATGCCATAATCCTCAGCGTGGGTCAAGTACAGACAATACTGGGTGAATGCGTCTCATTTTCCTACAGTACAGGCAGCTTCTCCTCTTTCAAACTCACACTAATTTTTTTCTGTAGATCTCAAGCTTTCTAGTAGTCCTCATGACAGGAACTAGTAAGGTCAGAACCAACGACTCTCAGCACTGGCATTTACCACAAATTTAAAAGATTAAGCATCTTTACACATATATCTGATTACAAAAACACAGACTAACAAGACCGGGTTTTTGAAATTCTGAATGCGGTAAGGAATGTGACATGGATGAATTAATGACAAAGCAAAGCAAAGGACTGCAAAAGAAACTAAAAGCAGTGACTGGGCAAAACTTAACTCAAAATGCTCATAAGAGAAAGCAAGTAATTGTTGGAGACCATGACCTTCTTCCAGCCCATCTTTAGAGGCTAAGCAGATGAAATACATGCTCTAAATGCTATCTTTTCCTTAGGCACTTGCTAATCATATTGAGCAGCCTAGTGATGCAGTAAGATGAAAGGAGACTTCTGTAAAGAACATGTGGTTCCATTGCCAAATAAAATAATTTAAATCTAACTAGGAAGATCATACTGACTAAAAAGAAATTAATTTTGACCCACAATAGCTAATGAAACTCTGTATCATGATGTTCAGGAAGACTCTGAATAAGAGTGTACCTGTCTGAACAGCTTAAAAGTAAATTCACTGAGGTAATGCACAAAAGTAAACTTGAAGAAGTTCCCCAAAGACATGCAAGTCATTTTATCTGAAATCTTTTTTTATTTAATTCCCAGTTGACATATTGTTAACTACCATAAAAGTACTCACAATAGAAGTATGAGAAAACTTCATTACTAGAAATCTTACATTCTTCCTTTTCTTTTGGCTTAAAAATCAAAGTCATTAGGCATTATATTATCTCAAAACAGAAATAACATTTTGTGTTACCTCTTTCTGAACATCTTTTGCTTGACTCTCAGCTTCACTGAGTTGGCTTTTTAGACTAGCTGCATCCCGCTGATGTTTTTCTCTCAAAGATCCCATCTGATTTTCAAGTTCCTTTCGAGACATTTCAAGAACACTTATATCGCTGGTTAGCGCTAAACTCTGCTTCTGAGAGCTGAAAAACAAAATCCAATTGATTCTTCATGTGTTTTAAATTTAAACAAACAAGATTTTTTTAAAGTACCTTTCATCCTCCAAAGCTTCACACATTATTTTTATTTATTACGGAAATATTAGCTTAGAGCAATCGCAGAAGTGCAGATCACCATGGACTCCCTATACAAAGTACCGATACAAAAGGCTGGTCACAGTTTTGCTTTTAAATGTATGTGCTTAGTCTGTACAATTAATCATAACTAGAATTTTACTAATGTATCATTCATAAATTTTAGTTTATTTCATGTTTTATTTTCTAAGTATTTATTATATACTCCAAAGTATTTTGAAACAAATTTGTAATCAGAAGTAGCCTGTCCAAGGCTTTGAGAAGTATTTCACTTATTTGCACACACACTTCTTTGCTTACTCCAGTTGCATAAGCTAAAAGCTAGTATATTCTTAAAGTGTTTAGTACAATTGTGTAATAGTCATAGAAAGCTTTAAATTAAGCCTAAATTAAACTTCAGAGTAATAACTTAACCAATTAGTATTAGTTTGTGCCTGTGCAAGACAAAGAAAAATAACAGAGATCTCACATATTGCCATTATGCAAATCCCGTATTTGCTCATGTGACCTTCCATATGGAAAAAACCCAAACAAGTGGAAATCAGGGCATGATGGAACAAAAAAGAAAGGTTTGATTCCTGTAAAATAACACATTACTTCTAGAGATGTTTTACTGTTGAAAATTTCAAATTTTTCAACTAGGTTTTACAACCGTGAGGAAGCCAGAAGAAAAAAAAACAAAACCAAAACCAAACCAAACAAACAAAAAACCAGAGATATCTAAGCATGATGCTAAAATTCTGACCCACAATTTAAAAAAAAAACAAAAACAAAAACAAAATAAAAAAAAAAATCACTGTCCCATATTTACTTTGTGAATGAAATTCCAATATCTGAAACTGAAAAACAAGATAACAATGGCTGATGAAGGGATAAGAGGGGAAGTTACTTCTAGGCAGAAGATTTAGATAGCCTTTAGCAATGTCATGTGCTCAAACAGCAAAAGATGTACAGTAGAATAAAGTACTCCTACACCCTAAAATCCCTCCCAATAGGTATAGAGCTTGCAATAAAAAGATCTGTATTATTCTGTTAAGTAAAAGATGATACAGAACACTGTTTCTGCCCATCGTTACTATTTATGATGTGACAGACTTCCATGAGACACACTGAATGTTGAGAAAATTTTAGGTTAGGAAATCTATGTGGTTTACTGTCTTTTAAGTAGAAGGATAAGTGTTAAACCTAAATACTTCCACAATGCACATTTCCAAGTCCTTATTAAAAGCAGAGTAAGTCAGGTTACCTTATGAGCATATAACATGACTGACAAGTGATAGAGAAGCGTTTGCAAAACAGAAAAAATAGCTCAGTGTAACAATTTGGCATGAAAGTGTGCTCAGCCCAATACTGTGATATAAATAAGACTTCAATACATTTATTGAAACATCATCAGGCATTTAGTACCACTTTGGGGAAGAAAAAACAACAAAAAAACCTCTTCAGTTACTATTTTACCTTCCTAGACAAATTCATTGTCTCCTTACCTAGAAAGCTCCTCCTCCTGTCGCTGAAGTTCAGATGTAAGCAAAGTATTTTCCTTCCTTAGTGTAACACATTCAGCTTCCAGAGCACTCCACTCTGCCTTCAACTTTTCAAGTTCACCTGCAACAAATAAAAATTAATTGAATTGAGTAAAATTATTTCATGACTGCTCCAAGTATCACCAGCTAATAAATGGAGGAAAAATTGGTATCAGTAGTAAATCTCAAATACACTTGATTATAATCATGTCATGTGAATTCTCTCAGAAGCACCTATAAAACATTACAACATCTTCTACTGTTACGAGGTTTGTGAGCCACGTTGTTTTTTTTTTTATGCAAGCTAGTGTGCTTTTTTAATGGAAACTAGTGGGGTTTTTCTAAGGCACAAAGGAGTAGAAAACAGTCTGTTTATGGGTCTACTCTAGTGACAGAAAAGTGTATTTCAAGAAAAAAAATTTCCCAGTTTCAAAAACAGCAAACAACTAGAATCACTAGATACCATGCCTCTGCTAAAAGAAACAGAATGTTTAAAGCAATAACTAAATGTTTAAATGTTTAAGTTCAAAGCAATAACTAAAGGATGAAAATGAGACCTTTGAAATAAATGAGTCCCTAGTAAAACAGATAAAAATCAATGCTAGATACATCTTAGTAACAAAGTGACAGACACTGGAGTCTGAACCAGAAAAAGGCTTCTCTGAGAACTTCACAAAGATTAACCAATTCAGAATGTAAAGCATATTTTACATATGCCAGTTTCTCTGTGGCATGGACAAAGTTTCAGCATGAGCTTCTGAACTCTATGAGCAGATTCTCCAAGACCTGAAGCAGCAGATCTCAACTAACCCTCATGAGATGTGGGTGCATTACAAGTAAAGTGAAATGCAAAGAAATGAGCCTAAAAGAAGCCCTATGCTGGCTCAGCACAACATATTTGTGTATCTCTACCTCACGCGTCCAGAATAAAGCTTGAATTTTAAATTTGTTTTAACATTTTTGTGTCAAAAATGAGATGGTAT
The DNA here is from genome assembly GCF_036417535.1 of Chlamydotis macqueenii. Taxonomy (NCBI): domain Eukaryota; kingdom Metazoa; phylum Chordata; class Aves; order Otidiformes; family Otididae; genus Chlamydotis; species Chlamydotis macqueenii. Next base: position 10,070,629 of record NC_141565.1, on the reverse strand, counting down.
GAACAGTTTTATTAAGCCATAAAATAGTTATTTGTCTCAAGTAAAGTTTTGCTAGAAAAATAAAAAGGTTAGAAGCTACCCATTTATGGGCTTAAAATATACAGAAGTTACACAAGTCCTTTCGGAAATCTGTTGCAGGATCAATCCCTCAAAGAATACAAGTTTTCCATCTTTTATAAGTGGAATTATACTTGGTCTACTTTTGATAGCAAAGGCTACCTAAGCTAATTTAAGCATAATTGACAATTACTATTTAATGAAGTGTGCAAAACAGCTTTTGTAACACTACAAGCCTTGGCTCACAGATATAAATACACACACGTGTATATACAGAGAGACACAGTAAATGACTACAGAGAGACAGATAAACAGTGATTTGAATGACTGACATTCATCACGTCGTGAAGGATGCTACTGTCAGCCCTGGTCTGGGACAAACAAGTCCCTTTTAAACAAGTACCTTTCAAACGAGTAGCCTCTTCCTTCTGCTGTTCCTCACACTGCTGGCATCTGAGCTGAAAACTGGCTTGCAGACTGACAATTTCTTTTTCATAATCCGAGGCATCTTTCCGCCACCGTTCGAGTTCTGCTCGCACTGTTTGCAGCTCGTCTTGCAACGCAGAAATATCTGTATCTCTTTCCGATGCTGTCTTTTCTGCTACTTGCTGAAGTGACAGAATCTCATTTTGAGCACTGACTAATTCATTTCGAGTGCTTGATATTTCATTCTCCTTTTCCTCACAAAGATTCTCAATATCTTCTTGTAACTTTCGCAACTGAGCTGGAAAGCATACATTAATGTTAATATTTTTTAAAATTGTATTTACAGGAAAATCTAAAAAACATAACTCCCTTTCTCAACTTCTGGTGTTTAACAGGACTAAAGAATCCCAATGCAATTGAAAATGATATTAAACGTGTCAAATGCTGTACCCTTAAAGAGACATGTATGTAGGGTCAGGTATTACAGAGTCAAAAGAAACAAGAATTATGGTTGGATGAAGCTTTCTCAGATGGGATTGTGCTATGTGTGGGATACTAAATCAACTCTTCAAAATCTGAAACCAAGGTTCAGATCAAACTTCACTGCAAGCAAAGTAAGTATTATGGAACAAGGACACTGTGAGGTTCGGGGACAAGAGCAAAAGCAGGAAAGCTTCCGTGACAAGCCAAACAGTTGCAAAGTTAGACTGCAAATGTTTGCCTGTTCAGCAGGTAACTTATGATATCTATAAATATTTGAGGCATAGAGTCCAATTTCTACCCCAGTCTCATCATGTGGTAAAGGAAATAATAATTACCTTTCCTCTTTGCAAAAAGCATTTTTCAAAGCACAAGATTAATGTCGAATTGAAAGGGGCAGCTGCACTGAATATACTGAGCTATAAGTTGTCCTTTAGCATTTACACTTTACTGTAAATGTGTAGCAGTCACATACATGCTAGGTTATTTCACATTTCTGCATAAAACAAACCTTATAAATTATTCCCATTCAAAGCTGTTTCATTATTAAACACAGCTCTGAACAAACTACTTTTCACAAACACACATGCAAATAGAATCCAGTGCAAACAGTTGGGGGGAAAAAAAAAAAAGTACAGTACAGAGGAAAGGGAAGTATGAAAGAAAGAAGAACACAATTATAGTTAAAAACCTTGACTGATGCAAGCAAAGCGTTTAATTTTCCCAGTGTCTTTGTTTTGCTTTTTAAAGAACACATACCAGAGTGCACACGTATTTCATTGATTTTTAACATAGGAAAATGCAATTACTAAATTACTGAAGAACCGCTCTGAGAAGAAAAGTGCCAAGTTCTCAACATCACTTGAAAAACTATTATAAGATATGTAGAGGGTCAGAATTACACATTTAAAATGAAATGTTTCAGAAGTAAAGGGGAAAAAGGACAGCATGGGGAACGCAAGTAAACTTCATAGATTTCTTGTAATTATTATTTTTTTTTCCTGCATAGAAATAACTACCAAATCTTAATTTATAGCTTTTGCTATAGCATTTTTGACTTGGAAAAATTTCACTACTAGCAGGACAAGATTAAAAATTGCTCCTCTTGTTCTGAAAATGAGTATTTCGTAAGCTCCTCTTTCTTACAGGAGCAATGGCAAAAAACGTAAATATTCTTTGCTAACATTCATATAAAACAGTGCTATTATATAAGCTTCTCAGTGTAACCAGTGTATGACAAGTACCACATTCCACAACAAACTACTGCCCATAAAAAAAAAAAAAATTGCTAAAGCTATTTTGATTTCCTAAGGAAGTGAGGATTGTTAGTCCCTCTGCCTGTCTGCGCATCTGCCTTCCAACATTTTTCGACCCAAACCAAATGATACGCTGACAAAGATACTAAGGGATGAAGCTCCTACAAGTTTCATAACAATCAATGGCTGAGTAGATGTTCAAACTAATGCTTGCTCAGGCCGACAACACGATACAGAATATTTGATACAGATTTTACATTTTGCTGTAATTATTTTAGGCTGAAAAAGCATGATTGGCCATACTGTTTTTTCAAAAAGCACAGACAGTGTCTTTCTCTATTGCAGAAATTTTACTGCATGCTCTGATGGATGCAGATCTGGAGCGATTAAAACTTTATTTAAGAGGATTCTACCAATGAAGTGAAGAGATTGAGGGCACAAAAGAGACTAAACTTTGAGTGCTCTGAAGATAAAATAGTCACAGTAAGATCATTCAAAGCTGAAAAAGACTGGAGGGAGAGGAAGGAGAAGAGACATTCATTACAGATTAGGTCTTTTGCATCTTCTAAGTTATGACCAGAATAGTAGGAATTAACAGGAAACATTTCACAATAAAATTCAAAGATATGGTGAAATAAATCAGGTTTTTAACATACACTCAATTCACATTTTCCTTTATCAGTGCTTATGGTGCCGCAGAAACAAACAAAGCTATATATGATCCTTAAAAGAGTGAGGTGAAAAAAAAAATATTTCCTACCTTGCAGAACATTTATTTGCTTGTTAGATTCTTCAACTTGCACTCGATATGCTTTTCTCTCTTCTTCCAATAGTGCTACAAATGAAAGTGAAAATGTGCCCAAAAGTTTTTGTTAGTAAGAAGTATTTCAGTTGTAATTAATTTTAGTTACAACTTCCCCTTAACTGAAAAGATTAAAAAAAAAAACCAAACTATTTCAGTAAGTTATCAAAGCTAGTAACTGTGTAAGTAGTTTAATAAAAACAGTAGTTTAATAAATAAAGACATCATTCCATTATTGTGGTAGTATTACAATTAATTTGAAATTAATATAATCTATTGCCTGATCCAAAAACTCCATGTGTGCTAACTGCAAACTGGTGTGCAAGGAGGGGAAAAAAAAGCTGTTAATACATCCCATAAAGAACACTGAACAACACGCAATTAAACTGCATTTTACCAACCCTCAGTTCTGCTGAGGATAATGGCACAGCTACATATCTGATAGGCAATCTCAACAAAGAACGACCACTGAATACATTAAATTATGTGCCTTATCTGACTGAAACAAGGATTAATCAATATCTGTAGATGTATATATTTTATAAGGATGAAATACATGGAGTTCAAGTACATATTCCACTAATAAAAAATGCTGGTTTATATTGAACCAAAACGTCAGCGCTCAATCGGACTGTATATAGAGTCCAGAAAAAATGACATTCTGTGCAGCAGATGTGAATACTATGAAACAAATTTATCTAACAGTCAGCAAAACTGGACTCCCTTTTAAGACTACCTGATAAATACAGTTTTAACAGACACCCTAAACAACCAAGTTGAGCTGGGTCTCACCTTGAAGTTCAAAGCATTTTTGTCTACTTGTCCTAGCTAGCTCTTGGGCTTCAATCAGCTCCTTGTGCAGTTGCTGAATTTCTTGCTTAGCCTCAGTCTCTGATTGTGCACCATGCAATTCATCTGACAAAAGAACATTTTCTTTAAATCATTAATTTGTACATCATTTTAATTTGCACTGCCATGTGATGATTGGCAATTTTTAAATTCAAATCACTAAAAGTGAAAGGAAAATCAAAATTGGATTAGGTAAATATTAGCAAAAATATTAATATACTTTTAAAAGGAGGAAAACATACACAAGCTTCAAAGCATTCACGATATACAACATGCAGTAGAAAACAAAAAACAACAAACAAAAATTAGAGAGTTTATAAAAACACTATCTAGATTGACACAGCCTCCCGGACTGATGAAAATGAAGGAACAAGCAGCGTAAGTCAATCCTGGACTGTGTTTACACTTGTCTGTTTTTAAAAAGAAACTTCTCGAACCTTCTCTTCCAGCACACACTTACCAGCAACGATCCTATGTCCCCTGCCTCCCAAGCCCACCCTCCCGCAGTCCTGCTCCTAACACGTGTCCCAGCGCTGGCAGGCAGCGTACCAGGACACGCACAGACCCAGCCTTGTACCGAGGGGTGGGTACTGCCAAGGCAGCTGCAAGAGATTCTGCAGAGCTCCTACGGGGTTGTTTGCTGCTGCCAACTGGCTTGCTACTGTGCAAGGCTTGGCTTCCCCCTCTCCCTCTGTGGGCCATAACTACAAGGAAAGGAAAAATTTAGGGAAATTTTCTAAAATAAATTTAAGAAAATGAAGAAAAGTCTACCCTCCCTTATTTCATTCAGTGGCTTAGTGAATACTAAGCTAGATTTTGCCCTTAAATTTTTTTTAAGTATGTCTTAAAATATTAGGTATACCTTTAACACAAAGAGATACCTATGCATGTTATTAAACTCTAAATAAAAACATTTGCTCTTCCCTACAAGTTTTATATTAACTAAAATGCATATTAAATACCTCTTGGGCTTGTAAGAGATGACTTGCAGTCACAGACAAATTAAGTATTTTTAAAGTTGAAGTTTTGGGGGATTTAAAAGAGGGAAAAATAAGTACTTGTAACTAACAGCAGTGTCCTCTAATGGGCACCCACTAGAAACCAGATGTGGCAACAAAGAGGAAGACAACGCTCCAGCCAGCAGGCATCTGCAACGCCAGGAACTGGATCCAGGAAACTCTCATTCACTAAGTTTTCCTTAAGCAGTGTCTGTGTGGAAACAGACCTTTCAATAAGCACAAACAGCATTTATAAACTATACAGGTAGAGGGCTAAAACTTTATATAAAGCCAGTTAGGTAAGAAAGATAAAGGAGGGAAATCAGTGAAAAAAGCCCAGTTGTACATCACAGGAGAGGGAGAACAATCGGGTAGGTGTGTTACACAGCTGACTGGTTAATAAACATCTACCACTACAGCCCATGTGGAGTTATGATAAAGGCACACTGCTCAGAATAAAAACCCCTAAAGATAAATTACTTTGGTTGTCTGGACCTTTCACTAAAAACAAACAAAAAAAATAAATACAAGCTATAATTTAGTTCAGCATTATACTTTTGACATCCATATTTGACTGCATACGTCACCAATAAAGTAACTATAAAAAATAGTTTGTTGTTTTCTGCATTTAAAAAAATTGTTTATCAAATCATGTAAAGTACTCACACTGTATCCCTCTAAGAAAAGAGGCTGTGTTTTTCTTCTTCTCTCAGTAATTAATTGTGGGGATCGAGTACAGCTGAGGGCACACATGTGCTTTTAGACTTTTCCAGAACAAAATTATGAGAGCAGAAAGAACAAAGAGGACTACCTATTTCACCCAAATACTTTATTTTATAGTTTGAGTTCCAAATCCCCGTTTCTCTTTACTGAATATGTTTTGTTCTTAGCTTCTCATGGATAAAGACTTGGGGCAATTAGACTTTCAATTCTCCTTAATGAGGCTGTTCAGAAGAAATGGACGAGGAAGCTGACAAATTATGCTCAAATCATGCTTGATGAAGAAGCAGTGTCCCAAATCCAACAATAAACACCCTAAATGAACATTCTGGGGGACAGTATTTTCCAATCAATGAAAGCAAACATCATAAAAGATAATACTGCTTCAAAGGAGAAGAGGAACTCAAGGGACAAAATAATCAGTTTAGCAAAGGCACATCTTTCCTACTCAAATGCAATAGGGGAATTTCCATATGCTTCTAAATCAAAAGCCAAGAAATATAAGCAGAAGAAAACAGCTTTTCAGTCTCATACAAACTGAAAATGTCTTTAAATGTCTTTTAGTTCCAAGCAAATATCATTTTTGTGCTAACTCTAATTTTGAAAAAAAGTTCCTTAGTGCGCAGGATTGCTTAATTTATAAATAAAGGAACTACTAAATATCATCAGGCTTCGAATTAGTTCCCTCAAGAAGCAAACTCAACACTAAAACTTGGTTGGAGAACCAATGTAAAAGGCTGCAATTAAAGAAGTATTAGAGCAATTTCCAGAAGCACTCAGCACTGGACTAACTGTTCTCAGCGAAGTCTAAACAATTCTATCATTAATTACAACAGGGTCCCAAAAAAAAAAAAAAAAAGAAAAAAAAGAAAAAAAAAGAAAAATCAACAGTTTGAAAACTGTCATTCACTTATTCTAGCTCATGGAAAATTTTCATCTGTGATCAGATTGTTTTCCATGCTACAACAAAGGTCCTTAATTAACACCACTTTGTTTCATACATACACAATGAGGTTTTCCTTAGTATCAACTCTACTGGTTGACTTAAAATTGTTTAAAAAATTAGCACAATCTGTACAAATCATTCCCAAAGCACATGAAAATTTCTCCTCCTTCAGTTTGGCCCAAGAAAAGAAGTCTAACCCATGGTTTAAGTTTTTGGGAAAAATGACCATTTCCAAATCCTTAAAAAATACGATGTTGTGTGAACGAACATTTTGCAATTTCAGGCTCTATAAAATAAAATGTCAATAAAGTCAAAATAAAAGCAAAGCTCAAGATTAAATTAATATTTACAAACATTAAGATATTAACAGAGTTCTGCTTATACATCTGCCTGTACACTTTTGTTTCGGTAACAGAGATTATACAGAGCCACACATAGGCTGTGGTCTTAACTGATCCCTTATCTGTATGTGCCTGGCCTGTGGAAGCAACTTTATGAGAATGCTGTGTTTCTCCAGGTCTCACAGTAGTTCACTTTCAGAATTTTTCAGAATTCCTCAAGTTATTCAGGTGACTATTTTCAGAATACTCAGGTGAAGCCAGATAAACAATTAAAACCCTGTTTTTTCTTCACCTTCATAAGATCCACATAAAATAATCTGAATCATGTATTTAAAATAAAATATTTGGCTATTGTAACATAAAACAATGGTTCCTAAAATCAACAGACAGTTGTTGGTTTTCAAAGTGTGTTACATAGACTACCACCATTCAGCAAATAGTCAACTGAAAACACTTTTTATTAAGACCCCACGGATCAGTCTTGTAGTTACTAGGAAGCTATAAAGGAAGTTGACAAGAACAAGACTACTGACTTTCCAGTGATATTTATTGTTTCTTTCCATTTGTTTAACATTTATCTGATTTTTACCTTTGCAATAAGTAGTCAGAAACAGCCTATCTAAATAGAAGTGTCCAGGGAACTGTTATTAATTGCTAATGAAGTTGCTAACCTCATGGGGAAAAAAAGCAGTTCTACCTATCTGTGACAGCTTTTCCCCTTCCCCTTTTGCCAGATTCTGACTTATAGAAAGTTAAAACAAATCCTGAATGCACTCAAAATTTATTGATGGAAAAGACACTTGGAGGAAACTACAGCAATTAAAGTCTCTATCGTTTTCTTGTTCCATAAATTTGTTTTGTAAATTCCAACAGTTAAACAAAAAGGAACACTGCCTTTTCCAGCAGCCGTTTCCACATTCCAAACAGCGGCCAGATCAGAAATGTTCTCACTCTTCCTTAATTATATGACTGCATAACAAATCCACTTGAAAGTCTTTCTGTGGCAAACAGGATCCTTTTTAGGGCAAAGTCGGCATACAAAGTAGCTCTCTGACAAAACCTCAAACAAAACTGTGGGTTTATGGGCTCTTCATAAAAATTACAAGGGCAAATGATTCATTGTACAGATATTTTTTAATGGTTTCATGAGAGCAAAATAAGAAGGTCCATAAATAGCCTCAAGAGAAAGAGTTGTTCCAATTATTTTAGTTCATTGCAATATGCAATTCAATAGCAAACTGATCTATGCAAATAGGTATTTTTCTACTTATTTACTTAGAAGGTCAGTAATGGTTATGGTTTAAATAACCTCTGAGAGTTCAGTTAACCCTCCCTGCCAGTTTAATATACCCTGGACAGAGAAAGGGTGACTACACCCGATCCTTGCTACGACATGAGACTGTTCTAATCCAGGAAGCAGAATGCTCACAGCAACCTTATCTTGGTCTTGTGCTGCTAAAAAAACCCCACCTTTTTGACAGAACTTCAGAAGACTTCACTTGCATATAAGCAGAATTCAGGAATCAGTGGTTTACCAAAAATAAGACTACCATAATCACTACAAACAATATTACCAGATTCTACCTTCTAACAGAGGAAGTCACTGAATATAGTTAATATTAATTGCAGACATTAAAGCAAAATCCAAATGAATCCTCAGTATCTCAAACACTCCTTTTTAAACTGCTTTGCTGAACTGATACCCACTGGAAAAATATCAAACTCAAGTTTAATTTTGCTGTTTGGAAATATATATAATAAATGCAATTTTTGGAAGTCGTTCTGTCATAAAATTAGAGAAGTGTAAACGACTACAGGAAAAAGGTGACTTTACAGATGTCTTAAAATTCATTATGGTTTCCTGTCTTTCTGCACCATGAAGAACCGTGACATTCTTTTTACTTGTGATTCTGACATAAGCATCAGTTATCAGCTCTTATCAAATGTCTAATTGTAAATAAAGCTTAAAATTAACTTTCAGGCTGCTGAATGTAACAACTAATTAATACTCCACAAAATTTTTCAGTTCATGAATATGTAAATATTAGCTTGCTAATCAAGTTTTAACTACATACCTTCAGCGTAAAGACCAGTAGAATAATTAATTTTATAGCTATGAAGCTCAAAGCCAAGGCTCAGCAATAATTTTAAATACAGATCCAAAATGAAATTCAAATCTTGAGTGTGCTAACTAAAAAAAATTCTAGATTTTCTTTTTAACTTTTGAGATGCAAACTAGGAGAAGCATTTCTCACAGTGATGGAAACTATACAAGTAAAATTTGCTAACGCTTAAAATACGTCAGTGACAGAATAATCTCTCCTCCTCACAGCTATTAACCCTAACTTAAGTGTATGCTGAAACTGTTTCTCAACTCTACTTGAAGTTACAGCATGTAAATTCCTAGAACAGTGTTTGTGAGAGCAGAAATTAGCTTTAAGTACAAATTATTTCTATACTAACTACTAATACTTAGAAGTATGCTTTCCACATCCCCCAAAGGAATCATTATTGATATTTAAATGCAACTCTTTTGTCCTACCATGATTAAAACATTTGAATTTCAGCACTCTACTTTGATGCACATTTGATAAAAAAAACAAGTAAACCAGATATATATACAGATTATGCTTCTAAAGTTACAAAAATAAATTTGTTTACCTTTTAGAAGAGCTACTTTAGCAATAGGTTCATTTAGATCTTGGTCATCCATTTGGGCATCTGAAAAAAAAAAAAAGCCTCACATCTTTGAGAGAGCAGTTAGATTGAAGATAGTTTTCATATATACATTTTTTATGTGAAGAGAAGCTTTTACGTTCTTACTTTACAAGAGTTAATTACGAAGTCACAAAATAGACAATACCGCTCTAAGCTTGTATCTGGCTCTGCGTAATACACATCTCCTCTGGTCTTTTAGAAAATTCTCGTGATTAAGTGATTTAATTCAAACTAATTAGATGTTACAGGAACCTCAAACACTTACCTGTAGTGTCGTCGCTGCTTTTTTCCTTACTTGGACTAAGAGTGTCCGACAAATCAGACTCTTTGACTCTTGCTTGATTCTCTGTAACGTAGACAAGAGAAATCAACTAAAATCAGTAAATGCTTTGTGCAGACTCTTTAATCATAATTTCTTCTACACATCTATATATTTAACTACTGCTAAATGTCAACAGAAAACAACATAGTTGAAGAAACACCTAAGAACTCGGTGGTTGCTTATTTCTTTGTAAGTCTGGGCTAAAATGGAATCAGCATTACCACAGTCATTAATCCAGCCCAGCATCTAACAGGGGATGCAACTGCCTCCCGCACAGCTTGACCTTTGTTAAAGCTGTATTCTTGCCAGTTGGATCTCTGTGCAAAAGCTGATTCAGTCAGGGAACAAATAAGAAAAGAAAACCAGAACAATACAGATACTATAACAAGTCGTAAAGAAAATGCTGTAAAGAATAAAACTGTGCTTTAGTATTTTGGACAAATAAAATAGCAGCAACAAGTCTTGTATACACTCTACTGTTAAAAATAAGTGGGTATTAACCAGTAAAGAATCACAGCAATATAAATTAATACACTAATTTCTAGAAAGAATTTCCAGCTCAAATTATATTAAGAGAAGGCAGTCTATGTTCTTTCCACAAAAAAATACCTTCATGAATTGTCTGTTCATACACAATTCACCACATTATGACATGCAGCTTAGCGAAGCCAGACAGTTGGTTTTGTTTCTTTTTTTTTGTTTTGACCAGTTCTAGATTTTTAACGGAGACCAGACATTTTCAAAAGGTAAGGGGACTTAATTATACTAGCACATCCTTTTCCCCACACAGAAATATCCCAGAGTAAGAGTCTAAACACTTTACGAGGCTGTAATTTTTTTTTTTTTAGTAGTCATTCCAGTTCAGTTCTGACGGGTCCATTAAACAGAAGTACACCATAGCTAGGCTGGGGAAACCCAGTAAGTTTATCAGTGAGGAACCATGTCACTAACATGCAGGCGAGGTTATACATAATGAGGTCTTTCTTGGCTGACTATGCAAAGCCTTGGTTTGACAGCATCGCCGCCCACCTATAGAGTAATAGAGGTTTCCTCTGAGTCTCAAGTTCCAGGTGGAGAGATATATATCAAAAGGCATAATCACAACATTCCCTGTAGAGACTTTACTTCTACCACACATGCAGAAAACCAGAGCGAACACAAATAATTTCTTCACATATAGATACTGTACGTGCAACAGAAAAGTACCAGGATATGGGAAGAAAGATGAACAGCAATAAATAAATTGTGTTATACCAACAGAATTAGTATATGAAAATATGTAAAAAACAAAGGAGTAATGAGAAAGCTTGTGTGCATCATTTTTTCAAGTAACAAGAGAACAAATAGAACTAAATACCCCCAAACTGAAAGAAGCAGAAACTGAAGACAACCTGTGCACTTACATTGGAAAAATCAACAAGATGACAAAAGACAGACAGGTTAATGGGGAAAAAAAAAAAGTTTTCTTCATCTAACATGAAAAGTTTTCTATTTCTCTGTGCCAGAATAACATCCACTGATACACGAAACAGAACGCAAGTACAAACAAAGCAGCTGATCAAGAGCCAGACTCTTCCAATCTTAATGTAACTGAAATCACTGGAGAGGGAGAAGGGGAAAGCACCCATACACTTAAAGTGCATTAGGGGTTCGGACCTGGCAGCTGTTCCAAACATCTCTCATATGACTTCAGCAGACTTAAAAGTTCATTATGACTGGAGTAGCTAAAAACTCCAAGTTTGGCGGTGGTTCTTGGTTAAAACAAAAAAGGTACTTTCCTATTTTTAGGAATATGGTTTTTAAGTAATATCTAAATATGTTACAATACAAAGCATTTTACACGCATCACACAGAATCAAGCTCACAAGACTGCCATTAAACTGAAATAATTACTAAACCAAGTAATATATTCTTTTTAAAGTATTAAGAAAAGTATATCCTAAAAGCCTCACCCATGTCGTTTCTATTAGTGGCCACTCCAGAGGTGCTAAGCTGAGCAGTATCTGTATCCAACTAGCTTTACCATATCTGGTCATACATGGAAACACAGCTTTCTTGCTCTGAGCAAAATGGGAGGAACACTGCAAGGTCCAACCACTGAATTAAATTATCTCTCTCCCCACCTCCCTCCCGCACTTGCCCTCCCACCACCCTCGGGTACACCAGCTTTTTCCTCCCTCCTATCCTCCTCCCCCTGAAACAAGGAACAAGATGAGGCACAAGAGGAAAGATACCTCAGTTTTTACATCTGAAACAGCAGAAGTCAAAAAGATAAATGGTTTAGAAACCTGCTTTCTCTTCTGGCACTAGAGTCATAAGCACAAAACTCTTTCCTGTACTGTATTATTTCACAGCAGTTGTCCCTATTTCCCATAATAAAACTGAGCTGAATAAATATAGCCAAAATGATGAAGTATATTAAAATGTGCTGACATCATACTTACTCGATGAGTTAGAATACATTAACAAACACTAAAAATAGCTCACCGCTTTGCAAGATAACTGGCATGCAAGTGTTATGTTACAGTTATTGTATGCATTCTTTTGCCAAACATGGCGTGTTGTCTATAGCTTACTCATGTACAGAAATAAATTAAAGGTGCAGTTTCATACATTACGAGAAGATAAACCAAAAAGTCACTAAAATACCAGAACTTTTAACAAGCTAACATAATAATACAGTAACACTTTGCAAAAGGACAGAGGGTAAAGAAATGTGTTAGTATGTCTAGACCTTAATAAAACGCTACAAGAGTGGAGCCAGTCTACAAGTCCAAACAATCTTACATTATTAGAGAGATAGGAAATACAGATCTGCACACTTTGGAGCATTCCTGACTTTGGGATAGCAAGATAAGGATGACTGTGCCTTGACAATATAAATATTTTCTAATTAGCTCCTTACATTTTACTGCTTTTATACAGAAAAGAGTTAGAGATGCACATTTATATTTTACTTGGAAAAGGTATGTTTAGGAGGTTAATAGTTATTTTAAAGTTATGAAGGTGTAAGCTAGAAAAAAGTAAAATTAAAATACACTTTTATTTAAAACTTAAAATGAGGCCAAACATTATTTCTATTTAGTTCCATAATAAAAAGAAAAATCTCTTTGAAATTTATAGAGGCACTAAAGATTTAAATAAATTTATAAAAGTTATTATACTCTTTAAAATGTACATTGAGGTGATAACTCAGTCAAAACTGAGACTAGCATTTCATGCACTCAATCTTCAAAATCTATTTCTTTTAAATCTTTTTACCCTACAAAAGTATTTGGAGCAGAGTTCATTAAACAATATACCTCCCCTTCACTTTTTTTTTTTAAGTGAGTATGCAACAAAAAAACCAAACTGCTAGTTTAAGACAGAACATGCACTGAAGTGACACAAAAACATGCTTCAAAAACAGTTAAATAATCCAGAAGTCTAACCTTTCAAAAGCTTTGTTTCTTCCACTTTGGTTAGATGTCCTTCATCTATGATCTTGTCTGCCAAACAAAATAAGTGTTACTTTCCAAGCTCAAATTAAGCAAGCTTTTCCCTGCACACATCCACGCAGACTACATTCCATGACCAAATTAAAAGCTGATAATATTACTTCCTACTCAGGCTTGAACAAAAACTTTATTCTGGCATAGAATAATGAAACAGAGCACACAAGCCTACTGGAACTTTGTGATACAGTGCCTAATTGTTTCTTCTGCAATTTATTAGCTTACATTATTAATGCTTCAGTTCACTAATGAGAAGTAAGGAAAATGAATTTTTATGACTTTTAAAAAATCTAACCGGGATCAATAAATAATTAATAAATTTGAAAGTTATAGTTATCAAAAAGGGATTCTAAGAGCTGGTTGCCTGAAATAGATAATCCACCAGACAGAAGAAATCTAGAAATATGCCACAGTAGAACAGCAATTGAGAAGCCACTTCCACATCACAACTTCTTAAACAGTGCCTATGAAAGGTACACAGAAATGGCATTTCTTAACTTAAAAGAGGGCTGCACAAACTTCGAAAAAGTTGTGCATACATCACATTCAGGTTCACCAAAACTGAGTTTAAACATAAGATTGACAGGGAAGCCTATTCATGTATGACAGGTGCATAAAAACCTAGAACATGGAATTTGAGACCAGATTGCTAACTTCATCCTAACTCCAGCTGGGACACAAAGGCAAACAGTAACACCAAGGGAAGAAAAGGTTTGGATTAATCAAAGACACCAAAAGAACCAGTAACTAATTTCTTTTTCAGAGGAGATTTCATTATTTCAAATTACTTGACAACCAGCTAGCGATGCCAACATGCAAAATCATCAGGAGTCACATATCTTACAGATCACATGAACATTTCTACGCAGTAGATCTTGCCATTTAGACAATGCTGAAAGCTGTTAACACCCCCTGAAACACCAGGCCTGAAGCTGCCTCTGCCCCCACTCTGTGCTCTCCCTGCCAGATCCCCGAGCATGCAGCAGGGAAGTGAGTTTGCTGGTTACCCCATGTGCTGCTAACAGAAACTGAGACCCAGAGAAGACTGGATGAACAGCGCATACAGGAGAGCTCAGATTAAGGAAGCTAGGTGAGAGTAAATATTTTTCAAAATTTTACTTAAAAAAACCAAAACAATAGTGAGCTTTAGTACAGCTTCAAGTAGCTCTGAAGATTAAGAAGTCTCTGTACTCTTCCAATGGCATCTTGCTGTAACCATGACAATCTAAGGACAGAGGCAGGACATCATTTGCATGGAGATATCTTTCAGTTCCAGACAGCAGATAAGCTTTCAGACAAAAAGCCATAAGGTCTGAAGAAGGGTTTGCATGGCCAAAAGCTTGTCCTGTCCCATTCCTGCCCCCACAGTGAGACAAACCAGTCTCCGTCTACTTTTAGCTACAAATATCGTCCTGTATTCCTATAACATTTTACAAATACTGCTTCAGAAACACACTGAAGGGCACACTGGATTTTCAGGACTGACTTTGGGTCTCAAGTTAACTGTAGGAGATCACTCGTCATCAGTCTCGAGTTCATCAGAGCTAGAGAGTCACTGTGACTAGACTGAGGAAGGCACTGTGGAGGGAATCAAGTTACTGCAGCCACAAGTGAACAGTTACTGAGTGATATTATGAGCCCTCTTCCATTAAAAAAAAAAAAAAAAAAGTTAAAAATCTGTAAACAAAAGTCTTCATATTTGATTATTCCAGGACTCAACTGAGGCTGGAAGGCAAGTGGGGAGGAAGTCGGCAAGAACGCAGCTGAGGAGTTCTGCCCACATGTCTGAAAAAATTAGCTGAATGAAAAAGCCATACACTCAAAGGAGCTATCAACTGCCTGATCGGAAGCGGTAACACCTCATCTGTGCTAGACTGTTAGCTTAAAATAAGCTTCTATCATCAGTTTACAGAAGAAAACTTAGTATTATGAATTGATGGATCTTGGGAGTTTTCACAATTCAGTAACTGTTAAAATCAGAATCATCAGAGTACAAAACAAAGAAACTAGTCTTCTTGACCCAGGTGTTTTTTTAAACTTAAACCTTTGCAGCAGCTTTTTACGCTTTTAAGAATTCCCAATTTCTATGACTAAAAAAATCTGCAGACTTCTTTTTTTTTTCTTTTCCATGGTGGTTTACCGATTTCTAGTCTCCATTATGAATTTCAACTTTTGTACAGAAGTTTTCTTCTTGACGCTACCTCTTCAGCAAAGAACTTCAGCAGTAACACACAAGTCCCCTTGCAGAGCGTGACAAAAAGCTGGTACAACCAGTGTCTTTCACTTGGTGGCTGACATCTCTCCGAACTTAAAAAACAAGTAAGCATTCTCTCTGTTTTCGGAATGCTAGCATTAGTATATTTCAAAGCCAACAAAAAATAGTTTATTTCAGCATGCCTGTATATATTTAGACAACAAACAGAAAATTGGATATTGATGTCACTGAGTGAAACAGAATCTTATTCTGCACTCCGTTACCAGCCTAGTCACTATAATTGGTCAAATCCAGAGAACAATTGGAAAGTAAAGGTAGATGTACCTGCATCTTTTAAACTTCCCTTTTTCAGATCTCTGCATATCTTCATATTACTATTTCAGAAATCTTTGTCATAAACTTGATTTTTTTTTTTAACTAATCCACATTTTTCCTGAATCAAGATGCGCATTTTTGTCTAGCAAAATATAAATCAAAGTCCTAGCTTTAATTTCTGGCACAAATACTTTTTAGTTTTCATGCTATCCAATCAGTACTTAACTAAACGCTAAGAGTTATCTATATATATAATAAATAATAATATTTTTTACTGAAACAATCTGCTTTGAAGTTAAGCTTTCAGTTAATCTTTAAGACAGTCTATGTTTCTTTTTGCTGGGGAATGCAGTTCAAAGGCAGGTTTCCTTTACATTTTTAGGTGTTTCCGATCTTTTCAAGGTACGGACTCCCCTTCAGATTTAGGTTGCCTATCGCTATGTGTAATATAATAGCAAAGATCTGTTAACATTACAATGATCACTTAAGTAACATACCTTCAAAACATTTATGTTTTTGTATCAAATAAGTCTTTGAAGGAGGCCAGTTTTGAAGACCAGTGAAAGGAAACCCAGCCCCCAATACAAAAATTTCAAACCATATGAAAAAAGTCATACTAAGTGGCTTTAACTTTACTTGTCACCTGCAGGTCATAAATTAATGGAAAAGTAGAAAACAGTCATTCAATCCATCCAAAAACTACTTAATTTTAGAGAGATAAACTTTAAAAAAAAATTAAGTTAGTAAAAGGGCAGGAAATTGACTTGCATTTAAAATCATAAAGGCAAAAATCACAAAATTAGGAGCTAAAGATAGGAAGCTAGTCAGGGATCCAATCTTTCATCTATACATCATCACCATTCTGGTAATAACTCCTACCACGTACTAATCAAAAGGAAGCACCATGACTTTTGTTGTTGATGTCACTGTTTTTCACTAGTGGTTACTGAAAAAAAAAAGTTATGAAATGAACAAGAAGTGAACTGGATGTAATGATCAGAAAGTAACAGACTTCCCAGATCATTCAGAGCAAGATTTTGTAACATCCTACAGATGTTGTAGATCAGTACAGGTTACTGGATGATATAGTCAGCCTGTTCTGCTTGAAAAATAAAAATAATGAAAACAAAATCTTTAGGAGCCTACAGAAGCCAGATTTTATAAACAATGCTACCCAAGTTAAGCATTCAAGTTGGACTGCAACTAAGATTTTAGTGTCCTATTGTTTCTCCCTTACCAAAAAAATTCTAGGGTTAGTATCTTGAGGTCTTGATTGTTCTTAACTGAAGGCAACTTTCAATTGCCTTATACCTCTGTAGCAACTGTTGGTATGAATACCAGATTGTTTAATAATCTCATTTTCCTTCCTGTGTTATCTTACACACTCCACTTCCTTGACTCAAGGTGTTTTTCCTCATTTCTCTGCTTGGGCTTTCCCAGTGCTTCTTCCCCGGAACTATGGGGATGCGCACTTTCCCTGCTGTACCAGCACAAGTCAGAACCGTCTCTTCTAGACAAACTGCACAGTTGTCTCAAATCTCCTTTGTTTTTACATTTCTCTTATGGTTTGCAGAGCCTATAGTTTTAACTCCTCTGCTTCTATTATGAAACAGCACACTTTATATAACACAACCTCAATGAGTGATTCCTATTTCTGGTATTTTAATAATATTATTATTTTTTAAATAATAAACCTGCTCCTCTGCCAATACCTAAACTTCTGTGAAAAAAAAAAGCATAGTGTTGTACGATGAACTATATTTTCTCTCAATATTTCCAATCTTTATGATATTGTTCTACACTTAAGTATTTGCTGCATGTCTTAAAGCTACAGTTTTTGGTTATCTCTGAAACTATAATTCTCTGTGCTACAAAGAAGTTTTCTCTGAAGTTTAATAGCACTCTTATGTCGTCATCCTAATGATATTTTTCTCCCAGTGCACAAAAACTGTTAACAACTTAAGTTTTTCTTTAATTATAGATACGCAGACTGCATTGTTTCATTACTCATTTTCAAAAGCCATTTGCATTGAAAAACATGTTTCTCATTCCAGAATAACACATCTTTTCAAGACCGGTATTGCATATTTGTTCTATTGTTCTTAGAAGAATCTCTTAGATTTCCACATAAAAATTAAGGTCTCGTTTTCCTTTTTGTTCTTTTTAACAGCTAATTTGAAGAATGTGTAAGATCTTTAATTATCAAAGAAATTATAGACCTGCGAAATGAAGAAAAGTCATCATTACCTTATCTCTGTCCTACTGCTGCCTGTGATGCTTGCTTAAACTGACAATGTCAGGCTTTCAACTTCTTACTTTGTAACAAGTGAAAAATTACACTCAGTTTTAAACATGGTGTGGCCGACTTTTTATTGGTCGGAAGACAACAACAGCTTAACTACTAAGAAGATACAATGTGATCATCGCTTTGCAAGAGCAAAGATACACTGACTACTACAGGCATCTGCTTACTATCACAATGCCACAATTCCATGCTTAGAAAATTTCTGCTACTACAGAAATATTAAATAGTAGTGACAAATTTTTGTTTTTATCCACCTTTTCTGGGTTTTCTGGTTTGATTTTTTTTTGTTTTAAAGCAAATGTGATGAACACTCTTGTACTCACTCTGACATTCTATGAACTGATGAATAAAAGTGCAGTCCCCTCCACTCTTTGAAAGAAAGTGCTCTAGTAAAGAAAGAAACACTTAGGTTTACACCTTCTCATCATTTTCAAATTGATGCAACAAAAAATTTGAAAGGTATATTAGCAATATTTGTAAATGTGTATTTACAGTGAACTTTTGAAATCTGGGTTAATATGCAAGCAGACAAGACACGTAACTGAAATGATGTCTGAGTGATACTTGAAAATAGATTACTCTTTTCAACTGATCAGAAGAAAGAAGTACTTTAACTGCATTTTAAAGGGTACTTTTAAATACTAAAACCTAACAGCAATTCTGGAACATAATAAAGAGCCCCTTACCTCAATAGAAGCTATTAAAAAAAACAACTTCTTTTAACAAAATTTAGTAAGAACCAATTAATTATTAAAAGTCCAAACATCCTACATTTGGCATTTGCTGTATCATTCTTCTAGGTTAGGTGATGACAAATTACTTCCACTAAATTTCCATTGATGACAACATAATTTAGGCAAAAATACTAATGCACATGGAGTTATATTTAAATCACAGTAAATTTAGAATACAAATGATACAGTACTGAAACATGCAACTCCATAGCACTGAAGTCTCTAGTTCCTCCCATTTGTTAATTCATAATCACAAATAACTGCAAATAGCAAATTCAAACATTGAAGAAATAAGAAAGATGTATTTAACCTATATTCTTCAGCATTTTATTTGCTTTAAAAGGGCATTTAGTAAGTTTTTCTTCATTCTTCATGTTTGAAGACATGAAGACATATCTCTTGAAATGCAACAACATTTATTTTGAAAGTGTTATTCAATAACTCCCTTTACTTTTTAAACAAAGTTTCACTGCACTGAAACAACAATTCTTGAAAGGAGGACAGTTATACAGCAGAGATCCTAAAACTGGGCTCAATTTCCAGGTCTTTCTATGAGACTTTGTTCAGCTCCCAACTCCATCAGAACTTTGCATCTTCAACTAAAAAGGTGCTAACACTTCCTTTCTAAAGAACCTCAAAAATCGTTTGAGCTCAAGAGTCTCACAATCTAAAAAGGTTGCTTTTTAGTAAACAAATCGGCAAAATGTGCTACACTAACAAAATTGTTCAATCATTAACTTCCAACATCAGAAGCGTAGCCATTAAGATCAAATATGTAATACTAAGCTTTACTATATTCCAAAGTTACTCTAAAAAGTAAACTTTTTTCCTAACCCACAAGGACAGGGCTTTTAAAAGACAGCACCATGGCTATAACACGTATTTTCCATATTTAAACTTTTTTTTTTTTTTTAGGCTTTTAACATGATCCTGTAAGTGACAAATTTCTCCTGTCTTTCTTTATATTATATACAGCTCACAAAACTTAAATATGAAAGCTAGGTGTGATGCAACTCACCGAGAAACATATCACTTATTTAAATAACTCAGTTCTACATAACCTTTCTTAAGTGGCTTGATGTGTAAGTTACTCTTCTGTACCAGAATTTCTGCATGTGCAATGAGAGAAAATGAATGCCTAACCATCATCATCATCATCCACTTTGTTAAAGGAAGACTCTAGAGAGACTGTAACATGAGTTCTTAGTGCCTCTACTTGAAGTATAGCTCTTTTAATGTTACAGACAGCTACAGGAAAAAAAAAAAGTTAATTTAAAAATCCTTATTCTTGGAACAGATACGTAGTATACCTATAAACACAGTTTGAGGACTTCACCTCAAGTTTTGAGAGTTGGAGAGACAAAAGAAATCTTAAAAAGCATACTCATTTCACATTGTTTTCCTAGCATTTTCCTCTGATGAAGGCGAGGGGAAGGTATAGATACCTTTTTATACAGCTAGAGGAGACTTTTTTGAATTCCCTTACAGGCTATTTAGCACAAAACCCAAAATTTTTGAATTTTTGACTTCTGTGAAGTCTTTCCCTTATGCAAAACATCTACAACCTCTTTCACTGCCAAAGTTGCTGAATCTATGTTATAAACCCTAAATTCTTAGCTCTTCTAAAACAATGCAAGACTACTCAGGGAAAAAAAAAAAAAAAAACAAAAACAAAAAAAAAACCACCCCAAAAAACCCAAAAAACAACACAGTAACTGCCTCCTGCTGCTTTCAAGAGAGCAAAATCCAAAATCTGGCAGAGGAAATTACTGCCTATTTGTTGTTATACAAGGGCAAGATAAAGGACAGGAAGACACAGAAAGGCACAGACTGTCATGAAGAGAACATGGGCCAGCAAGTTCTAGAATGCCAGAGAAATGTGGATGGATGGACCAGGTATAGCAGAGATGCAGAATAATGTGGTACAACAGATAGAATAATGGAAAACTACACTAAAACACAGAATAGTATGTGGTGTGGTAGATTGTCAGAAAAAGGTGATAGACTGTATAAACACACAGAAAGAGAACTTGAACGAGCAGTTATATGTTGTCTATATTCACAAAGGAAGATAAATTGCCAGACAACTTCCTAAAACTCGTAGGTTTAAGCTTAAGTTCTACTGTTACTCACAGGATGGAGGAACCTATTATTTTCATGTATCCATCCCGATGACATTTTGACTCTTATGCAATCCAAAATAAGTCAAAAAGGGATTACTTGAACTTTGACAAAAAAAAGTAAGTATCTGTGATGTAATTATATTTGTTATAATCACATAATAATTCAAATTTAAAATAGTATTATTAATAGTTTTTAAACTCAGACTGATAAGAGGCAGCAGTATTTTAAAAACTAACAAGACATTCCTGACAAAAATTGAGAACATCATATTTAATGATCTACTTAGATTAAGGGGAGGTTTTTGTACAGTTCCTGTCGGTATTTAACAGTATTAACTTATTTTATTTTGCTATTAAGTCTCCCTTAGTTAAGAAGCTCTTCATTTGAAATACCAAAAAAGGTAAAAAGCTAATAATTAGAGCATAGAGAGTTTTAAAATCTTGTTTCAAAAATGTATATAACACTGTGAATATTAGTTAAAAACATGAGTTGTCTACATAAGTGCCCCAGCCTTCCAACTAATACTACCAGCCTTCCTCAGAGCTTTCGCTATATAGCAAGACACAGCAAATGCTCAAGAAAGCTACATCAAGGAAAAACTTAAAATTAATGTAAGAGGGCAAATATATCGTAGCCAATGGAACAATTTAGTGAACTTAGAGTTATAGCTGGAATAATCTATGCTATATGTGATATTTGGCATAGTCTTATCAGACAATTTCATTTAAAGAAACTTCAAGTGTATGTTAAGACATATTAGTTAAGATACTTAGCTGTAACTAATTAGTCTTAATAAAACCCCACCAGTTAGTTCAATCTGTATTCCTTCCTGTTTTACATAGACAGTCCTGAGTTTTAAAGAGTTAGTTTCCACTATTTATATATTTAATATACTCACATTTTTCAAACATTATAGCTAGAAAAAAAAATATATTTTGTTGACTTCACTTACCATACTTAATTTACTAGAAAAATGATATGTCTGTGTTGCAAAGGAAAACAAAATTAAGAGGAAAAAAGTCAATGAATTTTCCACTTTCTTGTGCCACAAGTAGGACATCATTCAAGTAGACTCCTACTGATTCCAGTGAGAGTCCAAAAACAAGAGGGAAAAAAAGAAAAAAAAAAAGAAAAGAAAAAAAAAAAAAGACTGCTTCCAAGTTGGCTCGCTACGTTTTACAGAACTTTCTAAAAATACCTAGACTGAAAGTCTAAATCAAAAAACGCTGGTCAGAGGAGTGGACAAATTCCATTTCATTTTTAAAGAGAATATTATTCAAAGTAAAACTTTAGAGAACATTTTGATTTTGTTCAACTTCAAACATCAATCATAAGACAAAAGGCAGCCTTAAGATACACTACCTTTCTCTGTGCTCCCATTAATTTTAGGTATGAAGTCGTCAACTTGTATGCCTAGGATTAAGAAAGCGTATTATTTGTGGAACCAAGTAAAATGGTTTGGGTGTTGTTTCCTTATAAATACAGCACTGTGAAATGCATCTGGCTTTTCATACTACCTCCTTCTTCTAAGTACCTAATCTAATCAAAACAGGCAAAATTTCATGTGTTTTCCCACACTACAGATCCTGTGTCCGTTTGTTCAAATATACATGAGGTTACTATCATACAAAGAATATTTTATATATTATATACATAATCCTTCAAGCCTTCAAAATCTTGGAGCTGCAGTGGCACAAACAGAGCTCTAAATTGAGCAATGACCCAGAAGACTGAACACTCACGACAGCAGTGCCCTCTACTGACATTCTGCTGTGGCCACGTCTTTCAAAGTTAACAAGTGATATCAAGAAGATGCACTACTGGGATACCTGTAAAACATTATTTTGCCAGACTCTCAGACCACAAGATAATAATTATAAATGTAATTGAACAGAAAATCTGGAAACCACCTTGAAACAAGAAACTGATCACACCTACCTAAGCTGTTGTGTTCTTTAAGAGTTTTCTCTTGAAGATGTTCTAACCGTACTGTAAACAGAAGTCCAAGAAAAAGATATTTCACAGATTAAAAGAAAAACAAATAACCAAAGTTTCTTCCCCACTAGTGACTAACCTTGCAAAGCAGTTAGTCGCTCATTGGTGAAGTCATTATCAGCCTGCAAAGCTTCTATTTTTGCCTGAAGCTCTTGCTCTCTCTCTTCCATTTCATCTATTTTATGCTGCAATTCTTTTTTCTCAGCCAGGCCTTTCTGTTGGATTTCTTCTTGTCTTCCTTCTGCTACCTGCTCAAAAAAGATTTTTAAAAGCCCCAACAAATAAAAATTAGCATGTAAATAAGTTTCTTGATTTTTGTATAACTAAATTACATAAGTAACTTTCTTTGATAGTCAAATAAGGAAAATTGAAACAATGCAAAATTTTTGTACTGATATTTTTCTATAAATTTCACTTCAATCACAGTAACAGAGAGAATGAATCTCAAAATATTTTAATTAACTTTTTATCTGAGGAACCTAAGTTTTACAAGAACAGCACCAGGGCCCAAGAACTAAGAAACACCCAAAGTCTCCCAACATCTCAAATCAACCAAAACCCAACTCCTTCTGAACTGAATGTACATTGCACAGACCAACTTAATTGAAAGCCACATCTCTTTCCTTGCTGGATTTCACCATAAGTTTCAAAGACTGTCCTCCCTCAAAGCTAGGCAATAAGTTTCAATTTTGATCCTTCTGTGTATACTCATCATCATCATCAGTCATTAACTCATAATTAGGAAACCAATTAAATCGTAACTGGGGAATCAATGGCCTTAAGAGCAGCAATTTATCATTTTAAGGTGGGAAGAAAAGTCTTCTGTCTGAGGTGGCTAAACCACCACAGACTCAAAGAACCTAAGTTCAAATTCCAGTACTTATCCAAGACAAATGCAACAACTGTCTCAGGTCTACAAAGAGAACACAACTACCTTCCTCCTTCACATCATCTACCTATTTAGATAGGAGACTCTTTGGTAACAGACTTTAACATACTATGAATATTTTGTTCTCCAGAATGAAGTACCTTTAAATTTTAATATACTCAGACATTTAGTTTAATAACAAACCTGACAGCACGCTCCTTCTCCTTGGAAGCTAAGCCATATTATTACTATGTGGTAGGCTAGTTACGTTTGTAACTGCACAAAGAGGCAACACAAAATATAAACTTATTTCCAACTCTAGTTTTCATTCTCATTAACTGTAAGATGTTTAACTTGAAAGTTATTTGTCTATATAAAAGCAGCTGAATATAAAGTTTTATACCGTACGTAAGTTCATAGTAAAATATATTGGAGCTCTAAAAATACGGTAACTTTCAAAGTGAATTAAAAGAGAACTTTTTCAGCAATTTACATTACATGTAAAACAAAAGAATATGTAAAAGATTGTGCGCATCTTTCTTTCATTTACCTGTTGTTTAAAAAGTTTCTTAATTTGATTGCTACATTAGATATTAAATTGTGGTTATTTGTTCCACACATTATAGTATCACCATAAGTCAGACGATTAAATTCTGTCATTACCTTTAACTTGTCAGAAAGGTCTTTAATTTCATTTACAGCTCCGTTGTACTTATTGGCTAATTCTCTTAATTCTTCCTGAGTCCGCTCATTCATTTCTTTCAGGTGAGTACATTCATCTTCTGTATTACTTAAACTCCGCTGTAAGACAGAATTATTATGCAATAAGTAAAAAAACAACAGAGACTGATAATCTATCAAACACTGAAGTTGATCTATTTTTTTTTTTTCCCAAATAGTATATGTAACTAATCATATTGAACTGCTTTGTTCCTAATCACTAAGGCTAAACAAACTGATCAAGTCCTGGCAAAAACACTATTTATACAAACCTTTGTAATGTTCTACCCAAAGAATACATGATGTGAGAAGATATTAGCTTCATGCATGTGTAAAAAAAAAAAACAAACAAACCAAACAACAGGTTGTAGGTTACACAATTAATTGTGATTGATAGGAATAAAGAACTAAAATGTGTGATCCATCTCCCTCATTCTCTTCTCTTTTATGATAAGCTGTGAAAGTTTTATATTTTGTGATTCAATGTAATCAATAGATTTCATCATACTTTTCACCCAGCAAAAGAAGATTTAACACATTATATAAGCTAAACACCTCCAAGGAAGTGTTCTAATTTTTTTTCTGAACTCCACAATGTGGAAAGGCATCTAAAATAAGAGCCCCTTACTCAAGGGGCACCTGCTCTTCAGGAGGCAAGGAATGTTCCAGAAGTTCGCATCAGCTGGTGACAGCAGCACAACTAAGTGGCGGACAGAGTTTCCTCCTCATAGCTCAAGATTTATTTCCTCATTCTTAAAATTTTTTACTTTTTTTTTTTTGTAACAAGCTCTGACTTAGTTTGTCACCACTGAAACCGACCAAAACACCTTTAAACAAAAGTGCACTCAAAACTACATTATATAATAGTTACTAAAGGTCAAGTATCAACCAGGAGCCAATGATTCTTCTGTACAGAGAGAAAAGGACGTGGCAGGAAGCACTCAAACAAATTTCTTACTAAAATTAAATTAATATTTCTGCCCTAAGAGTCAAGGTAAAGAGGAAAAAGTATAAC
Organism: Chlamydotis macqueenii; assembly: GCF_036417535.1. Taxonomy (NCBI): domain Eukaryota; kingdom Metazoa; phylum Chordata; class Aves; order Otidiformes; family Otididae; genus Chlamydotis; species Chlamydotis macqueenii. The sequence goes on along the minus strand of NC_141565.1, from coordinate 10,044,929 downwards.
AAATAAGTCAGAAGATTCTTCTCTTAGTACAGGATTGGAAAAGAGAAGAAAGCTAGCAGTAAACATAAAAACCCAATAATTAACAAACCTGTCAAGAACTATTACAATATGAAAACATGCATTTAACTGAAATCTCATAAGGTTATTTATTACAGCACTACATGCATCTCATTCTCTAAAAAGCATGAAGAGGGTAGACACTTTGAGCACTTGAAATTAAGTCTTACAGTACATCTAATGACAACAGAAAGAGAAAAATAAAGCAAAATACAGTAATGAGAGGTATTACAGAGGCAGAAATTTTATTTGAAGAAAGCATCTAACACTTTGTTATCTTAAAAGCTCATTTTTAAGTGCAATTCATGAGTGGTTAAGCTTACATTTCCATAAGTTTCACAATTGAAACAAGGTCTAACAGCATTTTTTCTAATGTATGTACGTCATTTTCCCCTCACTTACTTCCCACACATACTAACTTCTGTAAGATAGCTTAATGAATTTTGAAACCTAGCAGAAAAAGGAGAAGATTAAAGAATAGTTTCTCACTAATTGTTTAACAATTAAGGTACCATCCAACAGGAGAAAAAACACTACTACTTAATATACTTAATATACTACAAGTGCCACAGTACAACAAATACTCGCGTATTACAGGCAACAAAACAGAGATCTAAGTAGCAGCAGTTATAACTATTTCAGCATTTCTAGAAGACTAGGCATGAAACTTCAATACCTCCACTTCAGACAGTTTTCTGACCACCTCAATTTTCTCCTGAAGGACCCGCCTCAGGGACTCTTTGGCTGTTGTTTCATAGTTGTGTTTGTCCTCTTGTAATGCTATAAGCTCTTTTCGTATACTGTCTTCTGTTTGGTTCTGTACATGTAAGAAAATTCAGATACAAAGACAGAATATAAATCACTATTTTGATGATTAAATATATTAGATTGTGGTAAGTATCTGTTCTATTCCAAAATGTTTAGCAATTTCTGGCAGATAGTAAAATGTTATGGACAAATCAGAAATCAAGTGTTCTTGACCTGACTGGGTGTAAACCAGTCTTTTTTTTTGATCTGTACATATGGCAGCACACATTCAATGATCAGCTTTGATTACAGGAAAACTACAGGGGTTTTTTGGGACACTACTAAGACAATGTCAGGCCTAGGAGACCTACTATTTAACAGACCAGAAACCTACAAGGTCCCTTCTGAAAGACCTCAAACAGGACCTGCAAAAAAAGTTCTTATAATGTAAGTATTTGAGAGTATATTATTAAAAATAAAAATTTAAGGCAGCTATAGATGGCCTAGACAACATTCAAGGTAGGACACACTTGTTACTCTGTCTCGGAATATCAGTCAGCTCATTTATAATGCCTTTTTTCAAATCCCTACTTGGAAAGAAACACCCACAGGGAACAGGACAGAATGATTACTTTTCACTGATAAGATAAATTGCTTTTCTGCATTTCGGTACATACATGTCTATATGCATACACAAAAGAAACCAGTTCACACTAAAAAATGCTGAAAAATAGCTCTTTTGAAGGGTTTTGAAATGAGTTAATTATAGGAAGGCAGTTAGAACATAAACTTTCTGAAATGAGCCTGTGCAATTTTGATAATCTGAATAGTATGAAAACTGTAGATCTATTCTGTACTTCATGCAATCATTTTAAATCTAGTTAAATGGCTATTTTTCAGCATTCCTAGCATTCAACTTGAAGTGAACCACTTACCTTTGAACATGCCTGTAATTGATTTCCCATAACCTCTAATCTTGATAGCAGCCTGTCTTCATCTATTAAAGCCTAGCAGAAAACAAGTATCACCTTAGTATTAACACGTGCTTTACGGAGTTCCAGTAGAGCTTTGCTTTAAAGACTTCAGTATTGTTGGGCGTATTTACTACTAATAGTTATTTCAAACTGGTACATAATTACTAAATTTATTAAACATTATCTTTTGCACAGTTTAAGGGAACCACCATAAGCTTTTTATTCTTTCTGCTGCTTTATCCCCCATTGTTTTTAAGTTAATAGCTAAAATTTATATGCTACTGCGTATTTCTGTCCATAAAGGAAAAGCATGCCTGCAGATACCTGCCAACTAGTATCTGAAGCCTCTTGTGTGACAGCAAGTAGTCGCTGAAGGGTTGCCAGCTTCTGTTCCAACATTTGTTCCCGATGTAAGGCTTCCTACGAAGAGAGCAGAGCACAGTCAATTCAGTTAGAATAACTGAGAAAAACAGAAGCAACATAAGAGATATCAAAATACAAGGAAAAAAAACAAAAGGAAGTATGAGTAGCAAACGTTGTCAGACATTCAAAACTATAATAAGCACATCCCATTTTATCCATCCATACATTTATTTAGATATTTTAATTAGAAAATGTTATCTATAACCTCAAGTTTCTAAAAATCTTCATTTTCCATGCATATGTTGCACATGCTGAGTACACACAGTAACAAGTTTTTTCTTCCAAGACTTAAAACCACTTTGACTTTTGTCATTCATTTGAGTAACAAAATTGTAAACAACAAAAGACAGCTTGGCAGCTCCCATGCAATGAGCTGTTCATCCTCAAATAAGGTCACAAAAGAAAAATGCCAAGCAAGAACTATTATTTTTATTTGATTTTTTGTTTTATGACAGTAAGATAGAAGAGCATCTTTGCTAACAATTCCAGGACACAGAGAATGAGCAGATTGGTGAGCAAGTATGTATTTGGCCTCCCAAGAAAAAGCATCTGCCCGAGCTGCTTCCTGCTATGTCAGCAAACACATATAATGTTAGTATCCATCTCAAAAGCCTCATTATTGACGTAAACAAATAAAAATTGCCATTACCAAAGAAAAACAGCCAAAGTAAGTCAGCAGAACTATACATAAAGCTACACAGAAATTACCAGTAAGAATGTTTTCACATCTTTTCCAGAAAGTTGATTTTATGATCCTTTCTAAACAGTTTATTTCTATATATTAGCCCTCACTTTAATATGTTGCCATTTTGCAGTCTTACCCTGTTGTGACATGACATCTTAAGAAAAAAACCACACCTACTAAACCTGAGACAGGAGCAGGTACAAAAAGGCTGGTGAAGCCAATGAGAAAGAAGAGCTGCCAGCACTGCTCCCTCCTTTATACTTTCCAATAAACACAGAGACAAAAACATTCATACTAAGAAATTACATTCAAAGAAATAAATTAGTTCTTGACCCATGAAATAACCTCTTGTTTTGTCACTCTTTGGTGGAAACAAAACTTTTATATGTGTACACAGTACATCCACAGCAGTGGATGATGCAAAAAATGTTACGATCAGAAGAATATCAGGGCAATAACGTAGGATAGGGGAAAGGCCAGGAAAAGCAGGTAGATAGCATTCAGGGGGCCTTCTATAAAACAGGGAGCTTTCACGTTTCATTCACAGAAGTCATCATTCATACTGCTCATGCAAAACCCCAAAAGTTTACATAGAAGTATACTATGTTCAATTACAACATAGAATCATAGAACAGTTTGGGTTGGAAGGGGCCTTCAAAGCTCATCCAGTCCAACCCCCCTGCAAGGAGCAGGGACATCTCCAACCAGAGCAGGTCGCTCAGAGCCCCGTCCGACCTGGCCTTGAATGTTTCCAGGGATGGGGCATCCACCACCTCTCTAGGCAGTAATGCTTTATATTTCACTACAGAAAAAGGTAGTTAAATGCTTATCACATTTTCCAGTTTACAAAATGCAAGCTAAAGAAAGATATACAAAGCCTAAGTTCTGTGTTTTGAACAAAGATTAAATATTCAGCCAAACTAATGCTGTCAAGAGAAAAGTTACCTGTAGATACTGTGAAAGCTGAAACAATTCCTGAGAATACATACTGGGAGTGTTAGCAGCAACCTGAAAAATATCGGAATTTAAGAACAAAGATTGTTTTGGATGTTTCATTAAACTCAAGTAATGCAAAATTCATCATTTAAATCCAGTCATGTAAGTAAATTTAAGATCCTCTAACAACAGGCATTTTCAATCATGTTCTGCCACTATTTATCTTTTAAAAAAAAAAAAAAAAAAGAAAAGAAAAGAAAAAGAAAAAATAGAACTTCCCAAATCTGGACTGAGGCCTCACTGCGTTAATGACTTTAAAAGTTCTTGAACCACCAAAGCACCAAAGACTTGAAAGCTTTTGTTTCATTTGAGATTAAACAGACAAAAAAATAAACAAGGTGCACAAAGGTAAAGCCATTTATCCTAAGGACAAACAGAAAGCAGGGATTTCCAAAACTGAAAATAGTGTCTCTCATATTTCAATTCAATGTCATCGTCCCCCAAACACACATATTTAATCACGTTTTCTGTTAACTTACTCATCATCATTTCCCTTTATAACCATCTGTTTCAGATTTGGGGAATATCTACAATATCTTTAATCATAATTGTTCTTGCTGCATATTAGCATCATCACCTTACTTCATTTCTATTCACATGCAACTGAAGGAAGTTTTACTATGCGGTGCCATCGCCTCTGCCACGCTTGACAAAGTCTGGCTTTTGGTAAGTCTTACTTTATACTTTCTATAGTCCCAGAAACTGTTCCGGACTTGAGAGTGCGGTGGTGGCAAATGTGTTTATTTACTAATTCTTGTAGGCTTTTCCTACACTGACATAAATTTGAAGTTGTTTTTCTCACAGTTACATCTGCAGTCCCTCCTCAGAATTTCTGCCCTTGCCCTAGATTCAAGCTACATACGCTGTTTTGAAACCTCAATTTAAATGCAAAGTCTGTGAACTCCTTGGGATGATGACTTCACAAATACATTTCCTTAGTTTCTAAAAATTTTGTTCTTCATGTTCAAAACTCTGATTTGAACCTATTTAAGTTAATCCTTTTTAGAGGCTAGACAGATAAATTCCTGATTATTTGTGTCAAAAGTTTACCTATTAACAGCTTTTCGACAAGTCACCCACACTATCAAAATTGAGTTAAAAAATTACACTAAACTGCCTCCACGACTCTGCAGTGAGTGACTCTGGCTGTATCTGTACAACAGTAGCAGAGAGGCTTGGTCTCAGTCTTCCTTTGGAACACCCCGTTTCCAGCCTGTGCAGTGCAGCTCCTCCTTCATTAAAAACCAGATGCAAAGACAACAGATCTCATTCAAACACTAAATCATGAGCTACTCTTGGGTCTCACAGATCAAGTAACAAGTCATGCAATATCCAAGACCTGTTAGTCAGTCAACCTGTACCTGGAAACCTAACCATCTTAACATAAATATGTTGGGTTTTTTTTGGTTTTTTTTTTGTTTTTTTTTTTTTCCCCCAAAAGCCATGTTTCAGATGCCATACTGTAAGAAGTCAAGCTACCTTGAAATACACACCGGGACACTGCATTACCTTCTCTACCTTAAATGTCACACAAAATATTAAACCAGGTAAAAACAGGCAGAGGAAAATATATATCTACATGTAACTAGACTTCACCATTTCTTCATTTTCATAACAAGTCAGAAAACAGCATGTGTCCACGTAAGGCAGAAACCAGCAAATTACTGAATTACCTTGTCAACAGGACTTGGTAATGGAGCATGGATGACACTAAAGAAAAAAAATTAAGAAGTGAACACAAAGTGCAGAATGGCAATTCAAAAATTCAGAAGATCCCTACTACTGTTCATTTAATCAAGATGTTTTCCATTTTAAAGTTTATTTTTCAGATAAAAATGAAGAGTTAATATACACCTGTGCAAAACCAGTTAGTAGTATGTTGAGCAACTTTTTCAAAGTTACAGAACTATTTTCAAATTATAAATGCAAGGTCTATTCTAAAAAACAACTTTTATTTCAGTGGTTACATAGTATTTGACTTTTAAAAAACTAATTTATTAAGATTTAAATAAATTTACACGCACAAAATAATAGATATGAAAAGACAGTGGATATACTACTCTCATTCACAAATTCAACAAACTGAGTAGAATAATATTTGGTAATTTACAGAATTTTGTACACTTCCACTAGATCAAATGTTATACTTGCACATCTTCAACAGAACTAAAAATTTAATACCACACATTTCTACTATTTCTTATTAGGACATGCAATTACATGGAAAATTTCCCATAATAATTTATTTTGACTTATCTTCCCAGAAGTAAAGATATCCTAAAGCTTCATGCAAATATTTCTGGATACTAATGATAAAAGAATATTTAAATAAACAAGGAAAAACATACAACTGCTAAGGATAAAATATGATTAAAATTATGTAATTTGTAACTGGCATTCAGTTACTGCAAACAAAATCTTTACATTTTTTGTCTCTACTACTCTTCGAAATTTTCTCCAAAATGTGCACATATACACAGAAACCCTCTCAGAGTTTCCAAACATTATTCCATCCAACATATTCTATCTTTTTTTTTCCCCCACGCCAGGCAAAACTTTCCTTCATTGTGATACCAAATAACTGCCCCACAAGGACACGTTACTGTATTACCAACCTGAAGAATACACAGTGTTACGTGTACACACACAGATACACCGTTAACTTCACTTAACTCCATTTAAAGGAGGAAAAATAATCATATCGAATAAAAAAAAAAAAAAAAAAAAAAAAGAGGGAAGGAGAACGCTCATTTGCTTTCCTTTTTCCTGTATTTTCCTGTCTGTAATACCCATTCCAGTACACTAAACCACAGCCAGTCAGAAAAGTCCAACTTGATAAGAACTTTTCTATTCTTTTATAGAACTTCTTTATTCTTTCAGAGTTGTCTTAATTCCTAAAAGCAACAAGCATATGAGATTTCTTTTTCATAATGCCTGCAAAAGAACCATGCTCCCCATTATTTTCTTCACATGATCACAGGAAAATAAACTGTTCCTATGCTGATTTGAAACATAAAATCCATCAAATTCTCATTATACAGCAGCTTAATTTTGCTACACATGAATAGATACTTATTCTTACTCTGATCGCAATCGAGCTTCCATTCCATCTGGAAGAAATAGTTTGATTGTGGAGACTATACATCCATGGGTAACTGAAAAGAAACACATACTAAGTCATCATGATTTGTTACTACTTAATTGTAAGTTCAACGGTTAATGTTACAGTAACCAAGTGAACTGCCTTAAGAAACTGTGAGGCAGGCAAACAAGAAGAGGCATGAATGCCTTCAAGCACCAGTGCCTGGGTCTGCATTCTCAGCCCTCCTCTGGAGACACGAAACTTTATCATTAGAAACTTGAAGAGGTTACGCTGTGTACCGAGTCCTGGCTGTGAAGCAGTTCCAGTTCCAATTCTTCCACATGCAGCAATGCCTGCAAGTTGTCTTTACTGCAGCAAGTTACAAAAGTTAACTGTATGTTTTGATCACAAATGAGAAAAAAGGCATGCACCTTGCCTGTGCTAGGTAACAAGAATGCAGAAGTATGAACAAAATAACGAGCTACTCTTTTGGCAAGATTCCAATGAGCATATCCCAGGATTTAAAACTTAACACATCCAATTCATGTCACTAGACACTCACTTCAACACCTGGAACTTGCCAAGTGATTGTTATTTACAACCACAAGGATCAAAAAGGGAATGCAAAGGAAGAGTATAGGAACCATGCAGAAGTACATCCTCTTGAACACTTTGAGCAGCATCACTGAAGACAATATATCTGTGTTTTGGTATGCTTGACACACACATCTAATGCATAGCCCTAGACAAATGGTTCTCATTTCAGAAGGAGAAATTTAGTCCTGCTTCTCCAGGACTAAATTCAAGGTTCTTTGAACTCAAGAAAGATCCTAAGGAATAAGAGCAGGAAATGTAGTATTTGATTATTACATTAAGTTCAATCTCTCTTCACAATGTTTCCGAAAAACATTACTGATACCACTTTCAAGGACATTGCAAACAGTCAAATTACATCTGGTTTGAGTTTGGGTTTTTCTGTGTTCTTTTTCCTAGTATGGTTCTATGATTTGCAAAGTAAAAATACTTTTTGATTACATGGACATATAGACAGACACTGTTCCAAAAAAATACTACTGCAAGCTAGATGCAAATAAGTATATGGTCACCTATCATCTAACACTACAGCTAAAGCACCCACCAACATACAAAGACAAATAGCTGCTCTACTTTCACGGTTATTAATACCGGCAAAACAGTTAATCTCCCCTTGGGGGAAGGGGAAGGAAAGAGGAAAAAAAAAAAAAAAAAAAAAAGGGCAATGGGTGTTTTAGGACTAGGACAATGGCAGTACTCCGCAGTACTACTGGGAATCAAGATAGGTCTTTGAGGAAGCTACCTCAATAGAATCTAAAAATACAGGAGAAATGATCCAACTAAAAAGAGTTGTTCTTAACCTTTATGCAGTGCTAAAAGCTAAAGAATTGGAGAAGTATCCTCTTGGCTACAGCACCTTGTTTTTCAAGCTGACCTGGTAAAATATGAAATTCACATGCCAGGGAAGAGCCAGGATCCCATTCTCAGAATAGATTAATGCATGGGTATTAGGGTCTTTTTGGCTTTAGACTTAAGTCCTCAGAATTCAAAAATCTGTTCTTGCAAAAATATAAAAAAAAAATATATTAGCAATACTAGCTGTAGCATGTAATTCTCACAGTTTTAATAATTAACAATATTTCCTTTAAGGCATTAAGAGGAAATTAGCGATTTCAAGAAGTATTAGGGTACCTGAAATTAAAGACCAATAGACAGCTTTACCTTTAGGTCATATATCAGGTGGGTCTGCTGTGAGATTATAAAATTCTGAAGTTTTTTCCCCATCAACACTTAGACTGGGAAAAAAAAAAAAAAATCTCCTAAAAGCTGCAGGAGCTTTCTTTGTGTAAAAAAAAATTAAGAGATAAAGAGGATTTAGCAGAGGATGTCAAATAGACAGGTACCAAGCATTTGGATAGATTTATAAATAAAAATAATTTTAAAAAAGAAAAAAAAAAAAAAGCCCGCACTCTGCCTTTTAGCTATCAGTTCATTATAATAGGCAGAATAATGAGACAGCCTACGGGAAAGGTAAAGCAACATATAAAACATTATTATAGCAATGACTGGATAGCAGTAATTGCTTAAACGCAAGTCTATTCCTCTATTCCTTTTGGGGAATAATTTAAAAAAAAAAAAAAAAAAAAAAAAAAAAAAAAAAAAAAGCAGCAGCAGGAAGGCAACCTCTGGTTGTCAGACGGGATGAAGAAAACCCTTCTCAAGCGCTGCCACCCTCCCTCCCTCCCCCGCGTCCCGCTGCCCGCCGCGCACTCACCTCCGCGCCGCCGAGGGGAGCGGGCCGCGGGCCCTTCCCGCCCCGACCACGGGCAGGCGCGAGCGCGGGCAGCGCGGCGGCGCCGCCGCCAGAAGGCGCCCCAGGGCCGGCGGCCGTCCGCGCGGGCACGGCGGCGGCAGCGGGAGCGGGGCCCGGAGCCTCCCCCCGCCGCTTCCCAGCCCCGAACGGCGTAAAAACCGACCCCTGCTCCGTTTGCTCCGCGGAACTTCAGCCACAGACGTGCGGCACCGGTGTGACCTGACGGCCACACGGTTCGCCACGCAACTCCCAAAACTCACCAAGAGCTGCCCCGAGCCCTGATGAGGGGTTTATGCTCCCAAGGAGCATAAAAAACGAGAATACAGAAATAATCTTTGTCTGTCTGAAAATTTTTGCTTCACGGAGAGCCAATTTGCAAACGATGCTCTCATTTTTATTTTCACTTGTTAACGTGATAACAGCAGCCGTGGCAATAACCAAAACAGCGCTAAGAATCGGCCCCTCTCCTTCCCCTGCGGACCTGAATGCGCAGGGTTTCCTCATCTGCACAGCCCTTGTCGTACACCCCACAAAGGAAAAGATGTATTACAAACAAGAGTCCAAATTTGGCTAGACGAAAAAGTGCATAAACTGTATTTGAACTAAATCATCGGGTATTATTTGACCCTACTTGAAAGCCTGCTGCTCCTTTCCTCGTGGGGACGTCACCGCCAGCTAACTCCTGGAATGCCCTGGCACTGACTGGGAAATTTAGGAAGCGGTGGAAGAATCTAAACCACAGTAACACAGGGGAAAGCACGGCAAGATGATTAATAGACAAGCACTGTATTAAGAAGAGGGAAATGAGCAGGCCTGTGTGCTTGTTCATAATACAAGTGGACAAATAAGGAAGCGGGAGGGTTGGAAACATTTCTCTGGGCCTGCTAACGACTTCAGCTCAGCAGCAGAACACGGAGTATCGGTGCTCATGTAAGTTATCCTGAAAAAAATCACATACTGAACATGCCATTGTTTTAATGAACCAAACTAACATCGTAACTGCAAGGAAACTGCTTACTAAAACACAGACTGAACAATAAAAATAAATGTATTCGAGCAATATTTACACAATTCAGAATTTGCATAGGCAAGTAAACTCTGCCTTTGCCATTACCTTATAATTACACAGCAAAATGCTGAAATGTCTTGTGCAAGTAAGGCATTATGTAAATACCAGAATGCAATATGGTTTTTAAACAGAATCACTAACTTAAGAAATACTTTCATGTCTGTTTCATTACTAGATTAGGTTAACAGTAACATCTAAGCTTACTGAAATGAACTGGTGGAAATAAAAATGTTTGTATGCATTCCAACTGCATTCACGGGTAAACACTTTAACTGTTTCATGCCTCAGCATGATGATACAATCTTCAGTCATTGCTTGCGGGAGCACGGAGAGGGAAGAAAGCAAACTTGTATGCTCTTCCTCATTAGCTAGCTCAACACATTCACGAGTAACATGAGTACAGTTCCAACATTCAAAGCTAGGGAAGAGGAAAAGGAAGGCTGCACAACCTGATCACTCATTAGCCAAATGCCAGGTTGCTGGGATCATGTTTTGTAAAACTAACATAAAACCACCAGGAAGAACTACTACTGGCAAGAACCTCTGGCAATAACTTGCTTACGATTAACTTCCCGCAAACTTTCACATAGACTAATTGCAAGTAATTGCTGATAAAACAAGTGAACTCCATTTTTTCTTCCAACTACATCTTAAAATAAAAATTGCTTTAGGTATAAATACACATGAAGAAATATAGCTTTGTTTAGTGAGGACAGCATCTTGTCAAATTAATAGTTCCAGGTTAATTAGATGCAATGCATTCCTCTGATTTATTCCATGTATATTGCTAGTATTAATAAATACTTGCAATCACTCCACATGAAATAACATTTTAACTAACTCCCAGACAATTCCAACTAGACATCCCGGAGTTAAACCTTCGGAACATCATTTTTCAGAAAAGTGAAACAGTGTAATGTAACCTTCACTACCATGAATGACTCAAAAAAAACTATTGCTCCAGCAGATCTTCAGCACAAAATATTTAACCATTGCTTAACAACGCTTTCCTTGAACATGTATTCATTAACCTTCCTCTGATACTTCAGACTTTGAGAACTATAACCTGCATGGCTAAAGACTGATAGAATTTGCGAGTAACAGATGGAACAGGCTTCATGTTTTTATTTTGTTCACTTAATGCCCTTTAAAATTTCTACTATTGTACTATGAGTTGGTTTGTTGGGTTTTAAGAGCTTGGTTTGGTTTGGTTTGTGAGGTGAGTTTGTTTGTTTTTATTAAAAAAAATTACCATCAGCGTGTAAAAATCAATACAATTCTTTCATTTCATTCTTTCCTAATCCATTCCTCTTTAAGGATAAGCTCTATGAAGGTGTTGTTCAGAAAAGTAGTAAAGTGGAAGAGCAGTGATTGCAGTTCTGTCATTTTATTGCCAAATTTCTGTGTTACTGGATTAGGATTCTTCAGAACGTGGCCAAAAGTTTGATGCTTACAGAAAGTAACACACTCACTAACTTTGGAAAGTTTTGACAATATTGATTACACCCTAATAATTCACATACTGACCAGTCTTAAGAAAGTATGAGAAATTACTCCTGAAACACTGTACATAAATGCAAAAGAAAAGAGATAGAGCCCACATTTTTATTGATTAACACAGACATATAGCTATTACCGTAATATAAGATTTCTTGAACATGCAATACTGGGAAAAGGACAGCAAGAAAACCAAACAAACAAAAATCTCATCACCTCATTTTTGAGCTAGTAACATCTTTCTATCCTCATTTTAAAGTACCTGCAGAATCCAAAATCAGTAGTCACAGAAAGAAAAAAATAGGTATCCAGGTACTTTGACAAGAATTAAATTAGCCTGTTTCAAACTTATGCTGAGTACTTTGTCAAGAAATGCAGTTTCATACTTCTGCCACATTATTTGCTGAAACTTTAGGGTTTGTAAGTATGAAGGAAAGGTAGTTACAAAACTAAAATAAAAATAATTCAACCCCCCCACCACCACCACCTCCAGCACTATGCACACATGTCCATGCTGCACTTTTAAAATTGCTGTGAGTCAATTTAAGTGAAGCAATAGCTAAACATGTGGTCCCAGCTCAGCCTCCATTTCTGGATCTGCATTTCCACTACATGCACTAGCACATACAGCCACACAAGGTGGGCCATGGAAACAACCCAGTTAAAAATCTATTTGGGGAGGCCGTGTGGATATAGGGGTGGTGTTCTCAGCAGAGCAGTTTCTTGAGACAGTTTACAACGTGGCAACAAGAGTCTCTGCCAGCACAAAGGAGGGAAAGGGTAACAAGAAAAATCTCTTACAACAGGAATACCATTTACTCTTAAAGTTTGCGTTGTAATAAGCTGTTCTAAATAAACACACTTGAAAAAAAACAAACAAAAAAAGGATCCATACCCTTACCTTTCCGCGTGTTCTCCGTCACATCTACACCAAACTGGATGATGTCACCTGACATAATTTCACATGGTGGGCTTTCCTCAGATCCTCTACTCAGTCTCTGACTATTAATGAAGGTACCATTACTACTTTTAGTGTCTTGAAGATAGAACTGTAAAAACAAACAAACAAAAAAGAAAACTATCTGAAAAAAACAAACCAAGTATGATGAAACTTAAGCTCTCAGTAAAAATTTGTTTTCTATAAAATATAGCTTGACACCCCATTGTAGAAGACGAAAATGTATCAAACTCAAAACACCCTCCTCAGGATACAACATCTTCATATTATCTACAAATATTTGTATTCTATTTACATTTTTTTTTTACCACATGATTGAATTCTAGCACATACACTACGCAAATAATTCCTACAAACTGTGCTTAATCTAGTGTCTGCATGGAAAGGATCAGACATTGTTAGCAACACCACCTTCTGCCACACATATGTAATAATTTATATTTATGTTGGTGAACACACAAAAATTCCAACTGCTCATACATTTAAGGTACTGGTATTCCATTATAGAAGACTAGCAAAGACTAGCACTGAGGGCACCAGAAAAAGCTTTGGCAGAAGACAGAATTAAGGAATTGTAAGATGAGACCACCCTGAAAATAAGAAAAAAAAAAAAACAAACAACTAGGATGTTTTTACCTCTCAGGGATACTAGTTCACACCATTAAGTTAATCTCAAGATTGCTACATCATCAGGTATCTTTGTAAATATCCATTTGTAGAGTTAATTAAATTTTAATAGCAACTTACTGAATCTGAAACTGCTTATGACACAAGACTTCTAGTCAAAACTGCTGCATCTGAGAAGAGGTTACAAGTGAGTCACCTGGCAGAAGACCAGAGTCACTGGCTGAGACCTGATCAGCAGACGGCATGAAAGAAGGGACTGGAATGTTACCAACCTGCCAAGTGTAACTACTCAAAGGAGTCACCTTCATAGTTCAAGATGACAATAGTTATTACAGGAACCTGATGGGACAGTATGAATGCTGGAAGGGAGGCATTTCAAAGGAATCCCATCAAGTCCCAAAGCAAGCATAAGGCTGGAGGAGAGATGTTGCCTTCAAAGAAATTAATGTATTCACATGTTTTTCCTACAAAAGCAACTGACTTTTTTTTCAGGATTCCCTGCAAAATTTTCCATGCCTTTATTTGCCTCTATTATCAAAAAAAGTTATATATAGCTCAAAAAAATAGTATAGAGGGAAAAGGTGAGTTTAAATTGTAGTGACAGACCAGCACTAGGGCTCTTTAGATCTCCTACTGGAAAATGACACTGAGCGTATGAGATGTATCCTACATGCTCGCCTCAAGTAGCACAAAGCGGTGCCCCTAACCTGAGAGCTTAAACACCACTTGGTCCTCAGAAGACGGGACTCGATACAGTCATCAAGGGGAATGCCAGCACAGGAAAGCGCAGCTAGATGTACGTAATAACAGGATGAAAAGCAGCACATGAAAGATTTTTTCCAACATATATGCCTTTGATATTAAATTAAAGAAAATAATAATTAATAGTCATATGTTCATAAAGATGAAGGTAAACACAAATTATGGATAGATCAAGAAATTATGGCTGCATTCACTGCATTAACAACCAGCCTTACCCTACTCTAAATAATACTCTGCATGTTATGAAACATTACATATTAATATATAATAATAGTATATAATATAGCTTTTATAACAGTTATAAGTTTAAAAGCCAAATTAATTAGCTTGTTAATTTACTAATCTGAAAGTACTGAACCCTCTCACGGCTCAGTGCAGAGAGAATTCTTCTTTAACTTCCTGTTTGTTATCAATTAGTGTTCTGCTCCATTTGAAAATCTTTCTGTTATGACAAAGTGAGTCACAAGCAAGGAGAAACAAACACGCTTGTGCTTATTTGTTTTCACCCACCCTTTCCTCTCCTATGCATAACACCTGCCTTTTATCCCTCCCATTTTTGACTAATCACTTCCCTTTGTAAACACACTTCTGCAGAACCTGCAGATGCAGCAAGGACATGATAGCAGAGGGCAATACAAGAGAGTGATCACACAAAAGGAAGGTGCAACAGAGCATCAGCAACACAAAACTTACAAAATACCAGTAGACTCCAAAAATTCAAACTGGAAAAAAATCTCTGTAAACAAATGGCCATAGAAAATACACTAAACTGAATATTATTAAACCGATGTCCATTTAACTGTATGCTACTGAATTTTACTGTATAACTTTTAGAAAAGTGATGCTCTTGAAGTCTTTACAAACAGGATTAAAATACCTTTCTTGCTGCATCTAGTAAAGAAATAAATGATACCAGCGACACGTTAATAAGCTGATGTCTAAGCAGAAAAACACTGACTTCAAGATTTAGCAAAAACGATTCAGTCATCTTGTGTTTAACGTAGCAACTGGTCAGCAACCCAGAGTGCCGCTCCCTTTCATGTAGCAAATTCAAAGGTTATTTCCATACTAGTTTTCACTAGCTCAAATTATCTTAAAGGTCAATCCCTCCATCACTTCTGTATCATTACTAAAAGTTATCTTTAAAAAACAAAGTCAAGTACAAGCCCCGAAACACACACATGTGTACAGTAACTAGTATTTGTGGTCATATACTGGCATTTAATGTACTATTAACCATGCAGTATCCTTGGTGGGTTCTCCAATTCCCAAAACAGCAGCTACGCAATACAGTGCCTCCTGTGAAACCAGCACCATTTGTTTTCCTACTTTCCAGCGCAAACCAACGCACTTTAGCAGTAGTGCCAGCTTAAAGAGTAACTATAAATCTTTCCCTCTCCCAGTTCTCATGGCTGAGTTGCACCACCACCTCTTCAGCTCTACTGGCTCAAGCATTTGTTTAGTCACAGCAAACCAGTTCTGAGAGCTGATGCAAGTTATATGAGGAAGTGCTTAAGCCAGTACGGCCAGAAAAAAGGGGAGCGTATACTGACCTAATTATGCTTGCTTTGATAATTCAGACCTCTCTTATAAAACTGAAGTCCCAGCCCTTCTGTGCCCCATACTAACAACTAGCCCAATTCAGAGCAGAGATAGTAGCTCACACACATTCAAAACAACTCAGCTTCCGAGTACTGTTAAAGAACTATTACATCCTTAATTCAGATTAACAACTGTATGTATGTTCGAGTGCTAGTTTCCCCTCTTTCTTAAAATACAAGGTAACATAAAACTATTTAAGACACTTACTCTCCAATATCATAACACTTTCTCAGACAAAAAAAATAAATCCTAAGCCACATTTCTTTCTTAGTAATTTACGTTCTCATGACTGTTTGCATCCTCTCTCATTTATACCCCATTAGCAAACTCAGTTAACTGCAGATATCCTACCACGCTGCTTCCACAAAACTCATGGAGACCTTATTCTAAAGTAAAACTTGTAGCTCATCAGTACACTCAGACTTCTCCAGCATAGTCGATCTTTAGAAACTGCAATATGGTTTGTTTCCATGCTTTGCAAGGAATTATGTATTAACTTTACGAATTTAGTATTTATCACATTTCAAGTCACTGTTCAGTTTTGCAAACTGAACAAAAGTACCTCCTCTGCTCTGACCCGTGATGTATAAAAATCTTATTCCATTGAAGTTCCATTGCTTTCTAGGTCAATGACTCAGAAAAGTACCAACAACTTGGTAAAGCACAGTTCACATTTTATTTTCATGCAGCTAGGCACCACTACAATTTCCCCCTTGTAAAAAATTCATAATATTTCCTGCTTACTGAAATAGAAAAATTATTCCACAGAGATCCCAGACTATAATGCATTAAATTTATGCACATACAACATACGAATCCTAGCTGGTCTGAGGAAGTTGCAAAATTGCTATGCTCCAGAAGGTCGGATTTTAACGTCACCTATGAAATGTAGGTAACTGTTTTCTTCAAAGAAATAAAACCAAACAACAACAACAAAAAATAATTCTGCTTAACAATTACTGTGGTAACACCTTCCAAGAGCTAGGCTGAAGAGGACCCCTTACTTAGGCTGACAAGTGAGAAACTCATGAAGCGTTTTGTTCCCCAAGCCATACACCCTCCTGATACAGGATGAGACACTTCTGAATGATCGCAGAGAAGACAAAACATGGATTCAGAAATGCACAGAAAATTTAGAAAAGAAAGCAGCACGCTTCTTCAGTGATTTAATTACTTGGATTTAATTACAGTACAACACAATGGTAGAACAAACACCTAACAAGCTTTTGGTTTAGTATCTTACTACAATACTTGCTTTTAGCACTGCCTTTTTTTCATCCTCATGATACACAGCATTTCTCTCAATATACTGCATTAGTTCACTGAGGATCAAACTAGAAATCTAACATGAAGTTCTAGAGTTAGCCTGAAGTGTAGACAAATGCATCATTGCAAATGAACTTCTAATTAAACTGCTAGTTTTAAATTTTGTTCTGAGAAAGCTAAAATGTTAATCTCAAAATAACAGCAGTGCATAATAATCACACACAGGCTCAGAAGTCAAATCCATCAGAAGTCTTCCTATTGTATAACTGTTCATTACAAGGTACGAGGTAATAAGCGCTCCACACAGAGGGCAACAGAAAAATCAATGTTTAAAGAGTAACTGCTCTATTAATGAGCACCAGTAGTGCAGTAAGGCAGTAAATCAAGAATGGTGATCAAGACAGACTCACATAACATCTACTATCACAATATACAGCCATCCTTTTTCATTTTAAGAGCACATTGCTGCTACTCCATCTAACCCAGCTTGAAACTGCAGTTCAGGACAATTACACTGAGAATTACAGTGAGGAGAGTTACTGGAGAACTGAGACAGTTTGTCTGCAGAGATGTGAGATCTGCTCCATGAAGAGGAGCAAATTTTACATCTAAAAATGCAGACATTGACCACAGCATATAATTAAACATATTTCAGCCTTATTCCATAGCTGAAATAAGTAAATAATAAGCACCAAAATGTAGGCCATTGCTTTTTACAGAAAGTCAATCATTAATGTATTTTATTCATTCAATATATTTTAACTGCCTAGACAACTAATGTAGAAAAAGAACCCCAATTTCAGGACCTCCTAGTTTACTATTCTTTTCCTCATCTCTTATTTCCTGTGTAAAAGAAGTATATACTACTCCCATGTGCTTCAGAGCCCTGCTACACAAGCTTTGAGGCACTAGTTTAAACCAGAAAGATTTAAATTAATTTGTTGAATTCTGAACTATAGCCACCAAGACGACACCTTTATTTTTGCCATGCTTACTACCACAAAGGGGCAGCAAGGCTGTCAGCTAGAGTAGTTAAGCCATAAAATGCTGCAGTTATGATGACAGATTCTTCCCCTACCCATGCTAGAAACTACATGATCAATCACTGAACAACTAACGCTGGCACTACAAGTGCACCCCCGAAGCACAAAAGGTAGTACTCAAACGCAGCAAATAGGAATCTGGAAACTGCAATACTTGCCCTAGAGTAATACTGCAGTTCAAAATTGGACTGAGTAGTAGTAGGACTGTGTTTGTTTATTTGTGTCATCCTAAGTATTCTACTAGGAGGTGAAGTACATTGGCTTTACACAGTTTTAATTGTGCACAAAGATTTTAAAACAATACATAACAGGATCAAACCAATATGGCCAACATTTATCACATGCAGCTAGACTGCTTTTTCACCCATACAATTCAAAGATCATTTTATCTTCTTTGAAGTGTTAACACAGAATATTTTCTCATTTTGGGAGCAGCACATCTGCTAGCAGAGTACACTGTGCAAACCATACCGAATTCCAGGTCGGTCCTTTGGCTGCAAGATAGAGAAGTTCAAATGCTAAATTATCTCCAGAGCCAATAGACTGAGTTCCTCATTCTGGTCTGCTTAGACACATCCTGAATTCCTTTCCTCTCACTTGTCTAACTCCACCCATCTATCAAGGAAGTAGAAGTATTTCTCTCCATAAGAAAGCATAATTCATAGGGTGGGGCACATCAAGCAAAATTGTTTTTCTATTTAGTTTTATATTTCTTAAACACATGGATCTAATAGCTCTTAACTAGCACACTAACTTTTGAGTTCTTAGCAAATCTCCTTTTTTAAAATGATTCTAGCTACCTGAGGCAGACACACACTATGAAACTAGAAGTGACCAGCTGTGAAGAAAGGGATTTTCCAGTCAGATCGAACAGATTGGGGGAGTGGCAGCTGGCTATTCAGGAACTGTAAGTATTCAAGATCCCCAGAGAGAAGCACAACTTGCTAGTAGCTTTCAGTAACTCCTTTGGAAAAGAATAAACTTAATAACTCTTTCTACACAATCAAGGAATAAAAGAAAAAAAAATAACCTTCTTTGATATAGCACTGAACAAAAAATATTCACTCTTAAGTTTTCAACTGGAAGTGTAAGCCTTATGTAACTCCAGCTATTCTGATGAAAAAGGTTAAAATCCTCAGCTACCCCCATGAATTCAGTGCTATCCTTCCAAACCTGCCAGTAGCTCCAAGAGGCAGGAGGGAGAGGACAGCAGGGAATATGCTGTTCTGCTGACCAAGTTGTTCTGTATCTGTTTACACCTTGAAGTTTTGTTGACTGTACTGCTAGGACAACCCTGCTGGCTGCTCATACCTGTTGTCAAGCAAAATAAACTGTGGCACTACAAGCAGTTTTGTGCCAGCACAACTGAGTCCGGGTATAAACAGAGTTCAGCCTTTTCTGGATCTATTTGAAGTGCTGTAAAGTATTAATCCTTCTGCTGCTTGCTGTGTCCTGATAGTTCAAGTGCTTTGAAGTTCACTGCAGGCCCTGTCATTCAGCTTAACTTTTGCCTGAGCTAAGTCAGCAGACTGCCTGAAACGGACACAGGGGCTCTGACAGGGAAGGGAAGACAGGTTGGATCTGTGGGGAACAGGAGGAACCACCTTAGGTAGAGGGGCAATGCCGAATACTGAGAGGCACTAAAAGCTTAAACTCTGCACAAAACATACGTTTGCCTACCACCTTGAGTTGCTCTGGCATGTTCCTCAGTAGCAAAATGTCACCCTCCTGAACAAAGCAGAGCAAACATTTCCAGGTGCGTTGTACCCGCAAACATTTCAGCACAGACCTTTCTTTTGACACATGACATTGCAATGCTTATTTTAATTGGTGAGTTCTACAGACACACTTACACCTCGAGGAATTTTAAATTATCATATACTAAAAGCATTCACAAAAAAAAGAAAAACCTGAAAGGATGTTTGCAGAGTTAATATCATCTCCTACCTGTTGTGCCCATCAGGCAGAAGTATTTACTTTCAAACTCACTATTCGAATCTCACATTTGCTAATAGACCAAACTTACTGGTCTGAAGGTGAAAATCTGAGGACTCAAGGCTACTATTAGTCAATAGCTCTATATTTAAATATTAAAAACATAAAACTTACTTAAATGCTTTAATTTTTTTTTATTTGTATTAGGAAGTGGTCATTATTAACAGAAAGGCTACTAAAAACATTAAGCAATACTTTTTAATTATTCAGTTTTAGAACTAGCTATGTGGACCTTGAAAACATTTTATTTAAATGGTTTGGGCTATTTATTACACAATAAAAGTCTCACACAGTATTGTTGCATTTTTCAAAGTAATTAATATTAAAGAGGTTGGCTAAAAGTTTCAGTTTAGGACTTCAAATTGTATCACAATCCAAGTTCTCTGGTTTTAAACAAAAGCAAAAACGCATACTCAAAATTTAAAGCTTGTGCATATATATATATATATATATATATATAAAAAGAATGAGGGTTAACATCTCTACCGCTTGTCTCCGAAAGTTTGCTGTAATTATGCATTGATGTCCCCAACTTCAAACCATAGTCTCACACATCTGTGACAATCTCTACACCATTCAAGACTAAGGTCTTTGACTCACATGTGGTGATAGACAAAAGAAATGAGGCAGCTGAACCCACCACCATCCTGCTTATCTGCTCCTTACCCATCACAGAATGAAGCAAAGTTGGCTCAATGGCAGGGACAGCTGCACAACTCAGCATGGTTTCAGAATTCCTATCATTTTCAGTTTGCTTAATTTGTTTGGTACATAACAATGACCTGGGCTAAAAATGAGCATACTTTAGAAGCTGGTTCCTAAGCCATATAATCACACCTCCTGCAACAGCAGCATCATTCAAGACGAGAACGAGAGAGAGCAGGCTTCATTCTTGTCAATTGCTATATGTCAGAATCTTAAGACCTTAAAGTACATTTCACCACCTGCATTTGGAGTTCTCTGTATTAGGAGATAGCTGGCTGAAGGTAGAGTAAATTAAAAAAAAACAAACAAACATTATGACCTGCATCATCTTTGATTTCATAAAATGTAAGTAAACAAACTGCTTTACAATTCTTGGAACTTCCAATACCCCAATGGTCAGTACAGAACCATATGAACATCACTAACCCACTTTCAGATTACTTTTATTTACTTTAGCTCTAAAAGGAACTATCAACACTCCAGACACCTAGAACAACAAAACTTCTGAAAAAAAAATACGGTAGTAATATGGTGATGGTAATTTATATGGAAAAAATTCTTTCATATAAGATTATCATCACAGAATACCAATATTAAAGTGATAGCTTATAGTGAAAACAACGCTTTACTCCATAATTCTGCACTCATCCAAAACTCTGCACAGCCTTGTCTTTTTTTTTTTTTAAATAAACTAAAAAAAAATCCTGTAACCAACCAACACGAATAGAAACATCAGCGGATGGTTCCCCTTGCTAACCTATTTGCCCTCACCCTCCTCTGGCAGAACTACTGGCATTCAAGTAACCTCACAAACTCCTATTTTCTAGAAACAATTTGTAACTGAACTTGACAGTTGTGAAGTTAACTCCTCTCAGTAATCACATTCTGTAACTGCAAAATGCAATATGATCCCCAGTCACAGAAGAACAAGTCCTGACCATCCTCTATTATGTAGTAACACCTCATTCCCCAAAATTCTGTAATAAGTACATTCATGTAGAAGATTCATGCTGAAGGACGTGACCTGAAGGAATCCTAGGCATGGTACACAATATTCATTCCTCTTACTGAATAAAGTTTTCTGTGGTAAACAGAAGGTGTGGAATAAAGTAGTCCAAAAAGGTAAAAGTTACTCATGAGTGCTGATCTATCCGTAGATTATGCAAATAATCCAGAAATGCATTCACTGCCAAAATGAGCAGAATGACAAGATACTCTCCAAAAACCTCAACATAAAATGTTTTACCACAAAATTAACACCACGGTACAAAAATAGATCTCTCTCTACATCAATGTCACTAGTTTTGATGCAAAAGGCTATTTTAAAAAGATGAGATCTAGAGGAAGAGTTCTAATTTACAAATAATTTGGTTTATATATAGCTGACTGACTTGCTACAGTGAGACATCTGTCACCATAGTTACCAATTGCTACTCTTTACAAGACCTCTTTTACTGAACTTTTGTCCTTGTAGTTCACAAGAATTCCTAAAAATTAGCCTTCTGCTACAAATGCTGGATAGTTTCAGGATAGCTATAAAAATTTTATATTTATTCTCTTCACAGATGAATTCAAGTATGTCCCTTCAAATATGCCATGCTTTAAAACTGCCTTTTGTAAGTAAATCACAAAAACAGATTAAGGCCATTAACAGTCTCAGAAAAGGAGATGCAACTCCATTCTGAATATAGACAAAACAGAAAAGTTTCCTACAAAAAATTCCCCAGCTCAGTACTAATTATATATAACTTCCTTGAGGAAATAAAAAAATTATTTTATTTCCAGTCTACACGAAAATTCTCAGGTACAACTTTCATTCTATGTGAAATTATCATCCTGAAGATGCTGAGATATTTTTAAGGCATATTGCTGCTTTAAGTGCTAAGCTAAAATATATTTATAATAAAGTGCAATCAAGGGAAAGATTCCTGAGAAATGATTACCCACACACAGTCCCAAGACGCTCAAATTGACTCACTAGAATACAAAAGCAACAGAATTAAGATATTTATTTAGTATTGCTGCTGTCATAGATGACAAACAAACAAACAAAAAAAAAAAACCCAAAAAACCCACCACCAACAAAAAACTTCTCTGCTCCATAATAAAAACCTGACTAATGTAATGGACTCATAAAAATAGTAAAAATTAGATTAAAAATAGGTTTCCAGAAGGATTTTGTACTTGTTGCAAAGAAGTTGTTCTGCTCTGTTTCATTAAGGAAATTCTGTCTCCTGTTACGCAAGACATTTATACAGCTATGTATCATGTAGCACCATGATACCAGTGATTACTTTGTATAATTTACATCAATTTCTATCACCACATCAAACATTTACCCAGGGGAAAAACATATGGACAAGGTGACTTTCTGAGGTTTCGCTTAATGTGACTGTGTTCTCTATATTAATCAATTACGGAAACATACTGCAACTTAATATGGCTTTAAAATAAAGAAACAGAACACCTTAATAGGCCATTACCCAGAAATTCAGGCTTCTTCAGGATAATCGCTTAAGATAATAACTTCTAAGTGTAAAATATTGCTGAAATACTCATCAATTGTGATGCCCTTACATGAATGCTTTCCTCCAAAACTAGACTTAAAGACAAATGCTGTCATTTACTGTAATAAATTTAATGATAGTTTGGCAACATGACATATTCAAACTTTGCAATAACAAAAGTAAACATTATCTTGAAGTGTACAAAGTCCCAAAGACTACATTCATAGGATGTGTGTATCCAGATAAAATAAAGAGTTACGAGCTCTGCAAAGGTTCCCATACGTAACTCTCATTTCTTTTCAAATGTATGTTCCTAAAGGTGCACAATTTATCATTGCAATTTACTTTTACCTTCAAGTGGCAAAAGCACCTATACTAATATCTTTTACTAAGGAAAAATGCTAAAACTATTCAAATAAATGAAATTTTTATTCTTAAATTCATTATCAAGAAGCAGTTAAACTTGATAGGTACATTCTTTGGCCAACTTTAGGAAGTACAAGATCAAAATAAACTGTGGTCTTGTCTCCAACTACTGCAATGAAAATGATGACATAAAAAGGGAGATTTCTCATGTTTGGACATAGCTTTGCCCTAATTTAGGACCAGAGCTAAGACATAAATCACCTTGTCTTTAAATTTTAAGAGACTGACTTTATTAAAATCTTGCATAAATAAAAATTAAGCCAAAGATCTACAGCAACTACTAAAACAAACATTAAACTGCTTCAGTCAGAAAACATCGACAGTGAGAGAACTAACAGAATTGACAGAAATAGCACAGGACAAATGGAAAACAAATGTTTGGGGTTTTTTTTAAAGGAAATCTTGAAATAATATCAGGATCTGTCAGAGTAAATACTTAGAATAAGAAATCCAAGACTAGCATTATCCATTGTTTCTGCTTCCTCAAAAATCTTTGAGATAACGAAGCGATTAGCAAAAAAAAAAAAAGTGAAATTTAAATTTCCTTAAGAAATTTGCATTATTAAAGTTCTATCAGCAATTACATTTTTCATTTGCAAGCAAACTGGAGAAAAACCACAACAGAAGTCAAGATTACCAGATACTCCACCAGATGAAAAGCCAGAAGATCTACTTCTATGAAAGTAAAAAAGTACGAGGTAGCTTCTTAGTTTGTCGGGAAACTCCAGCTCTCAACCATAATCCCAGACATTTCAAGGCAGCTGCATACTGCACAAGCTGCTTAACTATCTTGCTACCCACTAAGTTTCTCCAATTAGTTAATCATTACATCAAAGCTCCTCTACACCTTGCGGAGAAGAATCTCTTCTCACGTGTTCACTTCTCAACTGTGTAGATAATAAAGGGAGAAGTTGTTGAAACTATTTCAACCCTTCCTCATTTCCACTCCTTCCACAGAAGGCACTGTGTTTACCTACTGTCATTAATTCCATACCACTGCTGTTTCATGACGGAGAAAACTCCCAGTGATCACACATTCAGACAGGAAAAAAAAAAAAAAAAAAAAAAAAGAAAAATCACATCAGATTTCACTAACATCTCCAAATGTAATAGTGGTTTGGTACCATCACAAAAACACTACATAAAAACTCTAGAAATTTATCAAGTTGTCGTCTCCCTTCCTTTCAGCTGGGGACATATTCAATTCTTTTTTTCCCAATGCAACTACAGTATTTTTTTTTAAACACACATTTGCAGCAGGCCTAGTTAATTCATCTCTCCTTTGCACAACACAAAGATTTCTTGCTTTCTGACATCATCTGTTCCTGAACAGACACGTGTCACAAGGAAAATAATGTTCAGCACATTTCTAAGCTACAGCTGAAATGACCATACTGAGGATAAACTTAACGTTATGGTGATATACATTCAATCCAGCCAAAAAAGATGCAGAAGTACAA
Organism: Chlamydotis macqueenii; assembly: GCF_036417535.1. Lineage (NCBI taxonomy): Eukaryota > Metazoa > Chordata > Aves > Otidiformes > Otididae > Chlamydotis > Chlamydotis macqueenii. Next base: position 10,019,701 of record NC_141565.1, on the reverse strand, counting down.
GTCCTAACTCAAAAGAACTACTTAAGTAAAATTACGCTGTACTAATTTTAATCATGTCAAACTAGATATTTTTGTAACAGGTCCAAACCACAAACACTACCAGAATATAGCGTAGTGAGAGTTCACTGCACGCTTCCTCATACTGAAAACGAGGGGTCACCAGAGCAGTATGCTCCTCCACGTTTTTCTGAAGACTTCTCTGCATCAAGTAAAGATCAAAACTTTTTTTTTTTAAATACTAAATTTAATTTATTTTCATCCTATGTTTTGAACTTCACCATTCCATACAGAGAGCAAATGCAATTAAGTCAGAAAGAGTGTGGCTTCATCCAAAGGCAGAAAACTCATTTTCCAGCACAGAGGAGAAATTTGTCAATTGGGAGTTTAATATTTGTACTCAAAAGCACTGCCAAGCCATACCTCCAATGCAACGAGAGTGCAAATAGTATGGGAGGAGGTTGTATTTATTTGCAACTCATTCTTGGGTGAAGACTTTCAAAGCAAGCAGTAACTGAATGCTGGTGTTCATGAACAAAGGCAGATTACTCTGGTGTTCCTTTGAGATCAACAATTTTACAATTAAAAAATATGACTTTTTTTTAAAGCTTAAGGAAATATATATCCATAGTACGCATTCACATACTGCGATGGGTCTGCCAGCAATGTGAGAGACTGCATGAGCTGATTTTTGATAGGCAATCTTAGAGAATATTAGTCAGCCATTTCTTTAGCTGTGTCGTACTGGCTTCAGAACAAGAGGCAGGTGCTGCAGCCTTCTCACCAGTTCAGAACATCACAACCACCCCAGCAGAAACAGAGGAATGGGCAGAGCGCAGATAAGATGTTCAAGTAATGTTCAAGGTAATTACAATTTCAAACACAGTGACTCATGAGTCATACTGGTCTTAGTGGAGGGCAAAAATCACATATGTGGTACCTTGGATTTATAGATTAAAAGGTTTGCTAACGTGGCAGAACTTGCCAAGGCACTTATTCTAGTACAGTTTTCAACACAGACAAAAGTATTTCAATGTCTTTTTTTCTAGCTATTCTCCACCATATCCACAAAGTCTTCAGGGACATAACAGCATTAACACTGTGCCTATTAATTTTCTTCTTCAGACAAGCTAAAAACAACCAACCAACCTGAATGGCTTTTAAAATCTCTTTGTCAACAAAAAAAAATACTTAGAACATGATAAGTGCCCATGACCAATCTGCCAGTGAGCAGGAGGAGCGGGGGCAAGGGAATCACGGAGTGCTGCTGGCAATCTCACATCCTTCAGCTGCAAAGCCTGACAGAACAGTCATTCACAGCTCTCAGAACTACATTATCAAGCCTTGCAATTTTTTGGACGACATATTTCCCTCTAAAACATGGAAAACATTTCTCAAAGTACAAAAAGAACCTCTTTCTAGCACCAGCAGTTCTAGACTGTGAGTCTAAGAAGAAGCCTAAGAGGTCTAAGAGCCATCAAGTCATTTTCCAAATGGCAGATCCTTCCAGATATGAAAACCAGAGACACCTCCAACCATCTATATGCAGGTTTCAGGTCACACTGTCCAATTGATAAAACACATTATAACATTTTTCTTACCAAGATTACATGCATTTTTAACGGCTAGAAACATACAAGGAAATTTTTCACAGTTCACCTCTTAAAAGCAGCAATATTAAGTTGCTGATACAATGTACATTGAATCACTTAGGTTGTTCTTTGTACTTCGGTATCATCATCAGAAAAGTTATTTCCATTTCCTACTCCCCTGTCCTCCCCCCTTTTTTTAAGCAAACCAGTTAGGGTAAGCTTGATAAGTTTTTTATTACAAATTGATTTAATTTTCAAAAAGGAGGGGGGATGAGAGGAAGGGAGAGAGGGAAAGATGACAGAAGTACAGATCATTTAAATCCTGAAAACATATAAAAAGTTGTAGAAAGATGACTAGTCCTTCTGACTACCAAGCTTTTCCATGCAGCCACCAACTCAGGGAACCTGTCCCACTCATCACAGAAAGCTGGTATATTGTTCACCTGTGAACAAAGGGCTGGCCACCAAGTCATTTTTCTCATTAACCTAGCTGTGATGCTTTGGACCAGACAAAAGGTGCAGTTGGAGAGAAAATACAAAGAAAAAAAAAATAATAATTCTGCCTACCAGGAATCACAAAAGAGCAAATTAATGTAGGTAGTCTGAAGGATTTGAATACTTTTTTTTAAACATTCACTCACCTGAAGGTTAAATCCAAAGCCTCATCAAAAGGTTACAAGTGCCACTTTACTCTTCCCATGTGGTAGCCAAAGGCACATCCCCAAACATTGCAACCAGCACAGCAATAAGGCACTAACGATAATCCCATAAGATTAGAAAAATGTTAAATTATGCAATAAATTCATCAAGACTTCTTTTTTTTTTTATTTACATCATAATAATTATGGGCAGTATGCCCTGCTATCAAATTATATACTACCATGTTATGTTTTCTTTGTACGGTCCTGGGGTTATTCACTTGTCATGGAAGTTGCCTGCCATTCCACAGACCAGTGAGCATATTGCTACTGTAAAAACCACAACATACCTAATCATTTGCAAGCAAGAATTATTAAATCCCTTCCCAAAGCATGACAATACCTTTCCTTCTTACTATTTAAACTGGAGCTGCAGCCACCAGAGGGCAACACAATTATGCACGCTCCCGCCCAGCTTTGGTAAAGCAAAGCAATTCAATACAAAAGCACAGATCAGAAACTACAGCTGAGGACTGTTTATGTTATGAAGGTGAGTGGAGTTTTTAATATGGAAATTTCCATTAATTATACAATGTATACAACGTGGGTTGTCTAAACTATTAATTCAGTCTTTACAGTCTAGAGCCTCAAACACAAGTTACTTTCAAGCGACAACATCCACAGTAACAACTCTCCTACTTCTCAGATTTTAAAATTAGGTTTCTCAACTTCAATGTTCCTGCTACTGAAATTATACAAGTCATGAAATTCTGTCCAGAATAAGCAAGCATGTGTAAAAATCAAAATGCTGTCAAAGCCTTTTTACATTAAATATAGAAATTGAATTTCTTAATCAATGGTAAAAAATATCTAGCTAGAAATTGGCCATATGCTGCAAAAGCACTGGAATTAACCTGCAATATTTTTTCCATGTCTAATCAGTTTAAAAATATTACTGTTCTGAGAATAGTTAGGCTTTTTCTTTACAAAAGGTAGCACTTGCTTGAAACGTGCTCTTGACATTCAAAATACTAAGTTCTGCTACAATTCATTGTCTTCTATAAGAACAAAAGAGAAAGTCCAGAAAGTAAAGCAAACCAGGAGAATGAGTCATTTACTAAAAGAAAGAACAAAAACAACCGGCAGAAGAATAGGCATTGGTAACTCAAAGCAAAAACATTTAAAGAATTATTTCAAAATCTACACTCCCAACAGAACAAGGAAGAAAGCTGAGCAGGCTTGGTTTCTCCAGTCATTAAAAATGATAATGACATTTAATAAGAGTGGCTATGTACTGGTACTGTGCATCAAATCACTCCCATTTACACTGGCCCATCTACTCCGTGAACAAACAACATCTGTACTGTATATTACCAAAGCAGACCAACCCTCAAATTAAGTTAACATAACATTCAAACTACACTCCCAGTACAAACATAGCCTTCCCACAAAAAAAACGTTTGCTGTTAAGTAATCAGCTTTGACATACCAAGAAGTCTGTCATCCAAGCTTAAATTTAATATGGCTGTAGACAAGACTATACTTTGATTAAAGAAAAATCAGCAAGACTTTTACGCTACCTATAGTTAGTCTAGTATTAGTATGAAGTTTTAATAAACTTAAATTAGGACTAGATGCTATCCATAGCTTGTTTCAAAGGAAAATAGGTTGGGCCACGAGGAATTGGCAGCATTAAGAGCAACATGGTGAAATACAAATTCAAACGAAACACGCGTGTCCCCATTGCTGCTTCTAAGCCTTTTTGAAAAACAGTTTTCTTCTGTAGCCAAGTAGTATACTGAGGTCCTACACAAACACCAGGCATACCAAACCCTACAGATGATGCAGGGTGACAAAATGTTTCATTGGATTATTACAGCTGTGCATTATTTCAACGTCATCATTAAAAAAAAAAAAAACAAAAAACCAAACAACAAAGTTTGTGACACTTTGGCTACAACAATTTTCGATAAGTGTTTATCACTCAAAACCAGGAAAAATGCTTCAGAGTCTGCCCAGTCAGTCTTAAAACAAATAAGGTGTTATTGTTATAACAAAAACAGAGTGTGAAATTTTCATATAGGTCAGTAACAGCTCTCCTCATTGCTTATACACAGAGCCATGGGAATAACCAGTGAAGCTACATAATCCAGAAGACAGAGGTAACAAGTAAAGGCTAAGACCCTCTTACATGAAAGCCCCTTTTCACATTGCTCCTGTTAGTAGGTAAGAATTAGTCTGTCTACCACGGACTTCAAAACAAGGAAGCAAGTCCTTTTCCTACTTGATCTTCAAATTACCTCCTTCCTCTGTTGCCACCGGACAGTAGCTCCTAGGGGTTGAAGAGTGGCTGTATTTTAGATATTCTTAAATTAGAGACTCTGCTGAAGTTCCTGGAAAGTAAGGTACACACAACCTCAGTCTTTACGTATCTCTTGGCTGTACTGGCTAGCACATTCCTCCACAGCACTCACTATCTCCCATCTAGGTTTTCAGGGAAGTGTCAGGAGTCGGCTCTGCTTTCTTCTCTATGCATTTCAACTATTTTTCACTCTAACAGGTTCCTTCTTTTGCACGGGGTCTATGCTGTGGAGCAGTAATATTGTCACAGCGCACCCAAACGCAAGAAAGACATACTGCGCAGTGCACACAGCTGCTGTACTTTCCCAAACACCTGCTTTAAGAGTTGCACCACAGCACATCTCCAGCTTCCTCCTTGATTATACACTTTGCTGTCTCCTGAAAAAGAAAAAAAACTGGATACATGGAGGAATTCAGGTAGACTGGTCCCCTCCCATCATGCAACTGCAACATAGGCAAAGCATGTAAGCAAGAAGAAGCACACCACAGAATATCCTGTACCGTAGTTTCAGTGTTCAACAGAAGGGACCTTAAAAAGAGTGCTGCATCTCCGGATATAAACACAAATACATAATTTAATTCCTAGTAAGTTCTCACGGGTCAAACAAACTGTATTTTTACAATATTTGTTTATTCCATGGGTTGCTCTTCTGTACAAGGTACAAGTCAGATAAAATAAACATGTTCTGTTAACCAGGGTCCCTCACTTACCTTGTTAAATTTTACTTTTTACACTTAATTCAAAGCTGGACAACTTGAGCAGCTTATCTACCTACTAAATGCCCAAACTGGATGGCCTGACAACTTCCAGACTCAGCAGCTGAATGTCTCTAGACTTCCAATGCTCAACCAGCCGCAGGGAGCACTAACTCAAAGCATGACACACTTTATCATCAGCCACCACCCAGCAGCGTTTGCGTCCTCTGTTTCTCAACAGTTTTATAACCTCAGTGTTTCTTAACAGGCACATCAGGAACAGTGATGTTTTCTTCACTTCCCTTTGAAAACTTAAATACCAGAAACAGTAAACTAGTAAACAAAAATGTGTAAATCACATCAATAGTTCAGAGTAACAAAGTAGAAGAGAAATATCGCAGGACAACTCACACAGATATTATTTTGAAAGAAAACGGTAGGCATTTCAAACCAACTGACCTTAAGTCTTTATTCCTAACTATTTTACCAATACCTACATTATTTTGTAGACAAGCATAGAATCATAGAACGGTTAGAGTTGGAAGGGACCTTCAAAGGTCATCTAGTCCAACCCCCCTGCAAGGAGCAGGGACATCTCCAACCAGATCAGGTTGTTCAGAGCCTCATCCAACCTGGCCTTGAATGTTTCCAGGGATGGGGCATCCACCATCTCTCTGGGCAACCTGTTCCAGTGTTCTATAACTCGCATCGTAAAAAATTTTTTCCTAATTTCTAATCTAAATCTACCCCCCTCTATTTTAAAACCATTACCTCTCGTCCTATCGCAACAAGCCCTACTAAACAGCCTTTCCCCATCTTTCTTGTAGGCCCCCTTGAGGTACTGGAAGACCGCTATCAGGTCTCCCCAGAGCCTTGATTAATTAAAGGATTAATCATTTAATCATTAATCTTTTAATCATTTAATCCCAATAAACATTATAAAACTTCACTCAGGAACAACTATTACCTTTTATTCTTTCATTCTCCTCTTTCTAAAGGTTTATGAACTGTGTGTGATTTACAAACATTTTGCTTGGCAACTCAAAAGAAGTGTGCTCACAGTGAGTCAACCCATCAGCTGGAACCTCAATACCACTTAAACTGCAATAGATTACTGCTTTTAATCTCTCAGATTTACGTGCAGCCATAACTTCAACTGCAAATTCAATGCATATTAGAAGAATTCAGTCCCTAAACTATTTGAAGAAAAAAAAAACAAAACAAAACACAAACCACAACTATAAATAAAATTAAAAAAAAAAAACCAACAAAACACAAAAAGAAAAAAAAAACACCACAAAGAAATGCACTAACTTGATTCAACCAAATAATTAATTTAATCAAGAGCTTGTAAGACTGTTCATTTTGGAAAACACTATTTCTTTTCAAGCAATACTTAATCCTTCTTACACTATGTTACGAGTCACTCTGCAAATACGTAACTATCAGAGCAAATAAAGACTTTTCACTTAAGTGACTACATTTTTACTACTCACACTCTACATGAATTTCTATTTTTCATTTGCTTCAAATGCTGTATTACAGAGAAGTCTAAACTGTTAGCTGATAAAAATCATAATTTACTGCGACCGAGTCTCAGGAAAACAAACAGTTAGCACTGATTTTTAAAGAAAACTACTAGAACTTCCAACATTCTGCAGATATGAAGCGTGACCATCAGGACAGTTCAAAGATACAAACATTCACCTCACTTGGTATCAACTACAACGCAAACTGAATTACCAAATTTCTTTATGAAGCAACACGTTCACAACTACATTAAGTATGAAATAAACTATTTTATCTATGACAGAACCATGGAAATGAACATAGGCAGTAGCTCCATGCTGTTATTTAAAACATAAACCAAAGCCACTGAAGCAAACTCTAATATCCAATGCTCTCATCAGCAAGTCAAGAGATTAAACTATCCTCCCTGAAAATCTTTCATGGAAGACGACTTATGTTCCAACTGTATGAGTAGTTCAATGAAAAAAAAAAAAAACAAACAACTTTCTGATCAAGAAATATTTATTTTGCTATAAACAAAGCTCATTGCAACTACCATTTCTGCATCGCTCACCATCATAGCTCTTTTTAGCAGGTTAAGAATATTTTGACAGAACTTAATAAATTAAGCTGAGAAAAATAAGCATTTTAAAAAATGAAACATACAAATAGCAGACAGGAAAATTTTCAACAAAAAACTTTGTTACCTGAAATTATAATTTTAACCTTTATGATGATTTTTTTTTCAGCAGCACTGAACTCTGCTCTTCAAGGACCTATGCTTAATGGTACAAGTAAATTTAAAAAGCAGAAGTGGTAAGACATGTTTCCTGTTGGTTTTTCTTTTTTTTTTAAAAAGCAGTAACTTGCAACTAAAGTGTGTAATCGTGACTTCAATTGTTCTTAAGTTTCAGTATTCCATTTTGCACCACTTCATCCACTTGCAACATTAATTGTCTCATCTCTAACTCATCCTCACTGAATTTCCAATGCAAACAAACTCCATGGCATCTTCACTGCTCAGTGCTCTTTTCTCCCGATTGTTTCTCTCTAATACTGAAAAGCGATTCGTGCCCCAGTGCTGATATGAAGCTCATCTCTACAATTCTCCAACCTGCCCCCCATAGTACCTAAGCACCCAGAGACCACCTTTTGATATCACTAGCCATCTCAAATCAGAGAAAGTGACCTCAAAAACTAGTTGCTTGTATTTGAAAGGAATGACAGAACCAGAGAAGTTTCTTCCAACCTTTCATCTCACTAATCTTTCCCCTAATTTTCCTCTCTCCAGCCCCTAAAATTACTGATGTCTAGCTGCCCCATTGCCCTGTGACACCTACCTTGAACCCATTTAAGAGGAGAGGAATCAAAGGTGCAGTTGAGATAGGATGCTACCATAGATCGCTGGGAATCTGTCTTTCTTCCTTTGCAGATAGGTACAGTAGTAAGAGGAAGACGGCAGCTAGAATAGCAATGACTTTTAGGAAGACAGCCTTACAGACTCCAATGAGGAAGTCAAAAACAGACAGGGTAGGTAAGGCAGCACTTTACGAAAGCTTGGAATTCTTTGCCTCTCAGTGAGTGGAAAGAAGACAAGACTGACAGTACAGAGCATAGACAAGGGAACTGAAGTCAAAGGTCTAGCTGTTTTAAGAGTGGCCCAAGTGCGAGAGTTAGCATGAGGAGGATAGGATGGATGAAGGACCAGTTATGCAAAAGGGCTCACCTGACATTTGAGAACTAGTTTGGGAAAATTCTGTGCATCCCACAACCTCTTCTGCCACAGATTTGTTCTCTTTCTTCAGTTTTGTCATATAGGTGGTTAAGAATCAGTATTTTGCAGAACATTTTGATTTTTATCTCTCAGTACGAAAAAAAAAACCAACAAAAACCACAACAAACTTAATTCCACAACCTGAAGTACCATATTTCCTAATGCTAATATATACACATTACAAATAAATCCAGAAAGAAACACATCACAAAGAGGCACCCACTATTACATAGGCTTTAGGTCTCAAGAGGATTAGACAAATAAGGAACAGTCTTCTCTGATGTTGTGGTTCATCGTGCTTTTTTTGCTGCCTACTCCATTTCACTCCTCCTGTTAAATTACTACATTACTGCCCTAATGCTAGCAAGAGCATCTTGTTCTAAATAAGCATTACCACCCACATTTCAGAAATATGTAGGTTCGGTGACCTTGGATTTTCTAAAATAAATTATCACTGGTCAATGCAGAACAAGTTGATAAAATTTTGTTTGATGCGATTTGCTTTAGTTGTTTTGTCAAGGGAACTAGAAAGCACAGAACACACAAATCAATACTGAGAAAAGTACCTTTTAAGTTAGAATGAAATCCTGTAAAATAGTAGAATTGGAAACTAACAAGCATGATTCCCCTCTGAATTGCAGCACTGAGTTTTGCAGAAAGTAACAAAGACTCCATATTCTACCACAGTTTTCATAACACTATTTCTCATTAGCATTGTGGGAAGTCGTAAGACATACAAGCTTCCTGCTGTGGGACATTTTTAACAGTTTTACCCAAGTGTAATATCTACATGTCTGAAAAAAAATTGTTAATACTTTATTTTACAAAGAACAATCATCCATGTCTATTTTTCAGACCTTGAAGCTGTAATACTTGAGAAAAAAAAAAAACAAACAAGTATTTAAATTAGGATGTTTTCAAAACTTGTAAGTTTGGCTTAATACACTTTAGTATGTTAAACAAATATGTTAATTATTATAATTCAGACATTTAAATGATAATATTCTTACTATGCCTCCAGTGTAGACGGGTATCTGAGTGCTTTAGACTTTAAACAAATTGCACTTTAACTGACTTTACCACTTCTTATATATAAAATAAATACACAAGACATTCCTCCCACTATAATTCTTCTTCATGCAAGGCTCATATAGTTCTTTCTAAAGGTCTGTTTATCAAAGCAGATAAATTTCCTCCTCCCTCTTCTAAGATGCCAGCAAAAAAAGCTCATACTTCAAAGGCTACACTTGACTACAACTGTCTCATGAAAAAGAACACCTGGGACACCCCAGCATGAGTGCAGTAGTCAAATAAAATTATTACCTTTTCCAAAAGTCCACAAGTGTAAGCAAGCACTTACTATTTCCTAAGTCCTCCTGTTGTCTGAAAACTTTTGCTCTGGACAGGACAGAACAGTTTCCACTCGGCTCTGTTAACCTGTATAAGAACTGTCTAGAGCAATATTTAAAGCAAAACTACATAGCACACTTAATAGATGTAATTTGAGGCACGACACCAGCAAGCAGATCTGGTCACTGAAATAATGTTACAAGATGACAGGTACCCTAACATTAGACTCAAAACCATATCTTCATAAAAGGTTTTTAAAGGATACTACAAAACAATTATTTTGTGAAATCTTTTGGAAATACAAAACTGCAATTATACAGGAAGATGTGTACAGCAAGTTTAAACCATAAAACACATCAAAGAGAGTACAAGTTACAGATCTCAAAAGAAAGACTAGTCATCAAGGTCCTTTTACATTAGTTTATAAATATGTCATCATCTAAAATTCATCCAGCAACTTCTAACCCGGGAAGGCTCAACATAAAGGTATGTGGGAAAGGGATGAAGAAAACCGAGCACATTTTCATTTGATCGACCAAGGGGAGACCAAAAAAAACCCACCTATCTGCACGTCTGCACACAAAATTGCTCAACTGCAGGCACATCTACCCTCGGCTATGAAGCAGGCAAAATCCTGGAACAGGATGACCTAAAGAACCCACAGGAACGCAATGTGGATGTCCCAGAATGGCTCAGATAAAGCAGGACAGCTGTGCTGGTGCAGTGTTTTGCCAAACTAACCCTTCCCAAGCCCATTTCTGGAACATGGGGTCAGAGCAAGTCAACCAGCAGCTAAAATGCAGATCTGCATTCAATTTATCAGGAGGCAACAGTCTGCAATAGGATGTATGTACAACCTGTACTGATTTCAGTACGTGAGGCAGCATGTGTACGCAGATTCCAAAACAAAAAATGAGTTTTGAAAGCTGTCCGTGTGTATCAATGAAAAACATTTGTTCAAATACAAAAAAACCACCAAAAACATTTTCCCTTCTGTTTACATTAAAGTTAAAAGTTATCCAAACACAGTATACATACTTTTAAGTCAGATTCATAAATTTAACTAAATCTAACTAAATGATGGGTAAAAAGCATTCAAATAGATGTGGAATATCCACATGCCTTTCTGTGTTCTGGGTAACGTATTATTAACAGAATAGCTATCAGTTCTTCCTTTAATTACATAGGAAGGCCTCTGTTCATAGACTTCTGGCTTATACTCACAGACAATATTTATATACCTACTAAAAGCCCTGCTTTTGTACAACCAGTAGCTCTACCTAATGTCAACTAGTTACATAGATCGCAAAAAAAAAAGCAAACCCTTTCTACAACAATTTGTATTCCTGACTTTCTCTTGCAACTGCTGGAATATGCAGTCTAGGAAAAGTTCTCAAAGAGGAAGACTGAAAAAAATAATTAATTTCCCCTTTGCGTTCTTGAAAAGGAAGTAGTGGTTGAGAGCTGTAAGTGAAAGTGGTGTATTATTTCCACCCTTATGGAATTAGGAGTGCAACTAGGAACATTCTCATGTCTTTAATTTACTGCTTCTTTCCTCCAAGTAAACCTGACACATTTTGGTTTGAATTCTAAGTTATACTATAAAATAAGTAATCCAGGGATTTCATAATGCTGAATTTTATACACGCACACAGTGAAAGTTCAGAACATAACTTAAGACAATAGCAACACTAGCTAGCCTACGTAGCAAATATGCCTGACCCTATTTTATTTGCTGGTAGGGATTAATTTTGTACCCAAAATTCTATCCCAAGTCTACAAGGAACCTAAACTAATTAGACCTGCTATGGAGCAGATGATAGGATTGGAAGACCTCCAGAGGTCCATACCAACTTAACTTATACTCCGACAGTACATTCATGTCGTAGAATTTGGCTGTCCTTGTTCACAGTACTGAAACTTCCCTTAAAGTAAATACCATTCTAACTATACATAATGACTTACAGTTCTGGAATGCATAAAAACAAAAGAAATTTCATCAAATTTATATTTTGTCCCTTAATAATATGTGATTATATTGACTCCACATAGCCTTAAAAGTCCTTTGGCATTCAGCAAGAGGAATCCCTGTAATGACAGCAAGAAAACTACAAAGAGCTGCAGTTACCTACCGAGATCAAAGACCTGAAAAAGAGAGTTTGGCTGCAGAATGGATTCTTTCACAATCAGATATAAAAATCAAAGCTTTTTTTTTTTAAATAACATAACTGAAAATGTGAAGAATTACAAATAATCCATTATGCCTCCTGGAAGCTTTCAGATTCTTAAAAAACCTGGAAACAGTAAGTGCAGAAAACAGCAATGCCAGAATAAAATCACAAATAATAATACCACCAAAACTGATCTGCAATGCTATTGTCTGTAAGCCCATTCAACTATTACAGTTAAAAAAAAAAAAAGACAATTGTGCCAGGAATTACTGGGAAAGGTCATCAGAAATTTAAAAGGCAAACAGGTCGGCAGACTGAAAGCCCATCTTCGCGAAACCAAGAGATTGAGCTTGTATTGAAGTATTTATACTTCAATAAAAGCAAATAAAAAAAATAGAAAGCAAAGCAGAGTCATCAAAATCTGCTGAGAGGGCGTTAAACAAGAAAAAAAAACTCTTACAGAGTATCAATAATACTGCATCAAAGAAAGTTTTTGAGAAATCTATGTTTAAACTTAATCTTGCTCAACATCCAGAAAAGGAACAACTCTGAAAAAGTGCCAGTTAAGAGCAAAAACTGCCATATCAGATAAGACTAATGGCATATGCAAATACAGCAGCCAGTACCAAATGTCTTCAAAAGAATCTGTTGTAATCTATTTGGCCCATAACAGAGCTTTTCTTCTTTGATTTGAAACATAAGCATTTTCATGCCTTCCTTTAAAAAGGTTGTTACTCAATACACAGTTACAAGCATCCACAGTTCTTGTATTTTAAGCTCCTGCTTTCATTTTATTTTTATGGAAGAACTAGTACAATTGTAATTATGAGAATATATACAGCATTAATAACTTACTCCTAGTTTTATTTTCAATAGTCTCTTATTACGACAACAAAAGGTCACTTGCCTGTTCCTATATAGCTTCTATATCTATCTCAGATGTTGCATGTTTCCTATATTGAAGGCTTCCTGTCAATAAATATTTTCAAAACGTTTGAATTATCATATGAAAACCAAAACTGAACAAAATATTCCAACCAGGGACAAATTTACTTTAACTATAGCACAATACTGCCAATATTTTTGTATTTAGTTACAAGTTCTCACTATTTTACACCATTAGAACATTTGTGATTGAGCCTACTCATCATCATTTCTTCAGTTTTTTCTGTGGTTGGTTACTGTTATTTTATAACCTAAGAAGGTCTAAGAATAGCACAATAGTTCAACTATCAATACTGAAACACTCCTTAGCTTTGCAAAGATATTATCAATTCCTCATGCCTTAACTACCCCTGACTAACCCCAGTACTTTTTATATTTACTTTTTACACGTTTACGAAAGTAAAAAAAGTTAAAACTGCTGCTAGCATTTTCTGTGTTTTTCCACTCAACTACAGTGTTACTACAGGATTTTTGACTTTCTATTATAAGCCTGCTGGAAGTTCATAATTTATTTATACCTTCTCAAGACTGAAATAAACTTTAATCACATACATTCATATCCAGTACAACATAACATAAAAATTGTATGTGATTGCAGCACAATTATTTTCCTTTTCAAAAAGGAAACTGTCCAGGTCTCTGGCAGGCGGAGGGATGTCTTCTAGCAGGGGCATGAGATGGTACATGCCAATCCATCTCTCTCCCTGAGGTTCCTACTCCTAAAGAAAACCGAAAAAACATTTGTCTATACTTGACAAAAACATTACAATACTGCAACCCTTCTTCCATCAATTCTGCTACAAGCAGAAATGCTTCTGGAAGGAAAGACAAGTTGGGAATGTTAACACATTGTTACAGCAGTATTTAACTAAACTTGAGCTCTTAGATAATCCAAGCTCTCAGCAAGAGAGCAATGTTAACAGGAAGCAATCATTGATGCGACTCAAAAGAAAAGCCAGAGACAATAAACAATCATATAACTTAGCAGCAATAGCCTGTAAAATTGCTAGCTTTAGGGATGGAGACAGCATTCTTCCTTCCCTTTCACTCGCCAGGTTCCACAAACAATAATCATTTTCACTTTTTATTACCTATTAAAAGAAATTACAAAAACCAAAATGCAACAAACCAGCTGAGTATTTGCCTACACATTTTGCAGAGTTTTAGTTAGATCAGACTCAAATCAACACAAAGTAGCACACTGGCACAGGCACTACCAACCCACATGGCCCTTTACAGCATACATAAATTCAGTTACTTTAATTAGATAACAAAGCAACCAAAACTGTTCAAATTCAGTAAGAAAAATGAGAAGGCAAAGTCAAATTAAAAGTATTTATCCAGTGTAATGTAAATCCACCCACAAATGATCAATGGATTACTGGAACTAACATGAAATAAAGTCAAAGAACAACTCAAACAGAATTTTATATAATGAAAGTGTATTAGGGAAGCAAGATTCTACACTTACAAGCACAGGACCAGGAGCAAACCCAAAACATCCCATTAGAGACCTAAGGAAAACACATTTACCGGCCTTCATTACTGCTAAGTAACCTGATTCATTTGAGGTTTGTAAAAAATCATTGCACATACAAAAGGGATTTTTGTTTGTTTTTAAAACCTAATCAATGTGTTGGTGTTCCTGGCTCAGGATAGATGCATCATGACTGCAATGGATCAGCTCCAAGAATTACACTATTAGCTCTGCAGCAGTGGCTCTAGATGGTATCTCTGCAGGGAAATCCTTGTCAGCAGTAACTCACCTCTTCTATAAATGGCCACCAGCACTCCTACACTGGGTTCTAAAAGAAGTATGGCGGTGAAGTTTGCCGAAATTGAGAACTCCCTACCCCATACTATTCTTATGATCATATCAGCACAAAATTGGATAGTTCATTCAAGGTGAAAAGCACTTACATAAAAATATTAACAGGTCTACGTAAGGGCTGGCTGACATCACCTTCTTACCGAAACCGTCCAAGGACTGAAACTTCACCTTAGTGCATTTTAGCATAACCCAGGTCAGTCTCCTAGGGCACCTGGAATAAATATTCGATGTTTGCAATAAAGTGTCTCCTCTATAGAGACTGCAGACAGTAAGCATAGAGCAACATAAAAGTAATGAAAAATAAAATATTTGTTCAGCTCTCAAAGATAACAATTGTAACAAAGCTGAAAAGATGTACTAGAGTAAAAATATATAAGAGACATGGTATCAACTGAAAGAAATACTACTGATACATGAGAAATTAAATATCCCTTACATAGATCAGCACCAAATAGCCTCAAGTATCATACAGGAATCTCTACAGGAAGCATCAGAAAAAAAAAATCTCCCATTAAAACCCTGCAACCTCAAATACCATTTTTCATATCCCACTAAATTTTTTAAGACAGATTTACCAAAACACTTCCAAACAAACAGGATGTCCAAACAAGATGTCCTGTACTTCCTGAACCTTGCCAAGGTCTTTATCTCCACACAACATTCAATGTGATGTTAAGTGAACAACATATTTCCTTTTTACAAATTAGTTCTTTTCTTTCTTTCACAGCCAATATACTTTTATTCCTAGTACAATACAGCAAGAAAAGAGAGCATATAATCTTTCAACTTCTCCTTATCAATGGATTTCTTGCATTATTGTCCAAAATTAGATGCAGTAGCCTAGACATGGTCTAACATGCTGCAAGGGGTTCTTACTTTCCAAGTGCAAGACTTCACATTTGTCCTTGTCCAGACTCCCGAGGTTCATTCACCAAAGTCAGGTCCCTCTGGATGGTAGCCCTGCCCTTGAGCATATCAACTCACTCCCCACCACATCAACACTCCCAAATTTGGTGTCACCTTCAAACTTGACTAGAGTGTACTTCACCATGTCCTTCAGGTCATTGATAAAAACATTAAACAAGACAGGTCATAATATAGACTCCTGCAGTATTCTGCTTGTTAACAGCATCCAGGTAGAGCACAACCTACTAACGACTACCCCGAGCTTGATCCTCAAAACAGTTCTATTTTACTCATAGAATCATAGAATAGTTTGGGTTGGAAGGGACCTTTAAAAATCATCTAGTCCAATCCCCCTCCAATGACATCTCCAAGCAGATCAGGTTGCTCAGAGCCCCATCCAGTCTGGCCTTGAATGTTTCCAGGGATGGGGCACCCCTGGGCAACCTGTGCCAGTCTTTCACCACTCTCAATGCAAAAAATGTATTCCTTATATCTAGTGTAAATCTACCTCCTTCTATTTTAAACCATTACACCTTGTCCTAGTTGTTTGTCATCTGCCTGTTTGTACATCCAGACTGCAGTGCCTCAACTTAAGACAGAAGACCATCATGGGAAACAGCCAGAAGCCCTGCTAAAGGCAAGGTAAACAGCATGCACTGCTCTCCCTTGCCCACAAATCTAGTAATTTTATCATACAAGGCAATCAGACTTGTCAGACATGACATCCCTGCTAAATCCATACTGACCACTACCAAACCATCTTCTTCATGTGCCCAGAAATGTGTTTCATAACTTGTTCCATGATCTTCCCAGGGACTCAAAGAAAGCTGTAATTCCCTAGCTGTACCTTTGCAGTTGCTGTTTTGAAGTACTGTTTTTCAGTTTGTTTGGTTATTTAGGGGGCAGAGTTTGTTTGTTTTCTTTAAAGAGGGAAGTGCTCTGTAACATTTTTATCTCACACATTTTTAGCTCAGCCTTAATAAATTTCATTTGCTATCACGGGGAGTCTTTGGCTTTCAATTTACTAGTTAGAATTTCTATAACTAAGATAAGATGAATGTGCTTAATTCAATTCACATCCACTTTGAATTAAAAGAAAACAGTAGTACTAGCTACCACCCCAACACAGAAACTTTTGCCTACACATTTTTTTTTCAGTTGTTAAAAACGACCAGTTATTCGGAGTCCTTTTGGTCTAAGAAAATACTTTATTTCTCACATAGTTTCTCAGCACCTTTGGTAAACTGTGGCAAAGGATTCTTTATAAAAGGTACTTATAATAGCCACTCACAGCAGTGTAAGGCACTGAATAATTCCAATTTTTGAAAGCCGGGATATCTGTCGGAAACTTCAGGTTTCTACTAAAAGCTTCCACCACATCTGCCAGAAGCATTTCTGCCTGAGAGAAGTCACATACAAATTCTCAAGGGTTTTCAACTTGCTTATTTAAAAAAAAAAAAAACCAAAAACAACAGCAAAGTTCACAACTATTTCTATTAAGCAGTTTTTTCACAGAGTTTCTGCCCATATGCAGTGATAGAAGCTGAACAAACATTGCGATTTTCTGAACTATAGCCTACTTTTTCTTTTGCTTTGATTCACGCTTTTTGGAATGCTCCATGCTCAGCACGACATTAACTTCCTACATATCTAGTGACCCACTTTTTCAGGCAACTCTTAAAAAGATTCATTAACTTGTAATTACACACACACAAAAAATCAAAATCAATTCTAAGCATAAGCTTCTAAAATTATTGCTGTATGAAAAATCCACAAAGAGATATTACACTGCTTCTACAAACGCAAGCAAAAAGAGGCATTGCACTAGTTGTCTATAACAGTATTACTAAGCACAAAGAAAGTCCGAGTACAGATTCCCCCCACTGCCTCATTCCACCTTTATCTTACACATTTTTAGGCTTACATATTACTTTAAAAGTATTTTTAAAAGCAAATCCAACATCAAACATCTACTATTAATTACTATTTACTGGTCATCTTTAAGACTCATCCTACTTTTATCCTTAATGATGCTGCTGTTACATAGACATTATCTTCTTTCGGGATGTAACTTTTTCCATGCATCATTAAAGTGCCTTTATACAAAGTAAACATTCACATCATTCAACTGGAAGTAACATATCATCTTCAACTTGGATTTATGTGACATATTTCAGCTTAAGCCTACCTCTTAATTAAATAAATAAATAAATAGTATACTGGCTTCCTTGCCACTGCTTACTGATGCTCCCTCTCTTCAGTTTCTACCCTTCTTTACTGATTATGCCGATACAGTTGTTTCCAGACTATGTAGTAAACATGATCCCTCACATGATTCAACAAAACAAACAAAATCCCAAACTCTCAAGAAAAAAAAAAATTAAAAAAAAATACGAGTTTAACTGAAATGCAGCTCAAGAGGCAGCACAGAGATTGGACTGAGTGACCAGGAATCCCAGAAACTGGTATCACTGAAGTCCACAACTTATGAAATGAAACTGCAGCTCCAGATCATTCATGAACTATTTTGAATTATTTGAAGGTTTCGTTCTGTTACTAAATTAACATTTCAAAGTCTTTTATTTTTCATAAAACCCAGAGTTGATAAAAGTTGTATATATAAGCTTCTAAGAAATGTTTATAAATACTGTGGCAAAAAAAAAAGGAATTTATGCAGGTTTAAATATAGGCCATTGATAGGATAATGACATATTCCTAAATTAGATGTACTCATTAGAAGTTATGTAAACAATTATAATAAACGTTTCTGCGTGCAAATGTTCTGGCATAGTTTTACATTTCGTACTTTGAAAACACCACAGAACTCTTTGAAGTCGTTTTTGCGATTCAAGATTAAGACTGTATTTACTGACATCTTCTATCTGCCTTTTCACAACAACATTTCATATTACCTCTAAAGATACATTTTTCCCTCTCCTCCGATTATCTCAGTTTACCATTCAGATACTGAACTAGACGAAAAAACAGACCATATTGCCAAGAAACAAACACAGAATCCAAAATTTTACATACTACTGTGTCAATGCTTTAAATCTTCTATGGTACCACAACACCTAACATGCAAAAGTTACAGTAATGCATTCCTATGCATTATCTTAAACCTTCTCTTCAGTTAACACTATGGCTACTGATGCAGGCACCCACCTGGGCAATTTTCATCAAGACCTCCATCAAATCCTCACACAGCAGTACTCAAGAACTATCGCATACCATTCGCTTACTTACTAAGTCGCTATTTTAGATCAGCTAGGTAAAATCAATAACCATATAATTTCTTGACCTGTATTAAAAAAGCCAAAGCTAACTGAAATTTAAAAACAAACAAAAATACCCACAGCTGACTGTCTTTTAAGCTCATCCATTAGTTAGCAGACTTGCTCAACACTCAACGCTTTGTCAAACTAATCATCTTTAATATATCTAGACTATTTGTAACCATAAAAGAGGACATGGGAGTCTTAAAATCTTTATAAATCATAAAAAAATGTTGATTAAAAGCTATATGCATTTATTTTAATTTAAAAACAGTATAATAAATTGGAATTTTTTTTACTTTGTTGAGTCAAACAAGACAGGCTAAAAACTAAGCTTAAACTGAAAATATTTCATGCGCCTAAGTTTTCTAAAGTGTCCAAGAATGCACATCACATAGACAACAGAGCCCAAACAACATGCTTAATGAAACACTAATATAGATAGCAGTTTGCACAATTACGTGCAGGTAACTTGAAAGCCATACCATAACCCAGCCTTAAGAAATTAAATGCTTGTCTTGTCCCATCATGCCCAAGTATTGCATAACATAGGATAGTTAATAATGGAAGGTTTAGCATTGTACTGTTCCTCATGCTGTGTCATACTACTAAAAAATACTGCATTAATTACAGACCATACTATTCTTAAAATCAAG